>NC_138171.1:84725017-85930178 GCF_964165515.1 Mesoplodon bidens | reverse complement strand
TATATGTGTTAGCATACGGTATCTGTCTTTCTCTTTCTGACTTACTTCACTCTGTAGGACAGACTCTAGGTCCATCCACCTCATTACAAATAGCTCAATTAGGGGTTAGACAGGAATAAAGACACAGACCTACTAGAGAATGGACTTGAGGATATGGGGAGGGGGAAGGGTAAGCTGTGACAAAGCGAGAGAGTGGCATGGACATATATACACTACCAAACGTAAAATAGATAGCTAGTGGGAAGCAGTCACATAGCACAGGGAGATCAGCTCAGTGCTTTGTGACCACCTAGAGGGGTGGGATAGGGAGGGTGGGAGGGAGGGAGACGCAAGAGGGAAGAGATATGGGAACATATGTATATATATAACTGATTCACTTTGTTATAAAGCAGAAACTAACACACCATTGTAAAGCAATTATACTCCAATAAAGATGTAAAAAAAAAATAATAAGAGCTGCTTCGAGAAGGAAAAGAATGATTACACTCACAAGGTGATTTCACTGGGGCCTCACTGCCTGCTGTGGGGTAGCTTCTGCTGTATTTCAGAGCCCAGGAAACAGAACTGGGGAGGGTAAACGATCTTCAGAGGCCATTCAGCTCCTGTCGGCAGACTTGAATGTGTTCTCTGTTCATCATCTCACCCTAGTCTCGGACTAAGTGGGTACAGCTTTCTGAATAATTAAGGCAAAACTAGGTATTGCTAATGAATTTTGTGTCATATAGGATCATTGCCAGGTTTCCCTCAATGCCATGTGTAGGCTGCCCCATACCCTGATGCTAAAAATGTACTTTAGGGAGGAGGGAAGGGAGACAGAAAAGAAGGAGGGGAGGATAGAGCAGTGGAGGGAGGCGGGGCAGCCAGCTGTGAGGCCGACCTGCATTGATGAGCATCAGTGCAGCTCTTTGAGGAAACACTTTCAGATTTTCACCACTGAGTATGATGTCAACTGTGGGTTTGTCATATGTGGCTTTTATTATGTTGAGGTATGTTTCCTTTCATGTCCACCTTCTGGGGAGTTTTTATCATAAATGAATGTTGAATTTTATCAAAAGCTTTTTCTGTATCTATTGAGATGATCATATGGCTTTTATTCTTTAGTTTGTTAATGTGGTGTATCACATTGATTGATGTGCGAATATTGAAAAATCATTGCATCCCTAGGATAAATGCCACTTGATCGTGGTGTCTGATCCTTTTAATGTATTGGGTTTGTTTGCTGGGATTTTGTTGAGGATTTTGGCATCTATGTTCATCAGCGATATTGGCCTGTAGCTCCCAGCAAACAGAAGTCCAGGACCAGATGGCTTCACAGGTGAATTCTACTACACATTTAGAGAAGAGCTAACACCTATCCTTCTGAAACTATTCCCAAAAATTGCAGAGGAAGGAACACTTCCGAACTCATTCTCTGAGGCCAGCATCACCCTGATACCAAGACCAGACAAAGATATCACAAAAAAAGAAAATTACAGCGCAGTACTTTGAAACAAACGTCTACTCGACTCCGTTCAGGATGCCTTTCTCGTACGTATTGGTAACTACCCCCCAGCTCAATGCTGCCCTTGAGTTCTATTCCAGTTAAATACCCGGCACCCACCCAGCTGCAAGTGAAACCAGGGAGCTCCCTGCTGGCCTCCCTCTGCCCACTGCCCGCCCAACACGCGTGCGTTTCCATCAGTTGCCAAGTCCTCGTGCTGCATTCCAAGTATCTCCAGACTTTGTCCGCTTCCCCTTGCCCCCGCCTGCCACGACTCCAGACTGCACCCACCAATTCAGTCACAAAAACTGAGTCAGGCGTGGATGCCCTGCAATCCACCCTGGACAGCAGATCAGGTTCACCCGAAACTGGCACCAGCTCTGCTGAATCCTCTTCAGCAGCTCCCTGTGCCCAGCGGGCATCATTCAACCTGCCCAGCACGTCCCAAGAGGACCTGCACACCAAGGCCCTGCTGATCCTAAGGGCCCTTCGCCTCTAGCTCCCCAGCCCCCGCACATGCCCCAGGCTTCCAGCCTCGAGCCTCCGTCTGAGTCCTGCTCTTCCTTTGCATGTGCCCCCCGCCCCCCGCCCTCCCCAGCAAGATGGCTCCTCTGCAAGGCCCTCACCTCTCTCTGACCTGCAGCTGTCAGGGCTCCTGATGCAGCCGCAGAGGCCAGGCTGGCACAGCGACCCTGGCCGTGGATGAGGCCGCATCTCGGTGATTTCCCCCGTGCCCACTCCCTCCCCTCCCTTCCCCTCCGCAGTGTGAGCCCCCTCCTCAGTAAATGTCCTGCATGCAGCCGGGTCTATCAGGGAATCCTACCTGGCCAGAGGCTGAGGTCAGCAGCGGGTGTGAACCAGAAGCGAGGCGTAGTCCAGTCACCCTGGGATGCCAGTGTGCAGGGTTCTCTGCCCTCCCCCGCCAGGCCGCAAGCCTTCCTCGGAGGCTGTAGGCGGAGCAACAGGAGGGAAATTAGAATGTGCACCTGTCTTCCTGCCATTATGCAGCTCCTGCCCACAGGACTCCCTATCCTCACCTGTGCTCGTTCACCTTCAGGTGTATTCACTTATCTTGTATTTTCTTTTCTTTTAATTTTTAAAAATTTTTATTTATTTATTATTTTTGGCTGTGTTGGGTCTTCGTTTCTGTGCGAGGGCTTTCTCCAGTTGTGGTGGGCGGGGGTCACCCTTCATCACGGTGCGCGGGCCTCTCACTGTCGCGGCCTCTCTTGTTGCGGAGCACAGGCTCCAGACGCGCAGGCTCAGTAGTTGTGGCTCACGGGCCTAGTTGCTTCGCGGCATGTGGGATCCTCCCAGACCAGGGTTCGAACCCGTGTCCCCTGCATTGGCAGGCAGACTCTCAACCATTGCGCCACCAGGGAAGCCCCTATCTTGTATTTTCTGTGTTTGGATGTTTTCACATCCGGGGTTTGGCTGACCCAGCTGGGACTGCCCCTCCCAGGGCAGCCGGGTCCTAGAGATAGTAAATAACTCACCCGTGAGCGCACCCTTCCAACGCAAACGATCCAACCCAGAGCCCAGCCCCCGCCGGCTCCTCCATGGGGCTCCCTCACTCCGGGCCACTGTCCCCCTGCTCTCGTCACCCAGGGCAGGAACCAGACAACCAGGGACGGGCCCTGTGCCCCAGAGCCCGCTGGAATGATCCAAACCGGCCGATCTTAAGCCTGCCCGCCCTGCTCATCCTTGAGGGGTGAGCAGATGTCTGACTGTGCCCGTTAGACCAGCAAGCCAATGACCCACATGGGGCAGCTGTCCCAGAGAGGAACGTGGCCTTAGGAGACACAGTTCCTGAAGGGCTCACAGCTAAAGGCTATCTGCCCGCAGCACTGCTGGCAGCTGGAGAGACAAGTTCCTCCCTGAAGGGGCATCTGGGTGGCCCACAGCACTCATCACGGCCCCATTCCCCCTCCTCTCAGATGACTCTTCCATCAGTAATCCTCCATTATTAAAACGTCCCCTTGTTCATTTTATTTTGCTAAATCTTATCTGCATTCACTGCATACCTTTAACATATCAGTTTGCCATTTGCTGATATCACAGGGTACGTTAATTGCAATAAAGGAGAACAGTACGGTTGAGTGCACAAAGAGTTAAATAATTAGGCTACTGATGGGTTGTTTTTCCGTGTTCACCTTTTATTTATTTAACATCTTTATTGGAGTATAATTGCTTTACAATGGTGTGTTACTTTCTGCTGTATAACAAAGTGAATCAGCTGTATGTATACATATATCCCCATATCCCTCCCTCTTCCGTCTCCCACCCTCCCTCCCTCCCTATCCCACCCCTCTAGGTGGTCACAAAGCACTGAGCTGATCTCCCCATGAGATGCGGCTGCTTCCCACTAGCTATCTATTTTACATTTGGTAGTGTATGTATGTCAATGCCACTCTCTCACTTCGTCCCAGTTTACCCTTCCTCCTCCCCGTGTCCTCAAGTGCATTCTCTACATCTGTGTCTTTATTCCTGTCCTGCGCCTAGGTTCATCAGAACCATTTTTTTTTCTTTTTTAGATTCCATATATATGTGTCAGCATGTGGTATTTGTTTTTCTCTCTCTGACTTACTTCTCTCTGTACGACAAACTGTAGGTCCATCCACCTCACTACAAATAACTCAGTTGTGTTTCTTTTTATGGCTGAGTAATATTCCATTGTGTATATGTGCTACGTCTTCCTTATATTGACGGTTTAAATGCCTGATATTATAAATACTCAGTGGATTATTTCATGATTGTTGGAGAGAGTTTTAGTAATTTGGGGGACCTTGGGCTTTTCGAATGGGCTGGGAATGCATTATGATATTACACCACTTAAAATAATGGAGTATAGTTTCCTATTAGCTAAAATGTTGCTCTCTGACCCATTTTAAGGAGCAGCTTAGGTTGGTTTCTCACTCAGCAATCCAGCATGTAGAGCTGTAATTTGTTCTTCAAACTGTTGCACGATATTCTGTAACATGGATTATAAAATTTATTCAGCTCCTCTCTATTGATGAAAATTGTTTGTTTCCATTTCCCCCCGTTAAAAACAATCCTTTAACATCCTTGAATTGTTTCCCTTTTTTCTCCATTACAATGTTGTCGGAATCCTTCATTTTCCCTGCCTTGAACCATGCTGCCACAAACAGCCTTGGACACAACTTTCACGCACTGCTGATCTGACTTGTGTAGGATAGATTCCCCAAAGTGAGGTTGCTTGTTCAAAGGACAAGCATTTTAAATTTTAATAGCTATTGTAAGGTTAATTCCTGTAAAGTTTGCAGCAATTGAACTGTTTCACACGGTATGTAAACACCTGCTTTCCCACATTCCGCCAGCATTGGAGGTTATTGCCCTCTTAATCATCTGTTAATCTAATTGATGAAGAACAGTATCTCATGATCAATTTAATTTGCCTTTCTTTGGCGGCTTGTGAGTCTGAGCAGCTTTTCCTAAGCTCGATCGGCAATTTTGATTTCCTCCTCTGTGAATTGTCTGTTTCTGTGTTTTTGGATTACTTTTCCCTAGAGTCTCGGTTTCCTCATCCATAAAATGGGGGAATGATAGTACCTACCTCTTGGGAGTCATGGAGATTTACTGAGTCAATGCACATGAGGAGCTTGGTGAGGTACCTTGCAACAGAGGAAGTGCTCTTATTATCACTGCATGGTGGGCACCAAGCCTGGGTGGCTGTTTCATCGCTGTTCTGCTCTCCACCTGGTGGGTGGGGCCAGGTTAGGATGAAAGTACATTCGTGGACCAGTGGAAGACAGGAGCCCGCAGCACTGGGACCTAGAATAGCAGCCCAGGCTGGAGAATTGAAATGGGGAGCAACATTGGTGGGAAGTTTTGGGGTCAAGAAAAATGGGGCTGATCCTGAGCAGTAGCCATGGGGAAGAGTGTGCGTGGAGCACCCACCACAGTCCGAGGACTTTGCCTCAACAGCATCCCCGCGAGATGGGACCAACTGTTTATCCCCATCCTGAGGCTCAGAGGCGCTAAGTGATTTGCCCAAGGTCACACAGCATATGAACAGCAGGGCAGCAACCTAAACTCAAGATTGTCTGGCCCCTGACCCCTGAACTCTCCGTTGTCCTGGCTTAAGAGATTGAACTGACTGGTTTCCAAGCAACCCTGCTCTTAGGTGAGGGACGCCGACCACCTGGGTCTGGCCATAACACCCCTATGGTTGCCTTCTCTTGCTTTCTTGGCTAGAATTTTAGGAAGAAAATCGAAAGCTCCCAAAATCGTTGTGCAACTTCTGCATTTCTATATCAAGCAGGCGATGCCTTTGTTACCACACTAATTGGAGCAGAAATTAACCGAAATGCTGAGTTTTAGTGGAGTGATTCTGCTGCAGGTGTCAGTGATTAGAGAAGAATGAGTCATTTGATGTTTGTAGACACAGCCTTCTCAACTTTCTGTTCAAAAATAAACTTTGTGGGCATATTGTTCTGAACGGCTCCTGTTAATGCGTGTGTCTATCTGATGCTGTAATTCAGTATAAATATTTAAAATAAATCAATAATGTTGTCCTCCAGTGGCAGTACACAAATGAAATTTTCAGAAATGAAGGGAGAATGAAATATTTTTCAGTGAGGAAGGCAACACCTGCAAGACAGCAGTACAGAAATTACCGTCTTCTTACTCTTTCTTATTTTCTTTCTCTCTTTCTTTTGGTTTCTTGGGGGTATAAATAATTCATCTCCAATATCCTGTCCTGAGCAGGGGCTGAGCAAATAAAATAAAGAGAATGCCAGTGGGGGTCTGCAGACTTTGGAAATGGCAGAAGAAATTCCAGTTAGACTAGACGTTCACTGGTAAGTCCAGGATGTCACGGATTGGCACAGCCCGGGTTCTGAGATGGGAGGAGAAGAAAAGGAAACTGACATAGACATTGAGGTGCCCTAAAAAGAGAAATCTGCCCCTTTATCAAACCAAGTTAGTTGGCCGGCAACTCTGAGATATGAGAGCATCTGTGTTTTCAGCAGGTGGAAACGGAGCCTGGAAAGGATTTTCCCTCATGAGCAGTAGTCCTGTGCATTTGCTAGGGTGATGTGTGTGCATGTGTATGTGCAGGTGGGGTGTGTGCATTTGCAGGCTTAGAATCAGTGTCTTCATCAAACATAACCCAACAAGGCACACCCCTCACCATGGGCATCTGGGTCCAGGTTTCTCACTCTTGACCATGAATGGTGCCTGGCCCTTCCTACCACCTGGCTGGGTTCTAGAACATTCTTTGCTTATAGCTGCTCTGTGAACCATGCCTCTGCACATGGGCAGACCGTGAATTGACCAGGTGGGATGCTACAGCCTGCGGCAAGATGAGGGGATCCCATCCTTCCCCAACCCTGTCAACCCTGATGGCTCTTGTGCTAGAAGCTGCCAGAAGCATAGGGGGAGTTGGTCCAACGGATCCCCTTCAACAATTCAGCATCCTTAAGGATAACTAGCACAATGGATCAAAACACATGGAATATGTTTAAATCCATGAATCCATGATTCCTAAAGAAAAACATCCCCCACTAACCACCTTTGGAGGATGCTAGTGTACCAACTCATTATTTTTAAAATTGACCCATGAAGCAGGAAAAAAATCAAGCATTTATCCTGCCTCTCCTTAGCAACGATACCTCAGGCCAGGTGGCCAAATGGTGGATGAGAGGAGGGTCCTCACTACAGAAGTATTCCAGCAAATTAATGAAGAGGAAGGTAGAATTCAGATATGACCATTTTGCAGCCTCGAATGAATTAATGGATCTAAGCAATGACCATTAAAGTCCATGAACACTCCCCCACGCCCCCCAAAGAGACACAAACCAAGGATTCTGTGCCCCAATTGAAGAGCATGGCACTACATAATGAAATATTCTTGCCCCAAACCAAAACCCGAATCTAATCAACCCTCTAGACCCAGCTACCAATTTACATAAAAAAACAGAGGACAGAGGGGCTCCTTAAATGACACCATGGAGATGCAGTCATCAAAACCTAGACTATGGGGCTTCCCTGGGGGCGCAGTGGTTGAGAGTCCACCTGCCGATGCAGGGGACACGGGTTCGTGCCCCGGTCCAGGAGGATCCCACATGCCACGTGAGCGGCTGGGCCTGTGGGCCATGGCCGCTGAGCCTGCGCGTCCGGAGGCTGTGCTCCGCAACGAGAGAGGCCACAACAGTGAGAGGCCCGCGTACAGCAAAAAAAAAAAAAATCTAGACTATGGCAAAGTCTATAGGACAGATGACTCATTTGCATTAAATAAATTAAATAATTATTTAACTAAATAATTGCATGGAAAAGGAGAGGCATATATTGGAAGAGACATAGGAGAACGATCAACCAATCACAATGGATGGGCCTTATTTAGATACTAATTTACATTTTAAAACAATAAAAGAAAAAGTATCTCAAACAATTAGAGGACTGATTATTGGCCGGATTTTTGAGGATATTAAGGAATTATTGTGAGTATTTTTAGCTGTGATAATAGTATTGTGTGTACTTTTTTTTTCCCTTTTTTTTGCGGTACGCGGGCCTCTCATTGTTGTGGCCTTTCCCGTTGCGGAGCACAGGCTCCGGACGCGCAGGCTCAGCAGCCATGGCCCACGGGCCCAGCCGCTCCGCGGCATGTGGGATCTTCCCGGACCGGGGCACGAACCCGTGTCCCCTGCATTGGCAGGAGGACTCTCAACCACTGCGCCACCAGGGAAGCCCTTGTGTTTACATTTTTTAAAGATGCATACTGAAATATTTACCGATTAAATGACAGAATGCCTGGGACTGGCCTCAAAAAATTCAGGGCCCACCGGGAATGGGTTGAAGAGTGGGTGGAACAGGATCAGCCGTGAGCTGGAAATTGTTGAAACTGGGTGAGGGGTTCACAGGGCTTCAGCAAGTGTTCTCTGTACCTTTGTGGATGTTTCACATTTTCCATAATGAAAAGTCTGTCTCTTTGGAAGGTAGTCATTGCTGTCATCCAGGACTCCCCCAGGAGGCAGTTAAGCACAGTGGTTGGAACATAGGTCTTGGCTTCAGAAAGACTGAAGTGTACCCATCTATAAAATGGGTTGGTAACAGACCCTCTCTCACATAACTGTCGGGAAGATTCTGCAAGATAATGTCTGTCTGTGCTTGGTGTAGGGATCAATACATGATTGCTATATGATCTCTGGATTATTTCACTCCAAAGAGTCCTGTGAAGTTGATCTATTAGGACAGATGTGATGTCTTCCAGCAGCTGGAACAGGCGAGGTGGTGGGTGGAGACAGAGCAGGAAGAAAGCTGCTCAGACTGAACAGAAGGAAGAGAAAAACCGTCCTGTTAGTAGAAGAACTGTACTTCTTTTCTGGAAACACACACAGGCAGGTGTGTTCAACGGATCCCACTAACCGGGAGAAGAGAGAGGAGGGATTTCTGCGGTTTGAGATCATTCTGGTCCTCTGGATGATACTGAGCAGCGCTGAGTGGAACTAGAGCTTCAGTGTCTTCTAAAGCAGGGATAGGTCAAGGACCAGATGTTTAAGGATTCGTGACAACTACTCGGTGCTATGCTTGGGGCATGAAAGCAGCCCTAGGCCATGAATAAAGGAATGGGTGTGGCCGTGTTCTGATAAAACATTGTTCACCGAAAACAGTCAGGGACTGCATTTGATTTGAGGGCTGTGGTTTGACCAGCCCTGTTCTCCTGTCCAATTGCTGCCCAGCAGGCCTTTGTGACCATGAAGTGTTCTTTCTCTTCTGTCCAATATGGTAACCGCTCCTTGGAGATGGAGACCCGGACTCTGGTCCTAACCACACTTCCCAGGCTGTGGGACTTTGGGAAAGTCACTGGACCTTATTTGTGTCTTGTTTCTATTGGTACAATGGGGCCCTTCACCCTAAGCTCCTGTTACCGGCCTCTCCCATTCGCCCCTAGGGTTGCCCAGAAGTTCGCAGGAGACAAGGTAAGTAAAGGCCCTTTGAAAACTTCAAAGCGCCCAGGAATCTAAGGATGTTTTGCATCCATTTATCTCACCCAAGGTAGAAAAGGGAAACGTTGGATATGAAAGGCTGGAGAGGAGCTGGGTGATTCATCACCTCATTGAAACCCTCCCAGGTTAAATCTCTTTTTCAGAGAATTTCCTGGGGAGAATTCAGGGCTGTGTTCCAGCTAACAAATTCATTCTTTTGCTTTGACTCTGAACCAAATTCTGGGACAGCATCAAAGCCAGTCCCCCAGGAGCTGGCCTGGGAACCATCTGGGCCCCTTGCCCTCCAAGCCGTCCCCAACTTCAGCTCTGCAGATGGTGCTGTTTCCCCCCTCTCCCTGGCAGACACCCCTGTACCCCGCCGTGCTCCCCGCAGCTGAGCCTGGCTCGGCTAGCGTGGAAGCCTTGCTCATTAAATCAGGGAAGGGAAGCAAGTCCCTTGCCTCATTCTTTAGCCTGGAGGAGGGTGGAGGGGATGGGGGGTGGAGGGGCCCAGAGCAGAGAGGCTGTACCTCCTGTCCTGAACTGGGTCCCTTTAGAAAGAAGAGAGTCAGAGGGAGGGGGAGATGAACTGGGAGTGGTGAAAACATCCCTAAACTAAACAGGACAGTAAAACCTCAGCAAGCCCCTCAGGCTGACTCTCCCAGTCAATGGTCAGGCCTGAGGAGTATTCTTAAGAAGCAGGCTTTTATTTCCATTTTTCTAAGAGGTGGGTCAAAAAGGATCTTGCTGTGATTGATGTCATAGAGTGTTCTGCCTATGTTTTCCTCTAAGAGTTTGATAGTGTCTGGCTTTACATTTAGGTCTTTAATCCATTTTGAGTTTATTTTTGTGTATGGTGTTAGGGAGTGTTCTCATTTCATTCTTTTACATGTAGCTGTCCAGTTTTCCCAGCACCACTTATTGAAGAGGCTGTCTTTTCTCCATTGTATATTCTTGCCTCCTTTATCAAAGATAAGGTGATCATATGTGCGTGGGTTTATCTCTGGGCTTTCTACCCTGTTCCATTGATCTATATTTCTGTTTTTGTGCCAGTACCATAGTGTCTTGATTACTGTAGCTTTGTAGTATAGTCTGAAGTCCAGGAGCCTGATTCCTCCAGCTCCGTTTTTCTTTCTCAAGATCTCTTTGGCTATTTGGGGTCTTTTGTGTTTCCATGGAAGCAACCTAAGTGTCCATTGACAGATGAATGGTTAAGGAAGATGCGGCACATATATACAATGTAATATTACTCAGCCATAAAAAGGAATGAAATTGAGTTATTTGTAGTGAGGTGGATGGACCTAGAGTCTGTCATACAGAGAGAAATAAGTCAGAAAGAGAAAAACAAATACTGTATGCTAACACATATATATGGAATCTAAAAAAAAAAAAAAAAAAGGTCATGAAGAACCTAAGGGCAAGATGGGAATAAAGACACAGACCTACTAGAGAATGGACTTGAGGACACGGGGAGGGGGAAGGGTAAGCTGGGACAAAGTGAGAGAGTGGTAGTGTATATATGGACATGTATACACTACCAAATGTAAAATAGATAGCTAGTGGGAAGCAGTCACATAGCACAGGGAGATCAGCTCAGTGCTTTGTGACCAGCTAGAAGGGTGGGATAGGGCGGGTGGGAGGGAGGGAGATGCAAGAGGCAAGAGATATGGGGATATATGTATATGTATAACTGATTCACTTTCTTATAAAGCAGAAACTAACACACCATTGTAAAGCAATTATACTCCAATAAAAACGTTAAAAAAAAAAAAGAAGCAGGCTGCTTCCCAACAGCTATCTATTTTACATTTACTAGTGGGAAGCTGCTGCATAGCACTGAGAGATCAGCTCAGTGCTTTGTGACCACCTAGAGGGGTAGGATAGGGAGGGAGACGAAAGAGGGAGGGGATATGGAAACATATGATTACATATAGCTGATTCACTTTGTTATACAGCAGAAACTAACACAACATTGTAAAGCAATTATACGCCAATAAAGATGTTAAAAAAAAAAAAAAAGCAGGCTGTGATTCTTCTTTCGAGATGAGGCTGGTTCTGAGGGGAAAGGGGACCTGTTAAATGGAAGTAGCTAACCCCATGGGGACCAACCTGTGCCGTTTATACTCGGTCAAGTTCAGTGATGGGGATATTTCATGTTTTAAAAGAAAGGAAGCTCTGCATTCCAGCAGGCTGCTCCGCCCCCCTGATGTCATTAAACGTGAAGGAATTGGGACACTTAAAGGGGCCGAATGAGGGACGTGGTCACAGATGCTGGTCTGGAAAGGCTTGGCTAGAAGCCAAGAACCTAATTCAGGTCTAGGCTAGCTTCTAGAGATGATGTGATTAACAAGAGGGGATTAAACTCACCCTGTGGGCAAAGGAATTCTGTCGGATGCCCTGCAGGGAGAGGACTTGGAAATAATGTTGGAGGGATGGGGGGAGCCCCCCGCAAGGGTTTGGGGCTTCTGCGCGAGGACCTTTCTGGATTTTTCCTTCCCTTCTTGCCAAGAGGAAGCCGGGATCACCCAGGGGACGGGTCCAGCTCTGACCTCCTTCTTGGGAGCTGCCAGTTCGGGGGGGTCGCTGGTGGGCATCTACGAGACTGGGCCCATCTCCATAGCCGGCTGCCCGGCTTCCTGCTTCAGAAGCCGAACCTGCCACCGTTGGCTCCAAGACATAGCTGTGGCCAGCGGGCTGTAACAACAGTTCAGACAGGAGAGCAGCTCGGCTTAGAAATGCACCGTGAGCAGGCCACCTGCCACCCGGAGAGGCAGTGGGTGGCCACGGGGTTTCCCGGGTCAGCTGCCAGAGGGAACGGCTCCACGTCCCACTTTCTAGAACTTTCCTGAAGCAGCTGGGGCGGCTGCTGTTATTGCCGCCAGCCTCTTTTTCATTTGAGGTCCATTTATTTCCAGAAGAGTAAGAATGTTTGTGGGTCACGTTTCTCATTTCACAAAGGTTTTTGTTTTTGTTTTTTTGTGGCCACACCGTGCAGCTTGCCGGATTAGTTCTCCAACCAGGGATGGAACCCGGACCCTTGGGAGTGAAAGGGCAGAGTCCTAACTACTGGACCGCCAGGGAATTCCCCACAAAGTTTATTTTTTAAAATTATTTTTAGATATCACAATAAACTGCATTTATACTTTGCCATGTCTATTTCCTTGAAGTAAAACACTAAAGGATTTTAGTTTATGTTTTTTAATTTAAAAAAAAAAATTTTTATTCAAGTGTAGTTGATTTACAATGCTGAGCCAGTCTGCTGTGCAGCAAAGTGACTCAGTTACACACCTAGAGATGTTTTTTTCAGATTCTTTTCCATTAGGGTTTATCCCAGGATATTGAATATAGTTCCCTGTGCTCTACAGTTAGTTTAATTTAAATTGGCTAATTACAAAAAGAAAAATACTTACCCCACTGCCTGATGTCCCTAGAGTAGTGAAAGTCATGGCCACAGAAAGTAGAATATACATCCCCAGGGGCTGGAGGAGGGGGTGGGGAGTTTGTGTTAAATGGGTGCAGAGTTTCGGTTTGGGAAGATGACAAAGCTCTGAAGATGATGTTGGTGATGGTTGTACAACAATGTGTATTAATACCGCTGAACTGTACCCTCAAAATGGTTAAAATGGTAAAGTCTATGCCACGTGTTTTGAGTTTTACTGCGAGGAAATAGGCACGGTGAAACACAAACGCACGTATTACAATCTTTAAGGGATAATAAAAGTCTCACGGGGGGTTGTGAGAATTAAATGGGTTAGTATATAAAGACCCTAGAATAGTGCCCAGGACTGAGCTGTCCTCAGGAAATGTTGGCTATTATTATCCTGTCTTTGTTATTGAAATAATTAAGGGGTCTGATGGTTGTCCTAATACAGCTCCCAGTTGTACTTCTCATAGAGCCCAGCAGAGGGCGATAACTCAAGCTCGTCACAGGCTGGGGCAGGGGGAGTGGTATCCGCACGTGATCAAGGGGCCATTTGGTTTCCTCTTGTGTTCTCAGTGCTCTTGGTTTCTCTTCTGGGGTCACCATCTCCTCCCAGAGCTGTGGGGTACACCCTGCAAGAAGCCCAGCTCAAAACGCAGCTCTTTCTTTTCCATGTGCAAGGGAGGCTGTCTTCGTCCGTTCAAGCTGCTGTAATAAAATACCTTGGACTGGGAGGCTTAGAAAGAACAGACGTTTACTTCTCATAGTTCTGGAGGCTGGGAAGCCTGAGATCAAGGGGCCAGCAGATTCAGTGTCTGGTGAGGGCCCTCGTCCTGGTTCATCTTCTCTCTGTGTCCTCACGTGGTGGCAGGGTCGAGGGAGCTCTCCAGAGTCCCTTTTATAAGGGCACCGATCCCATTATGGGGCTCCACCCTCCCGATCTAATCCCCTCCCCAAAGGCACCATAGCACATGAATTGCGGGGGAATACAGACTTATTTGATCCATACAGAGACCATGTCCATGTTCGGGTCCTTGCTTTCTGGACTGTTCCTTCATACTCCATAGACCTGGAGATTTCTTCCCTCCTGCCGTCCAGGTTGGAGCGCCTCAGAGAAGTGCTTCTCAAGCTGTGCCCACAGGGGGGCTGAAGACCTGGGTAAGATGACTGACTCAGTGGGCGTGGGTTTCTGCTGGTCCTTGGAACACCCCTCCAAGTAGCAAGTTCAAGACTCTGAGAACGCCATTGGCAACGGCCCCAGGGAATCGAGTGGCCTGGTGGAGAAAAGACTAAAGCGAGATCTCCCTCCAGACACTCTCCACAGGGCTGGTGGGGACATGTTCAGCCTTGCTACAGCTCTGGTCAGCGGAGAGACCTCACTGGCCATGGCAGCCGCATGGCTCTTTTTATGGAGAAAGTGGAGCTGGTAACCAAGGAGGATGGGGTTTAGCTGTCAGCAGTTGGGGAGCAATTAGGAGCTCGCCTCGGATCCCACTGGAATTCATTGCCTGGGGCATCAATAAAGCCCCAGGGAGCACCCGGGGCAGTAGAAAGTTCCAGATGCACCTCACAAAGACCCTTCTGCATCTCCTTCCGTGGAATGTTTTCCCTCCTAACAAGGAAGAAATAACGACTTGCCCTGTCTCTGCCCAGCCCAAGAATCTAACCAGAACTTTCTTAGGCACACTCCCAGGGCGAGTTCTTATTTTCTGTGGGGAGGGGGAGGCCTGTGTGCTCAAGCCAAGTTCTGCGTGGGCCACACCCCCAGTCCTGTCTCTCAGCCTGTCCCTCCCTGGCCAGAGCGAAATGGTGGATTTACTATGGCAGGTGATCACCACGGTGGAGGGTTTGTCTCCCTACCCTTCCTGCACCTCTCAGCATACTCTCCATTGGCTCTTCTAAGAAATCTCTGGAATTCACCGAGACCAGAGTCTGGTCACCGGCTCTGTCTGCCCCAGAGCAGAAATCCTGCTTCCCTAACATGCAGGGGAGCTGGCTGGAAAGCTGCCATGGTGCAGTCAGATATTCCACCCCTGCCCAGAGCGAAGGGTTAAACTCCCCAGGTAGTGAGCGAAATCAAAGACCTGCAGGCTCTCATTATCTCCTAAGGCAGAGAGCAGGGTCACAGCTGTCACCGCCGCTTTACATGCAGTCCTGTATCATTGTGTTTCCTGAACGCTGGCATGGGTGTGCTCTTCCTTCCCCGTATCTGTAACTTGACAGTATAATAGCCGTTTGGTACCAGAAGTTTCCTTAAATGTTTTGCATACTCTCTCCTATGTGCTGCCTCAAAGGAGTTTCATAATTACTGTGTTTAATGGGAAACGCTTCCCCTCTTTTAATCCCCTCCTGCAGAAAACGTGGTGGAGGCGCCAGCATGCCTGGGGCTTGTCTGCATCTTGGCAAGGCGGCCCCGTGACTTGTTTATTTATGACAGGAATGCGCGTGGAGCCACCCGAAGAGAGAATCCACGTGACCTGAGTGGGCAGGACACATGGGTGGGTTCCTGGCTCTCCGAGACCACCCCTCGCTCTGCCTCCTCCAGCCTCCTCTCTCTGGTTGGCACCCGGAGCTCCACCCTGCGCAGGATGGGCTGGGGTGACAGAGAAAGCCATGGGAGGGTGGGGACTGACCATGGGGACCCCAAGAAGGCACGTCAGGCCCCTCCCTTCTGGACAAACCCTGAGTGATACCAGGGCACCTGGGCTGGCGCTCCCGGGCTCAGGACACCAGGAGGGTCTGAGAAGCCCTCTGATCCCGACGTCCTCAGGCCACAGCCGGGGGAGTATCCCTTTGGCCTCACTTTGTTCTGCTGGCTGCCGCGAGGCCAGGGGTGAGCAGGGCAGCTGGGGGATCTGGAGGGAGGGGCTGGCCGTGCCAGGAAGAATTGCCCTGAAAACCTGCCCCTGGAGATTTGCTCAAACGTGCAGTGAGCCCTGAAATCCCACAAAACACCCGTGACACACGGAGACGGCAGCCTCCAGGAGAGAAGCCCTGAGGCTTGCTGTAGGCTCCGGCTATGCGTGGCCTGCCCCGCCTGCCCCGCCCCGGCTGGCCCCAGGACTGGGACACTCCTTGGGTCAGAAGCCCCTGCATTAAGACCTAGAATCTCCCCAAACAGCCCCGCAGTTAGCTGCCTAGCGCTGAGGTTGGGTCTGGGTTGTAAATCCAGTTGTCACACTAAGCAGCTGTGTGACCTTTGCATAAGCTTCGAAATCTCTCCCAGTCCTCATGTCCCCAACAAGAGATGCTGAGGTCCTCACCCCGATCCCTGTGACTGTGACCTTGTCGGCGGATGAGGTCCTTGCAGAGGCAGCCAAGTTGAGATGATGAGGTCATTGGGGCGGGCCCTGATCCAATAGGACGGGTGTCCTTATAAGAGGGGAAATTTGGACTCAGAGACACACAAAGAGGGAAGAGGATGTGAAGACGGATGTGGGGGACACAGTGTGAAGACTGGCCTGAGGCCACCACAAACCAAAGGACATCTGGGGCTTCCTGAAGCCGGAAAAGGCAAGGAAGGGGTTCTCTGCAGGTTTTGGGGCGAGCAGGGCCCTGCAGACCCCTGGACTTCGGCCTTCTGGTCTCCAGAGCTGTGAGGACATCAACGTTGTTCTAAGCCACCGAGACTGTGGTACCTTGTGACGGCGGCCAGAGGACTGGATCCGTTATGGCTAAGGAGGTGATAATACCGACTCCGGGGTTGTCGTGGGATCGTGTGAGACTCTGGAAGACACTTAGCAAGCTGCTGGCCGGCGGGGAGGGCTCAGAACTGGCAGCGTCTGTTCCCTGGGAGCCCAGGGGCCTTTCCCCCAACCTGCTGAATATGAACTTGACCTTGGAGTTGCACTCCTTCAGTTTTATTTCATGATATTTTATTTTGCTGGCTGGGAGTGAGAGAAGAGCAGGCAACTCAGAGACCCTGAACGTAAAAGTACGTCAACTTTGAAACGCAGTTTAGGTCGTTGACCCAGGAGCCCTGGACTCCTCGCTCCATCTTGCTCTCACTCCGTCTCTGCCCCTCTCTCTGCCTCCGTCTGTCTGTCTGTCTCTACATGTGCGCACACACACACACACACACACACACACACACAGAGGCATGCACACACACAGGGGTGTCTCTCTGGGCGAGAACCTGGCTACCCGCCAGAGCCCCTAAGAAAAGGCAGAGGGGCAGGACCGGGCGCGCGCGGATCTGGCTCCTTTTCTACCTCTTACCAGGGCAGGAGAGGCGTGCAGATGCCTTTGTAAATGAACAGTCCACTCTCTTTCTGTCGCTTTCCCTGCGTCTCTCTTCCTTCCCTCACCCCATCCACCTTCCCGTCCTAACGGTCCGGACTCCCATGTACCGCCTGCAGCCAACTAATTAAATGTTTCAAAGCGTTCTTATCCATAGTTAAGTGAAGATAAAATTTTAATGATTTAATTATCAAGCTCAAGGAAAACAAAATCATAATGAAGAAAGGCGTTTGCAACTGTCCTGGGCTTTGAGCGTTTCTTATGATGCTGCATTTGAGTTGCAGCAGGCTGCGGCCTGAAACGTTCCTGGCCACTCTGGCCTGACGCAGAGACCCCCGCTCGTCCCCCTGACAAGGAAGGCTGTTGAGAGCAGGGCTGGCTCTCATCTGTGTCAAAGGGGCCCCCAGGAGTGCTGGGGAGAGGGTGCCCTGGAGAGGAGAGACAAGCAGCCTTGCTGGGCCCATTAACGTTTTCCAAAGGACACTCTGGAAACCGGTGCATTTTCTCGTGCCCTTATGACTTTTTCCCATTTTCCTTTCGGTGTACTGCTTTGTTATTTTCACCGAGGGACTGATTGGCTTCCAGCCACGTTAATGTTCCAAGTTCGCTGAAAAACACCTCTCGTAGTTTGGGGATGGGGGTTGAACAGGAAAACGAATTGCCTTGTTTGAAAACGTTTGATGCTTCCTCTCTGGAGGCTCCCATATTTTAATGTGGAATATGTTTTTTAATGCCAAGAAGCCAGCAACGAGAGCCTGCCTCCTAGAAGGGTCTTCCTCCAGGAGGTGCTACCCTGTCCTGCCCACCCCGATGTCCCCCAGGGCACCCTTTATGCCCGCTTTCCCACCTCCCATGCAGACTCCACCGATTCCCCGAATGGCCTTGTAGTGGCCATTCAGCAGAAAACATCACATCCTGAAAAGCCAGTGGATGTGTCTCCCTGGCCTCCTCTGGCAGAGGGAATGGCGGTGTGTGTGCTCAGCTGCTTTGAGAATTGGCTCTGGAAGTGGATCCCTGGTGCCCACTCCCGGCACTGACTAGATATAGGACCACAGGCATCCTCCCCGCAGCGGACGATGCCTGCACGCACGGGGGCTCACGTTCCACCTGCTCTGAGCTGACGTCCCCGTGTCCACATCGTACGCATGATGGTGGCAGGCACCCAAGTGCTTCCTGGAATTCTGTGTTTAGCACAGGTCTTTATACACAGGAGGTTCTACTAAAAAGTCGCTGTCAGTACATCCTCCCCTTTTGAACCTCTATTCTTCTTCTCTGGTCTCACCATTTTTATTAATCATTTCCTTTATTTTCTGTTCTGATGCTTTGACATCTTGGGGTCTTGCTGACTCTGGAGGGACCGTTCCTCCAGGTCTGGCTGATTCCTAAAGATAACAAACAACACACCCGTGAGCACAACCTTCCAATGCAAACTAGCCAAACCAGAGCCCTCACCCCACCCCCTCCTCCATGGGGCTCCCACACTCTGGGCCACTGCCCACCTGCCCTCATCACGCAGGGCAGGTACCAGACAACCAGGGGTGGGCCCTGTGGCCCGGAGCCCGCTGGAATGATCCAAAGTAGCCAGTCCTCAGCCTGCCCACCCTGCCTTGTCCAGTCCTTCCGCAGAAACCACAGTGAGGTCTCCGGTCCACGCTGCCCCTCCCTCTGCCTCCTGGAAGAGCCTGGTGCTTCCCTGCGTGGCCCTGCCTGGCATAAGCCTCCTCTTTCTGGGGATACGTGAGTATAAAATCTTCCCCTTTCATGACGGTCATTTCCATGTCTGCGTGTTTCAAGTGCCTTTGAATCCTTCTTAGGTTCCTTTGTACATAAGTACAAAGGATTAAGGATCCCATTGTACATAAGTACTACAACTTCTTTATCCATTTTTCTCTTTCCTGGGATATTTAAGGTGTAACCAAGTCGAGGTTCTTGTAAACAGAGCAGCGCTAAACTTTGGGGTGCCTGTGTCCTGTCGATTTTTGGTTTTCCCAAGATATACGCCCATGAGTGAAAGTGCTGTGTGCTCTGTAGCTCTGTTTTTTAGATGTTTTAGGAAACACCATACACTTCTCCATACTTTGTGGAGAAATCCTTCTCATACTTTGTGGAGCCCAGCCCTGAAGAGCGGTCCTGGGATTTGCAGAAGAGCTACAAGTATCCAGATCCACTCTGCACTCTTCTTCCTGTCACCCTCAGCCTAGGAGGCTGATCCATGCAGATGATGTCAGTGGACTAACCTGTCTTTGGCTTCCCGTTGGGGATTCTGAGGGACAGAAGAGGGTAAGGCTGGTGCGTCAATCTCCCCAGCTGCCTGCTGTGTGGTTGCCTTGGGCCAGTTGAGCTCCTCAACTGAAGCTATAAGTCACCTGGCGGTGGCTCTGTACGTGACTCTCTCCACCTTGGTCCTTGTCGTCAGCTCCTCTCTGCCCCTTTCGGCCTGGACGTGGCGGCAACTCCAGTGTTACTAGCCCTGGGATACTTCATTTCCCCTGTGGTTTCCCAGGAGACTTCTCATCTCTTTCCTTAAGCCTGCCTTGAGTCTTCTTTTTTTTTTTTGCGGTACGCGGGCCTCCCACTGTTGTGGCCTCTCCCGTTGCGGAGCACAGGCTCCGGACGCGCAGGCTCAGTGGCCATGGCTCACGGGCCTAGCCGCCCCGCGGCATGTGGGATCTTCCCGGACCGGGGCACGAACCCGTGTCCCCTGCATCGGCAGGCGGACTCTCAGCCATTGCGCCACCAGGGAAGCCCCTTGAGTCTTCTTAACTGAGTGTGCCATCTTTGCTGTGAGGGTCCTGATGGAGACATTCCTTTTCCTTGAGTTACCCTGTGTGAGTCCCTGTTCCTTGCACCCAAACTGTGTGACTTTGGGGTTCAACAGACAGATGTGTGTCTGCCTCTGAGGCCTCACACTCTGAAACAACACTGGCGAAATCTGGGATCTTTCCAGGGGCCATTGGTTCTGTTGTGTCTGCTGCACCTCCCCACACGGCCCATTCCTTCCTTTCGGAGAGGAGGACCCAGGGATGAGTTATGTCTGCCAAAAGCCTTGTCCCGTCATTAATATGTTAACAAATGCTGTCAAATAACAGTTGCAGCCGACGGAATTTGCTGTTGGCAGAGATCGCCTGCTGCCAGACAAGGCTGCATCTGTTCCACTAGAGCCCGGCTTCTTCTGCCAGGAGATCTGGCACCGGAGGTCACCGAGCCCGCTGCGGGGCTCCCCTACCCCATCGGCGGCGACACTATCTCGTGGATGAATCATGCGCGCGCAGAGTGTTTCTAAACGCCTTCCTGCAAAGAAGGCAGCAGAGATTCCAGGGAGAAGGTGAGCACCTGCCCAGCGCTAGGAGGCCGGGAGAGATGGGGAGAGGAAACCAAGTGCAGGGAGAGGAGGGCCCGGGGCAGGACCAGCCGGCTGCGTGGGTGCCAAAGCTGCTGCAGACCTGAGCGAGATCCAAACGTGGAAACATCAATACACGGGAAACAGGCGGACTGGAGAATCCATGGTGGGGCCAAAGGGCCTTAGGGAGTCGATATTAGCAGACAAGATGCAGGACAGCAACTGGTGTGGGAGGCGTGGAGCTGCAGATGGGCTAAACTGTGCGGAATGGGGAGGACCGAGCAGTTCACGGCAGGGAGTGGGTCAATGAGCTGTTGTTATAAAATTATGGCATAACAAAAACACCCCCGAGCTCAGTGGCCTAAAACCATCATTATTCATGCTCATGGGGCCGAGGGTCAGCTGAGGATTGGATGACCCAGACTGGGCTTGGCGAGGCTGGCTCTGATCCACAGGTCTCTCATTTTCCTCTGGAGACAGCAGGCTGGCCAGGCCTGTCCTCTCATGACGCTGGCAGAGGGATAAAAGGACAAACGCAAACGTGCAAACACTCGAGGCCCAGGCTGGGAGCTGGCTGGGAAGGAAGCCTCATACACTCGTTCTATTGGGCAAAGCAGGTCCCACAGGTGGGCCCAGGGACAGGGTGTGGGGAAATATTCTCCCCCGCTTTGATGCAAGGAACTTCAGAGTCCCACAGTGAGGGGCAGGGATACAGTGAGGGGCCGGTGGTGGGTGAGTGGCAGAGGGGCAGGCATGAAATAGGACTTGGGGGCTCCCCACCAGAGCGTGGAGCTGCCTGGTCAGCTCCGGCCCTCGGCTCCCTTCCTTCCTCACCCTCTCTTTCTTTTTCCAGTCACCGGATTGCCAATCCTCTGAGAGTAGGACTCAGTGATTTCCTCCGTCCGACCGGGTCTGCACTGGGCCGCCACCAGCCAGCGGTTCAGATGGTCTGCAGGTATTTACTATGACCCTTCTAGTGTCAGGTCCTGTGGAATGAGAAGACAATTTCTCATTCCTTTATTCACTCAAACATTTGGAATTCCATACGTTTATAACTGGTCGAAGGAAGAGATGCCTGGAAGACAATTTTTTAATTATTTTAAAATTTGAACAGCAATTTTTAGCTAATCTGATGGTGAACTTTCCTCAGTGTCTGAAAAGGACTCTGATTTTAAAAACAAAACAAAACACTCTCAGTGTCTTTGGACATTAGGAGAAGGGGGATGTGAATCCAATTTCAAATTTAAACCTTCAGAGTTTTCCAGAAGAGGTTTTTAAAGCTTCTGCGATTTCAGCGAACTCACCCATTACTCTCAGGGTCTCCACGTGAAATATCTTGCCCCCAACGTGCATTTTCCCAGAAAGCGTGGTTTCCTTTTCAGGGTCCTCTCTGTCATGCCTCTCTGAATTTGCAGTTGTATTCCAAGAACCAGAATGGCTCGAATCAGATGGGCCTTTACTTCCAGACCTCACAAGTCCAGAAGCCAGGAGGTGAAAACAGTCTCTTTGCCCAGGTCCACACTGCGTTCAACACAGTTTTGCCAGAACCCCAATGTTACCCGCAAAATGTAACTCAAGCAACCCCCCATGCCCCACAAGGCTCTGTTCAGTATAGGGTCATGTTGGCAGAAACAAGCCATCAAATAACACTAATTACAAATAATTCCAATATTGGTTCATGTTTCTCTTGAAATATTAAAGGAAATAAAATTGTAAGCAGTAATAGCCTTCTTTAAAAAAAAAAAAAAAAACCTTAAGAAAATCAATAAACAACTTCCCTGATGGGAAACTCTGGCAGATTGAATTCCTCACCTTGGTACATTTATCAGGCACTGGTTGTGAGCCTTGATTGCGTTTGGTGTTTGAGAGGAACCTTGAACCCCCAGTGATACATTCTGCGGTAGGAGGACTTTTCTCTCTGGTCGTCTCTCTGGAGCCGGCAACGTGTTCAGGGCGTGACCCCCTGTTTTCTGAGCAGCGTTTGGAAGATTTTCACATGGCTTCCAGCCCCATGCCGTTCCGGGTGGGAGACTGCCTGGGAGAAGTAAGTCAATAAATCAAGAAATGTGCACAAGGTTTGCATTTGCTCCATGTAAGCTGACGTGTGCTGGGGAGCCCACCCCGCTGCTCCATCACAAAGGCGAGTCTTTAAACATCATTAATGGAGTCAAACACTTAGGATCCTCGTTAGGAGACAGGATAATTGGATGGAGTGGATGGCGGATTTTCCCAAATTCCCTCAGTCCATTACATATTTCTTCGATCGGACGCGGGGTTCTCTACATCTCTGTCAGAGCCCTGGGGAGGCTCTCATTTTTCCTGCTTTTATACTCCCCAAGTCACAGCCATCTTCCTGGATTAGCATTAGGATGGGGGAGGATTCCCACAACCCTGCCCCTCACTTTCCCTCGACGTGGAGGTGGTGGCAAGGCTGAGGGACACAGGCTCGTCACCAGGGCGCTGGTCCTAGAGAAAATCTTTGTCCCGTTGACAGAAAATGGAAAGAGGGCTAGCAGAACTGCCGAGAGGGCCAGAGGCACCCTCTGTGTCCCTGGGGGTCACCAGTCCGCTTCCGGAACATTCATCTTGCTGACAGACTGCAGGTGGGGATTACCTGTTGCCTGAGGCTGTGCTCCAGGCACTAAGCGCTTTCAGATTTTTTCCCTTCAAAGCTCAGCTGAAGGGAAGAGGGAGTCTGAACAGTGCACTTCCTCTCCGGAGGCAGAGTTCAAGGCTTTCCCTGGACGGGAGCATCCTTCCCTGAGTACAGAGAAGAAGCCTCCCTTCGCCCCGTCACACATAAGGGGGCCCCAGCTAGACCTTGGCCTCCGTGGACCATTTTGCATTGACAGATGCAAAGGCAAACAAAAGTTGGGTAGTGGCTTTTGAACATCTAAGGGGCCTTTCCAAGCATAACTTTGACTACATGTCATTTTTACTTTGCAGAACTCTAGAATTTAAGCTCCAATTAAATGTGACTCCACTGGACCAGGCATCAGTATTGGCGAACCTCCCCAGGCGGTCCCAGATTTGGGAGATGTGTGGGGACACCTCAGGACAGCACTCCCCATCCCCCCATTCCTCCCAATGCTCTACCCAACCCCGCCCATGAACGAGCTTCGGGAGGCCTCTGCTAGAGGCAGACAGAGGACTTCAGGTGTCAATGGCGCTGAAGAGGCAGCCAGTAGGGTTAGGTGGAGCGACTGACTTGTTGGGATTTCCACCACTGACTTGACTCTTTGCCATAAAAATTGCTGGGGGTCTCTCGCAGTGTCAAAGACGGAAACATTCCATCATACCTCTGTTGCAGGTTGTCCTCCCAAAAGGTACGTTGAAGTCTTAACCCCTGGTACCTGTGGATGAGACCTTATTTGGAAATAGGGTCTTTGCAGATGTAATCAGTTTATGACACGGTCACACTGGATTAGAGTGGGCTTTAATCCATCAACTGGTGTTTGTAGAAGACAAGGGAAATTTGGACACATGACCCATAGGAGAGAGAGGTCATGTGAAGACAGAAGCAGAGATTGGGGCGATGCATCTGCAAGCTACGGCCTGTTAGAAATGCCAGCAGCCATCAGAAACTAGGAAAGAGATATGGAACAATTCTCCCTGGGCTTCCAGAAGGAACCAATCCTGCAGACACTTTGAATCAGGACTTCTGACCCCCAGAAATGTGAAAGAATGCATTTCTACGGTTTTAAGCCCCAGCTTACAGTCATTTTTTTTCAGCAGCCCCAGGAAACTGATACAACTTCCATCTGGGGAATGATGGCTCTCATACCCTGGGGGTTGTGGCATAGATACAAGCTCTTGGGAAGGCGATTTGGGGAGACCTATCCAAATGCCTAAAGCCCTTACTTCCTGACCCAGCTTTTCCTCTCCTAGGAATTTATCCCACAGATGTATTCACACAGGTACCAGAGCATTTGTACAGCATATTCTTTCCAACATTGTAGAAATTAGCCAAAAATGGAAAACAACCCAAGTCAATAGGAGTCTGCTTGACTAAATTATGGTACTTTCACTCTATGAAAAAGAATGTGCAAAATGAAATGAAAAAGAATGAGGAAGTTCTTCTTTTTAAAAAATTTATTTATTTATTTATTCATTTTTGGCTGCACTGGGTCTTCGTTGCTGTGTGCAGGCTTTCTCTAGTTGCGGTGAGCGGGGGCTACTCTTCGTTGCGGTGCGTGGACTTCTCTTGTGGTGGCTTCTCTTGTTGTGGAGCATGGGCTCCAGCTGTTGCGGCTCGCGGGCTCTAGAGCACAGGCTCAGTAGTTGTGGTGCGTGGCCTTAGTTGCTCTGTGGCATGTGGGATCTTCCTGGACCAGGGCTTGAACCCGTGTCCCCTGCGTTGGCAGGCAGATTCTTAACCACTGCGCCATCAGGGAAGCCCATGAATGAGGAAGTTCTTTAAGTGCCAAATTGGAACAGTATCCAAGTCGTATTGTTAAGTGAAAAAAATCAAGGTGCCACAGGAAGTATAATTCACTGTCCATTTTGGAATTAAAGGGATTACATATATGCATGTGTGGATAAAAAGCATTTCAAGGCAGAGTTACAGGTATGGCTCTCTCTTCTGGAAGGACACGTGAGCACTGGTAACAATCTCTGCCTCTGGGGAGGTGGAATGGGTATCAGGAAGGGTGACGACTGACCTCTCCCTGAACCGCGCCCCCCCGCCTTGTACTGATGAAATCTTTCCTTTCTGTGAGTAGTACTTAATTTTTTTAAACTAACTTTTTTTTTTTTAAGTTCTTGTACTCTCTGGTTGGTAATATTATTCTTGGTTCGTGAGCTGATTTTCAATTTGCACAATTTGAAGATGAATTTGGTGATTGTTAAGTGAAAAAGAAAAAACTATTTCTTGCAAGTTGCTAGCCGCAGGGGTTGGGGGGAGGGTTTAGGGTGCTTTAGGGGGACAGTCCACAGAGAGAACACCACGCAAGTCATCCTACTTGTGAGACCTTCCCTGTTTAGCTTGACGACTCTCCGTGCAGCTCAACTGGTGTTCCAGACACAGCCTCGTGTGGGGTTACTTCAGATGCTCTGACACCACACCCTGTCTTGGCTCGAACAAGGAAACATAAGGGCAAGGAGTGTTGATTTCACTCCTGCCCCCCCCACCCCACCCCCACCAAGAGCTGAAGGGCATCTTTACTTTCAAAGCTTTGCATGTCTGCATTTCTGTAATCTCAGCTCATGCTGGTTACTACTGAGGAGGGGAGGGCTGCCAGACTGTCCCCATTTGACAGATGGGAAAACTGAGGCAGGGCAATTTAAGTGGTGTGTCCACATCACAGAGTGAGGGCATCTACCCGGGTCCCCTGACTATGACTTTGTGCTTTCTCTACGGGGTCCAAAGTGGAATTGGAAAATCAAAGACTGATTTTCCAGCAAGAACTCATTGAGTTCGAAATTTTTTTTTTAATGTTGCTTTACCCTGTTACAGAATATTCTCCACACGGCCGGCACTGAGGAGGTCAGGTCATGTTGCTGCTTTGCTCTGAACCCCCTCCCCCAAAGGTTCCTCGTCGCCAGGACTGAAAGCCAAGTCCTCCCATGCTCTGCAGGTACACACGACCTGTCCCCCATAAGTTGGTCTGACCTCATCTGTCTTCTCTGAACTTGACTTGCCCATGTGTCCACCTCTCCTGCCAACTGCCCTCCCTGCTGTTCCTTGACATGCACCTGTGCTCTGCACCTGCGCTCCTGGTCTCTGCAACGCTGAGTGGCTTGTTCCATTTAGGTGTCGCTTCATATGGAGGCCCATATGACCACTTTCATTAAATTTGCAAACCCACCCTGCCCTCCCCGCTCCCCTCCCCTGCTTCCTTTTACTTCAGGGCAGTTTCCTTCTAATATTCGATGTAATGAACTTACTCTTTTGTGTGTTTCTCTTCCTCTGTTATGGACTAGGTTGTGTCCCCCTTAAAATTTATGTTGAAGCCCCAACCCCCAATGTGACTGTATCTGGAGATGGGGCCTTTCAGGGGGTAATTAAGGTTGAATGAGGTCGTAAGGGTGGGGCCCTGATCCAATAGGACCGGTGGCCTTATAAGAAGAGGAAGAGACGCCAAATCTCTCTCTTTCCTTGCCCAGAGGAAAGGGCACCCAGAGGACACAGCAAGAAGGTAGCCACTGGGCACCCAGAGGACACAGCAAGAAGGTAGCCATCTGCAAGCCAGGAAGAGAGGCTACATCAGAAACCAACCCTGATGCCACCTTGATCTTGCACTCCCAGCCTTGAGAACTGTGAGAAATAAATGTTTGTCGTTTAAGCCGCCAGTCTGTGGTCTCTTGTTATGGCAGCCGGAGCCGACCAATATGTCACTAATAATGCCCATTACCCCGTAAGAATGTCAGCTCCGTGAAGACAGGAGTTTGGATCTCCTGTCTCTTTTGTATGAATAACTCCTACATGGGTGCTTAATAGATATTTCTCTTTGAGGACATAAGTGAGTTTGTTTCTGGCTCTTACAGGGAAAGTAGGGATAGGTCTTGGGGCTTCTGAGTGTGTCTGGTCACCATGGGTACAGTGAGTCCACACCTGGTTGGTGACAATCACTGCTTTTCCCAATTCCTTCCTGAACAGTGTTCAAGGTCTGGCTTGTGACCCCACATCTGTTGCCATGAATCTGTCTCCCTGCTTCCACCCGTGGGCAGTGGCTGAGTCTCTGGCTAATTCAGATTCTCTAGCTCTGTGTCACCAGATGTACCAGTTACTTTTTTAGCGTTTCGAAGGTGAAAACTGCCGAGGGCTGCCAGTTACAGAACTGGTGGGTGCCCGTTCCCCGGATTCCAGCAGCCCCACTGTGGGCTCCAGTATGTCCAGATGCAAACCCTGGGGATGCCCCCTCTGAGCTGGGAACCCGCCACATCACGTGAAGTTGAGACAGCAAAGATACGCAGGTCACCCCCTGCCTGACCCTGGACTGCACACACCTTTTATTTTCTCTGTCTGGCGCCAAACCCTGAGACACATGCCATATGTCCACTAATTTCCGAAGATTCTAGGATTCTAGACACCTGGGCATAGGGAGGTGTGATCATCGCCAACACATGGAGCCTGTGTGCCAGGAGGCTCCATGATCCTTCACGGCCACATCACACAGACACATATGGTGTTGGAGGTGTCATCATTCTAGACACATAGCATATGTCCTTGGAGCAGACAACGCGCTGAATTAATTCTAAACACTGGTCGTAAGTTTCTTGCTGAAACGCTCCCTCACTGTATAAATAGCTTTCGCCTTCCACATTTCCTACCGCGGGCTCTCTGGAAGCCCAGATATGCAATTCTGGCTTTATTTTTATAGCGCTGAGCGTTCTTCAAAATAGCCCCATCTCCATAAAGGGAAATTGGAAAAAAAGAGATTAAATGCTAAGCAAAGGGGCATTTGCTGGTTCTAACTTGGAGTCCTTGCCTCCTGCTTCAGCACCTCGGCCCCTGAAGGATGCTCTTCCAAACCTTCTAAGGAAGGACATCTATGTCCTGATTCTTTCCTTCTCGTCTCCAGGAGAGGCTGCATCCTCCCTGAAGCCTGGAGTCTGGCCCAAGTCCTGCCTCCTGCTTCTCTTCTTTTTTTTTTTTTTTTTTCTTTTTGCGGTATGCGGGCCTCTCACTGTTGTGGCCTCTCCCGTTGCGGAGCACAGGCTCCGGATGCGCAGGCCCAGCGGCCATGGCTCACGGGCCCAGCCGCTCCGCGGCATATGGGATCCTCCCAGACCGGGGCACGAACCCGTATCCCCTGCATCGGCAGGCGGACTCTCAACCACTGCGCCACCAGGGAGGCCCCCTGCTTCTCTTCTGAGTTGAAGGTTTGCTCCACGTTTATGTTGACCCATGGGTGACATCAGGACCTCCTCCCTCAACTTGAGGTGTACTGGATTTGGGACCAGAACAAAACTAGAGTCCTGACCAGAGGATGCCAAAGTAAGATGGAAAATGACTTTCTGGGTGTGTGTGTTTGGGGAAGGCTCGGGGGATGATGGCAGAGGAGCACGGCCCCTGGTCTCAGCCCGGGTCTCCCCTCCCCTCTCCTCACCTCCTGTTCCAGCCTCGCCTTCCCCAGGACCCTGGCCGGTCCGTATGGTTGTCTTATGGGTATTAAAAAAGTGTACCCCTCTGGGTGCACACAACTCTGTGGGTGCTCAGCTTAGCAAGTGGACAATGCCCTTGGAAAAGGAAAAGTCTGCCCTTCCCCTGAGCAGATGCAGCTTCGTGCATGAACACAGAGCTCACTGAATGGAGGACCGCGTGGATTTCAGCTCCCACTTGCCCTCTCATCTGGGCGACTTTGTACAGTGCACAGCCTGCACGACAGTGCCAGCTGACCCAGGAAACATGTTCCTGGAAACACATTCCCTTCCCCTTAGTCTAGAGGAGACACTTCCTGTTTGCTCTGGCCTTTGTGACAGATTCTATTCCGCCCCCCCAAAAAATGGCAGCAACAATATCTCCCATTTCACATGATCTTACAATGACAGTTCTTTCATCAAGAGGTGGAGTCTATGTTCCATCACCTTGAATCTGGGAGAGTGTATGACCACGGCAGAGGTGATGCTATGTGACTTCTGGGGCTAGGTTGACAAAGGTGATAAAGCTCCCTCTTGGTTCTCTTGGGAGGCTGTCTCTTGGGACCCAGTTGCCATGCTATGGGGAAGCCCAACTAGCCCATGTAGAGAGACCACAGAGAGGTCCTGGGTCAGTGTCCCAGCTGACAGGACAGCAAGGTCCCAGCCGACAACCAGCACTGACGGCGAGACATGTGAGTGAAGACACCCCCAGATGATCCCGAACCCAGCCATAGAGCCCAGCCTTCACGTATCCCCAGGTGAGGTCTCAGACACGGTGGAGCGGAGATGACCCATGGATCTGTGAACACAATGAAATGATTCTTTTCTGCCACTAAGTTGGGTGTTTTTTTTAATTACACAGCAGTGGTAGCTGGACAGCCTTCAAAACTCAACTCTCGGGCTTCCCTGGTGGCGCAGTGGTTGAGAGTCCGCCTGCCGATGCAGGGGACGCGGGTTCGTGCCCCTATCCCGGAAGATCCCACATGCCGCGGAGCGGCTGGGCCCGCGAGCCATGGCCGCGGAGCCTGTGTTTCCGGAGCCTGTGCTCCGCAACGGGAGAGGCCACAGCAGTGAGAGGCCCGCGTACAGCAAAAAAAAAAAAAAAAAAAAAAAAAACCTCAACTCTCTGCTCCCTCCCTCAAGAAGCCCTCCAGGATGCCTAGGCTGGGTCAAATCATCCTTCTTCTGTGCCCCCTCCCCCTTGGCCCAGGCTCCTTGATCACTGCCCTTACACTGTGCATTAATCCTCACAGCGACTCCTCACAGCCAGGTCTCACTAGCCCCATTTTACAGATGAGGAAGCTGAAGCTTGGAAGGTTAGGGGACATTGTCCAGGTCCATAGTTGCTAAACGTCACGGTCGGGTCTTACAGCTGGAGGGGCTGTGAAAAATGTGGAAATACATAAAATAAAACACAGGAGATTACCCGGTACCAGGCTCTGGACCTTCTGACTTGTACCTGTGGAACTCTTGGTTAAGGACCCCGGACAGAGGTGAATGAAGCCCACAGCACCCCCTGAATTCAACACCCTTCCCACAAGGTCAGATGTCCCCTAGAGCTGTCAGGGGCCTCCAAAAGCAAACCTGACAGTGAGAAGGTGGATTTCCAGCCACGAGGCAGCCAACCAGGAACGTGGCTCAGACACGTGGCCGCGGTGGCTGCAGCCTTTGGATCTGGGGCAGCTGGCTATAGGCTGAGGCCAGAGCTCCATGGGAGACACCAGGTAGGAAGAAATGGGGGGTGGGGGAGTGACTGACGTTTGCTCAGGTGGAGGCCTGGGGGCTGCAGACAACGACTCTGTTTTCAGGCTCCTTAGGGGCCCAGGCTGAGAAATTGGAGGCACTGGCCTTGCTTTGGTGGCCTCGGAGCTGCTGCAGTTTCCTCACTGGCAGGGAAACGCCCGCATCTGTGAAATGGGGTCAGGCGTTGGAGGAGTAGGGGGCAGGCAGAACCAGCCCTCTTACAATGAAACCCTTTCTTTCCATAACACAACCCTTTTATATATTGATTTTGAACATCATGAATGTCTTGCATTTTAAAGAAATCACACAATGCAGCAATACACTGTAAAAAATGTTTTTCAACCAGAACATAGAATGAGAAGTTAAAGTTTCTTCTCATTCCCAGCTCTCCACGTCCTCTCTACAGAGGAACCATTGTTAACCCTGTAGCCTATTCCTTTATAGCCTTTTCTCTATGAATTTGCGTATGTATACACACACATATGTATACATGTTCAGCTACAAGGTTTGACCTAAATGCAACTATATTATTTGCATTATTCTGTGACTTGATTTTCACTGGAATTTTAAAATTGATTGTCTCGGAGGTTTTTCCATGCTTGCACAATTTGGGGAGAAACTCATTCTTTCTACAGCTGCATAGTTTTCCACAGTGTGACTGCGTCATGATTTATTTAACCAAGGTCTTGGAAGCCATTGGACGGTTTCCTGTTTTTTTTCCTATTACCATTGCTCCAGACCATCTGCTTCTTTCTCCTTACTTCTTTGTGTATTTGTGCTAGTGTTCCTACAAAACAGGTTGGCTTGGCATCGTGAGATTAAAGCGTAGGTGCATTTAAATTTTTAGTGATACTGAGCAAAAGGAACTCTTCTCAATACTCTGTAATGGCTTATATGGGAAAATAATCTAAAACAAAGAGTGGATATATGTTTATGTATAACTGGTTGGCTTTGCTGTACACCTGAAACTAACACAACGTTGTAAATCAATTATACTCCAATAAAATATTTTTAACATCTTTATTGGAGTGTAATTGCTTTACAATGGTGTGTTAGTTTCTGCTGTATAACAAAGTGAATCAGCTATACATATACATATATCCCCATATCTCTTCCCTCTTGCGTCTCCCTCCCACCCTCCCTATCCCACCCCTCTAGGTGGACACAAAGCACCGAGCTGATCTCTCTGTGCTATGCGGCTGCTTCCCACTAGCTATCTATTCAATAAAATTAAAAAATATATATTTTAGTGACACTGAATTGCCCTCCCCAAACGCTGTTCTAGGGGCCACTTCCTCCAATTGTGTATAAGAGCTCCTACACTACAGCATCACCAATGTTACCAATTATCAATCTTTTTACTCTTTACCAATCTAAAGGGCACAAACTATTGATATATCAGTTATTGCAATTTGCATTTCCTGATGTAACTACTTAGGCCGAGCATATTTTCATATGTTTATTGGCCAATCATACCTCATCTATAAAAGTGCCTGTTTCTATCTGTAGTAATCAGGGTGTTTGGGGAGCAAGGAACAGAAAACCATGACTCAACTGGCTTGGATGATAAGGAATTTATCTTCTTATATTAAAAGAGCTAGAGATGAGAGAATGTAAAATGGCGCAGGTGCTTTGGAAAACAGTATGTCTGCTCCTCAAAAAAATAAACAGAGAATCACTATATGCCGCAGCAACTCCATTTCGGGGTTTATACCCAGAAGAACTGAAGCAAGGGTTTAAAGAGATCTTCGTTCACCCACGTTCATAGCAGCATTATTCCCCGCGGCAAAAATGTGGAAACAACTTGCGTGTCCATCGATGGATGAGTGGGTAAACACGATGGGGTCCATCCATGCAATGGGATGTTATTAAACCTTAAAAAGGAAGGGAGGGACTTCCCTGGTGGTGCAGTGGTAAAGAAGCCACCTTGTGGTGCAGGGGACATGGGTTCGATCCCTGGTCAGGGAACTAAGATCCTGCACGCTGTGGGACAACTAAGCCCGTGCACCACAACTGCAGAGCCCACGCGCCCTGGAGCCTGTGCACCACAACTAGAGAAGAGAAAACCCGCACGCCACAACTAGAGAGAAGCCGGCATGCCGCAACAAAAGATCCCACGTGCTGCAACTAAGACCTGAAGTAGCCAAATAAATAAATAAATGAGCACATAAAACAAATAATTAAAAAAAGAAACAGAAGAGAATTCTGACACGTGATACAACACGGATGAACCTGGAAGGCGTTAAGTGACGTATGCCAGTTGTAAAGGGACGAATACTGTATGATGTCACACGAGGTCCTTGGAGGGGTCAGATTCACAGAGACAGAAAGTTGGGGAGGGGGAGGGGTGGGGCGGGGGGATAGGGAGTTAGTGTGTGATGGGGGCACAGTTTCCGTTTGGGAAGATGAACAAGTGCTGGAGATGATGGTGAGTGTTGATTGCACATCAATGTGAGTGTGCTTACTGCCACTGAACTAAACACGTAAAAATGATACACGTCATTACTACAGTACATTTTATGTTACATGCATTTACCACAGTTAAAAATAATTTTTTAAGTAAAAAAAAGTGCAGACTAAAAGTAGCTCCCAGACTGGTGAACTCAGCAGTCCAGTGATATCAGGGCTCTTTCCATTTTTCTGCTCTGACATCCTCAGAGAAATCCTCATCTTTAGCCATTTCCTCTCCGAGTCCAGGATCTCCACAGCCTCTTCAGGATTTACATCTTCACGACAGTGACTGCAAGCAGGTTGAGGAAGACCTTTCCTGGAAGCCCCCTCCCGTCCTCCCCACGGTGCCCAGCAGATGGGGCAGGTGACATCAACTGCCCTTTGCTCCTGTCTGTGGGTCACAGGCAAGGAGCCTAACCCAATGCGACTGGCCATGATGAACCCCGATTCCAGGGCACTGGGGATGGGCCCCGCCCCAAGCACATGTCCACGTGCAGGTGGTGACCTGAGCACACCTGGGGTCCTGGGACAGGGACACAGGGGTGGCTGTCCCAGCAGGCAACCAGCACTCCTTGCAACAATGCTCATTGTCCATTTTTCTACTGGGTCATTTGTCTTTTTTGTTTTTGATTGGTAGGAGCTCTTTATATATTATCAAAAGTAATCCTTTTTGTGTGATGGGTGTTAGCAATATCTTTCCTAGTCTGTTGTTTTTCTTTGAGTGGATTGTATATATGTAAGGCCAGAACTCAGCTGGAAGTATTATATGTTTGTTTCTCCCCAAATCTTGACTTCATTAATGTTACAGATGCTTTTCTCTTGCTGAAAATCAAAGTTGGAGGTAGCTGAGGTCTTGAGGTCCTCATTATTGGCTTCCAGGCTTTAGATGTTTCCAACCAGAGCTGAGCTGAGTCATTTGGGGGCTGCAAGTAGCCTGGCACTCCTGTGTCACCTGCTGATGCAGGAGGACAGTACAGTGACAGAGCCATTGCAGCCACACGAGGGGGGCAACACTGGAGAAGAAACTGCCCTGTTGGCCACCGTCGTCATCCCAGGGGTTCTCCTAGAAGTGAGGGGCCCTTTCCTTCCATCCTGGGGGCACAGGTGGCTGAGCCCTGTCCTGCACCTGCCCCGGGGCAGTGTCTCCTGCCTGAGCCCAAACACAGGACCTGGTGGGGGAGTAAGCCCTTGGCCCCTCCTTGTGTTGCCGGCTTATTGGCCACAAACAAACCAATTAAATGGAGGCTATTAAAGAACTTTAACTGAAAAAGAGAAAAAGCAGGTGCAGCTGAGATTGTGTTTCTGTATGGGGTCCATGTGGAAGGTTCCACTGATGAGGTCACTAGAGGGCAAAGCCAACCCCCAGGGGGCTGGTCACAAATACACAGACATATCTCAGACCACAGGCGACCAGGAGCCACGCAGACCTGTGGCTGGCACGATGGCACGGAGAGCCGTGCCTGACCATGGCCGAGAGAACTGCCCTCCCCCATCCCGGCCTCCTGGCCTCCGCGTGCCCCGGGGAGGTGGAGGGACGGACTTTAAGTGCATGAAGAATGAAGGGGATGCTTTGCTGTCTCACTGGTCTCACTCGACTTGTTTAGAGCCCAGGGGAAGGAGGGGCTGTTATTTAACAGGTATTCCCTTGCAACCCCAGGACCCTGTCTCCTGGTCTCTGTGGACACAGGGACTGGAGTGACAACAACTCCTGCGTATGGTGTGAGCTCTGTGCTCCAGGTGCTGTTCTCCGTGCTTTGCAGGTTAATGACCCTCTGAGGTTAGAATTACCGTTGCCCCCATTTTACAGATGGGGAAACCGAGGCACGGGAGGCCAAGTAACCACAAACAACGCTGCTGCTTTCTCCCCAAGCCCCAGCTCTCTCCTCCTATTCGTGGAAGGCAGAAGGCCTTTTGCCGAAACCCAAGTGGGGTCTTCCACGTCCCGGCCCCCCTGCAGCTGGCGGCTCATCTTCCTTACCAGTTTTCTGGATCAAGGATGTCGACAGCCAAGCTGTAGAATGGAAGGTCATGAGAGAGGGTCTGTGGGAAGAAAAGAGAAGCGGTCGTGTGATACCGAGGAGGAAAGGTCCTCTCCCGAGGCTGGGGGGCGACACACAGCCTCCGCCCACAGGGGTTCACAGAGCAAAGGTGAGGCCAGGTCTAACGTGGGGTGGGGAGGGGGCACACCTGGAGGTGTGCAGTGTCAAAGACGGAAACATTCCATCATACCTCTGTTGCAGGTTGTCCTCCCAAAAGGTACGTTGAAGTCTTAACCCCTGGTACCTGTGGATGAGACCTTATTTGGAAATAGGGTCTTTGCAGATGTAATCAGTTTATGACACGGTCACACTGGATTAGAGTGGGCTTTAATTCATCAGCTGGTGTTCGTAGAAGACAAGGGAAATTTGGACACATGACCCATAGGAGAGAGAGGTCGTGTGAAGACAGAAGCAGAGATTGGGGCGATGCACCTACAAGCTACGGCCTGTTAGAAATGCCAGCAGCCACCAGAAACTAGGAAAGAGATATGGAACAATTCTCCCTGGGCTTCCAGAAGGAACCAATCCCGCAGACACCTTGAATCCGGACTTCTGACCCCCAGAAATGTGAGAGAATGCATTTCTATGGTCTTAAGCCACAGCTTAAGCACAAGCACATGAAACAAGCACGTGACTCTCCGATTCCTTGTCCGGGGTCCCCTGCTCTTTGCTCACACTGTTTCCTCTCACAGTGGTCTAGTGGCTCTCGAACCACAGGTGTGTCAACGTATTACCTTGAAGGTGTTTGCAGTACACCAGGCTGGGGACAAAGTGCTTCACCTGCAGCCCATCAGCTATACTTCCATCCGGGACACCCACAAACACCCTGAAATTGTGGGCGGAACCACAGTGCACGTGCCTGCCTGAGGGTATGTGCGTCTTTCTGCAGAAAGAATGTGCGGCTTTCACCAGCCTCCGGATCGCATCCTCCGTGAGGTTAAAGCCATTGCTCTCCGTTAATGGCCATCTCGAAAGGGGGCGATAGGTCTGCAGTGAGATGCCTTAGTCTCAAGATCCCAGAGCTGCAGGCTGGGCCTGTCTGTGTGGGACTGCGGCAGGAGAAGAGGCCCTGGCTCAAAATCACCCGCTCAAATCCTGTGTGAATCCAGGCTGGTTTCCTGCCCCTTCTGAATCTTGCACCCTCATGTGTAAACATGAGAACCTCCTTCCATTTCTGAAGACTAAATACAATCATGCACTTAGAGCCTCTGCCCGGGTCTGAACCGCATGTCCGGTTCCTCTCCTGCCTCCAGAAAGGCTCTCGCTTCTCGCCAGCCTCCTCCACCACCCGGTGTATCACCTCTGTGTCTCCCAGGGCAGGAGAAGGGAGGGGTGAAGCCTGCATCATTTTACAACCTCTGGGCAGCTGTAGTTAATATTTGGGAGAGAAGGAAGCTGGAATTATCATCTCATGCAGGTCTGTGCTTTCAAGTATTCCCAATGCCTCTCTTCTCTGCTGACCGCTCCCCAGTCATGAATGTTCCAGAGTCTGACCATGGTCAGGTTGCTTAATGCAACCACTTAAAGCAAACGTCTGGAGGAAACTAGCTTACGGGTCCCAGAGACACCACATCCGGAGGATATTAACAAGACAGGGTGGTGACAGACACACATTTCCTCTTTGCCACATCCCAGCCTAAGCCAGCCATCCCCAAATGGCCCCCATCTGCTTCTGGCCCATGGAGGTGAGAGCGGGTGAGCTCTCTGGGCCTCGGCCCGTTAATCTCACTCACGGCCCTAATGCCGGAGCACGTTTATGGCCCAATCAGTCCTTTGCCCTATCTCCTTGCAGTCTCTGCTTTTTTAACGTTCAGCTTCCATATTTTCTGGTGACAAACTAGGTCATATCCATGGCAAAGGGTACTCCACAATCACATCGTGTCATCGTCATTAAACGAAACACATACTGACCTCAGATTGCTGATTCATTCCTTAATTTGGAGGGGAAGATCAAGACCAGAAGTGCAGAGAGTAACAGCCCCCCACCCCCAGGTTTCCCAGCCACACCCCCTGCACCCAAGTGGCACCATGTGTGTGACTGGCTCTGGCCAATGGGTGGTGAGCAGAGGTGGCCTGTGCCACTTCCGGGCAGGAGTAGCTAAGAGCTGGCGTGCGATGTTCCTGCTCTCTTTTCCTTGCCACAGGATGTGGGGACCCTGTGACATGGTGAAGCGGTGGAGCTGTATTGGGAGCACCCCGGAAGGCTGAGTCACTGAATGGAAGACTGTTCTAAAATGTCCTGCACTGATAGAAAATTCGAGGTACGGGAAGGTCAGCAGATCAGGAGATGACGGCCTTGGAAAGATCGTTTGTCACTCACAGTTCTCAAGAGGAGGAAGCACGTGGTGCCGGGCAGGGCCTCACGGGGAAGCACCAGGGTGGGTCAGGTGTCAGAGGGAGGGGCAGTGTGGACCAGAGACCTCACTGCAGTTTCTGTGGAAGGAGTGGACAAGGCAGAGTGGTCAGGCTGAGGACTGGCTAGTCTGGATCATTCCAGCAGGCTGTGGGGCACAGGGTCCATCCCTGGTTGTCTGGTACCTGCCCTGGGTGATGAGGGCAGGTGGACAGGGGCCCGGAGTGTGGGAGCCTCATGGAGGAGCTGGGGTGGGGGGGGCTGGGCTCTGGGTTGGTTAGTTTGCATTGGAAAGGTGTGCTCACAGGTGAGTTGTTTACTATTTCTAGGAACTAGATAACCTTGGAAGGGACAGTCCCTCGAGAGTCAGCAAGGCCCCAGATATAACAGCATCAGAACAGAAAATAAAGGACACGGTTAATACAAAGACAACTCACATTGGGCTTTGTGGGAGGGAATTAACCTGCATTATGTTAAGCCATGGAGATCTGAGGTTGATTTACCACATCAGCGCACTGTTTTAGGAACAAAAGGAAAAGCACGGAGCGTGGTTGTGGAGCTGAGTCTCAGTGCCAGTGTGACATCTGTGAAGTTTGTTCATTCACTCACTGACTCATTCGTATATGTAGCCAATGGTCATTGCACACCAGCTGAGTGTCAGGCCCAGGGCTGGGTCTGGACTCACAGACGTCAAACTGTAGCCCTGCTCTCAGTGGAACTCTCAGCCTTATGAGAAAGTGAGACACACGGAAGGATAGGGTGATAGAGGGTGAAGACTGCCAGGCAGAGGCTGGGTCCACAGTGAGTAAACAGAGGAGGGAGTGATGACTCAGGTGGAGGAATCAGGGAGGGCTTCTCAGAGGAAGTGATGTTTGCGTCGGGTCTTGATGGAGTTACGTGAGAGCTCCCCTGCAGAGACAATGGGCAAGGATGTTCTAAGTGGTCTAGGAAAGGCATAGATAAAGGCACATCCAGGCTTTGCAAAGAGTTCAGTGGTGCAAAAAATAAAACCCCAGTTAAAAAATGGGCAAAGAACCTGAATAGATATTTTTCCAGAGAAGACCTACACATGGCCAAGAGGTATGTGAAAAGATGCTCAGCATCGCTAACCATTACGGAAATGCAAATCAAAACCACAATGAGATATCACTTCACACCTGTTAGGATGACTATTATCAAAAAGACAAGAAATAACAGGGTTGGCAAGGATGTGGCAAAAAGGGAATCCTTGTATTCTGTTGATAAGAATGTAAACTGGTACAGTCATTATGGAAAACACTATGGAGGTCCCTCAAAAAATTCAAAATAGGGCTTCCCTGGTGGCGCAGTGGTTGAGAGTCCGTCTGCTGATGCAGGGGACACGGGTTCATGCCCCAGGAAGATCCCACATACCGCGGGGCAGCTGGGCCCGTGAGCCATGGCCGCTGAGCCTGCACGTCTGGAGCCTGTGCTCCACAACGGGAGAGGCCACAGCAGTGAGAGGCCCGCATACTGCAAAAAAAAAAAAAAAAAAAAAAAAAAATTCAAAATAGAACTACCATATGATCCAGCAATCCCACTTCTGGGTATACACACCAAAAGGAAATGAAATTAGTATCTTGAAGAGATATCTGCACTCCCATGTTCGTTGCAGCATTATTCACACCTTGGCCAAGATATGGAAATACCCTAAGTGTCCACTGACAGATAAATGTATAAAGAAAGTGTGGACTGAGAGTTAGCCTTTAAAAAGAAGGAAATCTTGCCTTTTGCAACAACAGGAGGAACATGGAGGACACCGTGCTGAGTGAAATAAACCAGACAGAGAAAGACAATTACTGCAGGGTCTCACTTACTTATATGTAGAATCTGAAAAAGTCAAACTCAGAGAACCAGAGGGTAGAACAGTGGTTACCACGGGAAATGGGAGAAGTTGGTCGAAGGGTACAAACTTCCAGAAATAAGCTGAGTAGGTTCTGGGGCTCTAATGTACAGCATGGTCTGTATAGTTAAGAATACTTGAAAGTTGCTAAGAGAATAGATTTTAAGTGTTCTCACCACACCACACACAAAATGGTAACTGTGTAAGGTGACGGATGCATTAACTTGATTGTGGTAATCAGTTCACATTGTATATATATGTCAAATCATTGCATTATACACCTTTAACAATCACATTGTACAGCCTAAATATTTAACAGTTTTGGGTGTGTGTGTCATTATACATTGAAAAGCTCGGAAAAGAAGAGTTCCATGAGGTTGGAACAGAAAAGCACCAGGACTATGGTCAAACACATGGCTGGAAGTCTAGGTGGGTTGACATCTGAGATGGCTCTGAGAGCAGGGACAGGGCTTTGGGCTTCCAGCTGCAGGTTCTGAGAGCCTGGGGCCATGGACAGACCAGGAGGTGACATGATGAGATTAGCAGTCTCAGCCCTTTCTTCTTACATCCCTCCTCCAGGGGCCCCTGCCATCAGATTTTCAGTGTTTGTCCAGCCCCTCCTGTTACAGCAGGGGGAAAAAAAAATCCCTTAAACTCCTCTGCCCTAAGGCAGGGAAAGTAAATACTCTCTTCCCTTCTTACACCCATGGCAGACATAACTAATCAATCGACATTCTTTGCATGAGAGGCCAGATAGAGCCTCAGAGGCTTTCTCAACACAGTACTTGCTTCAGGCAAGTACTACCCATGGGTGGTAGATTGGCCTGACAGATTGGCATGCATGTCAAATTGTGTGTCATTTAAGAGATGAAGGGCATGGTATCCTCTTTCTACAAGTATTTTCATTTGGAAAAAAAGAACTGGCCTAGGGAGGGCAACGTTTAATCAGAGGAATAAATCTCTCATGGTAGAATTTTAGTCAGCAGAAGTTTGGGAAAGAGAAGGAATGTCTACATGATTCCATCACATCAGACTTGCCTCTCCCACTCAGAGCTGTGTCCTGTGTGGAAGCCGAGGATGTGCTTTTTGTTTTCTCACTTTCCTGCCTCCATTGTCACCAAAAACATTCCTTTTGTTTGTTTTCCTGGCCATGGTGAACACCACAGGGCAGCCAGCACACGTTTCCATGGTAAGCTCCTCCCACGTTGTCTCCCTTTGTGTCCCCACAATGCCCATGATCTGCAAAGCAAACAATAGACTCTCAACAAACATTTATTGATTGGGTCTAAACTGCAATTTTGTCTACCGCCCTCAGGGAAGCCGAGTGGAAACGAAATTCACCCCCATACCGTGCTGAGATGCATTGATTACCAAGAAACCAACGTATGACAGCCCAGCCTGCAAGATCGTGGTTTTCAAAAGCCACACGACTCAGGACTCAGGAGGCCCCTCGGTCACTCGGGGACTCACACACTGGTTCAGCTGCTCCCCAGCGGGAGCCCCGAGAACAGTAATGGGTCATTTTCCCTGCTCAGCGTCCGGTGACCTGACCCCATACAGAGAACGCTCTCAATCAACACTTGTGAATGAATGAGACTGTCCTTAGCACAGCGAGGAATGAGGTGGGGTTCCCACCTCCCACCCTCCTTCCCAGTCAGCAGGCGAGGCAGGGACAGTGCAGCGGGGGAGGGGGGGCACCTGGAAGGGCAGCGGGGAGGGGTGGTGGGGAGAAGGAGACATGATGAGTTCAGATGTGAGCTCCGTGAACTTGACTCGTGGGACCTACTTGGGGAGCTCAGGGTTTGTGGGAACAGACATCGCTATCCTGGGAGCAATAGGGGACCCGCAGGGGTGGAGGCTAGCCGGGGAAAGAGTGTAAGGAGAGAGAAGGGAGGAAGCCCCGTCTGTTTCTGCGGCAGAGGAGGAAGCAGAGCTGGGGGGAGAGTCGGGGAAGGGACCGCAGGAGGGGAGGAGAACAGGGAGAGGAAAGCAAGGCTTCCAAGGGTGCCTTCGTCATAGAGCAGCAAGGAGGGGAGATGCCCACGGGGTGTGGATGCCAAGTGTGGACGGTGTGGCCGGCCCCGTCCAGCTGGTCCTCCCAGGCCAGCCTTCGCAGGGCTGTGCTTTGCACAGTTAAAATTGCTGAATTTCCACAGAGAGCAAGCGCCCGGAGAACCGAAGACTTTCTTCCACTGACGACCTCTTTCTTGGGGTTGTCCAAGGACCACCCCCTTCCACGTCCCACCCCCCAGCCCTGGGTCAAACCCTCGTGGTGTAATTTTATCAGAGCCTCTGGCGCCATCACAAACCCGGGCCAGCATGTGTGATTTCGGCTCATGCCTTCTCTCCACCCTGCGAGACCAGGTCAGAGGCCCCGCATGTTTTCACCAACCCAGGGTGGGGAGGTGGATCCTGGACATGTTAACTCACAGGCACGGGCCCAGCTGTAGCTGATCCGACAGGCTGGCTGGCGGTGCCTCCGGGTGATGGGACTGGGGGCAGAGAAGGAGCCCAGGACTCTTCAGCATGCAGAGACGCGGCTGAGGGCATGGGAGCCTTGACACTGGGCATCTTGGACCAAAAGTTGCTGAATGTTTCCATCCTTTGTGCTGAGAGCGGGCAAGCAGCCTTCTGCTGGGGACCTGCTTCTCGTGCTGTCAACGTGGACGGGAACCCGCTCATGGGGGGTTCTGTCTTCCTAGCCCTGCAGGGAGATCTGGGAAATGACACACAGCACCTGCCTCGGATGGTCCTGGGCATGGAGTGAGCGGCTGGGGTACTTGTACCCCGATGTGGGTGTAAAAATATCCCTGGGGGGATATTGATTCCCAGGTAACCCTGGGAATTCGCTGCCATTTTCCAACAACTATCCAACAGCGATGAGGTTCTGGCCTTTGGAAATCAGGCTGCTGTGCTTGGGACAGATGAGGGAGGTCCAAGGGCTGCTGGAGGTCAGAGAGCGACCCCAAAGCATTGCAAGGGGTCCAGGACAGCTGGGGGTTGAGAGTGGGAAGATTCTGGTAGGAGGCGGGAGAGGCCAGCAAGGGCCAGACCGCGGTGTTTGTTGCAGGCTGGGTGCAGAGCTTTGTCCTGTCTGCCTTGGGAGCCGCGGAGGGTGCAAAGGTGGCCTGTTTGAAAGCTCATTTCAGGCCATGATGGGGAAGGTATGGAGGGAGTGTGGAGAGTTTGCAGTTCCCTGGGGGAACTCTGTAGCCCGTTCCCACCCACCCCACCCGCTGGACTCTGGGCTCCAGTTCTGAGCCTGGTGTTACCTTGTGTGACATCCACCTTCTGACCCCGGGGATGAGGGGGTTTTGATTGTTTGCAAAACTGTATGCACCTTTCTTTGCAATGTGACTTTCAGGCTCCTCCCATCGAAGGGGGAAATCCATTTCCCCACCCCCTGAATCCTCCGGGACTTGCGTTGACCAGTAGAATTTGGTGGACACGTGCTGACTCTAAACCTGGGCCCCTGAGGTCTTGCATGCTTCTGCTCTCAGGGCTCTGCAGCCTCCTGTGTGAACAGGCCAGGGCTAGCCCGCTGGATGATGAGAGACGTCACCACCTGTATTTGTTATCACGTGCTGCATGACAAATGGCCCCCAAACTAAGCAAGACAACACGCATTTATGATCTCGCAGTTTCTGTGGATGGGGAATCAAGGCTCGGCTGAGCTGGGTCCTTTGGCTTGGAGTCTTGTACAGCTGCACTCAAGGAGTCAGGGAAGCGAAAGTCACCACGAAGTTCACCTGGGGCAGAAGCCGCTGCCAGCTTGGCTAACACTTAATGGTAGATTCAGTTCCTCTTGGGCTGTTGGCCAGAGCCAGGCCCCAGATTCTGGCCACATAACTTTGCCATAGGGTGGTTTCACAGCATGGCAGCTGGCTTTGTCAGAAGGAGAAAGTGAGAGAAAGTGAGAAAAAGAGAGAGAGGTCAAGATGGCAGTCAGACTTTTATAACCTCATCTCAGAAGTGACATCCATCACTTTTTTTTGTTTTGTTTTTTTTGTGGTACGCGGGCCTCTCACTGTTGTGGCCTTTCCCGTTGCGGAGACGCGCAGGCTCAGTGGCCATGGTTCACAGGCCCAGCCGCTCCGCGGCACATGGGATCTTCCCGGACCGGGGCATGAACCCGTGTCCCCTGCATCGGCAGGCGGACTCCCAACCACTGCGCCACCAGGGAAGCCTGACATCCATCACTTTTGCTGTAATCTAGTCATTAGAAGTGAGTCAGTGGGTCAAGCCCATTCTTTTTTTTTTTTTTTTTAATTATTTATTTATTTATTTATTTATTTATTTATTTATTTAGGCTGTGTTGGGTCTTCTTTTCTGTGCGTGGGCTTTCTCTAGTTGCAGCGAGCGGGGGTCACTCTTCATCGCGGTGCACCGGCCTCTCACTGTCGCGGCCTCTCTTGCTGTGGAGCACAAGCTCCAGACATGCAGGCTCAGTAGTTGTGGCTCACGGGCCTAGTTACTCCGTGGCACGTGGGATCTTCCCAGACCAGGGCTCAAACCCGTGTCCCCTGCATTGGCAGGCAGATTCTCAACCACTGTGCCACCAGGGAAGCCCCAAGCCCATTCTTATACTTGTTGAGAACTGCCTCTTCCATGAAGCTTCCTTGGACCTCCTGCCTTGGGGACCTCCCTTTGTCTGACCCCATTGCATTTGGAGCCTGTGCTACCACTTGGCATTTCTCACATCCCTCCAGGAAGAGCTGATCTTGTGTTTGGCATGGCCCGGTCTCGGTGGCTCCCTCTGTTTCCCATGAGATCTTCCTTACCAACCAGTCCAGCTCCTCCTTCCCCGTGAAAGACGCTGGAACACAAGTTCTGGACGTTGTTCCAACTCTGTGTCCACTGGCTCACCCAGATTCATATCTTCCATTTAGCAAGAACATCAGGAATGAGGTAACTTTGGGTTCCTTCTGTGTATTACGCAGGTGTGACATTTTAAAAAAACTTTATTTTGAGGTCATAGTAAATATGCAGATCGTTGTAAGAAACAAGCAGAAGGATCCTGTATACCCTTCACTTACTTTCCCCTAATGATACCAACTTGCATGACTATATTACAATATCCCAACAGGAAATTGACATTGGTATGATCCACCAACACTGTTGTGCTTTGCCAGTTTCACAGGCTCTCATGTGGGTGTGTATATGTGTGTATTCAGCTCCATGTGATTTTATAACGTGTGGATTTTGTGACCACTACCAGCCACAGTAGACACAGTTCCATCAAAAGGATCTCTCATGGGACTTCCCTGGAGGTCCAGTGGTTAGGACTCTGCGTTCTCACTCCTGAGGGCCCAGGTTCAATCCCTGGTCAGGGAACGTAAGACGTCACAAGCCACACAGTGCAGCCAAAAAGAAAAAATCTCTTGTGCTGCCTTTTTACAGCCAGAGCTACCTCTCCTTCCCCCCTCCCCTGGAAGTCCCTGGCAACCACTAATCTGTTCTGCACCTCTAATTTTATCATTTCAAGAGGGTTATAAAAATGGAATCGTAAGCTATGTAATCTCTTGAGATTTGGCTTTTATCACTCAGCACAATTCTCTTGAGATCCATCCAAGTTATCGTATGTATCAGTAGATTGTTCTTTTTTTAAAATTGCTGAGTAGTATTTCATGGTATAGAGGTATTGCCATTTGTTTAATCATCCACCCTTTGAAGGGCACTGGGTTTTTTTTTTTCCAATTTGGAGCTATTATGAATAAGCCGCTATGACCATTCCTGGATAGATTTTAGTGTGAACATAAGTTTTAATTTCTCTGGGATAAATGCCCAGGAGTACAATATCTGGGTTGAATGATAAGCACGTGTTTAGTTTTATAAGAAACTGCCATACTCTTTTCCAGAATGATTGTACTGTTTTACATTCCCACTGGCATTGTGTGAGTGCTTCATCTTCTCCACATCCTCACCAGCACTTCATCTTATCACTACTTTTCATTCGAACCATCTGATAGGCATGTAGTGGTAGGTCATTGTGGCTTTAATTGCATTTCCCTACTGGCTAATGATGGTGAGCATTTTTTCTGTTCTTATCTGCCTTCTGTGTATCCTCTTCAGTGAAATGTTTGTCCATGCCTTTTGCCAATTTTCTGATTGGATTGTTCATTTCCTGTGAAGTTTGAGAGATGTTTTTATACTCTAGATATGAGTCCTTTGTCAGATACGTGATTTGTAAATATTCCTGCCCCCCGCCCCCATCCAGAGCTTGCCTTTTCACCCTCTTAACAGAGTCTTTCACAGAGCAAAGTTTTTAATTTTGATGAACTCCAATGAACCAATTTTTCCTTCTATTAAATGTGTTTCCGGGGCTTCCCTGGTGGTGCAGTGGTTAAGAATCTGCCTGCCAATGCAGGGGACACAGGTGCGATCCCTGGTCTGGGAAGATCCCACATGCCGTGGAGCAACTAAGCCTGCGTGCCACAACTACTGAGCCCACGTGCCACAACTGCTGAGCCCACGTGCCTAGAGCCCGTGCTCCACAACAAGAGAAGCCACCACAATGAGAAGCCCACGCACTGCAACAAAGAGTAGCCCCCGCTGGCCGCAACTAGAGAAAGCCTGAACACAGCAACAAAGACCCAATGCAGCCAAAAATAAATAAAAATTACACAAAAAAAGCTTTTAAAAAATGTGTTTCCAATAAACTCTTTATCTAGCCGTGCATCGCAAAGATTTTCTCCTATTTCTTTTCCTAAGAATTGTATACAGTTGACCCTTGGATAACACAGGTTGGAACTGCGTGGGTCCACTTACAAGCAGAGTTTTTCAATGGTAAAAACTACAGGACTACACGTCCTTAGCTGGTTGACTCCTCGGATGACAAAACCACAGATGGGGAGGAAACTCCTATACAAAGGGCTGTCTGTAAGTGGATATACTATACATGGATTTTTAAACACATGGAAGGCTGGTGCCCCTAACTCCCCGCATTGTTCAAGGGTCAACTGTAATTGTATTTTTACATTTAAGTCTGTGGCCCATTTTGAGTTAATTTTTGTATAAAGTGTGAGGTTTAGATAGAGGTTCATTTTGTTGTTGTTATTTATGGGTGTCCAGTTGCTCCTGTACTGTTTGCTGAATGAGCTGTCTTTTCTTCCATTGGATTGCTTTTCCTCTTTTTTCTAAAATCAGTTGGGCATTTGTGTGAGTCTATTTCTGGGTTCTCTATTCTGTTCCACTGACATATGAGTCTAATCCCTCTGGCATAACTACACTGTTTTGATTACTGTAACCATATAGTAAGCCTCAATATTAGAGAAATTTCTCCCAATTTAATCTTTTTCAAGAACATTTTTAGCTATTGATATTTGAAGTCCTGTGCTTTTCCATAGAGAGTTTAGATAAGCTTATCTATAAAAGAAAATCTTGCTGGGACATTAATAGTACTTGCATTAAACCTTTAGATCAGTTTGGGGAGAATTGGCATCTTTATTATGTGGAATCTTCCAATCCATGGATGTGGTATATTTCTCCATTTATTTAGGTCTTTTTCTATTTATTTTATTAGTATTTTGTAACGGTCAAGATACAGATCCCAGGGCCTCCCTGGTGGCGCAGTGGTTGGGAGTCCGCCTGCCGATGCAGGGGATACGGGTTCGTGCCCCGGTCTGGGGGGATCCCATATGCCGCGGAGCGGCTGGGCCCGTGAGCCGTGGCCGCTGGGCCTGCGCGTCCGGAGCCTGTGCTCCGCAACGGGAGAGGCCACAACAGTGAGAGGCCCGCATACCGCAAAAAGAAAAAAAAAAAAAAAAAAAAAAAAAAAAAAAAGATACAGATCCTGTACATGTTTTGTCAAGATACAGATCATGTACATGTTTTGTCAGTCAAGATACAGATCCTGTATCTTGTACAGGTAATGGTCAAGATACAGATCCTGTACATGTTTTGTCAGTTTATACCTCAATATTTCATTTTCTTTGAAGCAATTGTAAATGTTTTCAGTTTCACTTTTCGCAGGTTCATTGTTAGTACATTGAAATGTGATCAATTTTTGTGAGTTGATCTTTCATTGTGCAACATTGCTGAACTCCCTTATTAGTTCCATGAGTTTTTTGATAGACTCCTTAGAATTTTCTATAAGGGCAATCATGCCTTTTGTAAATGGTGACAGTTTTATTTCTTCTCTTCCAAGCTATATATCTATTTCCTTTTCTTGCCTTATTGTACTGGCTAGAACTTCCAGTACTAAGCTGAATAAGTGGTGAGAGAAGATATCCTTCTTTTGTTTCCAACCTCAGGGGGAAAGCATTGAGTATTTCAGCATTGAATATGATGTTAGTTGAAAGCTTTTGGTGGATGCTCTTTATCAAGTTGCAGAAGTTCCCTCTAGTCCTAGTTTTCCAAGAGCTTTTATAATGAATGAGTGTTGGATTTCGCCAAATGTGGTGGGTTTTTTTGCATAAATTGTTAAGATCATATGATTTTTCTTCCTTAGCTTGTCAGTATGGTAGATTACATTGATTTTTTAATATATTGAATGAAACTTGCATCCCTAGAATAAAATTCCATTTCATTATGGTGTAAAATTCTTTTTTCTATATTACTGAATTCAATTTGCTAAAATTTTTGTTGAGGATTTTTGAATCTAAATTCATGAGAGATACAGACTTGTGTTTTTCTTTCTTTTAACTCTCTTTATCTGGTTTTGGTGTCAGGGCAATATTAGCCTCATAAAATGAGCTGAAAGCGTTACTTTCTCTTCTATTTTCTGGGAGAGATTGTGTGAAATTATTGGTTGCTGTAGGGATTACACTATATATAAACAACTTTTTGCAGTCTAGTAGTATTGATGCTTTACCATTTGAGTAAAATGTAACCTTACTTCCACTTAGGTCCCTTTAACCTCCTCATTAAAAAAAATTATATATATATATATGTATAATATGTATATATATATATATATACTCATATATATATAATTGCCTTAAGTATATTCTCTGCATACATGAATATCACTTCAGATGTTATAATTATGCTTCAATTATCAAATATAATTTAAGATACTCATGAGAAGTATAGTCATTATATTTATCCCTATTTCTATACATTCCAAAGTTCTTTTTTTTATCCTTTCTGAAGTTCCAAGCTTTCTTGAAACAAATGAAAAAAATAGAAATTCTCAGTAAAGAAACAGAAGTTATATTTTAAAAAGCTTCTGTTTAGACCACTTCTTTTAATCTTTAAGGATATGTTTGCCAACAATAAATTCTCTTGGTTTGCCTTCATTTGAGAATGTCTCTCTTTCCCTTCATTTCTGAAAGATATTTTTATCAAATATAGAATTTGCAGTTGATAGTTCTTTTTCACAGCACTTGGAAAATGTTGAACCACTTCTTTTTGGCCTCCATAGTTTCAGATGAGAAATCTGCTATCATTCCCATATGATGTTTCCCAAATAAGTAATGTGTTGTTTCTGAATGCTTTCAATATTTTTTCTTTCTCTTAATTGGGACCCAGAAGATATAAACGTTAATTCTTTTCTTTCTGTCTCAAGGTCCCTGAAAGTATTTTCTTTTTTTTTTTTCCCAGCTTATTTTTCTGTCTGTTATTGAGATTGGGAAATTCTATTGCTCTACCCTCAAGTTTGCTAATTCTATCCTTTGTCATTGCCACTCTACTGAGCCCATCCTGTGAGGTTTTGGGTTTTTTTCCTGGTCATTGTATTTTTCAGTTTTTAAATTTCCATTTGGTTCTTTTTAATAACTTCTATTTCATTACTGAGAGTTTCTATTTTATTTGTTACAAAATAATTCATAATTGCTTGTGGAAGCATTTTTACCATGGCTGCTTTTAAATTCTTGACCATTCCAAGCTCTGATTCATCCATCTCTGTATGACGCCTGCTGACTGTCTTTTTTCACCCAAGTTGTGATTTTCCTGGTTCTTGATACGAGGGGTGATTTTTCCATCCTATCCTGGACATTGGGAGTGTTATATTACGAGACCCTGGATCCTATTCCAGTTTTCTTTTTGAGCAGGCGGTCTCCCTGTTGAGATGTATTGGGTTGGCCAAAAAGTTCATTCGGATTTTTCCATAAGATGTTATGGATGAGGGCTGGACGGGTTGCATGATCACTTCCCACTGAGCCCCTGACACCATCCTAGCAGAAGTGAATGCCGACTCTACCTCACTGCAGCTGCATAGGCAGCAGTTAGCTTTCCCCTCGGCTCAGCTGACACCTTTCCAGTGAAAGTGGAGAAACACCTTGCACCACCTTATTGTCTCTGAGCCCCCGGCTAAGCTCCCCTGACACAGGGAGAGGTGGAGCTCTAAATCCTACAACATCATTAATCATTAGAGAAATGCAAATCAAAACTACAATGAGATATCATCTCACACCAGTCAGAATGGCCATCATCAAGAAATTTAGAAACAATAAATGCTGGAGAGGGTGTGGAGAAAAGGGAACACTCTTGCACTGCTGGTGGGAATGTGAATTGGTACAGCCACTATGGAGAACAGTATGGAGGTTCCTTAAAAAACTAAAAATAGAACTACCATATGATCCAGCAATCCCACTACTAGGCATATACCCTGAGAAAACCATAATTCAAAAAGAGACATGTACCAAAATGTTCATTGCAGCTCTACTCACAATAGCCCGGAGCTGGAAACAACCTAAGTGTCCATCATCGGATGAATGGATAAAGAAGATGTGGCACATATATACAATGGAATATTGCTCAGCCATAAAAAGAAACGAAACTGAGCTATTTGTAATGAGGTGGATAGACCTAGAGTCTGTCATACAGAGTGAAGTAAGTCAGAAAGAGAAAGACAAATACCGTATGCTAACACATATATATGGAATTTAAAAAAAAATGTCATGAAGAACCTAGGGGTAAAACGGGAATAAAGACACAGACCTACTTGAGAATGGACCTGAGGATATGGGGAGGGGGAAGGGTAAGCTGTGACAAAGCGAAAGAGAGGCATGGACGTGTATACACTACCAAACGTAAGGTAGATAGATAGTGGGAAGCAGCCGCAGAGCACAGGGAGATCAGCTCGGTGCTTTGTGACTGCCTGGAGGGGTGGGATGGGGAGGGTGGGAGGGAGGGAGATGCATGAGGGAAGGGATGTGGGAACAGATGTCTATGTATGACTGATTCACTTTGTTATAAAGCAGAAACTAAAAAAAAAAAAATCCTACTGCTTTGTTGTTGCAGGGTAGGGGGCAGAAGCGCCCTGCTGACACCGGGGAAGGGGAAGGGGAACTCTGTCTTTTGCTTCTTTGTTCTTTCATGTCTAGGGATTTTCAGTTGTGAGGAGGAGGACCTGGGAGGAATGGGGATATGCCATCTCATCCAGAGCTGGACGTTCAGGTGTGACATGACCCTTCTATTCTGTTTCTTTATGTGTAAAATGGGTGTAATCATACCTACTCTGCCTGTACTGCGGAACTGTTTTGAGAATTAACGAAGATGTTCAAGTGTATGAAAGTACACTGGTGAATCTGATGCTAGCAGAGAATGTTATTATAATGATTGTTATTTCTGAATCTAGGTTCTGGTAAGATGTAGCTTGAGAAGAGACAGGTTACACAGTAGGGCTTCCTCCATCTCCATATTTCAGTTTAATGTTGGTGAGAGCAAACTTGACAGCCAGAAGTCAGCCTTCTCTTGCCTATTTCCCTGTTTCTTTTGAGTCTGCGTCGACCTTTGTCTTGACGATCAATAACCCTGGAAGAAGCTAGAGGAAAAGTGAAGATTAGGGGTGTGGCAAGGAGAGAGCAGCAAAGTAGCTTAAAGAGCCTAATAAACCAGGGTAGCCGCACGTAGTAAGGACCGTGGCTGGGACAAGGGCCGTGTCTGTAGCACTGTTACCAGGAAAACAGTCACAAAAAGGAAATAACGCCGGACCTGGGAGGGAAGAAACAAGTCATGAAGGGAACCCAGAGTGGGTAGGGATGGCCATTCAGGATGGCCAGGAATGGCCCTGCCCCACTTAGGGACATGGGACAGGGGTGGGAATGGCCGCAATATTATCAACCAGGATGGCCTGGGTCTCGTGTGTCCTTGGTCCCCATTCCAGGCAGGCGAAGAGTTGTGGACCTCCTGTGTGTGAGTCTCAGCTCTGCTACCTTGTGTCTGTGTGATTTGGGGTATGTTCCTTAACCTCTCTGAGCCTCAGTTTCTCCCTCCATCAGTTGAAGTTGGCAAAGGTGCCAACTCCACCAGGTTCTGTGAGGGTCAAATGTGAGGGAGAGTATGAGTCATCCAACCTGCCCGTAATAGGGAACCGACGTATGAGGTAGTTCCCTTCTTGGCTCCAGGCCCAGGAGTTTTGGCCTCAGTCTAGGCTGGGCTCTAGCTCTTGGAGGCAGCTCTTCAAGAGCTTACTTGCTCCGCCATTGTTTCTTCCATGGGTGGCCCAGATTTCAGAAGGGCAAGCCAAGGTCACCCTTCCCTAATCTCCTCTCCAAAATTCTCTTTGTTCCAGCCTCCTGGTTCCTCTTCCTCCCCTCTCCTGGTGGGTCTCCACTGACCTCACTCTGTGGGGGGCTCTGGAGGCCCTGTCCCTGGGGCTGCACCTGGGGAAGGGGCTTTCCTAGACCAGAGTGGGTGCCAGAGCAAACCAAGGGCCAATTTCATCTCCCACACTCTGCCTTTAGTCTAAGGGAAGCTGGGTTTAATGAAGCTCAAGATCCCTCACTAAACTGTAAGCTCAGAAGATGGGGGCCACGTGTGCCCTGTGCGTGGTTAATACCCCTACCTGGTGCTGCATTGGAGCCAGCTCCTACCAGCTTGGGAGAGCCAACTGTTACATTTTAAGGAATATTGTAAGCTGACATTATTAAAAATTAGATTACAAAAACAAATTATGCTGCAAAGATAATGAATACTCAAAACTCATCACTTTCTAATGATTGTACGATTACCTCTGCTCTTGAGGTCGTTCGCGTCTATTTATCTGTAGAGGGCACACACCGTGTGGTGGTGTGCTGTGTGACATCATGTTGGCATGGTGGCCACAGTGGGGGTATTTACACTGCAGGAATCAGCAAACACCACAAATCAGAGCTTGATTTACTGTTTGGTTGATTGTCTAGATTAAGACAGGTGGAGAAAAGGTTAATGTTGTAGATTAAATTATGAACGTATGTATGTCATGTTAAATTGTAAATAGCACAAAGAATTAAAGACATGTTCTTCCAATATTTGGTAACTGTTATTGGACTCAGCAAAGAAGTCGCTCAGGTCATTGGTGAAGAAGTAAAGTTCTAGTATGTGCCTTTGTTGTCTTACTTTCGTCTTAACACAAACGAAGATACTGACACCAATCATGATGGAAGTCCTCCCCTGGTGCCAGTTGTTAAACACTTACCAGCACACCACTGTGCCCCATGCCTACAACAGTACCTCGCTGAAAGGGCACACTCAATAAATACTTTTTGGGTGACTGGAATCAATGAACACCAGCAGCAAAGGACGTGGGGGGCCGTCTCACCCCTTCTGCAGTCGTGGCCCTGCATGTTTGGGATGCTGTGTCCCTCCCCATCCTTGCTCTCTGCCTCCTTTGCTCGCATTCAACTGTACCCTGTCCCGGGGTTTCTCCAGCTGTAATGTGCACACAAATCACCCGGGGGTCTTGTGAACATGCAGGTTCCGACCCAATGGGCCTTTGGCAGGGACCAAGCTCTGCGTTTCGGACAAGGTCACAGGTGATGCCAATGCTGGTCACGACCTCTGCACCTTAAAAACTTCCCCAGAAACACTGCATTTATTAAGTCATAATCCATCTGTTTTCCTATATTTTATTTATCAAAGACCTCCGTAACTGTCAAGCAGAACTTCTTATCAGCAGGAACTGACAAGTGGACAAGTGTTACCTCCCGGGCCGATTATAAATCGTGGGAAGCCGGGGAGCCCTGGCGTTTTAATTAGCTGGGACATTCTTACCAGCAGTCAGTCCTGAACATGGCATTTCCCATTGTTTGTGAACCCCTAATTGGGAATCTCTGATTTGGTCCCTGCAGGGCCACTCCTTCACACAGGCTCATCCGCGTTATTTCACTCTGGCGGCTGCCTTTATATTATTCAACAGACATACCGCTGCCACCATCAGAGTGAGCGGGACCTCCTCCACATCTGGGCACGGTGTAGCATCCTGAGCTGCTGAAACTAAAAAAAGAAAAAAGGGGCTTCTGTTTGCTGCTGCAGCACCAGAGAAAAAGAAAAACAGAATTTTTTTTTTTTTTTACATGAAACAAATAATTACTCCAGACCAAGAAAGCCAGTGGACAGATTTCCTCTTGTTTGAGCTCGAGGTGAAACTGCGGAATTTTGCAGGGGGAGGTCTGTTCCTTGCGAAGTCACTTTCAGTTACTCTTAATGCACCATGTAAAAGAGAAAAGGATGAAACAAGTGGTGTCCTGGGAAAGTGGAGAAACGAACAAATTAAGCAACTGGGGGTTGAGTTCATGCTGCTTCCAAAGAATAGTCGGTTTTCTGTTGATAAGAGGCCTGATGGCTTTCTTGAAGCCTCCTCCTGGAGGTGGAGTGGAAATACCCATCATCACTGGCCCGCCTGGGCCCCTTTGAAGAGAAACGCCTCCTGCTGCCTGGGGCATGGCTGTCTGAGCATCTGTGGTTTTCATCAGGTGACCTCACCTGGCTTAGCAGGTGGCACTAGAGGTGAGGACTTGACTGCAGGCAGCCAATCCAGAGGGTAACCAGCAATCTGCCAGGTCGTGTAAGTGGATGACAGACCAGAGGGATGCTGACAGCTGGCGGCTCCTCTGAGGAGACGGGGCGGGGGGTGGGGGGTGGGGGCGGGAGGGATCCTCTGTTTCTTAAAGATTGAGAAAGCCGTCAGGGGCAGAGAAAGACCTAAGCCTTCTAGAAAACCACGGCTCGCAAGGTCCCACGCAAAGGTTTTCCCCTCTGTCCAATAAGAAACAAATCCAGATTTTGTAAGGCGAGGCTTAATTTGGCAGGGTTATTGTGAGCAGGAAGGTGGGGTTCAGGGACCCTTGCTGTCTGGGGAACGCTCTGACCATAGATCTGTGAGTGTTGAAAGGTTAGGCACAGAGTTTTTCTTTTACAGAAAAGACTAAACAAGGCTAGGTAGAGTGGGTGTGGGGAAGTCGTCTGAATGGGAGTGGGAGGGAGAGGATGGAGCGGCAGATCAGAGAACGTCCTACCCCAAGGACAGCCTGTTCTCAGGAGGAGCTGTCGGGCCCGCTCACCTGCAGGTGGGCCAGGGTTCAGGGACCTGAGGAAGGAGAGACGCTTAACCCAGGTTCTGTTAACAGGGGTTTGTTCTGGTTGATCAGTGGGATGAGAAATCCAGCAAACCATTTATGAAGCAAAAGATGGGAATTTGTCGGGGGAGGGTCTGAGTCTGGCCTTGTGTTTGGCAAATAAGGCAGCAGGATCCTTGAGTCTTATCCAAGTCATATTGGGGGAGGGTGTTTCTTTTCAGTAAGCTGTTTCCGGAACACGAGAGGGCGGGGAATTTCTTAATCATGTTGTTTTCCCAGAGCACAGGCTCAGATAAAATTCAACATTTCCACCCGCAGGGGTTACCTCAAACACTTCATGGCTTATGGACACTTTAGAATACTGTCACCTTTGCCTAAAGCCACATGATGGTCCTCTGGGCCTACCCCTTCTAGAACCTTCCCTCCTACCCTGTCCCCCCAAACAAGCTGGTCCCTCAAACTGTGGAAGAGTTTGGCAGTAGGAAGCAAGGGCTGAGCAGAGAGGCTGCCCTGGAGTTTGCGGGAGGATCCTCCTGAAGCCCGTCCATCCCGAACCCCATCTCAGGCCCTGTCGTAAGGAGGGGACCCTCGGTCTCTGCCCCTCTCCTACCCTCCTTCATCCTAATCTCTCACCAGCTCTTTCCCCAACAGCAGACTCTGACCCTCCCTGCCAGGTTCTGTTGCAAACCTGAAAGTTTCTCGATTGTGCAGACCTGCCTGTAAAAATATTGCCAGGACCTGGGTTGCCACAGAATGGTGGAGAGTTCAATAAAACTAATATTCATTGTTATCATTATTATGATAAATAATATAACTCCTGGAAGTCCCATGGGCGTGACTATGTGCCAGGCGCTGCCGGAAGCACTTTACATGTGTGAATTGATTCATCAGATCCAAGCAACAGCCCTACAGAGGTAGGTAGTCTTGTTATTCCCATTTTACAGAGCAGGAGACTGAGGCACAGGGAGGTTGTTACTGAGCTAGGGTTTCAACCCAGGCAGCCTGACCCCACGGTGGGCCTTTCACCACCACCCTCCACCATGCTCAGGGCTCCAAGGCAGCACCATCTTGTTTTCCATAAATGATTATTTTCCTCTTGGCAGCTGGAGTGAAAGGATTACCTATTGTGAAGTTAGGGCTGTGTTTGCTGCTGAGGCAAGTGGGCGGGTCTGTTCCCTAAAGCTGGCTGATGACAGAAGTGTCTGGTTACCCAGTGCACTCTTTCTAGACCAGAGTTGGGAACTTGGGTGCTTCTCCTTTCAAGAGGCTCTCAGATAGAGTTAAATGAACTTGAGATTCCACTAAGATAGCTATTGTGTAAGGAAACTGGGCAGTCTGGCTGAACAGGTTTTGGTTTTGTTTTGTTTTGTTTAAAAGAAGTACCTATTTTATGTTTTTAAACATCTTTATTGGAGTATAATTGCTTTACAATGGTGTGTTAGTTTCTGCTGTATAGCAAAGTGAATCAGCTATACATATACATGTATCCCCATGTCCTCTCCCTCTTGCATCTCCCTCCCTCCCACCCTCCCTATCCCACCCCTCTAGGTAGTCACAAAGCACTGAGCTGATCTCCCTGTGCTATGCAGCTGCTTCCCACTAGCTATCTGGTTTACATTTGGTAGTGTATATATGTCCATGCTACTCTCCCACTTCGTCCCAGCTTACCCTTCCCCCTCCCCGTGTCCTCAAGTGCATTCTCTACGTCTGCGTCTTTATTCCTGTCCTGCCACTAGGTTCTTCAGAACGATTTTTTTTTTTAGATTCCATATATATATGTGTTAGCATACTATTTTAAAATAAGATGAGTATCAGTCTGGTGACCCTCTCTCTGCAGGCGATTCACCACTCTCCTAAACCTGCCTAGGAGGCGGTGTCACTGTGGCTGCTGCCTGCAGTGCCATGATTTGGGATTCACCCTGGAGATGAGCAGGGCCAGCGTGAGGACAGTAATCATAAAGGCAGTGTCTACATACTGATGATTGAGTCCTACTATGTGCTGGGCACTGGGTTAAACCCTCAACATACACTGTATCTAATTTTTACAATAACCCTGGCGATGTATTATGATTAAAAGCCTTGCATTGGAGTCGCCCCAAAATTGGTTTAAATCTCTGCTCTACCACTTAATAAGCTGTGGCCTTTGTAGGTTACGATCCCCACTGTGAATTTCAGTTTCCTCATCTAAAGGTGGGCATCCTGATAGAATCTGCCTAACAGGGCTCTTGTGAGAATTAATAAAATCATGCATATAAATAAATCATGCATATAAAGTAATGACTAAATAAATAAACATTATTTTTTAAGTGGGCATAGCTATCCTCACTGGGCACAAGAGGACACCAAAGTTCAGAGAAGGGACATGACATGTTCCCAAATCGCAAAGCTAGTCGGTGGTGGAGATGAAATGGGCAGATCTGGATCCGAATTCTGGCCGCAGTAAGCAATTCACAAGTGGGAGAGTACTGATGGTAATGGTGAGTCTTATTATTATGACAAGCTGGTGGCTTGGGGTCCCCGGAACCTGAGCTGACACCCCACTGTGACTAACCACCTGGGAGAGTGAGACTTATGGCTGATGGTAACAACCACCACTGATGAGCTGATGCGGATGGGGCTTGCAAGGTGATTATTAAAAACAATTTCCTCTCACGCCTTGTTTGTTCTCTTTGTGTGCCAGTGAACCAGAGGGTAGGCTAAAACTCACCTGACCCCTCAGAGATGATGATGCCCTCCCAGCCTGAAATTTAAAAACCCAGGACACGTACTCAGGGATACACGTCAGGAATCCATTAGGTCTTCCAGAGATGTTGTGGGACCACTTATAATGGATAATAACAATAATAATCACAACAATGACAGAGAGGCAGTGTGTGCACTGGTTACAAGTATAGACTGGGAGAGTCGGCTCCAGTCCTGGATTCAAAACCTGGCTCCATCATTGGCTAGCTGTGCAACTTTGAGCAAGTTCCCTAACCTCTCTGAGCCTCAGTTTCCCCATCCATAAATGGGGACAATAAAAAGTAACTACCACTCAGAGTTGGGGTGAGGATGGAATGACTTACTGCTTGTTAAGTGCCCAGTACATAACAAAGCCCACGATAAAGTTTAGCCATTATTTGGAAAGACAGGTTCTTCTCGGCTCCCAGGGAGGCTGAGGTCATATTTGTGTGTGGGGGGTGGGCTGATTCTGAGGCACTGTGTTCGTGTTGTCTTACCTTCGAGCACAGCATGGTGGCAACTTTGGCCTCACGCCCGATCTCTCAGGAGGAAGTAAATAAACGAAGACCTGGCAGGTCCCACAGACAACCAGCCAAATCCACCACCCCTGCCCCTGCTCTCCCCTGCTTACCTGCCCCCAACACACATTTGACCCTTCTCTTCAGTGTGTCTGAATTCTACTGCATCCTGGGGAGAAAGCCAAGTTCTTAGTTGTGACATTGGCCTCTTTTCCCTTTTGTTAAAAAAAAAATGGTGAGAAATCTTCCCTTCTTGCATTCCTGCACCGTCTCCTCTTTCTCGCCCTCAATTTCTTAGGAATGAAATCACCCAAGATATAAATAAAATGTTCTAAATAAATCTCTGCTCTACTGCAGCATAAGACATATCTGCGTATGTATGTGACTGTCAGCCAAGATAAATTAACCTCCAATGGAAGTCATTTTCACGTAATTAATTATTCCTATATCAGCTGAAAGAGACAGGTGCACCACTGGCCTGCTTTGCCTGGACTTCTCAATGAACTTTTAAAGAAAGTTACACTTAAACATGCTAAATGACTGGTATGCAGCTATGGCTTTTGTTCTGATACTGTTTCTTGACTTGGAAACTTCACTTCTCAATTACTGCAAATGAAAAACAGAAGAACTGACATCAGAGGCATTTTAAATTAATTAATTAATTAATTTTATTTATTTATTTTTGGTTGCGTTGGGTCTTCGTTGCCACGCACATGCTTTCTCTAGTTGCGGTGAGCGGGGACTACTCTTCGTTGTGGCACGCAGGCTTCTCATTGTGGTGGCTTCTCTTGTTGCAGAGCATGGGTTCTAGGCATGCGGGCTTCAGTAGTTGTGACGTGGGCTCAGTAGTTGTGGCTCGCAGGCTCTAGAGCACAGGCTCAGTAGTTGTGGCGCATGGGCTTAGTTGCTCCGTGGCATGTGGGATCTTCCCGGGCGAGGGCTTGAACCCGTGTCCCCTGCATTGGCAGGAGAATTCTCAACCACTGCGCCACCAGGGAAGCCCAGGAGGCATTTTTGACGTACAGGATGTGCTAAATTAAGCAGCAGGAATGCAGTATCTTCCATCAGCTGATGTTTTCCTTCTCCAGCTTAAGAAAGGGGTTTCAGTTGTTTGGGGTTTTACAGCAAAACAGCTTGTGATGTGGTTAAGTCTGTTATTAGCAGAAGTTCTCTTGGTGTCTTGGTGGTCAAAGCCCTGGCATATTAAGATATCTGGATAAGCCGGGAAAATAGCAGGATGAATGAGAAGATGATCAGGTGACTTTGCAACTTCTAGAATGAAAGTGTCCAAATAAGGACTATTAGGGAGTTGGTATCTCTAGTGGAGTGTCTTAGGGCTTTTTTCTTAGCCTTTTTCTGAAACCATTCAAGGCTGGTCAAAGAGGGACATGTTGGGCTTCCCTGGTGGCGCAGTGGTTGGGAGTCCGCCTGCCGATGCAGGGGACACGGGTTTGTGCCCTGGTCCGGGAAGATCCCACATGCCGTGGAGCGGCTGGGCCCGTGAGCCATGGCCGCTGAGCCTGCGCGTCCGGAGCCTGTGCTCCGCAACGGGAGAGGCCACAACAGTGAGAGGCCCGTGTACCGCAAAAAAAAAAAAAAAAAAAAAGAGGGACGTGTTATGAAGCAGGACAGAATCGGACCAATCAACCTCAACAGACTGGAATGATGGGCCTATTGAACAAAGTGTTGTTTTCCAGAATAAATAAAATTCTGTGCTGGGGGTAAGAAAAATAAAAGCAACTACGGGGTACAAAAAATTAACTTAACAGCCACCTTGTGATCTTAACCCTTCTGAGTCATTTGGTTTGAAGTGTGCCTCTTGTTTATAAGCAGCATATGACCCTATTTTAAATCCAATCTGATATTTAAAATGTGAGTGTAACCTGATCACATTTATCGTGATTGCTGATACATCAGGATTTAAGTCTCATCTTATTGTGTATTGTTTCTATTTACCTTGTTTCTGCCCCTCCCTTTCCTTTCTGCTCTGGATTGATAAGCTTTCTTTATGTTCTTTTGTTTCTTTCACTGTGATGGACATGATAGCTTATATTTCTGTTCTAAGTTACTCACAAAAATTTCTAACACAATTACTTTGTGTATTTGTCTCAAAAGCCTAAAGGTATACAGTGTCTCTGTTCTTCCCTCAAGCCAGAAAAGGGCTTTAGCAAATTCAGCCTCTTCCCTCCCATTTTCCATGTTACTGCTCTATAGAAGTTCATATCTATCTTTTGTAAACACAAAAATATATTTTCTTAGAGTCAATAGTTAACAAGACTTGTCAAATTACTTAATGATGTTTTTGTTTGCTCTTGTTTCCTGTGTCCAACTCCTTCATCAGAATGTAATTTTCTTTCTTCTGAAGTATATCCTTTAGTAGCTTTCTTATGGGAGGGTGGGGCCATCTGTGGAAATAAACTCTTTTAATCATTTTGGTTTGTGAAAATATCTTTATTTTGCCCTCAGGCTTGAATGATAGCTTATCCGGGTATATTCTAGATTGACATGTTTTTTTCTCAGCAGTTTTATGTTTCTTGGTATCTGATGTTGCTGATGAGATGTCTTCCTAACTGTGTTTGCTTTGTGGGCAATAAATATCCTCTCCCTGGCAGCTATGAATCTTTTTCTGTTTATCCTTAATACTCTGCAGTTTCACTAAAATTGTCTGTGTGAATTAGTTTGTATTTATCCTTCTCAGCATGAGATGTGAAATTTCTAATTAAAGATCCAATATCTTTCTGCAAAAATAAACTTGAGCAAATGGAAAGATATTTCTTATTCTTGTACAGGATGGCTCAAAATTATGATGTCAATTCTTCATAAAAATACCAAGTATTGTTTTGTTTTCTGCAGCTAGACAAGTTGATTTGAATGTTCAAATAGAAAGATAAACATGCAAAAAATAGGAAAACCACAAAAAGGGCAATAAAGGCTAACTACTCTTCCAGATATTAAAACATTATACAGCCTCTATAACTAAGAATGTAGTGTTGGTGCATAAACAGGAAGAAAGATCAGTAGGAAATCTGGAAATAGACCCAAGAACATATGAATATTTATTATGTGATAAATGTGGTATCTCAGATCACTGGGGATAGGAAAGACTTCTTTTTTTTTTTTTTTGAAGTATAGTTGCTGTACAATATTTTATAAGTTACAGGTGTACAATGTAGTGATTCATAATTTTTAAAGGTTATACTCCACTTATAGTTATTATAAAATATTGAATATATTCCCTGTGCTATACAATATATCCTTGCAGCTTATTTTATACTTAAGCTTTATAGTTTGTACTGTTTATTCCCCTACCTTAATATTGTCCCTTCTCCTTTCCCTCTTCCCACTGGTAACCACTAATTTATTCTCTAGATCTATGAGTCTGCTTGTTTTTTGTTATATTCACTAGTTTGTTGTATTTTTTAGATTTCACATATAAGTGATATCATACAGTATTTTTCTTTCTCAAGACAGACTTTTAAATAAATGGTTTTGTGTTAGGTATTTGGACATAAAATCAAAATTTAATCCATTCCTCATACCATAAACTAGAATACATTCAAAATGGATTAGAAATCTAATGTAAATAATGAAACCACACAAATGTTTTTTTTTAAATTATGGATGAATTCCTTTACAACCCAGCTGTGGAGAAACCCTTTCTAACTATGATGAAAAAATCTAGATGTAATAAATAAAAAGACTGGTACATTTGATTGCATGAAAAATAAACTTTTTATGGTTAAAAAATCAATGTAAGCCAAGTAAAAAACAAACAACAAAGAGAAACCAGGGAACAGGAGTATAACCTGTATAACAGATAAAGGGCTAATATTCCTAATATATAAAAAAAGCTTTTTTAAAGGGAGGGGTGAAAGACCACAAACTTGACTGAAAAATGAGCAAAAGACATAACCACATACTTCATAAAAATCAATACACAACTAGCCCTTTTAGACATATGAAAAGGTATTCAACTTTACCCTCAATAAGAGAAATAGAAATTAAAACTACACTGAGAAATGGTACTGAGGTACCATTTCTTACCTTTCATTTTAACAAATATTCAAGAACAACTGAACAACACTCTATGGGAAGATGCAGTGGGGTGCAAAATAACTAAACCCTCCAGAAAGGAATTGGACTATATTCAACCAAATACCAAGCATCTACTCTTTGACCCACCAATCCTACTTCTAGGAATTCACCCTGAAGACACATCTCCACAAATATGAAATGACATATGATTTAAAGCCAGTTATGGCAGCCTTGTTTCTAATATTGGGGACAACCTAATTACCCATCCATAGGAGACCGATTGAATAAATTAGGCTACATCCATGCGATAGATTATTAGGCAGCTGGAAAAAACAATGAGGAAAATCCCCAAGAACTGATAGAGTGATTTCCAGAATATGTTGTTATGTAAAAAAAGCAAAGTGCAAAAGAGTGTTACATACAATATGCTTAGCTTTGTATGTATGTATGTATTTGATTTTTTTTTCCTGTAAAACAACACAGGAAATATAAACCAGAAATTAATGAAAGCAGTTACTTAAAGGGTTTAGGGGACTGGGATAGGAACTGAGACTTCTCTGAGTATAACTTTTTACAGTTGGGTTATGTAGCTACCATATTTATAGTTGTCTTCTATTCACAACCCTTCTTCAGTACCTCTTTCTTTTTTTTGCTTTTTCTTTTCTTCTTCTTTTTTTTGGTCTTTGTTTCTTTTTCTGCCTTCGCTGGCTTGAATTAAGCATTTTATGTGATTCAATTTACTCTCCTCTATTTGTATGTCAATTATATTTCTTTTAAGAAATGTTTTAGGGCTTCCCTGGTGGCGCAGTGGTTGAGAGTCCGCCTGCCGATGCAGGGGACACGGGTTCATGCCTCAGTCTGGGAGGATCCCGCATGCCGTGGAGCGGCTGGGCCCGTGAGCCATGGCCACTGAGCCTGTGCGTCCGGAGCCTGTGCTCTGCAACGGGAGAGGCCACAGCAGTGAGAGGCCCGCATACCGCAAAAAAAAAAAAAAAGAAGAAGTGTTTCAGTGGTTTCAATATATATTTACAACTAGTCCAAGTCCACTTTCAAATAACAGTACATTGCTTCCTTATAACAAAGTATTCCCAATTTCTGTTATAACGTTGGTGACATGCATGTCACTTATCTATTAGATATAATCACCCAGTACATTGTTACTATTATTATCTTGAACAGTTACCTATCAGATCAATTAAGAATAAAAAAATAAAATATTTTAAAATTTTATCTTCATTTATTCCTTCTCTACTGTTCTTTCCTTCTTTATGCAGATCTGAGTTTCTGCTCTACATCATTTCCTTTCTCTCTGAAGAATTTCTTTTTAGCATTTTTTTACAAGGCAGGTCTACTGGCAATGAGTTCCTCAGTTTTTGTTTGTTTGAGAAAGTATTTCTTCTTAACCTTTGAAGGATAACTTTGCTAGATACAATTTCTAGGCTGGAAGTCTTTTTTTTTTTTTTTTTTCCTTTCAACACATTAAACATTCCACTACACTCTCTTTTTGCTTGCGTGGTTTGTGAAGAGAACTCTGATGTAAATTCTCATTCTTGCTCCTCTGTAGGTAAGGTGCTTTCTTCCTCTGTCATCTTTCAAGATTTTTCTCTTTGTCTTTGATTTTCTGCAATTTGAATGTGATTTGCTTAGGTGTAGACGTTATCCTCCTTGGTGTTTTCCTAATTGTAGTTTGGTGTATATCATTAATTTTGAAAAATTCTCAGTCATTATTACTTTAAATATTCCTTTTTTTTTTTTTCTATTTCTTTTTCTGTTATTCCCATTACACAAATGTTGTACCTTTTGTAATCATTCCACAGCTCTTGGGTATTCTGTTCCTCATTTCCCCTCATTCTTCTTTCTCTTTGCATTTCAGTTTGGGAAGTGTCTATTGACATTTTTCAAGCTCAATGGTTCTTTCCTCAACCATGTTCAGTCTACTGATTTGCCCATCAAAAGCGTCCTTCATTTCTGTTACAGTTTTTTTTTTATAGCATTTCCTTTTGATTCATTATTAGCATTTTCATCTCTCTGCTTACATTACGCATTTTTATTACATGTTATCCACTTTTCCCATTAGATCCCTTAGCATATTTATCATAGTTATTTTAAATCCCCAGCCTGATAATTTCAACATCTGTGTCATACCTGAGTTTGATTCTGGCTCTTGTTTTGTCTCTTCAGACTGTGTATTTTCCTTGCCTTTTTTCATGCCTATAATTTTTGTTGAAAGTCAGACATGGTGTATCAGGCCATAAGAACAGAAGTGAGTAGGCTTTTATTATGAGTTTTCTGTTTACTGGCTGGAGATTAGGCTGTGTTAATGCTTGCTGCAGCTTCAGTGTCAGAGGCTTCAATGTCCTCTAGTGTCATTGTTTTTTTCTCCCTGTTGTCTCTGGGTTCCCCTGGAAACTTCTTTTTAAATAAAGTCTGTGTCTTGCAGATTTCTCTGTTGTAATTCCCTATGATTATGCTGGAGCCCTATTGAGGTGGTGGTGAGGTATGGGGGAGGGGAGATATTCTATCATCTTATATTAAATCTCAGGGCTTTTTCAGTTTGTGTTTTGGTTGTTTTTGTTTTTTAGTGGACCTGAGTCCCTGAGCTATGACCTTCTCAGAGTTTCTCAGCCTTTTTTCCCTCAACTTCTGTGAGATAGGGAGGCTAGAATGGGATCCAGTTGTCTAACTGCCCTTCCCTTAGATCGGAGAAGGCTCTGGAAGTTTCCGTTGAGAGCAGGTCTGTGTTGCTGAGAACTGAATGTTCTCAGTGTATTTCAAAGTGGTTACTTTCTGCTTCCTCCTGAAGCATGGGGGCATTTTTCTCCTTTCTTCACTGGGAGAACCTGTTGAGTCTCTTGGAGATAAAACTGTGAAATTGGGGGCCTCCCAAAACTGGGCCTCCAGGAGTTTAAATTCTCCAGTGACTTCTGTTCTCCACAAGCTATGATTCTCTGTATTCACCCATCTCTCCAAATTTCAAGGCAAAGGTTTGCCCTATGACCTCAGTTCTATGAGGGATCTAAGAAGAGTTGTTGATTTTCAGTTTGTTCAGCTTTTTTTCTTCTTGGGAGGATGGGAGCTGAAGGTTGGAAATCAGATTCCTATTTTCTTTTTCTTGCTTTCTTTTCACCATTTTTTTCTAATGCCATTTCTATTTATTTCCAGTGCCTTTGATGAATACATCTCTTTTTATAGATTTGTTAGTTGTTGCTCTAGGTATTACATTAGGGTCTTTGCGAAACATTTAACAGTCTACTGGTGTCCATATTTTAGCAGATTGAGCAAAATGTAAAAATCTTACTTCTTTTTCATGTCCCTTTACCCTCCCCTATTTATTGTATAATTACCATTGAGAATCACATCAGATGGCGTTATAATTTGTGCTTTAACCATCAAACATAATTTACAGACTTCAAGAAGAAAAGTCTATTGTGTTCTTTCTTCTTTCCCTGTGTTCCAAGATTCCTTCTTTTATCATTTCCTTTCTGTTTATAAAGCTTCACTTAGCTATTCCTTTAGCATATTTCTACTGGTGACAAATTCTCTGAGCTTCTATTCATTCCAAAAAGTCTTGGTTTTTCCTCCATTCCTGAAGGAATTTTCACTGTATATAGAATTCTGGACCGGCAGTTCTTTTAGTTCGGCACTTGAAAAATGTTGTGCCACCTCCTTCTGGCCTCTGTGGTTTCTGATGGGAAATCCACTGTTGTATGAATTGTTTTTCCCCTTTAAATAAAGTCTCATTTCTCTCTGCTTTCAAGATTTTTTTCTTTTTCTGTTTTCTTTTTCAACCAAAGGGTTTTCATAAATTTGATTGTGATATGGGTTTCTTTTAGTGTATCCTGTTTAGGGTTTACTCAGCTTCTTGAATCTGTAAATTTGTCTTTTGCCAAACTTAGGAACTTTTTAGCCATTGTTTCTTTGAAGACTTTTTCAGTCCCACTCATTTCCTCCTCTTCTTCTGAACTCTGAGAACATGAATATTAGATATTTTGTTCTAGTGCTGCAGATTCCTGAGGCTCTGTTCTTGTTTTTTTTTTTTTTTTTTTGGTGTATTTTCTCTCTGTTGTTCAGACGGGGTCATTTTTATTATTCTTTCTTCACGTTCACTATTGTTGTTTCCTCTCCATTCTGCTGTTAAGCCCATCCATTGAGATTTTTATTTTGGTTGTTGTATTTTTCAGTCTTAAAATTTTTATTTTATTTAAAAAATATTTTCTATTTCTGTGCTGAGACTTTCTATACTTTCATTTGTTTCAGGTGTGTTCTAATTGTTCCCTGAAGCATTTTATGTTGAGTGCTTTAAAACCTTTGTCAGATAATTCTAACATCTGCATCATCTCTGTGTTGGCATCTGTCTTAGTTTTCTAGGACTGCCATAACAAATTACTTTAAACTGGGTGACTTAAAGCAACAATACTTATTCTCTCCCAGTTCTGATGGCTAGAAGTCTCAGATCAAGATGTCAGCAGGGTTGGTTCCTTCTGGAGGTTTGAGGGAGAGTCTGCTCCAGGCCTCCCTCCCAGCTCCTGGTGGCTGCCACCGTGCTTGTCATTCCCTGGCTTGTCAATGCACCATTCCAATCTCTGCCTCTGGCTTTCTTTTGGTCTATCTATCTGTGTCATTGTTCCTATAAGAATAGGAGAGGAATCACCTAAATCCATGGTGATTTCATCTTGACCTCCTTAATTGATGACACCTGCAAAGACCCTGTTTCCAGATAAGGTCACATTCTGAGGTTCCAGGTGGGCATGGACTTTAGGGGGATGCCCTTCAACACAATACAGCATCTGCTGATTCACTTTCCTCATTCAAGCTGAGTTTTGTTGGTTCTTCATATGGTTAGTAATATATGATTGAAGTGACGTTTTGAGTATTTGTTATGAGATTCTGGATTTTATTTGAACCTTCTATTTTAACATTTTTTTCTACACTTCCTCAGCTGAAGGGGATCCTCCCCTTGTTACTTCCAGGTGTTGGAGTTGGGGGAGGGGATGCAGGTTCCCCACTTGGTCTCCAGGGACATCAGAGAGAGCCATGCTGCTCGTTAGTGCTGAGTGGAGGGGTGGCTTCAGGCTCCCTACCAGCCACCACTGATACCACCCTGGCTGGTGGGCACATGGGTACTTCCTTACTCCTTTCTACATGGTGTCCACTGTCATCATGTGAAGGTTGCCTTGTTTCCACTGGACAATGCTGAGTGGTTTGATTCTCCACTTGGCTCTTCAGACACACTACAGCAAGGAGGTGGATGGGCATGTTATCCTACCAGGCATGGGTGGAAGTCTAGCCCACCCCCCAACCCTCGCCGTGGTGTCCACTGACACCGTTGGGTGGGGCCTCATACCCATTCAGTGGGGATGAAAAGTTCTGACTTTCACTCAGCCTTTGCTGGTGGGAGTGTAGGTGGGGTCACAGTATTTTCTGTGATGTTTGCCTGCAGTAGAGTAGCTATTGTCTAAAAGTTTCGTCTTTCTAGGCCGGTGCTTTCTTGGTTCATTAGCTAGAGAAAGCAGGCTTTCCTGGAGACTTTCTTTTTTGACTGTGCCTCTTGGTATTACCAAATTGCTAGCTTTTCTGATGGGATGTATGAGGGATAAATGAGGCAAAAGGAAACAAAAGAACTCAGTTCTGTCTCATTTCTTCTTTCCTAGGAACACTGACATCTTCTCTGCACCTCTCAACATCTTTTTGTGTTTGTTTTATGTATGATCTCCAGGGTTTTTAGGAAAAAGTACATGAATTCCATCTTTCTGTGAGTGGAAGTTCTTATTTCCAGGATTTTTAATTTTTAAAGTCTTGCTTTTTTGTCCATTCTTACCTGCTTTGTTTTTGTTTGTTATCTTGGTCTTGTTCAAGAGGTATTGTTCCTCCTTTCATCTTTGAGAATTGTAATCATACTTATTTCAAAACCATTTCGGATTACCCTAATGTTTTCATTTCCTTGGGATTGATGAATTTGTTGGTCATCTCATATAACAGCGGTCCCCAACTTTTTGGCACCAGGGACCTGTTGCGTGGAAGAAAATTTTTCCATGGGCTTGGGGTGGGGATGGTTTTGGGATGATTCAAGTGCATTACATTTATTGTGCACTTTATTTCTATTATTATTACATTGCAATATATAATGAAATAATTATACAATTCACAATACTGCCGACAGGAGGTAGAGCTCAGGTGGGAATGCGGGGAACGGGGAGCAGCTGTACATACAGATGAAGCTTCGTTCGCTCACCGCTCACACCCTGCTGTGCAGCCCGGTTCCTAACAGGCCACGGACTGGTACCTGTCCAGTGCCCAGGGTTGGGGAACCCTGTTGTAAAAGATGTGCTTTGGAATTTTAGTTTGAAAACTCATCTTGAATAGAAGTTCTGCGTGTAAATGGGTACATTTCCCCTCCCTGGGATCACCCCACTGTGACCAGCAGTTTTGCAGGGGCCTCCACCAAGCCCACTGGGTTTCTGAGTAACAAGGGGGCTTATATTGGGGGCTTGGGGTTTTTGTCCCACAGGGACATTGACAAGGTGTGATTTGACATAAGTTCTGCAGGTGCCTTTGCTGATTCCTGCCACCTCAGACAATCACCCTGGGCTACAGTTGCAATGTTTTAGCCTCTGTTCATGGGTGGAAGAGTCCTCCCCAGACTGGACCCCATCCTGGGATAGGTGGAAAAAATTTGCTGTTTTCTTTACCTTGCAGGATTTAGCTCCCAAAAAATCTATGTGTTTTTCAAAGGAAGTTAAGTCTTAAAACATATGTTTACACTTTATTCATTATTTCTGTGATTTTGGAGATGGAAGGGGGAAGCGTTGTGTGAACTCATGTTGCCATTTTTATGGGAGGTAACCTCCTCTCCCCACCTACAGCTTTGAAAAAGCAGCTCGGCTTCATGGAGCATGGATTGCCTTGATGTTTCAGTTGCTATCTTAATTAGCTTGTAGTCAGGCATTGGCTTAATAACTATATTAAGCCTGAATAATGATAACAATCCTTTTAAAAGATTATTGACTGATACTTTACCTTTTTCAATCAAAAACCTTAAATTGCAAAATGACATATTTCAGGCATGTATCAACTTGGGTAACAAAAGTAAAGAGGCTACATAGAACCTTTGAACATCACTGAAGTTCCTGCTCTGGTGCACAGTTATAGTATTTTTGTAAAATTACAAAGAAAGTAAGAGGATGTGATATTTCTCTCTGAAAGGCACCTTCTTTTTCCAGCACATCCTCAGGTCTGTAATCCCCAAAGCCGGGCAGGGTTTCTGCTTCCTGGTCTTCCTGTCTGCTCACCTTCAGTCCAGGTGATCAGCCGTAATGCGTTTGAACAAAAATAGGAATTTTGCCCACCCCCAATCCACTTTATTTTCTGTCCCCCATCACCACTCCAATTTGGCCATAATTGCACTGTTCCCATAACAACAGCCAAATAACTGGAGCTTTGTGGAGGGCTTATAACAGGGTTGTACACAAAGCTGCTGGCAATGCCGTGCAGACCCTGCATATCAGCAACTCACAAAAGAGACAGCTATTGGGGCGAAGGCTTCTTGGCAGCTCCAAAGCCAACTAGCAGCTGATACTGCTGCTGCATTTCTGAATGGAGGCCCAGCACCCCATCTTTCTCCTACATTCCTCACATGCACAAAGCCATTCCCTTGTGGCCTGGCCTGCCTGGGACAGTTAAAAATGCACACACAGAGAGAAACACACAACAAAAACTCCTCTGTATATATTTCACCAAACTGCAGCAAAGATCAAAGAATCACATTCTCCCTGAGGTCTCAGGGCTGTGCTTCAGATAATGTGGTAGCAGACACCAGTGCCCAGAATCAAAACACCTTTATGTGCCTCTCTCTACAGATAGATGGAGACACACACACCCACACCGACACCCACTCCCCCCCCACACACACAGCTTTCCTTTTTGCTGAGCCACTGTGTGATTTCAGGGAGCAAATTTGTCAATCAAGGTAGAAGAGCTGCCTGAATAGGAACTTTCTTGTCATGGCCTGCAGGTACATAAAGCTAGGTGAGCTGTGTCTCTACCATCAGCTATCTCGCTCTCTCAGTAATAAACGAGACGACCACTGCTGGTAAACTGGGAGCAGAATCCCACATTGTCTGAACTTAGGGCTGCGACTTTGTAAATTGACAGCTCCCGTACCCTTGCTGGCGTGCTGCTGACACGTGAATTGGCTTCATCAAGATCTGGGGTGCAGGGGAGCAGCAAGAAGTTGTGAGTCCTGTTCATTTCAACTGCAGACTCTCAGGGTTTGGTTATAATGACGATGACACACCAGGAGCTGCAGGGGTAAAAGCCATTGGAGGGAAATTAAACAGACCCCGGGGTCTCCCTCTTACAGAACAAGACTGTGACTGATGGCCTCTGGTGTCCCTGGGAGCTGGGGTGGGCAGGGCCGGGACAGAACCTGACACCTGGCAGCAAGGTGGGCTCTGAGAGCTTCAGGCCTCAGGTTGGAACCTTCAGGGGGGGGATTTCAAATGCAGCACTTTAGATGAAAATGAAGTCTGTAACCTGACCAGGGGCAATGCCAATCTTTTCCATTCGCAGGAACTATCTTACTTTTTAAGCAAGTTCTTGTGTTTTGCTAATGATCCAATCGATCCCATGTGCATCGAAATAGGCTCGGATGTTTGATCACAGATCAGCAGCGTTGGCATCACCTGGAGCTCGTGAGAAATGCAGACGCCCTGGTCCCACCCCAGCTGTCCTGACTCCGCACCTGCCTTTTGACAAGGTGCCCAGGTGGTTCACTGCACATCAGGGTTTGGGAAGCACTATTCTGGGTTCATCCTTGGCAAGTCCTTTCCGATGCTCTTGCATTTGCATTTCCTTGGGAGGCATACATTTGTTCATTGTCTTTTTTTTTTTTTTTTTTTTTTTTGCGGTACGCGGGCCTCTCACTGTTGTGGCCTCTCCCGTTGCGGAGCACAGGCTCCGGGTGCGCAGGCTCAGCGGCCACGGCTCACGGGCCCAGCCACTCCGTGGCATGTGGGATCTTCCTGGACCGGGGCACGAACCCGTGTCCCCTGCATCGGCAGGCGGACTCTCAACCACTGCACCACCAGGGAAGCCCTGTTCATTGTCTTTTATAAAATGTATTTTGGAATTGCAGTTGAAAGCTTATCTTGAATAAGTGTGTGCACACACACATGTGTGTATGTGCATGTGTGAGCATCCTATGTGCATGCATATGTGTGTGTTTCTTTTTCTCTTGAGGTCCTGGTGACCTCAGCTGAGAACACAAGGTTCACAATCCACTCTGCTTGAGTGTGACCCCTGAATGCAGAACTGAGAAGGTACGTGGCCCTGGACAAATGGCCTTATCTCTTTGAGCCTCAGTTTGCTTAGCTATTCAGTGGGGAGGATGGTACCAAACTCACCCATTTGTTGTGAGGATGAAAATAATGTCTGTGAGGTCCCTATCCTAGTGCCTTACATGTTGAGAGTTTTTTTTTTTTTTTTTTTTTTTTCTGCGGTATGTGGGCCTCTCACTGTTGTGGCCTCTCCCGTTGCGGAGCACAGGCTCCGGATGCGCAGGCTCAGCGGCCATGGCTCACGGGCCCAGCCGCTCCGCGGCATATGGGATCCTCCCGGACCGGGGCACGAACCCGTATCCCCTGCATCGGCAGGCGGACTCTCAACCACTGCGCCACCAGGGAGGCCCTACATGTTGAGAGTTTAATCAATGGTCATTCATTGTTACTGTCTTCAGTTTTTACTGAGGTGGAGTGTGAGATAGTGAAGTGGACAAAGCTTCAGAGTAGAGCCCTGTGAATGTTTACACATGTTCACACCTATGTAACCACCGCCCTGATCAAGTGTTGAATGTTGCCAGCCCACCAGAAAGCTCTCTTATGTCACTGTTATTTAAGAGAAATGAAAGATGCAGTCTTTGTCCTCAGGTAGCTTTAAAATTCCTCTGGGACAAGAAATCTGAAATACCTGAAATTGTTAGTGAGCAATCATTAGTTAATGTCTGCGAAATACTGTTTTGGGCTGGTGTCTTGGTCCATTCGGACTGCTAAAACAAAGTTACCGTGGACTGGGCAACTTAAATAACAAATGTTTATTTCTGTCATGGAGACTGCAAAGTCCAAGGTCAAGGTGCTGGCAGATTCGGTGTCTGGTGAGGACCCAATTCCTGGGTCACAGACGGCTGTCTTCTCCCTGTGTCCTCACATGGTGGAAGGGGTGAGGGAGCTCTGGGGTCTTTTTTATAAGGGCACTGATCCCATTCATGAGGGCTCCACCCCCATGACCTCATCACCTCCCAAATGCTCCACCTTTTCACACCATTGCCTTGGCAGGTGGTATTTCAACATATGAACTTTGGAGTGACATAAACATTCAGTTCATTGCAGCTGGGGGTTTTTAATGATGGAAATGGGGATTATGAGAAGCTAGAATTCAGGAAGCTTCGAGGAAGGCTATACGGGGTGAGAAGCTGAACTCTCTCCCTGTCAAGGTGAGGCAGGAATTCTTCCCCTTCTCAGATGAAGGCCCTGAGTGTTAAGTTAGGAAAAGAAGTGAGATTAGATTTTTTCATCTTCCAGTCCTTGGGCATCCTTCTTCTCTGATTTAGGTCTAGATAGTCATTAAGCATGGAGGATGGCTCAGAATTTCAGGCTTGCTTCTCAGGAGTCCTTTGTAGGATCATCATGAATTTGAGAGGTAGGTAGTTTCACAAATGAGTTCAGGGAAGGCTTCCTGGAGGGGGTGACACTGACTTGCTTCTTGAAGGATGAGGTAGCAAAAGGAGACATGGGAACAGAAACAGTCTTGGTTCCTACAGAGCAGATCCATCATGCCCAACCCTGGTGAAAACCTTGATTTTGATCTCTATGTGTTTACGAGCAATGGGATGCAATACATTTAAACAGTCTGAAACCCTGGATCGCCCTTAGATAGGTGTTGAGTATTGTGGGTTTGGTAAGCCCTCAGCGCTGTGTGCTGAGAAGACAACATGCCAGCCCGCTCTGCATTGCCAACTCCTGACAAAGAGATGATGGCTCTGCTGATGGAACAGTTAGTCCAACTCACTCATGCCTCTGGCAGTGTCACTGCTCCTAAGTTGGACCAGCCAGACCTACACACTAAGGACAGGGACATCTGTTTGAAGGCAAGAGAGGAACTGCCTCTTCCCTTAAGCTTCTCCGAGCCAACCAAGACTGCTGGTTTACTGACAGGGCACAGACTGAGGAAACGGAGGTCCATTATTTAATGAATGGAATGCCACCAATGCAGACTTGTTCGACTCCATTCCACACATACTTGGTGAGCATCTACCTTGTGGTGGGCGGTGTGTCAGGCGGGAATGTCAAAGAGAAGATCTCTGCCCTCACAGATTTTTCCAATATTCTTGCTGTAAGAGGCTACCTTGCCAGTGGTTCAGTCACCCTCTGGCTTGTAACACAAGTATTTATTGAGCACCAGCTGCGTTCCAGGCATTGCACTGGGGTGTACTGCCAAAGCAAAGAGAGGCTGAGTGACTTATTTAAAGGAGTGTGAGATGCAAAGCCCAAATCTCCCAGAACTTTTAAATAATTAATTAATTAATTTTTGGCTGCACTGTGTCTTCGTTGCTGTGCGCGGGCTCTCTCTAGTTGTGGTGAGTGGGGGGCTACTCTTCATTGTGGTGTGTGGGCTTCTCATTGCAGTGGCTTCTCTTGTTGTGGAGCATGGGATCTAGGCTCGTGGGCTTCAGTAGTTGTGGCACGTGGGCTCAGTATTTGTGGCACATGGGCTTCAGTAGTTGTGGCACGCGGGCTCAGTAATTGTGGTTCGTGGACTCTAGAATGCAGGCTCAGTAATTGTGGCACGTGGGCTTAGTTGCCCCGCGGCATGTGGAATCTTCCTGGACCAGGGCTCGAACCCGTGTCCCCTACATTGGCAGGTAGATTCTTAACCACTGCGCCACCAGGGAATTCTACCCCAGAACTTTTTTTAAGGGCAAAGATAGTAAATGTTGTGGATTTTGCGACTACTCAACTGGGTTGTTTTGGCATGAAAGCCACCACACACAGTATATAAATTAATGAGCATGGCTGTGTTCCAGTGAAACATTATTTACAAAAACAGGCATCAGCCTGCATTTTGCTTCTGGCTATAGTTTGCCAACACCTGATTCAAAAAGATCATACCTGCAATACCTAGAACATACAGAATCAGAAGGAACCAGATAAGTCTTCAACTCCCTATAGTAATTGTCTCTAAGTTGACATATGATCCAACGATCCCACTCCTGGGCATATATCTGGACAAAACTATATTTCAAAAAGATACATGCACCCCTATGTTCATAGCAGCACTGTTTACAATAGCCAAGACATGGAGACAATCTAAATGTCCATCAACAGATGAGTGGATAAAGAGGATGTGGTGTATATGTGTATGCAATGGAATACTACTCGGCCATAAAAAAGAATGAAATATGCCGTTTGCAGCAACATGGATGGACCTAGAGATTATCATACTATGTGAAGTATGTTAGAAAGAGAAAGATAAATATCATATGATGTCACTTATGCGTGGAATCTAAAATGTAACACAAATGAACTTATCTACGAAATAGAAACAGATTCATGGACATGGAGAACAGACTTATGGTTGCCAAGGAGGAAGGGGGTGGGGGAGGGAGGGCTTGGGAGTTTTGGATTAGTAGATGCAAACTATTATATATAGGATGGATAAACAACAAGGTCCTACTGTACAGCACAAGAAACTATATTCAATATCCTGTAATAAACCATAATGGATTCAGTTTTATATATATATACAGATATATATATATATATATATATATATATATATATATATATATAGCAGAAATTAGCACAACATGGCAAATCAACTATACTTCAAAAAAATAAATTTTAAAAAATTGTCTCTAAGACATCTCTAAGAAATAATTGGCCAGCTTCTGCTCAGGCATGGGGAGTGCAGAGTGTATTCCACGTGAAGCAGCCCATCTCATGTTTGGATAGTTCTAGTCGTTAGAAAGTCTCTACTGAGTATAATTTGTACCTGAATATAGAGAAACTCTAGTATCTCTGTTCCACGTCTATCCCAACAGAGTTTGCTTAATGAAAACTTGGAAGTAATCTAAATGACCATCAGTACAAGAATGGATAAATAAATTGTAGAATATGCATATAATGGAATATCATAAGCAGTTAATAAGTAGATCCATGCTTATCAGAATGAATAGATCTCATAAAACAAATATTTCAGAATGATGTGAAATATATGATGCCATTTGAACAAAACTGTAAGATACACAAAGCAATACCTACATTATTTATGATTGCACATATATGTAGAAAAATATGAAATCAAGAATCTAATGTATTTATACCAAATTTTTGATGGTGGCTGCCTCCAGAGTGGGGAGGGAAATAATGGACCAGTAAAGGAAGTAAAGCTAACTTTATTTTCACTTGTAATGCTTTCTTTCTTTATTAAAATTTTGAAGAAAATGATAAAAATACAGCTAAGAATGGATTGCTGCTTAATCTCTGTGATCAGCTAAGTACACAGGGATTATAAAAATATTCAGATTCTCCTATTTAGTTGATAAAAATATTCTTTCTTCAAGGGTTGTTTTTAGGAGTGCATCACAATTTAAAGTAATTTTTTACATGCTTAAAGTAGTTGAGTGTTAATATATATAACAAGTCTTTCAGTGGAGGTATGAATACAGCAAGGGGACTGAGATATGAGTCTATGACTGTTTCGAACCTAAAATGCAGTATATCACAGCCATTACTTTGTTCCAATTTTAAACCCTCAAACCAACTTCACAACCTGAAAGAGGTAAGTGGGACCGTTCCTGGTGAACATAAGGTTCATTCCTTCCTTCATTCAAGAAATGTTTATTGAGCAGCTCCTCTGGGCTGCCCCTCCCCAGGCTCGGGGCCCATGTTGGTGACATTCCTGTTACCAATATGGAGCTTCCCATTTAGGGTGGTGGATGCTTACTGACCAAACAGTCCCACCAGAAAATGTGAAAGTACACGCACAGCAAACAAAGTAAAGGAGCTGCTCTATGATTCTACAGTGGGAGCGTTGAGCTTACCCAGAGCAACATGAACTGAGAGTTACCTGTTCAAAGAGAGAAGGAAAGGGCATTTTGGTTGGAGGTCAGCATGTGGGTCGAGGAAAGATAGCAAGAACGAAAAACTGAAAAGATTGGTTTGGAGCAAAAGGAGAAGCTGATGAGAGATGAATCTAGAGAGGTAGGCTGGGCCTTGTGCGCTGTGATAAATAACTTGGTTCTCATCTTGAGAGTGCCAGGAAGTCACTGGAGAGTTATAAGTGGGCTCTGGAATATGATCAGATTTTGAAATGATCACTCTGCAGTGGAACAGCTGAACTGGAAGGAGTCAGGGTGGGTGTGGCTAGAACAGTCAGAGGCTACTGTGGGTAACATGAGGGTAGGTTGGACAAATGTGGTGGAGGTGATGGTGGTGATGGAGGTGATGGTGGTGATGGTGATGGTGGTGATGGTGGTGGTGGAGGTGATGGAGATGATGGTGGTAGAGGTGATGTGGTGGAACTGGTGGAGGTGATGGTGGAGGTGATGGTGGCGGTGGTAGAGGTGATGGTGATGGAGATGGTGGTGGTGGAGGTGGTGGAGGTGATGGTGGTGGTGGAGGTGGTGGAGGTGATGGTGGTGGTGGAGCTGGTGGAGGTGATGGTGGTGGAGGTGGTGGAGGTGATGGTGGTGGTGGTGGAGGTGATGGTGATCATGGTGATGGTGGTGGTGGTGGTGGTGGAGGTGGTGGAGGTGGTGGTTTTGATGGTGATGGTGGTGGTGGTGACAGTGTTTGTGCTGGTGGAGATGGAGAAAAATGGAAATGTGCACAATATTTAGAAGGTAAATTGAACAAGATTTAGTGATTCTTGGAAATCACTTAGAAATGGAGAATGAGAAACACGAACAAATCAAATGTATTTTGTAAAAAGTCTGGTAACGACCTTAAGTTGCTCTTAGTTTAGCTGAACATGCATCTTTGTTAACCTGCTTTTCATAGTGCAGTGTGACAATGTGCCTCAAACAGTAACATTCAGTCTCCAGAACAGCCACCACCTTGCACGTGTTCTTGATTGCCACGGGTGGTTAAAGATGGCTGCACATTCTTTGACAATCTTTTCATCGAGAGATGGGGTCTCTTTCCCTTCCCCTGAGATCCAGGCTGGCCTTTGACTGTTCTGACGAACAATTTATGGGAGAAGTGAAGTGCATAACTTCCTCCTGCAGCATCTCGCCCCTGAAAAGGAGTCAAGACTCCGGTGATTGATGCTCCATCCAATGGCCTGGTCCCTGAGGGTGCCATGATGCCTTGTCTAGTCACTGAGCGTATTTAAATTACTCAACGTGAGCAATCCTCCCCATGGAAGAGATTAAATCCCAACGAACAGAAAGATACATGAGAAGAAAGGGGCAAGCATCTGTCAACAGTGCTGTTCCTCATCAACCCTCAGCTCATTAGAACGATGCCTCTTAAGTGACTGTTCAGATTGTGAAAGCATGTGCAATTTTAGGACTGCACAAAGTGGGTAAAATAAGTTGATGATTTCATGTGGTAACTCTTAAAAAGTCTGAAGAGTTCAGTTATGTTATTTTTGTTAACATTTTCATTGTAAAATGGCATTTCTTCCCAGGATAAAAGCTCATTGAAATGATCCCTTCCTAGGAGCATATGTGCAAAGTTTACACTCTGCTAATTTTATATCTGATTAAAACTTAAATGCATGAAGACATCCTTTGGAATAATTAAAGACACTTCAGTAGAGGCATAGAAATGGGTCCGACTACATCCGAAGTCAGCAGAGATGGAGCCAGGGAAATCAGTATGGCATTATGTCATTTTACAGTAACTTAGAAGAAAGCAGAATTTGGCTTTCAAAGGATATACTTTTTCATTTGCGGTAAAATAAGGTGCACTCTCCATTCAGAATAAGTGCCCCATTTGTGTATAGTTAATGTATGAAGTACAATTCATCTTCAGGTTGTTGAGAGAAAGCAATCACTTAAGGGGCACTGCTGTTCCCTGGGAAGGGAGCCTCCAAGACAGTTTTGATCCACTGATGAGAGCTGTCTAATACGCTCCCCGAGGTACAGCCTCCCTAAATCTATTAGACTTTTACAGTCTTCCAGGATGTGCAGTCTGGAGATGTTCCATCACACTGTATTAACTTGACAATGTAATGTACTGCTCTCTTTCTATTTTCATAGGAAGTACTAGGTTTGACCTTGAAACTCTTAACCACACTTTATAATCCTCAGCCCATCCTGGCATAGAGGGCCCCCTAAGAAACCTGCCCTGGCAAGGTTTGAGTGTGTAAAACTTTGGATTTGAAGGACTGAAATAGGGGAGGTATTGGAAAGCAGGGGTCCTGGTAGCTTTGTCTGGATGGACAGGGGCAAGTGAAGTGGGGAATCGAGTCACAGGTAACCTAACAGCTACGGTTGACTGAGCTCTCACGGTGTGCCAGACCCTCACTTCACAGGATTATCCTATTTACTCCTCATGAAGTTGACATTATTTTTGTTATACGGATGAGGAAACTGAGGCTCAGTTAAGTAACTTACCCAAGGACACCCAGCTACTAACTGGCAGAGCCTGGATTCAAACTCAGGTCTTTTTTTTTTTTTTTTCTCATGGAAAGACATTTTATTTTAAATACAGCAGTGTGTACATGTCAATCCCAAACTCCCAATCTATTCCTCCCCCCAACTCTTTACCCCGGTTAAGCTCATTCTCTAAATCTGTGAAACTCAGGTCTTTTTGACTCAAAAGCTGGGGATCGTAAGCATGATGCTGTAAAGGCTCATGCTGGAATAGAATCTCTGCTTTTGAGGAAAGTAAGGTGGCTTGGGCTGTGCTTGTCCACCGAGCGCCTTTGTGTATCATCCCTTAACCTTTCCTTAGCTTGTCCAAAGCCAATGGCTGAGCATTTCCTTCCTGGTTCTTCCGTAGGAAGACAGAGTCCTTCCCTGGGGGCTGAGGACAGTGTGCCAGGTTTTATTTCCTGCGCTGCGGATACCTTTATGTCTCCAGAGCAAGAAATTAAAAGGGGTTGAAATGGTACCTCCATGCAAACCTCCAGGATGCTGAGCCCATTCAGGGCCATCGTTTTGCTTCCCAAGACCAATCGGTCCAACTCAAACCCCAGGGGACACCTGAAAGTGCCTGACTCTGCAGAGAACAGTGCCTTTGGATGGCTGAACTGAGATCCCAGAGACCACGTCAGAGGTGAACCGTCAGCAGCCCGTGGTGGATGTAGTCTTCGGCTGACAGGAGTATTGCCTAGGCTCATGGTTGGTGCTCCCAAGTTGCTTCCTTCTGCAAGCCATAAAGGCTTTTAATTATTGAAGAATGATTCCTTTGTCTGGCCAATTGATCAGCCTCTGGCAAGAAGAAAGGATCAACCAGCTATGAATACTACCTGATTACTAATAAGAACTACTTAAATGACCCCAGTGCTGAGGAATGTTCTTGGTTGAGCACCAGCCAATGCAGTGGTGGGTTGGATGACCCCAGGTGAAGACAGCTACTGCTTTCCCTGGTGACAGCCCTAAGTGAGTATGGAAGGCAGAGGCTCCCCAAAGGGCCATGCAGGGCTGGGAAGCAGACAAAGATGGCTTCCAGTGGGTCCCCAAGTGGCCCCTCCCCATCTCAGGAGCAAGCTCACTCCCTCCAGGCAACAAGGGTAACCCTGAAGCCCTTACTCACCCCAAGGACCAGGCCCTGGCATTCTACAGGCGTCCACGGCAGGGACTTGGAGCCAGGATGCCTGGGCTCAAATCACATGATAAACAGCCCAAATGCCCAGCAATGGATGAATGGACAAACTAATTGTGGTATATCCACACAACAGAAAAGTATTCATCACAAAAAGGAATGAAGTTCTGGTACATGCTACCGCGTGGGTGAACCTCAAAAACTTTATGCTAAGTGAAAGATGCCAGATGCAAAAAGTCATGTATTGTATATGTCCATTTATATGAAATGTGTAGACTAGGGAAATCCATAGAGACAGAAAGCAGACTGGTGTTACCAGGGGCAGGGGGTGGGGGCAATGAGGAATAACTGCTTGGTGGGTATGGGGTTTCCTTTTGGGGTGACGAAAATGTTCAGGCACTAGATAGAAGTGAGGGTTGCACAACGGCTGTAATGTCCTAAAGGCCACTGAGTTGCTCACTTTAAAGTGGTTATTTTGTGTTATATGACTTTTAGTCCAAAAAGGAAAAAAGCAAAACAAATCAGATCATAACAATCCATTAAACAGGCTGGGGAAATGTTTTGTCTCCCAGCAACAGCCAGTAAGACACCTTGGTTCAGGTTCAAAACAGGGCTGGGTTCTAGGGAGGCCATTGCATCCCCGGTCAAAGTTCAGACAGCTGACCTTACGTCTGCTCCGTATTATATGGACTATGTTTTTTCCTATACCTATGTACCTATGATAAAGTTTAATTTATAAATTAGGCACCGTAAGAGAATATCCAAATTGCCAGCATTGCTACTCTGGCGCTTTGGGACGATTATTAAGTAAAATGAGGGTGACTTGAACACAAGCACTGTGATGCCGTGACGGTAGATCTGATGACAGAGACGGCTACTAAGTGACTAACAGCAGGATACGCCGGACAAAGAGATGATTCACGTCCCAGGTGGAACTGAGCAGGACGGCGAGAGATTTCATCATGCCACAGAGAACAGGACGCAAATGAAAACTTAGGAATCGTTTATTTCTGGAATTTAACATTTGGTATTTTTGGATCGTAGTTGACCGTGCAGTTGAAGCCAAGGAAAGCGAAACCAAGGAGAAGAGAGGACAGCTGGGTGGCAGTATGGTGTGGTAACCACTGTACATAAGTTCCGGTCGGGGACGCTCAGGAGCCCAGAGAAGAGGCCCCTGAGCCTCTCGCCCAGGTGAAGGGGTGGGTCAGTCAGGGAAGGCCTCCTCCCTGGGCCTGAGCGGGCAGTAGGGCTTGAGGAGGAGAGTCATGGGAGAAGTCGGCTGCTTGGGGCAGAGAGGACTGTGTGAGAAAAGACCTTAAGTGGCGTGGCCTCTGCAGGGAAGTTATCAGCCGTTCGGTTTTGCTGGAAATGCAGTGTGAATGGGATAAAGAAAAAAACTGTCAGCATCGCTGTTTGCAATCTTCAGACCTCCCTCCCCACTGGGCTTTGCTGTGCTAACCTGGCAAGGAGTAGAGAGGACAGGGTAGGACTCCAGGCCTGGCCACGCTCTTCCCTGGAGAAAGGAGAGCAGGTGCATCGTAGGGGGAGGAGAATAAGGGGGTGACATTTGAGAATTAATGAGGGAGAAAAGGAAATGGGGTGAGCGGCTCCCATAAGGATGAGGGCTTGAGGTGAGAGGTAGGGAAAGTGGTTTTGTTTTGTTTTGTTGGGTTTTTTTTGCGGTACGCGGGCCTCTCACTGTTGTGGCCTCTCCCGTTGTGGAGCACAGGCTCTAGACACGCAGGCTCAGCGGCCATGGCTCACGGGCCCAGCCGCTCCGCGGCATGTGGGATCCTCCCGGACCGGGATCACGAACCCGTGTCCCCTGCATCGGCAGGCGGACTCTCAACCACTGCGCCACCAGGGAAGCCCGGAAAGTGGGTTTGTAGGCTATTCCTCCTTGTGTTAAGACCGTCCATAAGATATCGCCAGTACAGACTGTCATTAGAGTTCTGTGCTTTGGGGAAGTTGGACTTTCTGTTGGTTGTGCTGCTGGCTGTTGGAGCTTAGTCTCCCTTAAGGCAGGAAAAAGAAGGCTGGATTTGCCTTGGGTTACAGTGAGGTATAAGGTAGGGGATGGAGATGAGGTGGATGGATAGAGGGTCACACCATGACCCTCTTGGGTCATCTCTTGGGTCTTTATCCCGGTGGCAGAGAGGGACTTTTGGGTCTTGGACCAATTATTTATTTCCCCTAAAGCCGTTACTTCTTCTATAAAATGGAGATCTTAGTGATACCTGTCCTAGAGTTTTGTTTTGGGTACTATACAAGACCACACGTAAGAATAGACCTAACAAATTTCCTGGTACAGAGTAGGCTCTCAATGAATGCTTATTGAATCTGGACCTTTATCTGCCCTATGTCCTATTCATCTAAGACCAACCCTCTCTCTAGAGCTGATCCAAATCTTTGATCACGGTATCCACAGGGTGTGAGTAACGTGGTAATATCGTGTTTCATAGCAGCCTTTGCTCCTTGATCCAAAGGAGGGAGCAAACTGGACATTTTCGTGGGCAGAGGAGAAATACACACATGGCCTATTTCATTCCAAGGCTCTGATCCTTGAGCTGGCTCTTTATGAGATCAAGGGCCTGAAACGAGGAACAAAAGGCCCAAGGGACAGAGATTAAATAAAAGAATAGCAAACATGTACTGCATGTTCACATGTCTCTGTGCAGTATCTCCCTTAATTTTTGCCATAGCCCTATGACGTAGATATTAGTTTCAGCTTCTCTTTACTGATAAAGAAGCAGCCCAGAGAGGTAAAGTAATTTGCCCAAGGCCACACAGCCAAGGAAGCAGCAGGTCCAAGACTTGCTGAGTCCAGACTGTTTGCCATCAGTCTGAGCTCTTGAATCATCTCTCTCAGGAAAGCCAGGAAGGCTCTTTGCAAATCCTGGTGGAGGAGCGAATATCCAAAAGTACATAAAGCACAGTCATAATCTGACCTTGAAGGGCCTGATGATGAGATTCTATAGCATTACCATTAAAAAAAAGAGGTATTTATATGTTCATCCTCACCCTCATAGGCCATTCTGTTCAGATGAATTAACTGTGCTCAGCAATGCAGAGAGGCAGGGAGCAGCCCCAAATCAGAGGCCATTTCTCTTGCAGTATCAGTCTTGGAGGGGTTTCCTGCAGCCAAATAACTTCGAGTGTGACCACTGCAAAGTGCAAACAGGATTAAAAGGAAAACATCTGTGTTTTGCAAGGCTGCTCTAACTCAGGACAAACAAGCTGTGTATATACCCAAATGCTCAGTGACTTTTGCTGAGGAGAGGGTTGATGACCGTCTGGGCTGGGCGTTGATTAGAAGAGATGCAGATAATGCACTGGCATCCTCATGCCTGAGTCCTTTGGGTGGCCCAGGGCATGTAGACATATGTTCAATTCCATAATGTCAGAGGAACTTGGAGACCATTTTTTTTTTTTTTTTTTTTGGTTAAAGTCAGTGAGTCCTTATTACATTTCCCTCCTAGGATGAAGTCTTTGGGGTTGTATAAATACTCCAAATATGTACTACTATTTTATTAATGAGCCTCGGATCCCACACAGGGCTCTGAACTTCAAACAAAACTAGCCAGGATTTGATCTTCAAAAGAGGAGAGAGGTCCTTATTAAGAGGCTTACATGCTTCAAGCTATGTGTTGGGTTCAAAAAAGTCTAATTTTTGTGGGGGAAAAGAAAACTTAATTACCAGTGAATGAAGCAACTCTCAGAACATATGGTTTTCCGTTTTGCCAAGATTCAAATCCAATTTGTCACTTTATTATTATCATTGTTGTTAATCTTTACTTGAAAGATGTGTTAAGCCACTCAGTAAATCCCTTTCTCGAGGACGCAGAAGCTGGAGAGTCTCTGGAAGGCAGGGCCTAATGGCGGGCTGCAGATCAAAACAACATTTTGGTCATATATCAACATTAAAGGGTGACTGTCAAGTATGTCCCAGGATGGCTTTTTTCCCTCCTAACAAAGAAACAGCCGCTCTCCTTTGTTTGGAAAACCTACTTTGATGCCTCAAAAACCAATTCGCTCTTCTGATTCTGATTTTGTTCTTTTCCTTTGGCAGCTGTGTCCTGCCTGCATCTGCACCACTATTTGGAAGGGGTGTTTTCCTCTGTTTATACTCCCATGTTTCAGAGAAGACGTCATGGCTGAAGGAGACGCAGTTTGAGAAAAGGCCTGTTTGGCGAGCCAAGGAACACGTGTTTTTAAAATCTCGCTAACACATTAGCTTTGGCGTCTTTAAAACTCATTTTTCTCCTCTTTTTGTCTTTCTCCAACATGGCTGTCCGTGAACTGTGTGGTCTTAAGAGTGACCGGGGCAGAGATGGGCACTGGAGCCTTGCCACCGGCTGGTAGAGGGTGTCTGTTACAAGATTACTGCCCTCCGATTTAAAGGGGGTGTTTTGAGTGGGACGGGGTGCCGCCTGTGCCTATAGAAACCTCCTGCAGTGGGGACTCTACATGTGTGAGACCGGATGTTTGAGAATTGTTTCGCCAGAGCGTGGCAAAACACAGCAGCCTACTTGGGTGTGGTGAGCAGGGTTTTAGGGCCGATGAACGGACTAAAGGCTTTATGAATGACCCTCTTACACTGTTGACACACAGGTGACCCCTGCCTCCTCAAATGGTGCAGACCAGGCGTCTTTTCCGAGTCCTAATAGTTCCTTCTATTTTATAAATGGCCAAATCGAAGTGCATTTAGTGCTCTTAGGGGGCTGTCTTTTTTTTTTTTTTTTTTTCTTTTTGCGGTATGCGGGCCTCTCACTGTTGTGGCCTCTCCCGTTGCGGAGCACAGGCTCCGGACGCGCAGGCCCAGCGGCCATGGCTCACGGGCCCAGCCGCTCCGCGGCATATGGGTTCCTCCCAGACCGGGGCACGAACCCGTATCCCCTGCATCGGCAGGCGGACTCTCAACTACTGCGCCACCAGGGAGGCCCAGGGGGCTGTCTTTAAATGCCTCCTGTACCATGGCCTCAAAGGCCCCTACCTCCTTCCTAAATGGGCCTTTCTGCAAAATCCTAGTGCACTTGGCTGCACTGTCCTCACTGACACCACAGCAGTAGTTGCTGAATATTTTATTAGTTGCTGTGCCAGTCCGTGCAGTCTGCATCTGGATGTCATCTTTCCTGGTGTGACACCCTTTTCCTTTAAAGGAGCCACCAGTGATGATGCATTGTAGTCCATTTAGAAAAGAGGACTCAGCTGGGCTCCCAGCTAAGCTGGAGAACATTCTCCTTTCTGTGAATAGATCTTTGAAAGTTTGTGCAGATTTGGTAAAAGGGAACACTCTCTTTCGAAGGAGGGTTTTGCTTTCATGAAAGCTCCTGTCTACCCCCAGTTCCCTTGCAGCTAACCCCAGAGAAGAAATTTCAAAAAGAAAATGTGAACCCAGGGGATTCCAAAGATTGCCTTTCAAAAGGCACTGATTTCTAAGACTACTGTCCTTAGGCTCTTGTTTTAGAACTAGGGTGAGTTCATTTATTCCTTAAACAAATGTTTATTTAGTTACTACTGTGTCAGGTGCTAAGCAAGGCACTGGGACTCAGCCCTGAAGACGAAGACACCCACGTTGCTGTCAGAGAACAGAGGGCCCAGTGAAGGATTCATTCATTCACTCATTCACTCATTGCACACTGTTTATTGAGTGCCTACTATGTGCCTGGCATTGCTCTAGAGACTAGGATACACAGTGGTGGACAAAATAAACAAAAATCATTCTGGTGTGAGATAGACATTTTTCAAATAATCACACAATGTGTATAATTATAAAATGTAATGAACACAATAAAGAAAATTTCTTTAAAATGCCTTCCCTGGGATTCTATACCCAGCTAAACTACTATCCAGCAGTCAAGGCTAAACAGAGACATTTTCAGACATACAACAAATAAGAGAGTTTATTATCAGCAGATTCTCAATACCAGAGGAAGCAAACAAAGAAGAAAGGCATGAAAAATGAGAAACAGTACAAAAATTCATGAAATACATTGGAAAATGCAATGAACTACTGCTTTTTTTAAAATGCTATTTTTTTTGTTTTAACAGAGAAAAATTAATAAATTTTTAATGAAAATAAGTGAAATAGAAAACTGGGATCAAGGAGAAAGTATTGTTTTTAAGCTGTCTTTTTAATCAAACAAAATTGACAAGCCTCTAGCAAGATTTAAAAGTGGATCAAAAAGGTATAAATAAACAATAGGTACAGAAAGGGGTAAACAAACACAGATACAGTTGAGATTTTTTTTTAATCAGGAGGATACAATGAATAACTTATGTCAACAAATTTGAAAACTGAAATGAACTGAATCATTTTCTAGAAAAATATAGTCTACCAAAATTGATTCAAGAAGGTTTAAATACACCAAAACTATTAAAGAAATGGAATCGACAATCAAGAATACTCCCACAAACCATACCCCAGACACCGTACACAGGCAAAAGGCCTGGATTCTGTTTTACAGGTGAGTTCTAACAAAACTTCAAAGAAGAGAGAGCCCTCATCTCATAAAAGCTATTACAGAGGCTAGGAAAAGAAGGTAAGCTACTGAAACAATTTTATAAACTTAGTGTAATCATGATAGGCAAACCAGATCCTCACGATGCCACAAACAAAGAAGGTTCAAGCACTTTTGTTCTACCAGCCAGTGCCCTGTGTTATCCTGTAAAGGGAGGTGTCAGTTACCTGGCGTGTACAAAGAGTCAGAAAAAAAAGGTGGGTTATCATTGGTTGTTGCTCACGCTAAACATGTGTTAGAGTGAGAATTGTGTTCACTGCAGAAAGACTGGGATTTCTCAGACGAGATGTAGGCAGGACCATTGCAGAAGCTGGAATTACAAAGATGAGGTCTACCATGTCCATTCTTGTTCATGTAAATGCAATTGCTAATAATATCACATTAAAAATGAGAGACCTGGGGCTTCCCTGGTGGTGCAGTGGTTGAGAGTCCGCCTGCCGATGCAGGGGACACGGGTTTGTGCCCCGGTCCGGGAAGATCCCACATGCCGCAGAGCGGCTGGGCCCGTGAGCCATGGCCACTGAGCCTGCGCGTCCGGAGCCTGTGTTCCGCAACGGGAGAGGCCACAACAGTGAGGCCCGCGTAATGCAAAAAAAAAAAAAAAAAAAAAAGTTAAATTGTGAATACACAGCATTTAAGCTATCGTTCCCCATACAATTCTGTATTTTGATGTTTTTCATTTTATAGGAACTAGAAGGAGAGAGAAATTATATAAAGGCATAACTAATGAGGTGTAACTAACATACAGTGAATTAACCCATCTCAAGTTTACAGCTTGATAAATCTTTACAAGGTAAATACATCCAGAGCACCGCATAGAGTCCAGCACTGCAGAAGGTCCTCCCAATGATAGACCACCTCAAAGAATAACCACTGTTGTCATTTCCATCACCATCAGTAAACTGTGTTTGATTTTTTACGTTTGTATCAAGGAATCATGCAGAATCCTACAGGATATTCTCTTTAATGGCTGACTTCATTTTCTCAGCGTTATCTGTGGGGTTCATCCCGAGGCGCTGTTCTCTAAAATTCCTCGGTGCTGATCCAATCAGAAGGCAGGGGCTCCGTGTTAACGTGAGGAAGAACCCCACTGTTCACTTCCTGGGCCCTGCAAAGCAGCAGGAGGTAGATCTAAGTTTGGGGTGGTTTTCAGAATCCTTCTGTACCTGTGGCTGTTGAGGGAGCTGGTGTCCTGCCAAAGGCTGTAGGTGGATTTGACCATGGCTCCCAAACCCCCTCCCGGCCCTCCGTTTCCTGTTCCCCTTGCCTGATGTCTGCTTTAAATAAGGTAACAACCAAGTGTCAGGGACTGAGGGAGAGGCTTGGGAGAGCTTCCCATCTCAGCCTTCAGACAGCTCACCAGGGATGTAAAAATAATTAAAGCTGCAAACGGAGATGTAGATGTTATTTTTAGACATATGTCCAAGGTTTGCCTCTCTTCAGTGCCCCAATCAGATCCCTCGCTCGCAGACAGAGTTGTTTTTTTTTTTTTTTTTTTTTTTGCGGTACGCGGGCCTCTCACTGCTGTGGCCTCTCCCGTTGCAGACCACAGGCTCCGGACGCGCAGGCTCAGCGGCCATGGCTCACAGGCCTAGCCACTCCACAGCATGTGGGATCTTCCCGGACCGGGGCACGAACCCGCGTCCCCTGCATCGGCAGGCGGACTCCCAACCACTGCGCCACCAGGGAAGCCCGCAGACAGAGTTTTTAAACGTTAACCCTTCATGTCATTTTTGTCAAAAATGTTAACTTACACAACAGAACTCGGAGGTATATTATTTTAAAAGGGAGAGGCTTCAGATGCATGCTGGTGGGGTCTCGCAGCTGGACTGGAAGGATGCAGCACTTTGAAGTTTCCTGACATGTGGTCTGTTTCCTGGTGTTGTATGTTGGCTGGCTGTGCTCCATCTACCTGCTTCCAGGTGTGCAAGGACCATCCAGATGCTCCCACTGACTGTTCAGTTCATTGGAATCTGTCATGGAAATTAATGGACTGATGGAAGTCTCTGCTTAAGACTAGAAAAATAATGGAGGTTGGTGTGAAACACACGTGTACACACATACACACACACGCATGCACACACTACACAAAGCCCAGCAGAATTCTACTTCTATTTTAAAGGAGTCATTTTTCACTTCCATATTATCACTTTGCTCTGTCTGCAGCAGTGAGGTTAATCAGAGTTATCTACACTCCGTGTGGTTTTCCTTGGAAGATGGATCGCCACGACGACAGTCTGAATTTGATCACCAGACCCGTCACCTACATGTTTAGACCCCATTCCTAACTTACCTAAAGAATCTATACCATAATGGTTTTGTTTTTGCACCAAACAAGAGCATGGCACTGATTATCTAGGTAAAACAGGGCATCTTAAAGCTCAGAAAACTCTCCCGGTGAGGACAAAATTAAGAGCCTCATCTGTGAGTGGGAAATGCAGAACTGTGATGTGGACCAGGAGAAAAAGGGCAACATTTGTTGCCTTGGTGAAGCCGATTTGCTACCTGTACAAGGGCGATATTGAGCTTATTTCAACAAAGCAAAAATGTGGTAGGGTTCATTCCCCATTCGGTTTAACCCAAACTGGATGGTGTCTATTTGCTTGTTATTCCTCTTCGACTCGAGGGACAGGAAGGAACCACGACTCTGGAGGAAGGAAAGATGGAGGATCAGCAAGGCGCTGCTGCGATGCCAGCTGAATTATGGAGAGTCTGTCCAGAAAAGCGGGGAGTTGGCGTACTTGAGGATTCAGCCAAGGAGAACAGTGGAAACCAATAAATTATTTTGGCTGCTGAGAATAAAAATCTGTTGGTGGAAAAGGCACAGCACAGAGTGACTGGGAAGGAAGGAAAAGAGTGTCGAGTTAGATTTCACTTTGGTGCCAGCACTTATAAAGTTGTAGGAGATAGCTGGCGCGGTGGCTGTGCACGAATCCTCGTCGGCAGTTCCCTGGGGCCGCCCGATGCAGTCCAGCTTTTGTCTTTGCCACCTGGAGTTCAGAGAGAAAAGCTCCTTGTTAAAACTTGAGCCACTTGTACATTTATCACATCTCGGATCTTCTGGTTTGTGCCCGCACCAGGGATTAACAAACAACAAAATGCCATTAAAAGCTAAAAAAAAAATTTCTTTTTAAACCGTCGGAGGGATGCAGGCACCTTTGCAGAGTTCCCTCTGAAGGAAGTCCATGGACTTCCAATCTTGTTAAAACCACTACTAATTAATACTGTCTCACTTCCAGCTGAAAGCAAAACAATTTACAATTAAGTCAGGCAGCCTAGGCATAATCACTCTAACACCTTCTGTGTATGTTTTGAAACGTGCTCTCACATTTCGTGATCCGTTTATTTTACAAGATGGGTAAACAGCAGACAATTATGGCGATAATATGGCTGAGGTGTTTGGTTTTTATCTCTTTGCAGTAAATTGTGGTTTTTCGAGCCTTCACAGTAATGGGTTCCAGACCTCTCTCAATTTCTTTCTATCATCTGACAATAAATATGCATTTGTTAAAAAAAAAAGAATGTTAGTTTATTATAATCACATCACCTATTCAAATAGCAATACAATTAAAATTTCTTGGTAGGCACGACTGAATTAAATTAATTATACTAACAAAGATATTCTATGGTATAGGCCTCTGAAAATAGAATATTAAGCATATTAACTCTGTTGTGTATCCTGTTGCTCTGCATAGATAGGAAGTGCTATCTGAACAACTGAGCAGGCAGTTTTTGTTTTTTTTTTTGCGGTACGCAGGCCTCTCACTGTTGTGGCCTCTCCAGTTGCGGAGCACGGGCTCCGGACGCGCAGGCTCAGCGGCCATGGCTCAGGGGCCCAGCCGCTCCGCAGCATGTGGGATATTCCCGGGCCGGGGCACGAACCCGTGTCCCCTGCATCGGCAGGCGGACTCTCAACCACTGCGCCACCAGGGAAGCCCTGAGCAGGCAGTTTTGTTTCTGAAAGATGCTATCAAAGGACACAAGGATTTAATTTCAGATATTTTATTAGAAGGCAGTGGTTCCACATGTGATTCTCGGCACAGGATCGGGGCTGACAGGCTTCAGAGATTCCCAAGCAGTTGGAATGAACATTAAAAATCAAAGCCAGGGCGATGGGAAGAATTGGACCACGGAGAGCTTCCTAGCATCTTAGACCTGTTGTCTTTATTGCTCCTTCCCTCTGAAATGTCCTTAGTCTACCTTTGCCAGAGGCATCCTCAGACTTTAGAAAAAGGAGCCTGGCAGGGCTGTTTGCAGAGGCCCAAAAGGAATTAAGATTGGAAGGTGAAAGCCCTATTACGATAACCTCCCTCACAGACCTCTAAACACTTGACAGTAATATCCTCATGCCTTTTGCCCGTTGGCTCTCTCCTGGGAGTGGTCTCAAAACGTTCTTGAAAAAACGTGTTTCAAGAAAATAGTCAATCTGTTAGTGTGATTTAGAGATTACTTCCCGAATTCTCCCCTCTGTACAGCGCATCGGGAAACTATGGTGATGTCACAGTGAGCCTTCCTCCACTGTGACACGAGTGGTCTCCCATTACTCAGGTTACAGAAATGCAGAACTAAACTGCCATTTGGGGAGAGTAAAACGAAATACTCCTCTATTTCCTACATCCTGTATTTTGAATGCACTGAACATGGCCACAGCCAAAGCCATCCTTTAAGACCCTCTGACATTTGAAAGTAAGAAATCTGGGGTTTAGCTTTATTCTAAAGCCTGTCTCCCCTGTCCACCAACAGGACTCTAAATTTTACAAAGTGTCTTTTTAAATATTAGCTCAATTGTTTGTGACCAAGATCCTTAGCAGTTGGCAGTGGTGGTGGAGGGTGGGTGGGAGGTATGCTGGGCTTGATTTATTTTTTTCCATTGTAACAGGAATTGAAGCAAAGGGAGATCTAATCAGTTCGCTTTGTAGAACTGTCTCTGCCCATCTCTCGCCCTCTACATGAACTTCAAATCTGTGTCCAGCTCCTCAGACTCTCATCATATTTTATTTGGGTGTTAGTCTTTATGGCTAATGAACTTTCCACAGCAGTTCTGAGGGCCCCCTCAGAATGCCAGGAGTTGACCCCTTCTGCGGCTCCGGGGATCGCCCGTTCTGAAATGTGATCTCCAATCGTTAGCACTGATAGGGGAGCAGATTCACGCTGCAAAGCTAGTACAGCTGTTTTGTGACTCATGGGAATATCATATTTAGCATGTTTTCCCCAGTGAAATGTATTTATTTAGATGACACATAATACTGTTGAAAAGCCCAGGCTGCTTTGCTCTTATACTCAGCCTTATGGAAGAGAATGGAGGAGTGAAAAAGGCAGAAGGAGCTCATTTGGGAGAGCCAGCTGGCTGGAGAGTCCTCTCGGGCCATTCATGCAATGAGCTCACACTGGAAATCTAAACAACAGGGAACTCGACACTGGGTACTGAACTCCAGGGCACAAGCTAGAGGAAGTAGTTTTGTAGCCAGCTCATCCTAAGCATTTGCGGCTCACAAATATTGCCACTGGGCCTGGGAGATCGCTGATCGCACACAAGCATTCTGGAGAGAAAAACACAGTCATCTACCACTTGAGTTGATAGGGCATTTTGAGGAGTGATAGCCGCATTATGGCCTTTTCCTCTCTGTAGGTCATCCTCTGGAAGGTAACACGGCTGTTAGCACTGGAACAAGCCAGATGGCCCACTCAGCAGATAGCAGGCTCCCCCCTTGACCCATTCCCCCAGTTCAGCTGTTCCCAGCCTTGGCATGACTGTGCTGGAGCTCAGAACGTCCCACAAACATAGGGAATGTGGGGGAAATGAGGAAATGAAATTAACGTGTAAGTGACGGGCAACCTTCCCATGCTGTTTTCAAGGTTCCTCTTGGTGATGTCTGAAGCATGGTGACTTTTCCAAAGCAGTCCAAGACCTCCCATTTTAGTAAGAGTATCTATCACCTTGAACGTGCTCACATTCCATCTCACCTCCTTCCTTCCTGCTCACCTGCAGAGAGTCTTGAGATCTTCCTGTTTTCCTGCCATCAATTTCCAGCCCTTGTCCTTTTATCTGCTAACCCTGAGCTTTCTCTGCCGTACACCCTACCCACTTCCTGCAGGCCTTGCAAAAGAATATTAAACACAACTGGGGCCGCACTGGTCTCCCGGAGTCTTGCTCTTTACACCTCCCTGTGGAGAAAAGCCTCTGTCCCTTTAATATTGGCATTTGTTCCCTACTCTCTATCACTCCCTGACTGTGTCAGTATAGCCCCCATCTCAACTGGTCAGTGACTCAATTATTTCAAAAGGTCTTTAGTGAATAAAATTCCTTGACGTCTTGAAAGTTTATGTAGGTGTTTTTCGAACCTTTGTAGCAGCACGATCCTTAATTACCCTACTGTTGTGCCACCACTGGACATCTAGAAGGGTGTGAGTGTATTGATCAAGACCAGAAAAGGCACTCAGTCAATGGGTAGCTGATTAACAAGCCCAGGGGGAACGGTGCAACACAGAAAACAGCCCTTTCCTGCCTGGGTCACCTTTCAGTCTTTGCAGAATTGGCCTCAGATATAGGCTATAGGGGAGCCTCTCTTTTTCATAGGTCACCCTCCATCTTCCCTTTTCAACTCACTCCCCAGTCCAGAGTCCTGATCTCCAGCTTCTGGCTCCTTGCACAGTCCAAGTCAGGGAATATCTGTTCTATCCTGTAGGGCAAAAAAAAGCATCACAGTTTTCTGTGGGTGTAGTGATGATGGTGGTTTTAATGAGGAAGATGATGATGATAATGAAGATCATGATGAATATGATGGTGATGGTGATGATGGTGGTGGTGACAGTGATGATGGAGATGATGATGCTTGTGATAATGAAGATAACGATGGTGACGATGATGATGACAATGATGGTGGTGGTGGTGGAGATGATGTTGATGCTGATGCTGATGTGATGATGGCATCAGTAGCTAAGAATGCAAGGCACTATTCTTAGCAGTTTACATTTATTAACTCGTTCAACCCTCAGGACAACCGTATGAGCCAAGTATTTTTTATGATCGATCCCATTTTACAGGTGAGGAAACTGAGGCACAGAGTTGTTAAGTAACTTACTTGAGGTGACAACAGCCAGTAACGGCAGAGCTAGGATTTAGACCTAGGCAGTCTGCTCCAGAGCTCCTGCTTTCAGCCACTGCACTAAAGGTACAGATGCTCCAGACTTTGGGGTGGTAAGTCTAGAAGCAAATGAACTTGTATTAGTATTATGTCAAGCTATCATTAATTATGTTAAATGACCCCACAAAGAGTGAGGATGGGACGTGAGGAGAGGGGACAGAGAATCCCGCTATGCCACACATTTTCTCAGAAAGAACCTTAGGTAGAAAATAAATACAAGCAGAGCTGTTTGGGAAGGACAGGTAAGGAGGCCTGGAGTCTTGTTAAAGACCTTCCCAAAGACCCTCCAAAGTGGCTCTGAAGGCTTTGCCCCCAGATATACTAGGCGCTGTAGAACTCAGATGAAAAATCCTTTGGTTCCAGGTGTAGTCAATATACTGGCCACTGCTTATTACCTACCTGCTACCTGCCAGGTACTTTTTAAAAAATGCAACATGTCTTGCAGCACAAATTCAATTCTACGGAAGTTGCAGTAAATTTTCTTTGGATGTTTAAGAAGTCAATTTAAATCCTCCACGCTGCTTTTGGAGTGAGGTGTGATTATCCCCATGTTATAGGTAAGGAAAGTGAGGCTCAGTGCAAGCAGCCCGAGTTCACCTTGTCTAAATTGGTGGCAGAGCTGGGGTTGGAGCCAGGACGGCGTGACTCAGAAAACGTACTCTTCCCCGGCTAAGTGGGCTGCTGGCTGTACGTCGCCCCATGGAAACGAGAGCCTTCGGCTCTCTTTGCGCATGCGCCAACTCACCCCCCGTGGCCTCGGAGGTCTGCAGCACAGCCCTCAGCTGTGATTTCTCTGGGCAACACCTGGGTGGCTGCTCTTGCTCCCATACCCCGTTCATTCCTTCCCCTGTGGGTTATTTCCGAGTCCACAGGCTTCTCTCCTTTATTCCAGTCGCCCCCAGCTTGGTCCAGATGGAGTCTGAGGGCTGACTCCTCTGTGCAGTAAGTCCCCGGGCCCTGCCGTGGCGCCCTTACGGCCGGGGTCACATCTGCGAGCTCACAGCCTCTCCAGCTCAGCGGACCCCCACTCCTGCCAACCAACCACCGCAGTTTCATCCATGAGCTGTTGCAGCTCTCTCAGGTGGATGCCATCTGCTTGCAGTAATTGATCTGCCCTTACTTCTCTCCCATCTGGCTTAGAACATCCTGGTATTGACCGCGGTTTGGTCTAGCACCTGTCTGCTGTAGAAGCCATTCCAATAGCCTCTGTAGACCAAGGCTGGAAGTCCATTCAACCTGTTAGCTATTTCCTTTTCATCCTTTCCCCTGTCGAGAACATCTATTAGTCATTCCATCATTTTCGGAAACGAAGCAAGCAACGGGGTTGGTGGTTTGCGCCGCCCTCCTAGCAGGGTGCTGACCTTGTCTGTGATCAGGAAGTTGTGTTGCCTAGTGACTGGGAGTATCAACTACGGAGTCATACTGACCGGGGCTGAAGCCCTGGTCCCATCATTTCCCATCTGGGGAGCTTGCCTGGCAAGTACCACTTCTCTCCCTTTAGGGAGCTACTCCTCCACACTCCATCACAGTGGCTGTGCTGGGGTCGCCAATCACAATACACAATCTCCTTGGCTGCAGTGAGTGGTCCAGGGTCAACCAGAATCCTTCCCTGAAGTTTTCTAAGTAGAGCCTGTTGAGGAGGCCATTTCTACACATATAATCCAGAGCTGCTAAGGTCCTTCTCTCATTTCTCCTGTAGGGGTCTGTTTGAAGCAGGTGAGTGTGCTGCCAACAAGCTCAGAGAATGAGAATCAAGAGATGGGGAGGAATTGGGAAACAGGGAGTGAGTAGGCGAGTCTGGCCCCCCAGAGCTCAGTTTCTGAGGCCTCCAGAGCCGGCAGCGTCACCTGCCTTCAGTTACATGAGTCAATGTGTCCTTCTTTCCCTCTTTTTTTTTTTTTTTTTTTTGCCATACGCGGGCCTCTCACTGTTGTGGCCTCTCCCGTTGCGGAGCACAGGCTCTGGACGTGCAGGCCCAGCAGCCATGGCTCACGGGCCCAGCCGCTCTGCGGCATGTGGGATCTTCCTGGACCGGGGCTCGAACCCACGTCCCCTGCATCGGCAGGTGGACTCTCAACCACTGCGCCACCAGGGAAGCCCCCTTCTTTCCCTCTTGAGCTGGTATGTGTTGGGGTCCTGCTGATTGCAACCAATGTGTCCAGATTAATCCAGCTCCCAAATTAGTTTCCTACTGAGTCTCTAGAAGTCTTTCCTCTTTAGTATCATTAAAAGGCCACTTTTCATGGGACTGGTATGAGAGTCTATTGCAAACGACACAACAAAATCCTGGAGGCCCAACTGTGTCTGGCTATGCCTCAGTGGATTCTCTACTTCCACTTGGGCAAGCTTTTCCTTCTCTTTCTTCTTTCTCTTTCAGTGATCCAAACTACTTACAAAGCACTTTCATACCTTATGCCTCCTTAAAGGCTGTCAGCCACTTTTTGAGATAGAAATCTACTCATTAGGTCCACAAACCTACTACGCCCAGTTGTTGTTCTTGGCACTGGGAATACACAGGTGGATAAGACAAAGCCCTCACCTTCATGAACTTCCATTCCAGTGGGAGAGACAAACAAGTGAATAAATACACAGTATGATTTCAGGTGGCAGTAAGTCCTATGAAGACAAAATAGATCAAGTCAGAGAGCGACTGGGGGCTTGGATGCCATTTTAGACAAGGTGTTCCTAGGTGATTGTAGAAGCCCTTTCTGAAGAGTTGACATTAAACCAAAGACACGAATGAACTCAGGGAGCAAGCCACTGGGAAGAGGATTCCAGGGCTGTGTACAGCATGTCCATCGACCCTGAAGCAGGAATGAGTTTCCTAATAATCTAAGAAAGCAAGGCCAATGGTGTGAAAGTGGGGGGCAAGTCTGGGCGTTTATTAGCCCATATAGTACCTTCATGTTAATTAGGAAAAGGCATCCTCTTTTGGGTAGCCTAGCGCCAGCCATCATTGTGTAGGACACAACCTGGACAACTGTACCTGGCAGTCATGAAGAAAGTCTTAGGAGATGAGGTCACAGAGAAACAGGAACCAGATCATGTAGGATATCTCGATACACTGAATTTTACTCCAAGTCCGCACTACTCGAGAAATAAAACATGAGCCACATATGTAATTCAAAACTTTCCCATAATCACATTAAAAAAACAAAAAAGAAACAGGTGAAGTCACTTTAATAACATTTTATTTAACCAATCATACAGAATATTAACCTTTCAACATGCAATCCATATTAAAAAATAATGAGATATTTGAAGTTCTTTTTTCATACTATTTTAAAAAATCCAGCATACGTTTTACACCTATATTTGCACGTCTCAACTTAGGTGCTGAATTTTTATCATAAATACTTGATCAGTGTTTAGATTTCATATGCTTACAGTGAGAAAGTAGATGCACATACCCAGGTTGTCCCAAACACGCTGAAAAGGTTTTCTAATAACTGAATTGGGCATCAGTTTTTAAGCTTAAATTAATTAGATTAAATTAAAAATTGACTTTCTCAGTTGCATGAACCACACTTCACGTGCTCAACAGCCGCCTGTGGCTAGTGGCTGCCATACTGAACAAGGCAGGTCTAAGTGCTCTGGGAACCACTGTAGGCTGGACAACAGGCAGGGACATGAACTTCCTGGCCTTTAAGAAGGATCTTTCTGGAAGCTATGTGAAGAACAGACTTGTAAAGGGCCTAGAATGGAAACTGGGAGACCAGCTGTAACCGTCCAGGTGGGGGATAAGGGAGCCTTGCTCGAAGGTGGTAAGGCGGTGGTGAGAGTGAGCAGGTTTGGAATACATTCCGAAGGTTGGGCTCATAGACATCACAGGGAGAGATGGAGAATGACTGCAGGGCAGACTTTCTGGGATATTGATGAAGCTCAGCCTTCAGGAGCCCTCACTTGTGTGGCCTTCTCTCCAAGGCTCGGGTTTTGTGCTGTGTGTGGTATTTGTCAACTTTTTCAAATGTGCTAATTTGTGATGATTTTTTTTCTCATTCTAAATAAATATTCACCTTTGTTCCTGATTTTATTAATAATCTTTTTTTTTCTTATTCCAGATTGAATAAGCTTCAAATCCATTAAGACCTGGATCAGCCTCCGCTCTAGGATGTACTAGCCCATTTTGAAAATGAGCAAACTACGCCTTGAAGAGGTAAAAGTGACTTGACTAAAGCAAATTGGTCAGCTCTGATTGCATGTTTTCCTGTAATGAGGCACTTTTCCTCCAGTAAGTTGACTTAAGACAATGCTCTGGATTTATAGAGTTATTCATTCTTTTTAATGCTCCCTTCATGTTTTCTGAAAGACCACTTTTGACCGTATGATCTGTATCATCTTTCTGAAAGGAGCAGGTAAGTAGGCAAGCTAATTCTTGGGTATGTGCTCCCCCCACTTTCCCTCAGACGATGAATTTGGTCTATGAGTAGGAAGTGGTCTAACCTGGTGGCTAAAATGGGATTTGCACTCAGATGCCAGGTGTTTGAACCCTGACTCCACTGCTACCTCACTGTGTGACCCTGGGCAAATCACTGTCCCTCTCTGAGCCTCATGATGGTAAAACACGGATGGTGGCGCCTACTGTACAGGGCAGTTATGAGGGTTAAATGATATGCTCCATGTAAAACAGTAGCCATTTGCCTTACAGGCAGCGTACTCAGTAGTTAATTGCTGCTCTTATTATTACTGGTTTTATTAGTCTATTTTTTGGTGCCTTTCCTCCATGGCTTCCTGGTCCAGTCACTGTAATCAAGGCCAGGGTCCTAACCCACCTGTGCCAGAAAAGAGCCAGTCAGCCGGTCATCCCTTATAAAAACTTGATCTTTGCCCCACCTCAACCAAGTGGTCAAACTTTGCGTCACCAGCGGTGGGACAGCTTGATGTTGTGTGCCCTGATGAGATGCACTGAGACACCCCCTATATCATCTATGTTCTCTCAGAGCGTTGAACCTGAATGTCATCATGAGGAAACAATCAGCAAATCCAGAAAGTTCTAAAGGACAACCGGCTCGAACTTTTCCAAACAGTTTATGTCATGAGAAACAAACAAAAAGAGGTGGGGGACTATTCTAAATTGAAAGAGTCTGGAGACACAGAAGAACCACATACCATAGGCTAACCCTGATTGGTCCAGGTTCAGGTGAAACAAAACGAAACAAAACAGCTACAAGAAAACATTCAGGGAACAAACGGGGAAATGCACTAGGTAACTGAATTAATGTTAGTTCTTATAGGTGTGAATTGGGATCAGGGCTATTACCAGTAAAACATGGACAGGAATACCTCCTGTACAGGGTGGTGGAGAGGATTAAATGAGATACTCCATGTAAAAAAAATAGGAGAATGTCTTTATTTTTAAGAGACGCATGCTGAAGTAATTGGTGGGGGGCTGGGTGATAGAAATGGTTGCTCAAGGAGAGAGACAGAGATGAGATGGGGAGGGAGAGAGAGAGAGAGAGAGAGAGAGAGAGAGAAGGAGGGAGGACAAGGGAGAGAGAGTGAACACAGATAAATCTAGCAGAAAGCTACATGGGTGTTCATCGTACTAGTTTTTCAACTTTGCTGTAAATTTGAATTTTTTTCCAAAACAGTAAAGCCGCTGACCTTCAAAGCCATTGACCTTTACTTTCTGTTCAATAAGATACTTGGCCTGCCTATGCAGGGCAATGGAAGGTTTCCATCAATACCAGGTCTAAACTGGCTTCTTTGCTAATACTGTTAATGTTGGTCTCTAATCTTGGTCGTCCCCATCCAGGGCATGGCTGTGTGTGGGTGGTGAGTGTCCCAAAGCGTTATCACGTGAGATGGAGTTTCCACTCACTGGGATTCCCTAGCACACCCTTTTCCAGGTGAGTCCAGGGGCCCCGCTGCTATCTGCGTCATCCTTCTCCAAGCAGCTTTTCTACTCCCATCTGCTGTCTCTCTCCTTCTTGTATCATTTTTGGCCTGGAAGCCCATCTCATCAATTGTTTCCCTGCCACCGCGTCTCCGAGATGCCAGCTACATTAAGATCTCCATTTTCTGCCAAGGATCCATATGAGCTGTCTTGTTATTTAGGCTCCTGGCATTGGGATATATAATCTGGCTTTGTTTATTTGGCTGCTCTCTGCCTATATAACGTCTCATTCGATGGGTCAGCTTCTGTCTATTCCATTTATTCTTTTTAAGAAGGTTACAAGGCTTTCCTCCTGGCCTCTATAACAGAAGCCTCATCAATCTTTATCACTTTCTGGCTTCCTCCCATTTTATTTTAAGTTTGGAAAATCCAGTAAAGGAAATGGTGGACATTTTAAAACTCCTGTAATAGAACCTGTATTAGTTGGCTGTGATACCAGGAGAATCATTTGTATTATAATTAATTGTTTCTCTGTACGTATCCTACTCTAAGCTCTAAGTTCCTTGAGGCCAGGGGCTGTGTCTTATTCCCTAACCCCAACCCTCAAATTGTGTCTGGTACATAGTAGGAACTCAACAAATGTCTGTTGAATAAAAGAAACATTCCTATAGCTATAATCATAACCCCTTCTTAATTGGACAGTCATTCAGAAGGAACAAGCCATTTTCCCTTAGACATCAAAAGGCTAACAATTCAGAAAGACCTCTCTGCCTTTTAAGTCTTCAACGCCATCGTTAAGCAAAGGGAGTGTTTGCAGGGGATTTTTCTGGGCTCAGGGCCTGGGAAAGAAGAGTGAAGGATTCAATACAACGTATATTTATTGACCTGCTACTGCCCAAGGCCTCTGCTTTCATTCAATAAACGCTATTGGGAGCCAGTGTTCCAGGAACGCATGAGGACCAATGAAAAAAAGATGAAGAGCCATTGACTGCCCTTAAGGAGCTCCCAGTATCTTAGGGAAGGAGGACTGAAGTACACAAGTGCTAATCAGACAAGACAAAGAGAAATAAGTGCCACGAGAAGAAAGATGAAAACATGACCCAGAGTCCTGCTTCTGAAATGATCTCAAAATCTCTCAGGATAAGAAATCGGCAAAACAGTAAGAACAACAATATTGGTGGTGGTTGTAATTACAGAGCATTGTGACAAGATGTAGATTCTCATCTACCATGAAGCGTGAAACAATTCCTCATTTCGTAGAGGAGGAAACCAAGGCTCACGGAGGGGCAGTGACCTGGCCCAGATCTCCCAACCAGGGGGTGGCCAAGCTTGGACCTCTGCCACTGCTTTTCCTCATTTATCTCTGAGGAATTGGTGTGAGGTGCTGGTTCACAGTAGACTCACCTCTTTCTCCCAAAGTCTGACTCAGTTGGCCTGGGGTCACTGTGTTTCAAAAGCTCCCTGGGTGATACTAATGAGAACCATTGTGTATTAATCATATATTTTATTCTGTCTTTTTGATGCTTTGCTATCTTGGGAACTTGCAGACCCTGGAGGGACTGCTCTCCCAAGGTTAACCAATTCCTGGCGATGGTAAACAACTCCCCATGTGAGCGTGCCCTTCATGTGCAAACCAGCCAACCCAGAGCCCACCCCCCACCCCCTCCTCCATGGGGCTTCCCCCCTCTGGGCCACTGTCCCCCTGCCCTCATCACCCAGGGCAGGTACCAGACAACCAGGGATTGGCCCTGTGCCCCTGAGCCCGCTGGAATGACCCAAACCAGCCAATCCTAAGCCTGCCCACCCTGCCACACCTGTTTCTTTCCTAGACAATAACGATAAAGGCCTTTGCTACGTTTTCCCCTTCTCCCTCTGCCTCCTGAGCGGCTCTGGTGCTTCCCTGTGCTCCCCCACCCCCCCCTTGGCGTTGGCGTGCCCCTTCTCTTGGGAACTGTGAGTATAAAAAACTGTCTCTCCAATAGCAGTTGTCTCTGGATCTGTTAGCCTTGCCATACCTAAATAGTAGAAACATCTTCTATATTTTAAGAACGGTGATATAAGGAATGGAACCACTAAGGGCTTTGCAGATCCCCAGGAGTTGGGGATCACCCCATTGAGAGGTCTCTTCTTCCTCTTTCCCCCAAACAGAGTGGCTTCCCTATTATCTAGTTTACAGAGTAATCTTTTCAAACATCATTCAGGTCATGGCTCTCTCTGGGTCAAAACACTGCCACGACTCCCCAGAGCCGCAGTTGTTATGGCCCCCTTGCCCTGTGGACCAGCTGACCTGGCCTTGGCACACTCTCTTCCACCAAACTGGCCTCTTTGCTGCTCCTGGAACCCTCCAGGCAGGCTCCCTCTTTAGAGCAGTTCCTTCTGCCTGGAACACTTTTCCCCAGATAATCCCCACAGCTAAGCCCTCCCTCCCTGCGGTCTTTGCTGAAATGCCATCTTCAGGGGGGGATACCCTGTCTTCTCTGTTCTACCTTTTTTCCCCCATCACACGTATTACCCTTGAATATACGATGTAATTGATTATGCTTCCTGCTTTGCCTCTCATCTCCTCCCCTCCCTATACCCTTCTGCGTGTCAGCCCCGCAGACCAGAACTTTGCTGGCTTCCTTGATATATTCCAAGGACTCAGGAAAGGGCATGGCACAGAGAAGGCACTAAAGTGATTATTTGTTGAATGAACACATTTCCACCTAAGATTTTGTTGCACAAACTTCCTTAGTTAAAAGAGTTGGCAAATGACTTGCTTAGATCTCTTTGACCATCTTCAGACTGAGAACCCCCTGGATCTGCAGGGCAGGGGTAAAGGGTAGTTGTTAAAATGTCAAGGTAGGGGGCGGTCTTCTAGCCAGGACTTTGAGGACGGCCAAGAGAATGTCTCTTCTGCTCTGGGCAAGATGGTGTCTCAGTTATAAATAATAATAATCTTCGAACACCAACCAGAGGAAATGAAAGATCCTGGGGGAAAAACGTCATTATTTTGATGTAGGAAATCGAGCTGATGACATCTCGATTAGGGAGTAAATGAGTAGAAGAGGGTACACATGGAAATAATATTTTAGATTTTCAAAGAGCCCTTGACAAGGTTCTGCACCAACATCTATTTTTAAACCTTTAGTTAGTGTAGGATGGGGTGGGCAGTGCAGGATGAGAAAGTGACTTAGAGACAGGGAGGAAAGAACAGTAATGAAGAGGCAGCTCTGGCAGGAGCAGTGTCAACTGCTGGGACCCCGGTGAGGAGCCCTGGAAAGGGTCCCTTGTGAAGTTTTTGCAAACGACCTGGAAGAAGACGTGCCCAGTGAAGTCAGCTCTCGGCACGTGACCTTGGACCTTCCTGGGTGGTAGAAAGTCAGGCCAATGGAGTTGAACGGCGGGAGGTCTTCAGGGCTGAGTGCGTGGGCAGGGAAGTGGCAAATGAGCTTCAGTGGGGCAAACCCTGGTCATGCATCCAGGGAAAAGTAACGTGGAGCTGTCAGCCAGGGCCCAGGGAAAGGTCCGGGCAGATATGTGCACTATTTCTGGAACACATCAGACAAGACACAAACAGAACACTGGATCTTCCCAGGAAGGGCGTCAGGTCGTTCAAGGACATAGTTCGTTATCCCACTGCTTCATGAAAGCTCTCATTTCCCGCCACCTTTGCTGGAGGTTCCTTTTTCTTTTTCTTTTTTTTTGCGGTACGCGGGCCTCTCACTGTTGTGGCCTCTCTCATTGCAGAGCACAGGCTCCGGACACGCAGGTTCAGCGGCCATGGCTCACGGGCCCAGCCGCTCCGCGGCATGTGGGATCTTCCTGGACCGGGGCACGAACCCGCGTCCCCTGCATCGGCAGGCGGACTCTCAACCACTGTGCCACCAGGGAAGCCCTGGGGGTTCCTTTTAACTTTCCTTGTCCCTCTTCCATAACTCCGTGCTTTGGAACATTGTGTTGCCCTCCGCACAGAGTATAACACCATCTTGTGAGTTCCTGGTACCCCTGTAATCCTGACGCAGATGCCTTGAGACCTCCCCCGACTATGGGTCCCCCTGTCACTGCTTAGAGTTAATCCTGCCTTCTCTGTGTTCATTCCATTCTCTGCTCAGACCCCTGTTGAAAGTGTGTAAAGATGATCTGCTGAACGCTGGCCTCTTGCAAGGTGAGCTCCTTAAAAGTGAGAAATGTTTTATATAGTAGGTGCTCAGTGACTATGGGGTGCACAAAAGGACCTATGCTGTGTATCTCAAGACAGACACGTGGAATGGGAGACGTCCCAAGTCAGCCGCTCTGACCCTTGGGTGGGAGGGGCCACAGTAGGGAGGCAGGTCTCTTCAGCCTGGAAAGATGACGGCAAAAGTGGACACCAGTAACACGTCAAAATCCTTGAAAAGTATAGAGAAGATGAACAGGGCCCTGCTCACCACATCACAGAATACTGGAAAGGGGAGGCAACCCTTGATGTTTAAGAAAATCTTAAAAAATTTTTTTCACATAAAAGAAAGCTGCCTTAAATCTTTCTGGCTAACGAAGCATCCTATTTTTAAAAAATCAACTTTGTTTTGGTAAAATTTGCACACAATTAAATACACCCATTGTGATGACACAGTTCAGTGAGTTTTGACAAATGTATACAACCATGTAACCTATCTGCTTTCTATCACTGTAGACTAGCTTGCCTGTTCTAGAACCTCATATGTATATTTTAGTGTCTAGCTTCTTTCCCCCAGCTGTGTGTTTTTGGGATTCATCCCTGCTGTTGCCTGTATCAGTAGCTGCACCTTTTCCATCGCTGTATAGTATTTCATTGTGGGGCTATGGTACAGTTTGTTTATCCATTTAGGGATTGAGGACATTTGAATTGCTTCTAGTTTGGGTCTATTTTGCACAAAACTGCCGTAAACATTTGTGTCCAAGTCTTTTTGTGGATAAGACACAGCGTTCATAAGTAAAATAAAAGAGACAGAATCCCACAGTTGGGAGGGAAAGTTGTTAGGAATCAACTCTTGCTGGATCCAACCCTCTGCCTGCCGCTTTTCCTTCTCTCTCACATTCCTGAAATCCAGCTGCTTGGTCTTCACTTGCTCCACTGACAGGGAGCTCACTACCTCTCAAGGCAGCTTATTCAGTGTGGGAAGAGCTCGAATTGCTAGAAAGTCCTCCTTTAACTGAATTTCGACTCACCATTGGATAGCGCCCCCCCCCCCAACGGGTGCTGACATTAAGTCCAATAACTTGTCCACACAGTCAGATATTTAAAAACAGCCACCAGATCCACGTCAAGTCCTCCCCATTTTAGTCTACATGTCCCTCGTTTCTGCCAACATTTTCAATGGAGATTTATGGCTCTAGCTTGCGGCCATCCCTCTTCAGCTGCATCACCAAGAAATGAACACATTGCGGCAGCCGTGGCCAGGCTGACCCAGCTCTGGCCAGCTTGTCCTGCTCTCTGCACACCACACTGACCCCACATTAGCCCAGGACCACCACCACATGTTGCACACCTCCCCCATAGTGCTCACAGGCACCCAGAGAACAGCCTGCGGCCACGTGTTGCTGTTAAACCATGTCCCCCCCGTCCTCTCCAGTGGGGAGCAGATTTATGGAAACGATACACTTGAAACTACAAATAGCTTTGAAAATGATTCGGAAAACTTCATGGCTGAGAGACTCATAATGGCTTATTATGGCAAACTGGGATGTTCTGTTGCACATTTCATGCTTTTCCAGCTGACAACAGGATAAATAACTGCTGGACTAGATGGTTTCTGAGGCCCCTTCCAGCTCTCAAATTCTGTGATTCTTGGTCCTCCCAGCAAACGTTCTTCGGTGCCACTGTTGGCCCCAGAATGAAGCCGACTGGGCCAGGAAGCTGACTCAGTTGTAATAGTTTTTGAAAGGAAAAGAAGGGAGAGGAAAGAGAAAAGATACAGAGGTAGGAAAAAGCAGCATTACTAAAAATTCCAAACATCTCCCAGTGTGAGCTGGACAAGTGCTGTCCGCCCCTCATGTGGGAGGAGAGAGCTGCGGGTACCATCTCCACATTAAAACACAACTTGTTTTCGTTTACTTATTACTTATTATAAAGAGAAATGTATTCAGTCTAGAATTCCTAGAATTTTTTTTTTTTTTTTTTTTGCGGTATGCGGGCCTCTCACTGTTGTGGCCTCTCCCGTTGCGGAGCACAGGCTCCGGACGCGCAGGCTCAGCAGCCATGGCTCACGGGCCCAGCCGCTCCACGGCATGTGGGATCTTCCTGGGCCGGGGCACGAACCCGTGTCCCCTGCATCGGCAGGCAGACTCTCAACCACCGCGCCACCAGGGAAGCCCAATTCCTAGAATTTTTAATGAAAAAGTCACCTATAATCCTATACAGGAATGACCACCATTAATATTTGGGGGCATTTTCTTCCAATCATTTTTTAGTATTTATCTGTCTTTACAGCCAGCCAGCCAGCCATCCAAAGTATACCTGTGTTTCCCACATTTAAAAAAAAAAAAAAAGAAAGAAAAATGACATAATCAATTTCCCCCACTTATCCTGACCATTTTCCCATGTCATTAAATATTCTTTGAAAATATAGATCTAACAATTTCACAGTATCCCACGAAGTAGATAAGCCATAATGTATAATAATTTCTACTTTCAGACATTTAGGGTGCTTCTGATTTTTTTTTCCTATTACAAACAATGCCAAGATAAGCATTCTTTGTGCATGAATCTCAGCATTTTCAATTATTTTAAAGACACATTTACTGGAATGTAATCTTGGGCCAAAGAATATGAACTCTCTCAAGGATTTTCATATACATGTATCACCAAAGTACTTTCCATAATCTCTATGCAACCCTGCAATCATGCACCTCCTTCATTTAATCACTTTTCAGAATTATGGAGTTGATCAGCTCTGAGCTTCACTTCCTAACTGAATAGAACACAGGAGAGTGAAAGGTAAAAACACATAATAAATGTCCCATTTGGGGCTGAGATGTCGAGGAGCACAGGTGGGCAATGATGTCCCTGAAGCAAGACTGTGCCCGTAACCATGATACCTAGTCATTCACTGTATCAGTTTGCTAGCACTGCCATAACAAAACACCAGGTTGGGTGGCTTAGACAACAGAATTTAATCTTCTCACAGTTCTGGAGGCCAGAAGTCCAAGATCATGGTGTTGGCAGGCTCCTTCCGAAGCCTCTCTCCTTGGCTTGCAAACGGCTGCCCACTTGCTACCTCTTCACATGGTCTTCCTTCTGTGTGTGCATGCCAGGTTTCTCTTTGTGTGTCCAAATTTCCATCTTATAAGGACACCAGTCAGACTGGAATAGGGCCTGCCCTAATGACCTCATTTTAACTTAATTACCTCTTTAAGAGCCTTATTCTCAAGTATGGTCACATTCTAAGGTACTGGATGTTAGGGCTTCATGTATGAATTTTGGGGGGACACATAATGCCTAGTAGTAGAAGGAATGGTTGATGTGGAGGGTTGTGTATTTCTAATCTGAAGCACGGCTTTCTAAGGCAGGACTTCTGGCCCTGCAAGGTACCTGTTTTCCAAGTATCTCCCAGAGTCCTCAGGGATTATCTCTGGCAGACTGTATTGTCCAAAATGGCTGCAACAGTATTTCCCATCTTGCCTGCTCTTCTGCAATGTGACTTTCCCCCCCGCCACCGCCATCAAGAGGGAGCGTCAGAGGGAAGAGATATGGGAACAGATGTATATGTATAACTGATTAACTTTGTTATAAAGCAGAAACTAACACACCATTGTAAAGAAATTATACTCCAATAAAGATGTTAAAAAAAAAAAAAAGAAGAGGGAGCATCTAATTCCCCCTCCTCTTGAATCTGGACTGGGCTTAGTGAATCTCAACCAATAGACTGCAAGGAAAGTGATGCTGCATGCCTTCCAAGGCTAGGTCATAAGAGGTCATGCAGCTTCCAGATACGTGCTCTCAGATGCTCCCTCTTGGAACCCAGCTGCCATGCTGTGAGGAAGCCCAAGTCCTATGGAGGAGCCACATGTATGCAGTTTGGTTAACAGTCCCAACCGAGCACAGCCTGCACGTAATCCCGACTCAGGTACCGGACATTGAGTGAAGAAGCTCCAGATGATTCCAGTCCCCAGCCATTTCCCGGCTGTACCCTGATTAACTTCCTCACCCTCAGAACCTGTGAGCAAAGTGATTTTTTTATACCACGTTTTGGGACAATGACACTGAAGCCAAAAGAGGGACTGTGACATATTCGAAGTTATTCCACTGGTAAATGATGGAACTCGACTAAAATCCAGCCTTCACAATTTTTAGTCCAGAGCTCCTTCCACTATTTACACTTTAACAAATGTTTATTGTTTACGTGAACCACACACATCTTGGGGCACCAGGGAGAGAAAACAGTGACACTTGCATATAGCTCCCGAGTGCAGAACAAGACCAGCAGATGGACATCACAGAAAGGCTGATTACAATTCAGTGCAAGTGAGACTAGTAACCAGAGCTTTCTCCAAATGGAATGATCCTGTGGGTTGACAGAGAGGCACTGAGTCCCTTGGGCAGACGACTGGACTTAATATGTGTTAAGGTCAGTTCCAACTCTCCCATTCAGCTCTGAGATTCCATCACTTCCATGCCTTGTTCCCAGAGGGATTTAAGAGCTTTCTTTTATTTGACTTAAAACTTCCTCTTTTAAACAAGACACCCTTTAAGGTCCCCTCTAATCAGTTTTCATGATGCTGTCTGTACAGTATTTGTCCTGCCTGCCCCCAAAGCAGGAGACAGTATCAGGACATAGGTTCAAACCCCAGATCTACCACTCATGGCTGGGTACCCCAGGCAAATGATTTAAGTTTACTTGGCCTCAGTAAAGTGCAGAAACACATTTCCTATCACACAGGGATTGTTGTGAGGATTAAATATAGTGCTTATGTGAAAACCAGGTGGAAAGATGTCTATTGAATCTGTTGCTAAAGTCTCTCCCTTTCTCCAAAGTAAATATCTCAAAATTCCTACACTCTATACTCTCAAAGTCAGCCAATTCCCCTCCTCTTTCCATCCCTAAAATAACTAGGTCCCCTGTTTAAGAGAGTGGTGAGAGAGAGAAGATAACAACTGTATCTTCCTTAACTTTCTCCAACTGCTCACCAAGTAGGCTGTGCCCACTGCCCCCGTCCCCAGCCTCCCTTTACAGTGGACTGGATGGCCCTTCCCTGTATAAGATCAAGCCTTCACTTGCCAGGACATTCCCAGGGGCCTTCAGGACCCTGGGCTATTGATTACCACTCCCTCCTCCTGGGTCTCCCTTTCTACAGAAAAGAAACTTCCCGCAAGCCCAAACCTTCTTGCCGCCTTCTGCCCGCACCTTCGCACTAAACCCGCTGAAAATGTCACGTCCCTCCCCCACTCACTCCTCTACCACCTGGGGCTGGCACGGGCTCCCAATGAAACTGCTGTCACCGGTCTGGGCGAACATCCTTGTCACTAAATCCAGGGATCACTGTTCAGTCCTGAGCTTCTGGACACTCGGTCGTCTTTGCCATTGTTGATTCCATGAAGTCACCCGTCTCCCCGTCACTCGGACACCACCATCTTCTCCTGCCTTTCCCCCTACCTCTGTTCCCTCCTTCTCAGTTTTGCCCCCCAAATCCACGTGTCTAGTGATCATATCTGTGTGAAGATGTCCCACAGACATCTCATATCTAACAGATTCAAAATTGAATCAGGTGCTCCTCCCACCTTCATCCCTGCAATTCTGTTCCTCCACCTGTGTTTGTCACTCTCTTAAGAAGCAAAAGGCTGTTTTTCTAGCTGCCCAAGCCAGAAAACAGGTGTCATCCTTGACACCTCCCTTTCTCACGTACGGATCCTACCTTCTAAATAGTTCCTTGATCTGCCTCTTCTCTCCCATTCCACCTGTCACTGTCACTTCCTATTTCAATTGCTCCAACTGTCTCCTGGCAGGTCTCCTGGCTTCCAATCTTGCCCCACTCCAATCCAACCCACCGCCTGAATGATATTTCTAAAAATGTATCTGATTATGTAGTTGCCTGTTACAAACCTTCAGTAGATGCTCGTTGTTCTCATGCTGAAGTTCACGCTCTGGGCTTCTGCACGTGGCGCTCCCTCTGCCTGGAACGCCCTTCCTTCTTCTCCTCGCTGTTGATTCAATTCCCACTTATCCTTCAGGTCTACATTTAGACTTGACTTCCCTTGGAAAACTTTCCCTGATTCTCCAAGGTGGTGAGATCTTCTTTTCTCAGCTGTTCCCTTAAGTGCTTTCGCTTATCATACAATTACTGTAATTGTTTGTTTCTCTCTTGCCTAGCACTGGGGCTGGCACAAATCAGGAATTTAATAAATACTCGTTGAGAAGTAAGAATGGATGGAATTACTTTCCAATGGGTCTCCAACTTGAGCATGCACCAGAATCACCTGGAGAGCTTGTGAAAACACAGCCTGCTGGGCTCACCCCCAGAGATTCTGACTGGAGTTTGATCCTGTAGGCTGGGTGGGATGATGCCCCAGAATTTGCATTTCCAACCAGCTGATGATAATGATGCTGGTTTGGGACCACACATTAAGAACTTCTGCTTCATACAATTTAAAGCAGTCTGAAAGGTGAAGGACAATTACTCTTAAAGAAGGCTGGTAGAAGTTTTTGGAGCCTTGGTAAATTTCTGGTACCTCTCTTCTTTGCTGCTTTCTTAATAGGAGCATTTCATGAGAGAGTTTAGTCTCTGAACAGATTCTCAGGAAACTGGGTAGGTTCTAAGGTAACCAAAGCACACTCCCTGTAGGGATCAAAGGCAGCACCTGGTGGTTTGTTAATGGGTTGCTAGGCAACGGAACAAAGGTGAGGGTGAGGGTAGGATAAGCAGGTGGTGGAGATTTTCCAGTGATACTAAGACATTCAGAGAGTGTCCATCAGAAGACCACGGAAACCAGAAGTAAGGAATCCCCTTGATCTTTGCCTGGATTTGCACGTGGATGGGCACGGTATCCCCGTGTGGAGAAGTTCGTGCTGTATGTTACAGCCTCTAATAGGATCGGGGAATATTTTTCTCAGAAGAGCCACTGAGAACCCATGAGGGACATTTCTTAATGAATGATAGGAAAGAAATGACCTGGGCTCATCACCATCTGCTTTTAAAAAATAAGCTCTTTATTTATTATGAAGTATATATTCACATTTGAAAAATGTTAAAGTAGAGAAAATCATATAATTCCATAACCCCTAAAGGAAACTTATTAAAGTTTGGCATTCATCCTTTCAGAAAAAAATTAAATGAACATAAAAGGGATTATTCTATTTATACTTGTTCTATAACTTTATAAGAGAACACTTAACTGAATATTGTGGACATTTCTATACTGATATTTTTCTTCGTTTTTTTTAACAGTCACGTGGGATTTTATTGTGTGGATGAACCGTATTGTACTTAACCTTCCTGGATGGGGATTAGGTTGCTTCCCAGTTTTGCTATTACTAGCAATGCTGCAATGGACAACCTTAAACACACATTTGTGCATTTGTGCGGTGGAATGTCTAGACCAAAGACAATTCTTATTTAAAGTTTAGCCTCAGATTGCAGGTTTCTCACCAGAAAGGCTGTTTAATTTATATTTCCACCCATAACACGAGTACCCATTTTCACATACCTTCACCAACACTTGCTGTTATCAGTCCTTTAACATTTTTATAAGCCCGATTACTTTAATTTTTCATTTCTTTGGGCACTCTTCAAACATTGATTTTCACTTTGTATTTCTCCCAGACTTGCCTGTTCATGTGCTTTGCCCGTCTTTATATTACGAATTGTTCATCAATTTTTCATACTGACTTACAAAAGCCATTTGTATAGAGTTTGTTGCTTGTTTCCCTTGACTTTTTTTTTTCACGGTGCCATGAGTGTTTTTTCGTTTTTAATTTGTATACAGTTGAGGCTATTAATGTTCTAGGAAGATGCATATTTTCCTTTTAAAATAAAAAGTAAAATTATAATTCCATCTTTAAAAAAAGCTTCCCTTGTATTTCATGGCCCATTATGGGCAAAAGAAGAAGGAAGAGAAAGGACAGAGGAAGCAAAGAAGGAATATAGGGAGGAAGATAAAGAGAGCTGTATTCACCATGTTTATTAAATTCCCAAGAGACAGGGGGTGATTCTCAAACTTTAATTTACATATGAATCACTTGGAGATCTTGTTAAACTGTAGATTCTGATGCAGTAGGTCCAGGAAGGGACTGAGATTTTTGCATTTCTCACCAGCTCCCAGGTGAGGCTGATGGACCATGGACCACACCTGGAGGAGCTTTTATTTATGAAGAGTGGAAAACATCAGTCGTCTCAGTGAATAGTCCTAACTCCACTTAAATTATCATTTGTTTTGAAAACCCCTTCTCTAAGCAAGCAGGGAAAACCCTAACTTCTTGTTCTGGAAAATAGTAAACCACCATAGCTCATTTTTGAAAGAAAAATAACTCTGCTTTCATGGAGTAACATGCCTCCACTTCATGGTCCTTTAAAATACTTATACGGCTAAAGATTTTTAAACACGTATAAAATGTTCACTTCTTGAGACCTTCTCGTTGGGCTGGATAGAATTAAACTGAGAAATTAATTGGCCCTTTTGGGCAGAAATATTCCAGCTCTGTGCTGGCTACCTCCTCTCCCCAGCATTATAAAGGGGTTTCTCTGTATTATTTTTCTGAGAAAGAATACCTACAGTCTACACATACTCCTTAAGACAGTAACCTAATGGGTCATGTAAGAGGCAACACCATCTGGTGTGGAAGAAGTCTTAGAATTGGACTCAGGAGAGCTGGATTCCTGCTCTGGCTTTATCACAGCTACTTTGCATCTATTAAACTTGCCTGGCTTGGTTCCTTCAACTGTAAAATGAGACACCATTAGAGCCTCACTTACCCAGGATGATATTGGAGTAAAAAATTTCCCAGAGGTTTCTCCAGACCTTTTGGAGTAACGGTGATGTCAATGCTTCTGTGACAACCTACAGCATACTGGCTTGGCTTTCCAATTTCCAAGCAAGTTTCCATAAAGTTTTCTCTGAACTGCAAAATCAATCCCAGCAAAAGAGGCTCTGGGCATTTTTTGAGTGTCCCGATGTCAAGAAGTTGCCTGAGCCATATTAATACCTATGCTGTGAGGGTATATGGGCATGGGTTGCCATTTGCAAGGAAAGTAATGGGTTTATGTTTCTAGATGAAAAGAAAAGGTTAAATGTGGACTGGACTCAACTGGTGGGCATAGCAAGGGTGGTTTGCTTCATAACAGGTGGTATGAGGAAAGGGAAACTAGCATTTATTGAGCGTGAATTACCTCACTCCTTTGCAACTACCCTGTGAAATGGGAATTATTCCTAACTTTTTACAGGAACATAGAGCCAGCAATTTGTCCAGATTTCACAACTAGAAAGAGTGGAGCTAAGATGTCAAAACCCTCATCCGCTCCACTGGTGCCTCACCCCCATCTCTGACCAAAGCAGAGGTGCTCAGCAGTGAAGCCACTTCACCTCTTTTGTCCTGTTTCCCCTACTGCACATGGGACAGCCCCTTTCACACAGCAGGGGTGGGGTGGGGATGAGTGTGATGCCACCGCACAGGGCTGGCCCACAGGAGGGTTCAACACACGGTAGGCGTGGCTCATTTCCCCCTCTAGACTCTCATATAACCCTGCGAGTTAGAAGAGGCCAAGGGCTGCTGCCGTGGAAACTGCAAGAAGACCCCTCCCCCCACCCCCCTCGTCCACGTGTCCTTAGGACACCCCTGGCCCACAGGGCTCTGCTGTGCTGTTGGAGTTGGTGCAATACGGTCCCAGAAAACACGCTGGCTTTGGGTTGCATGTCACTTCCGGCCCTCCTGGCATGGTGTGGGAAGCAGGCAGAGGGCAGGCCCTGGGGTCAGATCCAGTTCAGAATCCACCTCCTCCAACTGGCTGCTGTCCTCCGTCCTCAGTTTCCCCATCTTTCCTTTATAGGGTCATTGTTCAGACTTAGCAGAGGTTGGGTAGCGCACAGTAGGTGCTTGGAAGCAGGAGCTAGCTTCCACTCAGGAACTTCGGGCCACAGTGACCCGCTGTCCGCTCTCCCGCCTGGGGCAATAAACGAAGTAACAGCGGACCGGCACCCAGTGCTTCCTGGGGAGGCAGCGCCGAGCTAGGCGCACGCCCTAACCCGCTGCCATCACCACTTAGTGATCTCACTCAGTTATCACACGCCCCAGGGTCAGACTGTGTGTCACCTTCCAGGCCCTCCTCCCACAAAAATGCTGGCTTCCCAGCCTCCAGAGCTCTTAGTTCACCCCATAAACTCCGCTAATGCTTACCACATGCTGCTGAGCTCCGGCGACCGCGCCCACTGCCCTTCGCGGGGGCCCCAGGCCCTGCGCCAGGAGACTCCTCCCACCGGGAGATCCTCCCCCTAGGAGACACTCCCCCTTAGGGGACCCTTCTTCTAGAAGACCCTCCCCCTAGGGGACTCTTCCCCTAGGAGACCCTTCCCCTAGGGGACCCCCCCAGGAGACCCTCCCTCTATGAGACCTTCCCCCTAGGGGACCGACCCACCCCACGGTATGAAGCGGCCGGAGCTGTGCTCCCCGCAGGCCACCCATGACCTTGGACGCCCCTACAAAGCCTGCGTCCCCTCCTCTCAACAGGCTGCGGATCTGCACCCACAGGTGCCTTTTGTTGTTGGGAATTGAAAACCCGATCAGGCGTGTTTCTCGTTTGCAATCCCCGCAACTTGGCGCATAACCACGCGAACACGGAGCCTGCCGGTGGGAGGGGCGGCCCCCGCGGGCGGCGGGGAGGGTGGGCCAGGGCGCCGGGAGGGGCGCGCCCAGTGGTCCCCGCCCGCAGCATGCCGTCCGCCGGGCCCTCGGCCGCACGTGCGAGCCCACCAGCGCGCCGGCACTGCTGGGCGGGGCGAGGCCGGAGCCGCCCCAGCGGGAGCCGCTAGGGGATCGCGTGCCGAGCCGGCGCCGGCCTGCAGTGCCCACCGCGCGTCCCTAGGGGGCGCAACCGGCGCGGGAAGCCGCCCGAGTCGAGGCCGGGGCCCGGCGCTAAATTCCAGGCGGGCGGGCGCGGCGAGTTTGAAAACAGTCGAGGGCGTGGGGGCGGGACGTGGGGGGGGCCCGCTAGCCACCTCCCCTCGGCCAATCAGCGGCGGCGGCGGGCGCGGGCGGGCGGCGCGTGCGGCCGGGCTGTGAATGGGGCGCGGCGGCGGCGGGCGAGCGGCGGCGCGCGGGCGGGAGGGTGCACTTTCTCCTCCGCGCGCGGCGGGGGCGGCGGCGTCTCCTCAGCGCCCGCCCGACCCTTCTTGAGACGCGGCACGGCCAGGGCGCTCCGGCCGCGGGGGCGGCGTGACAGGTTGTCATCTCCCCGCTGACAACTTCTCTCCCGTCGCTCCCCTCAGCGCCCGGCGCCCCTCGTATTTGGCCGCCCGGCCGGGAGGCCACCGCCCGCCGTCCCGCTCACGGGGCCCGAGGCCGGGGCCGGGGGCGGCGGCTCCTCGGCATGGCCGGGGGTGTACGGCTGGCGGCCGGCGGCGGCGCGGCGGGCTCCGGGCGGCTGCGGGGGTCCCTGCCTAGCCCCGAGCGGCGGCGGCTGCGGTCCCGGGGAGCCCGCGCGGCGCCCGGGAGCCCCGGCGAGGACGAGGGGGAGCGCGCCGGGAGGCCAGCGACAAAGTTGAGCGCGGGCCGGCGGCGCGGGTGGTGGGCGCTCGCGGCGCTGCAGCTGCACTTGCTCCGGGCTCTGGCTCAAGGTAGGCGCGGGCCGGGGAGCGGGGCGGACGGGGGCCGGGAGCTGGGCGGACGCGGGCCGGGGAGCGGGGCGGACGGGGGCCGGGAGCTGGGCGGACGCGGGCCGGGGAGCGGGGCGGACGGGGACCGGGAGCGGGGCGGACGCGGGCCGGGGAGCGGGGCGGACGCGGGGAGGCGCGCCCGCGTGCCGCTCGCGCCGCTCGCTGGACCTGAGCGGAGCCGGGCGCCGAGCCTCCGAGTTGGGAGCCCGCCGTTCCTCTGCGGGCTCAGTGGCTGACTCTCGTCGGGTTCCAGGTGCCGGGCACCTGGAGCCGCTGTCCCAGACCTCGCATCTCTCCGGTCCGGTGCCTGACCCCAGGGGGAGCCCGGCAGTTGCTAGAGCAGAACTTTGGGTGCCCGCGGCCTCTCCCCTAGGCTTTGCCCCCCGCCCCCCTGTGGTTTCTGTTGCGTCGGTGCTGGTTTCTGAGTGGGTGCTGCCCCTCTGCCGGTGCCAAATGGCCGTTTGAAAAGGGAGGTGGCATCTCTCCCGAGCCTAGCTGTCCCCCAAATCTGGGTTCTTTTAACGACCCGGCACGTACCCCCTGCCTCTGAGCATACCTCCTCGCTGAAGTTTGCTTGTCTGGAAAGAAAAAAGGTGAAAGCAAGGGGCGAAAAGGTGGAAGTAGCTAGCTCCACGCGTCCTTTTGGTGCGGTCTTTTAAGATGCGTGTACCTGCGTGGGCAGCTTCAGGGGAATTGGCTTTGGTGGTCCTTAGTGTTGTGGGACATGGAATGAGACAGGTGGACGGCAGATGGGAGCCCTAAACTGAAATTAGCCGTGTTCAGTGTCCAGGGAAGGTGATGTGTGTGTAGCGACGGATAATGATTTAAATGGAATCACATCTTAAAGGTCTGAGCTCAAAACTGTCATCGATAGTTTAACAGATAACTCATCCTTCTTTTGTTAGTGTTAACCTAATCGATGTGCACTGAGGTCCTTCCCGCCCTCTCCCTAAGCGCCCGCTTTCATGTTTTGATACATGGAAACAAATTGCCATATTTCTGGTTAATTTAACTTTCCTCCATTACTTGGAAAATTTTCGTTTCGCTTATTTGTGCTTTTTTGCTTAATGACAGACTTTGGTAGAAAAGCATTAAGTCGTTTTGTAAAATGGGATCTGTAGATTGCCAGAGAAGCCAGGTTCAAATGAAGAAATCTAAATCACTTAGGGATGACCTTTAAGATAGAAAAGGGTGTTTATTAAGTTTTCCTGTTTTGTTTTTTTCTAAAACAGTGACTTGCACTTTGCAGTAAGCCCTGTACATTTATACATCTAAAGATTAGTGCACAAATTCAAATGGTGGGGAAAAAATCTGGCTTTGTTTTGAAGTATATTATGCAGATTTCAACTTTTTATCAGTTTGAAGGCTGTCTGGCTTGTTGCTTTCTACAATTGTAGTGTTAATGAAAATTAATTTTAAAAAAGTACTAAGGCAACAAACTTTGTTAGGCAGGAGTATTTTATTCTTTGTTACCAGTATAAAACATGGGTACCTATTTTACATTTACATGGTTTAAAGAGTGAACAGATCTTTTAGTGTAAAATTTCAAATAGGTTGTAACATTCTAAATTCATTGACAGGTTTCTGTTCTCTGTGAAATGTGTCATATATCCATCATTTTTTATATTATATTGAAAATTCATATTACAGGGGAGATGTCACCATTTGACAAAAGCTCATGTATCTTGAAAACTCCGGTGCTGCTATAGAGATTTCTGATGGGACGATGAGTTGGTCATATGCATGGGGAAGTATTCTCTTGAATCTTATTAGATAAAATGTAACATTCTAAATGGAATACCTACCACTTGGTTGGAACTGGTCATAAGTATTATATTACTATGTAGCTAGGTGAAGCAATTCCTAATTTCTCTTTAAGTGTTTCCTTCTAATGGCGTTTCATGTGGCTAGGCTTGGTCATGATATCTTGAGAGAAAATAAGTGCAATATTAACCAGTAAAAGCTACGTAGAGTTACATAGCCCAAGTTATAAGCAGAGTGCGTGATTGACCATTAGTGAAACAGGTTCACGTCTTCCCAATGTAACTTTAATAGTCCTGGGTTTCTTTTTACAAGGTAATAGGAATTTGAATTATATACTCTGCTTATTAGTGTGTTTGTAACTTTTCTAGATTGCTTTCTAATTGTGAAAGGCAGGTGGCAACGCATGCTTTCGGTATGTTGTCCACTAGGATCCAGACGTGAGTGTTGTAGAAGGTGCCTTTTGAGGCGAAGGATGGCAGCGTTGCAAGTGTCGTGTGTGAGACCTGTGGTGCCTTAGCTTTACTGCTGGACCTTTACAGGTGTATTGATTCTGGTCATGTTCAGTACAGCCTCGTGTTAAGGTTGTATTCATCAGGTGCAGAGGGGTGGGAACGCTCTCAGTTACTGCTTGGGGTGGTTCATAGTTCTTAGTTTCTCCTTTGGAGTTATTTCTAGCCACTTGGAACCATGGTTCTGCAACTTTGGTGTGTATCAGAATTACCTGGGGAATTGGGGGAACCTGTAGAGGGCCAGGTCCTTTTGTTCTTCAGTGAGCCACATGGAAGAAATGAGCTTGCTTCCAGGTGATTCTGATACACACCAGAGTTTGAGAACCACTGACTTGGATTGCCTGGATTTTCCTCATTCCCTTCACCTGCTGATTTCCTGGACCCTCTCTTTCCCAGTGTTTCTCAAACGTATTTGCACATTCGAATCACCTGGGAGCTCTAAACAATACCGAAGCTTGGATCTCATTCCCAGAATTGGTTTTAATTGACCTGCGGTTTGACCTGGGCATCAGGAGATTTAAAAACTCCTCAGGTGGTTCCAGTGTTCAGCCAAGTTTGAGAACCATTGCTGTAATCCGTTTTACGTAAGATCACATGACTTGGTTTTTCTTTTAACCTTGTTTCTGGCTGGTCTTGTGGTTCTATAGTGTGTGTACCTCCCCCCCCTGCCCCCAATTCCAGTGAGCTTTCTGCACTTCAAGCTGATTTTCACTTGTTCCATGTTCATGATCTCAAACTTTGAAATTTCTTCCAGACTTAATTAGCTTTTCAGTCGCTCATTCTATTTATTCCTACTGACATTGTTGAGCTCCTGCTTTGTGCTAGTCTGGGGTTTGCATCAGCATCACCAGGGCAATTTAAAAATACACTCATCTGGGCTCTGCTTCCAACCTGGAGGTCTTTGGAGGGAGAATTTGTGCATTTAAAAACTCCACATGTGATTCTTGTATCTTGGTGTTACACTTTTATCCTTGTTGGCCAATCCCATAATCTCACCCAATTCTCTGTCATCTTTAGCCTGACTTGCTGTGACCTGGACTCCTACCTGGATCCCTCTTCTTGGGCCGATCTCAGCCTTGAGTAAGGTCTACTAATTAGGCTTCTCTGCCACTGGTTTGCTGGAGAAATCTCAAAACAGTGCTAATTGGGTTCAGTACAAATCTAGCTTCCTTTTGGGCCCTCGTTGCTTCCCATTCTCCCTGAAGTGGTTTGTTTCCCCTGTTCCTCTTACCCCTAGACCCCCTTCTCCTCACATCTTTGTAATTTGAGTTTCAAGTGGAACTTGAGTTCCAGGCTGGCAGCTTCACTAGAGAGTCTTCATAGAGAGTACTACACTTAGTAAGTGTTCAGGTACTTACTGATTAAAGTTTATTAGATCACTGCCTGTTTAACAGATGGCAGCTGGCTGCTTGGTTGGTAACCGTCTTGTAAATCTGACAATAAGCGATTATCACCCTCTCTGCAGTCTTATGTATGGCCACCTGTACCTCACCTTTACTGAGCCCTTATTACGTGCCACACACTAAGTGCGTTACAGGTAGGCTCATTTACTCGTCACAACAACCCCTGAGAGGCAAGTAGCATTTTTTACTCATTTTACCTGTGAGGAAACTGAGGTACTGAACTGTTAACTAATTCGCTTGAGGCCTCAGGACTAGTGGTGGAAGCAGACTGGAAAGCAGGCTGACTAATCCACAGTTTATGCTCATAACCAGTGGGCTGCAGTGTCTCCCATGCAGCCTGTGGCTTTATATGGGGAGGGAGAGCAATCTGATCAATACCAGGGGGAAGATGGCAGCTGATGTTTTCCAACTGCTGTATTGAGTTACATGACCTCAAGGTTTGGGTCACCTAATTTACTGTTACCGTAAAACAATAAAAATTACGTTAAACAATTTGGAAAATACAGAAGAATATGCACAGCCCCCTGCATATAACTATCCCTCTCCCATTAGAAAATCACTTGTCCTTTTGGTTTTTCTTTTTGAAGAATTTTTTTTTTCTCATAATGTAAATGTCAAATTGCAACTGAGAATGTGGTTGTGGCAGTCAGTTGGCAGATTTGAAGTCCCCAGAATTGACCACTAGGAGCATACTAACCACTTCTTTGAAGAGCACTTGGAAAGTTCTTTTATCCTCACTCAAGTACATGCATAAGTCCTCTAAATGGAAATAGAGAGGTGGGGTTTGTAAGGTACTGATCTTTTGTTAACATGCATTTTATCTAACGAGAGTTAAGTTTAGCTCTATATTGGGATTATATCTAGCTAGGAAGTTTCCTTTGTCGTCAAATATTGGAGTAAAACAAAGTCACTCTGAAAAGTTAAGCCAGGTGATGGAGTGGAATCAAACAAGATATTGTAGTTAAATTCTACCTCCCAGTTGCCTTTATATTCTATCCTTTCTTAAGAGTCCTTGTATTGTTTTTGTTGGGAGACTCAGGCCCTTCCTCCAGGTGTCCCTGAGGTCAGAGACCATAATGTCTGTTGACTGAATCTAGAGGATGGAGCAGACGCAGAGTGAAAACTCAGAAGCTGGATTTTGCCTAGGTCATGACTTAAATTTCTCTAAGAAGTAAAAACAGCAGTTTTAAGAGTACACCGTTTAAGTCCAAATCAATGAAAGTTGAGTAAAACTGAGGGTGGGGAATGAAAATCAGGTTGAAGGTTATAGTATAAAGAGGAGTTAAAGTAGAATTATCTTTAAAAAAAAAAAAAAAGTAAAGGTGTCGATATAAGTTTTATGATCTGGTTAATACAGTAAGCGATGGTACATTTTTACCTAATGTAACTGAGCATTTTAATACGTGTAGTCTCTTTCATTCTAATTAGTAATTTGACTTCATCAGTTCTTTAAGGCATTTTCTTAAAATTTCTCAGTTTGTAAATCTCTTAATAAAACATTATAAATATTTGTACCTATGATCCCAAGAGAGAACATATTTTGTCATCTGGGACTACAGTGATAGCACCTCGTGCCATCCTTTTGGAGTAACGCATAGAAATTAGTCTTATGTTTTTTAATGATTCCCTGAACTACCAAAGTCTGTCATAGTTTGATAGATACCTACCTGCCAGTTATTGATCCCATACCTGAGACCTGTTCTGGAGAAATACATTATTATTAGTCTTACAGCTTCATTATGTTAACACTATTCTTACCATATCCAAATACAAAAATTAAAAATGTAGGGGAGCACTGCTTCAGGAACTCTTGTTTCTCTGTTTGCTCTTCTAGTATTTAGGTGGTATGGCTTCTGGCAGGCAGCTTCTAAAGCCAGAGACTCACTGCCTTAGCCTGGCTCCAGGCGTCCCGTCCCCAGGGTCTCCTGTAGGTGTTCTGGGAATGAGAATGTTTACAAAGCTTTTCTAGAAACAGGGATGAGGTGAATGAAAGAGGCATTGGGATAAGTGTTACTAGACCTGGTTTCGATTTTATTCTGTAACTAACTTGCAATATAAGCAGGTCTGTTAGCTTCTGAGTTGATTTTTCTCAACTGTAAAAGTTGGGGGTTAGACTAGATCTTCAAAATCATTCTGCTCTGATTCTTTGATCTGTATTTTGTCATATCCTTTCTGCCCTTCACCAAACTCTCTGTGTCTTCTGTCTGGTGATTCTATAACTCCATATGTCTCGGCTCTTAGAACCTGATTCTCTTCATTTTACTTTTACCGTGATATTTACAATGTTGAAAACAACGAAGATGCAGTATAACATTTCTCCTTAGGGGCTGCCATCTTACACATGATATATTTACTCTAGCCTGAAAGTGGTTCATGCTCAAAATGTTAGGTTCTGTAAAATGAATTAGTGCCGTAATTTATCAGTGTAAGCCTGAAGTTTGGGGAATAAATTTCTTTAAAATGCAAGATGCTTATTTATTTAAACGGCTGGAAGGGAAAGGGCAAGGCTAATTGAAATCTAGGAGGTACTTAATGCAATAAGAAATTTTAGAAGATATGAAATCGTGATATGAGAATGTTTATGTTTACTGGACAGTGACCAGTAATCGAAGAGATTAGTAGGTGGTGTTCTCTTGATGTTTCTGGACGCAACCTAATGTTATGTTGGTTAATTGTCTTCATTAGGGACTTTCAGTAAATCAGAAGGTCCTCAAAATTAACAGAGTAATTACTTTTCACTTTTACAGGCTTAGCTGCCACTCTGTTGATACACAGACAATGTCTAGTGAAGGTAACAGCTATCAATTAAATGATCCAATTTCTTGATAACAAATATGTCAGCCAGGTAAATCTATTAATTTACTGATTTTTGGAGATGAGCTTGTTGAACATGAGCTAAGACTGTAGTTTCTGCAGTGTTTTGGGGTTTGGTGTTTGTGTGTGCATGTGTGTGTTTAACTTTGGAGATGTGGAGTTTAGAGAATTGGACTCCTGGGCCCATATTATTACATAGATAAATTTAGCCTTTGGTGCAATGTTTTGTTGCCTTTTCTCCCTTTCAGAACTCTACTCTGTATTCTAGACGTGATTCTTTATTGTGAGAGTTTTGGAAGCTCTCAAATATGTAAGCTTGATTTTTATGAAGATGAATGATCTCTCCAAGAAAAAGAATACAGGGAGGTAACTAGAGAATGACTGTGGCAACTGGAAGAGGAGTATGGCTGCTCAGAGTGCTGTTAGTTGCCTTTATTAAGAATTTTACCAGGGCTTCCCTGGTGGCGCAGTGGTTGAGAGTCCGCCTGACGATGCAGGGGACACGGGTTCGTGCCCCGGTCCGGGAAGATCCCACATGCCACGGAGCAGCTGGGCCCGTGAGCCATGGCCGCTGAGCCTGTGCGTCCGGAGCCTGTGCTCCGCAACGGGAGAGGCCACAACAGTGAGAGGCCCGCATACCGCAAAAAAAAAAAATAATAAATAAAATAAAATAAAAAGAATTTTACCAAACCAAGCAGGCTAGTACGGAAGAAGTTAGATTTGGGGTAAGGAGGGATATCATAGCTTATATCACATAGGTATAACCTATTCATATGTAGATAAGGATGATTATATCCACAGGTGTCTGTGGGTTTTTCTCTTAAGTGTGATCCTTAATTTTGTGTGTGTATTTATGGTTTCGTGAAAGAGGGACTATTTTCAAAGCGAAGGTCAGTTCTTTCTTGCCTTCCCCGTAGGTGTTAAATGTGATGTAAAAAGAATAGGAGGTTTTAATTTTGTGGACTGAGCCCTTCTGTACAATGAGTGTCAGTGTTGATTTAATACATGAACCACCAGATGGCAACAGAAAAAGTATTTATATAGGATGTAATCCCTAGTTTCCATAGCTATTTTTTTCCCCTGTCCATGGTACACTGCTTTTCAGCACTTCATGCAATGTATAAAATTCTTGTCTATGAGCAAGGTGAGTTTGTAATACCTTACAATGGAAATCACAACCAGGAAATAGAGTAGTGGTAAAGTATTACTAGAAAAAGACATTTTATTTACATGAGTGCATGTATAAACTGTTCCCAGAGGGAGTGGGTTTCCAAGGATGCAACTTTATGATTTATGTTATCGTACAGTCATGCTTTTACTACTAATTTTTAATTCAGCATTTAGCTCTACAGTAAGCTGTGATGATTTGCAGAACATAAAACATGGCTCTTACCCTCCAGCATTTTATGTAACACCTTTAAAAGGAGGAGATACATGAGTTTACAAACATTGAACATATTTATATATTTTCTGGCCAAAGGTATTTTTACTTTATGTGGAATTTGTTTTACTTTTGCCGTGTAGGTATGTCCCTTTTTTCTAAGTGTGTCTTCTTGGCTCTTCTAAGGTGTTTCCCCCCCCTCCCTTTGCTAAGACTCTCTTGGTTGCAAACTAGAAATTTAGTCTGAATGACGTTTTTTAAAAAAAAGATTTTATTAGAGGCATCTTGGGGTATCAGTGTAACAAGAAGAATACTTTGAAACTTGGCAGGTGTAGGATTCAGCTCCATCTCAGGGATAACTAGAGCCAAGTATTTGAAACCTCTCAGGTGCTGTCCTCTTTGTCATCATCTCTGCTTCTGTTCCTGTGTTGGGGTCCTTCTTGACTCTCACTGAAATTGCCTTTCTCTTTGTGACTAAAATGGGGCTATTGCCAGTCTTTACATTTCTATTGCTTCAAATCCTGAAATAAAGATTGACTTAAAGCTTTGGTTGTGAAATTTGTGAAATGGTCAGGTTTGCATTTTAAAAGCATTATCTTGAGAAGAAAAGAACACTTTGGTTGCAAAATTGAGAAGGGGTTGGTAGAAACCAGAATAACTGTAGACAAGTTAAACTGTGATATCTGTTGAGAGAAAGTAGTAGCTTGAGCCAGGGTGGTAGGGTTGGAGGTGGAGAGAGGAGGGCGGATGGGTAGGGAGAGAGACGGGAAAAGATGGACAGGACTTGGCAGTAGGTTGGATGTGGAGGGTGAGTGAGAATATGTCACGGGTGGTATCCAGGCTTCTGACTTGCATGACTGGTTGATTAGGGGAGTCATCCACTGAGGTTAGACCACCTCAGTTTGGGCAGCAAGATCATGATTTTGGTTTTGAATGTATTAATGTGAGGTACCTTTGAGGCATCCAGGGAGACCTGTCAAGAAGATGTTTGGCTATATGAGGTTTGCAACCTGGGCTTTTGGTATAAATACTTGTGGAGATAGTGTAGCATGTTTAAGAGGATGAGCTTGGCATAAAATAAAACTGAGTCATAAAAGCTAGCTGTGCTTCCTTGGGTGGGCTACTTAATCTTCTTTAGGCATTATTTCTCATCCCTGAAGTATAATTGTACAATTTTACCTTCTTAATAATTGTACCTACTTCATATAGCTATTCTGAGGATCAGTTGATACGATCACAGATAAGGTATGTAGCACCTTACCAAGTACATAGTATGTATCTTAGTAAGTGTTAGGTGGTGGTATCGTTGTTTACACTTTTGTGAACAGGAATCATGCCTCATTCATTTTGTCTTTTCTCATAGTACTAGGTACTAATAAGCCACTAGGACAGAATGGGGAGTGTGAACAGTTGATGTGTAGTCATGTTAATGTGGCATTGACTTACTGGATAAATTGAAGGAGGAAGAGATTGGATTGATGAGAGTGAATTTGATATGAGGACCAAGGAAAGGCCCTTGGATTTGTTGATAAGGTGGTAAATGTTGATCCTTTTTAGTATAATTTCACTAGAGTTGTAGGACTATAAAGCAGATTGAAGTTGATTAGAGAATTAATGGTTAGTGAGAAAATGGAGTCACCAGGCATTTTTCTCATGCTGTTAAAATTCTCAAGAAAAGAACGATGAAGGCATTTGAAGTGTGTAGTGACAAAATGATCTTGAAATATCTCGGGAATATTTTAAAAACAATTTAAAAACTGTTCTCGAGACTGAAAAAAATATGGGCTGTTGTCATCTGGCAAAATTGTGAGTAATCATCACGATTCTCTGAAGTGATCATTTCACAATTTCCTATTCTGCAACTCCTGGAGCCTTCTAGTGACACTGCTGCCAGAACTGTTAGAGAGGCCTTCCACTCCCACCCTGCTGCAGACGCATTGAAACTGCGGACAAAATAGAACAAGGAAAAGCAAAAGCATTCCTGAGCCTGATAAACCAGGAAAGCCCAGGTACCACAGGTGAAAAGAGAATTCAAAGCGAGGCTGTAATTGGGAACTCAAGGCCTGTGGTGGTTTCAGATCTGGGTATAGGCCCCAAGGACATGGACCTGAGGGTCTCATGAAGAAACAGGAGACGTGGTCTTAGGTCTGTGTAAAGAAGGAAGGTGGAGTTGCTGTCCTCCTGTACAAAATCTTGAAGCTGTCCCGTCTGTGAAAAGAAGACTAGAAAAGCCTTGCCCACTGGTCTGAGGGAGTGCAGAGAAACGTGCTATCCTCCTGGGGCTGTGCATAATTAGGAATAAGAAAAGAGAAAAGGTGTACCTCACACTGGCGGTAGGTTAAAATTTAACACTTCTTACAGTGCAACTAACCCTCAAGCTAAGAAATTAGCACAAAATCTGGTCCAGAGCTATGGGAGCCAGTGGAGCCCTCAGACGTAAGTGTACACCTGTCCTGCAGAGCAGATGAGTCTGGGGACTCTAATAGAAGAAACAGCTCATGCTAAGGGTGAACTTGCAATAAAACATTGCAGCCACATGAGGAAATGAATCACTATGGAGGAGCTTTGGCAGATGTTGTAAATAGGAGAAAGGTGCTCCTGGGACATAGGACAGAAGTCACTTGGTTAAAATTACTAGAGATAAAAGGGGTAAGACTGCAATGAAAAAACATCACAGGTTGTAAAAAGAACACATGGATTTGGAAAGGAACCAAATAGAATTTCTAGAAACCTCAAGTAACCTCAATGGACAGGTTAAACAGCTGAGTGGATATAAATGAAGAGAAAACTATTGATCTTTGAGGAGTTCTGAGGAAATTGCTTATGATTCAGTACTGAGAGATAGAGGTGGAAAATGAGTGGATAAGACCCATGAACTTTAGTGTGAGAAAGTTCACCGTTACCGATTTCTGTGAGCTTCCTGAAAGAGGAAATAGAGTGGGAGAGATACTCTCCAAATGGTTGACAGTTTTCCATAATAAACGCAAGGCTTGAGTTCTTAGGTCCAAGAAGCACAGTGAACCCAAGCAGGATAAATAAAAACAAATCCACACCCAGACACATTGTACATGAAACATTGGAAACAAGACAGAAGCAACCTGCAGAAAGTCATTGTCTAAATATCTGGAAGACATTTTGTTGGTAGCAGAAGATGATAGAATAATATCTACAAAATGCTTTGGGGGAGAAACAAACATCAGCCTGGCATTCTGTATCCATATGAAGTAATATTCAAGAGTAAAAGTGAAATGAAAGCTTTGTCGATAAAGACAAAGTTGATCACTTGTAGACTTTTGCTGAAGGAACTACTAAAAGATTTCAGGACGAAAGAAATTGAAAGTCGAAGGAAGGAGTGAAATACAAATAGTGAAGTGCTGACAGAGGGTTCAGAACCTAGGAGATCAGCTTAAACAGAATCCTAGTAGGGCTACAAGTAGGCAGGCCACGTTAGAGTCTGGGGATTCGGCTTAGCACTTGGGAACGCAAAGATGAAGGATTCAGGTAAAAGAAACTGAGCAATAGGAGTGAGGAATTCATTGTCTAGATAATAACAAGATTCCTGCAGGTAGAACCAAATATCAAGACCTTCATGTTTAGCCAGCACATTCCAAAGTGACCTCCTTTACATTCCGAATTGGGCTCTTAGCTGTGGAAAAAATAGGACTTGGATCTTAGCTATCAGAGATTCAGTGCACAAGGGTAAAATAAGCTACGTTTAACAACATTTGAGGGAAAGCATACATATTGAGGGAGGACAGTGGTTAAGATACGAAAAAGCTCAACGGATGAGGATAAATGGCAGATGAGAATGTAGACGTTTGCCGTTTTGTGTCAACTTGATATGATTGGCTAGTTGTTTTTGACCAACTCCTGGACTTTGGAAATTACTTAAATCTAGTATCACAGTAGTATAGTTAGACAACGGTCATCTGCATCTCTAAGTTTGCTGTTCTCTGTAGGATCAAAGGTGTGAAATATAAGTTGTGGTATGCTTCTATTTAGATGGATACTTTGTAGCGATTTAAAATCTACAGTTTAGCATTTTATTACCTGAAAATACAGCTTAAGAGGGTTTTTTAAAACTACAGTTCTTTGCATTAAAACTTGCTCTTTCTTGGGTAAATAAACTGAATTTCATCATAGATACTATTGACAATAAAAAACATTAAAAAAAACCCCACAAACAGCCAAACCCCATTTGCCCTGTGACTTCTCCCAAATCAACTATTGAGGAAACACTGGGAGTCTTAACCTGCTCTGACTCCCATTCCCCCCTTTTAGGGGACAAGTTGGTTTGGTTGGAGTCCTCTGCCCTGCGTGTAAGAGTTAGCAGCAGGTGACACTGACCAAAGTGGTGAGGATCTGAATTTTTCTGACATCTTTTCTAGTGGCTGATGTAGCACATGAGAAAACTACTGTACTATGCTGGTATTAAAAAGATGTTGTAGAAGTGGATCTAATTGACATGGAAGGCTGTTCAGAATATATTAGATGAAAAATGAGGTTATAGCATGGTTTGTACAGTATAATAGTCTCTTTATTGAGTGCTTCTCATGCATCAGGCACTGGGCTAGGGTCTTTGTATGCAGTATCTTATGATCTTGTGACAACCCTATTTTATAGATGAGGAAATTGTGGTACAGAGAGTTGAAGGTCACCTACTTAGTAAGTGGTGCAGCTGGGCTTTCAGTGCAGTGCTGGCTGACTCTAGAGCCCCTGCTCTTGGTCCATACACTGTGCTGCCCATTGTGTGTGACATGAGCACATGTGGTGGGAAGTTTCTGACATAGGGTCATCCGTATATAGGTCAATAGAAAAGGGTCTGGGAGGCGATGCGCCAGGATATTGATAGCAGCTGTTTCTTGGTGACTTTTTTTCCTTTTCTCTAATTTCTGATTTTCTGTAATGGGCTTAGATTGCTTTTGAAAAGTGTAATAGATTAAAAAAGTAATGGGGATATAATTTTAAGTCAGAAATGGATAAGAGATTACTGTTTTATAATATATGCAGCAAGTATGGTTGAAGGAATAGACCAGCCTGCTTAAAGCGCTTATCTCTGTGTTACGGGAAATTTTTTTTTTCTGAAAGTTCTAGGTTTCAAACAACAAGCATTTATAACTTTTAAAAAATTGTGAAAGCAATTGTTATTTACCATAATGTGATATTAGTGGATTTTAGGAGGAATATGGTATTTAAGTAGTTTAGTGGTTCAGGCTGAGATTGCAGTAATGGGGACTTGAGATTTCGGTGTTTTTTTTTCTGTTTGAGGAAACTTAAATTACTGTTTTGGGCCTTATTTTGTTCATCTACTTGAAAAAGGCATGTAGTATCTAAAATACAGGCTCATTGTAAGAACAGAAACTCCTTTGAAAGATGGGTTGATAAACACATTCGTACCATCGATTTTTAGTTAGTGCTGTTTAATCTTTGTTTTATGATTCTGGTGTCACATTCTCCCAATAACAACTCTGATATCAAATAAATTTGATAACTTCAAGTTTTAATGATAATATGTACAAAAATTTTGAAGCATGTAGTTTATAAATGAAAATTAGTGATTTTAAATTTGTGTTTTACATAAATTATGAATTATTAATAAATTTATATTAAATATGATGTAAATGCAAATTAGGAGAGTATTATGTATGAATGAATGCAATAGTGTACAAAAGATGCCATCTTCTAAGAATGACCCTGGCACACAGCAGGGTGCCATTTCTCTGCTGTGTCATCTCTTGGCTTGTTTTCGTGGAATTCTACAAATCCTGCAGCCTCAGAGCTTCTCTGGTTCTTGCCGATCCCGAAGTGTGGATGGTCAGCTTTTCCTCAAGTCTGTTTCCCAGTATGTCTCCCTTTTGCTTAAGCTAGCCAGACTCGCTTTTTCTTCGAGCAAACAATATCCAAACCTTTTAAAATGGGAGGGCTTAATAAGCACTGCCAATAATTTTGAATTGTATTATAAATAAAAAAAATTGTAGAAGTTCCAAAAGTAAATATTTCAAGACAAGCAAAGAAACATATATTGATTCTGAATGGGAGTATTATTCTTTGAATTACAACAAAGGGGATTGGTCTCTGCATGTTTTGATCTTGTTTTCATCTTACCACTTTCCAGGCTGATTGGGAAGTGAGCATGCCTTTCCCTTACCTTGCTGAAGGTGCTTATGTGCCTTTATCTTGGCTTCATTCTCTGGCTGTGCTTCCCTGGGCCCGTCAGGAGTGGGCTTGCCTCTGCCTAGTCCCGTCTCTCTTGACTTACTGTTTCTGAGTGGCCGTTGTTCTTCCCTTCCTCACCACGGTTTCCTACCAACAGTCTCTCCTCCCATGTTCACCAGCATTTCTTTCTATGGGTGGCAACATGTGTGGTCCACATTTAGGATGTGAGCAGTGTTAATAGGTACCCTTTCCTTGTGGAAACATCTAGAAAAGATGCTTTATTAAAATAGATGTGCCTTTGTAGTTCTTAAGCCTCTTTATTTTATTTAGCTTTGGTAAGCAGGGAGGCTTAAGGTATCCTTTCATGACAGGATTTTCGTCTACAGTTATATTTTATTATGTAGCGCTTACTCTCTATGAAAAAATACATGAGTGGGTTGAAAAGTTGTATCATACCACAGTATATGTATGAAAGGGATCTACTTTCCTGATCCTCATTCCCCTGGTCCTTTCTACTTGAGGTCATCCCTGTTCGCTGTTTTGAGTATTCTTTCAGTGATATGTGTAATGCAACCATATACATATATCCTTTAGCTTTATACAGATGGTAGCATACTGTTACATACTTGGGAGACTGCCCTCAGCATAGTTCTTTTTTCACTTCACAATGTATCTTAGATATCATTTTGTATTGGCAAATACAGATATATCTCATTTTTAAATACGTACATAGAAAATGTGCTTTTAAGCCATTGGCTGTGGTGTATTGGCATTATAACATGATGGTGTCTTGAGTCTTAGAGCTGGGTTCAAATCGTGGCTCTGCCATTTATAAGCTGTGTGACCTTGGGCAAGTTACAGAACCTGTCTGTTTCAGTTGCTCATTTATAAAATGAATAGTTAATATCTCTTCACAAGGTTTTTGTAAGGATTAGAAGAGATAATGTATGTAAAACATTTAGCCCAGTGTCTTGCTTAATAAATCATAGCTGCTATTAGGTTCATGAATTTATCAGATCAAATGAACCCCTGATGTGTTTCTCCTTCCTTAGCTAAAATAAAATACACAGAAGGCATTACATGTTTCTTGACCTCATAACTTACCTTGGTTGTCCTTTTCTTCCAGTCTATTGTTTATAGTCTCTCCTTCTTCCCTCCTCACCCTCTCCCCAATAAATAATATTCTTTTACTTTTGAGGTTTCTTGGCTCATTGATGACTTTACTGACCGATCATATCCTCCTGCCGTTGCATTGGGTACCATCAGTTATGGTTTAGTATCAACCTCAACAGAGAAGAAATATTTCTGTTGATGATACTCTGGAATGAATTGAATATTGGCAATCAAATTTAGTCAAGTCACTAGACAGGATGATTCTTTTTGTGGTTGGGATTTCAGCTGGGGTAGAAATGAGATTTGGATACAGATGGCATTTGGCAGAGAGTATTAAGTGTGGGCCCAAGATGCCACAGGAGCACTTCAACTGTGGGCCTGTCTGGAAGCGGCCCTAGGAGGCTGGTCCACGGGGCTAATTATGAGGGGGCGTGTGTGTGCATGGGTGGGGGGGTGCAGTGACACATTGTTCATTAAAAACTGTCAGGATAAGTCAGAGGTGGTGGGTCCTCATGGGGAATAGTACGCAGGGTGTGGTGTGTTTAAAAAAAATAAAAAAATTTGGTGTGCAGAAACTAGGTGAGCTATCTTACTGAGCTGTTTTAATGTTCTGCTTCAGGGTATAAGCAGTCTAGCTGTGGGAAGCCCCACCGTTTCCCACAGGGTAGGTGTGAGTCTCACTTGATGCGGTCTGCCAAGCTGTGATGCTTGGAGGACTCAGGATTGGTGCACCCGGGAATTCTGGAACCCCTGGAAAGGGGGTTGAGCATCTGGAAGAGCATCTGGGGCCTTAGCTGGCTAGTTAAAGGTATTAGTTCATGTCGGTGTGATTTCATCTATACCTACTGGCTGGTGTGGCCTAAGCAAGCTGGCTTATTACATTTGAGAGGTTTCTTTTATCCTCTCTTCAAGTTTGTGTTTTCTGGCTTCTTGGCCTTGATAGGTTTTCACTACTTGGATGATACATATGTGTGCTGTTTGATCACCTTAATGTTTTCGTCCCTACTGAGTTTCTATCATATGCTGTGGTGACGAGTAAGGATCTGTTACCTACTCCCAAGGTATCTGGTGATGGTCTGCATGTCCTTGGTCTGTGTATTGCCAACTCAGCCTTTCTGCCGTAGAACTGTAATCACTGAAGGAAATATATAGAAATGTGGCACATGAGAATACGTTTGAGATGTTCCGTTCAAGGAGTTCGTTTTTGTTACTGTTTCTTTGTATTGAAAATCTGATTTCCTCCATTTGTCTAGATATGTCCCGTTCTTAGAAGTCCTTTTTTCTTTTCATTTACTTTTCTGAAAATTTGAACGTTTAAAGAGATGACGGCTCAACTCTGCACCAGCGTTTCCTGAGAAAGTGAGGAAATGAATCCCACCTCAGACTCGCTCAGAAGTGGTGGAGGGTGTGCTGTGGCAGAGCCACAACTCTTCTGCTTTTTGAGGCAGTTCCTCCGGGTTCATTTTCCCTGCTGCCCCATTCTGTTCTGAGGTGTGGGCTTAAGAAGTGCCAGAAGGTTCTGCTTCATACAGTTTCCCCTCTCTCCCTCCTCACCCCTCATAGTTGCACGTGTACACTGGAAGAGTTAGTGTTCTAGCTCCAGACATCTTTGCCTTCCTTTGCAGTTGGAAGTTTTCTTCTATCCCACCTTCTTACTTTACAGGCAGTACCTTGGACTCTATAGAGAAAGCTACAAGTAAAATCGAAGATAGGTATTTTTGGTACACAGAATAAGAACTCATGTTCCTGTAGGTTGCTGCTTAGCACTCAGTGTCAGAATTCCTTCTTTAGAAAAACTGGCCTTGTTTTTCTGTTTTTTTTTTGGCCACGCGGTGCAGCATGAGGGATCTTAGCTCCCCGACTGGGGATCGACATTATGCCCCCTGCTTGGGAGCATGGAGTCTTAACCACTGGACCACCAGGGAAGTCCCAAACTGGCCTTGTGTAATATTGATTTTTTTTTGGGGGGGGGTCTCGGTTGGTGTATGAACACCCTAAAGATAGAGGAAGCCTTTTGACTAATTTTTGTTCTTTACAAATAAGTCATCAGAAATCTAACTGAATCTGTGGTGCCAGTCTATGGTCTTTGTAAATTTTTATCAAATGTTTTACATATTTTAAGCAATTTCTGTTTAAATAATAATTACAGCCATCCCAGAATAAGTCCTTCTTGAGGTACAGAATTTCTTCAACTACTTATCTTTGTTAAGAGAGGAAATAAGACCTTTCATGTATCTTTTGATGCTTATAGAATAAGACCAAACTTTATATATAGTACTGAACTTGACAGAATATGTTTAAAATAATTTTGATCTCAGAAGTTAGAAAAATCAGTTAGTACCTTGGTACTGAAGGAATAGTGTGGCTTAAAAATATCAGCTAAGGCTAAGCAGTCTTACTTTTTTTTTTTTTTTTTTTTTTTTTTGCGGTACGCGGGCCTCTCACTGTTGTGGCCTCTCCCGTTGCGGAGCACAGGCTCCGGACGTGCAGGCTCAGCGGCCATGGCTCACGGGCCCAGCCGCTCCGTGGCATGTGGGATGTTCCTGGACGGGGGCACGAACCCGTGTTCCCTTCATCGGCAGGCGGGCTCTCAACCACTGCGCCACCAGGGAAGCCCTAAGCAGTCTTCCTTTAAACCTTGTACTTGATAAAAATTGAACGTAGCCTATAGACTTTGACAGAGAAGATCACAAAGTTCTTGAAGTTTCTCTGTTTTTCTTCTGAAATGTAACTTTTGCTAACGTAACATAGGGTATAGGGATATCTTGCTGTGCTAAAATGTTCAGATATATCAGAGCATGTCTACTGAAGGCTCTTGAAAACTATTAAGTATTTATTGTACATAAAAAATCTTTTATGAAATTCAAAAATCTTAAAAAACAATCTGGAAGAAAGATGATACTACAGAATTTTTTGACAGATTGCTTAGAAGCCTCAAAATCAAAGTCAAAATGAATTAGAAAATCATCTTTGATTTTCCTGGGTCATTTAATTTGTGTTGATTTCTTTGTCACATGTAAGCTTTCTTACAGTGCAGTTCTAATGATGGGGTCCTGGGTGGTTAGGCTGCAGGCAGTGAGCTTTGGCCTGTTCTGCTACCCCTGGCTCTGGAGGCTCAGCGCAGGAATGTGAATCGATCGGGTGAGGATATCATGAACCTGTTGTTAAGAAGAACTCAAAAAAGCCATTTTTTAAAAAGTATTATAAAGATCTATGGTATCTGAAGAAGTTTATGCAAAAAAATACTCTTCATGTTGTGACAAAAGTTATTTTTTAAACCTTAGATTTAATAAAACGAACATGGAGTTGTTTTTGAGTACTTTGTGAGCAGGATTCAAAGGTCAAACCGTGTAGGAGTGTATATAGAGAGGTCTTGCTTATACTCTTGCTCTCCAGCCTGTTTGCCACCTCCCCCTGTCACAGGAAACCATATTAGCTTCTTTCTTTTAAAGATAATTTTTAAAATTGAGGTAAAATTTACATAACATAAAATTAGCTATTTAAAAGTGAACAATTCAGTGGCATTTAGTACATTCACAGTGTTGGGCAGTCACCACCTCTACCTAGTTCTGAAACATTTTCATCACCCCTAAAGGAAACCCATACCCATTAGCAGTAGCAAACCCCTGGGCCCCCCAGCTGTCCCCTCCCCATTAATCTGCATTCTATCTATATGCATTTACCTATTCTGGGTGTTTCATGTAAATGGAGTCATACAATATGATAACTTTTACATATGGCTTATTTCTCTTAACAGTGTTTTCAGGGTACTTCATTTCTTTTTATGGCTAAATAGTAATCTGTTGTATGTATGTGCCATAATTTGTTTATCCATTCTTCCATTGATGGACATTTGCATCGTTTCCACCTTTTGGCCATTGTGAATAATGTAGCTATGAAAATGTATGTACATGTGTTTGAGTACTTTCATTTCTTTTGGGTATATTCCTAGGAGTGGAATTGTTGGATCATGTGATAATCCTATGTTTAACTTCTTGAATATTTGCCAAATTGTTTTCCAGAGTGGCTGAACCATTTTACATTCTCACCAGCAATGTGTGAGTTTTCCCACATCCTTGCCAATCCTTATTCTTTCTTTTCTTTGTTCCTTTCCCTCTTTGAAGGGTCAACTAAGATGCATTCTCCTTGATGAAATCTTCCCTAATTTACCTAATTTAGAATAGTACCCCAACTTTCATAGCATTTTTGGCAACTTCCTATAGTACCCATAAGTTCCATCCATCTAGTATTGTAGTTATTGTACACATAAATTCATATTGTATTATGTAGACTCCTTGAGATTGGAGAGTGTATCTTTCAGAACTTTGAACTTACATCATGCTGAATCAGTTGTAGCTGAGCATTTTGAGTGAATTAATATGTAAGGTTTTATGCTGTTTCCTCTCCTTCCTTCTTAACTGCATAAGTGTAGATGTTCCCCAGGGTTTCATCTTTGGCTTTTTCTTCCTTTTCGCCTTATCTACTCTTTGTCAGCTGTCATTCCTAAACAAATGACTTCACCTGTATCTTCCCATTCCAGCCTCTGATCTGAGCTTTGAGTTTGATTCATCCCACCAGAACCTCAAATACAGTAATCCTTCAAGCCAGAGTTGACATCACATTATCTAGCACCATATCTGACCTGTATATAGTAAGCATTTGTAGTTTTGGAATAAATGCATAACTGAACACATTTTTTTTTCATCTTTTCCTGACTTCCTTTTAAAAAGTGTTACTCAGACCTTGCTTTGCCTATCTATAAACAAAATAAAAGTGAAAGAGAAATAACAACTGATACCACAGAGATACAAAAAATCATAAGAGGATACTATGAGCAGTTATATGGCAACAAATTGGACGACCTAGAAGAAATGGACAAATTTCCAGACACAACCTTACAAGACTGAATCAGAAAGAAACAGACAGTCTGAACAGACTGATTACTAGCAGTATTAATGAATTTGTAGTTAAAAAAACTCCCAGCAAACAGAAGTCCAGGATTGGATAGCTTCACAAGGGAATTCTACCAGACATAAGAAGAAGAGCTAATATCTGTCCTTCTCAAACTGTTCCAAAAAATTGAAGAGGCTGGAACATTCGCAGGTTAATCCTATGAGGCCACCATACCATGATACCAAAACCAGGCAAAGACACTATGAAAAAGAAAATTATAGGCCAATATCTCTGAATATAGATGCAAAAATCCTCAAAATGTTAGGAAACAATTCAACAATATAGAAAAAGGATCATACACCATGATCAAGTGGGATTTATTCCACAGTTGGAAGGATGGTTCAGTATTCACAAATCAATCAATGTTATACACCACATTAACAAAATAAAGGATAAAAATCACATGATCATCTTGATAGATGCAGAAAAGCATTTGACAAAATTCAACATCCATTTAAGATTAAAAACTCTCATTGAATTTGGTATTGAGGGAGCATAATCAACATAGTAAAGGCCACTTATGACAAAACCACAGCCAACGTCATTCACATTTTCAGTGCTGAAAAGCTGAAAATTTTTCCTCTAAAATGGGGAATAAGGCAAGGATGCCTACTCTTGCCACTTCTGTTTAACATAATATTGGAATTCACAGCCACAACAATCAGACAAGAAAAAGAAATAAAAGGCATCCAAATTGGAAGGGAAGAGTGAAAATTGTCGCTCTTTGCAGGTGACATACTCTATGTGAAAAAACCATAAAGTTTCCACCAAAAAGCTATTAGAACTAATAAATTAGGTAAAGTTGCAGGATATAAAACTAATATACAGAAATCTGTTGCTTTTTATATGCACTAATAATGAACTATCAGAGGAAACAAAATGATCCCATTTAAGATTGCATTAAAAAAGAATAAAATACCCAGGGATAAACTTAACCAAGGAGGTGAAAGACCTATATTCTGAAAACTATAAAACATTGAAGGAAATTAAAGATGATACAAAGAAATGGAAAGATATTCTTGGATTGGAAGAATTAATATCTACACTACCCAAAGCAATCTGCGGATTTAATGCAATCCCTATAAAATATGACATTTTTCACAGAACTAGAACAAATAATCCTAAAAATCATGTGGACCCATAGAAGACCCCAAATAGCCAAAGCAGTCTTGAGAAAAACAACAAAGCTGGAGGTATTGGTATCATGCTTCCTGACGCCAAACTATACTGCAAAGCTACAGTAATCAAAACAGCATGGTACTGGCACAAAAACATGTAGATCAATGGAACAGAATAGAGAACCCAGAAATAAATCCACGCACTTATGGTCAATTAATCTATGACAGAGGAGGCAAGATGATACAATGGAGAAAAGACAGTCCCTTCAGTAAGTGGTGCTGGGAAAACTGTACAACTACATGTGAAAGAATGAGATCGGAATGTTTCCTCACGCCATATACAAAAATAACACCACTGTTTCTACATGGAAATATGTCATATACATCCCCTGTTTTTCTACTGCCTCAGCCTGAATGTGGACTCCACCTACTGTCTGGGCTATTATAATGACTAAGAACTTTTTTAGTAAATACCTTGGGGATTACTTTTTAGTCTTCGAAACTTTATTCGGCTCTCCAAAGCTGACCAAGTTGAGCCTAGCGTTAAAAGCTCTTCACCTGCCTCTAGATGTCACTAAACACCTTTCCAGCCTGTTCTCTTATTCTTCTGTAACCTAGTCTGTGTTTCAGCCAGTATTTTCTGTGTTTTGGTGTCATCGTCATCTGCTGAGTCACCTCAGCTAGAAACCTGAGACTCATCTTCAATCTACCTCTTCCTTCCTGACCCTTCCCCTGCCATATCCAGTTAGTTTTGAAATCCTGAGGGTTATACTTCTCTAAATATTTCTAAAATCTTTTATCATTCTTACTGAATTTTCTGCACAATTCTTGGTCAAATCCATCCTCTACATAGCTTCCAAAACATGAATCTCACCATGAGTTTCTGCTTACAGTGGCTCTTACTGAGGCATTTGGAGATCATAATCTGAGCCTTGTTTTCCTCTGCTGTGTAATCTCTTCCTGGGTTTCGTTTGGCACTCTCAGAGTACTAAATTGCCAGTAGTTCCACTCCTTTGGTCCCTTCTCCCCAACACACTGTGTTGTTTTTACCTCCTTGCCTTTATTTTGCAAGTCCCTTTAGCCCTGAATGCTGTCCCCTAAGCCCCCTCTCTCACCCCACCTTTGGCCAGGCAAACTTCAGCTTATTCCTTGAGTCTCAGCTCAGGTATCACGGCCTCCTTGTAGCCTTTTGGATTTCTGTGTCCTCCACACAAAGAATCGTCTTGATTTCCACAGTATCCTGTGCATCTCCCTATCTTTGTACCTTCCTCATTATAGTTTATTATGTCAGTCTCTTTCACTAGTCTGAGAACCTCAAAAGATATGATTGTTTTATTTTATTCATTGTTATATTCCTTGCACCTGGCACAGTGCCCAGTGTATAATAGGAACTTGATAGATACCTGTTGAATGAATGAATACGTTGTGTAATTTTTCCTTTATCACCATTTATGCCTGCGCTTATTGAATTTCCAGAGCTTGCTATAAAAGATAAGAAAAAATATGGTTAACATGGGCCAGCATTTGGGTGGCTCATCTTATAGTTGGAGATTCTAGAGGAAAACCCACTTCCAAGTTCATTCATCTGTTGATCAGGTTCAGGTCCTTGCATTTGTAGGACTGAGGTCCCTTTTCCATGTTGGCTGGGGCCACTGTGCTTCTAGAGGCCTGCCTTCTCACAGAGCCCCTCCATCTTCAAACCAGTAACAGCACCGCACATCCTTCTAATGCTCTGAAAATCTTTGACTACTGTTTTTAGCCAGAGAAGCTCTCTGCTTTTAAGGGCTCATGTGCCCAGATCACTGCCTCCTTGCAGGGATAGTCTCCCTGTCTGAAGGTTTAAATGTGCCATATGTCACAATATTCACAGGTTCCAGAGATGGGGGTGGGAGATTTTTGCAATTCTGCCTCCTGCAATGCTCAAAGTTTTGTGATGTTTTGACAGGTTGGATAAAAGTTCTGCTTTAGCCAGTAAAATACATCTTTTCCTGCCTTTTAACTTGAGGGTTTATATGACCTGTTTCCATTTCTTCAAGCCCTTGGTCTCATATTGCTGCATAAGGATTTTAATCATGTGATGTATCTCATAATGTGGAAATAAGCTGGAGAGAAGTGAGTTTAAATGAACTGTTGGTCCCCATAATGAAATTTAGTATGTATTGTTCTGGGGAAGTGTGATTCATGTTTCTCTCCTTTCTCCAATTGCAATTTTAGGTTCAGATTGTTTTTGTTGCCTGTCTTCTCTTTTATCTTAGCATTTGAAATCATTGAGGAGATTGTTTTGATTATAAGCATAATATTGATTATAAGCATAACATGGTTTTTCTAAAGTAAGCTTCTTATTGAAATAGACATACAGAAAGGTACACAGATAATAAATATATCACTTGATAAATTTTCACGGATGGAACACATGTAATTAATACCCAAATCAAAGCATTAGAACATGTATCAGTATTCCAATAAGCCTGACTATCCTATGGCCCCTTGGAAAGCAGTGTTTTATTTGCCTGTTAATTTGATGAGCTTTTTGTCTATTTAATCCTTTAAAAAAACTTATTAAAGAAACAGGTATAAAAGATAATCCTTAAACTGTTTGGAGCGTGGAATATGAGTAGTTAGGAGGTAGCTCTTGTAAGTTTGTTTGCTACGGAGGATGGGACTTAGTGACCAAAGGTGATGTGGGGCTAGGTTCCTTATCTTCTCAGTAATAGGAAATAAACTCTCATTGTATAACTAACTTTTAGTTATAAAAATGGGCTTTGCACTCAAAGCAGTAGTAGGTTCTTTTGCTGCTAAAATAGAAACTGGAAAACTGTTCTTTAGGAAAGTCAACATAATGGGGTCAATTTGAAGTGGTGGTTGGTTTTATATTTTATTTTTAAGACCAGAGATTTTAGTTTTTCTCTTCTATAATTTTGTTAAACCTGTGCCCAGAAAATAGTAAAGGGTAAGATTACAGAATTTATACGTTTGAAAGTTCTTAGGGGCCAGCGTTCAAAAGGAAGTCCTTTTTCCATTCTTAATTTTTCTATTTTAATATACGGCAAGTTTTCCATGTTGAACTTTTCTTTTTTAAGAGAACAAGCTTTAGGAAGCTGTATTCAAGGCCCCATATGATGTGGTAGACTTTGCTAATGGGATACCTATTCATTTGTGTCCTTAGACACCATTACCAAAAGAATGATCACCATTACCAGAAGAATCCTGGACCCTTTGGGAAGGACATCTTCTTAAACTTCTCTACATATCCACAGTTGGGTGATGCTTGAGTCTTACGGGTACATCTTAAAACACAGATTCTGATGTAGTATTCTTACATAGAAATTTGATAACTTAAAGCAGTAGACCATATCATACATACTGATACTTGAGGGTTCATGATCTGAGCATCAATAGCCTATTTTTCTAATTACATATATTATAGCATTCCCAGTCTTATGTATAATATCGTAACCTTTGTATGTATCATCTTAACCTATTACTCTGTATTTCTCTAACCTCATGAATTATTGCATATATCTATACATAAGTAACTTTACTTATTTTCATTAATATTCAAAGAATACTAACTTTAAAAGGAGAAGAATATGGATACATTTTAAAATGTGAATTTCAACATTACATTTAAAACTCTTTATTAAAATCATACGAAGAAGCTCGTTTTATGTAATCCTGGTTCCCAGGGACCAAAATGATTTTTATTGTAGATGATAGAATGTGAAAGTAATTATTTCTATCACAAAACCGTCTTAAGATATTAAAGTGCATATCAACAAAATAAACCAGCTTCTCGTAAAGTTATTAATATTGCTAAATAATATAGTTTTATATATCTTTGAAAGTGTACTAGAACCATTGCTGAGTAAAGTCTTACACATTTTTTTAAACAACTACATGAATATTCTTCAGACTGCTTGAATTTCTGATGTTTTGTTCAACTAATTTTTCATGAGCAGGAAGATCTTAGAGATGGTGGTTATAATAAAAGTGGCAGGCTTTTAGAAATCATGATTAGATTGCATGAGTCAAGTATATCCTCTTTGAGAGACCTAGGGAAGGCCACCTCACTTGATTGTATCCGTACACATTCTCATTGTGAGAGAGAGCCAACCAAAGAAAAAGTTACATACTTAGGCATTTATATATGTTGTTAAACGTCTCTTAATATAATTCCAATATGGTGATTAGTTTTTCCCTCCCAGTGGCTTAGGATTTGAGAAAATATTACTCGTTCATTGAAAAATGTAGAGTGTAGAAAACTATAAAGAAAGTAAAAACTAAACTGGGAAAGAAATGGGTGGTGATTGGTTCAGGATGGTGGAGAAGAAGGACATGTACTCACTCCCTCTTGCAAGAGCACCGGAATCACAACTAAGTGCTGAACAATCAACAGTCATCGACAGAAAGACACTGGAACTCACCAAAAAAGATACCCCACATCCAAAGACAAAGGAGAAGCCACAATGACACTGTAGGAGGGGCACAATCGCAATAAAATCAATTCCCAAAACTGCTGGGTGGGTGACTCACAAACTGGAGGACACTTAGACCACAGAAATCCACCCACTGGAGTGAAGGTTCTGAGTCCCACATCAGGCTTCCCAGCCTGGGGGTCTGGCAATGGGAGGAGGAATTCCTAGAGAATCAGACTTTGAAGGCTAGTGGGGTTTGATTGCAGGACTTCGACAGGACTGAGGGAAACAGAGACTCCACTCGTAGAGGGCACACACAAAGTAGTGTGCACATCGGGACCTAAGGGAAGGAGCAGTGACCCCATAAGGGTCTGAACCAGACCTACCTGCTAGTGTTGGAGGGTCTCCTGCAGAGGCGGGGGATGGCTGTGGCTCACCGTGAGGACAAGGACATTGGCAGCAGAAGTTCTGGGAAGTACTCCTTGGCATGAGCCCTCCTAGAGTCTGCCATTAGCCCCACCAAAGAGCTGGGTAGGCTCCAGTGCTGGGTTGCCTCAGGCCAAACAACCAACAGGGAGGGAACCCAGCCCCACCCATCAGCAGTCAAGTGGATTAAAGTTTTACTGAGCTCTGCCCACCAGAGCAACAGCCAGCTTTACCCACCATCAGTCCCTCCCATCAGGAAACTTGCACAAGCCTCTTAGATGGCCTTATCCACCAGAGGGCAGACAGCAGAAGCAAGAAGAACAACCATCCTGCAGCCTGTGGAACAAAAACCACATTTACAGAAAGAGAGACAAGACGAAAAGGCAGAGGGCTGTGTACCAGATGAAGGAACAAGATAAAACCCCAGAAAAACAACTAAATGAAGTGGAGATAGGAAACCTTTCAGAAAAAGAATTCAGAATAATGATAGTGAAGATGATCCAGGACCTCAGAAAGAGAATGGACGCAAAGATTGAGAAGATGCAAGAAATGTTTAACAAAGACCTAGAAGAATTAAAGAACAAACAGAGATGAACAATACAATAACTGAAATGAAAACTACACTAGAAGGAATCAATAGCAGAATAACTGAGGTAGAAGAAGAGATAAGTGACTTGGAAGACAGAATGGTGGAATTCACTGCTGTGGAACAGAATAAAGAAAAAAAAATGAAAAGAAATGAAGACAGCCTAAGAGACCTCTGGGACAACATGAAATGCACATTCGCATTATAGGGGTCCCAGAAGGAGAAGAGAGAGAGAAAGGACCCAAGAAAATATTTGAAGAGATTATAGTCAAAAACTTCCCTAACATGGGAAAGGAAATAGCCACCCAAGTCCAGGAAGTGCAGAGAGTCCCAGGCAGGAGAAACCCAAGGAGAAACACACCGAGACACATAGTAATCAAATTGGCAAAAATTAAAGACAAAGAAAAATTATTGAAAGCAGCAAGGGAGAAACGACAAATAACATATAAGGGAACTCCCATAAGGTTAACAGCTGATTTCTCAGCAGAAACTCTACAAGCCAGAAGGGAGGGAATGACATATTTAAAGTGATGAAAGGGAAGAACCTACAACCAAGATTACTGTACCCAGCAGGGATATCATTCAGATTCGACAGAGAAATCAAAAGCTTTACAGACAAGCAAAAGCTAAGAGAATTTAGCACCACCAAACCAGCTCTACAACAAATGCTAAAGGAACTTCTCTAAGTGGGAAACACGAGAAGAAAAGGAACTACAAAAACAAACACATAACAATTAAGAAAATGGTAATAGGAACATACATATTGATAATTACCTTAAACATGAATGGATTAAATGCTCCAACCAAAAGACACAGGCTCACTGAATGGATACAAAAATAAGACCCATATATATGCTCTCTACAAGAGACCCACTTCAGACCTAGGGACACATACAGACTGAAAGTGAGGGGACGGAAAAAGATATTCCATGCAAATGGAAGTCAAAAGAAAGCTGGAGTAGCAATACTCATATCAGATAAACTAGACTTTAAAATAAAGAATGTTACAAGAGACAAGGTAGGACACTACATAATGATCAAGGGATCAATCCAAGAAGAAGATATAACAATTATAAATATATATGTACCCAACATAGGGGCACCTTAATACATAAGGCAACTGCTAACAGCTATAAAAGAGGAAATTGACAGTAACACAATAATAGTGGGGAACTTTAACACCTCACTTACGCTGATGGACAGATCATCCAGACAGAAAATAAGGAAACACAATCTTTAAATGACAGAATAGACCAGATAGATTTAATTGATATTTATAGGCCATTCCATCCCAAAACAGCAGATTATACTTTCTTCTCAAGTGTGCATGGAACATTCTCCAGGATAGATCACATCCTGGGTCAGAAATCATGCCTCAGTAAATTTAAGAAAATTGAAATCATATCAAGCATCTTTTCTGACCACAATGCTATGAGATTAGAAATGAATTACAGGGGAAAAAAACGTAAAAAACACAAACACATGGAGGCTAAACAATACGTTACTAAATAACCAAGAGATAACTGAAGAAATCAAAGAGGAAATAAAAAAATACCTAGAGACAAATTACAATGAAAGCACAATGATCCAAAACCTATGGGATGCAGCAAAAGCAGTTCTAAGAGGGAAGTTTATAGCAATACAAGCCTACCTCAAGAAAGAAGAAAAATCTCAAACAATCTAACCTTACACCTAAAGGCACTAGAGAAAGAAGAACAAACAAAACCCAAAGTTAGCAGAAGGAAAGAAATCATAAAGATCAGAGCAGAAATAAATGAAATAGAAACAAACAAAACAGTAGCAAAGATGAATAAAACTAAAAGCTGGTTCTTTGAGAAGATAAACAAAATTGATAAACCATTAGCCAGACTCATCAAGAAAAAGAGGGAGAGGACTCAATAAAATTAGAAATGAAAAAGAAAAAGTTACAGCAGAAATGCAAAGCATCCTACTACAAGAAACTCTATGCCAATAAAATGGACAACCTAGAAGAAATGGTCAAATTCTTAGGTATAACCTTCCAAGACTGAACCAGGAAGAAATAGAAAACATGAACAGACCAATCACAAGTAATGAAATTGAAAGTATGATTAAAAATCTTCCAACAAACAAAAGTCCAGGACCAGATGGCTTCACAGGAGAGTTGTATCATACATTTAGAGAAGAGCTAACACCCATCCTTCTCAAAGTCTTCCAGAAAATTGCAGAGGAAGGAACACTCCCAAACTCATTCTGAGGCCACCATCACCCTGATACCAAAACCAGACAAAAACACTACAAAAAAAGAAAATTACAGACCAATATCACTGATGAATATAGATGTAAAAATCCTCAACAAAATACTAGCAAACAGAATCCAACAGCACATGAAAAAGATCATACACCAGGATGAAGTGGGATTTATCCCAGGGATGCAAGGATTCTTCAGGATATGCAAATCAATCAGTGTGATACACCATATTAACAAATGGAAGAAGAAAAACCATGTGATCATCTCAATAGATGCAGAAAAAGCTTTTGAGAAAGTTCAACACCCATTTATGATAAAAGCTCTCCAGAAAGTGGGCATAGAGAGAACCTACTTCAACATAATAAAGGCCATAAGGGACAAACCCACAGCAAACATCATTCTCAATGGTAAAAAACTGAAAGCATTTCCTCTAAGATCAGGAACAAGACAAGGATGTCCATTCTCGCCACTACTATTCAACATAGTTTTGGAAGTCCTAGCCACAGCAATCAGAGAAGGAAAAAAAGGAATACAAATTGGAAAAGAAAAAATAAAGCTCACTGTTTGCAGATGACGTGATATACATAGAGAATCCTAAAGATACCACCAGAAAACCACTAGAGCTAATCAATGAATTTGGTAAAGTTGCAGGATACAAAATTAATGCACAGAAATCTCTTGCATTCCTATACACTAATGATGAAAAATCTGAAAGAGAAATTAAGGAAACACTTCCATTTACCTTTGCAACAACAAGAATAAAATACCTAGGAATAAACCTACCTAGGGAGACAAAAGACCTGTATGCAAGAAACTATAAGACACTGATGAAAGAAATTAAAGGTGATACAAACAGATGGAGAGATATAGCATGTTCTTGGATTGGAAGAATCAATATTGTGAAAATGACTCTACTACCCAAAGCAATCTACAGATTCAGTGCAATCCCTATCGAATTACCAATGGCATTTTTTTACAGAACTGGAACCAAAAGTCTTAAAATTTGTATGGAAACACAAAAGACCCCAAATAGCCAAAGCGGTCTTGAGGGAAAACAACAGAGCTGGTAGAATCAGACTCCCTGACTTCAGACTATACTACAAAGCTACAGTAATCAAGACAATATGGTACTGGGACAAAAACAGAAATATAGATCAATGGAACAGGATAGAAAGCCCAGAGATAAACCCACACACCTGTGGTCAACTAATTTATGACAAAGGAGGCAAGGAAATATAATGGAGAAAAGACAGTCTCTTCAATAAGTGGTGCTGGGAAAACTGGACAGCTACATGTAAAAGAATGAAATTAGAACACTCCCTAACTCGAAACACAGAAATAAACTCAAAATGGATTTGAGACCTAAATGTAAGACTGGACACTATAAAACTCTTAGAGGAAAACGTAGGAAGAACACTCTTTGACATAAATCACAGCAGGATCTTTTTTGATCCACCTCCTAGAGTAATGGAAATAAAAACAAGAACAAATGGGACCTAATGAAACTTAAAAGCTTTTGCACAGCAAAGGAAACCATAAGCGAGATGAAAAGACAACTCTCAGAATGGGAGAAAATATTTGCAAATGAATCAACGGACAAAGGATTAATCTCCAAAATATATAAAGAGCTCATGCAGCTCAAGATTAAAAAAACAAACAACCCAGTCAAAAAATGGGCAGAAGACCTGAATAGACATTTCTCCAAAGAAGACATACAGATGGCCAAGAAGCATATGAAAAGCTGCTTAACATCACTAATTATTAGAGAAATGCAAATCAAAACTACAGTGAGGTATCATCTCATACCAGTTAGAATGGGCATCATCAGAAAATCTACAAACAACAAATGCTGCAGAGGGTGTGGAGAAAAGGGAACCCTCTTGTACTGTTGGTGGGAATGTAAATTGATACAGCCACTATGGAGAGCTGTATTGAGGTTCCTTAAAAAACTAAAAATAGAATTACCATATGACCCAGCAATCCCACTACTGGGCATATACCCAGAGAAAACCTTAATTCAAAAAGACACATGCACCCCGATGTTCATTGCAGCACTATTTACAATAGCCAGGTCATGGAAGCAACCTAAATGCCCATTGACAGACGAATGGGTAACGAAGATGTAGTACATATATGCAATGGAATATTACTCAGCCATAGAAAGGAACGTAATTGGGTCATTTGTAGAGATGTGGATGGATCTAGAGACTGTCATACAGAGTGAAGTAAATCAGAAAGAGAAAAACGAGTATCATATATGACCACATATATGTGGAACCTAGAAAATGGTACAGATGAACTGGTTTGCAGGGCAGAAATAGAGACACAGATGTAGAGAACAAACGTATGGACACCAAGGGGGGAAGTGGCAAGGGGGGGGATGAACTGGGAGATTGGGAGTGACATGTATACACTATTATGTATAAAATGGATAACTAATAAGAACCTGCTTATAAAAAAATAAAATTATAACATTAAAAAAAATAAACTGGGAAAGAAATGAATGTAAACATCAACAGAAATCTTCCTCTGCACAGATAACCGTTGTTAGCATTTTGATGATCTGGTTTCTAGAAATCTCTCTGTACTTCCATTCATATGTAAAAGTATACATATCCCCAATGAAGTGGGTTCAAGTTGTGTCCTTTTTTGTTACCTTTCACCCATCAATCTATTTTCAAATCTGTAAATATAGACATGCAACCGTTATTTTCAGTGGATGGGTGCATACTCTTCCAGTGTGAGTCAGATTTTCCTTAACTCTCCGAGTGATAGACATTGAAGTTGTTACAGTTCTTCATTTTAAATCATGATGTGATGAATATGGTTAGGTATTCATCTCTTCCTACTTGTCTGATAATCACCTTACTTAGGGTAAATACCTTGGAGTAGGTTTGCTGTGTCCCAGAGTATTTCCATTTTGTTCCCTATCACCTGGTTGCTCTTGAAAAAGGTAGTGTTAATTTATACGTCACTAAGTGAAGTCCTCATTTCCACATCTTCTCACCAACACTGCTTTGTGGTCTTTTTTAATTATTACAAATCAGAAAGAGGCAAACTGACGGCTTCTTCTTTTACACTTTTTCTTTCTTTTTTTATTGCTTTAACTTTTTATCATGAAAATTGTAAGCATGTGCAACATTAGAATATGCACCCATCATCCAGTTTTTTCACCTAGTGATTTCAGCTCATGGCTAATCTTGTTTTGTCTGCATCTCACCTGTTTCCCTTCTGTCCATTTGAAGCAAGTTCCAGACATTATCATTTAATCTGTATCAAATTATTATATAGCACCTCATTTTTATTTACATTTCTCTATTACTGAGAATAAGTATCCTTTTATATACATATTGGGTACAAAGTGTTTATACATTTTAATTTAGTAGTGAATTAGTTGATCATCTCTCTGATTTTATACCAATTGCATTAGTGTGATTTAGCACTTAGGTTTAATAATCTTAAGATGTTAGATGTAATGATAATACTCAGTTCCAGGAAAGTAATAGATTTTGTGCTGGTCAGATAACACCAGCATTTGGTCCTGGGCATGACATTTTCAGAAGGATATTGACAAATGTGTATATCTACAAGAGAGTGATCAGTGTGGGAAAATTAGGGAATAGTGTCACACAGAGGATGGTTGAAGGAGCCTGGTGGGGATCTTTAGTTTGGAGAAGGCAAAACTGAAGAAAGAGGGCGATGAATGGGGGCAAGATGTGTCACGTGGAGGATTTCAGGGAGATAAAGAGGAAGAAGCTGCTAATTAAGTAGCAATAAATTATATCTCCTCTCTGGGTCTCATACTTGGATTTTACTGATTTTGTTTATATACAGCTGATGAAAGCAAGTGATTAGTTATGTGATGCAAATGATGCTTTTGTGTTTCCAGGAAAACCTGAGATGATCTTTGTCAGGTTTTACTCCACACACCCATCTCTCCAAAAAAGGATTTAACTTTGAGATTTAAAGTGATTTTTGCCATACAAGAAAATACACTTGAGTAGAAAAAAGTAATTTTCCAGCTAGAAAACTGCCCAGTATAGGCCCAGAATCTAATATCTATCACTTCAGAATAAAAGTTCTAAAATAATTTTTATAACTCATTGGAGGCAAAACTTTACCTGCACAGATGTGTCTTTCTTTACCCCACTTGGTGTGAACATTCATACATTTCTTTGCAGAAATAGTAATGTGTTAGAGTATATTGTGCTTTGCCATACCCTAGTAGGTGTTATGTAGTGCTGTATTATTACTGTTCTAAAACCCAAAGAAGTCTGAATTCTCAAACACTTTTGGCCCAAAGAGTTTTTGTACGTAATATATAATGGTTGTTTTTCTCATATATTGAATGATATACTGTGTATTTTGATACCTGATCACTATGCATATATAAAAAGAGGATAATAGTTTCCCCCATTTATCCCTTTGGAGGCTGTGAAAATAAGGTTAAGATGTAGAGAAAACATTCAGAATAGGATTACCTAAAAATAACATGTTATAAATATAGTATTGTTCTGTACATGTTTAACATTCCTTCTGAAAATGGGAAGAATAAATTTGAAATGTGTAGTTGAAATATTACAGGTGTTGAGCAAAGAGATATCTTCTAGAGGCAAATGACATATTTCAAAATTTTCACTTCATCTTCTTTGATTAGTGCATTATAATGTTATTTTGAATTGTTTGAAATGAAGTAATGTATCATAAAACAGAAACAGGCCTATTTTAAGGTCTACATTTATGAGCTCTTTGAATTTGCTTTTAGGCATATATATTGAAGTTACTTGTAAATGATGATGATGATTTCATTTTAGATCATGCTAACATCCTAGTTCAAGTAATCTAGCTTGCTTGTATTGTAAGCCACACCCCAAATGTCACACAGAAAGGCAGTATGGTTTAAAAATTTATTTATAAAAACAACAGCTCACTTGTTTGAAAAACAATCAAACAGCCAAAAAACGTATTACGTAAAAAAATATCTCCTTACCCTAATCTTTCTACCCAAAGGTAACTGCTACTAAAATATTTTGTGTATTTTTAGCCTCGAAAATCTTTCTACCCAAAGGTAACTGCTACTAAAATATTTTGTGTATTTTTAGCCTCGAAAATCTTTATTCATGTTAGTATATATGTGTATTTTTAAAAAAATGATACAAATAGGATTATATATTCTCTATACTGACCATCGCTTTTTCACATGTCTTTTAAGATCTTTCTATAAGTGCACACACTGACCTTGTAGTCACTGTGTAGTATCCCTGTATATCATAACTTCTATGACCAGTCCTTGAGGGACCTTTAGGTTGTTTCTTTTTTGTTATTAGACATGATCATGCACTGGCTATATGTGTAGTTCAACATATTTTTTTTGCAAGAAAATCCAAAAAGTTGACTCCTACCATGGAAATGCTAGATATGTACATTTAAACATACTGATAGTGTTGAATTACCCAAACAAAAGGTCTCACCGATGTATCTTCTTATTGTGTTCATGAATGCTATTTATCCCCTCTAGCTGCTGCTAGGTATTATTTATGTAGGTATGTTTTACTTTTTTCATTTAAATTAATTCATATTTTGTTAATGCCAATTTGAAAAAATTTACGTTATGAGCCATGTTGCAGACAGTGGTTTGTACTCATGTAGGTTCTCAGCTCCCATGCCTTTGGACTACCTTCTTGAGGCACTCTTACGACATTGGGGAGAAACAGATTCTTTGTCCTCTCTTCGTTTTGAGCTCCTTGTTCATATACTTCTAAAATTAAATAGCTTTTTTGAGATATAATTCACATACCACATAATCCACTCATTCATAGTGTAAAATTCAGCAGCTTTTAGTATATTCAGAGTTGTGCAACCAATCAACAATCTTAGAACATTTTCATCACCCTTAAAAGAAACCTCACACTTCTTAGCTATAATCCCTTCATCCTTTGAGTCCTGGGGTGGGGGTGGGGTTAATTATTTTAACCCCAATCTCATCTAATTAGCAGTTAGATTAGCCACTAATCTACTTTCTGTCTCTAGATTTGCCTATTCTGGATATTTAATATAAAAGGAGTCATGCAGTATGTGTTTGGCCTTTTGTGTTTGGCTTCTTTCATTTAGCATCATATTTTCAAGGTTCATGTACCTTGTAACATGTTATCAGTACTTTATTCTTTTTTATAGCTGAATAGTATTCCATTGTATGGATATGCCACATTTTATTTATCCATTCATCAGTTGGTGGACAAATACTTGGATTGTTTTTAGCTTTTGGTGGTTATGAATAATGCTGCCATACTTTTGTATGGCTGTGTTTTTGTTTCTGTTGGGTATATACCTAGAAGTAGAATTGCTGGGTCATATGACTCTGAGGAACTGCCAGACTGTTTCCAAAGAGGCTGCATCATTTTATATTCCCACCAACAGTGTATGAGGGTACTACTCCAAATCTTTGCTAATACTTGTTATTCTCCATTAAGAAAAATTAAATTATAGCCATCCTAGTAAGTGGGAAGTGGTATCTCATTGTGGTTTTGACTTGTGTTTCCTTGATTGCTAATAAGGTTGAGCATCTTTTCATGTGCTTATTGGCCATTTACATATCTTTAGAGGAATGTGTTTTCAGATTCTTTGCACATTTTAAAATTATTTAGTTTTGAATTGTAATGTTTCTTTTTTTTTTCTGTTTTTTTTTTTTTCTTTTGTGTGTGTGGTACGCGGGCCTCTCACTGTTGTGGCCTCTCCCGTTGCAGAGCACAGGCTCCGGACACGCAGGCTCAGCGGCCATGGCTCACGGGCCCAGCCGCTCCGCGGCATGCGGGATCCTCCCAGACCAGGGCACGAACCCGTGTCCCCTGCATCGGCAGGCGGACTCCCAACCACTGCGCCACCAGGGAAGCCCAATGTTTCTTAACTAGTATATGATTTCAAAATATTTTTTCCCATTCTTTGGGTTTGTTTTCACTTTCTTTTTTTAAACATAAATTTATTTATTTTTGGCTGTGTTGGGTCTTTGTTGCTGTGCACGGGCTTTCTTTAGTTGCAGAGAGTGGGGACTACTCTTTGTTGTGGTGCGCGGGCTTCTCTTGTTGCGGAGCACAGGCTCTAGGCGTGCAGGCTTCAGTAGTTGTGTCACGTGGGCTCAGTAGCTGTGGTTTGTGGGCTCTAGAGTACAGGCTCAGTAGCTGTGGCACATGGGCTTATTTGCTCCGCGCCATGTGGGATCTTCCCGGACCAGAGCTTGAACCCGAGTCCCCTGCATTGGCAGGTGGATTTTTAACCACTGCACCACCAGGGAAGTCCTCTTTTCACTTTCTTGATGGTGTTCTTTGAAGCACAAAAGTTTTACATTTTGCTGTACAATTTCTTTTTCTTTTGTTGCATATGCTTTTGGTGTCATATGTCAACATACATTTTTAGATGATGAATTTGATTGATGAAACACCTTTCCTTTGGATACTGGTGCAACATGTTATCTCAAACATTCCTTGAACATCTCAGGTGCAGGCTATTTTAAGGCGGCATCAACTAAGTTGACTAAAATATTTTACTTGGCAGTATTTTAAAGGCATTTTCATAAGAAAATTAATCTAGGTTTTATAATATATGACCTTGCAATGTAGTTCCGTATATTTATGGTAAAACACTTGTTGTTACTTACTTTATAGGTACTAAAAAATAATCTATTTTCAGCTTAAGAATGTGGCTTTCTCGTGCCTTATTTTGATTAGCAGTAAGCCTCTTTTTTAAGCTAAGAATATGGTGGTTAATGTATTGCAGATTAAAAACCACTTTATCCAAACTATTATGTTTAAAGTTAATATCTCTAACTTTTTTGAGTAACACTAATTGATACTGAAATCGTTTGAGATTTTAAGCTGTTATTTTTGGTCATCCACAGAAAGTTAAATTTTTTTTTCTCTATTGTAGCTTTAAATCTCTTTTCTTCTGGATAATTAAGGGCATGGCTTACTGATAAGTATGACTAAAGTTGTACAAATTAATGCTAGCAGGGTTCCATCCTTTAATGTCAGTGCTGTAAATTGTTCTCACATTCTTCCTGTTATTCTGGCGTATATAAATTATTATTTTGTGGGTGTAAAGGGATATGGGTCAGTAGGATTCAAGAAGTTGAAAATTGCCCTCCTTCACACTTCTAATAAGTAATAACTCTTTTAGAGTGAAGTTAGAGTAATTATAAAGGAATGATAATGGCATCGTTACCTATTTGGAAAAACAAATGTTATAATAAATGTAAATGGCTTACCATTTATTTTAGAAATAATATATTTCTAGGCCCTAGAAAGACTCTGCATTTCATAATTAAAGTTAGTAGAAGCTGGAACAGATTCTGGGAATGTCATAATATGCTGTAGAGACAGTAATACTTTTAAAGATTCTGACATTTAGCCAATAAGTTTTTTGTATTTCCAAATAACTCCCCCTCCTCTAAATAGGTAAGAAGTATTTTCGGTAAATCTGTGAAGCTTTTTTGTGGTACTCATTATATCATTGAAGGTGCCTAGATAATAATAACATTTTAAGTTAAACAGATAATTTAGCTTACCACTTTGACATTACCACTGATTAGAACTGAAGGCTAAATTGAGGCTGGGGCTGGTTTTCATTGTCCAGAAAAGGCTCTTATATTTCTCCTTGTCAGTATGTCATAATCTTTTACAAGAAGAAAAGAAGAGGCTGCTACTTCAGGCAGTGTATTTGACTGTGTCATTCTCAGGGGTGGGCTGTCTGTGAATGAGTTCAGATCTCTTGCTTAAGAAATTGGGAGCCTTGGTTCTGTTGCTCTGAGGGTGGCTGATTCCTAATGAAGGTCAAAATGCACTGAGCCGATGGGGCCAGTTACTGGCAGAATCATGATGCTCAGAAACTACTTGTGGGACGTCTGGAATTTCTTACTTTTTAAATCTCTCCTGTTATGCAAATCCCTAACCCAACATAAACTCATGTTATCCGCTCTTGTGGCCACATTGCTCAGCACTTTGGGGTGAATTAGTACAACTTTGAAGACTGTGTTGGTCAGGGTTCAGTTGTAGAAAATAGAATCTAATTCTTTCTACTTTAAACAGAAAGGGATTTATTACAGGGAATTAAATGTCTTTCTGAATTGTTAGTAAGAAGACTGGAGTAGCTTTGAGTGAGTCGATCTACAGTATTCTCCGTAGGTGTGTGGTTTCTAACCATAGCTGGCTCTTCAAAATTGCTGTACTGTCCTTTCACTTGTCCTTGATTGGGTGATTCTTCTGTTCCTTAAAGTGGCAATCCCTACTCTACTTCAGTCTGGTCCCTTTTAATCTTAGCAGATACTACAGCCCAGGCATGAAAGAAAAAGAAGCTGTGGTGTGAACTCGACTTAATCATTCTTATACCTTCTTTCCTGTCCCTTTCAAGTTACTGTGAGTAGCTTGCAGTACTTAAGGAACGTAGGAAAAAGGAAGCAAGAGTCAGCAAAGTTCTAGTGACACAGAGACTCTTGGAATTGGGGTCCAGGAAGTGAGAAGAGTAAGTATGAGGAGGAAAATAAAAACATTCTAGAGACTCCAAAAACAGCCTCTCAGGAGCATTTGATACCATCAGATTACTCTTTGCTTCTTGAAAACCTGTCTTCAGAGTCTAGGACATTCCACTCTCCTGTCTCACTGACTGAAACCATTTCTCTTCCCTTTGTTGAATCCTCTCCTTGCCTCAGGGCTCCGTCCTTTCTTTCTTTTCTTCTCTCTTTGTGGGTAATCACCTGCCTAATTTGTCTGTAGCCTCAATCTTCCCCAGAGCTCTAGATTTATATTTTCAGTGGCCTACACCGATCTCCTCTTAGACATTTAATAGGCTTCTCAAATCAGTCTAAAACCAAACTTTTTTTCCTCCTCCAGCTCTGCCCTTTTACCCAGTGTCCTCTGTCTTAGTAAATGACATTATAATTTACCCAGTAACTCAGGCCCAGAACCTTGGCATTATCCTTCGTCTTCTCTTTCACATTCAGTCCATTAACAAATTCGGTTGGCTCTACCTTCAAACTGAATCCTGAAACTGACCACTTGTTTTTTTTTTAAAATTAATTCATTAATTAAGTTTTGGTTGCGTTGGGTCTTTGTTGCTGTGCACAGGCTTTCTCTAGTTGTGGCAAGCGGGGGCTACTCTTCGTTGCGGTGCGCAGGCTTCTCATTGTGGTGGCTTCTCTTGTTGTAGAGCACGGGCTCTAGGTGCATGGGCTTCAGTAGTTGTGACACGCAGGCTCAGTAGTTGTGGCTCATGGGCTCTAGAACACAGGCTCAGTACTTGTGGCACATGGGCTTAGTTGCTCTGCAGCATGTGGGATCTTCCCAGACCAGGGATCGAACCTGTGTCCCGTGCATTGGCAGGCGGATTCTTAACCACTGCACCACCAGGGAAGTCCCTGGCCACTTGTAATTGACCCTACTATTGAAACTTTCAAATATACAATACAGTATTATTAAATATAGTCACCATGCCGTACATTACAACTCCAGGACTTTTGACTGGCATTTTGTATCTTTTGACCACCCTCATGCCTTTCATCTACTCCTTATTCTCATAGATGTGTTTTTTTTGTGTGTGTGTGAGATTCCATATACAGTATTTGTCCTTCTCTGACTTATTTCACTTGGGCATAATGCCCTCAAGGTCCATCCATGCTGTCGCGAACGGCAGGATTTCCTTTTTTTAATGGCTGAGTAGTATTGTATATATACCACATTTTCTTTATCCATTCATCCATTGATGAACACTTAGGTTGTTTCCATGTCTTGGCTATTGTAAATAATGCTGCAGTGAACATGGGTGTGCAGATATCTTTTTGAGTTATTGTTTTCATTTCCTTCAGGTAAATATCCAGAAGTGGAATTTGTGGATCATATGATGGTTCTATTTTTAATTTATTGAGGAACCTCCATACTCCTTTCCATAGTGGCTGCACCAATTTACATTCTTGCCAGTAGTGCACAGGGATTCCCCTTTTTCCACATCCTACCAACATTTATTTCTTATCTTTTTGATAATAGCCATTCTAATAGGTGTGAGGTTATATCACATTGTGGTTTTATTTGCATTTCCCTAATGATAAGTGATGTTGAGCACCTTTTTCACGTACCTGTTGGCTGTCTGGTCGTCTTCTTTGGATATGTCTATTCAAGACTTTTGCCTGTTTTTCAATCTAATTGTTTGGTGTTTTTGTTGTTGAGTTAAATGAGTTCTTTATATATTTTGGATATTAACCCCTTGTCAGATACATGGTTTGCAGATATTTTCTACCATTCCATAGGTTGCCTTTTCATTTTGTTGATGGTTTCCTTTTCTGTGCAAAAGCTTTTTGGTTTGATGATATCCCACTTATTCATTTTTGCTTCTGTTGCCTTTGCTTTTGGTGTCAAATTTAAAAAGCCATCATTAAGACCAATGTCAAGGAGCTTACCACCTATGTTTTCTAGGAGATTTACAATTTTAGGTCTTATGTTTAAGTCTTTAATCCATTTTGAGTTGATTTTTGTGTATGATGTAAGATAGTGGTCCAGTTTTATTCTTTTGCATATGGCTGTCTAGTTTTCCCAATATCATTTGTTGAAGAGACTGTCTTTTCCCCATTGTGTATTCTTGGCTCCTTTGTCGTAAACTAATTGTCCATATATGTGCAGGTTTACATCTGGGCTTTCTATTGTGTTCCATAGATCTATGTGTCTGTTTTGCCAGTACCATACTGTTGTGATTACTGTAGCTTTGGAATATAGTTTGAAATCAGGATTCATGATGCCTCCAGCTTTGTTGTTCTTTCTCAAGATTGCTTTGGTTATTTGGGTTCTTTTGTAGTTCTGTACAACATTTAGGATTATTCTATTTCAGTGAAAAATGCCACTGGAATTTGGGTAGGGGTTTTGTTGAATCTGTAGATTGCTTGGGTATTATGGACAGTTTAACAATATCCTTCCAGTCCATAAGCATGGAATACCTTTCTGTTTATTGGTGTCTTCAGTTTCTTTCATTGATATCTTAGAATTTTCAGCATACATGGCTTTTACTTCCTTGGTTAAATGTATTCGTAGGTATTTTATTTTTTTGATGCAATTGTAGATGGGATTGCTTTTTTTTTTTTTTTTTTTGCGGTATGCGGGCCTCTCACTGTTGCGGCCTCTCTCGTTGCGGAGCACAGGCTCGGGACGCGCAGGCTCAGCGGCCATGGCTCACGGGCCCAGCCTCTCCGCAGCATGTGGGATCTTCCCGGACCGGGGCACGAACCCGTGTCCCCTGCATCGGCAGGTGGACTCTCAACCACTGTGCCACCAGGGAAGCCCGATGGGATTGCTTTTTAATTTCTCTTTGTGATACTGTAGTTGATTAGTATATAGAAATGGGACAGAATTTTAATATTTTTGTACCCTGTGACTTTACTGAATTTATTAGTTCTAACAGTTTTTGGTGGAATCTTTAGGATTTTCTATATATAATGTCATCTGCAAATAGAGAGTTTTATTTCTCCCTTTCTGATTTGGATGCTTTTTATTTTCCTTGCCTCATTGCTCCAGCTGGGACTTCCAATACTATAGTGAATGAAGGAGGTGAGAGTAGGCACTTGTCTCATTCTCCATCTCAGAGGAAAAAACTTTCAGCTTTTCACTGTTGAGTATACTGTTAGCTGTGGGCAAGTAATATATGGCTTTTATTATGTTTCCTATATACCCAGCTTGAGAGTTTTTATAAGTGGATGCTAAATTTTGTCACATGCTTTTTCTGCATCTATTAGGTGATCATGTGGTTTTTATCCTTGATTTTGTTAATGTGATGAATCACATTGATTTGCAGATGTTGAACCGTCTTTGCATCCCTGGAATAAACTCCACTTGATCGTGCTTTTAATGTATTGTCGAATTTGGTTTGGTAATATTTTGTTTAGTATTTTTACATCTATGCTCATTAGGGATATTGTATAATTTTTTTGTAGTGTCCTTGTCTGATTTTCGAACTGTATTAGGGTAATGCTGGCCTCATAAAATGAATTTGGAAGTGTTCCCGCTTCTTCTGTTTTTTGGAAGAGTTTGAGAAGGATCGGTGCTCTCCTTCAAATAGTAGAAATCTCCAGTGAAGCCATCTGGTCCTGGACTTTTGTTTGTTGGGAGATTTTTGGATTACTGACCCAATTAGCTTTTGAAACCTCAATCAGAATTTAAAAATTAATAATATTAAAATTTGTGGAAGTTCTGCATTTCGAGAGATGGAGCCCGAGGTCACCTTTGAGGACAAAATGCTGCTTTGGGAAATTCACTTAAGTAGGTCTTCTGGTTACGTAGAAGAACCCAAGATCTTATACTGGAATGTGGAGCCAAACTGTTTCACATAGTAAAAGCTAAGGGCTTTCCTCCCAATTGCCCCACTGGAAGAAGTGTTGCCCTTCTAGATTGTTTTCTGTAGGTCTTTAGGGATGTCAGAGTACTGTATTTCTGGAAGATAAACATTCTTAGAGGTTTGGTAAGACTGGGCTTCCCATAACAAGTGGAATGTGGACTCTGAGCAATTGCGTGTCCATGGCAATATTCTGGTCTTTCAGTAGGAGTAGAAGAATTAAAAACATGCATCATATAAGAACAGCAATATTATTGACGTAAGAGACTGTCATAAAAGAAAGAAACCTAAGAATAGTGAGTACTGGTAAAGAACAACCAAGCCATACTAAGTAAGGCTAGTTATATCTTTGTTAGGGATCAGATATGGCAAAAATATTAAAGGAGAACATTGATAAGAACATCAGAATCAGTAAAAAGAAGAAAGCTGGTGAGACCATACATGGAAAGAATTAGGGGTGAAGCTGAGAGAAATCTTTGTTCTTCTTTACTGAAGAAGCTGGAGAAAGTTTCACTTTAGATACTGAAGTCTACAGTTAAATTTTTTACTTGCTACTCCCTGAAAGACTGTCTTCTCATTCTGTTCATTTGCTTGTGCCATTGCTTCTGCTCTCTTTTTGTTATCTCCATCATCTAGATGTTAGCCTGTTTTTTTTTTTAAGTTTTACTTGTCCTTATAGCCCCACTCACTCCAAGAATTCCTCTCCAGTTGCACAAAACAAAACTGCTTTTTTATGTTCTTGCTTTTCTTATAGCTGTTTTGTAGTACTCTGATGACATTTGAAGTAAGTCGTCTGATATTCTGTAGTTTATGGAGCAATCACTTTTTAGGTTAAAGAGTGTATTTAATGTGACATTAGTCGTGTTTATTTTGTCTTGAGTATATAGTATATACAGTGAGATTTAAATTGCTGGAGACTTAATGCTGATGTGCTGTTACCATGAGACAGTGACAAGGAGGAATATTGCTGGAAGACAGACTGTGATAGGTTAGAACCCCCAAATGAGGAAGCTGTGAGAGAGAATGGGAAGATAATGGTGCCACCTGGAGACCTGGCGATTCTTCCTAAAGCCAGTGTTCTCACTTTGTCTCTCCCAAAAGTACCTGATGAAACAGGAGCAAGATAACTTTTTCTTTTATCTGCTCTCTGGTGACTATAGTTAAGTCTAGCCATTGGGCCCAGATACTGTGTCCAAGGCGATTTTCTATCCAAAAGACATAGATATTTCCAACCTCCCTTTAGTTTCATTTCTGCCAAATTTTTGAGGGCCAGGGGCCAATTCACTAGAACAGTATTTCCCTGTAGCTTGTTTTTTTAATTGTATTCTGAATTTAGCTTATATTCCTAAATGGCTTTTCAGGGTTTTTTCTCCCCATACTCTCAGAGGAAGTGATGTTTTTCTGAACCTCCTGGGTACCATTTTAGTAAGTTAAGAATTCAGTTCACTGAATGATACGACCTGAAAGAGTTAATACAAGTTTCTTAAGTACCATAGTAATTCCCAGGGAACAATTTATGCATTAGAGTGTAGCTTAGTATCTAGCCAGTTACACACACACTATGGAATTTTTTCCCCATTTTGGAAAGTAGATTTAAGTCCTTGAAAACAAGTGGAGATTGAGCTTAAATCTAGGAATCCTGCTTCATAAATAGCTAAACGTGTAATGTTTCAGTGAGAGAAGGGGTATATTATAATAATAAAGATGAAGCAAGTTCATATTCTAGCTCAGCACTGTACTTCTGTGAGACTTTGGTAGATTAACCTGTCTACTTTTTTCTCACCTTTAAAGTGAGGGTTGATGCTGTGTCAGGGAGAGCATAGGGCAGTTGTTAAGCACTTAGGTTTTAGTATATAACCCAGGTGCACTGAGTTCAGTTCCTGGCTTTACTACTTGATAACTGTGTGACCTTAGGCAAATTAATCTCCAGCTCAGCCTTTTTCACTCATGAACTGGAATAATACTAGTATCTAACTCATAGAGTTGGTATGAAGATTAACAACTCGGTAAATGTGAGCTGTTGTTTTTATGATTCATCATCATGACTTGGTAAGTGATAAAAAGTGCCCAGTACTGTGCCTGGGACATGGTGGCAAACACTGAATAGAGGGTAGCTTTTGCTGTTAGTGTTATTGGTTGCAGAAGGTTCATCTGCAGAGTTCCAGTCTTAAGGTACAGATGGAGTGAGCCACTCACGGAACAGAACGTTCTGATGCTCTCTCATGTTGTTAGCCTCTGTCCTATCTCTGGAATGCACTTCTCACAGTTTTGTGCACGTCACTGTCGAGTTTGTGGCTGGCTTGCTCTTCCACCTCCTTTTGGCCCCCTAGGCAGAAGTAACTTGAACGTGAACTTTAGTTTTGGCATTTTCTTCATTTCCCTTCTGTATCCTTGTGCCTCCACTACTTCTGCTACCTCTTTCCTCAGTCTTCAGCTGCCCTGTGGTTGCAGTTAAAAAAAAAAAAAAGATCCCGTATGTACGTGTATGACTGACTTCATGGGGGCTGTGGTTCTGGGATAAGGGTGTGGGCTCACCCTTATTAGACTGTGGCTCATTATCACTTAAGGGGAAAATCATTCTTGGAGTTGCTCATCTGAAAAAGAGGCTAGCTTCCCAGACGGGAGGGTGGCACAGGGGCTGGAGAGCAGGGCGGTAGGAAGAACTCTGGGTTTCTATAGGTTGAAACTCTGCTTGACTCTTGCACCTGAGTGTGACTGACCAAGGTGTCCAGGAGGGAGCTGTCCTGGTGTGTGTCTGGGAGGGACCAGCTATGTGGAGGCAGATAGAGGACTAAGAAGTGAGGAATATGGGCACATAGCCTATGAAGGCTTACCTGCCCTCTGGGGTCTTAGAGAGCACCCTGCTGGTAGAGCGAAGGAATTTACTTCTTGAGCATTGCCGGGCTGCTGATAAAGTAGCAGGAGGAGGATGAAGTTGGGCTTTTTGTCCTTAAAGTCTCATGTTTATGCCATCGTTTTATGTAGCACAGCAATGTAAGTTCATGATGTTGGTGCTGTCTGGGTGAGTTGCCCCAATAACAGTAAGTTTGGTTTGCGAGGAGTAAACTATTTTGAGTCAACCAGTATATAACGGATCAAAGGGGAGAGTGAGAGACCCCCCAGCCTGACAAATAACGTGATCTAAAAGTAGTAACAGGATGAGTACGCCGTAAAGGGGAAAATGGGCATTCAGTGGTGAACACTAAGCCTAGAAACTAAAAGTTGTCAGCATGTGTGTAGTTTTCTTAATGTCCAAATTTTTGATAATTCTGTATTCCAGAGATCTCCAGTATTTTTGAAAATTTTCCTTTCCCTAGAGGCTAGTGATCATCTAAATGGGATTAGGAAGTAAGTCTCTGAGCTAAAAGGGGAAAAGATCATTCCTGCTGGTGGCAGGAGAGTGTACCTTGACCAAGAAATCTGTGGATTTACCAGAAACAGGGTATTTACATGAAGGTTTTAGTTCACAGGCCGTGGTCCCTGTTTTCATTTACTTAGAGCTCTGGAGACCAGCTGAGCCTATAGTGTGACTGTGGGCTGGACATTGAAGGAAATTTGAGGCTCAGACAGGTGGAAGTAGATTATTTCTAGTTCCATATTTAAACGATGGTAGCAGAGGCACCTGTAGGCCTTCAGAGATGCACGAGTTTGGGATTTAACCATCCCTTCCCATGTCCATTTCTGAGGATAAGAGAGAAGAGGCATTTCAGATTATTGCTGATTGTTGGTGATCTGGAGAAACTCCCCCATCCCCCCTTTTCTTTTTAGAAAGAAAAAGAGTAGCATGAAAAGATTCAGGCATTCACTACTTCTTAAAAGGAAATGAGTTCTGGCCTATGTTTTGAAAGAGTAAGGATCTGAAGTAGGACAGACACCAGGTTGGAGAACTAATTTGTCATGTCATGGATGCAGGAACACACTATACATGGAAATAGCTTGTTGAAATAGGATTTGCCTTGAAGAACAAGGCATAGAAGGGTAGGTTAAATGTCAGGTGGATACATGTGTTTTTCCGGTGATTATATCCCATTGGCTCATTAGTTTTTTGTTTTTTAAAAAATTTCCACATTATCCCAATTTACAGTTTCTTTTCCAGAGGCAGTTTCTCTAATTTGGATCCTGTTATTGTTACCTTTTTTGAGTAGAGGCTGGATATCTAAGTGATGCAGATGATGGCATGGAAGAACTCAAGACCATGAAGTAGATTACAGTTGACCCTTGAACAACCCTGGTTTGAACAGTGTGGGTCCACTTATATGCAGATATTTTTCACTAAATACATACTACAGTACAACACAACCTGTGGTTGGTTGAATCACAGATGCAGAACCACATAGAGGGCCAACTGGACTGTAAAGTTAAATGCACATTTTCAGTGGTTTGGGGTTGGTGCCCCTAATCCCTGCATTGTTTAGGGGTCAGCTGTATGTCCTCTTTTACTCTTCTTAAGGTGCCTGGCTTAATCTTGGATTGGGGCTTACACATTTTAGTGAATATCTTTCATTTGGGGGTCGTTTTGAACATTGCTGGCATTTAGAATAAAAGCTGATATAAACTTAGACCACATTTGTATTTATAAAATGTACTGAACATGACTCCCAATTTTTGAAATAACCATAATTAAAAAAAATTAAAGCACAAATTGAGAGAAGTTAAATTTTACTACTACTTGGAATTAACAGCTTAACCCATATTCTGTTTCTACTCCATAAAATTCAAAACGTATGCAGCTCTAACTAGTTGTGCCCTTTGTGTAGTTTCCTTAATGGTTCACCCAAGAATTGGCTATAGTCCATTTCTGAATGCCCAGTGGGGCTGCCCACCACTCCCAGACCTATTGCAAATATTATCACTCTGTCATGAATAGAAACCACAATAACTAGGTTAGCATACACAGACCATGTGATTCGTAGTTACAGGGGCCATGTTTGTCATTGTTGGGTGAAGGACCATTCACAGTGGACTCCATACAAATGATGAATGGAAGCATCAGTCTAATGTGCTTGAGCAGATCCTGTGTCAGCCTCTGTGCAGAGTGCTTTTCATAGGGTGGAAAGGGCATCGGGTGCCTTGTGTAGTCCTCACAGTGGTCCCATGAGGCTGAAGATAGGGAACCAGCCCACAGCGAGGTTGACCAGTTGCCCAAGTAACACATTTTGTGGTAGAATTGGGTTCTGAATCAACATTTTAGACCACCGTCCATTTCACCAAGGTTCAGATTTTTTTTTAAGACAAAAAACCAGAGCTGTGAACAAATCGGGACAGTATGACTTCATATTATGTCTTATGTTTATGCCTGCATAAATGAATATAAGGAAGAGGTCTTTTAAAACAATGTTTTTCACTGGTAATTATCATTTTAGAAATTAATTTTCTGGGGAAAATGTTGGTAAAAGCAGCATCATAAAAGTTAAATTTAACAGTCCTCACATTTCATTTGCAGGAACATTTTTTGTATCATTTAATGCGTTAAAAGCTCCTGAAAAGAATTAACTCAAATGATCAATCTCTATTTTTTCATGCATATCAAAACCACACATTTATTAAATCACATACAGTTAATTACATTTCATTGGCTTTCACATTGGCTTTGGAAGTCTGGCTAGACTGTTGAGCTCTGCTAGCTAAGGCATTAACCCTTGCCCTTATGAAAAACATATCCTGAAGGATAAGGGCAAAATATTATTGACTATATTGTGCTTAAATATCTCAAAATGAAATAGAATGAAGCAAAGTTAAATGAAGAAACTGTTGGACTTAACTATATTTAGTTGACTGCATTAAGGAATTCTCTCTGCTGTGTAACTGCAGATGCTTAAAATAATTAACCAAGCAGCACTTAATGTATGTGATAGTGGTTTACTTTCTTGTATCTATTGGGAAGTTCTCATTATATGATTATAACTAAGTTTCAGTTAGTTTATTTCCTCATTTTCTCTGATTTAAATTGGAAGGGACCTATCTGGCCAAATCTAGTCCTTTATCAGTCATGTTATATGATAAATCCATTGATGTATTTTATTAAGATAAAAGGTTTTTAAAAATACTAAGGTAACTGAAGATTTCAGAATATCTCATATCTAAAATTTGATTTTGAATCTTCTCTGAAGTTAGGGCTAAAAACCTTTGTTAAAATATAAATGAGTCATTCATGTCAATAATGGAGTTATTTTTTAATTTAATTTTATTCTTAATTTTCATTGAGGTATAATTGGTTTACAATGTTTTGTTAGTTTCAGGTGTACAGTAAAGTGAATCTGTTATACATATACATTACTATATATAAAATAGATAACTAAGAAAGACCTACTGTATAGCACGGGAAACTCCACCCAATACTCTGTCCTATATGGGAAAAGAATCTCAAAAAAGAGTGGATATATGGATATGGAGTTATTTTTAAAATATAGACATCCGTTGGTGAAAATGTACTCTGCCATTTGCAAATTTAAATCTTAAAATTTCCACTGTGTTTCCAGTCAGCTTTCTCTTCCATTCTCTACATCAACTTTACCCCATCCTTCTCAGTCCCCTGGTGTCTCCCTCCTCACAGGTGTCCTTCATAGAAGATATAGAAGCCATTAGTGGAAACACCCTTGACTTCCTACCCATCTGTCCACATGTTTATAGTTTTAGGCATGCATCCTTACCATCTGTATCTTAAGGGCTTCTGGTCCTAATTTCAGAAACTATCCCCTGAATTCATCTATCATGCCCAAATTCGTTATCCGTGAAATCTGCTGTTGTATGCCTTCCATATTCTTACCTACAGGTCTTGAGAGGACAGGACATAGACCTTTGCAGCACATCCCAGAGTCCTCCCTCTAGAGTGAAGTTGATCCAGTAATTAATTCCCTTTATGTCTGGTTCTTCAAAGTTAGGAAATCACACAACAGTTCCAACATTCAGGGCACTTCTCCATCTTACCTTCCCCCACTCCCTTACCATGAGGGCTGCAGTGTATGAGTAGGACACCTCATAGCTCTTACAAGCTATAGTTGCTGACAAGTAACACTGTTGTAAAAGGGGGGTTTCATGGCCTTGTAGTGTATGAACTCCCATGACATCTTCATTAGCTTTTACAAACTATTCTCTTAGTTTGTGAGACTCTCGGTAGGGATTCATATTAAATATATCTATAGCCATAGTTCTTGAAGGCATCTGCCCTTCCCCAGCCATCTGGTACCGCTTAAATTTTTTAACCTTTATTTTGTGTGAAATACAGCACATAAAATAGTGCATAAAGCTGATGTGTACAGTTCATCCAACTGTAAAATAAACACCTGTGTAGTCACCACTGAGATCAAGAAGTAGGACATTGCCAGCTCCTGGAAACACTCACATTTGTTACCTCTCTTGAACGATTAAGGCAGGTATCCCATGAGTTCCATCCATAAGTTCCTACATTGTAATTCATGCAAGTTAGGAGGCTGCAGTTTACTTAGAGTATCTAAGATTCACTAATTCACTGTCTTCACCAATCTTTGGATTTTAGTTTTCCTTTTTCCAATGTTTAGTTTTCTGTATGTATTTTGAAGATTATTTTCTTTGACCAAGAAAGTATTTGTAGAGTTATGTTTTCTGTAATTGTTAACAGTGTAGTATAACTAAATGGAACTTCATTTTCTACAAACCTCATCTTATTCTGAGATTGTTTCCTGATGATAATTCTAGAGATTCATGCTATTCTTTTATACATGATATGTCTTTGTCTTTTGAACATTTCTGAGCTTATCAGAAAAATACCTGCTTGATCATGTTAATCTCTTTAAGTATCTCTTCCATTTCTTTGTCCTTGAAATCATGTGTTTGTAGTCAGAATGTAGTCTCTCTTTGAGAGACTCGGGACACTCTTGTAGTTGATGTACATGTGGATACTCATGGTCTTAGAAAATGTGATGTTTTTAAGTTTTTTTCTCTTGCTTCACCTCTTTATCGGGCTCTTTCCTCTTTCTGTTTTTTCCCTGCCTCCACCTCTGTCCACTTTTCTCTCCTACCTCTTTCTTCCTCTTACTTGAACATGATACAGAAACCAGAAAACACAGAACCAAGTTTTAAAATATAATGGCACAGGTGCTAAGGTGACATAGGTGTCACATAGCTATGACCTGAGGGTCTGAAGAGAAAGCAAACAGATACTAATGAGTTAAGTGTTAGCATGTTGAGGATGGTCTGAGAGGTGCACATATTATTATCTGACGACTGGGCAGATCTTCTGTGATGACAGTACCTTCTTAAAAACAAAAAAGATGAGCTGAACTTTCTCTGCTGCTGTATTTATGATTTGTAATTAAGTGTATTTTTTTCCTCTTTCACACTGTTGTAGTTATGGACAGATGTACTTCTCAATTATATTTGCTTTAAAAAAAACTATAGTAACACAGAATGTAGCTTAATAAAACTTTAAATCATTAGTGATGTTCATAGATTGATGTGTAAGCTGTACCTATTCATTTCTGGTGCTAGAAATGGTGATCTTTGACAGTGTGTTTCATTAGTAAGTTGTTTTAATGAGGGAGGACATTTGGAGCAGTTAGCTAATCTATCATTAAAATGTTCTTTCAGGCTTACGGCATAAGCTAAGGTATGACTCATAAAAAATTTTTCTATAAAAGCAATCTCAAAATGTTGTCTGGAAATACTGTGCAGCTAGAATTTTCTGTAGGTTTGAAGGTTTTAGTAGCTCTGAGCACTGATATTGATTTTGAAAATTAAACCAATTGGCAGTCCTCCCTGGAGGACTTGATTTCTGAGACCTTTATATATGCTTGCACTACAGTAAATAAGAATGCATCCTAGATGGAGCCAAAATGTGGTGGGTTTTAAGCATTTAATAAAATCATTAAACATTTTAACTATTTAATTTCTCTTTGCAATTGCAAGTAAGGATTAAATAGTGATCGTTATAGATAGGAATCTGGTACAACATTTCTAAGGCATGGTTTGGGACATTAGTGTAGCTTTTCCCCCAAAACATCTAAATTAGAGCCCTGGTTTTCAGACTGCTCCTCAGAACTCCGGGAGTTATGGGAGTTCCCTCAGGCATCAATTTGGGGGTAAGGGACGTATGTAGCGGTGAGGCGAAGACGCTGTTCCTCCCCACTTTCCATCCAGCTCTGCTTTTCTCTCTGTTTGCCCTTTGGACAAAAATAAAATGTAAGATTTAACTTAAAGAAAGGCTTACTTTTGTAAAGATGAAAAGTTGAAAAATTTGGGACAGTGGGCTATGGCAACTATAGTTTTCTATCTGTAATGGTTTTCCTTCTGTCTTGTTTTTTTGCACCCCCCCTTTTTTCCACACTGTGTGCAAATGCCTAAACATAGTTCTTTGGTGGAAGGTGTTAGTTACTGTCCCCCTCGCCTCGGCCCCCTCTTCCTCCCATAGAGCTCTACAGCATCATCTTGGAGACACAGCGTTAGTTCAGGGATGGGCACGTGATCACCTAGGTCGACTGGCATATCCTGTTGGGTACTTTTCTGCAGGACCAGCAAGGCAAGACTGCCTTTTCTTTCTGGATTGCTGCTTGTGTGTGGGCTGCCTAGAGGCTGCCTCCTTGGCTCTGTGGGAGAGCTGCTCTGAGGAGTGCAGCGCTTGGAGGGAGCCAAGCCCAGGGACTCAAGCCCTGATGACACTCTAGGGATCTGGGTCCCTTACAGGTAAAAGCCTTCCACTCCAGGGCTACTTACTTGCATTATGGGTACATTCCCTTTTTTGTTCAAGCTATGCGATTTTTTTCCACTTAGAATTGAGAACTATGAACAATACTACCTTAAGGAAGATGGAGAACTAGGAATGGTACTGTCAGGTTGTTGTTGTTTTATTGAAGTGTGGTTGATTTACAAGGTTGTGTTAGTTTTAGGTGTACAGCAAAGTGATTCAGTTATACATATATCTATTTTTCATATTCTTTTCCCTTATAGATTATTACAAAATACTGAGTATAGTTTCCTGTGCTATACAGTAGGTCCTTGTTGGTTATCTACTTTATATTTAGTAGTGTGTATATGTTAATCCCAAACTCCTAATTTATCCCACTTCCCCCTTCCCCTTTGGTAACCAGAAGTTTGTTTGCTATATCTGTGGGTCTACTTCTGTTTTGTATATAAGTTCGTTTGTATCTTTTTTTTAGATTCCACATATAAGTGATATCATATGACATTTGTCTTTCTCTGTAGGGCTTACTTCACTTAGTATGATAATCTCTAGATCCATCCGTGTTGCTGCAGATGGCATTATTTCATTGTTTTTTTTTAACAGGCCATTGTTATTAAAAGAATCATAGTCTAGGCTTTTAGGTTTTAATTTTTAAGTTTATCATTATATATATATTTTTAAATTTTATTTATTTATTTATTTATTTATTTATTTATTTATTTATTTATTTATTTATTTATTTATTTATTTATGGCTGGGTTGGGTCTTTGTTTCTGTGCGAGGGCTTTCTCTAGTTGCGGTGAGCGGGGGCTACTCTTCGTCGCAGTGCGCGGGCCTCTCACTGAGCTCCAGACGTGCAGGCTCAGTCATTGTGGCTCATGGGCCTAGTTGCTCCACAGCATGTGGGATCTTCCCAGATCAGGGCTCGAACCCGTGTCCCCTGCATTGGCAGGCAGATTCTCAACCACTGCGCCACCAGGGAAGCCCTATCACTATATTTTTTTTGCTCGTAATGAGTGACTTTACCTCTGGCTAGGAATGCATTTAAATAAAACAGTTTGGATACCTTCTCAGCACAAGATTACTGTGTGGTCCCTTAGTGCTGACATTCTACTCCAGAGGGTCTGGGGGCTCCCTGTTTGGAATACCGTGAGAACCCTAGAGAAGAGGCACCAGTTCCACAGCAGTTCCTGCTGTCACTCTTCAGTTTATGAACCTCACTTTCAGGAGTTGAGCAATTTCAAGACAGTATCTTTAGGCTTCATGGAACCCTTTGGGGGATACTGTTCTTCAGGGCATTCTGGAGGTTACTGTACAAAGGAATAATACTCAGTAATTAAGCCCTGGAGATAGGAATTTATACTGCAGCCATGATTCTTTGGGTCTTAGGGCAAATTGAGGAAGGCTCTTTGGCTGAATGAATCTTGAGGCTTCCGCTTTGCCTCTGGAGTTACTGTCCTCATTTAGAGCAATAGATACTTTCATAAAGATATTTTATAAGCAAGATGTTACCACACTTTCTCCATTTTACTTCTTGCTCTGCCATTCTGCTGTCATCTTTGCAGGCCACATAACATCAGGGGCTGGAGGAGAGGTGTTCCTTCCTCTTTCATGGCCTTCTTAGAATGAAGCACCCTTTAACAGTCCCACCACTTCTGTTAGTTTGTTTCTTCGGTTTTAGAATGTAAACTTCAAGAGGACAGGGGACCAGTTAGTTTTGTTCACGATAACGTTCTTCACTAGACCCAGTGGAGTGCCCGGCACAGCAGGTGCTCATTATACAATCTGTTGAATAAATGAATGAAGCTCCTCCATTACCTAAATTTCAGTGGCTGGTGGGGCTGATTCTCATCAGACCAGTGCAGAAAACATCAGGTATTTTAAAGCAGTTAGACCTTAGAGGAACAGTGTCATGCAAATGTGTAGCTCCGGGTAACCTACTCAGATGCCAGGCCCATAATGTTAGTGAATGAAGGGGGAGTGTGTTCCGGGGGCAAAACAGATTTTACTCTCAATTCTTTATCAATATTAGGTCTCCTTAGGGTTACTGACATTCTTCAATGGGAATAACTGCTGAAGATTCCTGTTGAAACATAAACTTTTCTTTGCTATGTGTTTTAGAACATGTCAAGAGTATGTGACAAGTTAGTGTTGGGTTGATTGTCCCAAGTTTTGTAACCCTGGCCCAGTGCTCCCTCCGCGCCCCCAGTCACCTAGGCTGCTCGTTCCTGGAGCAGTGGGAGGAGAAGCTGCCAGGTTAGCTACATGAGAAGCCCCCGAGGAAGGGAAGTCTGTCCTCTGCTGTGAAGTTGTGAGCCCACTGGGAGGAGTTTTACTTTGGGGGATTTCCATACTGGAAATGGTTCTGCCTGTGTGTTACTCCATGTACTTACACGGAGTAGCAATTCAGCACATTCGAATAGTAAGGCCTGCGGTGGTTGCCACTTATAGCATATATACTGAAGAAACAAAATGATGAGTTGGCAATCATATCTGCCATCTTCTCGCTTTGGTTGAATTTTAAAGTGACAAACGTTAAGAAATTTAATAGGATCAAAAGGTAATCTTAAACATATAACAAAGTCTTAGAAAAAATGTGTGGCCAGGTATCTCTGATACTGTCATTATTTCCATAATTACTTAATTAAAAAACCTTTATTGAAACTAGTGCTAATTTTCTGGATGTTTGTGGTAAGAATATTGGTATTTCTCTTGTTGTACCTCTGTGTTACTTATTCTTTGAGTCCATTTTATGTCCCACCTACTAGTAGGTTCTCTTCTCATTTTTTCTACTTCAATGTCCAGGTCTGGTCTTTTCTGCATTTCCATGTATCTCTTCCTTCCTCAGGTTACTTCTCTCACATCTTCATTTCCTCATCTTCTCTGTTTATCTTTTGCTTTTGATTCACTCCATTTAAATCTACAGTTTGACTATCTCTCATTTATTTATTTTTTAAATTATTCATGAGTGTCAGTAGGAGGTTTCAAATAGGCTAAGAGCCAGCTATGCTTCCTGACCACCTACGCTGTGGTTGCTTCCTTCTTAGAATTAACTGTTGGCTAGAATTCTCCTTTGGTCATGCAAAGTATATAGGCCTTTACTTAATATTTATTAGAGGAAAGATATGTAGCTGGGCAGGTTTCTAATCTCAATCAATTAAAAATAACTAGTGAATTTTTCAGGGTGATTATTTAAAGTGCTATACTGATAATAGATACTGAAACTAAGCCATATGCACAACCTGGCATTAGATCTATACCTTGGAGCAGATTAATTTTTCAATGACAGGCCTCATTTTCTGTACATTGAGTTATGACTTGGTACCACGCTTTATTGCAAAACTCTCAGACCTAAAGGATTTAAAGTTTATTATTGCAATTCTAGAGCAGGATAGAAAGGAAAGAAAAATAATTTTCCTGAGTGAAAGGACCTAGTTCTCACAATAGCATTTTGATCTGAGGACTATACTGTGATAAATAACTCTCATTGTAGAACCTGGATGAAATTAACCTTGAGAGAACTTATATACCCCTGAGGCATTAGGTGTCTGATTATGACTTTGTATAATCTGTTTTCACACAGTGTAGTACATAAATATGTGTGTGAGCTGAGTGTAAATGCAACCTTCCTTTACCTTTTTTATTTTTTTTGACTCTATGGTGACTCCTTTTAGAGAGGATTTATCTAACACCGCTTGAATCTTCTCTTTTTGTCATTGTGGTAATCTTATTTAAGTAGGATTTTAATGACTGTGTTTGAACATAAATATACAGCAGTAGAAAATTTATACACCACCAAATTCATAATCGTTCTTGGATTTATTTTATCTAAAGAAATGCCATTTTTAATATTTTCTGGTATCTTCACAAACGCCATTAGAATACTAAGGTTTAAAAAATTAAGTATAATTACTTTTTTCTTTTCAGACTATTGAAGGAATACACAAGATTTAAAATTCATTAATTTTTAGAAAATAAAAAATTTGCATTTATTTTTTAAACTAACACTCTGCAGTGTAAATTATAGTGTTGAAATATATAATTAAGAAAAACGGTACTTATTAACAATTACATGCATATACAACTGGTTTTTCTCCCTGGGAGACTTTTTTTTTTTTTAACTTTGCATTTTATATTGGAGTACAGTTGATTAACAATGTTGTGTTAGTTTCAGGTGTACAGCACAGTGATTCAGTTATACATATAAATGTATCTATTCTTTTTCAAATTCTTTTCCCATTTAGGTTGTTACAGAATATTGAGCAGAGTTCGCTGTGCTATACTGTAGGTCCTTGTTGGTTATCCATTTTAAATATAGCAGTATGTACATGTCAATCCCAGACTCCCTAACTATCCCTCCCCCAACCTCCCACCCTTTCCCGCTGGTAAGCATAAGTTCATTCTCTAAGTCTGTGAGTCTTTTTCTGTTTTGTAAATAAGTTCATTTGTATCATTTTTTTTAGATTCCGCATAAAAGCAATATCATATGATATTTGTCTTTGTCTGACTTACTTCACTCAGTATGGCAGTCTCTAGGTCCATCCATGTTGCTGCAAATGACATTATTTTATTCTTTTTTATGGCTGAATAATATTCCATTGTATATATATACCACATCTTCTTTATCCATTCCTCTGTCAACAGACATTTAGTTTGCTTCCGTGTCTTGGCTATTGTAAGCAGTGCTGCAGTGAACATTAGGGTACATGTATCCTTTCAGACCATGTTTTTCTCCAGACATATGCCCAGGAGTGGGATTGCTGGGTCATATGGTAGCTCCATTTTTAGTTTTTTGAGGAACCTCCGTACTGTTCTCCGTAGTGGCTGTACCAATTTACATTCCCACCAACAGTGTAGGAGGGGTCCCTTCCCTCCATACCTCTCCAGCATGGAAGACATTTTCATGTACTGTCTAAAAGGTACTTTAGGGGATTGTTTATAGTTTATACGTTTCTTTTACAGTTTTCTATGCTTGTTTTACTAGACTTCTAAGAAAAACTTGGGTAATTTTAGGAAATTTTAGGAAATAAACATTTGTGTCTCATTTATTTACTTTTTTATTTTGAGGTAATTATAGATTTGTGTGTTGTTCTAAGATACTGTATAAGGGAGATCCTCTGCCCCTTTTACCAGGTTTCCCTCAATTGTAGCATCTTGACAACTATAGAACAATATCATATCCAAAATATTGACATTGATACAGAACATTTTCATCACAAGGATCCCTCTTGTTACCCTTTTATAGCCACACCCATTTTCCTCCTGCTGACCTCAGTACTACCCCTGGCAACCACTAATTTGTTCATTTCCATAATTTTATTTCAAGAACTATAGAAATGGAATAATACACTATGTAACTTTCGGGATTGCCTTTTTTCACTCAGCATAATTCTCTGGATATTCATCCAGATATCACCAATTCATTTCTTTTTAGAAATGAGTAGATTGTTTTCTAGACAATGGTGGTAGTAGAAATGTCTCTTGATTTTAAGGACCTTTGAAGACTTTAAATATTTCATTTATTTTCAGTTTGGATATATTCTGTTTTCATCTTGTTCTTTTCCAAGACCTAGACCCAGCCTTCTCTCCAAGAAGCCCTGGTTTCTTTTAGGGGAGAATGATATTTAGAAACCAAGATCTGGGCTCTATTGTGACAGGTGGCCATTGCTTCAAAATAGCTAGAAAAACAGTGGTCAGAGCTAGGAAATGAAAATAATTATGAGTTCACATTGATATTTCAAAGTCAAATTTAACAGCAGATGGTTTTTAACTTCTTAGCTCCTTTCACTTTATATTTCTGTCCTTTTTCTCTTACATTGAAGATGATTGTTCCTTAATAATAAGTTATTTGCTTTCTCCTACAATATACATAAAACATTTTAAAATTACAGTACCAATATTATTAAGAATAAAACTACTGAATAAAGTTCAAGATTTTTTGCAGGTGTTTTTTTAAGGTTGGAGTCCTTTCAATGTATACTACCAAGGATGTACAGAGAGAGTACTGAGTTGAAAATTTTCTTCAAACAATTCTGTGTGTAGATATTTTACCAATTTGATATAAATGTTGGTTTATTTAATTCCATTTCTTTACATATTGTGTTTTGAGTTAATTCTGTATATATATATCTATATGTATACATATATACACAAGTACGTAGATGTATATGTATTTGTATATATGTATGTATAGATATATACACACGTATATATCATTACATTAAGTTCAAAAGTCAAAATTAAATAAAAAGCTATCTTTAGAGATGGCTCACTTCCATCTCTAACCCCTGCACTCATTCCCAGTGTCTCCTCCATTTTTATTAATTTTTGTTATAAAAATAAGGAAGTACATATTTTCTTATACAAAAGGTAGTATTGTATACTCTCTGTTCTCCATCTTTTTTAAAATTTCACAATATATCCTGCAGATTACTCCATAATAGTACATAAAGATATTCCTTACTCCTTTTTATGGCAGCATAAGTACTGGATAATTTTGCATGTGTAATTTTATTAGATATTGTAGGATTCCCCTTTATGGGGATTTTATTTTGTACTTTTATCAACAGTGTTTACCATTTTCAGTTACTTCTCAACCTTGCCAGGAGAGAAGGTTTTTGCCAGGTAGGTGAGAAGTAGTGTTTCAGTGTAGTTTTACTTTACATTTCTCTTATGAGTATAATTGAGCATTTAAAAAATATTTAAGAGCTTTCTTTTCTGTAAACTGTTGGTTCATCTGTTTTGCCTATTTGTCTATCAGATTTTTGATACCTATTGCTTCTGTTTTTGAAGAAAAAGAAAGATTCTCTTTTTGGGAGATGAATTGTGACTCTTGTATTCTGGTTTTCCATTTGTTTTAGGATGGTTTTTTTTAAGGTTTATTATTTATTTATTTTATTTATTTCGGCTGCGTCGGGTCTTAGTTGCGGCATGTGGGGTCTTTGAGGCATGTGGGATCTTTCGTTGCAGTGTGCGGCATTGCGGTGCATGGGCTTTTCTCTAGTTATGGCGTGCGGGATTTCTCTTCTCTAGTTGTGGCACGTAGGCTCCAGGGCACGTGGGCTTTGTAGTTGTGGCGCGTGGGTTCCAGAGCACGTGGGCTCTGTAGTTTGCGGCACGCAGCCTCTCTGGTTGAGGCCCGCAAGCTCAGTAGTTGTGGCATGTGGACTTAGTTGCCCCACGGCACGTGGGATCTTAGTTCCCTGACCAGGGATCGAACCCGTGTCCCCTGCATTGCAAGGCGGATTCTTTACCACTGGACCACCAGGGAAGTCCCATGTGTAAGTTTTGAAAAATATCTTTTTTAAAGTTGTAATTTCATGTGCTCTAGATCTTTATGTGTATATTCTACATAGATGGGATAGAGAAGTTACAAATTTCATGTCTGCATTCTCTAGCTGCTCACCTTTTGGGGGTATATTTCAAACCACCTTGTCAATAACAGTGCATTATTCCAGCTCCTTTGTTGATTAATCTCACCATATACCAGAAAACCACAGAAAGCCTCTACTGGCTTTTTTGTATCATAAACTTGTCATTTGTGAAACAGTTGCCTAGTGATGTTAATTCTTTTTGTGGAATGACATTCATGCCCTTTTCCCCCTCTATATTTGTTATACATTTCCATAGTCTTGTTCCTTGCATCTCTTGCCTAAAACAGGGGTTTACAATACCTTTCTGCAAAGGGCCAGAAGTAAGTATTTTAGGCTTTGCAGACTATATAGTCTTGGTCACAATTACTCAAATTACTCAAATTTGTTTTTGTTATGTAAAGGTAACCTTAGACAATATGTAAATGAATGTCATGGCTGTGTCCTAGCAAATTTTTATTTGCAAAAACAGGTGACGGTGGAGGGAGAGGGAGAAGAGTGGGCAGATTTGGCCCATGGATTACGTTCTGCTGACCCCTGCTCTAGGCCATTATAATTAAACTCCCCTTCAACGTGTTTAACTGCTCACTTCCTTGCCATCATTTTGAGTACGTGAAAAAGCTATTAAAAAACTTAACTATAAAATCAGATAGTAGAGTCATCAACCTCCAGGGAATTTGGTGTAGTGTTTGGATGATGATGGTGATAAGATTTTATTTATTTTTGATACACTATTATTATAGCACAAATATGCAGAAAAAATTTTAAAGAAAATCAGAATAACTAGAATATGCTTTAATTCCTATTTATTGGACGCTAATGTTGCTGACAATGCTCCCTTTGAGGATGAACTTTGTAGAAAGACAAACAGTGATACCATCACACTGTCAGACCTCTCTGTAGAAGTGATAATTCTAAGAGGAAATGATCTGCATCAGGAAGGAGTCCTGTCACATTACTGCCAGTGTTATTGTCCTCAACTAAAAGTAAACTTAATAGTAATGGCTTCTATGAGTAAAAAAAAAACCTGAAACAGATAAAATACATAAAACTTAGTTAACTATTGAGTCAGTTGTGTAAGTCCTGATCATTTCTAGGTATTACAAAGAAGAAAGTGTTCCCAAGCCTCTCCTTTCCTGAAAGAGTGTCTTGTGTACCTGCTATTGACAAAGATATTTGTCCTTTTGTTAGGCTAGTGTTTAAATGAACATTTAAAACCACCTATTTCCCAACTCACTTCTGTGGGAAACATTTATTCAGTTCCAAATCTTATCAGAGGGATTGCAAATCCAGTGTCTCTTACTACCAAGTTTCCATCCAGTTTTCATGGTGTTGCAGAAGGGCGGTCAGTAATAGGGTATTAGGGGATTGAGCGAAATTGACAATTTGAGAATTAAAAGCAGTATGTCAGGGTTTGGATCATGGATGGGATGGTAGAGTTGAAGGGATAAAGCAGTAAGGACAGTAGGAGAGAAGACCCACTGGAAACTCTCTAGGACTTTGACAGCCTGTTATTTGAACCCAAAGCATGTGGCATTTGGACCTTGCCATCCCAATCTTCCCTTCTATTCATTTCCACTCCTAGAAGTGAAAAGGAGCCTGGTATGACCTGGCATCTCCTCTATATCATAACACCCTGATTTAAACTTCTTCGTGTTTTTATGAGAACCAAATGAGACAGTTAATGCAAAGCACTTAGAACAGTACTTGACATGTAGTAAGAGCTGAATAAAAGTTAGCTATTACATGTAAAATTTGAATAAATAATAAATAATATAAATAATATAAATGTTGCCCCTTGTTTTCTCTATTTTATATATAAAAGTCAAGAAGTCTGTAATTCTATGAAATCGTGTTGTCCCACATTTTTATACGTCATTGCCCTACCTCCTGCCTCCTTTAATAATGTAAATAGTTTGATTGAAGCACACTGATGCTCATTTATTTATGTATTGTCTACATCTGCTTTCACTCTACAGTGGCAGAGTTGAACAGATGAGACAGAGGTTATGTGGTTTGCAAAACAAAAATTATTTACTATCTGTGCGTTATAGGAAAAGCTTGCCAACGCCTGATACACAGGGTATTCTGATCCAAAGTAAAAGTAAATAGAAAGAACTCAATTATAGAACAGCTTTCTGAAACCAGCGTTTAGTCTTCGTTTCTCTTAATCCCATATTGAAACAAATGGTGTTGTATAAAAGAGGATAGCCCAAAGTAAGATGTTTATTCAGGTTTTCATTTATGTTGCTATCAAAGAGCTGGTCTTGAGTCACTGTACATTATTGAAACATTACCAACTGCAGTGAACTATGTGAATTAATTTAAATGCTTGCAGTTCCTTTTCTTTCATAATAGATGAAAACCTGAACCTATGAAATTTGTGGTACATCTCTTTCCACTTACTAAGAATAAAGACTTACGTTTCTGCTGTGCAATGGTTTGCTTTCATAAGAATTAGTATTTCAAGGCAGCTCTGAGCCTCATCAGCTCCCAGTACCAACTCAGACAATTAAACATGGTGGGGAGTCAGTGGTATCACCTTCATCCACAGGAGGCAGCATGTTGCTACCCATTGAGAAGGACTTTTAAAACCAAACTGTGTTTCAAAATGTGTCATTACTATTACCTGAATCACTTAGATTCAAGCCATAATAAAGAGTACAAACATAGGCCTAAGATAATATTTGAATTTAGATGACTTTTTTTTTTTTTTTTTTTTTTTTTTTTGCGGTATGCGGGCCTCTCACTGTTGTGACCTCTCCCGTTGCAGAGCACAGGCTCCGGACGCGCAGGCTCAGCGGCCATGGCTCACGGGCCCAGCCGCTCTGCGGCATGTGGGATCTTCCCGGACCAGGGCACGAACCCGTGTCCCCTGCATCGGCAGGCGGACCCTCAACCACTGCGCCACCAGGGAAGCCCTAGATCCGACTTTAAATTGAAATGTGTATATGGCTTTAGAGAGTATGGTTTTGATAGTGTGATCGTTAATTTCTCAAAAGTGAATCTGCTTCTTGAATATGTGGGTTTTCAGAGCAGTCTCCTTACTGGCAGGGGAGTATCAGACAAGTGGTGTTTTTCAGACAGCAAGGCAGATGGCTCTTTTTCTTCAGTACAGGGTGTGCCAACCAAAGGAGACAGCTACACGAATGTTAACCCCCGAGGGAGTGAGAAAACAGTTGCTGTCAGTTGTTCTTTATAAGTCTGTAGCTTGACTTCAGAATGATGTGGGAAAAGAAATCTTTTAAGAAAAGTATGCATTAGATGCACAAGTCCAGCCTGTAATCTCAGTTCTCACTAAAACAGTGGAAGATGATGTAATGTAAAAAGGAAACAACTCTTAGGTCTGACGTTTCTGAGATAATGTGGTGGCACACTACTTGAGCCTGATAGGTCGCTTCCCAACTCCTGTTAAAACATACATGCAGGTGACAAATACGGGCAATTGCACTATAAAGCAAATGCCATATACTAAGATCTGGGTAGAAGCTTCCTAAATATGGTTGGTGGGATGGATTGAGACTAGTTAAGGATTATATAGCACTTGTTCTGCTTCTGAACTAGAATAGGGCATATGGCCCCACCCAACATAGGACACAGTTTAAAGGTTGATTTGCACAGCATGCCTAACTTCAGGAAGCATGTGGGTTACGCTGAGTGGCAAAAGTTTGCCATTGGTAGACTTCTGTTTTTTTTTTTTTTTTTTTGCTTAAAAAAGAGAAATTTATTTTCTCACAGTTCTAGAGCCTAGAAGTTTAAGATCAAGGTGTTGGCAGGGCAGGTGGCTGTTTCCTCCCTGTGCCTTCACACGATCTTCCCTCCGTATGTCTGTGTCCTCATTTCCTTTGCTTACAGGGACACCAACCATACTGGATTGAGGCCCATCTGAGTGACCTTATTTAACCTTAGTCACCTCTTTTTTTTTTTTTAACATCTTTATTGGAGTATAATTGCTTTACAATGGTGTGTTAGTTTCTGCTTTATAACAAAGTGAATCAGCTATACATATACATATGTCCCCATATCTCTTCATTCTTGTGTCTCCCGCCCTCCCACCCTCCTTATCCCACCCCACTAGGTGGTCACAAAGCATGGAGCTGATCTCCCTGTGCTATGCGGCTGCTTCCCACTAGCTATCTATTTTACGTTTGGTAGTGTATATATGTCCATGCCACTCTCTCACTTTGTCCCAGCTTACCCTTCCGCCTTCCCGTGTCCTCAAATCCATTCTCTAGTAGGTCTGTGTCTTTATTCCCGTCTTGCCCCTAGGTTCTTCATGACCATTTTTTTTTTTAGATTCCATATATGTGTGTTAGCATATGGTATTTGTTTTTCTCTTTCTGACTTACTTCACTCTGTATGACACACTCTAGGTCCATCCACCTCACTACAAATAACTCAGTTTTCTTTCTTTTTTATGGCTGAGTAATATTCCATTTTATATATGGGCCACATCTTCTTTATCCATTCATCTGTCGATGGACACTTAGGTTGCTTCCATGTCCTGGCTATTGTAAATAGAGTTGCAATGAACATTTTGGTACATGACTCTTTTTGAATTATGGTTTTCTCTGGGTATATGCCCAGTAGTGGGTTTGCTGGGTCATATGGTAGTTCTATTTTTAGTTTTTTAAGGAACCTTCATACTGTTCTCCATAGTGGCTATATCAATTCACATTCCCACCAACAGTGCAAGAGGGTTCCCTTTTCTCCACACCCTCTCCAGCATTTATTGTTTCTAGATTTTTTGATGATGGCCATTCTGACCAGTGTGAGATGATATCTCATTGTAGTTTTGATTTGCATTTCTCTAATGATTAATGATGTTGAGCATTCTTTCATGTGTCTGTTGACAATCTGTATATCTTCTTTGGAGAAATGTCTATTTAGGTCTTCTGCCCATTTATGGATTGGATTGTTTGTTTTTTTGATATTGAGCTGCATGAGCTGCTTGTAAACTTTGGAGATTAATCCTTTGTCAGTTGCTTCATTTGCAAATATTTTCTCCCATTCTGAGGGTTGTCTTTTTGTCTTGTTTATGGTTTCCTTTGCTGTGCAAAAGCTTTAAGTTTCATTAGGTTCCATTTGTTTATTTTTGTTTTTATTTCTATTTCTCTAGGATGTGGGTCAAGAAGGATCTTGCTGTGATTTATGTCATAAATAAATCTAAGGGTTTAGATTTTTTCTAAACTGTTTTCCTCAAAGAGTTTGATAGTGTCTCGCCTCTGTTTTCCTCTAAGAGTTTGATAGTGTCTCGCCTTACATTTAGGTCTCTAATCCATTTTGAGTTTATTTTTGTGTATGGTGTTAAGGAGTGTTCTAATTTCATTCTTTTACATGTAGCTGTCCAGTTTTCCCAGCACCACTTATTGAAGAGGCTGTCTTTTCTCCATTGTGTATTCTTGCTTCCTTTATCAAAGATGAGGTGACTATATGTGAGTGGGTTTATCTCTGGGCTTTCTATCCTGTTCCATTGACCTATATTTCTGTTTTTGTGCCAGTACCATACTGTCTTGATTACTGTAGCTTTGTAGTATAGTCTGAAGTCCAGGAGCCTGATTCCTCCAGCTCCGTTTTTCTTTCTCAAGATTGCTTTGGCTATTCGGGGTCTTTTGTGTTTCCATACAAATTGTGAAATTTTTTGTTCTAGTTCTGTGAAAAATGCCATTGGTAGTTTGATAGGGATTGCATTGAATCTGTAGATTGCTTTGGGTAGTAGAGTCATTTTCACAATGTTGATTCTTCCAATCCAAGAACATGGTATATCTCTCCATCTATTTGTATCATCTTTAATTTCTTTCATCAGTGTCTTATAATTTTCTGCATACAGGTCTTTTGTCTCCTTCGGTAAGTTTATTCCTAGGTATTTTATTCTTTTTGTTGCAATGGTAAATGGGAGTGTTTTCTTAATTTCACTTTCAGATTTTTCATCATTGGTGTATAGGAATGCAAGAGATTTCTGTGCATTAATTTTGTATCCTGCTACTTCATTGGTAGACTTTTGAGCCAGTCAATCAGTGTCCTTAACCTGCCCCCTTTCCCCATCTCCACTGGTTCATTTCCGTTCGTTTTCCTCTGAAAGGTAACTCCCAATGTGAAACCCAGTAGTGGGAGCTAGAGGGAGATGGCTAAGGGTGCCCTACACCATTGAATGCATGTCACTTAAAGAAAAGCTTTTTAAGTAGAAAAAGCCGTGGGTGCCCATGTGTTTCATGTATTATGTACAGTGCATGTGACAGCTGACAGGAGTACCTGTCAGAGCAGGAAGAGTTTCTCTCTCCACATGCTCACATTAGAAGGAATGTCTGTCACACATCAGCAGTTGAGCTGAGAGTAGAACGCATCTCATTTCAATCTGAGTTTCATTCTGAGAGGGAGAACCTGCCAACATTTAGTGGACACTGAGGAGACTGAAGACAAGTTACCTTGTCTGCAAAAACGTTAAATTTAAATAGCCCTCTCCTCTACAAAACTACATATAAGGAAGATGTCTATCATGGAGATTTGAAAAGATTTTCGAAAATAAGGGAAATGAAATAATGACTTTGAAGACACAGTGTGTCTCTCCAAAAATGATTGCATGTAAGAAACATATTTAGTATAAATTTACAACAAATTTAGTGTAAGTCTCCTGGGATCTTAAAATCATGGCCTCGGGCAAAAAGGAAACCAGAGAGCCCTAAGGAGGAACAGGATGAGTTGAAAGCAGAAGTGTCAAAGCTGGTTGAAATAAAAGAATGCACGAAAACCAGAATTGCAATAAAATTTAAAATTAAGGCAATCAAAAGAATACTTGATATGCCAAAACAAGGAAGTGTATCATGGATGACAAGCTTGAGAACAGAATGCAGAGAAGAAAAGGATAAAGGTATGTAAATATGAAAAGTAGATATGAAGGACAGATAACACCTCTTCAACCGAAGAGGTGTTCCATAGCAGGAAACTAAAGCAGTAGGCAGGGAATTCATGAGTGAACTTTCCCATGCCCGAGAGAGTGTGAGTAGAGATCAAAAGGGTGTCCTGAGAACCAGCCAACAGTAATGACTAAAGGTTCTTACTTAGGCCTATTCTGCCAAACTATTTGAACTTTAAGGATAAAGCAAACCCAGGAAGAAAGCAGGTTACCTACAAAGGAATATACTAAGTCTGTGGCTCAGTAATTGTGTTCAGCTGAGTTTATATATATATATAAAATCTTGTTTGTAAATGACTGTTTTCAGATGTAAAACAACAGCATTCATGTTGCATCCCTTAAAGAGCTGCTTAGATACATATTTCATCCGTGGGGGAGACGACTGTTGGGTTTTAGCTTATTTCTCTGACTTTGAAAGGAGAGCATGGAGTTGTATAGCTTCCTGACCTTTTGGGAAGTTGGAATATATTTATGTGTTGTGTCCTTTGATTGGAGGTTAGCAGTACAGGCTGTCAGACTATTCTAGCTCAACTGGAAACCCACCAACCAAACACAAAACCAAAAACAATCCAACTATATTTCCTTTATAAAAGCTATGTGTCAAAGGCTTTGAGTCATAGCCTATGTGTCAAAGGCTATGGCTAAAAGGCTTTAAGGAAAGAAATTAGTAAATGTGAACAAAGAGAATAGAAGTTCTCTTACCCTAAGACAAAGCATTAAAATGGGACAAAAGTAATCATGAAGATGAAAAGTACAAGCCAGAATAAAGTAATGACATTAATTTTTATGGGATAAATTACATCACAATAAACATTTATCACTGGCAATGCAAAGGAAAGCAAAGAGTGATGAGACACTAATGTTTCTTTTTGACAGATCATTAGACAAGAAGTCAGGACGATAGAAGGCATGAATATTGTAAGGGTGATCTAAGATACATGTTGAGAGCTTTACCCTGAAAATAGAGATGATTCCTTCTTTTCCCAGGGCCCCAGGGAATTCTTTTTCTAGATCATAAAACCTAAACTTCCAACAAACTGAGTATAATAGAAAATGCATTCTCTAACCACAGTGAAATTTCAAAAATGTTGTACATGAAAATTTAAAACAAAAAGTGCCGATTTCCCCTCCCCCCCCAGTTCAAGCCATCTCTTAAATAACTCTTGATTGGGTCAAAGAGAATAGCAAAATTAAGATAAAAAAAAATCTAGAAAAAAGTATAATGGAAAGTGCATATTAACACTGAGATTTAGTCAAAGCAGTACATAGAGGAAAATTAATGTCCTTAAATAGTGACATTTCGTAGCAAGAGGGAATAAAAAGCATTTCAGCACAGACATAAAAGAAAAAGAAGTTATTAAAAAATATGCACTAGAAAACAGACAATTGATAAATTTATGTTAGTTCTTTGGGAAAAATGCTCCAGTATATAGGCAAGACTTTAGGTAACCTAATTGAGACAGAACAAAATATGGAAAAGGGCAAAAATACATATATCATGACTGTGTTCATAAATTTGAAGCCCAAATGAAATGGATGCTTTTCTAGTAAAGTGTAAATTACCCAAATTGACTGAAGTAGAGGAGAAGAGCCATAAGGATAACAATATTAATAGCAGTAAGTGAGGGCTGTTGGAGAGCTAGCCCCACGCACTCCCAACACAGAAATCTATACCCAAATAGTTCCACTGGTGAATTCTTCCAAACAGATCATACCTACGGTACATAAATTGTTCCTAAACATAAAAAGATGGGAAACTTCTTTTTAAACCTCTTTACTGCCCTATTGGTTGCCTTTTCAACGTCTGTTTGTCCTTGCCACCCCTCTAAAAAGTTTTCTGATTTTTGTCAGGGATCCATTCCATCTTCAGCTCCATGGGGTGGTCTGTGATTAGTCTAAGAACCAATTGATGGGAAAGTAATTGTCCCAGTGCCATTTGTTATAAAGATTGTTCAGTGGGAAAGAAATAGGCTTTTCAACAAGAGGGACGATTGGATATCCACATGCAAAAAGATGAATCCAGAGCTGTGCCTTACACCATACACAAAAGTTAACTCAAAATGTATCACAGACCTAAATGTAAGAGCTCAAATGACAAAACTCTTAGAAGAATACGTAGCTAAGAAAGCATTTGCCTAATCCTATGTCATGAAAAGCACAAGAGATTAAAAAAAAATGGATAAATTGAACTCCATTGAAATTGAAAACTTTTGTGCTTTAAAACACACCCAGTTACATCTTACTACCATTTTGCAACTGAGGTTTTTTTATTTTTCTGCTGGAAATTTTTTAAAATTTAAAAATTTTATATAATTTTTAAAGATTACTTTCCATTTACAGTTATTAAAAAATATTGGCTATATTTCCTGTGTTATACAATACATTCTTGAGCCTCTTACACCCTATGGTTTGTACCTCCCACCCCCCACCCCTGTATTGCCCCTCCCCCTTCTAACTGGTAACCACTAGTTTGTTTTCTGTATCTGTGAGTGAGTCTGTTTTGTTATATTCACTAGTTTTATTTTTTTTAGATTCCACATATAGGGGGCTTCCCTGGTGGCGCAGTGGTTGAGAGTCCGTCTGCCGATGCAGGGGACACGGGTTCGTGCCCCGATCCGGGAGGATCCCACATGCCGCGGAGCGGCTGGACCTGTGAGCCATGGCCACTGAGCCTGCGCGTCTGGAGCCTGGGCTCCGCAACGGGAGAGGCCACAGGAGTGAGAGGCCCGCGTACCTTAAAAAAAAAAAAAAAAAAAATAGATTCCACATATACGTGATATACTGTATTTGTCTTTCTCTGTCTGCCTTACTTTACTTAGCATAATGCCCTCCAAGTCTGTCCATGTTTCTGCAAATGGCAAAATTTCATTTTTTTAAATGGCTGAGTAGTATTCCATTGTGTGTGTGTGTGTGTATAATCACATCTTTATCCATTCATATATTGATGCAAACTTAGGTTGCTTCCATATCTTGGCAGTTGTAAATAATGCTGCTGTGAACATTGGGGTGCATGTATCTTTTTGAATTATACACCCATACACCCAGGAGTGGAATTGCTGGGTCATATGGTAGTTCTATTTTTAGTTTTTGGAGACATCTCCATACTGTTCTCCAAGAATCTGAGTTCTTGAGAACATCATTTGGCTCCTGAACAAAAGAACCCTAAAACTAGCTCTGCCTCTGCAGTGATCATTATAGGAGATGGTCAGCTTACTTTTTGTGAAAGTTTGAGTTGGAGTTTTTGTTACTTGCAGCTGAATACATCCTAAGTGATAAACAGTGAAATGAAATAAACTAACCTCCAAAGATAGCAAATGATGTAGGATAGTATACGTTGTAGGCTGTATTGGCAGAACTGCAAATGTATTAAAGTGATGGATTTTATTTCAAAATACAGAATTACCTAAATTCTAACATTCTGGAAGTATCCTTTTATGTTTTGGTTACATTCCCAATTTAAAAATTCTATAATAAGAAAACACACGAAAAATAAAATTGCAGGATTTTGATGATGAAAATTAAATTTTAGAAAGTAGAATTCAACAGTTAATTTAAAAAATATAAGTGGAATTTATTATTTGGTATTAAGAATATAATTGAAGTTATGAATAAATCAATGGAGGAAAACCATATGGTCTAAATAGATATTGTGAAGTTATTTGATAATTTCACATTTATTCCTTATTTTAAAAAGGAAAATCTTTAGTAATAGGAAAAGAAGGATTGAAGGGTGCTTTCTGATCTTAACATTGTTAAAGATGTCTCAAAGTAATAGTTTAACATCACTTATTATAGTGGAAATTCTAGAAACACTTATTTAAAAAACCCAAATAAGGGTGTTATCAATTCCAGTAAAAAATGTTTCCTTTTGGAAGTGTGACATAATGTTATTTGACACTGAAAAATAAGTGGTAAATGACAGGAGGAAGCAAAATTATTGTAATTTTGAAGATATGATTAGGAAAAAAGAAAACTGACAAACTATTAGAAGCACTTTACTAAGATGCTTATTTACAAATTAAGTGTGTAAATTTCAGTAACTTTCTTTTACACCAACAATAACCATTTAGAATAAATAACAGAGAAAACCCCATTCACAATCACAAACCCCCAAACTTGAAATACACTTGATAAGAATTGTATATGAGTTATGTGAAGGAAACCATAAAACTTTTTAAAGGGACAAAAAGACTTGAAAAAAAAGTCACACCTTGTTTTCACATGAGAATAGCCAACTTCGTAAAATGTCAGTTTTACCTTGGTCTGTAAATTCAGTGTAATCCCAATTCAAATTGTAGTAGAATTTTCTTTTTTAAACTTGATGTTATGATACCCATGGAAATTGGAATGATGGAAGTCTTTAGATTCATGGTCACTTATTGATAGCTAGAGGCTGGATGATTGGGGGAGGTTATCTGAGTCTGGTATCAAGAATCCACTATTGCTTTAAGTGGTTCACTCTTTAGGAGCAAGGCCACCTCTTAACTGGTCTTAAATTCTCTACTTGGGACTTGTTAACTCTCTGGAAGGTGTATGACCTTTTCCCCCCTAGTTGTGTACAGGACAGATTGTCATCAGCTACTGTGGCTACCCAAAAGATTTTTTTCCACAATTGACTTTCTACCTTCATCCTACTCTCTTTGGGGAGTTTAGCTGCCTTACTTTAATGTCTTAGCCAATCATAGCCCTGGCACCACTACAGTCTAACTCTTTCTCTGAAAGTTGAGGCAGTTTGCTTCAAAATATTACCTGAGGCAATATATGATCTTCCTCTTGCCTACTTCCTTGGCCACTATACTTCTCAGGTCACCCCATTCTCTCTACACTATAGCTTTACTGGCCTTTTTTTTCAGTGCTTGGAACAAGTCAAGTTCTCTCCTCATCCCAGGCCCTTTACTTATGGTGTTCCCTCTCTCTGGACCAATTCCTGACCATTCTCCTCTCCCTGTCTCCCCACTCCCCACCCACACATTTGGTCAACTCTAATTCACCCTTCAGGTCTCTGATTAGTTAACTCTTCAGAGAGACTTCTCCTGACCTTTTAAAATTGATTAGGTCCTGTTGTTATGCTCACTCTTTCGGTCCCTGAGCTTTTCTTTCATAGCACTTAACAGTTAATCATGTGTTTATTTTGTTTATAGTCTGTCACGCTCATCAGAGGACAGAGACTACGTCTGCTTAGTTCACCATTGTAGGTCCAGCACCTAGATGGTACCTGCCACGTAGTAGACATTCAGTACATATTTGGTGAATGAATAAGTGTACAATAACTTAAAACATGTTTCATGAGTAGCATAACATGTTTAATGATGCTATATAGGCATTTTACTTACACAGCTTCTACAACCACTCAACACTATTTATCACAGAGACCAATCTGTCTCTCATGTCTAATAAAGTAAATTGGAAGTTCATTTTCAAGAATAGATATTTGTGAGTTGTTGAAAAAAATTTTAGAAAATGAACAGTAATGAGGGCAGACTTGCCTTTACATGTAATAAAATTATGATAAGGCTGTGATTATTAAATCACTGCAATATTGGCCCAGGAAGAGACAGAAAAATGAAATAAAGTCTAGAAGTAAACCCAAGTATATATGGAGTTTTAGTATAGGTCCAACATATTTCATTTTAAATTAGTGGAAAACTGAAAGGTGGTAACCAGCTTGTAAGATGGCCCCCAGTGATCCTTGTCGCCTAGTATTGTCATCCTTCTTAGACCCTCTGACATTGGATAGGGCTGACCTACGTAACCTAAAGAACATTATGAAAGTGACAGTGTGTGACTTCCAAGGTTAGGTCATAAAAGACATTGCAACTTCTGTCTTGTGTTCCCTTGGATCATTTGCTCTGGGGGAAGCCAACTACCATGTCATGAGAACACTCAAGCAATGCTATGGAGAGGATCATGTGGAGAGGAGCTGAGACCTTGGTCAACAGCCACCATCAGCTTGCCAGCCATATGCGTGGGCTCTCTTGGAAGTGCATCCCACTGCCCCAGTCAAGCCTTTAGATGACTGCAGATCTGGGTGACATCTTGCCCGCAACGTCATGAGGATCACCAAACCAGAACCACAGAGCTAAGCTGCTCCTGAATGCCTGATCTAAAGAAGCTGTGTGAGATAATGTTTATTGTTGTTTTAAGCCAGTAAGTACTGGGGTAATTTGTTATACAGCAATAGGTAACTGATCAGATGGATTCTTAAATAAATGGTGTTGGAATAACAAGTCAGCCAGCCAGTATTTGGGGAAAAAGATGAGTTGGATTCTTACTATATTTTTTTTATCAAGAAAATTCCAAGTGAATCAAAGATTTCATTGTAAAAAAATGGAACTATTAATGTATTTAGGAGAAAATAAAGCTGAATATTTTTATACTCCTGGGGCAGAAAAACATTTCCTAATTATGAATATGAAGTTTCCAAACCATAAGGTAAAATTCAGAACTTTTTTTTTTTATGACAAAGAAACCTTATAAGCAAGGGTTAAAGGTAAACTATGAATTAGGGAAACATGTTAGCAACCTGTGTTACGAAAGTTTTTATCTCTTAAATATTGACAGCTCTTGAAAATCAGCAATAAGAAGATTCTCTCTGTAGATGGGTTGGCCAATAACATGCATGAGCAATTCACAAAGTAGGAATACTAATTCATGCATGAGTAGTAGTTATCTGAGAAATATAATTAAGAACAATGAACAATCACATTTTACCTATCAGATTGGTAGAGATTAAAAAGATTGAGATTGAAAAGATTCCTTTATCTGCAGGAAGGTTAGAAAATGTGGGTGGGAATATAGATTTGTCTGACTTTCTTGGAGGGCAGCCTGACGTGTCTCAAAATGGAAATACAAAACTTTTCTACTTGCATGAGTTTATCCTCAGATACAGAAGGATGTATATATTATGAAATCCCCAAGCCTGATTTTTGGCCTCGTCACATTTCCTTCTGCCTTTGTCTCTGTCTTCCACCTCTATGAATTCTGTTTCCCGTTCAGAAATTCCTGTTGAGCCCTCCTGTATCTCCTATCTGCTTCTCAACATTATGCTCTTATTTCTCAAATGTTTCTTCTCTATATTAGTAATTTCCTTAACTTTTAACTTCCATGTTGCCAACTCCTTCTTCTTCCATGTCTATTGTAACATTCAACCCTGCTTTGAAAATTTTATTTTGGCAATTAGTTTTAACTTCCAAAAATACTTTATCGTCCTTGATAAATTCTTTTCTCTAGGAGTCTGTTCTATGATGGGTCCAATAGTTCTTGAATGTCTCTGAGGATGCCACTTAGAAACTTTTTAAAGTTCTCTTCAGATTTCTTGATGATGGCTGTTTGTTCCAGAGTTAGTTGTGTGTGTTCATCTTGCCCCTTTCTTCCCATGCTATTAGACTATCTCCAAGGCCTGGTGCTTCTTGGCTAACTACTTGTACTTGTGAGTGAAGGACTAGGTGAACTGGTGCTGGAGCTGCTCCAGGTTTCCTCTTCAGGTGAACAGGTCTGTTTTCCTTTGAGTGGGAGGGTTACTGCATCCTGGTCCACATGGAGTGGGGACTGTGCTGCTTGGCATGCTTCCCTGTTGGGTGCCGTGTGGGTGGGGAACCAGGCAGCAAGCTGGGTCCCCTCCAGGTTGTCACTGTAGGAAGGGCTTCACTGTGTCATGGGGTGTGTCGGTGTTTATGTTATGAGGCAGTGCTGCTGCTCTCCCTCCCCACTTTTCCTCACCGCCAGTCCCTGTCTTTTCCAGAGGTTCAGAGTTTTCTTTCTCTGTTCTTCTCTCTTACATTGTAACATCCACGCTTGGAGCTCTCCGCAGGTAAACCATCTACTTTGAGTTTCTTTTTCACTGCCACACGGAGGGCAGGGGGTTATGGGTGGGGTGCTTACGAGTCCAGCTATTCTCAAGTCTCCTTTTTAATCAACTTATTTGTCGAGCTACGCTTGCTTTTCTGTACGTGTTGACTCTGAGCTGGAAACTTCTCTTGGATACTTGGGGAATCCTCTAGTCTTCTGTTTGGGGCCACAATGAACACTGCTCTGTCTTCCGGGAGTCCCTCATATTTTTGGTCCTGCAATTTTTCTGATTTCCAGGCATCCTATAAAATATTTAATCTGATGGCACCATTTTTTGTGTCCAGGATTCTTTCATTTTAAAAACAAAAGTCTTTTCTGTCAGTGCATGAGGCCTTGGGTGGGAGGGGAAGTAGACACTTTTGCTCAGATGCCCTGGTTTTTGGTTTTTTTATGGGTGTGTTATCTCCTTGAAGTTGTCTAAATGTGATTATTTAAAACCTTTTTCTGCTTACTGTATTAACGGTTTAGTGAGGGGTTAGGAGTGTGCACGTATGCCTCTTACACATGAGGAGACACTGAAGTCACGGTTAGGATTCAGACCAGGCTGGCTGACTTCAAGGCCCATCCTTGTAACTGCTTCACTGTCTCTTCTGGGTGTTCGTTAGGTGCCTCTTTTTCTTGCTATTTGATTACCTCAAACATCCGGTGTTGCTTGTATTTCTGTTCACATCTCTAGGTAAGGATCTATTACGGAGTGTATTTCTTCACCTCAAGTGAGAATTCCCCCTCCCACTGGCCAGCGTAGGTTCGGTGTCGGAGCTTGACTTCAGATGGCTTTTCCGGGGCAGGTAGGGGCCTGTTCGGGGGCAGGGGTTCACTTCACTGTCCTGCTGGGCGAGGCCGCTCTGCTCCATTGGGTCCGGCCCTGTGTGCGCCTGGCTGTCTTCCCTGTTAGAAAGCTGTGCTCGTGCCCACCCCCCCTTCCCTGGAGCACACGTCAGAGCTCAGCAGTCGGAGTAGGGGCACTAACTCAGCACTCCCACCCTCTCGTTAATTACTTGGCCACTTGTCTGTGGCCAGCTCCCTCTCCTAGCCTGTGCTGTACTGATAATGGGATTATTCTGAGCTTCTCCTGGGGAAACTTGTCAGCTGTCACAGGTTCCTTGTATTCCCTTGGATTTGCCATTGTGCTACCATCAATCTTAGTTTTTCCAGAAGTTCACTCATCTATTCCACAAATGTTTATCGTGGAGGGCAGTGTGCTGAGCATTAGAAAATAAAGGTGAACAAAGAGAGAAACAGCGCATCATGATGGAGTTTCTACATAGTCATGCGGGGAACATAGGCATTAAACAACCACCTCACAGAAAAGGTCATGTTCTGTGATGAAAAGTTGCATTGTGCTTTGGGGACATATGGAAGGGCTACTTAGTGGAAGAGGGGTTGTCATGGAATTCTACCTGGAGTAAGTGACCGTTGACCTGAGCAATGGGAGGAGGAAGAAGGACTAGGAGATGAAGAGTGAGGCCATGTGGAGGGGACAGGAGGGGAAGGAGACCTTACAGATGAAGGGGAGCATGGGCTGCTGGGTACTTACTGTTGCTGCGGGTTCGTTTTCATTATATATTTATTCTCCCGTTTCATGGAGTTTGGGAGGGAGAAAAAGCTAGATCAACTGTCTTGATCGAACCAAGAAGCCTCAAAGAATAATAACCTGGGAAAAATGTATGATATAAGCAATAAATGAAAAAGCATAAAAAACTTACATATCATATGTGTTATGCCATATATATATATATATAAGTATGAAGGCACTATACCAGTACCAAAAATGTTATCCTTGGGAGGTGGGATGGCATGATTTGATGACCTTTTTTATACTTCTATTTGATTTTCAAATTTTCTATGAGTGTGGATTGCTTTTATAATCAGAAAAAAATTTTCTTAAAAGAAACTAATGTTTAACTTACGGTTTGGCTTATAATGATATGTAAAAAAATAATGCAGTTTGTGAATAGGTCAAGGGAACATCAACTGCAGTGTCATGAAGATGTTAAGAAGGGATGACTGAGAGTGGTAGGAGGGTGATCACCTGGTGGGTGTGGTGTTCTCTAAGCCTGAGGAGAGGCAGGAAGACAGTTTATATTGCCCTGTGTGCTGGTGAGTCCAGTATGCCAGGAACTGAGGCAGGGACTTGAGGTTTGGCAAAAGGAAGCCGTCGGTGGCCTTGGAGAAAGCAGTTTCAGTGGTGGCGGTGGGCTATGGAGTGAAGAGGGGTTAAGTAGTGACAGTGAAAGTAAATGACACTCAAAGGGTTGTAAGTGAAATGGAGGGGCAGGGAAGGGAGAGGAGTGATTGGAGGGAGACGTGCGTTCGAGAAGTGATGTGATCCTAGAGCATGGTTAAAGGTCAAAGATATTTAGAAATATTTTCCATGGAAGAATTATATTTCTCAAGGGACATGGAAGGTGTTGAGATCCAGAGCCCAGGGGGAAGGGTAAGCTTTGAAGGAAGGAAAGGTATATGGACACAGAGGGACTTTCATAGTTTGGTGGCAGGGATATGCGAGAGAACCTTCTGATGGCTTCTGTCTTCTCTAGGAAATGAGAAAAGACGTTATCCTCCGTGTTAGGAGAGAGACGGCAGACGTGGAGACTGAGGAGGATGGACAAGACCATTGATAAATGCTGTAGAGAATTTGGGAGAGTGAACTGTGGGTAGGTGGGTTGCATGAAGAGCCCAGTCATGGTTAGGGAACGTGAATGAAATTGAGTTCAGCAGCACCAAGCTGTGGAGTGCCGTTATCTTACAGGGAAAGGATTTTTAGAAATTTAGCTGACGTTTCTGACTGATACCTACAAGCACTTTAGAGGTATAGAACCATAAATTTGTACAAAAAGCTGTTAGAACATGTTTAATAGTTTTCTTTGTCTCTAAGACAAGTAATTTTTTTTTTTTTTTTTTTTTTTTGCTGTATGCGGGCCTCTCACTGTTGTGGCCTCTCCCGTTGCGGAGCACAGGCTCCGGACGCGCAGGCCCAACGGCCATGGCTCACGGGCCCAACCGCTCCGCGGCATGTGGGATCTTCCCAGACCGGGGCACGAACCCGTGTCCCCTGCATCTGCAGGCGGACTCTCAACCACTGCGCCACCAGGGAAGCCCACAAGTAATTTTTAATAATAATAACTAACATTTATTGAGGGCTCTACTCTGTCCCACATGAAAAGGTAAGCACGTTACCTGCATGATTCATGCAAACTTCGCAAGAAAAACCTAGGAAGCTGGTATATTATTGTCGCCATTTAAAAGATGACAAAACCTAGGCTCAGGTAATTAAATAACATGTCCTAGATCACAAGGCTAGTTAGTAACAACAGGGTTTGACCTGCGTCTCATTGACTCCAGAGTGGTGTTATTAACTAGTATTGTGTGGATTGAACCACATTGCCTGTTTTGTAGGTTAAAAAATGACAGAAGATTGGCAATTTTATGGTTCAACCCAGTACTCAGTACTTACTCAAATAATTGCCAAGGTCACTGGACTGCTTTGTTCCAGGCGTTGCCCTAAGTATTTTAATTGTCATAGTCTGTAACATTCTGAATTATTTATAATCTTAATTATCCTGATTTTTAAAATTATCATATTAGTGCTAATTTTTGAATAACATCCTTAGTTTTACTTTTGTTTTTTTGGTCACGCCACACGGCTTGTGGGATCTCAGTTACCAGACCAGGGATTGAAGCTGGGCCGCAGCAGTGAAAACACCAAATCCTGACCATTGGACTACCAGGGAACTCCCCAGTTTGTTTTACTTTAAATGAGTACATTTTGATAGTGATGTTACGTAAATGGTATTTTGTGGTGTTGGGGATCTGCTGGGAATATTGGCAAAAATATAGAAGAAAACAAACATTACAAGTTTAATTTCTCACAACATAAAAACTGACTAAATTGGAATAGGTGTAAGCCTGCTTATTTAGTGTTCATTTCTATTGTTTATTATCTATATCCATAATTTATCTATTGTATATGAATGCATATAAAATCATTATAAGCCAAACCACAGAATAAATGTCAGTTTAAGACTTTTTTTATTATAAAAGCAATCCATACTCATATAAAAGTTAAAAATCAAATATAAAAATTATATATAATAAAATACATATAAATTATATATAATCAGATATTATATATATATAAAAGTCAAATAATTATATATTTGTATTCTCCACAACATCTGATTCAGTGAGTGGCAGTCACTCAAATGTGGATTAGTTTTTAATTCAGTAGGTTTCCGACTTACTACGTATTTGTTGACTGATCAACCTGATTCTTTATGAAGCTTGTTTTGGGTAAAGGGAAGAAATTCCTTCCCAACTTCTCACTTCGTCTCCAATTTGCAAACACCAACAGGTACCAAAGATACTAATTAAAAGTAAATCACCCACTCTCTCATACTAATAAAATATTAGTTCTTAAATTGTATTGTTATACTTCAGTTAAAAATTCCAATTTAAAATTATGAGCTTAGAAATTGGATGAGTACTTTTTTCAAATTAAAGTCTTAGTTAAAAGGATAAAAAGTTATGCTTGTGGCAGTGTTTGGTTTACCAAGCTAGTGGAGGATATTCGACCTCTTTTATCTGCTTCCATACATAATCAGTTAGATTGCATGCATATCGAAGCACTTTAGGATACTAATTTTCCTCCATGTTGGGGACCTGATCTTAAACTGTATAGTCTTAGTATTTTCATATAACTTTTAGTTCAGGTACAAGAATTTTTAAAAGATGGCATGGGAATTAATTATGTGACTGAGAAAAATAATTTCTCCCAAGTTAATTGCACAAATTACTGTAGCCATAAAAGGTTAATGATTGTCAAATATCTTTGATGCATGGAACCTATTAAGTGCCATATCATTTGAATAAGTAGCTAGACTAGTCCTTCTTGGGCAAATGGTCTTAGTCAAAGGACAACAGTACATAGTGCTTTTTTTTATGTTTTAGAGAAACATTTTTTAAACTCTTCAGGTAGAGAACTTAAGTCAACCTTATGAGCCACAATAGATTCTTATATTTCAAATTAAGACAGTTTACATTTCAAAAGGTAATTATGATCATTTATTATCCACACTGTACTTCATAGAACTGCTAAGTTATTACTTGATGTTTATAAATAAATTTATTTTATGCAGACTCAGCATAGGCCTTAAAGAATTAGATAGAATAAATACACAATTATTACGGTGGATATCTGAAGTGAAACTTCTTTTACAGCTATTTATAGAAGAAAACTTTAATATTATATGGTTAATATTTTAATTTTATTTTAAAATGCCAAACTTCATTATGTGTTCCTTAATCTTTGCCTTTTAATCTTTCCTTTTAATGTATACGTTTTAGTGTTTTGCAGTCATTAGCCAGTTCCAAAGGAGTTAACTGGAATGTATTTTTATTTTCAATAGCAATATATCCTAAAGGACAGTCTGAAGAATACTAATTCCTTTAAGAGATGCTTTTCTGGAAATGATTCCATGCTTCAGTAACTTTGGGAAAGACTGCATACTATATCCTCTCCTTAGAAAGGTCACAAAGTACATTAACATATTGAAATATCTGAGAAAATCTAGAGTAAATAAATAAATAAAATTAGCACTGTCGAATTCAGTGTTTCCTAAACTTGATGACAGAACCTTCTTTTGTAAAAAAAAAAAAAAAAAAAAATTGAAGTATAGTTGATTTACAATGTTGTTAGTTTCAGGTATACAGTAAAGTGATTCAGTTATACATATATATATATATATTCTTTTTCAGATTCTTTTCCCTTATAAGTTTGTTTTCTATGTCTGCGGGTCTATTTCTGTTTTGTATATAAGTTCATTTGTATCTTTTTTTTAGATTCCACATATAAGTGATATCATGTGATATTTGTCTTACTACACTTAGTATAATAATCTCTAAGTCCATCCATGTTGCTGCAAATGGCATTATTTCATTTTTTATGGCTGAGTATTATTCCATTGTATATATGTACCACGTCTTTATCCATCATCTCTTGATGGATACTTAGGTTTATAAATAAAGATAGAATTTTTAGTAGTATGCATGATACTCATATATTTGTATATCATATAAATATAATGTAATATTTATGGAATATAAATATATAATTAAAGGAAATTTATCATATTCAACAAATATTATTGAATACATACTATGTGTCAGGCACCATGCTGGAGTAGAGAATGATAAAGAGAAGGTAACTTGCCCAAGTGGAGTTTACGTTCCAGTGGAGAAAGCAGATAATCAACAAGTAAACCAATGAGTAAATAAAATCAGTAGAAGGTGTGATACCTCCTGGGAGAGCAATAGCAGCATGCTGTGATAGAGAATCACTGCTGTGGTCGAGATGGGTCAACTTTTAGATAGAGCAGTGTGGAAAGGCCTCTCAGAGGAAGTAGCATGTCAACTAAAAGCTAACAGAGGGACAGGAAGGAGCCAACTCTAGGAGAAATGAGGGCAGAGGTAGAGGATCAGGGGAGAAGAGCTAGGTGAGTGTGGAAGGTTGAATAATGGCTCCCAAAGGTATCCAGGTCCTCACCCCTGGAACTTGTGAATATGTGATTAAGTTGAGGATCTTGAAATGGGGAGATCATCCTGGATTATCTGGGTGGGCCCCAAGTATAGTGTCCTTATAAGAGGCAGATTTGACTTCAAAATAGAAAAAGGCCACGTGACAGAAGCAGAGGGAAGTAGAATCAGAGAGAGAAGATGGTACACCTCTAGCTTTGAAGATGAGTAAAGGGGCGGGAAGCCAAAGAATACAGATCTAGAAGCTGGAAAAGGCAGGGAAATGGATCCTCCCCAAGAGGCTCCAGAGAGAGTGAGGCTCTGGCTGACTTTTGCCCTTTTAAAAAAAATTTATTTATTTAATTATTTTATTTTTTATTTTTTGGCTGTGTTGGGTCTTCGTTGCGGTGTGCAGGCTTCTCATTGCAGTGGCTTCTCGTTGCGGAGCACAGGCTCTAGGCGCGAGGGCTTCAGTAGTTGTGGCACGCAGGCTCAGTATTTGTGGCGCATGGGCTTAGTTGCTCCGTGGCGTGTGGGATCTTCCTGGACCAGGGCTCGAACCTGTGTCCCCTGCATTGGCAGGCAGATTCTTAACCACTGTGCCACCACGGAAGCCCGAGTTTTGCCCTTTTGTCCTCATATTTTGGACTTCTGGCTTCCAGGACTGTTAAGAGAGTAAATTGCTGTTGTTTTAAGCCATCAGTTTGTGATAGTTTTCCACTACTGCTATAACAAATTAATACAGATTTGGGTACCTGGAGGAGGGGTGCTGCTGTAACATATACTTAAAAATGTAAAAGTGACTTTGGAAATGGTCAGTGGCTAGAGGATTGAATTTTAATGTGCATGAATGAAGAAACCTAGGTTTCCTTGAACAGGCTGTTGGTAGAAATATGGATGTTCAAGGCTCTGCTGCTGAGTGCACAGAAGGAAGTGAGAAGCTTGTTCTTGGAAACTGGGGGAGGCAGATTCTGGTTATACAGTGGCAGAAAGCTTAGCTGAATTATGTCCTGCAGTTTTATGGAAAGCAGAACTTGTGATGAACTTGAATACCTAGCTAAGGACATTTCCAAGCAAAGTGTTGAAAGTGCTGTTTGGTTTTTTCTTGCTGCTTATGGTAAAAATACGAGAAGAAATTCTGCCTGTGGACTGCAGCTTCAATGCATGCCTTAGAGTTCCAGCCTGCCCTTTCTGACAGCCTGCCCTAACGACCACACTTTGAATAGCAAGGTTGTGGAGAGCCATGTTTGTTTATTTAGAGTGTCAAACGTGTTAGAGTGTCAACACGAGTTTGAATTTGCTCATCTGTTTTCAAAATGTTTACCACTGACAATAACTTAACTGATCTAATTACAGTGATCTAAGCCAGTATATAAAAACTATGCCTTCTCGTATTTTGAAAAGCTTTTTGGCGTCTCTCCTGTACTAGCTTGAATAGCGCTCCTCCCCCCACCCCCCAATTCATGTTTACCCTGGAACCTGTGAATGTGACCTTATTTGGAAATAGGGTCTTTGCAGATATAATGAGGTTGAGATGAGGTCATGCAGGATTAGGTGGGCCCCAGTCTAGTGACACTCCCTTACACAGTGAGGGGAATTTGGACCCCAGGGACACACAGGGAGAATACCACATGAAGACAGAAGCAGAGATAGAAGTTACGCTGTCACAAGCCAGGGGACACCAAGGATTGTTGACAGCCACCAGGATCTAGGAGAGAGGCATGGAGCAGATTCTTCTTCTGAGCCCCCAAGAAGGAACTGACCCTGCCAACAGTCTTAATCTTGGACTTCTGGTGTCCGGAACTGTGAGAGAATAAATTTCTGTTGTTTTAAGCCATCCAGTTTGTGGTATTTTGTTATGGCAGCTCTAGGGAACAAATTCATCTTCTAACAAGTAAAAATTAGATAAGAGACTCTAGCAAATTAATTAAAAAACGCAATAGAAAATGCTACTCTTCCACAGAGCCAGTGCCTACGATGGCTGTTTTCCAAATTTGGAATTCTGGAGGTTTAAGTTAGCTATGATAGCTCCTTGGGTACTTCTTAAACCTTTTGTGCCAGGTGAGATTTAGAATGGAGTGGAAAGACCTTGAACACAAAATCAAACTTAATATCAAACTGAGAAGGGACAAGAAAGAGCTAGAAGGAAGGTTGCATAAAGTGGCACCATGTCTTTTGCAATTTGTTTCTTGCAATTTTTGCCCTGGGCTGGCCAGGGAAATAACAGACTCTACGGAAGTCAGCTCTTAAAAATGTCTTTCCTGTCATTCTTTTCCTCTGTCCTGTCAACCCCCGCATGACCTTTATTCCTTGTGCAGGACTTAGAAATGCACTTTGAATATAAGCAGTTTGCTTATAGCAATGTTGGAACTAAAAGGATGCCTCATTTTGTGGAATAGAGTTGTCCCTTGAAATTCTGCTTTAAAGTACATTCTATGAAGTGAAGCTATGTTTTCTTCTTTTTAGTTTTTCTATTGTAGAGTAAAAGATTTCTTCCCACAAGGAAATAATTGTACCCAATATGTATTAAAAAATATTTAAAAGTAGATATGTATCCAATAAACAAACAATAGAAATATTTTGTAAAGAATATTCTATATTCAAGATAGCATAATATATATATTACCTAAGGCTAAATTAAAAAGAAAACATGCAAAGCCTTCACAAAGACATAAAAGGAGACATCAGTAAATGCACTGATGTACCATATTCACCATGGAAAGTATCAATATTACAGAGATGGCAGTTGTCCCCACATTAACCCATAAATTCAGTTCTAATCGATAACTGAGCAGTTACAACATTTTTCATAGCAGACATTTTCAAACTTCACAGAAGAGAACAGTATAGTGAACCCCCGTGTACCTATCATCTAGCTTTGATAGTTACCAGCATTTTGGCAATATTGTTATAATTGCAGGAATTTGAGGGTAAGAGTGTGTTTTGTTTTCCTGGAGAATTTTAAAGCAGGACTAGAAATCATCATGCCATTTTGCCTGTAATTACTTCAGTTTTCTTTTTTTTTTTTTTTTTTTTTTTTTTGCGGTATGTGGGCCTCTCATTGTTGTGGTCTCTCCCGTTGCGAAGCACAGGCTCCGGACGCGCAGGCTCAGCAGCCATGGCTCACGGGCCCAGCCGCTCCGCAGCATGTGGGATCTTCCCGGACTGGGGCACGAACCCGTGTCCCCTGCATCGGCAGGCGGACTCTCAACCACTGCGCCACCAGGGAAGCCCTACTTCAGTTTTCATCACGAAGTACTTATTTTTTTAAAAACATACTACTATTCCATTATCATACCAAAAGAAATGAATAGTAACTCCTTAATATTAATTTTCCATCCACATTCAGACATCTCAGGTTGTATCCAAAGATGGCTTTTTCCACTTGGCTTATTTGAATTAGCATGTAAACAAAAGTCCTTACATTGTATTCGATTATGTCCTTTAAGCCTCTTTGGTTGTATAATGGCTTCCCACCTTTTATTTCCTGCAGTTTATCTGTTGTGTGTGCCTTTGTGTGTGGGGTCGTGGGGATGTGTTTGGCGGGTGTGCGTGTTCCAGTGGTATGTGCCTAATCCTTCTCTTAAAAACCTTCCACCTGAGGTTTTATAGTCCGCTGATGATTACTGCCTAGAACCATGATTTCCTCAGGGGTTGAAAAACAGTGCATTTCTAATGATATCATTCTTTATGCTTTTATTAGCTAGAATTCTTCCCTCATCAGCTATATAGTTACCCTGAAATAGTTATACTAGAAGGGCAGGTAAATGCTTGATTTTTTTCCTTTATCAATTTTCAGAGTAATAAGCTGATGCCTGCTTGGTTATCTGCTGCTGCGTAACAAATTACCCCAAAACTCAAGGGGCATAAAACAACAACTGTTTTATTAAACATTGTTATTTGATAGGTCAGGTATTTTGGAGGGCTTGGCTGGCAGTACTGTTATATGTGGAAGAAGGTGGATGGGCTGATCTGGAGGGTCCAAGACTGATTCACTCACGTGTCTGGCACCTTGGAGGAGGGGATAGTTAGAGGGGTAGGCTCACCTGGGACTACTTATCAGAGAGCCTAAACATGTCCCCTTAGGCATGATGGTCCCAGGGTAGTGTTGGGCTTTTTCCATGGTAGCTCAGCGTTCCCAGAGGGAATGTTCCAAGAGTCCCCTGTGTAAGCTGCAAAGCTTCTTATGTTTTAGCCTTGAAGTCTCAGAATTTTACTTCTATTGCATTCTCTCAGTCAAGTAAGTCACTGAGGCCGGTCTGGATTTAAGGGGAGGAGCAGGAAAGAATTTGCAGCCATCTTAATCTACCATAATACTCTAGCAAATTCTTCTGGTGACCAGTGATTTTAAAAAATCTAATAAGATTATTGATTCATGAATTTTTATGTACTTGGTGTTTATTCCATGTCACTCATTAGTTTTTACTGACACTCAAATTGTCACATTTTTGGCTAGTTGGGCCCCTTTAAGTTGGATCTTGTGATCCAACTTTTTGCAAGACTCAATTAGTTTTTTAAAAAATTATCTTATGGTTTAAAAAACATATAAAATATAAAATTTGACATCTTAACCATTTTTAAGTGTGTAATTCAGTGGCATTAATTTATATTCACAATGTTGTGCAACCATCACCACTATCTATTTCCAAACCTTTCTCATCACTCCAAACAAAAACTCTATAGCCAGTAAGCACTAACTCACCATTCCCTCCTCCTTCTACTTCTGGCAATCTCTTATCTATTTCCCGTCTCTGTGAATTTGCCTATTCTAGATATTTCACGTAAGTGGAATCATACAGTATTTGTCCTTTTGCGATTGGACATAGCATAATGTTTTCAAGGTTCATCCATATCGTAGCATATGTCAAAATTTTGTTCCTTCTTTGGCTGAATAATATTCCATTGAATGGATATACCACATTCTGTGTATTCATTCATCTGTTGGTGGATAATTGGGTTGTTATCGCCTTTTGACTATTGTGAATAATTCTGTGAATGAATATTGGTGTACAAATATGAGTTTGTTTCCAGTTCTTTTGAGTATACACCTAGAAGTGAAATTGCTCAGTCATATTGTAATTTTATGTTTAGTTTTATGAAGAACTGCCAAAACTGTTCTCCACAGTGGCTGCACCATGGTAGTACACTCCTACTAGCAATTTCTCCACATCCTCTCCGCTTGTTAATTTTCTTCGTTTTGTTTTAAACTATAGCCATTCTAATAGGTGAAGTGATATCTCATTGTGATTTTTGACTTGCAGTTCCCTAATGACTAATGATATTGAGTATCATTTCATGTGCTTATCAGCCATTTGCATATCTTCTTTGGAGAAAAGTCTATTCAAGTCCTTTGCCCATTTTTAAATTAGGTTGTTTGTTATCTTGTTTAGGAGTTGTTTAGATATTGTGGATATTAAACCCTAATCAGATAGTGTATTTGCAAATATTTTCTTCCATTCTGTAGGCGTTTTTTTCGGTTTCTTGATAATATCTTTTGAAGCACAAATTTAAAAAATTTTGATCAAGTCCAGTTTTTTCTTTTGTTGTTTGCGCTTTTGGTGTCATTTCTAAGAATCCATTGTCAAATCTAAGGTCATGAGGATTTACCCTTATGTTTTCTTCTAAGAGTTTTATGGTTTTAGCTCCTATACAGTATTTAGGTTGTTGATCCATTTGAGTTAATTTTTGTACGTTATGTGAGAGAGAGGTCTAACTTCATTCTTCTGCATGTGGACATCCATTTGTGCCAGCACCATTCGTTGGAGAGAGAGTTCTTTTCCCATTGAATAGGATGTGGAAACCTTGTCAAAACTAACTTGGCTGTGGAGATATGGATTTATTTCTGGACTCTCAATTCTATCCCATTGGTCTATATGTCTGTTCTCATGCCAGTACCACACTGTTTTAATTGTTGTGATGTAGTAAGTTTTTTTTTTTTTTTTTTTTTTGCGGTACGTGGGCCTCTCACTGTTGTGGCCTCTCCCGTTGCAGAGCACAGGCTCTGGACGCGCAGGCTCAGCGGCCATGGCTCACAGGCCCAGCCGCTCTGCGGCATGTGGGATCTTCCCGGACCAGGGCACGAACCCGTGTCCCCTGCATCGGCAGGCGGACTCTCAACCACTGTGCCACCAGGGAAGCCCTGTAGTAAGTTTTAAAATTAGGAGTGTGAGTCCTCCAATTTAGTTCTTCTTTTTCAAGATTGTTTTGCTATTTTGGGCCCCTTGCAATTCCTTATGAATTTGAGGATTGACTTTTCCATTTCTATAAAAGACTCCTGGCATTTAATAGAGATTGCATTGACTCTGCAGATCACTTCAGGTAGTCTTGATATCTTAACAATATTAAGCTTTTTGATCCATGAATATGAAATGTCTTTCCTGTTATTTAAGTCTTCTTTAATTTATTTCAGCAATATTTTATAGTTTTTAGTGTACAGTTCTTGCACTTTCTTGATGAAACTTTTTCCTAGGTATTTTATTCTTTTAGATGTTAATGTAAATGGAATTGGTTTCTTTCTTTCTTTTCTTTTTTTTTTTTTTTTTTTTTTGCAGTACACGGGCCTCTCACTGTTGTGGCCTCTCCCGTTGCGGAGCACAGGCTCCGGACACGCAGGCTCATCGGCCATGGCTCAGGGGCCTAGCCGCTCCGCGGCATGTGGGATCTTCCCGGACCGGGGCATGAACCCATGTCCCCTGCATCAGCAGGCGGACTCTCAACCACTGCGCCACCAGGGAAGCCCCTGGAATTGGTTTCTTAATTTCCTTTTCAGATAGGTTATTGCAGATGTATAGGAATGTAACTGATTTTTTCATGTTGATTTTGTACTCTACAACTTCCCCGAATTAATTTATTAAGTTCCAGTAACTTTCTTATGGATTCTTTGGGATTTTCTGTATACAGGATCATGTCATCTTTGAGTAGAGATAGTTTACTTCTTCCTTTCCAATTTGGATCCCTTTTTTCTTGTCTAAGTGCCCTGGCTAGAACTTCCAGTACCATGTTGAATAACTGTGGTGAGAGTGGGTATCCTTTTCTTATTCCTGATCTTATGTGGAAAGCCTTCAGTCTTTCACCATTGGGAATGATGTTAGCTGTGGGTTTTTTATAAATGCCCTTCATTATTTTGAGGAGGTTTCCTTCTATTCCTACCTTTTAAAGTATTTTTATCATAAAAAGATATTGAATTTTGTCAAATGCCTTTTCTTGTCAATTGTGATGATCATGTGGTTTTATTCCCTTGTTCTGTTAACATGGTGTTACATTGATTTTCCTACATTGAAGCACCCTTGCATTCCTGGATAAATCCAATTTGATCATGGTGTGTAATCTTAATATGCTGTTGGGTTCGGTTTGCTAGTGTTCATTTTGAGACCCCCATTAGTTTTTGGTAGTTTTGTGGGTTGCTGGAATAATAAGTGTCTTAGTCTCATGTACATTTCATCACCTCACTGTGGAATCAAGCATTTTGGAAAGTAGCCCTTGTTCTCTTTAGTGGAAACAATATTTAGAAACCACAGTTTGGATTATTGCTTTTTGGTGTTTACAGTGGTTAGAGCTAGGAAATACAAATACACACATACCTATCTCTGAGGTCATATATACACAGATACGTATTTGTAGTAATATGATAAGCATATATTTATTTTAAGGTGAAAAACTTATGCTTCTAAGTCAAATGCAAGAGTACTAGCTCTTCTTTGACTTTATATTGGAAAGTCTGAAACTACTCATTTGATTTATCCTATGATATAACTATGATAGTTAAAAACTGATGATACCACAGTATTTCTATTTACAAAAAGACTATAGAATGCTATTTGATATTTCTTTGCAGTTCTCTTCCTCCCCACACCTGCTCCTTCTCCTCCATCCCCTCCCATCCCCCCCTCCCCCCGCCCCACCACTGCCTTAGGCTGTATCCCTCTGGAGAAATGTGTGGTCAACATTCAGCATTTTTTTTGGCCGCATCACACTGCTTGCAATCGCGCTGCTTGCAGGATCTCAGTTCCTTGACCAGGGATTGAACCTGGGCCACGGAACTAAAAGTGCCGCATCCTAGGCGCTAGACCACCAGGGAACTCCCCAAATTCAGCATTTTAAAGTAACTTGAAGGAATTATTTTCTCTGTGTGGGTATGCCACCAACCTGATGTGCAGTTTAGTTCATTTTCTATTTGGTGACTGCCTTTTGCTTGTTTTTGTTTAATTTTGTTTTTAAGTTACATAATAGGATTACATGGTTTCAGTGTCAACGTTGTAAAACAAGACATATCCAAAGAGATCAGCCCATGTTCCCTTCCTGTTTGTATTATTTTTACTTTCTCATCTAAGTTGTTGCATTTGTTGGCCTAAAGTTGTTCATGGTATTTCTTCATAATTCTTTTAGTTTCTGAAGAGTCAGAGGTAATCTTTCATTCCTGATTTTTGTGGTCTGTATTTTCTCTCATTTTTCTTGCTAAGGGTTTGTATACTTAAGGGTTTGTCAATTTTATTGATATTTTTAAAGAATTTACCCTTGGTTCTTTAAATTTATCTAGAACATTTATTTTTCTGTTTTATAGTTCTTTAATTTCCACTCTCATCTTTATTATTTCCTTCTTTATGATTGCCTTCAATGTGTTTTCCTTTTTTTTCCTCTACATTTTGAAGGGAAGTGCTTAGATTATTGATTTGAGGTCATCTTGTTTACTAATAGAGGCATTTAACACTATAAAGTTTCCCTTAAGTCTTGCATTAGCTGTGTCCCATGCATTTTGACCTGATATGTTTTTATTTCTGCTGATATCAAAATCCTTGCTAATTACCATTGTAATTTTTTCTTTGACCTATTGTTATTTAGAAATGTGTTGTTTAATTTCCAAATATTTTTGGATTTTTCTAAATTTTCTTTTATTGTTTATATCTAATTTAACTCCATTATGGTTGGTGAATATACTTTGTATAATTTCAATCCTTTTAAATTTATAAATGCTCTTTTTTAATTGGCCTAGCATATGGCTTATCTTGGAGAATGTACTATGTGTACTTGAGAAGAATGTCTCCTTTTTTTGTTGTCGAGTGGAGTGTGCTGTAGATGTTTGTTAAAGTAAGTTGGTTGATAGTGTTTTTCAAGTCTTCCATTTCCTTGTTGATCTTTCTGCTTGTTTCTATCCATTGTTGAAAGTGGAGTATTGACATGTTCCACTATTATTGTTGAATTGTCTATTTCTCTCTTTAGTTTTGTCAGTTTTAGTTTTGTGTATTTGGGGGCTCTGTTATTAGGTTCATAAACATTTATAATTGTTACCTTTCCTTCTGAATTGACCCTTTTATTACAAAATTTCCCTTTTTTTTTCTAGTAGCATTTTTGTCTTGAAGTCTGTTTTGTCTGATATTAGTATAGCTCTACTTTGCTTACTGTTAGTGTGATTCATCGTTATCCTTTTGTTTTTGACTTACTTGTGTCGTTCAATCTGAGTCTCTTTTGATAGCATATAGTTGAGTCATTTTTTCAAAAAATCCATAGTTAATCTGTTTTTTGATTTTAGTGTTTAATTCATTTACATTTATTATAATTACTGATAAGATAAATGTCTACCATTTTATTTGTTTTCTACATGTCATCTTTTTGGTTCATCCATTACTCTCTCATGCCTTTTGTGTTAGGTAGATTTTTTTTCTCCCATATATATGTTATTTTCTTAGTTGTTATCTTGGGGATTACAATAAACATCTTAATTTAAAACAATCCAGTTCATATTAATCCTCACATAATTTCAGTAGTATAGAATCTTGCTCTAATATAGCTCTAACCCTTTTCCCCACCTTTATGCTATTTTTATTTTACAAATTACATCTTTATACATTGTAAGCCCATTAAAGTCTTTATAATTGTTGTTTATACAGTTGCCTTTCAAATCAAATAGAAGAAAGTCGTTACACCTTCTATCCCCCCAAAATATAATGATTGTCTTTTATATTTACCTTTGTAGTTTCCTTTACTGGTGTTCTTTACTTGGATTTGAGATTTCATTTAGTTTCATCAACGAAACTGCCATTCCTCCCCTCCTGCCGTATGGGTGAATTTTAATAGCAAGTGAAGCAATAAGTCCATGAATATTACATATATCATGTACCCATTTTATAAACTTAGAAACAACTAAAAGAACATAAATGCACATAATATACATAATATACACACACACATATATATATATGTATATAAAATATTTTCGTCACCCAGAAATACATGAGTAGTTCCAGATAGTGGTCTCCTAAGGTGGAGGCAGGCCTAGGAATGGGATGGGGGTACATAGGAATATGTATGTTATAAATAAGGGCCAGTTTTATTTTGGAGTAATGGGTTCATGGGGTTTTATTACATTATTAAAAACATGTACACAGACAAAAAATTTTATGGTTGTGGTTACTTTCACACTAACATATGAGATGGGGAATCTATCAATATTATGTAATGGAGTTTTATGAAACAGTTTGACCTCAGCTTTCAAAGCCATTTTTATGACCAGAGGAATTACTTAGGGAGGATATCTCTGCCCAGTCCCACATGGGGCTGCCTCAGCTTGCCCAGACTCCATTATCAGGACAAGATGGGGTAACGATGAAAGAAGTGATGGCCATACTGCTGCTTTGAGACAAATGGTTGTCTCACACTGCCCCTCCCTAGGTCCCTGCCACCATCTGCAATCTCACAGCCCTCATCTCCATAATGTGCTCTGAGGGGTTTAATAAATATACAGGAGCTGTCAGCAAGAGTCCAATAAATATACAGGAAATTCTGCCCTCATTAAATCCATATTTAAAGCATGATGTTCTCCAGTTGCTCAAGCATTCAAGAGATTTTTTAGAATAATCAAGTGGAGATTTTGGGAGAATACCCAGAACTGCCATCAAGATGACTTGAGCATAATATCATGCAGACAGGATCAGAAGGGAAAGGAAACTAAGAAAATGAAAATTTAAACAGTTGTAGTTTTTCTATTTTAAAGAATGACTTTTTAAAATAGAAGTGTCAACACAGAGTGTTGATAATGGGAGTACCACCGCTGGGTAATTGATATGACTGGAAACCTTTTTAGAGAGGCAGTATTGGTAGAGTCAGATGGTACTCCCAGACCTTTTTATGTGGGATGCATAGAAAATGGCAATTTTTATGGTTTGTTGGGAAAAATAGCAAGGCTGCTCATGGCCACAGTACCTTGAGCCAGCCACAGTTCACTGGTTGTGAAGACCCAACTTTGATTTCTGGATTTACTTCTTATACTTTGGACAGTTACATTACTCCTCTGAGCCTTAGTTTACCTATCTGAACTATGGGAATAGTTCTGCCAATTTGTAATGATTTTGTATCTACTAGTTTTAGAATATAAAAATTACCCCTTAGTTTCTCAAATACTTAAAATATAAAATAACGTTTGAATATTGACCAAAATCAGAGCAAATGGCATTTGTACAAATGCATAGCCATTCAATTTTTATTTATCTGGATTTGAAAACCAGTACATGACATTTGCTAGGAATTGATATTGATGCCCTCATATATTTGCGTGGCTGTCTTTACCGCTTTTGTCAATTAGGAGGTATGAACACCTGCTGTACATGTACCTTGTACCAGCTATTGTGGGAGATATAAAGAAGCAGAAAACTGGGTCCTACCCTCATGGACCTCAGTCTGACTCATGATCTGTTGCTTTTAGGTGAATCATAAATGACAAAGTTGTATCATTTACAGAAAATAATATTCAGAAAATAAATGTAAAAAGACCTTAAAGAAGGGAAAGCTCCATGTGGCTTAGTGTCTTGCACTCAGTAGGATATGCAGGGGATATGTGTAAGGTCTAACGGAGATTCTTCGGAAGGGGTTTAATGAGGACTGAAGAACTGAGTGATCAGATACGAAGGATGGCGAAGTCTGCCTCTTCAGAGAGTTTTTATTGTGTCTTCTCAAGACATTTACTTGGAAGCACAATATTCATTTCTGAAGAGACAAAGACTAAGTTTTAGGAAAGAAATTTCTCCTAGATACTATTATAAAGTTTGAGTATTTCTGTTACGATTTTATTACTTCCCATCTGTGGTAGATGTTTTATTGAAATCATTTGGATGTTATCAAGCTGTGACAATGATGCTTTAAAGGTCATACGTGAAACACAATTAAATTTTCCAAGTGAAATAATATGCATTGTGAAAGGCAAATAATTTGAAGTAGTTTTTTTCTTTTTTTATATGGGCCATTTTATGATGACATTTTGAGGTGTTTAAATAGATCACTATGTTGTTTTCTTCTTGATTGCAGTTTTCCCTTCACTGTTTGTGTAGCTTAAAAATAGAAACCAGTGTGTTTAAGTTTCAACATTATTGAGTCTTATAGTTAATATGAACTATTCTAAATTCAACACTAGATTCTATCATAACTCTGGAAACTTACTAAAATTATTTTGTTCTTATGTAAATGTGATGGCTTCTGATTGATAGAGATTTAATTATGTACACTTTGGTTTATTATAAATTAGGTAAACCAACATTTCTGTATCTCTGTCATTAGCTTCCTCATTAGGAGATCCCTAAGATTCCCTCTGTGTAAAATTTTGTGATTTTATTTTACCTTACTTTTTTCCCCATAATAGTAATGAATGATTGTTTCTTTGAAATGTTTGGAAATTAATACTGGAAAATTTTTAGTTATTATTGCCTACTGTAGGTTATTTTAATATTATGACTATTTGACAGTGTTTTCTGTTTGATTTGTGGTGCTGACTCCTACATGCCACTGGAAAAAAGGTATTTTGGTTCTAATATAAAGAGCAATTATTTAGGTAGCAGCAAAATGACTTAGGTAAACAAAAATTTCTTTGTACTTATGAGCAAAATGACAGATGACACCTGTCTGAGTAAAGTGTGAAAAGAGCACAGGTATATTAAAACAGGGAGACTCAATATTATATCAGTGTTTTGATGTACAATAGCCCAGTGGTTATTATCTGTTACAATAGTCTGATCCTGTTGTGTGTTTCCTTGTGGAATGCTCACTGGTGTGCTCTTTCTGAGAGGGAGGAGTCCTGCACATCTGTGTGGGTGCTGGAGTCGTATATTTCAAGTTGAATTAGGGCGGGGGGTGTGTGTGTGTGTGTGTGTGTGTGTGTCTGTATCCACCTGTTTATCTCAGGTCATACAGAATTGATAGTATTGCTGTTAACAGGGTCTGTTGACGTTCCTTTGTTTATCTAAACAACTGATCAGGTGTGGCATCATGTTAGGGATCCAGTAATATGCAGTGGAAAAGGAGTCTGACGTGCCTTTGTTTATCTAAACAACTGATCAGGCTCCTCTTAGGTGTGGCATTCGTTTAGGGATCCAGTAATATGCAGTGGAAAAGGAGTTTGGAATCATTACAATTATTAAATACTTCTGAACTGGTTTTGAAAGCTGCTCTGGGCTGAAAGCCAGTTCATTCTTGTCAGTGTTTTTACATGACTGAGTTCAGTTACTTCAGAGCTAGAACAGTTGCAGCCTTGGTAAATGGTTTAATTCTGCCTGGTGGTACAGTGTAGGATCCTTTTAAATGCTGCTGTAATTGGTGTTGAAATGATGTGTTTTGACTGGGCAAGAATGGAAGAGCTATTTTGGAGTATTTTCAAAGGTAGAAATTTAAAATAAAGTAACTTGTTAATTTAGTGTTCTGTAACGTATATAATAAGATTGAGGTTTCACTGTTTATCTTAAGTAAATGAAAATATTCAAATGAGCCTTTTATATAAGAGGAATTGCCTATATGTGAAAGACTGAGCAAAAACAGTTGGATTTAAAAAGTTGAGCTAGTTGATAAAAGGCTTGGGTTCTGATCGTGGCCTACCTATAAGCAACCTTTATGACTTTGGGGAGTTTTAATATCCTTGTTGTTAAAGAGGATCTGTTCCAACTCTCTCATTTGTAAAACTTTCCTTAGTCCTGGAATTTCTTTTTGAAAGAAATAAGTGGGGTATTAGTGGCTGTATGAGTATATTCTGCTATCATGGGAGCTTGAAGTTTGAGGGAGAGTGTACAGTAAATGGGAGTAAAACTTGGACATGCCACATCCAGAGGACCCAGAGCCTTATTGCTAGACCAGGCTATACAGACTTTACACCATAAGTGCACAAATTAGAAACAAGTAGCCAGTGGGCTGACCACTGGTTTTAATGCTTCTCCTGAACATTGTGTATCAAAACAGCCTTACAGGTGTATACCCTCTCCATTCCCCACGCTTTTTACCTTTTCTTAGTCTCATACTAGACTGTTGTACCTGCCTTTTGCCTTTGAAATTTCTTGAGTTTATCCCATGTTGGGGTAATATGTAGACATAGAAGGGTTTTGAGAGGAGAGTGACATCATCAGATATGCTTATAAGAAAGCTTACTTTAGCGAAACAGTGCAAGGTTGATAGAGTAGACTCAAGGGTAGTGGCTGGGTAGCTAACCCTGTAAGAAAGTTAATAGCAGTATTTTTTATTTTGTTTCATTACTGTTTTCCTCAGAATAGTTTTGAATGTTACAATTTTTAAACAAAATTTAGAACAACTTAATCCAAAATTTTTTTGCTCTCATTTAAAAGCTGATGCATTGAAATATGAACTCAGTCAATTACCATCTCACTGTGCTTATCTTGGCATAGAACTTGGATGTGTGTATTACACTGGACTCTTGTCTTAAATCTCTATTAGATATAGATATATGTATAGATATATCTATATAGATATATCTGTGGGAAAGCTTTTTTGATAGCCCAGACAATATAAATAACCCTAGATTTGTACTTAAGTACCAAACGTGTTTCTCTCTCTCTGTGCTGCTTGTGTCTGAGGAGAACTTGCTAGGTTATTTTTTCCTCTCCTACTGCACTCACTGCCTTGGTGTATTATTGTCAAGTCAAGATCAGATACTCTGGAGTCAGACAGACCTTGTTCAAATCTTACCTCTCTTTCTTCCTTGGGCCAGTTCATTAATGTGCCTAAGTTTTGGTTTCTTACTTGATTTGGTTTCTTACTTGATAGATCGTTTTGTGGACATCGTAATAACATTCAGCTTTACCATCCGGCCTAGGGTACTAAACAAAGATATAAGCCAATCTCCTAGTGTTTGGATGTGTTTCATAAGGAGGGATATTTAAGGGAAAGTCATCAAAGACTTTTTGAATGATTGAGAAACCACACACAACATCCACATATAAACACACACACAGAAACATAAGGAGATTTATGTGTGCATGAATACAAACATTGATATAAACACAAAAAGAATTTAGAAAGTTAATGAATGGAGGAGTTTCCATTTTGTAGAATAAGAGCAAACAGTACATTTGTAATGTAATACTAACACAGAAAAGCAGAAAATACCCTCTTCTAATTTTACCTCTTTGTGGGCAAGATTGAGTAAACTGCAGAGCTGGTGAGGCACAGAGAACTGGTTGCCAACAGGATCAAGAATCCTAGAGAAAAGGGCAGAGATTATCCTTTCACCTGAAATTGCTCTCTCTCTCTCCATATGGGTAGAGAAAAACAAAAACAAAACACACAATGAACAGAGACAGGGCATACTGTCTGCACGAATGACGCTCAGGGTGAAAGAAGTCCTCACAAGCTGGCTTTTGTTTCTCCCTTAGTTTATGACCTACTCAAAATTCACTGGGCTTCCTGGAACTTCATATTAAAATTTTCGTAGATCACAGAAGGAATTTTCAAACAGCATAATCTTTGCTGATAGCCATTACCAAACACTTGTTCTTTCAATGACTGATTGAAAACAAAGCTTCTTTGAGCCCTCTTGCATGGTGCCAGTCTTCACAGATTTTTGCATCCTGCTAAGTGGTATTTTTTTGTGACCAGTGCCATGGTTGATTGGCCTCAGCAACCTGCTTAAATATCTGTGATTAAAAGATGCGAATGAAAGAACGGATAAATGGAGGAAAAAATAAACATAGCGACAGTATGTTTACATACAGAAATAAGTTTATCCCAGTGTGTGTCAGTCTCCTTTAATAAAGGAGATTTATTTTCAGGAAACCAGCTTTATGTGAGTGACATATATCATAATAATTTGTTTACCTATATTATAGAATTTCAAGCTGGATATAAACTGAAAATGAAGATTCTTCATTTAGCAAACATTTCTCGGGTGTTTATATGTCAGGCACTGTTCTAGCATTGGGTATACAGGGATCTGTAAGAATTGGTCCTTCCCTTCAAGGAGCTCCTACTTTTGTGGCATAATTGTAACAAATCCTACAACTAGTCCTTATTGAGTGACTACCATGGGCCAGACATGGTACCAGGCTCTGGAGAAAGAGGCAGACATAGTTGTGTTCTCAGCCAACACTATCAATGTTCTGAGAAAGGTAGAGGCAAGGGGATGGGAAGCTCATCAGAACCTACAAAGAATCAGCTGAAGGCCAGTGTGCTGTGATGACTTGGAGAATGCTGTAGTTCATGTTTTGGCTCAAATAAATTCACTTTATGACCAGAATGTTACTTTTCTTCTATTTAATGATTACTTATCAATCCTCAGTCTTTAATTATGAGCATTGGCTTTATTGATTTTTTAAAAATATTTACACTCTGGTTATTATTTCTAAAGGAATTTATGAACAGATTCCATACAGCATGCCATTTGACAAATTACTGAAAAAATAATATTTAAATAATATATTTGAGTATCTCATTAATCTTGTTATTCAAGGAGGTGTTAGCTAATTACTCTTTGTTTCCTATATGCTGAATTGATCATTCTTTTTAATTACCTGTTTATATAAGCTTATTGATTTGACCTGTACTTGAATTAACTGCTTACATTTAACATGTTGGACAGACAGTACTATGGATTGCTCTATTTATGAATTGTAAGTTGTTTTATTTTAATATGCATTTCTAAATTCTGCTTTTAGAACTTTATTTGCTTTTGCATACTCAACTATACTTACTAACATTTGATAATAGTAATGCATTATAGAACAGCAGTGCCACTTATTTACCAAGGCTTTACAATATTTATTTTGCAGTTTCGAGTTTTGAAATAATTAAGCAGTGCTGATGTACAGTTCCCATTGCATTTCCAAGACCTAGCTAGTTAATTAGCTTAAGTGATTCTGTCAGCCCTAGTGGCAGTTGGAGGCACATAGTGCTGGCTTGTCAGGCTGCTAAAATGGAACTTGTAAGAATGGAATTACCGTGGTTAGCTCCATTCCCTCCCTACCCTTGAGAGATGAGTTGGCTTTCCTTTTCACGATATAAAAACAGAACCAGATAATGTAAACGGACACCTTTGCTCATGATTAACATAACGTGGGCCTTTTCATTCAATGGGGGTTGGTAGTTTTCCAGTTCTTTGCCTGTGGCTGAGGTTTCACCAAACCTCATGTCCTTCATCCCACCTTTCCCGTATGATGGTCTCTTTTAAGATTTTATTTTGTGTTTGTTTTGGATGCGTTCAAGGCCCTTTGGATAATACTTATGGTTACTCTGAGAGCATGAGTGTTATAATAATATTCAAGGTTATAATCTGATCACATATTTGCCCTGTGTGTGCCGTCGGGTTGCCTGTACAGTCGGGTAGGTGGTCTTGTTCTGCTGCTTCTCCTGCCGCGTTGCCTTTCAGACATCCTTTGTGGGTGGGGTTTGAGGTGTTGCCGCTTCCTGTTTTCATCAAACTTTATATAAATTATGGAATTCCACAGCATACATTTAGTACAGTTTGATCGGCTTCAGAATCTAGCACTTTGGCAGGACAGAGGTGAAGGAAGTAGAAATGGAGGGAAGAGGAGGGGTGCAAGTAGGGAGGAGCCCAGACTGGCGCTGGACCGAGACAGAGCGGGACAGCAGAGCGTCAGGGCGACTGTGACTTGAGCCCGGCAGCTGCCGACTGAGAGGCATGGACAGGAGAAGCAGGCTTTATGTGGGGCTGGGCAGCGAGGAGGGGAATGGAATGTGGAGTTTGATTCTTGATATTCTTAGGTTTATGTTGGTGAGACACTGTGTGGAAGTCCCCTAGCAGAGTTTAAGTGAAGGAAGGTATATGTTTGCTGGGATGTGTGTTTGAGAGTCACAGCCTGAAGGTAATCATAATAGCAGCCCCCGTTTATTGAATGTTTGTTAGCTACTGTGATAAGGGCTATATGAACACGCTCTCTGAGCCTAAATTTTCTCATCTGTAAAAGGGGTACAATAGCATTCTTGTGAGATTTAAATGAGTTAATATGTGTAAAGTGCTTAACATATCTAGCACATAATAACTAATATTTAAATGCTAGTTATCAAAAAATATGCTAGTTATCATCATCATCACAATTTAATCCATCATTTGTTTGGAAAGGTATTTTTATATAGTTGACCCTTGAACAATGCGGGGGTTAGGGGAGCTGAACCCCTGCTCAGTCAAAAATCTGCGTATAACTTTTGACACCTCCCCCAAATTAACTACTGACAGCCCACTACTGACGGGAAGGCTTACCAATAACATAAACAGTCAATTAACATATTTTGTGTACGTATTAACATTGTATTCTTACAATAAAGTAAGCTAGAGAAAAGAAAATGTTTTAAGAAAATCATAAGAGGAAATATATTTACAGTACATATATGTACTTACCAAAAAAAAAAATCTGTGTATAAGTGTACCCATGCAGCTCAAACCCATGTTTAAGGGTCAGCTGTACAAATTGTATAGAAGAGGGATCTGTGGCTCAATCAACTTAACTACTTAATTGCTCTGCTAGAGGTCACATAATTAGTAAGTGGTAGAAGAATTTGAACCCAGGTCAAACCGTATTCCTAACTTCGCTTGTCTCTCTCCTTCCTTTGTGAAAATAAACTCTTCAACAGAGGCTGTATGGTGTAGAGAAAAGATAGAGGACAAAATCCCTAATGCACAGAAAGTTGTTTTAAGTATTTAACGGGCAGTGCCCTTCCAAAACACTATAAGGAGAGCTTTTTAATAACAGTTATTGTAAGAGAGAAAATCTTACAGAAAGATGCAAATGAAGCTTGGCATTTGAGAACTGCTGGGGAAGAATGGAAGGGGAAAAGGGAGACGATCATGTAGGAAGGACAAAGCAAAGTCAGAGAGAACGAGAGAGTAGAGAAAGGTCATGTCGTTTCTGCATTTAGGGACAAGAGAGCTTAAAAAGTACCTGTTGGTTGACATTGTCAAGTGCTGCATGGAGGTCAAGGAGAATGAGACCTGAGAAAAGGCAGTCTGAATCACTCTTTGGTGTTAACAGGTTAAATTTATTTCCCTTTGAGCTATAAACAATTGACTAAAAATACAGTGATAAGAAACAAATATAGGATCCAATGATGTAGATGAGTCAGCTAAAATTTGGAGTTAGATTTATTCTTTTGACCGCCCCTTTCCAGTTCATAAGTTTTATCAATAGAATATTCTAGTAGCACGCATTGTCTGACATGTGTCAGCTTAATTAGAGATCTAGTTGGAAAACTCAGCTATCTCCTGCATCTCTGATGCTTCTCCACAAATCTGAAATGCAGTAGATACACTGCTGTGAAATGATGAACGTTGTGCTAATGGTAACCTGGAGAAGCTCCCTTTTAATGCAGTGATTTCTCTTATTCATACTAATTCTTCCCATTTTTTCTTAATTCTTTGTGTCTGCTTTCTCCACAATCAAAAAATTGTGAGATGACTTGACCATGTTTTGAGAGCAACAGGCTATGAACTGTGCAGTCTGACTTGTCTAACATCTATGAGGGATTGATGGGGCTGGAGCTTTGCTCACCATGTATGAACCCATTGCCTAGAATAGTGCCCAGAACATAGTAGGTCCTTAATCAATGTAATTTAAATAAGGCATGAATGAACTCTCCTTGGAGCTTCATAGTCACAAAATTTACAAAAAAATTTATGACACAATATAATGATGTACATAATTGGTGTGCTTCAAAATTAACCAAAAATAGAAAACAGACTATGTAATTTGCCAGTAAGTGTAATTTCTTTTAATATAATAAAATCAGGCTTTTCTGCAGTTGAGATTGTGCCTGTGTGTGGGTGGTATGTGGGAGGGTTATGGAGCCAAGCTCAGGACCCTGGGCAGGGCAGGGATTGTAGACCCCCAGCCTGACGGAGCTCCCATTTATGCCAACATCACCGCTGTCTAATTCCATAAGATTTGCATTACCTCAGAAAGAAATCCCATACTGATTAGAAATTACTCTCCATTTTCCCTCCACCTCCCTCATCCAGTCCCTGGGAACTACAAGTGTTCTTCCTGTCTTTATGAATTTGCCTATTCTGGATATTTCATATAAATGGAATCATACAATGTGTGGCATTTTGTGACTGGCTTTTTTCACTTAACGTAATATTTTCAAGTTTCATCAATGTTGCAACATCTTTCACTACTTTCTCTCATTTTCATTGCTGAATAATATTCCATTGTATGGCTATACCATTCCACATTTTATTTATTCATCAGTTGATGGACATTTGGGTTGTTCCTACTTTTTGGACATTATAAATAATACTGCTGTAAATATTCGTGTACCTGTTTTTGTGTGAACGTATGTTTTCACTTCTCTTGGTTATGTATCTAGGAGTGGAATTGCTGGGTCATATGGTAACCTGTGTTTAACTTTTTGAGGTTATGTAGAACTTTACAAAGTGCTTTGTATCCTTTATTTATCACAGTGACTGAGAAGGGAAACTGAAGATCTGAAAGATCAGGTGGGCTAGAGAAAAGCTTGCATGTGTCACAAAAATATATTTAAAATGAGGTTCATTGATGTATTGGTTACTTTAGGGTGGAACTGAAACCTAAATATTGGTCAAGAAGGGTAAATAAAATGTGTGCTATTCACAAAGTAGAAGACTGTTGCAGATAGGTTTGTGTGTATAGCGTTTATCTACATAGCAGAAAAAGAATATATACACACATACAGCTCAACAGGAATAGATTTAAAACCATAGAAGAACATAATGCCCAGTGAAAAAATGAGTTGCAGAATGATAGAGACAGTATAACATCATTTACGCAAGGTAAGAAGACCATAAAGAAATACTATACATTGTTACCCACATGCAAAAGTATAAAAATAGGTGTGGAGGACATTCATCAGTCTATGTAGCGGTTGCTTTGTGTCCCTACTTCTGAGCTTTAAAGTTCCTGCCATTACTCCTTCCTGTGTATTTAACAAATTATTTCCATTACAAGACTGTCAGTTTCTTTAGAAGAGCGGTCATATTTTCTTCACTGTTTTATTTCCATGGTCTAGCACAGTGTGCCTAGCACATGGGCATAAAAACATAGTTTTGAATGGCTAAGCAAATGAACGTGAGGCCACTTAAATTATTTTGGGAAGAAGGTGGGGCAAGACATTAAATTCGCCATTCTCCCTTTCTGCTTATTGTCTCTTCTTTACCTTCACATTCCCCTAGTGTTATAAAATGAGGCCTGCAATTACAAGAGTGGTTCTTTGTGACATGACATGCTAATAAAGCAGATGGTGTGTGCAAATAAGCAGGATTAAAGATATCTTTGCTGCAAAAGTCATTGCTGTCTCCTTTAAAGTATGGAGTATTTTATGATATCTCAGTAGATTTTATCTTCCTTGTCAAGGTAATGATTATGTATCCTATAAATCTTGATGGCTTTGTTGTATCAAGTGTCAGATTACACAGCTTAGTCAGGTAGTTGTAGAAAGAAAGATGTCTGTGATCAGACTTGGATGTAGTATTACTAATATTTTTGCCTTTCAGGAATATGTTGGTTTCACTTCTTTGTGTTTATATGGAGGAAGACAACTCTGCTTCCACTTAGGGTCTGTGCCTCCTTCCTCTCTATTATCTTCTCCCCACGGGAAAAAGAAGGACACGTTGTAAAGTTGGGAGCTTGACAACAATATGGGTGAAGGTGCTGGTCTCCATGTCTCTGTTCTGACTCTGTTTCTCCGAGTGCTTCATGGTGGTAAAGATGTTCACTTCTCCCTGCCTGCTTCACGGTCCTGAAAGCAGAGCAAGGGGGACGGCCCCTGTGAGGCCTAGCCTGACCTGCACATGTCTGGTCCTGTCTCAGCCTTCCCTGGGTGAGTAAACCAGTTAAGGCTCTCTCTGTGAATAGGGGGCCTCATTTTGACCTTAGGCTCAAGCTACATTCTCCAGCACGGTTTACCAGAAGCTCTGAGGGTATTGCAGGTAGCTGACGCTCATGCTTTGATCCCCATCTGTCTATTTGTGGTTATGCTCAGTTGTTTAGAACCAGGAAAGGTGGTAGAAGTGAGCCACATGTTTCCTATGTATAACCCCCCCCCCGCCCCCGTAATGATGATAGTCTTGATTTTCTCCATCCTTTACAATCGTTGAAACTTTTTTCTTTATGTCTCACAGAACCTTCAGCCAGCATCTTGGCATTATAGGAATTTACTCAGCTTTTTAGAAGCGGTTTGGCCATCTGAACCCATAAAAGCACTTAAAATCCTAAGGGAGCCTGACAGAGCCCATTGTTGATGGTTGCTTTTATAGGTGGTGAGACCTTTTATTTTTACTTGTGAAAATACCAAAACAGTCTGTCTTCGTTCAGACAAATACCTACTTAGCACAGGAATATTTTACTTAAAAAATGTAGCTTTTGTATTTAATTAAATCTAAGATGCCACTGATTAAAAAAATGTGCACTGTTTTATGTCTCACTAAAAAAGATGCTGCCAGCTAACGGTATGATGCCGCTTGGTATAAGATGCTCCCCCCACTCCACAGTTACTACAGTACGAAAGAAAAGAGGGGTATGGGATAAATGATTTAAAAATGAGTGACTCTTCATTTGCAGAATAGTAGGGGCAGGTTGGTGTGAAGAAACATTGAATGGTGAACTGAATGTCTGGAGACTGAGATTCTAGTTTTGGCTACAGGAGAAAATGTATATAATTTTACTTTTAAAAGGATAGAGCTCATAGAGTTTGCAACAAGTCTGGCCTCTCCCTACCTCCCCACCATCTTCTCGTGACACTTAGTTTGACCTTCTTTTAGTTTTTCAGGCTCACCAACCTTCTTCAGCCTGTGTCCTTTGCATATGCTGTTTTCTCTGCCTAAACCCTTTCTTGCTCCTTCCTCTGGTCAAGTCCTACTAACTCTTGAAGCTTGCCCTTAAATATTACCTTTTCTGACCCTCCAGGCTAGGTTTTCCTGCTTTCATATACTAAGGCAAATATACTGAGTATATGTACTAACTGCCCCTGGTATTTCTTGTTTAGTCACATTTGTCACAATTGTAATAAAATATCTATGCAGTTATTTTCTTGTTGCCTTTCTGCCTTTCATGATAGTCTTGCTCATGCTGTATCCCCCATGTGTTTTCAGTGCCTGGCACACATTCCTGTGCCTAACAGAGATACCTGGAGTGAATAAAATGGCAGTGTCCAACAGTGAGATATACTGCTGAGGATGGCAAGTCAAAGTCTGAAAGGTGTCCATTGGGTTTGGCAAGTAGAGGTCACTAGATATTTTAGAAGACATAGTCTTAGTAGAATGGGGGGGGCGGTGGACAGAAGCAAGATTGCAGAATGTTAAAAAGAAAAGCAAGACTATTCACTATAAAACACTGGAACACTTGCAAATAATTTCTCTACTGATAGCACCTTTTCTAATTCAGTAAACACTGTCAGAATCCTCCAAATTATAATAAGATAAAAAATAAATCCCAAGACATCCTACTATGATTTCTCTTCTCAATGGATAATGGATAGAATGGAATATTCACTTCAGTACAGATGATCACAGGCAGGCAGTTCAGAGCTCCCTGCTCCAGAAGAGCAAAGAGTAACCCATATGTTTCTCATCCCCTCTGCTTCTCACAGAGGCAAAAGTACAGTCATTTTTTTTTTCAGTACCACTGGCATTAAACAATATGTACTCTTTCATTGCTGTGCTCAGTAGAACTTGAAACCGAACCTTAGAAGACCAACTCTTCACATAAGCATGAAGTAATCTGAAAATCCTTATATGATGGACGTGGCCTTGTGAAGACATTTATTGTGAAGATCTTCCAGACTGTATTGTGGAGGGTGCTGTGGACAGATCCCTGGGCAATGCTGTGCATAGTCTTGGTGTGTTCTACTTCTGAAAAGTAATAAGAGTAACAAATACATGCAACACTTTGGGCGAGTCACCTGTTCTAAGCACTTGACATGTATTTACTCATTTAATCTTCACAACAAATCCTATGAGGAAGCTGCCCTTATTCCTTTTTTTTTCTTTTATCCGTCAGCTCAGAGAGCTTCAGTAGCTTGCCCAAGAGGGCAGAATTGGCATTTGAACCCAGGCATTCTGGCTTCCGAATCCACGTTCTCCCCTATTGTAACGTGCCTCTGAGGGCACTGATTATGAAGTCAGGACCTAGGGTTGACGGCCCTTCCCTTTTCTGCCTCCGTCCTGCCCTCTTGCTGAGCACACGTTCCTTCTTCACTTCTAGTCTGAGTGTCTAGAGAAACAGCAACGCAAAGGCTTCCACGCTTTCCCACCAGGGCAGTCGCTGTTTTGGAACGTATCAGGCTCCCCGGACACCGTCACTGACTCTGTATGATTCTTTTGCAGTAGGAGCTTCATTGTGGATTCCGTCGATTTTTGAATGCTGGTCACGAATCCTAGTCAACCTTCACACTGCTGATCATATGGGAAAATATGTTCCTAGTTCTGTTCCTAGTTTTACATGTACACTTTCGGAACATAATCTGTTTTGAAGTTGATAACTACCTGGGTATGCATTAAGTACAGAAGTTCCCAGTGTTCAAGAAATGTACTACGCTATTAAAAAAGAATTAACAGCTTTCTCTAAAGAACAGAACTAAGCTCAGTGCGGTCTGGTATTAATCCCTGCCTAGAAGTTCCACAATGAAAAGGGCAAAATGTGGAAAAGCAAAGATAAATAAATAAAATTGGAAAATATGCAAAGCTGTTAGAGATGTGCCAGTGACTCAGAAGTAGATAATACAAAGAAATGCATCCAACCCCTGGGCTGTGAACGTGCCACCAAAGCATTGGGTGTTTGAAGTATTTCAGACCTCTTTGTCAGTGGCAAACTGTAGAGCCTTCCACAGTTATTGCAAAGAAAAACAATGCCCTAGAGTGAAAACAAAACAGAATGCTATTTAATATTCAATTTGGTATTCTTTACATTTAAAAGTGTTAGTGGTAATATTTTAGCTGGATTAACAGTATTGTCAGATTAGTGTTAAAATTTTCTCATTATTTTTTTGGCTTGGTGAATTTGAAAGTATTGTTTAACCTAAGAGATTTTTAAAGGTTAGATGAAATAGCATTTATTTTGCACAGTTTGATGGATTGCCAGCAGCAGGGAAGGCTTTACAGCTCAGATGTTTTCAACACCCTTCTGATCCTCTTTTTGCGTTTTTCCTTTCTCATTAATTTTTCTTTCAGAGCAGTGACCATATTTTACTTTGTGTAGAAGAGATGCTTAAGTAGTTAGGTGTTAATGAACTTCTGTGCACTTTATGTCTGTGTGTCTGCTTTATCATAGCTCTTAATAGCCTTGCTAATGTTTTGGGGAGGGATGGGAGAGGTTTTGCTTAATTTTGTGATACACTTTGTCTTTTACAGAGTTTGGTATATGGCTCAACAATAAGTAGGATTATAATAAATTACTGTTTTAGGGAATCTGAATGTTATCTCATTGTATTTGTTTTAATATAAAGAGAATCTTTATGGAAGAATTTACCACATCTCAGGAACAATTATTTTTTAAGCATAATACTTGGATTGCTTTACTGCATTGTTGCTTAAGTGGTAGTCCAAAGGAGAAAGAATAAAACCTTTTACCAATGATTTTTTTTTTATAAGAAATTTCCTTCTCTGTACTCCCACCTTTAGTTGTTACAATGTTAAATTTACTGTTTGTCACTAAGTAATTGTGATGTTCACAATTACTAAAGCTATTAAAATTGCATTTTCATATTTGCTACTTTATGATAGAAAACATTTTGACCTAAATATTTTACGAATACTTAAAAATTTCATATTATGATTTTAGTTTAGAAGTGTAAAGTTTTAATTTTTAGTACTGAGCTACCATATGTAAATTGATTATATTGTGAAATGAAATCAATGGAGAATTGACATCTTCTACTCTACATGAATGTCCAAAACTAAAGAACACCTCTAGGCAATGAGGTGTAGCTTTCCATGTCTACACCTCATTTAAATGTCACCTTTAAGTTAGGGGAAGGGAGTTGTCTTTTGGTATAACATCCATTGTCAAGTTGTGAGAACCTGCTCTCAACCTTAAATAATAGAACTGCTCCAGGAGCTGCATCTTTCCTTTCTGATTTCTGGGTACTTGAGACTATTTTGGAAAGTAGGCAAAGTTTTTCTTAAGATAAGTTGACTGAATTGATAAGTTAAGATCCCTAGGGTAGTGGAGCTTCTCCTGTAGAATCTAAGTACTACTTCCTTGCCTCCCTAGAGCTTCCCTAGTTTTTTTATGACTAGCCTGAAATAAAAACTAGATAGCTTAGGTCTTAGTATACAATGTAGATCTAAACTTCAGGAATAACATTTAAGCTGAAACCTGATAACTAAGTTTTTAATGAAATTTTCAATGTGCTAAATCTACAAGAGACTGATATGAAAAATAATCTGAGCATGGAAGAGAACTCTTGGAGATGTAAAGCATGGTTGCTGATTAGAGGAATTAAATAGACTGCATGGTGCTCAAAATCAAATAGTAAATCAGAAGACATAATGCCTGATTAACAATGGTAGCAGAAATATAATGGGATATATGTATATATCTATATTAAGATTTCTGAATTTCAAAACAGAAAATTCTACAAGTATCTAATCAGTATAAAACATGTTAACGTCAAGGGGAAGGACAGTCAGACAGACCCAAGGATTCTATACCCAGGCAAACTACTATTATTTAAGTGGTTAAAGGATCAATATTGGCAGACATGCTGTCGTTTTAACTATGAATCCTTTCAGAAAAAATTAAGAAAATATTGAAGGCAGTGGCAAAATCAAGGGTGAAAAATGCACACACCATTGTAGAAAAGAAACAGTGGCTTGTATGCAAAGAATTGAACTTGATTTGAATCTAAATAATTATTAATAGGTTGTGAAGCTAAGTGGATTCATTGCATGGAAAACTGTAGAACATAGCCAGTTTTATTTTCTTAATAACACTGGAGTTCTTTTACAAAAGTCAAATTATTCCTTTCTATAGCTCTGAGTTCACATGCATTTCTAATTAATTGACTGAAAAATCTACTCTGGCAAAACCTGGGACCAAGGGGTTGAAAGATGGGGGTAAAATGGGGATATTTCGAATGTGGGAAAGGAAATGATACAAATACGATAGACTGTGAGTTCCAGGGAAAAATACCAGAAACGATCTGATTTTCAAAAGTAATCATAAAAATAGATAGCATTTATTAAGTGTTGCAGGGTCTTGTTTTAAGTCTTCATTTTGTTATCTCATTTTACCCTGCATATTATCAGGGATATTAATGGACAGGCCAATCTTATATACCTGCTAAAGTGTGAAAAGCATTCATTAATATTATAGACACCTTAATTTTATAGTCTTTTTTTTTTTTTTTTTTTACTATTTCCCCTTTAATTTTTTTCAATTAATTAATTCTATTGGAAAAAATACACCATCTTAGTCATTTTTAAGTACACAGTTCAGCAGTGTTAGCTGTATTTACATTGTTGTGAAACAGATCTCCAGAATTTTTTCATCTTGGCGGAACTAAAATTCTGTACCCATCAAACAACAGTTCTTCTGCTCCCTCCCCCCAGCCCCTGGTAAGCACATTTTACTTTTATTTCTATGAATTTGACTACTTTAGATACCACATATAAGTGTAATCATGGAATCATACAGTATTTGTCCTTTTGTGACTCAATTCTTTCTCTTTTTTCAAACTGTCAAGAGCTAATCATAATCAATAAGGAATTGAAGGAAACTATTGTAGATGCAGCATGTAAAGAGAAAATAAATTGGTTGGTGAGAGCTGTCATCCTTTCCATGAGAAAATTTAAGCACAGACGATGCCAATAATTTACATTTTTTATTATGGCACTATGGTTGGCTTGGTTTACATCAGATGGAGTAAACTTTTTATTGAGGAACCAGGAGACCCGAGTTTTCTGCCTTAGGTTAAAAAGACTTTTTTGGGGGGCAATGAGAACATAAAAACAGTAAATTCCGGAATGAGAAGTCAATCGATAAAGACCCTGAATTGTGTTTTAATCATGGAGTCAATTGCTTTCTATACTTTTTTGCTTTTATTTTCCATACAGAGAACCCCCAATACAAGGGAAATGTATTTCTAGGTGGTATTGTATTATAGAACTCAGTAATTTGAATTGAATTTACTTTTGCTTTTGTTATCTGAATGGATTAGGAAAATTCCTTTCGAGCAACCAGGGACCAGATGATCAGACACCATGTCATCTTCTTTGCTATGAAAATTATAATTCAACCTTGTGAAATTTTTCTAATGTTATATTTTCTGTAAATAATATAGAGAGTAAAAGTAAGTAAAACCATTACTCTGTTTTTCTCCCTACACATTCTGAACAATAAGCAACTGGTTCTTGGCAAATACATATTAATTTAATTTTAAGGATGTTATTTTATAGTTCATTTTGATCAAAGGTGTAAAAAGATTCATTATTTTACACTCAAATGTGCTAACCGAGGTAACTTGCTGTAGATATTTGGTATCTTTTCATAAATACCTATGTTTAGATAAGTCTTCTCTCTCTCTGGAATCATGTCCTTAAACATTTAAACCTAGACCACCCTCAAGTATAAGGGATTTATGAACCATGTGGGATATTTCAGGAAATCTTTTCACACTGATGAAAACAGGAGACTAGTATTATTGTGGAAAGGAAAAAAATGGGAGATTTATGAGTATATGTTTCATTTATGCATCAAAATTAAATTTTTATTTTTGCTGATAGTCTGATAAGCAGTTTAGTTAACCTAAGAATTTCCCTTCAAAATTAATCAAACCTAAAATATTTAAGATGAACAGCAAAATATTTTTCATTGTTTGAAATGGCCATGGCTGATTAAAACTATTTCTAGCTAAATCAACTGTATATTAATTATTTAATATAGTTATTACATCCTCTATATGGAAAAAGTATCAAAACCTTGAGGTCTTTGATTTTCCATTCTTGTCAGTTGTAAAATTGTCAGCTTTTTGCAAGTGGTAGAAGAGTTGTAGGAACTACAGAACTAAGAATTACCTTTTCTTTTTACACATAAGCTGCTGCTCGACAGCTGGGTGACCTCGGGGAGGCTGGCCTGTGTTATCTTCGTGTGGCAATGATGTACACTTTTATAGAGAGCAAATTTATGGCCCTTATCTGTGGAAGACATTTATGAATGACTGGTGTAAATCAAGAATTGAATGACTATTTTTCTCTTTGAGCATAAATCTATGGTTTGGAGATTGATTTCTGAGTAACTTTTTTGTAACCCATTTGAATTACCATTTTCAACCAATTTTCTATATTTTGGCATAAACTGAATAACTAAAATATAACTTAATACCAGTGACAGATCTGTGTGTGTTTTTTTTTTCTGTTAGGTATGTTTTCTCATATAACTCAATAAATAATCTCAGTTAATAGTGTAGAAAACAAATTTATAATATGTAGCGGGAATCCCATGCATGGGATTGACCAAAGCAACCATATCCACCGTTTAGGTGGGAGAGGGAAAATGAAATATATGTTTAATTTTAAAGGTACTTAGGATAAGATGTGCCATTAATTAGGGAAAATAAGTAGAAAGAGAAAGTCATTTCTGGGACATTTGCAGAGTAAATAACTTCTATTGAAAGTCCTAGAAAAGTGTAAAAAAATGTTAGCCCACGATCTTTTGAACACACTTTCCCAAGAGGCTTTCCTTCAGGAAGATGAGTCTTTCTAAAAACAAGATGGGAGACGCAGGAGCTCAGATGGAAGGGAAGGCTAGAAATCAGGTGGGTTAAAAAACAGTTTCATGAACACTATTGTCCTCACAAAAAATTTTGATCTGTAGATGGTAACCTGCAGATGGAGGGATTACAAACTTTGTGAAATTATATTACTTTCTTCTCAGATAAATGCCCCTTCCTTTATCTTCCTCTTGTTCGATGCAGTTGTATGACTTAAACAGTTAACAGCATGGAAGAAATGGTTGGTCAGGAGATAAGCAGTTGATCTTGGCTGTTTTAAAGGGAACTTTCACTACAGTAAGAAGAGAGGGACAGTGCTAGTCACACAGTGGGTGCTTAATAAGTATTTGATGAAGGACAGAAGGAAGAGAAGCAGCCTGGTGGGAGGGATGACACCAAGAGAGGGCTGTAAGTGCAGTGACGGGGCCCTGGATGAAAAGAGGGTGACCCACGGGATGAGTAGGTTGAGGATATGTTCGGATTGGCTCTGGAGTTGGACAGCCTGACCCCAGTTGCAGCAACATCACTTATTACCTGTGTGACCCTAGGGAAGTTACCTTCTCCATGCCTCATTTTCCTTTCTCTAAATAATGGTAATAAGAGAACTTACCTCCTAAATTTGTTAGGAGGATTGACTGAGTTAATATGTAGTTGTAAAGCCCCTAGGATAGTACCTGGCACATGGCATTCAACAAAGGGCAGCAAGTATTACCTTGGTTAGACATATGCAGCCATCCTCAACTCCTGTCTCTAGTCAGTCATCACCTTTGGTCAGTTCTACATTTAAATATATCCTAAAGATGGGTTCTCCATCCAAGGGCCATAGTCTTAGAGACTCTCAATCTCTCATATTAATTCAGTTACTTTTTTTCGTGAAAATTTCCTAAAATCCATCCTGCTCAATACGACCAGTTAAATGCAGATCTTGCCCTAACAATCCCCTCAGCCCTTTCAGTGGTCCCTTGTCATACTTAAGGAATTTATAATTAATCTTTAGCATGCAGGATTCTTCAGAATCTGCTTTGTTTGCCTTTCCAACCTCATCTCCCAGCAGATACTTTATGAACGTCGTATGATTTAACTTTTCTACAACCTTCCAAAGGCTGTGCAGGCACCCTCACTCTGCAGGGCAGTGCAGGACTGTAACAGCAGCAGTGCAAGCTGGACCCATGCAGAGCAACCGTAATAACCAATGGGAGTGTATATATGTCCATTATACACTACCAAACGTAAAACAGATAGCTAGTGGGAAGCAGCCGCATAGCACAGGGAGGTCAGCTCCGTGCTTTGTGTCCACCTAGAGGGGTGGGGGGGGTGGGAGGGAGACGCAAGAGGGAGGGGATATGGGGATATATGTATAGCTGATTCACTTTGTTATACAGCAGAAACTAACACAACACTGTAAAGCAATTATACTCCAATAAAGACGTTAAAAAAAAATAACCAATGGGAAAACTTACAGTGGTTTCAGGACCTTTAAAACTTTTTGTTAAAGCACTGAAAACTCTTACTCTCTGTTATAAATGTGTAGGGAAGTGAAAAATATAGTAAAACGAACATTGATTTGGTACAATGTAATGTAAAACATTAGAAACATTGAGAAATAAAAACTTATCAAGAGCAGTGTGAACAGTTTCTCCCTGCTTCATGTTGTTGTGTGACCTATGGAGTACCTTTTCTGTGCCTTGGTGAATTGTCAATACTCCTTTCTAAGTTTGGATCAGCTTCCAATATTTTATCCTTTGTGCTTTCGTGGTTGTGAAGTATCTCCTGGAGTTCCTCCAACCTGAAGTTTTTCACTGGTATTACTTCCTCCTGGGCATCTTCATCCTTTTGCTTGTTTACCTTGATAAGTTGCCTCCCCAACTCCCTGTGGCTGCACATCCAGAATCTTTCAAACAGCAGTGGTGCCAATACTTCCATGGTCAACAGCCTCTCTATAACCCCCATTTACGCTAGATTTAAATTTCACTTCCAGCTTTACCACTGTGTGTTTCTTTGCTGCATTTTCATCTTTGTTTTGGCCAATACCCTCGTTGGGTTACCAGTTTATGTAAGATGTCCTGTGCGTTTATCATTGGGAGACAAGGAGGCCAAACAGCGACGCGCTTTGCTATCTGTGCGTGAACGAACAGATGCACGGTGACCAATCACTGACAGGCTTTGAAAGAAGTGACCTAATTGGTCGTGGATCATGATACACGTCTGTTACTTGCTTAGCGATTTGTGGACTGAAGAGCTAGTGCAGAAGTTTGTGCTTTGTGTAATTATTCATGGTTAACATGGTATGGTAACTGACATTTGAACCCTGTTATTAAGGAAATGGTGTTATTTGACTAAAATGTGGTAACTGAAATGTATGCATCTTAGAACCGTGCAAAGCAAGGGCTGTCTGTATGTTATCATCATTCTGCAAGCAAAGAAACTGAGTTTTGGAAAGACTAGGTAACTGCCTAAGGTCACATAGCTAAGAAGTGTCAGAAACCCATTAACAAAACTTTTTAATGTCTCTGGATTTTAATGCTATAAGGATGCACAACCTGTCTATTGATGTTTCTGTCGACATACTGATGGAGCTTGAATTACTAATGGATTGTCTTCAAAATCTCATCTGCACATCTAATCAGGCCTGCAGCCCTCTAGGAACTCTGTCCCTGCTTAGCTGGGCTGACCATGTAATGTTTCCAGGGCTTGCCTGAAAAATGAAGTATTGTACAGTGATTGTGCAAAGCTTCTGCAAAGCTAGTGACACACTTGACCTTGCATGAGATTGTTTCTTGGAATGAATCAAGAGTCCTTAGTCTTAGAATGAAGGAGAGACCAGCCTAGAACAAGTGAAACATCCCTGAGAAGGAAAGGAGCATCCCGTAATTGAGTGGAGAAAAGTAGGCTAAATGGTTAGCAGTTGAGATCCCTGGTTAGGTTGGGAGATAAGCAGAGTGGGTAGGGATGTTAAGTGACTGACCTCACCTTCAGCTTCTGGGATTCAGGGATGGCTTCAGCATAGTCTCTTCTTCATTCATTGGCCAGCTGGTAGTAGGAGTCCACACTGAGTAGTTAAATCTGCGTGAGTCCGATTCTGAGATACAGTCCAGCTTCTAAAACTGAGGAGGTCCCGTTTGGAGCATTTAAAATTATTCAGGGTAGAAGAGAACTATGGTACAGAGATGGACTAAAAGGATTAATACTAGGCCTGGAAAGATGAAGGCTGAGAAAAAATTTGATTAAAGAAAAAAAGTGACATTATTTAGTGCCTCTAAAATGCCAGGTCTTGTGCATGGCTTTTACTTATTAATTACATAATTATAAAAATCTTGTCAGCAGGCATTGCAGAGATAAGGAAGCTGAGACTCAAAAAAGTTAAGTAACTTAAGCACTAGGGCTAGTAAGTGGTAAAGCTGAGGTTTTCTTTTTAAACCCAGACCCATTTTAATATATCACATAGTTCTTAAGTAAAAGATACCAGACTAAAACATTATTAAAAGTAAGTAAGACATTTAGGGAGTATATGTCTCATCTTTGATCTTTTAATTTTTTTAAACATCTTTATTAGAGTATAATTGCTTTACATTGTTGTGTTTCTGCTGTATAACAAAGTGAGTCATTTATATATGTACATATATCCCCATGTCCCCTTCCTCTTGCAGCTCCCTCCCACCCTCCCTATCCCACCCTTCTAGGTGGTCACAAAGCACTGAGCTGATCTCCCCATGAGATGCAGCTGCTTCCCACTAGCTAGCTATTTTGCATTTGGTAGTGTATTTATGTCAATGCCACTCTCTCACTTCGTCCCAGCTTACCCTTTCCCCTCACCGTGTCCTCAAGTCCCTTCTCTATGTCTGCATCTTTATTCCTGTCCTGCCCCTAGGTTCATCAGAACCATTTTTTTTTAAGATTCCATATATATGTGTTTCATCTTTGATCTTGAACGAAGCCTGTTGTAGGGACCTCAGAATTCATGTTTCTGTAGAAATAATTTTTTTAAATTGTGATTTGTTACATGGGCCATACTGCAAAAACCTACTTTATATGCATATCTCTATGTTTCTATGTCTCACTATATGTATTTCTTTAAATAAAGCTTTCTGTACTACTTAAAATACATATAATTATTATATAAAACAATATGTTTTTGAGGTACAACTTAGGAACCCTGGGAACTCCGCTGCTCACCCGGAGGGCAGCCCTTCCTGTCAGCAGCACTGTTGAGGAATAGGGGCACTGGTAAGTTGTCAGATGTTTACATCTTGCAGGAGTGGCAGCTGTCTTCATCTCTGTGTTCATAAGAGAAGCAGCATTTCCAGTGAATCCCTTCTCAGGTATTCTGAATTTGAGAATAAACGGCACTTAATTGATACATTCTATGTTCCCTTTTTCTTATCATGGGTGTATTCTTAATAAATTGTTTTTGTGTATTGGGACTTGTCTTAATTAGTAATTAAAGTTCTTTCGATAGCAAGTGACAAAAACAGACTCTAGCCTACTAAAGAAGGCACTAATTCTAAGGCTTCAGTGGGTATGTTGACATTTGGAATCACAAGGTCCCCAAGGACCAGGGACTGGAACTCAGGCACAGAGGAGCTTCTCTCTTCGTCTGGCCCTGCTCTGTCTCTCCCTTTGCCTCTCTGGCTTTAAGGTCACTTGAAGCAGCCTTTCCTTTGCTTGTTGACTTCCTTCTCTCTCCATTCACTGGCTTGCTAAAGGCCTCTGAGCACACGGTCCTACATGATTGCCTCCCTGCTCATGGATTCATATCTCCTCAGTTTCAGTGATGAGTAGATTCTAACCAGTCTCTGAGACCTGATTCCAGAATCCCAAAGACAGAGTGACTTTGATTGGCCCACCCTAAGTTAGGTATCCATCGCTAGATAGGTATCCATGTGATGCCCGTGGTCTGGGGGGCCGGAGTCCTGCCCTCCCCAGGTGCTGCTGTGGCTCGGTCCTCTACTGGAATACGAGCAGAGGGCGACTGGGGGGTGCCTGATATGGTGTGTTACTCATTAGTTGTGTTTGGCTTTTTTGCTTCTGGCTTTCTGTATTTTACTACTTCTAAACTAAGGAAACAATTATCACCACACATTCTGCATTTTCAAATTAAAATTCACATCCAAAGTATGCCCAGTCATAAAGGGCTCCCAAAGAACTGTGATAGAGGAAGGACCAGGAGCAGACTTATTCCGAAAACTAGGGGAGATACTTTAAAGCAAACTTGTCTATTTTACTTAATCAGAAGCCTACTAGCCTGCTGATTGTTTAGATGAGTAATCTGAAGACACATACAGTGGTTTGGTCTGTGAGTAGGACTATGCCTTTTAGTCACATTCTTTACTGCTTCATTACAATGAAAAATACCAAAGGTGAATGCCAAATCACCTTTTCAGTATTGTACTTGCAAAGGCAGTCCATGAAGTGGTTGATGGAAAAATCAAACTTTTATGGTAATCTTTTATTGTAATCTATTTTCAGTTCAGTCAGAGAAGCACCATGGCCCAGTGGACTAAGGGGAGGATGGGGAATTTGGAACTCTGAGATATAATCTGTTTTGCAACTGACTAGCTTTGTGACCTTGAAAAAAAAGCACATTAACCTCTGTCTATTTCCTCATATGTAAAATGGGATCTACCTGATAGAATAGATCAGAATATAGGTACATTCTGATTTGAGCAAACTGAATAATAAGAAAGATTTTATAAAAATCAGAAGTGACTTTTTTTCATATCAGAAGACTGTGGTTTATAAAAAGATTCTCCTTAGAATTCATTTAAGATCCAGCCTTTTCTCAGTCTTTTAAATTATGATTAACTGACAGAAGTTAAGTTTATATATATGAGTTTAAAAAAAAACACCCATTGGATAGAGTGAGAAAAAAAATTCTGGTAGGGTTATGATAAAAACTCAGTAAATCCATGTGAAATGCTTCAAAAAAATGTTTTGCAGGCAGCAGTAAACAAAGAATATTCTCATAGCTTAGATTTCAGGGTGAATTTTTTTCAGTATGAGAATGACATTAGTGCCAGTTCTGCCATGTTTTTGCTAACTGGTTGACATGGGCATCATCGTATTGGTCTTGGCATTATGATGCTGGTGCTGAGTCGACATTCACACTGGCACCATGCCATCTTGCTCTAGTCAGGAATGGCTGTAGGCAGTTTCAGTTTATCTGCTGCTACGAGAATTTTGATGTAGCAGGGCTGGAGGTTTGATTTGTACTGTGGCAGTCTTATGCCTGCTTGTGAATTTATTCTCCAGAGGGCAAAGTATCCTAAAAGGTAACATGTAAAACAAGCTCAAAGGATTAAAGAAGTAGGAAGAAATAAATAATAGATTGTTATATATTTATGTTGAATTTACATAACAGTCTTAGTTATTTAGAAGTATATTTTGTAAAAACTTAGTTTGTAGTATCACAAAAGCTTGTATATACTTATTTAAAAGTATATTTTGCCGGGTTTCACACAGAGAAACTCCTGAAGTTGAGAGATTCAGTGGCTAGAGACACAGTGTCTGAATCTTATTAAGAACCCAGGTTTGTTACCTTCCCAGTCCAGACTGCACCCTGAACTGCCTGTCATAGAAGGGTGTTGGAGGATTGGTTTGTGAAGCAGAATGATGTTTGCGTTTGAGTTGCTTTGGAAGGAGTCCCCTCCCCATAGGGTAACAAAATTTGCTTATAACTCCCAAATAAAATTGTTTCCTCCAGCTAAAAGAGACTCTCCCAAACCAGTCTGAAGGTGAATACTGTGCTGCCGCCTTTTCCAGAAAGAATTTCATGGCTGAGCCTCACTGTTGTATGGATTCATAGCATGTTATTGCTAATGTGTAAATATTCATTTACAGGAAATAGTGACTAGAATCTTGGAGTTCTTTTATACTGTTGTTGAGATTTCTGAGTTAAAACTAGTTTTCCATTAATTTTAGAGGAAGGTTTTCCGCAAAGTTTCATCTTGGTTGCAAAACATACCCCCAGAGGTTCCAGTCGACATAACTCACGCTGACGAGTTGATTCCAAGCGTGACAGTACAGTGTTCAGCACGTCCAAGTGAAACCAGGTGGAGGCCAGAGAACACGTCTGCTTTTGCCGAAATTATCTGGTTAACTGCTTCGATTCTCAGTTTCAGCTGGCATCAGATGAATGTTAAACCAGAGATAAATTTTGTAGCCTTTTGAGATACTACAGATGTTTTACCATTGCAGTTATTGGTTCATAGTCACACTTCAAAAGGTGCGTGCCAGTTGATGTTTGGTTTAGTCATTTTAATACTTGGGAGGAAGGGTTAGTTGGATTAGAGTTCTGTTATTTCTTTTCTCTTGAGAAAGGTGAGGTAGGTTCTCAGATTATTGTATTTGATTAATAAACTCCCCTCTCCCAAGAATCCCATCACCATCTCTGTCTCTGTTTCTATTTCTGCCTTCATTTTTATTTTTTTAATTTATTTTTATTTTATTTAATGTTTAAAATTTTTGGCTGCATTGGGTCTTCAATGTTGCATGTGGCCTTTCTCTAGTTGTGGCAAGCGGGGGCTATTCTTTGTTGTGGTGCGTGGACTTCTCATTGCAGTGGCTTCTCTTGTTGCAGAGCATGGGCTCTAGGTGCGTGGGCTTCAGTAGTTGCGGCATGTGAGCTCAGTAATTGTGGTTCATGGGCTCTAGAGCGCAGGCTCAGTAGTTGTGGCACACGGACTTAGTTGCTCTGCGGCATGTGAGATCTTCTTGGACCAGGGCTCGAACCCGTGTCCCCTGCATTAGCAGGCGGATTCTTAACCACTGCACCAGCACGGAAGTCCCAAATATGGAAAGACTTTGAATTGCATCCAAAAAATAAGACAGATAGATGGAAGGATAGAAGAACATGTAGATGAATAGAGACGTGTTAAAGCCAATATAGTAAAATATCAATTGTGGAATTTAGGTAGGGATGCCCTCTGTCTTCATTTTTATCTTCATCACTTTTTATCTCTTTTTCCCTATTTCTTTTCCCTTTTCTTTAGGTGTATATTAAACAGAAAAAAAAAATTTCTGGCACAATGGCTGAGCGAATTGCAACATTAAAGATTGCTTGGCCAAGAAACTATTACTTTTTGTATGAAAGCCTTTAGGGACCAACCAGCCTTTAGAAATCTTTTTGCCGTTCCAGCTCAACTGACCCAGAAAAATTTTAAGAGCAATAGTCAGTGCTTAGCAGAAAAAAAGAGATACTATTGTAAATTTGAAGAACTCTCATCTTTAACACGGCTTTTAGGTATCACAAGTTGACAACCTTATAGATTACATGCATGCTCCAGTTGACTTCAAAAATTTGTTTTATGGCTTCCCTGGTGGCGCAGTGGTTGAGAGTCTGCCTGCTGATGCAGGGGATGCGGGTTCGTGCCCCGGTCCGCGAAGATCCCACATGCCGCGGAGAGGCTGGGCCCGTGAGCCATGGCTGCTGAGCCTGCGTGTCCGGAGCCTGTGCTCCGCAACGGGAGAGACCACAACAGTGAGAGGCTCATGTACCGCAAAAAAAAAAAAAAAAAAAAAAAATTATGTTTTAAACACAGTTTTACATCAAAGTTTTCTGTGTACTTAGTGATTTATTAATAAGTTTAACTTTTGTTAAATAGGTTACTTTACATATAAATACTACAGCGCATTAAGGAAGAGTTAAGAATTGTTACTCCACATATCTGACAATTTAAAGTGGTGTTTCTTTTAAGCAGTCAATTGAAGGAAGTTCAATAAAGGAGTAATAACAGAAAAGAAGCAAAAACCATAGATGTGGTTCCATCTTATAATTTGTTTTTGCTGGTAATTTTGGCCTATTTTGTGATGGACTTTTTTTTTTCTCTTTGGAGACCTAGAGTTAGAAACTATGCATGCTGTGCTACTCACCTTACTGGGAGAGAACCAGCATGATGGAGAGAAGATTAGGAAATCACGTTTTCAAAGACTCATTTAATGAAGATTAGTATGTTAATTTGATTTTTCTTTTATCAAGGATCTGTAAGAGAATTTGCACTTTGTTCCCCTTGATTTTGGTGTATGAGGTGGAATTTTTACTCAACTCCTCTTTTTGTTAATTTTGTTGAGGGATGAGTGGCCTGGCTGTGCCACCTTGCACTTACCTTGAGGAAGTTTGCTTAGCCATGAGTGCCACCCAGTTCTCTTGGAGAGGATGGTGTGCCGTAAATAGAGCTACCATTTATTGAAGATCACGTGTTTCCCCATTTTAATTCTTACAACAACAAAAGTATTTCCATTTCATAGATGTCGAGTAGCTTATCCAAGGTCATTTTCCCAGTCAAGTGACCAAGCTGGGATTCCATCCTAAGTCAGCTGACCCAACACAGATGGTCCTCCCCATGAGGTGTGACTTGTTACCATCACCAACCCAAACTGACTGCTTTGGGGTTCTGAATTGCAACACCTTCTGGGCGGTAGTGCTGGCAGCAGAGTAGATGGGAATCAAGCACATCCTGGTGGAGCCTCCCGTTGCTTCCATGTTGACCCTCAGCAGACTCAGTTACAGGTTAGAATTGACCCATTTCATAGCACTGATTATTTTATGTTCTCTTGTTTCATAGCTGATTTTTCTGGAGTAAAGATGATGGGCTAAAATTATAGATCAATTTTTGAAGACTTTTCCTAAATATTAAGTCTCCACTTGGATCCCACTAATAAGATATGAAGTTGTATCCCAAAGAATAAAATACCAAATTATATAATTCTTACTCTGATCAGTTAATTGCAATCTATTTGGCTTCATGTGAATTAAAGATTTCTAACTTATAATCAGTTTATTTTTGTGATTCTTAATATTTTTACAAAAGTCTCTGTATTATTATCGACATAAATATTTTGTTTTTCTCACTATTTTATGGAAGACAATGACTGGGAGAAAACCAAAACAGATTACATTAAGAATCTTTTCCAGTTTGAGTTCCAATTCCACGTATTTGACACTTAGTAAGGGGGATACTATTCAAAGAGGGACTAAAGGGTAACTGATCTCTGTGCTATTCTACATGCTCCCAACCCTCACCCTTGTCTGTCTTCTGTAGGTGTTTTCTGACTAGTTCTCTGTTTCTCTGTTTGTTCCCTCCCCTCCTTAACCTCCCCTCTCTCTGTATTCGTTCTCTACGGACCTCATCCTTTCTCATGGATTTATGGTGATTACTCCCAAACTTAGATTTCTAGGCTGTCTCCCCTATATTTACAAGTTAACCACAACATTGTATAGAGAAACTGACAGAGTTTTTTCTCCACTAGAAATATGGAAAAAGGACTGTTGCTCTTGGCTAAATGTTAGCTTTGGAAATTAGGTCTGAATTTTGTTTCAGGTCGTAAATGAGCTTAGCACCATGTGGCTTGCACACTAAGTTATTTTAAAGAGTTAGTCCGGAAGGAATTATAGATGGCGGAGTAGAAGGACGTGTTCTCATTCCCTCTTATGAGAGCACTGGAATCACAACGAACTGCTGAAGAGTCATCGACAGGAAGACACTGGAACTCACCAAAAAAGACACCCCACATCCAAAGACAAAGGAGAAGCCACAATGAAATGGTAGGAGGGGTGCCATCACAATAAAATCAAATCCCATAACTGCTGGGTGGGTGACTCACAGACTGGAGACAACTTATACCACAGAAGTCCACCCACTGGAGTGAAGGTTCTGAGCCCCACGTCAGGCTTCCCAACTTGGGGGTCCGGCAACGGGAGGAGGAATTCCTAGAGAATCAGACTTCGAAGGCTAGCGGGGTTTGATTACAGGACTTCGACAGGACTGAGGGAAACAGAGACTCCACTCTTGGAGGGCACACACAAAGTAGTGTGTGCATCGGGACCCAGGGGAAGGAGCAGTGACCCCAGGGGAGACTGAACCAGACCTACCTACTAGTGTTGGAGGGTCTCCTGCAGAGGCGGGGGGTGGCTGTGTCTCACTGTGAGGACAAGGACACTGGCAACAGAAGTTCTGGGAAGTACTCCTTGGCGTGAGCCCTCCCAGACTCTGCCATTAGCACCACCAAAGAGCCCGGGTAGGCTCCAGTGTTGGGTTGCCTCAGGCCAAACAACCAACAGGGAGGAAACCCAGCCCCACCCATCAGCAGACAAGCAAGTTAAAGTTTAACTGAGCTCTGCCCACCAGAGCAACAGCCAGCTCAGCCCACCACCAGTCCCTCCCATCAGGAAACTTCCACAAACCTCTTGGATGGCCTCATCCACCAGAGGGCAGACAGCAGAAACAAGAAGAACAACAATCCTGCAGCCTGTGAAACAAAAAGCAAATTCACAGAAAGAGAGACAAGATGAAAAGGCAGAGGGCTATGTACCCGATGAAGGAACAAGATAAAACCCCAGAAAAACAACTAAATGAAGTGGAGATAGGAAACCTTTCAGAAAAAGAATTCAGAATAATGATAGTGAAGATAATCTAGGACCTCAGAAAAAGAATGGAGGCAAAGATAGAGAAGATGCAAGAAATGTTTAACAAAGACCTAGAAGAATTAAAGAACAAACAAACAGATGAACAATACAATAACTGAAGTGAAAACTACACTAGAAGGAATCAATAGAATAACTGAGGTAGAAGAGTGGATAAGTGACCTGGAAGACTGAATGGTGGAATTCACTGCTGCAGAACAGAATAAAGAAAAAAGAATGAAAAGAAATGAAGACAGCCTAAGAGACCTCTGGGACAACATTAAATGCAACAACATTCGCATTATAGGGAGAAGAGAGAAGAGAAGAGAAGGGGAAGAGAGATAGAGAAAGGACCTGAGAAAATATTTGAAGAGATTATAGTTGAAAACTTCCCTAACATGGGAGAGGAAATAGCCACCCAAGTCCAGGAAGTGCAGAGAGTCCTAGACAGGAGAAACACAAGGAGAAACACACCGAGACACATAGTAATCAAATTGGCAAAAATTAAAGACAAAGAAAAATTATTGAAAGCAGCAAGGGAAGAATGACAAATATCATATAAGGGAACTCCCATAAGGTTAAGAGCTGATTTCTCAGCAGAAACTCTACAAGCCAGAAAAGAGGGCATGACATATTTAAAGTGATGAAAGGGAAGAACCTACAACCAAGATTACTCTAAGATTACCCAGCAAGGATCTCATTCAGCTTTGATGGAGAAATCAAAAGCTTTACAGACAAGCAAAAGCTAAGAGAATTCACCACCAAACCAGCTCTACAACAAATGCTAAAGGAACCTCTCCAAGTGGGAAAGACAAGAGAAGAAAAGGACCTACAAAAACAAATACATAACAATTAAGAAAATGGTCATAAGAACATACATATCAATAATTACCTTAAATGTGAATGGATTAAATACTCCAACCAAAAGACACAGGCTCGCTGAATGGATACAAAAACAAGACCCATATATATGCTGTCTACAAGAGACCCACTTTAGACTAGGGACACATTCAGACTGAAAGTGAGGGGATGGAAAATATTCCATGCAAATGGAAATCAAAAGAAAGCTGGAGTAGCAATACTCATATCAGATAAAATAGACTGTAAAATAAAGAATGTTACAAGAGACAAGGAAGGACACTACATAATGATCAAGGGATCAATCCAAGAAGAAGATATAACAATTATAAATATATATGCACCCAACATAGGAGCACCACAATGCATAAGGCAACTGCTAACAGCTATAAAAGGGGAAATTGACAGTAACACAATAATAATGGGGGACTTTAACACCTCACTTACACCGATGGACAGATCATCCAGACAGAAAATTACTAAGGAAACTCAAGCTTTAAATGACACAATAGACCAGATAGATTTAATTGATATTTATAGGACATTCCATCCCAAAACAGCAAATTACACTTTCTTCTCAAGTGCGCATGGAATATTCTCATGGATAGATCACGTCCTGGGTCAGAAATCATGCCTCAGTAAATTTAAGAAAATTGAAATCATATCAAGAATCTTTTCTGACCACAATGCTGTGAGAGTAGAAATCAATTACAGCGCAAACAACGTAAAAAACACAAATACATGGAGGCTAAACGATACGTTACTAAATAACCAAGAGGTCACTGAAGAAATCAAAGAGGAAGTCACAGAATACCTAGAGACAAATGACAACGAAAACACAATGATCCAAAACCTGTGGGATGCAGCAGAAGCAGTTCTAAGAGGGAAGTTTATAGCAATACAAGCCTACCTCAAGAAAGAAGAAAAATCTCAAACAATCTAACCTTACACCTAAAGGCACTAGAGAAAGAAGAACAAACAAAACCCAAAGTTAGCAGAAGGAAAGAAATCATAAAGATCAGAGCAGAAATAAATGAAATAGAAACAAAGAAAACAGTAGCAAAGATGAATAAAACTAAAAGCTGGTTGTTTGAGAAGATAAACAAAATTGATAAAGCATTAGCTAAACTCACCAGGAAAAACAGGGAGAGGACTCAAATCAATAAAATTAGAAATGGAAAAGGAGAAGTTATAACAGGGCAGAAATACAAAGCATCGTAAGAGACTACTACAAGCAACTCTATGCCAATAAAATGGACAACCTGGAAGAAATGGACAAATTCTTAGAAAGGTATAACCTTCCAAGACTGGACCGGGAGAAATAGAAAATATGAACAGACCAATCACAAGTAATGAAATTGAAACTGTGATTAACAATCTTCCAACAAACAAAAGTCCAGGACCAGACGGCCTCACAGGTGAATTCTATCAAACATTTAGAGAAGAGCTAACACCCATCCTTCTCAAAGTCTTCCAAAAAATTGCAGAGGAAGGAACACTCCCAAACTCATTCTATGAGGCCACCATCACCCTGATACCAAAACCAGACAAAGATACTACAAAAAAAGAAAATTACAGACCAATATCACTGATGAATATAGATGTAAAAATCCTCAACAAAATACTAGCAAACAGAATCCAACAACACATTAAAAGGATCATACACCATGATCAAGTGAGATTTATTCCAGGGATGCAAGGATTCTTCAGTATATGCAAATCAAGCAATGTGATACACCATATTAACAAACTGAAGAAGAAAAACCATAGGATCATCTCAGTAGATGCAGAAAAAGCCTTTGACAAAATTCAACACCGATTTATGATAAAAACTCTCCAGAAAGTGGGCATAGAGGGAACCTACCTCAACATAATAAAGGCCATAAGGGACAAACCCACAGCAAACATCATTCTCAATGGTGAAAAACTGAAAACATTTCCTCTAAGATCAGGAACAAGACAAGGATGTCCACTCTCACCACTATTGTTCAGCATAGTTTTGGAAGTCCTAGCCACGGCAATCAGAGAAGAAAAAGAAATAAAAGGTATAGAAATTGGAAAAGAAAAAATAAAACTGTCCCTGCAGATGACATGATAGTGTACATAGAGACTCCTCAGGATGCCACCTGAAAACCACTAGCGCTCATCAATGAATTCGGTAAAGTACCAGGATAGAAAATTAATGCACCGAAATCTCTTGCATTCCTATACACGAATGTTGAAAAATCTGAAAGAGAAATTAAGGAAACACTCCCATTTACCATTGCAACAACAAGAATAAAATACCTAGGAATAAACCTACCTAGGGAGACAAAAGACCTGTATGCAGAAAACTGTAAGACACTGATGAAAGAAATTAAAGATGATACCGACAGATGGAGACATATACCATGTTCTTGGATTGGAAGAATCAACGTTGTGAAAATGACTGTACTACCCATAGCAATCTACAGATTCAGTGCAATCCCTATCAAATTACTCATGTCATTTTTTACAGAACTAGAACAAAAATTCTTAAAATTTGTATGGAGGCACAGAAGACCCCAAATAGCCAAAGCAGTCTTAGGGGAAAACAACGGAGCTGGAGGATTCAGACTCCCTGACTTCAGACTATACTACAAAGCTACAGTAATCAAGACAATATGGTACTGGCACAAAAACAGAAATGTAGATCAGTGGAACAGGAGAGAAAGCCCAGAGATCAACCCACGCACCTATGGTCACGTAATCTATGATAGAGGATGCAAGGATATACAATGGAGAAAAGACAGTCTCTTCAATAAGTCCTGCTGGGAAAACTGGACAGCTACATGTAAAAGAATGAAATTAGGGCTTCCCTGGTGGCGACTGGTTGAGAATCTGCCTGCTAATGCAGAGGACACGGGTTTGAGCCCTGGTCTGGGAAGGTCCCACATGCCACGGAGCAACTAGACCCGTGAGCCACAACTACTGAGCCTGTGGGTCTGAAGCCTGTGCTCCACAACAGGAGAGGCCACAACAGTGAGAGGCCCGTGCACTGTGATGAAGAGTGGCCCCAGGTTGCCACACCTAGAGAAAGCCCTCATACAGAAATGAAGACCCAACACAGCCAAAAATAAATAAATAAATAAATAAATAAATAAATAAAAGTACCCTTAATTAAAAAAAAAAAAGAATGAAATTAGAAAACTCCCTACGTCCAAACACAAAAATAAACTGAAAATGGATTAGAGACCTAAATTTAAGACAGGACACTATAAAACTCTTAGAGGAAAACACAGGAAGAACACTCCTTGACGTAAATCACAGCAATATCTTTTTTGATCCACCTCCTAGAGTAATGGAAATAAAAAAATAAACAAGTGGGACCTAATGAACCTTCAGAGCTTTTGCAAAGCAAACTACAAACAAGACGAGAAGACAAACTCTCAGAATGGGAGAAAATATTTGCAAACAAATCAAGGGACAATGTATTAATCTCCAAAATATATAAACAGCTCATGCAGCTCAATATTAAAATAACAAACAACCCAATCCAAAAATGAGCAGAAGACCTGAATAGACATTTCTCCAAAGAAGACATACAGATGGCCAAGAAGCACATGAAAATCTGATCAACATCACTAATTATTAGAGAAATGCAAATCAAAACTACAGTGAGGTATCACCTCACACCAGTTAGAATGGGGATCATCAGAAAATCTACAAACAACAAATGCTGGAGAGGGTGTGGAGAAAAGAGAACCCTCTTGTACTGTTGGTTGGAATGTAAATTAATACAGCCACTATGGAGAACATTATGGAGGTTCCTTAAAAAACTAAAAATAGAATTACCATGTGATCCAGCAATCCCACTACTGGGCATATGCCCAGAGAAAACCATAATTCAAAAAGACACATGTACCCCAGTGTTCACTGCAGCACTATTTACAACAGCCAGGTCATGGAAGCAACCTAAATGCCCATTGACAGATGAATGGGTAATGATGTGGTACATGTATACAATGGAATTTTACTCAGCCATAAAAAGGAATGAAATTGGGTCATTTGTAGAGGCATGGATGAATCTAAAGTCTGTCATATAGAGTGAAGTAAGTCAGAAAGAGAAAAATATCATATATTAACGCATATATGTGGAACCTAGAAAAATGGTAGAGATGAACCAGTTTGCAGGGCAGAAATTGAGACACAGATGTAGAGAACAAACGTATGGACACCAAGGGGGGGAAGCGGCAGGGGGCGTGGTGGTGTGATGAATTGGGAGATTGGGATTGACATATATACACTAATATGTATAAAATGGATAACTAATAAGAACCTGCTGTATAAAAAAATAAAATTCAGAAAAGAAAAATAAAGTAAAAATAGAGTTAGTCCCATAATGGTTCCAAGTGATTACATCATTTTATTTTCTGTATAATATGGATTTTAATTGTAACACTGTTGAGCACTGAGGACACTTTGCATTCACTCACGTAAAGTGGTTTGATGAGTTGAAGTGAGGTGACATTTGATGGATTCAGTGGAAGTTTAGATCAATTTGCATGTCAGTTGTATTTTATGGCTGACTTTAGAAAACTTTTTTAGACAGGATTTCTTGGTAAGTTAAAGGATTTAGGGGGATGATTATGAAATAATTGATTTAAAAGTATGCAATATTAGCTTTCACTGAACTTAAGCTTGTATGAGTTCAATTTAAAACCTAATTCAGTACTTTTAAGGTTTTATATTTCCCTGAACTTCTTTTGAAGTATTAATTTTGTCATGCTTGTCATTCTAATCTAATGATGATTTAATGTTTGCAAACCTGAATAAATTTGTATGCAAGGAGTTCTGTGGTTTTAATCAATGAAGATTAAAATTTGGCAACTGAGATGATAAAAAATGGAAAATTTTAAATAGAAAATGAAAATAATGATTATACCTTAGAAATTATTTTATTAATATTCTTGTCTGTGACCCACATAATACCTTTCTCTTCTTTTTATTGAGTAACATTTAGAAGGTGATTGAACCTTAAAAGAAGTAATTACTTCTAAATTGTGAAGAATATTTAAATTAGAACAGAATCTTTGTGCTCACATTCTTCCCCCTTTCCCTGAAAACTATAATCTAGAGTTGCAAATAATAACCAGGAAAATGCTAGACTACTTTTAAAAAGTTATCTAACCGCCCCCCCCAACCCAGGAACCTGCACAGACAATAAAATGTTCTCTAAGGAAAGTATATCTTTACTTCATTATTACTTATTGATAAAAAAATGTAGAGCTTAGAATGTCTATTAGATCAGTTACATGAAAAAGTCCTGGGTTAGATATCCAAGGGGCAGCAGCCCCTCTTCCAGGAGAATCCAGGAAGAGAATCCCCTCTTCCCCAGTAATCCAGGAGAGCCCAGTCTGGTTTAACATTGCTTTTCTTTCTCAAAGATCTCATCACGCTAAAAGACAATTAATACAATCCTTAAAAATGCATACAAGACATTTTATTGTAGTCCTTCACCTTTATTGCTCAGTGCCCTTCATGGGTGAAAGGAGATATTCCAATGCAAAAAACAGATCTAAAAGCCTAACTGAATAATAAGTAATAAATGATTCTTTTAAAAAAAACTTCTAACATTGTTATTTCTCAGAATTGAGAGGTGGCTTTTGAGGTGGAATAAAAGATGAATGTGATATTTTCAAGGCTAAAATTTGACTTTTTATAAAGGATGATTTAGCATAAAAACACAAATGTTTAATAGCATATGAAAAGTAAAACTTAAAAAAATATGGAAATTTATGAAACCTGAAGTTCCCTATCAGATGTCAGCAGTTAAAATTAGATATGATTAAGTCAAAAAGAGACATGTACCACAGTGTTCATTGCAGCACTGTTTACAATAGCCAGGACATGGAAGCAACCTAAATGCCCATCGATAGAAGAAGATGGAATATTACCCAGATGGACTATTACAGTGGAATATTACTCAGCCATAAAAAGAAATGAAATTGAGTTATTTGTAGAGAGGTGGATGGAGCTAGAATCTGTCATACGGAGTGAAGTAAGTCAGAAAGAGAAAAACAAATGTCATACGCTAACACGTATATATGGAATCTAAAAAAAAAAAAATGGTACTGATGAACCTAGCGGCAGGGCAGGAATAAAGACTTGAGGACCCAGGTGGGGAGGGGGAAGCTGGGGTAAAGTAAGAGTAGCATCAACATATATACACTATCGAATGTAAAATAGACAGCTAGTGGGAAGCAGCAACATAGCACAGGGAGATCAGCTCCGTGCTTTGCGATGACCTAGAGACGTGGGATAGGGAGAGTGGGAGGGAGGCTCAAGAGGGAGGGGGGATATGGGGATATATATATATGCATATAGCTGATTCACTTTGTTGTACAGCAGAAACTAACACAGTATTGTGAAGCAATTATGCTCCAATAAAGGTCTGTTCTTTTAAAAATGTAAGAATTGGCTATGGTTAAGCAGAACCAAAAATTATTCATGTAGGTTTGAGAAGCTGAATAGAAGCTTCATCTTTGTAGTGCGGGAAGTTAGTAGTGAAGAAACCACATAGCTGACACCCCTGGAAGAGGTAATGTGTTGACAGTTGAGAACGCCCCCTACAAGGGTGCAAGAGACTTGACAGATTTCTTTATTGTCTCATATGATCTTCCCAATCCTGACATATGGTTAGGGCAGGTGGGATTATTCTACATTTTACAGATGAAGAAATAGACTTAGAATAACTTTTATCCAAGGCTACATGGTCAACATTTGCAACGAACCTTCCTTCCCTCCAGATCTTTTGAAACCCTCCTCTTCCCCACAGTGCTTTTAAGGTGCTGCATTGTATGGTCTTTTGATTCCTTTGATTTTATGCATCATTAACACTAAGCCACAAATTTGCTACTGAGATCTATATGGCATTGTTATTTCATTTTCTCAATGAATAATCACTTCTGCCTAAAACATGTAACGAGGGTTATCATTTTATAGTTATCTGTCTTCCAGCTAAATTGGATGCCTTCATTTAAAGACAGAAGATAGAATGTGCCACGTATTCTGAATAGTTTCTCTTTCTTTAGTCTTAGCATATTCCAGACCCTCAGGTTTCTATATGAAAGAAGCCTCGTAAATGTGTGTGTTTCCTGTTGTTGTTGAGTGTGTCCTTGCTGCCTGTGCCATCTGTACAATGTGGTCAGCTACAGAGACAGCGCCAGCCTCATGAAACGTCTGCTGGGAAGGCTGCTAGCCCATATGTTGGTTTAGTGTCGTGATCAAGAGTCTGGCTCTGGAGCAGGCTGTGTCTGGGTTCCACTCCTAGCCTGTCATTTGGTTGGTGTGGGTCCTCTCATCTTCACTGCCAACACTCATCTTGGATTCTTTATTTCTCCCTCAAATTCTTAATCTTCCTCTCCAAAGAATCTTCTCCTCTCCCCTCAGACAGCCATCATATCCCCGTTCTGAAAAGTTTATTCTTCACTAATTCCCTCATTGGCAGCAGTCCTATTTCCCCTTTGCAGTAATTGTTGAGCCTTTTGAATGTGTAGTTCATGGTAGTTTTCAGTTGAGCCTCAACTGGTTACATACAATATACTGAACCCATTTTTTCAAAAGGTAAATAACGTTATTTAAATTTACCCTGAGTAAACATTCCATCCAAAACATATGTCACTTTCTTGCTTAAAAAACGATACAACTAATGTTTCTGCAGCGATGATTATACGTGAGGAACGTGCAAGCTCCGGATCCAGCTTTCCACTGGAGACCACTGTTACCCTCCTTACAAACCTGTGGAGAAAGTCATGAATAATATCAGATTGTTTGGGGGTGTAGTCAGTCTTCCCCAGGACTGACTCAGTGGACAGAAATCAGTTATGTGCCAAGATACGTAAGTGAAATCCAAAATTCCACATGCCAATACTCATACTGAATCTGTACAGGAATGCTACTGTGAGTCAATGTGGCCAGGAATGTCCTGTGTTGGCTTAGTTAATACTTTCCAGTGGGGTAAAAAAAATGTTTATCCTACTTTTTAATTTGTTTCTTAATGATCTGATACACTTTTGTATCAGAATGGCCAGCGCAGCTCTAACTACACACGTGAAGACCTCCTTCCCTACCAGAAGACTCTTTTCTTGTGCCAGAAGCATCTGAGGTGGATCAGAATGGGCCATTGATTAAAATAACTCCCAAACCTATAGTGTACATTTTTTAAAGTTACAGCTCTATTGAGGTGTAATTGACATACAGCAATCAAAATATTTAAAGTATACAATTTGGTAAGTTTTGATGTGTATACATCATGAAATCATCACCACAATCAAGGTGGTGAACATATATATCCCTCCCCTCAAGTTTCATGGAGCTGAGTTGTAATCCCTTGAGCAGGTTCTTCGCACATTCCCCCATCATCAATCACTGATCTGCTTTTAGTCACTGTAGTTCGCATTTTGTAGACTTTTATTTAAAATGAAAGCATGTGGTATGTCTTCTTTTTGTCTAGCCTGATTATTTTGAGATTCATCTCTCTTGTGTGTATCCGCTGTTCATTGTTCATTTTTATTGCTGTGTAAATATTACGTTGTGTGGGTATACCACAATTTGTTTATCGGTTCATCTGTTGATGGATATTTGGACTATTTCCAGGTCTGAGGTATTACAAATAAAGCTGGTATGAACATTTTTGTATAAGTGTTTATTTGGACTTAGGTTTACATTTTTCTTGGGCAAAACATAGGAATGGGTGGTGGGATCATATGATAAGTATACTTTTTAAGGACACAGTTTCCAAAGTCTAGATTCTTCACATCCATGCCAACACTTTATATGAGCAGTCTTTTTAATTTTAGCAATTACAATAAATGTGTAGAGGTATCTCGTTATGGTCAGAGTTTGAATTTCCCTTAATGACTAGTGATTTTGAGCATCTTTTCATGTGCTTGTTTGCCATACATATATCTTCTTTGGTGAAGTATCTTTTCAGATCCTTTGTCCAGCTGAAATTGGGTTGTTTTCTTTGTTGAATTTTGGAAGTTCTTTATTTATTTTGAAAGCAAGTATATCAGGTATGTACTTTGCAGAAATTCTTTTCCAGCCTGCACCTTTTCATGTTCTTAATGTCTTTTGAGGAGTAGAAGTTTTTAATTTTGATGTGGTCCAGTTTTCCAGTTTGTCCTTTATAGATTGTGCTTTTGGTATCATATCTAAGAAACCTTTGTCTAACCCAAGATCACAGATATTTTCTCCTAAATTTTATTTTAGGATTTTTTTAGTTTTCGGCTTATGATCCATTTTGAATTAATTTTTGTATACAGTGTTAGGGATCGATCTCCCTCCCTCCCTCCCTTCTTTCCGTCCTTCCATGGCTATCTTCTCGTTCCAGCACCATTTGTTGAAAAGGCTCTCTTTTTCTCCACTGAATTGCCTTTGTACTTTCTGAAAACCATTTGTCCATGTGTGTATGGGTTTATTTTGGGACTCCCTATTTTGTTCCATTGATCTATTTGTCTCTCTGTATACCAGTACTACAGTGTTTTGTTTACAGTAGTTTTATAATAATTCTTGAAGTTAGGTAGCGTTAGCGTTCTGGCTTTGTTCCTTTGTACTCCTTTTCCAGAGTTGTGTTTGGCTATTCCATATGAATTTTAGAGCCAGCTTGTCATTTTCTACCTAAAGTTCTGCTAGGATTTTGATTGAGATTACATTGAATTTATAAATCAGTTTGGGGAGGATTGACATCTTAACAAACATTGAGTCTTTCAAACAATGAACAGGGTCTCTGGATCTCTGAAATTTAAAACAGGCATAAGTTTAAAATGTAAAAGACTCAGGATCACTGATCAGGAGACAAAGCAAAGGGATAACTCGGGTGCCTCATAGTTAGATTAAACAGGACATTGGGAAGTGGTCTTTTTTCACCTTAGTTTTGTTCAGATATAATTGACATATAGCATTGTATAAGTTTAAGGTGCATAGTATAATGACTTGACTTACATCATGAAATGATTACCACAATAAATTTAGTGAACATCTATCATTGTGTATAGATACAAAATTTAAATAATAGAAAAATATATTTTTTTCCTTTTGATGAGAACTCTTAGGATTTACTCTTAACAACTTTCATATGTAACATACAGTAGTGTTAATTATATTTATCATATTGTACATTATATCCTTGATACTTATTTATCTTATAACTGGAAGTTCATACCTTTTGACCACCTTCATCCAATTCCTCCTCCCCACCGGCTTCTGGTAACCACAGATCTGATCTCTTTTTCTGTGAATTTGTTTGTTTGTTTTTTGAAGTATAATTGACCTACCTCACTATGTTATTTCCTGGTACATAACACAGTGATTTGACATTTCTGTACATTTCAAAATGATCACCATGATTAGTTACCACCTATCACTATACAGAGATATTACATAATTGACTGTGTTCCCCACACTGTGCATTTCATACCCATGACTCTTTATTTTATAACTGGAAGTTTGTACTTTTTAATCTCCCTCTCCTCTGGCAGCCACCTGTTTGTTCTCTGTAACTGTGACTCTTTCTGTTTTGTTATGTTTGTTCATTTGTTTTATTTTTTTAGATTTCACATGTAAAGTGAAATCATATAGTATTAGTCTTTCTCTGTTTTATTTCACTTAGCATAATGACCTCTAGATCCATCCGTGTTGTCGCAAATGACAAAATTTTGTTCTTTTTTTATGGCTGAGTAATATTCCATTCTTTGTCCTTTCATCTATTGATGGGCACTTAGGTTGCTTCCATATAATGCTGCAGTGAACACGAGGGTGCAGATATCTTTTCAAATTAGTGTTTTCATTTTCTTTGGATAAATGCCAGGAATGGAATTGCTGGATCACATGGTAGTTCTGATTTTAATTTTTTGAGGAATCGACATGCTGTTGTCCGTAGTGGCTGCACCAATTTACGTTCATTTATATTTACGTTCCCATCAGCAGTGCATGAGGGTGTCCTTTTTCCACGTCCTCACCAACACTTGCTATTTGTTGTCTTTCTGATAATAGCTGCTCTGACAGGTGTGATGTGATACCTCATTGTGGTTTTGATTTATATGGGAATTGGTCTTTTTGCTTGATTTGCTTGACCAATTCTCCACAGAATTTTCATTTAATATGAAAATGTCTAAATATTTGATGTCTTACTCAGTAGAAACCTCAAGCCCTCCACAAGCATCCTTGTCCCACACATGCCAGTCAACCATAAACAGGTACACTCAACTAGCCTGCTGATACCACACCAGATGGTGAGCATTTTGGGTGAGATCAAGAGGGATTTAAGCCAGAGATCCAAGAACATTCACATCCTCAAATCCTTGATCAGCTACCTCTCTTGGGAATTTCCTGCAGGAAAGGCAAAGGAATACATGCAACAAAGATTAAGCCATTATTAATAAGAGCAACATAATTCTGGTTATGGGAGAAGGAGGTCAGATACCACAAGTACTTAGATAACCGTGCCTTTTATAGAATATAGCTTTTCATATTGGGGCTTCACATTTTTCTGAAGGAGTGTTGATTATAGTGTGAGGCTAAGCTGTGCCTCAGGTAGTGGGATTGTTTATCACCACCATAACGGGTACCCACAGTCCTGCTTAGTCAGTTATATAAAGATAAATGGAATGGTGACTGGTCATTGCACATTAACCACAAGCTCTTCAAGGACAAGCCAGAACCTGTTTGTCGTTGAATATGTGCCTCTGCTGTCCTCTTGCATGTAGAATACATCTTTTCGAACTAGGGTGGTGTTGTGGTTGAGGGCATGAAGCTAGCTTGCCTGGGTTCAAATCACCATTCTGCCTTTGCGCACTGGGGAGGCAGTTTCTCTGTGCCTCTTTTCTTTAAAGGATACAGAAAATTGTGAACATAGAATGGAGAGTTTAAAAGTGAATATTTGGGTTTAGTGTGCTCGGTACATTTTGTGTTTTTAGCAGAATCTATTTTTTCAACTTTTAATCTTTCATTTTGTACGTTCTTGTTGCCACCGACTCCCTGTGAAAATGTGAACTGCGTGTTCTGTGAACGGCTTTTGCTTTACTTTCTGTAAATTACTTGTTCTGCTCACCCTGTCTCACCTGTCATGTTCCCTCTTACTTTCTTGATCTTTTCACCTCCGTCAGCCTTCTCTTTCACTTCAAAACTAATTTCTTCCAGGAACCCTGCCCTCCCGCACCACAAATGACTTATAGATTAGAGTCTATGCTATTACTTACATAGCCACACAAACAACTGATCCATATCCAACCTGTAAAGATAAAAAGCCAAATGCTTTTTTCTACTCCAAAGCAAAGAGAAAAGTTTTAGGGTTCTATCCTTAACATGTAACATAGAGTTCAAAATATTTTTTTGTCCTATATAGTAATGCTGAGAGTACTTAATAAACATTGACAAAAAATTAACCATGTGGTAGATAGTTTTCTGCCGATTAATAATTTATTTAGCTGCAGAATGAACTGTCAGTTTAAGAGCTAACAGTATTATTTCTGACAGTTTTAATATAGGAATAAGACAAAATACTAAACAGAGATAAGAGTAGCTTGAAAACCCTTGATGTCAAGTATGTTAAATTTGAAATAGTTGAAGGCTAAAATCCAAATTCAGAAGTAATTAACCAAAATAGTCGACAGATAATCAGCCATGCTAATAAAATTTGTATACCCTGAAAATTTTCCAGCTTGTAATTAACTGCACAGATGATGTGATCTGATTTTGTCACTAACTGCTTATTAATGAAGGAGATAGCGACTAGTTACAAAATCCGTAGTGGTAGATGAATACCAAGTTTAAATATTTCCCATACAGCTGGCATAAATAAGAGCCTTGATACTAGTTTGATTTGTGCTTACTTTCTTCCTCTGTGATTGTCAAGGGGAAAACTGAATTTGTTAAATTCAGCTTTGAGTGACCTTGAAGATAGTAAATCTGTTTCTGTTTTTTGCTCAGCAAGCGTAATGACCTTTATTTTTAGATTCTTTGTTATAAATTTAGTGTCGTCAGGCTAGGGATATCACCATTGGAAGTTTAAAAGAAAGTGCAAACAGATAAAGTCAAGTTCAGTTAAAGCTAAGCAGAACATGATCTGCCAATATGACTTGAAGACCTGAATGCAGAATGCTATTAACATAAATAGTTTAATAACAAAAGAGCATTATTCATTATCTTCATATAATGTGGCATTTACTTTTAACACAGAAGAGAAATACTATTCGGATGGTGAGTGAAATTCTAAGCATGAACAAAAGGCTGTATTAGGTGTTTCACTTCAGGGCACGTACTCGCTAGCCATCATGAGCCCTTGCTTTGGGTGTCATTCATCTCTTCTATCAACCAGTGCTTATTGAGAGCTCACTGTATGCCAGGCACTAAACTAAGTGCTGGGGATACAGTAGTGAGCCAGAGGGTTCCGTATCTCTAAGCAGCTAATACTCTAGAGGGAGGTAGGCAAATAGTCACTCCAAAGATGCTAACTGTGGTGGGTGTTGTGAAGGGCTGGGACATTTTATTGTCATTGCTGCTGGAGGTCAAGAAAGGGTTTCTTGAGGATGGGCTGCTTAAATTGCAATCTGAAGTGGACCAGGTGAAAGTGTGCAGGAGAGGGAACAGCTCACGTGGAGTCCTGTGGCGGGAGAGAACAGCCAATGCACTTAGTATCTGAGGCACTTATTTGAGGCACTTAGAGAAGACCGGTGAAGCTCGGAGCAGAGAGCAGGTCAGGTACAGATGGTTCTGGGGAGTTAGCTAAGACCCTCAGCTTGCAGGGCCCAGAAAGCCAATTTCAGGAGATGTGTCTTTATGCTATAAGAAGAACAAAGGGAATCCATTGGAAGGGTTAAGGAAAGGAGGGAACATGATCAAATTTCAGTTTTGATAAAAATCTCTATGGCTGCAATTGGAAAACGGATTGAAATGCGCTGAAGTAGATGTGGACTAGAGCAGTTAGGAAGCAATTACAGTTGTTTGGGCAGTAAGCATGGAAGCCTGACAAGAAGCAAAAAGATTCAGGAGACACCGTTGTGCAGCCTTCCCATCCGTGTCCTCTGTCTCTCTAATAGGCTGCTGTAGCGCTCTCCCCTCTGCAGACATCTTTACCCGGCAGTGCTATTCTCCTACGAAGTTTTCCCCTGGAAAGGACAACTTAGTCTAGTTCTGTCCTGATTTATACGATGGAGATGATTGCTATCTCCTGGGCCCAGGCCCCAGCTCTTTGCTTTTCTCCTTGGGTGGGCTCTCTCTGTCTCTGCAGTAGAGGAGTCCTCCAGTATTTATGCTTGTCTGCCAGCGAGTTTTGCCTGTTTGACAATCTCCACGTGGATGTCTCCCTGACCTCTCCAGCTTCACATGTGCTTAGTGCCCCTTTGGTTTTCCTTTTCCCAAACTGGTTTCTCTACCTCCTCCTCACCTTTTCTCTCTTACCCATTTTTGTATCCCTGTGTTTAGGGTAATACATATTCGTTGAATGAGTCGCTGAATTCAACATATAATTCCAGCAGTAGGTAGTTCTAAGAAGAGGGAAGGCTCTTTCCTTACTCCATCCAAGAATAAGAAAACCCCATTCATTTTACAAGAAAACTGTACTTTTTCGAAGTTCTTTTAAAAGTGCGCCACTCAGAACTGGGCACACTCTTACTGTCCCCTGCTAGTTCTCCTTGGATGATCCCACTTCCACGCTCCCCTCCCTAGCTGTGTATATTTCTATTCTGCAGTCAGTTGTTAGATTGCTATTCTTGATTGATATTCCATTTTTGATAGGCCAATATCGAGCTTGATTGGGGGGAGGTGCCTTATGTAAAGCAATGATCCCCACTTGCACAGATGACTCATTGAGGGGAGGCTGGAACTTGTTACTGCTGAATGGTGATGAAAGTCTTTGTCTTCTCTGAGACCACCCCAGAGGGATGGGAGGAACGGTACCATGGTACAGGGCAAGAGTGGCAATCTAGGCAGCCCACTTGGCTTCTGCTTACAGGAATGTGGTTTGTGGGTTTTTTTTTCCTGAGGTATTTTGCTGGAGTAGACTGGTTATTGTCTAAAGGTTTTCTGTCTTGTTAGGTTGTGTCCTTCCTTGTGCTTTGGTTATTAGAGCTAAGATTTTCTTGGAGACTTTTTTGTCTACTCCCATTGGTTTTTCTAGGTTACCATCTTCAGCGTCTGATCTGGGATGAGGAGAAAAGAAGACCAAAAGAATATACTGCTGTGTCATTCTTTGGGTCCTGGGGTCCCTAGCCAGTCTTACTTGTTCTTTCCACCTTTCTGAGGCTTTTATGATTGTTTTCTATATTAGGTTCAGAGTTTTTAGCTGCACTTAGCAGGAGGAATAGGGAAAAGTATGTGTACTCCATCTTGGTTTGGAGCTGGAAGTCAGAAAGCTTTCCCTAATGATTATATTTCTTTTAAATAAAGTTTGCACATTAAATCAGAATATACTCTTAGGGTAAAGGAATGTTCAGCCAGTTTAACTTATACATGTGTTATGCATATTTGTGTGTATTTTGTTTTGTTTTTGGAATTTTTAATAGCCTTGGTATAAATCTGAAATTTTGCTAACAATCACAGTATCAGTTACTATAATTCATGGTGCACCTGCTATGTGCTTGGCATGCTGTGTGCTATCTCTAATCTTCTCTAGACCTCCATGCATTAGATTGTATTATCTCTGTTTTGTGCATGAAGAGCTGAGGCTCATGGAAGTAGATTAACTTAGCCGAGGTCACAAAATGAAGAAATGGTTGCATTAGGTACGGACCAAAGTTTGTCTAATTCTAAAATATTTGCCCATTGCCTTTATCATACAGTTGCAGAAAACCGGATTAAAATCTTAGAGTCAGCAAAATTTCCACTAGCCTTCCTACCCCTCGAAATTAAAATTACTTTCTCAGTGCTTTGTTTGGCTTACAATTAAAGTAGGATTTTAAAAGGAGTAAAAAAGAGAGTATGAGTCAGAACAACCAACTTTCAGAAACTTTATCAAGTTAAATACTTTGGATCCATTCAACTCTATCAAGTCTCTGCTTTTAATTTTCTCTAGTAGATTCTTGACATTGTATTGTAAAACAGCATTTGTAGAACAAGTTAACGATAACTTTAAGCAATACCTGTTTTCAAACAAGATTAAACTGTATTTGAAGTCAATCCTTGAGGAATAAATAATATTAAATCAGTGGCACTGTGTAGGATTAGGTTAATATCCCAGGGTATTGTTTTAGCTACAAGTACAATATTTTTGGATGTTAAACTCTACCGTCAACTGCATTTGCTTATGAGATTATTGCTTTACCATGAATTTATTCTCTTCAAATTCTTTTTCAGACTTTCAAAAAGTCTTTATGTGGCTCATCTTTTTCGAGACCATGTAATCAATAGAACAGCTTTCAAGAAAAAAGTTGAGAAAAAGATGAATTTCTTGAAGGGACAGTTAATGAAGTGATGTGAAATATGAATAAATCTGGTGTGCTGGGTTTTAGGTCCCTTCTTTGTGCAAGTGACAGGTTACAGAGCTCTGAACTTGAAATCTTATTTAAATCTCAGAGGATGGAGATAGACTCAATCTCATTTTAAAAGTGTTCTCAGCAGGTTTGTAATTCACTATTAGTTATATCTGTTTTAATATATTAAATATTATACATTAAACTACATTAGAGGAAACAATTTTTATATTTAATATTTTCTTTAATTACAAGAGTAAAATAATTGTAACACTTGAAGCGATTAACATATAATGAAGGAAAAGTTACTTTTCCCCAGCAGCCTCCTCTTCATCCTCTCTCCCTCTCCCCAACTAATGTTAACATTGGAGGGTTTATCTTTCCATATCTTTCTCCACATTCAAGTACACACACACACATACTTACTTTCATATACCCATATACATTTCAAATGTATTAGACTTCATTAATAGTAATATGTGATCCATAAATGGGATCATTCTCTATACATGAGTCTTCAAATTGCCTTTTTCCTCTCCTTCTTCCAGGACAATAGATATACATCAAAGTTATTTAAAATTAACTACAGTATATAGTGTCTGTAGTATGGATGGTCAGTTTATGCAGTCATTCCCTATTGTTGGACATTTCAGTAGTTTCCTGTGAGATTTTCATTTTTGCTTTAAGGGACATATTCTGACTGTTGGTCACGTTGAACATCTTCATTTTTTATTGGCCACTTTAGTTTGGTCTTCTGTGAATTTCCTCTTTATGTTATTTGCCTATTTTTACATTGAGTTGTCTTTTTCTTTTCAGTTTGTGGAAGTGCTTTCTGTATCAGGTATTAACTCTTTGATCATTTATTTTGGAAGTATTTTTTACCAGTCTATAAATTTTTGAAGTGGTTTGTTATTATTTTGCTATAGAATAAATACAAAAAATATGTCATCACAGTTATCTATCTGTATTGTGGAGAGTTTCCTGTCTTCCCTAGTTCTACAGATATGCTCCTAAATTCTCCTAGTCTGAACGTTACTGACTTATTTTTTTGGTATGGAAATCTTTAAGTCATCTGGAATGTACTTTTCTAAAAAAAATAATTAATTTATTTTTGGCTGCGTTGGGTCTTTGTTGCTGCGTGCAGGCTTTCTCTAGTTGTGGTGAGTGGGGGCTACTCTTGTTGCGGTGCATGGGCTTCTCATTGCAGTGGCTTCTCTTGTTGTGGAGCACAGGCTCTAGGCACACAAGCTTCAGTAGTTGTGGCTTGTGGGCTCTAGAGCACAGGCTCAGTAGCTGTGGCGCAGGGGCTTAGTTGCTCTGCGGCACGTGGGGTCTTCCCGGGCCAGGGCTCGAACCCATGTGCCCTGCATTGGCAGGCGGATTCTTAACCACTGTGCCACCAGGGAAGTCCTGGAATTTACTTTTATGTATGGTGAGATACAAGGGCCAACCTTTGCCTTTTTCTTGATAGCTTTAGCCATTTATTATGCTGATGGCTTTTACTAAATAAACCATCCTTTCCGCCTCTAAATTTAAATGCCATCAGTATTCTTTTAAAACACTTAAATGATTACATTTCTTCTCCAGCTTAACCCATTTTCAGAAAGGTAATGACTTTTTAAAAGCAGGATTTAGTAAATTGGAAAGGTTATTTCTCTGTGCTCAAATGTCAAATGCTACCTGATAACTCTTTATTGTTGCTGACTAAAATTGCAAGCACAAGAAGGATTACTGTTGTGAACAAATCCACTAATCAGGATGTAACTTAACAATTTTAAGACCCTGGGTAACAAAGGGAAAATTTGAGATATTCATTCAGTGCCTCTACAAAAGCAGTAACATATAAGCACTGTAAAGAAAATAATTTATTAAATAATTTATGTTTTCTTTTCACACATACACAGAGAAGTTAGGTTCACAGAAGCCGTTCTCTTCCTTCATGGCGTAAGCTACGTAGGGATGGCTCTCCAAGAAAGACGGTTGCGGTTTGGGCTCGGGGCACCTCAAAGCTGCTCCTCCAGAGGGTTCTGAAGGCAAACCCTCTACCCCCAGTTCTATTTGGGCTCATCTTTTAAGTGTGCCCTGCACAGAGAGGTCAAATCCGGGCATCTGTTACTTTCATTCACGGTGGAAGTAAGTCCTTGGGCTTGGTGCTACAGCATCATGCTTTCTAAACTCTTCCTGCTGAGGAATGCTGATTGGATTTATCCACCATCCTACAAGGAATGAAAGGGAGGCAAAGGTGGCTTCAGTATCTCTAACCAGGAGGCAGAAGCACGAATCATATCAATTACAGATTTGGGAAGATTTGGTTACATAGTACATTATTGTGATGAGAGATCATCTGTAACTAGAAAGAGGCTACTGAAGTCTGTGCAGAACACGTTACTGAACAGCTGAGCTCTCTGACAGTAAGGACCTCAGTAAATAGAATACACCATATTCCTAGGATGGAACAGTACGTAAGTATTAAATATTATATTTTTGATGAATATTTATAGTTGATAAATTTCTCACAATATTATGTTCCATGATAAATTAGTATCTACAGTAGATATCCAGCATTTAAGCTCAAAAGATACCAAGTAGCAAAGAGACTTGTGGGACTAATTTGTTCATTTTCATTTACTAAATAAAACTGACTGAAATGGAATAGTCAGAAAGGTAAGAAAATACGAAGAGAGCAGTTCTGTGGAAGCCAAAGGAGGAGAAAGTTTTCCAAGGGAAGCAGTAGTTAGTGTGGTCGGCTGGCGCAGAGAGTTCACGCCCGCTCCGTCCTGAAAGGCGTCTGTTGGATTTGGCAACAAAGAGGTTATCCGTGGTGCAGGCCAGACCGGGCTCCTGAAGTGGCACTGAAAGATGGTGGCTTAAAGGGACGGAATAGAAGATGGGAGATGAAGTGGAGACAAATATACTAGTGTTTTATTTCAGTAGGTTGGCTATAAGAAAAGTAGACAATGCAATAGCTAGAAGGAGATGATGTAGGGCTGAGGGAGGGGTGTGTGTGTGTGAGAGAGAGAGAGAGAGTGAGAGAGAGAGAGAGAAAGAAGAACAAGACTTGAGCAATGTCCTAAGTTTCGGGAATAGAGAGTGAAAATAAAGGAGATGACGGAGGTGACTCACCCAAGGTCCCTAAAGAGATGAGGGAGCCTGGAGCTCTATTAAAAAGTAGGGGCCCCTTTCCCACTGTGTCTGGAGAGACGGATGAGAAGATGAGCATGTGAGGTGCAGGCAAGTTTGAGTCAGAGGCGAAGTAGGCAGGAGGAAGAGTGAGGACAGCTGCGTTTTCCTTTGTGAATTGAGAGAGGCCATCTGAGGACAGAGAGAGCAGAGATGGAGGGCTTGGGGACTCCGGGTCGGGGAGGGGAGCTGCCCAGCAAACGTGCCTCAGCACAAGATCCGGCTCCTCAGTCCTGCTGACGTATTGACGTGGAATCGGAATTAAGTAGATTTAATTTAATTTCCTTTATCTTTCACTGCATAAGATGTTTGATACTGAGAATTTATGTTTAATGTAGGACTGAGTAATTTACTGAAATTTAAGCTAAAGTAAATATTTGATGAACAAAACACATAAAATTAAATAGTTCCATCAGAGTTCAGGAACTCTGCTCTACCTGATTACTTTCCATTTTCCAATATTAGCAGTTTTTCTCTCTAACTATTAACCAACTGTATATGGCCAGTCAAACCAGTGCGGTAGGGAAGAAACTTGGGGCAGTATATGAAGACATTGCTTTGGGCAGTTGCCAAGAAAATGGGCCCCAAGTAGGGGTGTTAACACAGTGTATAGGTGTCTCTGCTTATGAGCTGTGAATAATATTGATTTTTTGTATATAGTAAAAATAATTTGTTCAAAACTCATTAACGTTAGTAAACTGGTGTCTTAGAACCAGGAACAGAGGACTAAACTTTTTATTGAGTTAAATTGTGTAAATTTGTCAAGGGTCATTGAAATGGACTCACATGATTAAAATTAAGTTACAGACATTTCTGTATCTTATCTGTTTAACATATTTGGGGCCTTTGTCAGGTCAGCTTTCTTTAGAACAGGTAGAATGTCATCTAAGCTCTTCAGAATAAGTAGTTACTTTCCTAAGGATTCTAGAATGATGTTGCCATCTCAGATTCTTAGATGCTGGCTGTACATTGCTTTTGCTAGGCATCTGGTTTCTTTCTGCCACTCTCTAGAAGCAGGTGATTGATACTAGAAACTGGCAGGTTGGGAGTTATCTACCTACGTATCAATAACATGGATTTATTAATTCATTTTGAATCATAGGGAAATTCATACAGTAAACATCCCTGGAATAAAGTTAACCTTGTGATTGTTGTATCAAAAGTAAAAAGCAAGAAAGTTACTTGGAAAATGCATTAATAACAAAATAAAACATTTACTACTAAAATGTCACATTAAGAAAACTTAATTTTGTGTATATTTGCTTCAATACTTAGAGCTCATAATGCTGTCTTGCAAATATTAAAATAATGAAAATATTTGCCAACCTGCTGTGTTATGTTAGAGAAACACTTCCTACAGTATTGTCCTATTTATGGTGACATTTAGAATTCAAAGGAATACATGTAGTTATGTGAATTATCCTTCTTGTGGGAATTTCCCTTTCTTCATCCATCACCCTGTTAGAACTTCCCATTGTTTACTTTTTCCAAAAGTCTTGTAAGGTTTTTGATGAATCAGATTTCTGTTGCTATTCCTGCTGAGATATCCCTTTCTTCTCTCCCTGTTTTTGTTTTCTGGCTCTTTCTGTTTTTGTTTTTTCCCAACACAGAGCACGTTCCATTGTGAAGCCCTTATTGATGACAGTTGCCCCATTCCACCTCATTCAACCATGAGAAAACTACATTCGACTGTTACTTTTAATACCACCACTCCCTTTGTCCCAACATTGCTTCCTCAGCTCCATCCTGACCCCATGATGGACCTGACCCTGCGTCACTGCCCCTCTGTCCACATCCTACTACTGGTGTCTGGAACTGTGGCAGAGCTTAGACCCAGTGTACTCTGCCCACTTCTTCCAAACTTGCTGAAGCCCCTATATCAGTGCCTGAGTAGGGTGAGTGCCTTGGCGCTGTGGGAGTCCTCTTTCCTAGTACTTAGGACAGTGGCTCTGAAACTTGACTGTGCATGAGATTTGCTGGCATGTAAAGAATGCAGACCCCTGTTCCCCACAGCCAGAGATCCTGATTCAGTAGCTGTGATAGGCTGAAAAATGTCCCTCCCCCAAGATATCCCACCTCAAATCCCCAGAATCTGTGAATTTTACCTTATTTGGAAAATGGGTTTTTGCCAATGTGAATAAATTCAGGATCTAGAGATGAGGAGATCACTCTGGATTATGTAGGTGGGCCCTAAATGCCATCACAGGTACTAACTAATAAGAGAGAAATACAGAGAAGACAGAAGAGGGGGGCAGTGTGACCAGGCGGAGGTTAGAATGATGCTATATCACGTGTAAAGGGCTGAGAGCCACCAGAAGCTGGAAAGGGCAAGGAGCAAAATTTCCCTTAGCGCCTGCAGAAGGAGGGCAGCCCAGCCAACACTGTGATTTCAGACTTCTGGCCTCCAGAAATCTAAAAGGGTGCATTTCTGTTGTCTTAAGTGCCCAGTTTGCGGTATTTGTTATGGCAGCCACAGGAACTGATACGATAGCTTTGGGTAGAGCCCAGGAATATGCATTTTCAATCAAAGATCTGGGTAATTTCAATGCAGGTGTTCATCTCACTACACTTGACACATGTTGGCTTAGGAAGGGCCATCGGCTTGCGTTCTTTGACCTTCAGCCAGTGTAAGATGATGCCTTGCATCTCAGGTGGACATTGGGACTCTGGTATTTCTTAATAGAGCTGAGAGACAGTGGTGTACTCTACAGTTCTAGAACTGTAACTCAGGTATTTTGGATTAACTTATTTTGGATTAGTCTAGATCTATAAAGTAAGTTCATTCATTATTCAATTTTGCTACAAAGCATGGCTGTGAGATAGAGGAAGAAAGGGAAAATTTAAGAATTTTAGGTTATATGGCTTTTTTATGTTGAGAACTTTGTCATTTTCATTAAAATGCTAACTTTTTCATTATAATTTACTTCTATTTGTAGTAATTAACAACTGCTTTCTTATTTCTTTTTTTTTTTTTTTGCGGTATGTGGGCCTCTCACTGCTGTGGCCTCTCCCGTTGCGGAGCACAGGCTCCGGACGCGCAGGCCCAGCGGCCATGGCTCACGGACCCAGCCGCTCCGCGGCATATGGGATCCTCCCGGACCGGGGCACGAACCCGTATCCCCTGCATCGGCAGGCGGACTCTCAACCACTGCGCCACCAGGGAGGCCCTTATTTCTTATATAAACCTGGAGCCAAGGTTGGTTGGTTGTCAATTTATTTAGACATGTTTTTCTGCAAAACTTTTAAAGCAGTGTGCAATAAAAATATGTGAATACGATATGCATAAGAGAAAACCAAGTCCCAAGATAAAATTGATATAGCCAGATCATAAAAATCAACTCACTTTCTAGAGTTTCATCTTTATCATGCTTTTTAATGTGACATTTTATTGTTTTTTCTTTTAATTTTCCCTTTAAAAATGAACTTTTATTGGTATTAATAAATGTATTTAGATTTTTTCAAGTTTCCCCAGATTTACTTGTCATTTGTGGTGTGTGTGTGTGCGTGCACGCACATGCGCACATTCTATGCAGTTTTATCACAGATGTAGTTTTGTGTTTCTGTAGTCAAGATACAGAGTCATTCTGTTACTACAAGGGTCCCTTGTGCTTTCATAACCATCCCCTCCCCAATCCCTAATCCACGGCAATGATGAATTTGTTTTCCATTTCTATAAGTTGTCATTTCAAAAATGTTATAGTATGTAACCTTTTAGGATTTTCTTTTTCAGTCAACATAATTTTCTTGGAAGTCATCTAAGTTGTTGTGTTTATCAATAGTTCATTCCTTTTTATTGCTGAGGAGTATCCCATGATATTGATCTGCTATGGTATTTTTAACCATTTGCCTGTTGGAGGACATCTGGGTTATTTCTAGTTTTGGGCTATTGCCAGTAAAGCTACTGTGAACATTTATGTGCAGGTTTTTGTGTGAACATAATTTTTCATTTCTCTGGGGCAATGCCCAAATGTGCGGTTGCTGTGTTGTATAGTAATTGCATTTTTAGTTTTATAAGACACTATCAAACTATTTTCCAGAGTGGCTGTGCCATTTTAGTATTCCACCAGCAATGTATGAATGGCAGTTTCTCTGCACTCTTGCCAGTACTTAGTATAATCATTTTTTAAATTTAGACATTCTGGTAAGTATGTAGTAATATCTTATTGTGATTTCCCAGTGCTCTAGTGGTTATTGATGTTGAACATCTTTTGATGTCTGTTCATGTTGTTTGCCCATTTTATGATCGGGTTGGCTTTTTTTCTTGTTGAGGTTTTTTTTTTTTGTTTTTTTGGCCCCACCGTTCAGCTTGCAGGACCTTAGTTCCCTGACCAGGGATTGAACCTGCGCCCTCAGCAGTGAAAGCACAGAGCCCTAATCACTGTGCTGCTAGGGAATTCCCTACTGTTGAGTTTTGATAGTTCTTTATATATTCAGACACTTGTTCTTTATTGGATATGTGGGTTTGCAAATATTTTCTCCCAGTCTGTAGTTTTTTTCATCCTCTTAACAGGGTCTTTACAGAGCAAAAGATTTAGATTGTGATGAAGTCCAATTTACCAGTTTTTCCTGTATGGATTTATGTGTTTTTAGAGTCAAGTCTAAGAACTATTTTGTTACCATTAGTTCTGGAAGATTTTTCCCTTATGTTTTCTAAAACTTACAGAGTTTTAAGCTTTATACTTACATCTGTGATCCATTTTGAGTTAATTTTAGCATAAGATGTGACATTTTAGGTTGAGGTTCTTCTTCTTCTTCTTTTTTTTTTAAACCCATGGTTGCCCAGTTGTTCCGGCTCTATGTATTGAAAAGACTGTTCATTCTTTCATGAGTTGTTTTTGCATCTTTGTCAAAAGTAAGTTGGGCATAGTTATGTGTATATATTTCTGGGTTCTCTGTTTTGTTCCATGGATCTGTGTATCTGTCCTGCTGCCAATATCACACAGTTTTGATTAATGTAGTATTATAGTAGGGCTTCATATTGGGTAATGTGATTCCTTTCCGTTTGTTCTTCTCTGTCAAGATTGTTGTAGTTCTTCGCCTTTTCATGTAACTTTTTGAATAATCTTGTCTATGTCTGCAGTGTCTGTCTGTGCTGGGATTGTGATAGAAGTCGTGTTAGACCAGTAGATCAGTTTGGGGGACATGACTGACCTTCTTCAAGAAAAGGTGTATTGGTCATGACTTCGTTCCGTCTTCCGTTGTCTCAGGACGGTTTTATTTTTCTTCATCCCTCAAGGCTACTGTTGTTGGTGTAGAAGGTGTGGTTGGCAGGTGTTTTCTAAGTGCATTCACTTCCTTCTGGCCTTCATGGTTTCTGCCGAGAAGTCTGTCATTCGAGTTGTTATCCCTCTGTAGGTAAGGAGTTATTTCTCTGTCACTGATTTCAGTAATTTTTAAGTTTTCATTAATTTGCCTTGATACGGATTTTCTGGCATTTATCCTTTTTGGGATTCATTCAGCTTCTTGAATCTGTAGGTTTTAGGTTTTTTTGGCTAAATTTGGGAAATAGTCATTATTTCTTCATATACTCTTTCTGCCCCACTAGCTTTCACCTCTCCTTCTGGGATTCCAGTGATACAAAGTTTGTATCTTTTGTTATTTCACTACAGGTCCTGCGTCTCTGTCATATTTTTCCCCTGGTGTATTTTTTTCTCTCTTATTCTGATTGTTAAATTGAACTGTTTTATTTTCAAGTTCACCAGTTCTATCCTGTGATCTACACTGTCCTATTAAGCACTTGCAGCAAGTTTCTTTTTTCATTTCTATTATTGTATTTTTCAATTCTGTAAATTTTGTTTGGTTTCTTTTTTATAACTTCTATTTTATTTATTTATTTATTTTTTGTGGTACGCGGGCCTCTCATTGTTGTGGCCTCTCCCGTTGCGGAGCACAGACTCCGGACGCGCAGGCCCATCGGCCATGGCTCACGGGCCCAGCCGCTCCGTGGCATGTGGGATCTTCCCGGACCGGGGCACGAACCCATGTCCCCTGCATTGGCAGGTGGACTCTCAACCACTGTGCCACCAGGAAAGCCCTATTTTATTTTTTGCTGAGATTATCTTTTCTTTTTTAAAAAATTTGTTCCAGGAGAATTTGTAATTGCTTATTGATGCATCTTTATGACAGCTACTTAAAAGCTCTTGTTAGGTAATTCTAACAAGTGCATCTTGGTGTTGGCATCAGTCAATAGTCTTTTCTCATTCAAGTTGTGATTTTTCTGGCGTTTGGTGTGATGTATGATTTTTAATTGTGTCTTAAACATCTTGGCTATCATGTTGGGAGACTCTTGGTCTTGCTTAAACCTTTTATTTTAGCCAACAGTCACCTTGTTTAGGTTCAGCATTCAGATTCTAATTTATTTTTTTTAGTGGTTCCAGTGACACCTTAATTTTTAGAGCCTTGGTCTTGCTGTTTTGATCTGTTTTGTTCTTCTGGTGCCTGTAGGACTTGCACTGGTTCCTGCTGGTGCCTACTGAGGGTACAGAAGGTGTTTCCCCAGTCTGGGCTGTATGGTTGCTTTGGGGACAGAGAAACTGTTTTCCTATGTTAAAGCAAGATATAAAAGTTAAAACTTGCAATGTCTTTTCCTTCTGTCAATTACTTTTTTTAAGAAAAGTTATGTTTTTTAAGACAACATTTAAAATATGATAATAAGTATTTGCTTAATACCTGCTTCATAGTACATTTTTAACGTTCATTGTATGTGTACATATGCGTATATTTATATACACATATAAAGTATTCTGGCTGAAATATATTTCAATTTTATGACATTTCTCAGTTCAAGTTTTTAATAGCAGATTTTTACAAGATAAGTCTTGACTTTATATTGTACATTAAATTAGTCCTTCTCTGGAGGAAATATACATTTATATGATTTTCCTTTAGTATTTGACCCTGAACTATAGTATCTGTTGAGTATTTTAAAAACAATATACTTTGTGTGGCCAAGGCTAACATATTACTAACTGAAGGCACACTTAGAGGAAGACTTCGGAAAGGAAGCACACAGACTCCTGCAGAAACTGAGTCAGAAAATTTGAGTGTGGTGGAGACAACTCTGTAAGCGAGGCTGCAAGTAGGGAGCTCCCCACAGCAAACTGGAATTGGGCCTCCAGTTCACTGTGGTTAGTGCAGTTCTAAGGATGGACTCTGTAGAGGACTTTTTGATTTGTGATATGGTTCGGCTTCTGAGATGAAGCAGAGGCCCTCATGTCCAGTTTGTCACTTGTGACAATGGGTGGCATTCTCTAGAGATTATCATAATTTTTTCCAACATTTTTGTAACACACATGCAAATTCATCTATGAATAAAACTATTTAAACCAAAAATGAAAATTAGGAGACATAGATACATAAAACATAATGAGTAACCTCAGCATAATTTGAGATCTCAGCAATTGAAGACTAAGTTTGAGAGGAGATATTTCTAGTAGAGATACTCTGGTGTCCCTGACCATTGTTTTTCCTGTCATAGGGATTACTATGAACACTTTCCTTTCTTCTTTGAATGGCTTTTCATCGCTCTACTTGCTGAAGTTTGTATAATGTTAGGTTATTGGTGGAATCAAGCCCCCCCCCATATACTGAGAACACACTCTTCCTGTTTAACCATTTAATGGAGGATGGGAAAGACCCACAAAGGGAGGTGGACCCATTTTTTCTTATCATTCACTTATCTGACCATTCAGGCACAGGACTTGGAAGGTCTGGAAGGAGTGCCTGGTGAGCTAGCTTAGAGCACTGTGTTGGTGGTTACTGAAGCATTTTATATCCTACGACGGAGCATTTCAGGGAGTCAACACTGAGTTAACCACAGGTCTAAATACCCAACAAACCATAGGGACATGTTGAGGAGAATTTTGTGTTAACCACACCTGAGACATGTGTTCACATGGACCAAGTCCTTCCTGAATAAAAGTTGTTGCAGTAATTTTCCATCACTCTTTTTTTCTTGGACTGATAGTAAAGCATAGACATGGATCCCTTTGAATGAATTCCATCTTCAGGAGGTGTGGTGGCTTTTCTCTCCCCAAAAGGACAACTATGTTAGAAGGTGAGGTTTTGCTACTGGCTATGCCTTGACTCCTGCCTCATAGAACGGGACTGTTGGACAAATTGGCAGTCATGATTTAACACATGAAAACTCATGGGAAACTAACTTTTGTTTAGTTCTTGGGATACGGAGAGAGCCTGAGGGTCCTCAGGCGGATTCTTAGCTTTATATGCCAGTTCTGAGAGCTGTGTTCTGCAGGGTATGAAACAGACAATGAGATGTTCCATCATGAATGCTGCTTCCCAGAAGAGGGAATAATAGGAAGCACGGCAATATCACGTTACACTTTCTCTCTGATAGTGGATAAATTCTGGGTGCTCACCCGGAGAACAAAGTAAATGTTTTTCTTTCACAGACAGTATTCTTATCTAGCTAGTGTCCTAACCTCAAGAATTCAGTTGGGTTGTGTCTTGTCAGTTGGATTCTTTAGCCTGGGCCATGAGCTCAGCCTTGCACTGTTTCTGGCAGGTTTACCCATCTTCATCCACGCTTATCTCAGAATGAGTATATCTGTTTTTTGAGCCATGTTCCATATACACAGTTCATAAGAAATTGCTTGTCATTCTTGCTTATTACATAAAATAATAACTGGCTCCTTTTCTATTGTAGCATTTGTAGTAATGGCAGAACTATCCAAATGATTATGATAATCTGTCAAGAGGATTACACAAAGTATTCCCCCACCCCCATTCTCCATAGCAGAGTTGAATTGAACAACATAAAGGGAATTTTCATAGCTTAGGATTTTGACTAATGGTTTACTGTGTGTTTAAATTGATGTGAAATGACTGGAGGCGTTGAGTTTTTTAAGTTAGAAATACTTACGAATCATCCATGGTAAACATTATGTACCATTAGTGTCTTTAATTCCTTTGACAAATATGCTGGTAAAAATCTGTCTCTTTCTCTCTCTCTCTCCATATATATGTCTGTGTGTGTGTGTGTATATATATATAGTCAACTATGTGAAAACAACAATACATGTAGTTAGTAAGGAAAGGCACAAAATGTTGATAAATGTGTTTATACCTGGATGGTAGAATTTAGGCTACTTTTCACTTCTTTATACTTTGATCTATGCTTCATGGAGACCATGTGTTATTTTTAGTGAAATCAGTAAAAAAAAAATTTTCAATAAGCACGTATTACTTTGACGGTAGAAAAATACTTTAAAAAATTGCCAATAATTGAAAACAGTAAAATTTGAATATTGAGCAACATTTGAATTGCATTCCCTTTAAAAGGAGATTTTTTTTTTTTTTTGCGGTACGAGGGCCTCTCACTGCTGTGGCCTCTCCCGTTGCGGAGCACAGGCTCTGGACACGCAGGCTCAGCGGCCATGGCTCACGGACCCAGCTGCTCCTTGGCATATGGGATCTTCCCGGACTGGGGCACGAACCCGTGCCCCCTGCATCGGCAGGTGGACTCTCAACCACTGCGCCATCAGGGAAGCCCCAAAGGAGAATATTTTTACTCATGAATTTAAGCACCATATTCACAGGCATTTAAGAATTGTTGCCCACTGTACTTTTGGTATACATAAAAACTATACCTGGTAAAACAACAATCTTATTGGTGTTTGGAGAGATGGGCTAGATGTTCCTTTCCTTGAGTGAGTTTATTTGCTTTTAGGTAATTCTTTATTATAGTAAGTTTTTAAAAAATTGTTATCTTTACTAAAATACAATGGAAATCATAGTGCATGTTTTGTAGCTATCGAAGAACAAAGATCAAAGTTTGCTGAAACCTTTAAGAATTTGTCTTATAACCAGTTTCCTTATTAGTGATTTTTTCTACGTTTTTTGGATTTGTAAATAGAGGTAGGATTAAAGATACACCTAATTTTATAGTAAAATTAATTGGACAGTATTTAATTAAAACTTATTCTCCAAATGAAAACTTAGTTACTTTTCCTTAGTATTAGATTTTGTTTATTAGCTTATGCACTGGAACAGTGCTTGGAAAAATCTGAAAATACATCACAGGTTTATTAGAGATCTTGCTTTTGCATAATTTTTAGGCTTCCTGGCTTTCTAACTGTTATACATAGATGACATTATCATTACTGTTACTGTACTTGTTGAGGATTTTAAGCAGTTCTTTGCCTCAGACGTTTATAATGATGTATATCCAAGAAATGAATAATTATCTTAATATTTTAGAATGGAAAAAATAAAGCATAGAGAATCAGTTGTTCAAGTTGTGAAAAAGTTCAGATAAATGTTCAACATTTCTTTATTCTTACCTCATGTGACATTCATGTTGTCCAAGAGAAGAATGTTTTCCTTTCCTACTAGTGAAGTATGATTTTCTCATGCCCAGTGATGTGTTTTCTGGAAGGATATAAACAGAAATTAGATTATGGAATTTTGGGGGCTGTTTACACAATTTGGGCTTCTCTCTAATTAGGTGAAGTTATGAAATAGTGAGTAACAATATGTTGTCAGGTTTAAAGACTGATTTTTCTGATTATGTGATTATGTATAGGCTGATTTTAAATTTGGAATTTTGTGTCAATTAAGTGATTCCATGAGAAATTCTTTAGAAATTAAGACTTTCAGTAAATAGCATCAGGTTGTGCATACTGCTTTAGTATTTTTAAATATTTATGAAGACCTTGTCTACTTAATTGTGACTAGTTTTCCAGGTATTTCTAGGTTGGTTTTCCAAGGGAAGTTCTGTGTGTGTGTGTGTGTGTGTGTGTGTGAATGCCATGCTTTTCCTTATCCATTGACATTTCTGAATAGCTTGTATTCTCTATTTAATGCCTAATTGTTTAAGGATTCTCTGAGCAGTTTGCTTAAAGTCTGTTTTTCCCCCATAGCCATTGACAGCAAAACACATCTGCCTGTGTGAGGCCCCTTTGATCTTCAGAGAGCTTTATCTAAAGGAATATTAAAAAGAAGTCTGTCAGGCATTTTCCCAAGGAAATTGAAAGTGCTTCCTAAGATTTCAGATCAGGTGAAGCTTCATCTTCTGAATTAAGACCTAGGAAAATAACTGTGCTGATCAATGGTTTAATCATTGGTTAGAAATTTCAGAGATTTGTTTGACTTGGTATGAGAATATTTTAAATTTCACCTCAGGCACAAAATTCATGCAATAATATTGACGGCCAGAAGCAACTTCTTTTCATTAATTTTACCATATTTAACACTACTCATGTCCATGGGGAAGAGACTAGCAAGGTTGCGTTTGTTTTCAGCTTTGTCGGGGCCTGGTGTCTTTGGAAGAATTTGCAACTGGGCTTTTCTGAATCTCGTTGATAATTTTCAAAAATGTGTATGCCAGCCCCGCTCCCTCCCTTTAAACAAATATATGTAGAGTGCTTATTTTGTGCCAGACTCTGGGTTTGTACTATTTACCAGGAGCAAACCCAACAGCTATAGGATCTAATAGGCAATGGGCTTCAGAGAGAGTCGAAGTACTGTCCTCAAAACACTGTGTACGACTGTTTAAAGATCTCTTGATGGTCCTCAGTTTTAATAAAGAAATATAAAGTCTGTAATCAAACTAAATTTAATTTCTGACTTACTGTTAATTTAGCCTTTTAAAAAGTTAGAGCTAGGGACAGCTAATGAGCTGTTAATTTATAATATAAAACATGTCCGTAAAAAGAAGTCTGCTTTGAGGCTCTCATTCAGTCAGTAATAAAACCTTGGGGAGGAAGCTATAACTGTGTATAATGGAAACTTTTTATCGAGTTTAGGATTGTGGAAGGAGAGGAAACAATATGAAAGTCTAACGAACGGTTACAGTCTGATTTCTGAAATGAATGGCTGAAAGGACATGGAAAATAAGGGACTGACAGGAGAAACAAGCTTTCCAAATTTCTTTTCAGAAATTCCAGGCTTTTTATGAACTTTTGAGAAAATGGCTTAGCCTTATGTTCTTCCATTTTGAGCTGCTTGGAAGAAAGTGTCATATAAATGCAAATTTCCACTATAATAATTTGTTCACCTTGTATTATGTGCCTAAAGAGTTAGGAGAGTCCAGAAGCTGTTTAATATACAAAGCATTGCCTATAAAATATTCCTTTATCACATAAATAGTTTGCTGTATTTGATAAGCAACTACCTCTGCTTCCTTCTCCTCATTTACACCCCAGGTTAGTCTCTGAGTTGACCAAAAAGAACCTGTCAACATCTGGCAACTATTATATCTGTTTGAGGACTATTGGTATATGGGACTTTAGTTGCTATTAGTTGATAACATTTTGATGTCCTTCATTTCATTAATTAGTTTAGGAAAACAATATGGATTTCATATTCAAGTGAATGCTAATTACTTGAGTCATGAGAAGACTGAGAGAGGTCCAAGTGTCCTATTAGTTCCTTTGAGTCCAAAAACTTCTCATAATTGGTTTGGCAAGAAGAGTGAGATTAGTTGCTAATGAGGAGACAAGTATGTAATTTTAGCATGATATAAAGCTGTGATTGTAAGTGGTATTAGGAATCTAGATTATTTTTATTAGACCTTGTTTCTCTCTACAAATCATTATCATCTCCTGATATTGTAAATTGGGTTATTTCACACTGTTATTTTTATTTTTTATTTTTTTTCCCGGTACGCGGGCCTCTCACTGTTGTGGCCTCTCCCGTTGCGGAGCACAGGCTCCGGATGCACAGGCTCAGCAGCCATGGCCCACGGGCCCAGCCGCTCCGTGGCATGTGGGATCTTCCCAGACCGGGGCATGAACCCGCATCCCCTGCATCGGCAGGCGGACTCTCAACCACTGCGCCACCAGGGAAGCCCCACTGTTATTTTTAATATGTGTTAATCCTCAAACTATAGGCACTTAAAACCTTGCTAATTAAGGAGTCATTATTAAAGTTAGCAATATGAGCAGTCAATTTAGATTCTCCAACTAATTCAGATGAAATTCAATTTTACATATTTACACTTTGTTTTCAATTTGCCTGAAATGTTTGAAGTAAGTCAAGAATAAGAAATGTTGTCAACTTACTTACATAGACCAATTTAGTTTGTGTTCAAGTGAAGGACTGGTAACATTGCTAAGAATCAGATAAAATACTACTTTTACTAACCAAGAACAAAATGAGTGTTGTGTGGTTTTACTTTTTATAGTCCCTTTGGCTTTCTGTTTTTTAATATAAAACTTCCTGATTATATTATACTAGTTTGAAACACTCTGGGACTTTAAACTTCAATTATAACATAAAATGTCTCTGAAACAAACATGAAGTGTTTTGCATTTGATTTGTGAAAAGGGCTTTTTTTCCTCTTCAAAAATATCAAGTTCTTCAAATTATTCATAACCACAATCACTTTTACTTGAAGCATGTGTTGTAGTCTTGAGCATTTTTTCAGTTTTTCACTTTTGTAATCTTTCTATCCTTCTTTTGTATTTCGGCTTGTGTAAAAGTAGTTACAGTGAACGTGAGTGCTTGCTTATCCTTTATCCATGTCTCCTTCTCTACTGTGTTTTGAGTTAGTAAATTCATACTTCCCTCCACTACTTTTTGTTGGCTAAAAGGATTGTAAAAATATTTGCATCTCTTGTTTTTTAGATATACACAGAATTCCATTTTTTTAGCTATTATGTTTTCACAATTTTGAGACACCTTTTGCTGAGGGAGAAGGATTGTAAAGAACAGTTGAGTTTCTACATGTTACACATTTTGCATAAATTTTGCTGAGTGTCTGGCATATGCCCAGAGTGTTACTAGGTACTGTGAAGGACGTGAGAGGAATTAATCATCTTTCTTGCCTGAAGAGCTTCTTATTATGTAGTTAGAGGGACAAGGCTAATAAGTTAGAAAACAATACGAGCTAAAGATAATATATAAGTATGTTTTGCATGAACAAATAAATAAGATTATTTTTATATCTTAGCAGGATAATTGTAATTGATAATGACTAGTTCTTTATTTAGTTAAAATTGGCTACTTTACCATCACAGGGCCTTGAAATGAACAGGATACTACCATTTGAAGTTTAAAGAAAATGAATCACTATCTTATTGAAGTGAAGTTTCTGGAGAACCAGAAAGCTTTGAAAACTTAGAACTTTAGCTTAAATTACTCAATTTACATTTGAAGAAATTAAGACCAGTGACTTACCTAAGTTGCACAGCTACCTACTAGTAGTGTCAGCACTAGAACATGGGGTAACATATGAGTTTGAGTTGTTGGCCATACTTAGGGAAGAAACTCTCATAAGCATTACTGATGTAGTAAATGAAAGGTCATTATATTTGACCCTTTCCCTCCCTCCTCCTTTTCTTCTCCTTCTTCCTCTTACTACTGTTCTTTCTCCATCATTATCAACATCAGTGTCATTATGCCTTCTATTTGAATGGCTCCTTAGGGTTTAAAAAATATTGTTTTTTGCGGTACGCGGGCCTCTCACTGCCGTGGCCCCTCCCGCCGCGGAACACAGGCTCCAGACGCGCAGGCTCAGCGGCCATGGCTCACAGGCCCAGCCGCTCCGCGCCATGTGGGATCTTCCCGGACCGGGGCACGAACCCATGTCTCCTGCATCGACAGGCGGACTCTCAACCACTGCGCCACAAGGGAAGCCCCTAAAAAATATTTTTATATATACCAGTTTACCTGAGCATAACAGAAACCTGTGAGGTACGTCAAGATTGACTGATCGAAGGTGAGAAAACACACCTGCAAATCAGTGAAATAATTTGCTGAAGCAAGTGAAACAAGACCTCAAACTCAAATGTCCTTCTGCAAGCCTTTCCCACTGCTTCTCAGAAAGCTGGTTCCATCCCAAATCCTTTCCCAAACCAGGGAATCATTTAGAACATGTGGAAAATGAGAAGTGAAATTGTGATTAAATGCTTATTGTAATTACTTGGCTTGTGCCTTTTAAATATGCTTTATAAATTTACTTCTTTAATAATCCTTGTAGATTTGCGTGTATGTACTATTAGTAGTTAGATAGTATAAACAAAAGTCTAGGCTGGTTTGAAGAATAGCTTTTTGGAGTTTTTAAACCTGAGGGACCATGTATCTCTAGATGGGACTCTTGCATGAAGTGGGATGTTTGCAGTCCTAAATGACTAGAAAAGCCTTTTGAATTCAACTGTGTGCTTCCATGTACTTATTGATTACTACATTTTCCCTCTAGGTTCAGCTGCTAATATATCTTCAATTATTGCTTTTTTTTTTTCATTTTATCTTTCTAGTTACCTTCATTCTACTTCCAGCTTCTTCTTCCTAAACCCTAGCTCCTAAAATAAGGTGCTAACTTATAAATGTTTAGGAGTGTGATAGAAACTAGGTGATCATATTTGACCATTGTATTGTCTTCATTTATTTTTCTTAGGCTATTTTTCCAAATTCATTTATGTTCTTATCTAGGACAGCCATGAAGGGTATTGGAAGGATCTGGTCTTTCAAGTCAGACTGGTTTGGGTTGAAAGATTCTCTCCACCACTTGCTAGCCATGTCATGTAGTCACAGGGTCCCTTGAATGTGGGGTAGGGAGGCAAGAGGAGAGGTCAGAGTGGTGTGGCGTGGGAAACACTCCATCAGCTTTGCTGGCTTTGAAGATGGAAGCAGACATGAGTCAAAGGAGGCAGGCAGCCTCTAGAAACTTGAAAAGGCAAGGAAATGTCTTCTTCCTACAGCCTCCAGGAAGGATGCAGCTCTCCTGATTGTAGCCCAGTGAGACTTGCATCAGGCTTCTGGTTAGTATTTCCCCGGTGTATCTTTTTTCTTTATCTTTCTACATTTCACTTGTAGAAATGCTTGTGCTTGTGTTTTGTGTCTCTTGTAGGCATTATGTATGTGGATTTTGAATTTTTTACCTAGTTAGACAATATTTGTTTTTAGTTGGAGAACTCAACAATTATACTTACTATGATTACTGATACATTTGGAACCATTTTTACCACTGTATTTCTATCATTTTATTTTGTCCCCATTTTGATTTAAAAACCTTCTCCTTTGCATATTTTTCTCCATGACTTAAGATTTAATAAATTATATTTATTAAACATGTATTAAACATATTATTACGTGTATAAACATATAAAGGTTTAACATGCGTATTTAAAGTCTAAAAACTTTGCCCTAACAATCCAAGGACCTCTAAATGACCTCTTAATAATGGTCATTTCTTTTCCACATTCTTATTTTCCAGTATATTTAGTTCTGTCTCTTCTTTCTTGATCCCAAATGCAGTAGCCTTATTGTTATTTTATATGGTAATATGTGTTTGGGATTAACCCCATGTTTACTCTTGCCTGTGGCCAGCTTTTCATCTTGCGTTCTCAGACCATCCTTCTGGGTTTGCTTTCTTTTTCAAGTATATATCATTCAGAAGTTCCTTTTCACATTGTTTGGTTTTGTTTGCCTGAAAAAATATTTTTATTTTTGCATTGCATTTGAAAGATAGTTTTATTTGCTATAGAATTCTAGGTTAACAGTTATTTTCTTTCTGCTTCAAAAGTTCTCTTTTCAGCTATATCTAATTGGCTGTTAATTCTATTTATTTTTAGAAGGTGTATTTTTTACTTTGTAAAATACACTTGTTCATATTTTCATTGTCTCTTGGTGCTTTCCTGTGACTTTAATTGCCTATTATTTTTCAAAACATATTGACTTTGTTTTCTATATCTCAATGTTATGTGTATCTTAAGTTTTTTAATGAGTCTCATCACGTTTGCTCTTTCTATTGACCCTCACTATGATGCTTTCTTTTCTTATATGTTATCATTTTTATTATGAGCTCATGTGTATGGAGATTTTAATTGTAAAAATTCTGTGAGGGTTGTGTCACAGGGAGACTTTCTCTAGAGGCAGTTATGTTTTCTCTTTCTTTGGAACAGCTACCAAGATGGGACTACTTCACATTAATTTCTCTATTTGGAGTGCTTTGGACTGTACAGATAGGGTAAAATTAAATTTCAGTCATTCATTAAGGTCAATTTGTGATTAGAATTCAGACTTTTTTCCCCTCCTTTATCCAGAATTAAGACCAAAAAATGATAAGCTTTTTTTAATCTTTTCACAGTAAATGTAGGGACCTTTAATGGCTCTGTCTTTATTTTAGTTTCCCACCTTATATAGGCCCGAGGTCTTGTCCTTGTTTTTTGTGCAGTAATTGAAAACAGAAGCTCTAGTTTCTGGGACCACCAATTTAAGCTCCTTGGGGTCTGTGCTCCATCTTTATGTTTCATATTTATTTGTTCTATCCTTTGAAAAGGAGTTCCCTCTCTTCTTTGCAAGCTAAGCTATGCACATAAAAGGAGTTCTAAATATTCATCTTTCTTTGTGTATTTTATTGCAACAAAAACCTTTTGAGGGGTCTAGATTAGTTTATTTTCTATTTTTTATAATATACACATTTTTAGAATGTGAACATTTATGAACAGTGTTTGCTACTTTTTGAATGTGTTATTTAAAAAAATATATAAACAATATACTATGTTCTTAAATGCTATTTTACTAATCATATTAGATTTATCCATGTAAATACATATAGTATATACCTTTTTTTTTTTTTTTTTTTTTTTTTTTTTTTTGCGGTACGCGGGCCTCTCACTGTTGTGGCCTCTCCTGTTGCGGAGCACAGGCTCCGGACGCGCAGGCTTAGCGGCCATGGCTCACGGGCCCAGCCACTCCGTGGCATGTGGGATCCTTCCGGACCGGGGCACGAACCTGTGTCCCCTGCATCGGCAGGCGGAATCTCAAGCACTGCGCCACCAGGGAAGCCCTATACCTTTTAACTGCTACATGAAATTCTGTCTTATGGATAAACAGTGATGTGTTAGTGTTAGTTGTCCATTCCCTATTAATAAGCATTTGGGTTGTTTTCACTTTTTTGCTGTTATAAACAAAAATATTCTCATGCATTTATTTCTTTGTGCATATTTGGGAGAGTTTCTCTAAGGTATGTAATTAAAAGTGGAAATGAAATCAGTTTAGTTGGTAAGGTGAGCCATTCCATATTTCACCTGATTTGGTCTCTTCATCAAGTCTGTCATGAAAAAATATGTTGGTGACTACTTGAGATTAAAATGAGATTAGCTCACATGTAAGAGTGAGCTAATGACTGAATGCATTCTGTTGCCTTTGAGTGGATCCTGATTTGAACTAATCAGCTGTAAAAGTAATTTTTTTTAAGCCTCTGTAGAAATTTGAATATGGACAGAGGGTAAGATGAAATTAAGGGATTATTGTTAATTTTGTTAGCTGTGACAATAGTGTGATTATGTAGGAAAATATTTTTTAAAATGCGTGCTGGAGTATGCATGAGGCTATGTTATGATTTCTAGTATTTACTCGAAAATAATTCAACAAGATATTGATAAGACAAGTATACCAAAATGTTCATATTAAACCTGGGTGGTGGGTATATAGATATTCATTAGACTGTTTTTTTAAATACTTTATATTTGAAACTTTCACAATAGGTAAACAATCGAACAAACAAAAGCAAATTATTTTTCGTTCTGTATTAGGGGTTGACAAACATAGCCATACTCATTTATGTGTGGTTGTGGCGGCTTTTGTGCTACATGGGTTGAGTTGAGTTCAGCACACCTCAGAGATACGGCAGGTTCAGTTCCAGACCACGGCAATGAAGCGAATATTGCATTAAAGCGAGTCACATGAAATTTTTTGGGTTCCCAGTGCTTGGAATAGTTGTTTACACTATCATCTATTAAGTGTGCAGTGATACTGTGTCTAAAAAATGTACATACCTTGATTAAAAATATTTTTTAACAAATGCTAATCATCTGAGCCTTCGGAGAGTCGTTATCTTTTTGCTGGTTGAAGGTCTTGCCTCAGTGTTGTTGGCTGCTGATTAATAAGGGTGGTGGTTGCTAAAGTTTGGGGCGGCTGTGGCAATTTCTTAAAATAAGACCATAATGAAATTTGCTGCATCAATTGACTCTTCCTTTCACAAACGATTTCTCTGTAGTGTACAATGCTGTTTGATAGCATTTTATCCACAGAACTTCTTCCAAAATTTGAGTCAATCCTCAAGTCCTGCCACTCCTTTGTCAGCTAAATTTATGTACTATTCTAAATCCTTTGCTGTCATTTCAACAATCTTCACAGCATCTTCACTAGGAGTAGATTCCATCTCAGGAAACCACTTTCTTTGCTCATCCATAAGAAGCAACTTCTCATCCTTCAAGTTTTATCATGAGATCACAGCAATTCAGTCACATCTTCAGATTCCACTTCTAAATCTAATTCTCTTGCTGTTTCTGCCAGATCTGCAGTTACTTCCTCCAATGAAGTCTTGAACCTCTCAAAGTTATTCATGAGGATCGGAATCGACTTCTTCTGAACTCCTGTTAATATTGATTATTTGACCTCTTCCCGTGAATCACAGATGTTCTTAGTGATATCTAGAATGGTGAATCCTTTCCAGAAGGTTTTTTTTTTTCCTTCCGGTATGCGGGCCTCACTGTTGTGGCCTCTCCCGTTGCAGAGCACAGGCTCTGGACGCGCAGGCTCAGCGGCCATGGCTCATGGGCCCAGCCGCTCCGCGGCACATGGGATCCTCCCAGACCGGGGCACGAACCCATGTCCCCTGCATCGGCAGGCGGACTCTCAACCATTGCGCCACCAGGGAAGCCCTCCAGAAGGTTTTTGATTGACTTTGCCCAGATCCATGAAAGAATCACTATCTGTGGCAGCTATAGCTTATGAAATATATTTCTTAAATAGTAAAATTAGTTGAAATTACTCCTTGATCTGTGGGCTGCAGAATACATGTTGTGTTAGCAGGCATGAAACCACATTAATCTCATTGTCCATCTTCATCAGAGCTCTTGGGTGATCAGGAGCATTGTCAGTGAGCTGTAATGTTTTGAAGGGAATCCTTTTTTTCCAAGCAGTAGAGCTCAACAATGGACTTAAAATATTTAGTAAACCATGTTGTAAACAGATGCGCTGTCATCTAGGCTTTGTTGTTGCATTAACAGAGCACAAGCAGAATAGATTTAGCATAATTCTGAAAAGCCCTAGGATTTTTGGAATGGTAAATGAGCACTGGCTTCCACTTAAAGTCACCAGCTGCTAACAAGAGGGTCTGCCTGTCCTTTGAAGCTTTGAAGCCAGATATTGACTTCTCCTTTCTTGCCAAGAAAGTCCTGGATGGCATCTTCTTCAAATGTAAGGCTGTTTCATCTGCATTGAAAATCTGTTGTTTAGTGCGGCCACCTTCATGCATTATCTTTTCTGGATCTTCTGGATTACCTGCCGCAGCTTCTACGTCAGCACCTGCTGCTTCACCTTGCACTTGAATGTTATGGAGACGGCTTCTTTCCTTAAACCTCATGAACGAACGTCTGTTAGCTTCAGTCTTTTCTTCTGCATCTGCCTCATCTCTCTCAGCCTTTATAGAATTGAACAGAGTTGAGGCCTCATTCACTGGAGTAGCACTTTTAATTTTCTTCAAGAACTTATAGTTTGAGCTCACAACTTGGCTAACTGAGGCCTAGCTTTTGGCTTATCTCAGTGTTTGACATGCCTTCCTCACTAAGCTTAATCACTTCTAGGTTTTAATTTAAGATGAGAGAGGTGCCACTCTTCCTTTCACTTGAACTCTTAGAGGCCATTGTAGTGTTATTAATTGGCCTAATTTCAATATTGTTGTGTCTCAAAATAGGGAGGCTCGAAGAGAGGGAGAGGGACGGGGAAATGGCTGGTCACTGGAGCAGTCGGAACACAATGGGCATTTATAGATGAAGTTTACTGTCTTATATGGGCATGGTTTGTGGCACCCCAGAAGAATTACAGTAGTAACATCAAAGATCACTAATCACAGATCACCCTAACAAATATAATAATGATGAAAATGTTTGAAATATTGTGAGAATTACCAAAATGTGACACAGAGACACAAAGTGGGCAAATGCTGTTGGAAAATGGTGTAGATAGACCTGCTTGACTCAGGGTTGCCATGGAGATTCAATTGTAAAAAATACAGTATCTGTGAAGCGCAATAAAGTGAAGAGCAATAACATGAGAAATGCCAGTAGTTTCAACTGAGGCCATTTGTCCTGTACATCCTAAAATGTTTACTATCTGACCTTTTACAGAAGAAATTTGCAGACCTCTGCTCTATATATTTACCCTAATATATTTTTCTTTGTAGCCCTTAACTCTCTGCCCTTCCCGCTCCCCTTAACATTTAATTCTTTATTACTTGGCTCTGGTCACTGTAATATAAGCTTCAAAACAGACTTTATGTTTTCACCAAAATAATACCAGGTGTATATAGGAGCTCAATAAATATTTTGTTGAATAATGAATGAATTAGCAACGTGTGAGGGTTCAGTGTTCCCACATCCTTGTTAGCACCTAATATTAGGAGACATAAATTTTGCCAATCAGGTGGGTGCGGTGGTATCGTGTTGTTGTTTTTATTTGCATATCTCTTGCACCTGGTGAGATGATGCATCTTGTTCTGTGTTCTCTGTTTATTGACGATGTACACTTTATCTTGTGTGAATTGCTTGCTAATCCTTTACCTGTTTTTCTATTTGCTGCCTTCAGTAATGCTTTGAATCCTGGGTTGAAGCTGCTTGCCTCCAGAGAGGATTTGTACTTGCTTTTTCCTGGGGGCACAGCTACCTGAAGGGTACATTTAAAAATTGTTAGCTTAAGGTTGCTTTGGACTTCCTGGTAGTGTAGTGGGAATTTGGACCTCAGACCTGCATGAGGCCCCCTGGTGGTTAGAAATTCTCGGGGAAGAGCTTTCCCTTCTAAACCAGTAAGTCAGACCTGTCCTTGCCTTTTTCTTCTATACAGGGGTTTATTCCTCATTCACCTTTACACTGTGGGTGAAGGACTTTGTGATTCCAGCTTTATTCAAAGGTCTCTTTTGAGCTTCCCACCTTGTAGAGCCCATAGGCTTTATTGCTTACCTCTGATGCCCCATGCAGTCCTCAAATCAGAGGCTTCCGGCCACCAGAGTTCAGAGACATGGTGAAATCTCACTGCCGTCCTAGAGTACAGCTTTCACTTTTTTCCCCCTGACAATTTCTTACCCTCTTGCCTGATCAGAGATACATTTTGCAATACCTTTTAAAAAATATTTCATCTGACATTTTTAAATTGCTGTCAGTAGGTACATAGTTTAGGGCATCTGATCTGTCATAACACTGTAAAATAAAACCTGTCTCTTTTTTACATTTTATTGCTGTAGTTTTACAATATGTCTGGTAGAATATGTTCTTTCACTTTACTATTGTGTGGCTCATCATTTTTATGGGTGTTTTGACATCCTTTTTATGCCTTAATTATTAATCCTTTCAAGTTCTGACTGCCAAATCTGTTGCTTTTTTTTGTCACACAAAAATTTTAATTTTGATGTCATTAATAAGTTTTTCTCTTATGTGTTTTGAGATTTTGTCTTTTTAAAGAGGGAATTCTTACCCTGGGTTATAAAATATTTATTTTCCTGTACCTTCTATTAATATTTATATAGTTTATTTTGAATATATTGATCTTCAGTTTGTCTATAATTTTTCTGTGTGACTGATATGAGGTAGGCTTTAACCATTATTCCCCCCAAAGATTAGCTGATTTGATTAACTGATCCTTTCTCAGTGTATCAGTCAGGGTCCTGGCAGAAAACAGATTGGTCAAGTAAACAGGGATAGTTTTTGAAGAGTTTAATAAAAAGACTTTCACAAACGTGTGGCAGTTGAGGGAAACCGAAAGGAATTCTGCCGTACTCTGGGGCAAGTAACAACTGCTTTTTCCACCTTAGGCCTTTAGGGATGAGGTCAGTGGAAGTGGAAAATAGATGTTGAGAGGGTGAGTGGAGAGGGCCACCTGATAGGAGCTGTGACATTTTGCCGAGGGATGTAGTGAGCTTTGTGGCAACCCTGTGGAAAGGGAGCTGATGTGTATGTGTGTGTGGCGGGGCGGGGGGGCGCAGTTGGGGCTCAGGGGCCAGAATAAATATCTTGACCTAATTATTTACCCTTATTCCCCATTGGGTGAAACCAACTGGAAGTCATAGGAGCCCACTAATGTAGTCCAAACAGGCCAGCATCTTGCACACAGAGGAGGTTGCAGAAGGGCGCATCTACAGAGGTATGTGGAAGACGTTAGCGTGTCCGATGATTGGAAATTTTACCTTTTAAAATTCTCAACCTCCATAAACTATGTGGCACTGTACCAGGATAATATGGTGGTTACTGTAGTCGGACATGCTGGATTTGAATCCCAGTCTGCCAAGCATTAGTTGTGGGACCTTAGACAACTTACTTAACCTCTCTGAGTCTTAGTTTCCTCAGCTATAAAGTGGGAATAATAAAAATATACCTACTTACAAGGATTGTTGTAGGAATTAAATGAGCTAATCTATGCAATAAATTTAGAACCATGTCTGGCACTTAATAAGTGCCAAGTAAATGTTAGCTATGATGATGATGACGACGATGGCAACAATGATGACATTCATGATTTCAAGGCTTTTTAATTCTCTTAATTGCTTTCTCTCTTCCTGTATTACTGTCACACTCTTTAATTAAATACAGTGCTATTTTGTTTATTTCATATAGCTCAAATGCTTTCACTGTTCTTTCTAAAAATTTTCTTCCATATTTTTAAATTTAATGTAAGTTTTAGGATTAACTTGTCAAGTTCCTGAAAAATCATGTTTGAATTTTGAGAGATAGGGATTACATTTATCAATGAATTTGTTAAAAAGTGACATTTTTATAATATTGAGTCTCACCATTTCTTGAACAGAGTGTGTCTTTTCATTTATTCAGGCTTCGTTTATGTCCTTTAGTAAAGTTTTACAGTTGTCTTCATAAAGATCTTGCACATTTCTTTTAGTTTTCTACCTACTTTAGTGTTTATGTTGCTTTTTTCTATTAAGATTCTTTTTTTTTTTTTTTTTTTTTTTTTTTTGCGGTATGCGGGCCTCTCACTGTTGTGGCCTCTCCTGTTGCGGAGCACAGGCTCCGGATGCGCAGGCCCAGCGGCCATGGCTCACGAGCCCAGCCGCTCCGCGGCATATGGGATCCTCCCAGACCGGGGCACGAACCCGTATCCCCTGCATCGGCAGGCGGACTCTCAACCACTGCGCCACCAGGGAGGCCCCTCTATTAGATTCTTAAACTGGCTGTTTCAGAGGTGGAAGAAAGCTGTTGATTTCTGTGTTGACCTTGTATGTGGTACACTTGCCAAAATTTCTTATTTTTCTATTGCGTCTGATTTTCTAGGTGAATAATCATACTGTTTATGAATTATGATAATCTTATCTTTCCTTTTCCAATATTTATAGTTCTAAATTTTTGTTTCTTATTACAATACCCCAATCAGGTATTGAGATGTGGAATATTAGCAGGTAGAACCCAGCTCCTTGGTTTACTTTTCCTTTAATGGATGCTTCTAATATTTTACCATTACATATAAAATTTTCTCTAAATTTCTGGTATATACCCTTTTTCTGATTTGCTAAGCATTTTTGTTAGGAATTAGAGTTGAATATCATCAAATGATATTGCAGCGTCTATTTGATAATTATATGATTTTTCCCCCTTTAATACATTACTAGAGTAAATTCATTGGGGCTCTTTATTTCTTTTCCTTTTTTTAATATTATCAAAACATATTTATATACCTTGGAGAAATGCCACATGGTCACAACACTTGTCTAACTTTTATACTTTAAGATAATAATACTTTATTTTAAAAATGTTACAAATATGTTAGGTAGCTCTTTAAAAAAATCTTTTTCTTTGTCCTAAGACATTTTATATAACATGGGAACTATCTGTTCCTTGAAGATTTGGAAAACTCTTCCAAAAACCATCTGAGCTTGGTGCCTTCAAGGAACTCTTGGTTTAGTTTTCCAATTCAACTCTTTCCCATATTCATCTATTTTTATCTTTCGTCTTTATTTTGCTTGTTTCTCTTTGCTTTCCAATATCCCTAATTGAATGATTACTTTGTTTTCTACTTCCCCTCCCCCTAGTTTTATGCTATGTCTTTTTTACTGATATCAATCGGGTTATATTTCTTTTTTTCCCCATCTTTTCTTTCTCTTTGTGGTATGCAGTATTCTTGAATTATTTTCTAAAGTTTTTATAATTGCATCTTTAGCTTCTCGTTTGTTTGAGAAATGATTTAGTATTTGAGGAGAATTAAAAATTTTTCTTTTCCTTATTTAGCTATTTTTGTTTTACATTTTTGTCATGAATTTCAGTTTTTATTACATTGTCTTCAGAGAATGTGATCTCTGTAATTTATGTGCTTTTGAACTGAGGCTTAGTTTGTGACATAATAATCAAGTTTTATAAGTGTTCTATGATCACAAAATGATTTTTGAAGTCTATCACGATGATCATCAGTTAGGGTGCTTTCAGCTACAGGTAATGGAAAACCAGCTGAAAATGGCTTAAGCAGAAAGGAAATTTATTATCTACGTTGGGGTCCCTAACCCCTGGGCCACAGACTGGTACCAGTCCGTGGCCTGATAGGAACTGGCTGCACAGCAGGAGGTGAGCAGCGGGCGAGTGAGAGAAGCTTCATCTGTATTTACAGCCGCTCCCCATCACTTGCATTACTGCCTGAGCTCCGCCTCCTGTCAGAGCAGTGGCGGCATTATATTCTTATAGTAGCACGAACCCTATTGTGAACTGCACATGGAGGGATCTAGGTTCGTGCTCCTTGTGAGAATCTAATGCCTGATGACCTGAGGTGGAGCTGAGGCGGTGATGGTGATGCTGGCGCTGGGGAGGGGCCTCAAGTACAGATGATCATTAGCAGAGAGGTCTGACTGCCCAGAGACTATATAAATCAGTTGCTTGCAAACTCATATCAAAACCCTATCAGTGAGTGGCAAGTGACAGTTAAGCTGCATCTGCAGGCTTTATAGTGGCAAATGAGTTGATGTACTCCAGTTGTATAGCTGCATCGGGTGCAGGCTTTTAGTCAGAATCCGAAACTTATTTTAGTCCACGAGTGGCCCACCCATTATTTTAATTACTACCTCCATCCGTGTGCCCCTTTCCCACACTGCACACTTGTCTCAGTCACAGTTTTGGTAAGCCCACAAGCTAACCCTAGACAAAATGAGTAAAAAGCAAACATCGCTGGAGAGCTTCTTTGAAAAGGGGGAAAGACCCAGTGATGAGGCAGCAGAAGACTCTACGATGCCAACGAGGAGAAAGCTGCATTTAGAAGAAGACACCAAGCGTCCTACTTAAACCACGGGTTCACCGCAACAGGTGATTCACATTCTCCAAGCCCGCTTTGTGTAACATGTGGCGACCAGCTATCCAACAAAGCCAGGAGACCTTCAAAACAGCTTCGCCACATGGAGACCAAGCACTCTGCATCAAAAGACAAGCCCTTGGAGTGTTTCAAAAGAAGGAAACATGAACATGAAGAACAGAAGCAGTTATTGAGGGCCACCACTTCATCAAGTGCGTCTACGCTGAGAGCATCGTTCTCAGTGGCTAACCGCATTGCTAAAGCTAAGAAGCCCTTTACTGTTGGTGAAGCATTGATCCTGCCTGCTGCTAAGGACATTGGTCGTGAACTTTTAGGAGAGGCTGCAGTTCAAAAGGTGGCACGTGTTCCTCTTTCGGCAGCACCATAACTAGACGGTTTGACGAAATAGCAGAGGATATTGAGGCACAATTGTTAGGATTAATGAGTCACCATGGTACGCAATCCAGGTTGGTGAGTCTGCAGATGTTGACAACAAAGCAGCAATGCTTGTTTTTGTGTGATATATTTTTCAGGAGGATGTGCATGAGGATATGTTATGTGCACTTTTGTTGCCAACCAACACCACAGTGGCAGAACTACTCAAGCCTTTGAATGATACATATCAGAAGAAATGAATTGGTCATTCGTGTTGGTGTATGCATGACGCAGCGGCTGCCACGTCTGGACGGCTTTCTGGTTTCACTACTCGGGTCAAAGAGGTGGCTTCTGAATGTGAATCTACGCACTGTGTCATCCATAGAGAAATGCTGGCTAGCCGAAAAATGTCACCTGAACTTAATATTTTGCAGGATGTGATTAAAATTATCAACTGCATTAAAGTACATGCCCTTAACTCACGTCTGCTCACGCAGCTCTGTGAGGAGATGGACGCAGGGCACACACGTCTTCTCTTATACACAGAAGTGAGATGGCTTTCCAAAGGGAGATCACTGGCCAGAGGTTTTGAGTTACGACAGCCACTCCAGAGATTTCTTTTAGGAAAACAGTCACAGCACATTTCAGTGACACAGAATGGGTCACAAAAAACGTGCTTCCTTGTGTGACACATTCCACCGGCTCAACGAACTCAGTCTGTCTCCTCAGGGGAGAACGACAACTGTGTTCAAGTCGGCAGATAAAGTGGCTGCGTTCAAAGCCAAACTGGAAACTGGGATTATGGCGACAACGAGTGACCACTGGGATTTTTGACATGTTTCAAACATTAGCAGAGATTTTGAAAGAGACTGAACCAGGGCTTTCTTTCTCCCAGCTGGCGCATGATCACTTATCTCAGCTTTCAAAAGAGTTTGAGCATTGCTTCCCAACCACAAAAGACCCCCGATCTGGGAAGGAATGGATCTGCGACCCATTTGTGAATAAGCCACGTAAATCAACTTTGTCCGTGCTACAAGAGGATCAACTGCTTGAGATCGCAAATGATGGTGGCCTTAAAAGTATGTCTGAGACAACTTCAAACCTCCATACATTCTGATTAAAGTGAAGGCAGAATATCCTGAGATTGCCACAAAAAGCACTGAAAACCCTGCTTCCATTTCTGCAGTGACAGCAACCAAAACGAGATCACGGAGTAGACTGGACATAGCAACACACTTCCGGTGTCACTGTCTCCCATCACCCCCAGATAGGACCAGCTAGTTGCAGGAAAATAAGCTCAGGGCTCTCACTGATTCTGCATGATGGTGAGTCGTATAAGTATTTCATTATATATCACCATGTAATAATAATAGAAATAAAGTGCACAATAAATGTAATGTGCTTGAATCATCATCCTGAAACCATCCCCCCCTGCGCCCAGTCCGTGGAAAAATTGTCTTCCACAAAACCGGTCCCTGGTGCTGAAAAGGTTGGGGACCGCTGATCTATATAATAAGAAGCCCTGAAGTAGGGTAATGCTAGGGCTTGTTAACTGCGGGCTTCAATAGCATCATCAAAAACCCAAGTTCTTTCCATTTTTCCATTCTCCCCTTCTCAGCTTAGGTTTATCCTCTTAGGCTGGTTCTCCCCATGGTTTCAGGATGGCTCTCACAGATAACGACCAGATAAAGAATAAATGTTCTCATTTCAGTGCCAGTGGTGTGTGGGTGGGTGGGGGGAAGGCCTTCCCAGAAGCTTCCTATAGCTCCAGCAAGCTCTTTGAACGACCGGAATTGTGTTACAGGCCCATTCCTAAAGCAGTCATCGGGAAAAAGACCACCATGGGTAGTAAGTGCAATAATAATTTGCTGCTTGAGGGTAAGTCCGGGTTGGGGGCACAAAAGGACAGCTGCCTTTTCCAAAGAACCTGAGCCAGAGTGAACAAAATCAGGGTTCCACAAATAAGTTTAAAGGCTGGTGTGGCAGGGAGTGCAGGGATGGTGATTGGGTGGGAAACCAGTATTATTGTCTACACAGTACAATACTTTTTATCAGCCATAAGATTGCACAAACAATCCATACACTTCATTTGGAATATTTTTTTCAGGTGTAACTTAAGCATCTTTTTGGCTATAAATAATTGAGTTTATCCTGGAAAGTTCGGTGTGATTTTTTTCTTTCTTTCTTTTTTTTTTCTGTAAGTGGGCCTCTCACTTTTGTGGCCTCTCCTGTTGTGGAGCACAGGCTCCGGACGCGCAGGCTCAGCGGCCATGGCTCACGGGCCCAGCTGCTCCGCGGCACGTGGGATCCTCCCGGACCGGGGCATGAACCCACGTCCCCTGCATCAGCAGGCGGACTCTCAACCACTGCGCCACCAGGGAAGCCCGATTTTTTTCTTTAATAAGTAATTGCTGCCCCCCAAAAATGATTACTATAAAATTCTCTTTCTATTACTATGAGTATGTCAGATATATATATATATATATATATATATATTTTTTTTTTTTTTTGCTATTTTGTTTATAATTCAGAATCTTAGGATTTTGAGCAGACATTGTATATCTTCTTTATTGTTCATCCAGCAGTGAGCACTGGATTTCCAGAAACTCATTATTAGTTATAGATAATAATAAAAGGTACATATCTGGAGATGGATTGAAATGTAACTCAAGATGTGATTAGCTACCTAGTTTGTTATTATTAAAATGTTATTTTTTCCTGCATATTTGTAATCCAGGGAAAGCTTCTAATATGAAAAATAAAGTAGATTTATTTTAAGGCAACATAAAAAATAATTGGTTTAACAACATTGTGTGAATACAGATGAGATAGTCCTATTAAAATTTGGTCACAAAGTGTATATGGTAATGCAGCAAGATTCATGCCAAATAATTACTAGTTCAACTTTGTTGTAAAATGCTGAATTGATGTGAAGTTGTAGTGTCACTAAATGAGGCCTGTCATAAAGAAGTGATGTTGCCAATTACACAAAGTAGTCAAAGGCTAATATATTTGAATAACTAATTGTCCGGATGAGCTTTTTTACCCCCCTTGTGCTTACTGTTCGTTTGTGTATTTTCAGTTTTGTTGAGAGAATACAAAAAGTGATATATTGTCACTTGCCTTCAAGCTGGAATTATTTCTCTTGATGTTTAGATGTAGGTACCAATTAAGTAAAAAGAAATCCGTCTTTAGTAAAAATTATTACAGCTAGTATAGGTATCCTGTAACTGTTTAATCTTGTAACTGCTAGGTTCTTTGCTTTACTTTGCATCCAGGTAATTTAATATGAATGATGGATTATTATATTCTTTTTATTGGAAATAGGCATACTTTAAGTTAATAGTCCTTATCACTGATACCGATTAGGGAAAGAGAAATGAATTCCCAGGATTTATATTTCATAATAGCTCTTTCAGGATTGCTTTGTTACTCTTGGGGAAGGTGTATGAAATTTGGCCTAGGAATCATATCTGGCATAGAATAAATTTATGTATTATTTCAATTGAGTATCTGTGATTGCCAGTCATGCATGTGTTCTGTACATCATTTTATAGGTTGCTATTCCTTTTCTTCTTATATTTCTTTAGAGATCTTATTTTGTGTTAAGAATTTACCATGTAGAAAGCTAGGACTTCCCGTCACCTCCATTTAACTCTCTGTCAGGAATACAGTTCAGTGTGAACACATGCATGAAGCCCTACCTGCTCAGACACTCAACTCCGTGGAATGGCTGGTGAGGGGAGAACACTGCCTGAGCCCACATCCCTGACTCGGGGGTTCTGTGAGCACTCCTTCTTCAAACAGCTTCAGGATATTGCAGGAACCCTCGTTCCCTACAATTTGGGGGCAGTCTCCCAGATTTTTGCAAGGCACGGGGCTTGCTTTAGGCTTTGATGAAGTGCATTCTCCCTCACTTCTTGGGGCATTCTTGGAACTTCAGGAGAAGACTAGGTGCCTAGTGGATTCCCCCTGTCCCTCACTCCCACAGGCAAATTTTCTTCTCTTTGGCATTTACTCCTGTATAGCATTCATCCTGGGGCCACAAATTGCAAATGTGAGAATAGCCACCATCACCAGGTTGATCAGCTTCTCCACACCTTGTGCTCTATGCACTCTTGCTCTCAGCCTCACATTACCGCACTTTATAGATTGCAGGACAGAAAGGACGAGGGTCTTGTTTGGATTGCCTCATAGAAGTTCAAGCATGTGCTCATGGAACTTCATTTTACAGGCATATGTAGCCTTAAGTGAGCAGGACGTCTGCCCAGTTGCTAAGGGGCCCACATTGGCTTCTGTTCATGTTGACACCGTACGATGCGACTGTGTCATGGTGGGTCAGTATATCTTCACATCCTAATAGCACAATATGGAGTGCTGTATGTAGATCCCTGTCAGAGCCTCTGGGGTGGAACCCAGGCCATCAGTATTTTGAAAGTGTCCGGATGATTTCAGTATGCAGCCACATATGAAAACTACTGGTTTAGAGCTTTGAATAATGCAGTTGTTGCAGTTTTAGGGTAGATGTTACTGAAAAATATTGAGTTGTCTATAAAATGAATTAAAGGTTAAAGCATTTATTTTTTTCCCCCATTCATAAACCATTGTGATAGCAGTCTTCTGCAGAATTACCTAATTTTGCCTGATGAGATTTACTGAGAAAAAGAAATAAGCATATAGCTGTATCTCTCCTGAAGTCTTTTTGCAGCAGCTAATTAAGGCAATAATTAGTAATAGTTAGGCATTCTTAGCTGAGGTAGAACTTTAGATATTGTCTCATTGTTCTACTGAAAGTTACCTGAGTGTTATGGCTTTTTAAATGAATCAGAGCAATAAATCCAACATTGTTTGCAAGCCAACTACTATATGCCAACAATTACGTAATCAAAGTATAAAGTAGCCATTTGAAGAGTTCTTACTCTTGAACAGAATTTAAATTTAAGAATTAGAAATAGTAATTAGCATAGATAAAAGTATCTTATTGACCACCACTTAGTTGATGCAGTGAATACAGGTCCTCTTATGAAACATATAGGCATTTAAAGTCCTCTATCCATATGGAACACATTACCTTTTGTTCCATTTTACATTGACTCCCTGTTGGTTTCTGGATACAACTCAAGGTGTTGATTTCATTTTGAAATGAATTGAAAATGATTTCATTTTCAAATGAAAATGATTTCATTTTCAAATGAATTGTGATTTGGACATTTGGCGGAATAAAACTTAAATTTTCTCTAATAGACTTAAATTTTCTAATAGACTTAAATTTTCTCTAATAGATGCTTTTTAGGAACTTAAGACATGAGGAAACTATAATAGCTGCTTATTTAAATCCTGAGCATTTCCAAAAGTCTTTTCTGTTCATCTCAGACTTTCTTCCCTGCGAAAATTTATTATATGTGAGGGCAGATTTATGAGTTAAAGGGTAATGTCTCTGATTAGAAAGCTTGTGTCTGACAGGTGTCTGTGAAGTTGGGTGATCTTACCAAAGGAATGGGTGGCCAGCAGGCGTGCCTTGGGCAGTTCTTCATCAGTGTTCCTCTCCCTCCTCCTCAACACAGCAAACTTCATCCTGTATCTCAACAGTTCACATTTAACAAGCGCCCTGTTGCTCTCTGGTTGACTGATGTTCTGTTTGTTATGTAACATCCTGACATCCTATTAAGACTGTAATTATAAAACAAAGTCCCAACTCATTGACAGAAAGATGCAGCTGTTTAGCCTGCTCTTCTTGATTGAACATAGAACTTAATTCAGCCTTTAGTTGCCTAATGACTAAAATTTTTATATTTTAGATGAGCCAGGAAAACACTGGGAATTTAATGGGATTCAAATATGCATGTACTGTGTTCCAAGAGAAGATTTAAATATGTGTCTACCTACCTACCTAATATCTATTTATCCATCCTTGACATCACTTGAGAGCTAAAACTGAGTTTTTAGTCTTCAAGTCTAGAGCTCTATTCATTCAGTTATTGTAATAATCGTACTTTAATGATGCTTATGGATTTTGTTCTCAAAAAAAATTAAAAATATTTCTTGGGTAGTGTGCTGTTCTCACTACAGAATATTGTTTCCTTTATTTCTGATTTATACATATTTACAAGGAAGTGCCCACAGAGATAAAATAGTCATAATTAATCAAGAAATTTGATTTTCTTGGGATAATGCTTTTATTTAACTAAAGACAAGAAGGGATTATAGGAAGAATTTTATGAATCTCATCTTCATGAGTCAGGGCTTTTGCATTGTTAGGGCTTTTCAGTTTGTTTCTCTCTTGCAAGATTAAGAGAATTATTCTTGTGTTAGCTCACAAATCCTGCATTTGATCATCCTTTCTCACTTGTGACATAGCCTCTGACTTATGGAACATTGGATTTCCTATAGTAGATCAGTCTGAATCTGTCTGTACACGGAATGACCAGATTGAATTGGCACCAAAGTTCCATTACAAATCCTTCATCCAGCCTTCTAGTTTGCATTGGAAGTATCAATTCAAGCTTCTGTATTATCCTTAGTTGAGTTTTGAAAAGTTAGATTTTTTACTAAATTTTAATCCCATTATTTAGAATTCAGATATATTTCAAGGACCTAGGAGAAAGCAAATAAACACCTCCTTCTCACTTCAACATTCAAAATAGCTATTATAAAATCTTTCTGTCGGGCTTCCCTGTTGGCTCAATGGTTGAGAGTCCGCCTGCCGATGCAGGGGACGGGGGTTCGTGCCCCGGTCCGGGAAGGGCCCGTGAGCCATGGCCACTGGGCCTGTGCGTCCGGAGCCTGTGCTCCGCAACAGGGGAGGCCACAGCGGTGAGAGGCCCGCGTATTGCAAAAAAAAAACAAAAAACTTTTTTCCTTATTGCATAAGGAAGACTTTTATGCTTTTTTATCTTGAATCAGTATACTTACCTTATATACGATTTTAACGAGCTTTGCTATATCTTATTCTATTATAGTCCAGATTAAAGATAGGAATTTGGAGGGAGGTTATAAGTAGTGCAAGATGGAGCAGTGAGAAAGGATGGGGGAATCATGTCTGGAAGAGAGGGAAGGAGTTATAATAGTCCGCGGATATTGAGGGTGGTGCTAAATAACTCCGAGCCAATAATAACTTATAGGGATATCATAACATTATGTTATAGTAAGAATATTAGTGTTAGAAATTATAAATTTATGGAAAAGGGTTAAGTTTTCTGTACTTTATTAAAGAAGACAATATATTGGGAAGGCCACCAAAGTCATCAAAATTTTAACCAATGTTTAAAATGATAAGAGCAAATGTTTGTACAGTTCACCTGTTTGGATTACCTCATTCACTGATTATGCTGCATAATTCAGAGGTTACTCCATATACTTTATTTGGGAAACATTTATCATATGCAGGAAGTGATGTGGGGATTTCTCCTCTCACCAGGTGCCCACTCCTTGGTCCTGTGGTTTCATGTGTGTGTCTCTCTCTCCATCTGCAACCCAACCTCTTGCTTGAGTTCCAGACCATTGTTTCTTACAGGTTAATGTTTAGCGATGTTTCTCTCTGGTGAGAACCTGAAACCTTAATGTCACTCGAACACATTTGTGTAAAAAGAGATAGAGAATAATAGTCGTATGTATGGGGAGAATACCAAGGGCCAGTGGGATAGAAGAACTCAGCATCACCTCGGGTGGAAAACTTGGGGACTGATCCAGGCGTATCTTTTGGAAATAGTTTTTTCCTGTTGAACCATATGAATTTTATCCTTCCTTGTTAAGTGTAGGAATTAACCCATAAATTCTGGATGGTGAGGCAGGCTTACTAGCTTTGGTACTGTGCACTACCTAGTAGAAGTTGGACTGATGGCTGTGAGTGTCAGCTTTCACCTATTCATAAATGATGTTTTAAAATACAGAACTTGCTCTGCTGTCTCTATTTATGAACTCTTTGGGCGGGAAAAAGGACTTCCCCAGATTTGAAATTTGTAATAAAGGCACTTAAAACAAAGAACAGAAACTTCTTCTCTCTGTCTTCCTGGAGCGCTACTACTCAGGGGTGTTTCCTGATTGGTTAATGGGGACACCACCATCGGGCTCTCAAATTTGAAGCTTTAGGGCCTCTCAATGCTTTTCTTACTATCCACAGCCTGTTGATCACAACATTATGTTTTCCTCAGAACCATCATCTTAGTGAGACCCCTTTCCCCCTTTCTCTTGCCTTAGTTCAGGCCAACAGCTGGAACATGTAACAGTTGTAAATGTTTTCCCTTTGTTTCGGCTTTCCACAGTGTTGACGTAACTATTCCCTTTAAAATGATAGTGATGATGTCACGCTTCCCACAGAGACCCCCCCCTAACCACTCTGTCCTCTGGCTCCTGCATCCCTTTCACTCTGGCTCCCTCCACTGCCTTCTCCCGCCGTGCAGCACCAGCACCTTGGTCTCCCCGGTGGGCTGTGTCCTACCACAAACCTGTGCCTTGGCACGTTCTGTTCTCAGGGCCTGGAGGCTCTCTTACAATACTGAAGCCAAGGAAATAACAGACCACTGTCTCTTGAGTTAACATCTTCTTCTAGTGTGGATCTATTAAGCTATACTTCTCAAAATTTCAATTCATACATTCCAAGAAAGTTTTCTACACAATTAGAACATATTTATCATATTTTCTCAGTGGACCGTTGCTGTGGAGATCAAATAGGATCTCAACTGTAAAATAAAGTTATTGATAAACTTTTTCCAAGGAATAGAGACAGTGTAACATAGTGGTTAAGAGCTTGGACTCTGGAGTCGCACGGCTTGGTTTTGAATTCCTGCTCTAGCACAGAGTAAGTAGCTGCATGACTTCAACCTGTGTTAGACCTGCTTCCTCATCACTAAAGTGGGGGTGATATGGTACATATCTCACAGGGCTGCTGCAGGAACAAACAAGTTAGCATTTCTGGAGCTTCAAGGATAATGTCTGGTATGCAGTCATGTGCTGTATATTTTAGCTGCTGTTGTTACTGTTTTCATGGTTGTAGCTGTGTTCGTAATTCCCACAGTTTATTTATGGGAATTCCAAATAAAGCTGTTCTTTTTTCAGAACGACGCTTATACATACATACTTTTTAAAAGTTTCTATAACTTGTCAGACTATCAAGTCCTATTTTTTTTAAGCAATGATTAAGATTTTTTTTAAGTCCTATTTTTAACATTATATTTTCAGCATTATAGAAGGAAGCTGTCTTACCTACTTTATCTTGTTTTGCTTCCTAATTATAATATATACGGAAAATAATACTGTTTTACATTAATGAATGAGTTAATTGGATATAGGTTGCATGGTGAAGGTGAAAATTTAAAATAGTGAGGATTCAGGTCAAGTATAATACATTGGTTTATGCTCAATAAATTTCAAAACAGTGAATTTTCACATGTTGAATTTCTGTTTTGTGAAGAATATCTGTGCTTCAAATATTTTGCTTTTCAATTCCGTTTCATCTGTTACATTCTGAGAGCATAAAGAGTGGACCGCTGGTTAATTCATTTAGTGTAGTGAAGGTATACAAATCCAAGCTCTACAGGCTGGAAGATAAAAATCCTTTTACCTCTCACAGTTAGGTTAGTAGTGCTTGACCAGATTCCTCTTCAGAGGTCACCTGATCTAATTGTGGGTGTGAAGCAGCCAAGCAATCTGAGTCCCCGTATTCGTATTTCTGTCCCTTTATGTTCTCAGCATGGAATAATTAAATAATTATTGGTGTTGGTCATGACATTTTTCCAGTGAAAAATGTCCACAACAAATATGTGAGAGTTGAAATCATTCTAGATAAGAATGTTTATTAACAGACAAGACAGTGCTTATTCTTAAGGCTTTATTTTAATCTATGACTTAAAAGAGGGATCCTGAGTAACGCTCCTGTTGTAAGCACGTTACCTCTACATGAGTGCAGTGGTTACTCTTTTATTTTTTAGATTGTTTTGCCCCGAAGACAGACATCCCCAGGGTGGAAATTGTGAAATAGAAACAAACACAAGGGGACTGGGGCTATAGATCTGTGTGAAAAAATATAATATTTGTGGGAAATGTCAAGCTACCTACTCTTCTTTGCATTTTATTTTTTGATAGATGATGTTTAACACTCTTTTTGTAACTCTCTGCTATAGACATCATTGCACCTTTATTATGAAAGTGCAGTAGCTTTCCGGTCATTGCTATTCCAGAGTGAGTTTCTGAAGCAGCAGGAGTAAGATGATTTTGCAAATTGCAATATAATAATACTATATATGATCTTGTCTCAACCTGTAACACACATCCTCACAGAAATAATGTTTAATTATGGTAATATCCTTCCTGATATCAGACATGGTGTGGCGCCTGTTAAGATTATATTGTTTGTAGTAAGATGGAGTAGAAAGTGGCTTAAAAATGAAGGAATAAAATCACATCCCTTGATAAACCCCGTAGATACTATTTAGGCTGTGGGGAGCTTTTGATTTTGTTTCCGTTCTTTGCTCCCAAAATAAAAATGCAAACAATAATTTGACAGACAAACACTGTCACACGCTGTAACCTCATCTCATCCCCTCACTGCACATCTTAATCCCTGATGGACTTTTTGCAGATATATGGGCTGTGAGGTTTTCGAGTTTCTGGATGTGACACTTTTTCCAAAGTCTCCCAGTGACAGATGCAGTGACCTTATCATGCAGACAGCTCTATCCAGTTTGACAGTCCAGCCATCTGGTTTATATCGATCATAATTGATTTAAAGGAACCAGCTCTCTGAAAGTTGGTCATTTGAAACCCTGAGGCTAAACTGGCCTACATTTAATTTGAAGTTTTGAGTCATTATTCTTGAAACTTGTTTTGAACTGATTTGTAAAATTAAGCCTTGTTTCTTGTCTGTGTGAGGTTTGGGGGTGAAAATACTTGTGGCCGGCCTTGAAAAACATCAGCTTTTGTGAATAATAGTTTATACTCTGCAGACTGTATATGAATGTGCACTTATAGTTTGAATTTATGTCTCTTTTTAGATTTTGCAAGAGCTGATGAAAACATACGTGGAGTTTGGTGTTAGGATCGGCTTCCTTATTTACCAGCTTTCTAGATTTAAGCTCATTACTTAACCTCCCTGAGTCTCTTTAGTCTAGAACGTGGGGTGATGATAGTACCTATTTCATTGCATCGTTGGGAGAATTAAGTGAAGTAATATGTCGTGTGCTTAACGTACTGCATAGCTCAGTGTGAGGAAAACATTTACTTTCCTGCTGATTACCACTACTGATTACTCCTTCCTTTCTTGAACTTCTCTCCTGTGTTGCTTCCGAAATCTTCCTCTTACCTTGTTTTCCTCAAGTATCACTGACACAGTGGCTCAGTCTTTTACCTGCCTCTTCATCTGTCTGCCTGTTCCGTACTGGAATTTCTCCTGTACGCATTATCTTGTTTACACGCTCTTGATAACCTGAGCCACAGCCAAGACCTCAGCGGTCACTTGTTTGTGCGCTGACAGCTTCCACATGGTTATCTCCAACCCAGACCTTTCTTTTGGGCTCCTCTGAAGGGCACTTCTTATCCTGCTTCCAGGGCATATCAGGGGACCCAGTGGCCATAAGGGCAGGTAGAGATCAATTTGGGAATGAATACCATTGATCTGGAGCCAACTCTTATTGGTTAATTAAGAATATGTGGAAATCCAAAGTTTAATTAAAATGCAGATGTTTTGTACTTTGTTTTTTAAAATCTGATGTTGCGTGTCACACCATAAAATAAGTAAATTTTAGTGAAGTGTTCCATTTCTACAGTTCCTGGTTACGATGATGCCTCTGCAATTATTTTGGAAAACTTGGTTTTCTGAATTGCTGAAATTGTACCCAGTGCAGCACTAAATTGGTTCTTTAAGATGGACATCTTTTCAAATTTATCTTAGGTCTTGATTTAATTCAACAGTCATATATACAACATTAACTTGGATAAATGCCTTGTCAAGCTACCTACTCTTTTTTACATTTTGGTTTTTATTTTTTTGATAGATATTTATCACTCTTTTTGTAACTCTCTGCTACAGACATCATTGCACCTTTATATGAAAGTGCTATAGCCTTCCAGTCATTGTAGCTTTTCAGTCATTTTAATAAAGCACTAACTTGCTTTGTTAAAATGGGGTTTATTAACCAATTATTCTTTAATGTCTTAGCCTTTTTTTCCATTTTTACTTTCTTTTTTTTAAAATTGTGAGACATATACTATATGGGGAAGCATATGTAAAATGTGTATTATAGTTTAAAGAGTAATAGTAAAATGAACACCTAAGTAATCAACTTCCAAGTTAAGCAAATAACATTATCAGTGTCTTAGAAGCCCCCTGTGGACTCATTCCCTGTTTTTTCCCTTTCCCTCACACCCAAAAGTAAACCCAAGGTGTTTCCTTGCTCTTCTTTACAGGTTAACCACCATATTGTTATTTTGCATAAAACAATTTATTGTTGTTTTGAAAAATTGAGTAACTTTTGTACATCCAGCTGCGTAAGGGAAAGGCAATGTTGCCATTGTGGTCTCCATAATTAGAGAAACTGAACTGAGTCTCTGGGTCATAGCTGCGCTTCACTTTTCCTGGGAGTTTACAGAGCCCCTTCTGGGGAAGTTAATGCTCAAAGTCATGAACAAGTTCTGGGAAACATAAGGTTTACCATAATCAGAAAAATTGGCAGGGCTGATGTGCGAGTCATGTGTCAGATGCCTGGCAGAAATATGGTAAGAGGGGATGCGTGCTTCTCTATTTTCTGTTTCTAAGTTCACTGTGGCCACCACAGCTCTCCAGAGTAGATGAAAGTAGCCATCATAGGGTGAAAAGAAAGTCCTCAGTGGATAAAGGCTTCAAGGTGGAATTGGGAGTTGGTGGGAAATTGAGTAGGAACTTCATTAACATGTGGTTAGGATGAGCCAAAGTACAGATAAGAGTCTGGGTCTGGCTCACCTGGGCATTTTGTATTAAGGTTGAAAAGGTGGTTAAAAAAAGGGGGGGTGGGGAGGGAGTGGGGTTTGTGGTGATAGCCCTCAGCATGTCTATTGCATTAGTCACATTGCTGAAATTGCATTAGGTCTCTGTATTTGTCTCACAGTTCTGATCCAGTGATCATTCTTCACTGTGTTTTGATGATTCCATTTACTTCTTCTCTATGCTAGATCTTGTGCTTCCTGAATCCCACATTTTCCTCTTCTTTAGATTACTTTCTTTTGGTGGAACATATCCTCCAGTATTTTTTGAGATAAACCTGCATGGGAGATGACTTTTTTGAGATCTTATATATCTAAAAACATCACACTTCTACCCTCATTCTTAGATCGAAGGATAGAGAATTCTCAGTTGGAAATAATTTTTGTCAGTAACATGAAAGTGTTGCTCCATTGTCTTCCCGCTTCCAGTGTTACTGTTGAGAAGTTAAAAGCCATTCGGTTTCTTAATTCTTTTCATGTGATCCTGTGGTTTTTCTTAGGCTATTTGTAAGAACTTCTCTTTTCCCCCAGTGAATTGAGATTTCACAATGATATACCTAGGTGGAATCAGTTCTGAGTTTTCTTGAAAATTTTCATTAATGATTTTCTCTCCATTTTTTTTCTTTCCTGTTATTTCTTTCTGGGATTCCTGTTATTTGGATGCTGCACCTCCTGGACTGGCCCTCTATTTCTTTTCTTTTCTTTAATTTTGCATTTCTTTGACTTTTTGCTCTACTTTCTGGGAGATTTCTTTAACTTCATTCTCCAACTCTTCCTTTTTTCCTGCTATCATGCTGTTAATTTTTTTTTTTTTTTTTTTTGCGCTACGCGGGCCTCTCACTGTTGTGGCCTCTCCCGTTGCGGAACACAGGCTCTGGACACGCAGGCTCAGCAGCCATGGCTCACGGGCCCAGCCACTCCGCGGCAAGCGGGGCCTTCCCGGACCGGGGCACGAACCCCTATCCTCTGCATTGGCAGGCGGACTCTCAACCACTGAGTCACCAGGGAAGCCCCATGCTGTTACCCCATGCTGTTAATTTTTAAGAGTTCTTTTTTTGTTCTTTTCCTTTTTATAGCATCCTGTTCTTATTGGCTAGATGTAATTTTTTTTCATATCTCTGAGAACTTTAATAATAGGTTTTTTTTTTTTTTTTTTTTTTTGCGGTATGCGGGCCTCTCACTGTTGTGGCCTCTTCCGTTGCGGAGCACAGGCTCCGGAAGTGCAGGCTCAGCGGCCATGGCTCACGGGCCCAGCCACTCCGCGGCATGTGGGATATTCCCGGACCAGGGCACGAACCCGTGTCCCCTGCATCGGCAGGAAGACTCTCAACCACTGCGCCACCAGGGAAGCCCCTTAATGATAGATTTTTAAAGACGTTTTCTTCTTTCTCCATAGCCTTTACTTTCCAAAAGTTGCTTTTCTTTTTTAATGATTGTTTTGATTTCTAACTTCTCTGTTGAAGTCTTTCCTTAGATGACTATTAATCCTATATGTGTGTTTATAATGCCAAATAGCAGGCTAAAAAAGTTGATTGAAAGTGCTAAGCATGTGGGTGGGACATTTTAACTTGAAGTTTCATTGCAGGGTGATCTACTTGAGCTCTTTTTGGGTCACCTTTGACATTAGTATCTTTAGAGAATTCCTGTTGGACTGATTAGATTCCCTAGAGAAGATTACTTCAATCACTTGCTTGGATTTTAGCTGTTGTCATTTTTTCTTCCTTTCCCTTTCTCTAATTTGCTGTTTGCAATTTTCTGTAAGCTAGGGAGTCAGGGGGAAGAACCTGATTAGGATTGTTTGAAATTATAACAATTAAATCTTGAGTGACAGCCTAAGGGACTGGCCTGTGCATAAAATGCTTTAAATGTGTGGATTTTTTGGCATCTATTTTGGTGACCTAGAAACATGTTTTTGTTTATTTTGTGTTCTTGGATGTATTCTGGAAACATGATGTATTCATGTAACAGAATTCTAAGTAGATGAAGTATTAATGCAAATTGTTCTGGAGTAATTTGTTTTTTCTTAACCATTTCAATTGATCCAGTATGTGTACTTTTCTAGCTGATTATAAAATGATTTATTTATTAATTTGTTCTCTAATCTTCCTAGTTACTGAAGTAAATTCTACTGATCCATAATTATCATAATCTTCCTTTTATTTTTGTTGAAGTAGAACAGTCATTTGACTTTTTGCAATTATAAACTGTCTACAAGTTCTCAAAAGTAATGGGAGACTGTGTTTGAGAAGGACTTCTTACTTTTGATGTTCTCCAAGGTTCATATTATGATTTCCTTTTGATTTACAGACATTTGGAAATTTCAGTTATTCTGTAACCGTTTTAACTTATCCTTATTCTTGCTTGTTGTTTTGCCCTCCCAGGCCAGAGATGTTTTTTCTTTATAACTTCATATGTTTTTATATAGTTGGATTTATAGTGATAGAAAAACCTTTAGTAAAAATTCCATTTATGCATAAGCTCATTGTCATTTGGTTACTATGAATTAACCAATTAATGTTAAAATTATGGTTTAGTCACTGCCATTAAAACAAAACTATGAAATGAAAATTCAGGTGTACAGAAGGATCATTAATTGGAGATTCCTGCTTCAGAATTTTAACATTCATTGTTTTAATAAATTTTTTAAACAAAATGTTTCATAAGATGATTTATTTTAATAGTATCTTTAATACATTTAAATCCTGATTATATATACAAAATTTGGATTCACATGCATTTTCAGGACAGCATATGTTGCATGAGCATACACCTATATTTTTTGACAAATGAAAGGGCTTTTTAATAGAAATCAGCTCCAGCTTCTGATTTTCTGAGAGGCCTTGAACAAATTGTTTATTTGTTCTATAACACACTTTTCTAGGCTATAAAGCTAAGATGAAGATGTTAATCCTGATTCTACCAAATCATTGTAGTATTGTAGGGATTAATGAACTAATGTCTGTGAAATATTTTGTTCTTCTTAGAATTGGAATTACCTACATAGATGATACTATCATTAATATTATGTATTATGTTCAGTACAGTGGACTAGATAATTGTATCATCCAATGTTTTGGATTCCTTTTCATTAAAATTACATGGAGATAGTGGCATGGTTGCTGCAATCTTGTCCTCTGCAAATGGCAAGTGAATATTAACATAAAATATTTAAATTATACATAATTACAAGTTTCTGAAGAATTTATCAGCTCTAGGGAAAAACAGGGAGTAAGAAAATGTTAATTAAGATTCAGGAATTACAGCAATTGTATTTGGAAAAATTGGATTATTTGGCCTATGGTATTCATAATATTTGAGTACATTCATTTTCAGCCAGTGATGATTGAATCTTGTCAAACAGAGTATACAGCAGTGAATAATCCACAAATGAAGTTAAGAAAACAATTACATTTATGATAGCAATAAAGAGTGAAGTACTTAAGAATAAATATAAAGAAGCGCAAGACTAGTACACTGAAAATTATAAAGCATTGTTAAAAAGCAATTAAAGAACATCTAAATAAATGGAAAGGCATGATATGTTTATAGATCAGAAGACTTAATATTATTAAAGTGACATTATTTCCCAAATTGATCTACAGATTAAACACATTCATATCAAAATTCCAGCTGAATCTTTCTGTCAGTGTTGCAGAATTCACAGGCTGATCCTAAAACCACATAGAAATACAGGGGATCCAGAATAACCAAATAATATTGAAAAAAAACATTTGGAGGATTTGCACTTCCCAGTTTCAAACACTGCAAAGCTACAGTGATCAAGACAGTGTGGGATTGGCATAAAGAAAGACATGTAGATCAATGGAATAGAATTGAAAGTCCAGAAATAAACCTTTACACTTATAGTCAATTGACTTAAAAAATAAATTTAATTATTTGTTTGTTTATTTATTTTATTTTTGGCTGCGTTGGATCTTCGTTGCTGTGTGTGAGCTTTCTCTAGTTGCGGCGAGCAGGGGCTACTCTTCATTGCAATGTGCAGGCATCTCATTGTGGTGGCTTCTCTTGTTGCAGAGCATGGGCTCTAGGCACACAGGCTTCAGTAGCTGTGGCTAAAAGACTCTAGAGCACAGGCTCACTAGTTGCGGCGCACGGGCTTAGTTGCTCCGCGGCATGTGGGATCTTCCCAGGTCAGGGCTTGAACCTGTGTCTCCTGCATTGGCAGGCGGATTCTTAACCACTGCGCCACCAGGGAAGCCCTAGTCAATTGATTTTTAGCCAAAGTTCTAAGACAATTAAATGGAGGAAAAAATAGTCTTTTCAGGAAATTGTGCTGAGACAGCTGTATACACATGGGTAAAGAATGTTCAGATCCCTACCTCACACCTGTACAAAAAATAATTCAAAGTTTTTCTTATAGTTATAAAACTCTTAGAAGAAAACATAGGAGTAAATCTTGAGACCTTGGGTTAGGCAGTAGTTTCTGAAAGCACAGGAAACAAAAGAAAAACAATCTCTCATGCGTTGCTTGTGGGAATGTCACTTTGGAAAACAGCTCGGCAGTGTTTCAAAATGTCAAAGATACAACTACCGTATAACCCAGCAATTGTACTCCTAGATGTGTACCCAAGAAAAATGAAAGTATACATCCTTTCAAAAATCTGTGCACAGATGTTCCTAGCAGCATTATTCATAATGGCTCGAAAGTGGAATCAATCCTAATGTCCATCAACTGATGAATTGGTAAATAAAATGTGGTATATCCATACCCTTGAATATTACCCAGCAGTAAAAAGGAATGAAATACTGGTACATTCTATAACATGGAAGAACCTTGAAAACATTATACTAAGTGTAGAAGATAGACACAAAGACCACATATTGTTTGATTCCGTCTATATAAAAGGTCCAGAACAGGCAAATCTATATATAGAGAAAGATACTAGTTGCCTGGGGGTGGGAGTGAGGTGGGGAATGGGAATTAATTGTTAATAGAATTGAAGTTTCTTTTGAGGTGATGAAATATCCTAAAATTGCATTGTGATAGTGATACAACTCAGAGAATTTACTAAAATCCATTAAACTGTATCCTTTAAACAGCTAAAATTTATGGTATATGACATATCTCAATAGTCCTTTCTTAAAACCCAGCTATTTCGTAGTTGTCAGTAAAATGATGTAAAACAGAAGTTTTGGGGCTGTGCTTCATGGGCCATTTTTGTTTCACAGAGATGTATTTGGGGTTGCCATGGGTGATAGGGAAGATAAGTGACAGTGACCTCAGGTGCCCCCAGGCCTTCTTCCAACTTCTAACAAAGTCCCTCTTTTATTCATTACATAGGTTGTAGTTCCACATATGATTTTGTTTGGAAAATGTATTGTACTGCTTTAAAAAATAAATTAATGGGGAGTAGATATTTACGGCATGAACCACCATTTATAAGAATTTGATTTATTTGTTCAACTAGTATTAAATTGAGCACCTCTTTTATGCCTCACTTAATAAGTAAATAACTAAACAAGTAAAATATATAACATTTCAAGGGGTGATACACCTTTAGATGTTTAATTTGGCTCTTTTTCTATATGGTAAGACCTTTGACCATTAGAATAATTTTCTTTAAAAAGCACAGGTTATATGTAGTTGAAAAAAATAAAGTAGAAATTTTCCTTTTTGCTTACCTTCCTTTGGTTTCAGAATTTGAAAGTATTGCCTGTTCTCTTTTGCCTTATTAACTAACACTCTTTCATTTTTACTGGTTAATCTAGGGTTTACAGTACACATATTTAATTTATTGTCTATCTTTAAATATCATATCCCTTCATGTAAAAGATAATAAACCAAAGCAGTATACTTTTATTCCCCCTTCCTGCCCTTTATGCTATTACCATCACATATTTTTTACATATGTATAAGCTCTGCAATTATTTTTGATTTTTGATTTTAACTCTGTTTAAAGAAATTAAAAGAATAAGAAAAATTCAATTTAAATTTATCCATATTTACCATTTACAGTGCTTTTTATTCCTTTTTGTAGTTCTAAGCTTTTATTTTATAACATTTTTCTTTTATCTGAAGAACTTCTTTTAGCTTTTCTTGCAGTTCTTTTGAAATCAAATTATCTCAACATTTTTTTGGTTCTATTTTTTTTTTTTTTTTTTTTTTTCCCGGTACACAGGCCTCTCACTGTTGTGGCCTCTCCCGTTGTGGAGCGCAGGCTCAGCGGCCATGGCTCATGGGCCCAGCCGCTCCACGGCATGTGGGATCTTCCCGGACCGGGACACGAACCCGTGTCCCCTGAATCGGCAGGCGGACTCTCAACCACTGAGCCACCAGGGAAGCCCTTTGGTTCCATTTTTGAATGACATTTTCATTGGATTTAGAATCCCAAGGTCATGGTTTTATTTATTTATTTATTTTTCTGAAAGAGAAGGATTTTCTTCCGTTGTCTCTGACTTGTGTTGTCTCTTATGAAAAGTCAGTAATATCTCTTATCTGTTTTCTCTTTTTTTCTTCTGGCTGCTTTGTAAGAGTTCGTCTGTCACTAGTTTTCAGAAATATAATTATTAATGCCTTGGTGTGTTTTCTTGGTTTTTATTCTGTTCAGGGTTTATAGGCATTTTGGATATGTGGATTTATGTTTTTAATTTCCCAAATTTAAATACTTCACCTTCCTCCAGGACTCCAATGACAGGTAGAGCATACTGATTGATTACTGTGACTATGTCTTTCATTCAGGCTCTTTTTCTCCCCATGCTTCAGTCTGTACAGTTTTTAATGCCCTGTCTTCAAATCTACTGTTCTTTTCTTCTCCTAGGTTTATGTGCTTTTAAGCACATTCAGTCACTTTTTCATTTTAGGTGTTGTATTTTTCTACTCTTTTCCCCTATATTTTCATATAAATTAATTATGTTTGTTTTCCTTTAAATCCTCATTTGAAGTCCTTGCCTATTAATTTCATCATCTCTGTCATTGCTGCATCTGTTTATACTGTTTGATTTTTCTTCTGGTTAACTACATTTTCATTTAAAAGCATTTATTTATTTCTGGTGGCAAGCTAAATTACACGTGTGTCAACTTGACCTCTTCAAGTCTGGCTTCCCAGTTTTGATTGGTGGGTGAACAGTGGTCTGTACTATAGCAGTGTTTTAGCCCTAATTCTAATTCATGGTCTTCAGAGGTCTCTACTTAATGCCTCTGGTGTTTAGGGAGGTTCCAGTGGGACTCCGATGTCGTCCGACCCTGTGTACGCTCCAGTGGTGTCCAGCTTACTCCTCCCCAGTTTTTGTTTTTTGCCTTGTCTCTTCTAACCTCGCCCTACACATGCACAGTTGAGTATTCAGACATGGAGTCAAGGGGATTGTATGCAGATTTCTGGACTTCTTTCTCTGTAAATCTCCTCTTTTTAGCGTTCTGCTCCACAGACTCCTCTGATTTCTGTCTCCTCAGCTGACAAGACCAGATTCTTTGGCTCCCATCCCCCATAACATAGTCCAATAAATGTCTCCAGGCAGAAACCTAAGGTGCCTGACTATAGGGCTCACTTCATTTGTTTCCTTTTTCTGGGGCATCATAGTCTGTGACAGAAAACAGTAATTTCTCATATTTTTTTCGTTTTCTAGTTTTTTTTTACTCCAGGAAGATTGGTCCAATGCTAGTTATTGTGAAATGTTTAGCAGTCCCTTTATTATTATTATTTAACTTGCTAATATCTTGTCACCTTGATTAATGCAGAGACTTTCTCCTGTCTTTCTTGTATCATTGAGTCTGGAACAAAGCCTAATACATAGTAAGTGCTTAATAAATATTTGCTGAATGTTCTATTGAATAGATGATCTCTCCCTTTCTCCTGTATGTTCTATTTCTCCTACAGAGCTGATGTCCTCCAGTTAGCATTTAGATATGCTTTAATCTCTCCTTGTCTTAAACAGCCATATCTGGACCTGCTGTCACGTAATTCTCAACCTATTTCATTCTTGTATTCACCTAGTGGTTCTCCTGCAGTAGCATTTCGCAGGGTTACTCATGGCTCCCCTATTGCTTAAATGAGCAGACTGTCTCAATACTAATCTCACTTAATTTCTGGTGGCATTTGACACTTCTTGAAATTCTTTCTTCCCTTTTTTTTGATATCATAACTTCCTACTTTTCTTCTTCCCTTTAAGGCTATCCCTATCTTGTCTGATTTACTTTTTTTTTTTTTTTTTTTTTGGCGGTATGTGGGCCTCTCACTGTTGAGGCCTCTCCCGTTGCAGAGCACAGGCTCCAGACGCACAGGCTCAGCGGCCATGGCTCACGGGCCCAGCCGCTCCGCGGCATGTGGGATCTTCCCGGACCGGGGCACGAACCCACGTCCCCTGCATCGGCAGGCGGACTCTCAACCACTGCGCCACCAGGGAAGCCCTGATTTACTTTTATCAGGCATAAAATTCTGGTGATTACTGGAATATTGTCCATGGTCTTTGTCTTTTCTAATTCTGCACACTCCTCCTTAGCAATGTCACATAGTTCCGTAACTTGAATTATCATCCATAAGCTGGTGTTCTCCAAATATTTTTTTTCTGGCCATACTTTTTTCTGAGCTTAACTGGCTGTTGCCTTCCCTGTCCATCAGACTTTCAAACTTAGTATACCCCAAATTGAACTAAACATTGCTCTTGCCCCTCTGACATTATCATTCTTGAGATTGCAACTTCGATATCTAATTCCAAGAATCCTTTCTTGATTCTCCGAAGCATTCTATACTTTTTCTGTCTTAACACATAGAGCTTTTGTATGGGAATTGCCTTGTATTGCATTGGCCTTTCCCCAGACTTGTTTGTTTCCCAAATTATGTTGTAAGTAAGAACTGATTCTATAAGTAGGTACTTAGTATATATCCGGTGAACAAAGGAAGAAATAAGATTTATAGGAAGTGATTATTTCTTTTATTGAATGTGGCATGTGGTTTATTCTTTTGCTCTTAAAGAGTAAACACATCTAAAATGTTTTAGTAAATCGAATGTTCTAGTAATAACTGTAGCAGTGATGGCAGTCATAGCAGGCCAGGAGCAGTGATGAACTCAAAATTTTATGGTAGCCTAAGGAATGAGGTCTGTGTGTATGTGTGTACATTGTGTTTGTGTGCATGCTTGTGAGATAATGTGCACACATACATACACAATCCACCCTAAAGGAGCAGTCAGTATGTTAAGTAAGATTAAGTCATATTAAGTAATGGAATTGTGCCCAATGACTTAACCCCCAAGGTATCAGCACTGGCACATACGCTTGGGGTTGGATTCTCAGGCTTTCCTAATTGTGCTGTATTTCTAATATTAGTGATGGGAGCTTCTCAGGCTGACCCTGGAGCCAGAGCTACTTGGGTTTGAATCCCAGCTCAGCCAAGATGTGACCTGAGGCATTTCTTCACCTTTTTGTGGTTAGTTTCCTCACATGTAAAAATGGGAGTGATGATTTGTAAAGTGCTTAAGGGTGTCTGGCACATAATCATTGCTGTTTAAGGGTTTATTAAATAAATGCTTAAAACCACAGTGTTAGGGGTTCTTCTGTCATCTCTGTCTTAGAGACCCAAAGCTCTGGGCCAGTCAGCCGAGTGTTCCACGGGTTCCTCCAGGAGCAGAGGTGATCTGCCTCCAGTCCTTTTCCCCACATCATGCCTGCTTCTTCACTCACCACGCGGCCCTCCATCGAACAGTGCGGGCAGCCTCCCATAGCAGCCGTCACACAGGGCATGTGTCCTCTACCGTTGGCCCTGGGAAAAGGAACAGGATGGGTAGAGAGAGCCCCCAGTACAACTGGGGAGCGAGCTTGTGGAGTCTAAATCGTAGAGAGTAGAATGAGTTAGATCGACGCAGGCTGCGTGTGAGCATCAGGACCTCCAGCACTGGTCAGAGCTCCCAGGTGGCCCCAGGTGCAGGCATGGTTGAGAAGAGCCACTGATGTAGGCTGCGGGGGGCTCAGTTACAGCTTGTGCCTCCAGGGTTTTCAGGAGACAGCCTTATCAGAAGTAGATCTCACAGTGTTTTTGCAGTGTTTGGACCTGGGGATTTTTTTTTTTTTAAACTGCAGCTTGAATTCAACTTTGCAGACCACTAGGTGCTGTTAGTCACGAGGTGAGAGAAGCGCAGTGTGTGAGGTGGAGAGGAAGCCAGTGTATCAAGGAGTGTAACATTTCACAAGGAAGCAGGGCCTGAATGCTCAAAGTGTAATCGATTTGCACAGAAGACTCTGTTACACCATAGGTGTCACGGGTCATGTCTTGGCTGCTTGAAGTTTTCACTTCACCTGTGTTTGCTGACAATGCAGTGCTTGGATTTTTATGTCCTGTGACAGTATGGAAACTGGGTACTGATATTCTGATGTTTTGCTTAAAAAGAATTAACATGGTAGATGGAGGATTAAGTGAAAAACGGAATGATTTCCACGCTCATTTGTATGAGTAATTGAGATTTGGGGTAAACATAATTTTGTGACTATTTTTTTCCCCAGTTAGCATCACAATAAAAGCTTCTTTTCCTGTGTTGTTGAAAATGCATCATGTCATTGTAAGAGCTGTGTGATTGTAATGAGATTTAATATTCACCTCTTCTTAGAAATCTTGGTTATCTTCACCTTTTAAAAATTATAAATAGCATTGCCATTAAAATCGTTGTGCATAAAAAACTTTCCTGTATTTTGGATTATTTTCTTAGAGTACATTCCCAGAAATTAAGTAACTGGTTTGAAGAATAGAAACATTATTGAGGGTCTACATACACATTATGAGGTTGCTTTTCAATAATTATACTAATAAAAATGATAGCAGTTAACATTGAGCCCTTTTATTCCTAGTCTTTCTGATGTTTTATCTCATTAAATCCTCTTAAACACCCTGTGGGGGGGTGCCTGTGATAACCCTGTTTTATCCCTGGGGAAACTGGAGCTCAAAAAGATGGCAGAAGCAGAGCCAGGATTCACACCCAGGTGGTCTTTCTCCTCCAGAGCCCTTGCTTTTGCATCCTCTTAGCTGTACTGCTTTGCATGGCAAGAAAACACTGCACTGGTTTTCAACCCTAGATTGCTAATATTATAAAGTTTCTGTTTTTAAAATCTCAGTAATTTTATAGCTGAGACATGGCTTCTTGTTTTGGTGTACTTTGAAAAGTTAATGGAAAATTATTCAAATATGTATTATCCATTTGTATTTCTTGTTTCGTTCCTTGTCTTTTCATGTCCTTAAATTGTTATTAACTTGCTATGAAATTAACCGATCTATATTGTGTCATATTTGTTACAAATATTTTGTCTAGGTTTGTGATTTGCTTTTGGATTTTAAATTGACTTTTCAAATTTTCAGTTTTAAAAAATATGGTCTGAGTAGATAAACTTGTTTCTTTTATGGTTTCTTCTATTTCTTTGAAACATCATCCAGAAAGCTAATAAATATTTACATCTAAATTTTCCCTTAATTCTGGGAGTTTGTTTGGAATTGTGTTAATCTTATAAATCAATTTGGGACTGACATTTAAAAAATAGTCTCCCTATACATAGCAAATCTCTTTATTTAAATCTTTGTCATGTTTAATGTCTCTTAATGAGGGCTTAAGACTCATGTGACTGAAACATGAAATTATGGTGTACAATATAAAGAAAATAGTATTTTAGAAATAAGGAAAGAGCAGAAGGACAAGATAGGTTTCAGAGCAAATGTTTATAGACTTACTGTCTGGAGTTTTTTGCCAAGTGTAATTTTTTTTTTCTGCAAGAGATTTACAATTGACATTTCTGCATTTTATAAATTGAATATGGTGTGTAATCTTCTGTTGTTTCTTGGACATGTTTTTACGTGTTAGTGTGTATTTTCTGCTAATGCAACAAGGAAACGAATACGTGGTTAAAACTCACAAATATATTTGTAGAAAATTTACATTTCAGGTAGATTACCTTTGGTTGCTTTCAATAGACAATCCATGTGGCTTAAACAAGAGAGAGGTTAATTTTCTCTTACACTGTGAGAGGTAGGTAGTCCAGGGCTGGTGTGGTGGGTCCGCAGTCGTTAGCACTCAGGCTCCATGTGACTCACCACTCTGCCACGAATAGCATGTCGTTGTCATAGATGGATGCTCTCATCCAGCTCTCATGCATTTCTGCTTGCAGGAAGGAAAAGAGCCAAGGAAAACAGAGCAAATGGTATCGGCTCAGCTTTCTGTGAAGGAGGTGTCTGGAAATTGCTGTACAGTACTTGCACTCTTTCTCACTGGCTACATGTTAGGCCTGTGGAACAAGATACGGTGTTTTGTGCCCAGCTGAAATTCAGGAGCCTGTTGTTACTAAAGAGGAATGGAAGAATGGATATTGGGCTAGATAAGTAGCCATCTCTGTTCCACCTGATTTACATTTCTCTTCTTACATACATACAAAGAAGCATTTATTTCATGTGTAATAAGAGCAAAGGAAACATTTCTAATCCTAATAAGAAAAATAATCCCTTAGGCCATTTTCACCAGTAAATGTAAAGATTCAGGATGAGACATTATCAGGCTTGGAAGGTACCTTTAACACTGTTGTGCCCTTGACATCTCTGTATATGTGGGGGTTCACGGGGGCAAGTGAGAGAAGGGGCACACTGGACTGGCCAGGAGGAGACTGGAACTAGAGGTGTAGCACCTTCTCGTTCTGCTGTGTTATTGAATGATCTTGGGAGGTTGAGCACCTCTTGGACTAGAGCTGACTCTTAACTCTTGGGACTATCCTGAGAAATAGTCCCATAGGAGGAAAGACTTATATATTTTAGGAAAAGAAGGAAATTTACTATTTTTTTGTTGTGTCTAAATTTAATTCAGAAGGAGAGGTACCCCTAATCAGCAAAATTCTGGAGGGCAAAAATTGCATCCTTATGAATTACTTAGCACAGGTCCATGTGCATAAGGCCCAAATTACCAATTACTTTAAATTACAAATGCATTATTAAGAAATCCCAATAGTACAGTCTCAAAGCTATAAATCACAGTATTCTGATCAATTTTTAAAGATTGAAACAAAACTAATGAAAAATAGTCTTCACTAAGTATAAGAGACTTAGCTGAAAATTTTCATTTTTGACCTTTGGAAATATTCATGTAGTGTAATTAGAAGGGCTTTCTGCACATGTAATTATTTCATTACTCATTGTTATTTTATACCTGTAATTCATTAGATGAGAACTAAAGTATTAAGTCTTCAGTGATAAAAGTTGGAAAAATGTAAGAAAATCTTAGAACTCTCCTTTGTTCTTACCCTTTTCTTTAAAAAAATATTTATTTATTATTTATTTTTGGCTGCGTCAGGTCTTAGTTGTGGCACACAGGATCTTTCATTGCAGCACACAGGCTTCTCTCTAGTTGTGGTGTGTGGGCCCCAGAGCGTGCGGGCTCAGTAGTTGTGGCGCAAGGGCCTACTTGCCCTGCGTCATGTGGGATCTTAGTTCCCTGACCAGGGATCAAACCCGTGTCCCCTGCCCTGGAAGGTGGATTCCCAACCGCTGGACCACCAGAGAAGTCCCTGTTCTTACCCTTTAACTCAAAAAGATATATTCTTGTTTTTTGGTCCACTTTCAAAATAGGTATGTGTGTGTATAATGCTTAAGATATATATACAAACTCTCTAACACCTATATGATATATTTATGCACCTATATACTAAAGTTATATAGCTTATACATATTATATATGTACATATTATGTATACTGTAAATTATTTATATATATAATGTTTATACATACATGAACCTATAAATAATCTCTCTGTCTCTCTCTCTCACACACACACACACACACACACACACACACACACACAATCTACCTATGTCAAACCATCCTACTGGATGATTCCATATTCTTTTAACCAAAAACTGACTTTTATATGTTGGAATTATTTGCCACAGGCTAATAATTGAAAGTACATTAAGAAATTTTAAAGTATTTTACTTATAAAAGCTATTTTATATTTTAAGAAATACTTGAAGACATCTTTGTCAAACCTTTAATGAAAACATCCTCCTGATTTCTGAATGAAGTATTTTTTAGAGCTTCCCTGACCTCTTAAGGAATTCATTTTTTAGTGTACCAGTAACAATACTTTTGCAAAGTGTTCTAAACATATATTAATTAGGGTGTAATGGCCTTTCAAGTGAATTATTGTGGGTTTGTATAAAGGATAATTTGGGAAAGTTCATGGAAGACTTTTGTGAAAAAACTCTGGTTATCTTCTGACAGTTAACAATTTGAAATATATCCAGTATTATATATTTTTACTTTAAAAGAAATGGATACAAAAATCATTCAAAGAAAAGTGCTTACTTTCTTAAGAATTCATTAGTTGTAACGGACTTCATTACCCATAATTTGGGGACATGAAGAAGTAGTCACCTAAGGAGCTGTGAAATGCTGTGTTGGGTCAGATCAGCCTGCTAGTAGCTCTCTCTGATGTTGAGAACCAGACGCTGTTTTTTGGTATGTTTGCCAAAAACACACATGGGTTATGTCATCTCAGAGGATTAGGGTTATAAGCAAACAGCCCTGATATTTCTCTGTGACTTCTATTGTATACATCATTCATAAATGTATGAAAACTCTTATTGAGCCTACTTACATTTTTAGTCTGAACCATTTCTGGAAGAAACTTATTCCTAAGCAATTGCTTCTGAAAGAATATCAGCAGTTGCTCTGGTGGTCAGGAAATTACGACTTTTAGGTTTATGAGAGTGCCCTGTAATTCAAGCATCTTTACATAAAAACTTCAATTATGCCCAATTTACTCTTCCGTTTTGTAGAGCAGTAACGTGTTTAGTCTATCTTTATGTGGGTCTCTTCCGCCCCCTTTATTATTTGAGCTTACTTTTGTTTTATTTCCTACGTCTCCTCTTGAATTGTACCCATGCAAATTCAGTACAGTGTCAGAGACAGAAATGCATCATGGTTCCACAGAAGAGGAAGTCAAGTAATGTTCTGTGTCTCAGATACTCTTCCTGATGATACTCGTCACTTGTACATGCTTCCTGCGGGAACTTACTGAGCCCTTTTCATTATAGGAAGTGCCCAGGACAACTTAGGCAGCCACGAATATGTCACCCTCCATGATTCCTAGCTCAGAGCCTGTCATCTCTGGAGTAGATTGTTATTATCTGGACTGTTTTACCTGCAAGTTGTCCATGTTGATACCCACCACTCTTCTGATAAAGCTGTCAGCTTTTTTATGTTGCATGATCTATTCGCCTGGAACTTTACTACCACCCAGTGCTTTCTCGTCCTAGCTCATCTAGAGAATTTCTTGTGCATTTCTTCTCCTAGGTCATCATTAAATAAGACCACTTTTCTAGCACCTGACACTACAGTTGAGATTGCTCTTTCCAGAAAACAAATTTCTTGTTATTGCGCTACCTCTACCCAGTGACTAAATATTTTTTCTTAATCTAGTGGGTAATTCATTTTGTATTTTGTTAGTCTGTTTTAGTGCCCTCACTCTTTTTGGTGCAGAAGCCTACCAGGGTATTTAAAGAGCCAAATTAAAGTTATAGTTTTAGGGCTTCGCTTTGTCAAAGCATAATTAATCTTTCAAAGTGTTTTAGTGAGGTATTTAGAGTATTGTTTTTGCCTAGAAGATGGGCTGAGATTATATAGTTTACCCAATGTTGATATGAGACAAGAGAATATATTTCTTTAGGTGAATAATTTATTTCATACCATCCTTTCTGGGAAAAAATTAGTAATGCATATTAAGAATTCTTAAAGTGTGAGCCTGTCTACCCAATAATTATACTTCTTGGAATTTATTGTAGGAAATAATAACAATGAGAGCTAACATCTCTCTACCACTTGCCGTGTTTTAGATGCTGTTTTAGAGCATTTTACATATATTAACTTATCTAACTCACCATAACCCTAGGAGGTAGGAACTGTAGTCATATCCATTGTTTAGATTAAAAAATTGAGGTACAGGGCTTCCCTGGTGGCGCAGTGGTTGAGAGTCCGCCTGCCGATGCAGGGGACACGGGTTCGTGCCCCGGTCTGGGAAGATCCCACATGCCGCGGAGCAGCTGGGCCCGTGAGCCATGTCCGCTGAGCCTGCGCGTCCGGAGCCTGTGCTCCGCCACGGGAGAGGCCACAACAGTGAGAGGCCCACGTACCGCAAAAAAAAAAAAAAAAAAGAAAAAAAAAATTGAGGTACAGAAAGTTAAGTAACTTGTCCGGTATCACTTAGCTAGTGAATGGTGAAGCCACTGTTTTATTTTGCCTCTATTACTCTCAGAGGTGTGCATTAAAGTATGTGTAGAAGATGAAAAAATTTGAATCCACTTGTATTTCCACAAATAGAGGTTATTATTGAATAAAAGAATCATACAATAGATTTCTATGAGGAGATTAAAAATTCAAGTTGTGGAAAATGCCTTCCGTAATGGTAAACCTTAAAGTATGATACTAGTTTTATAAAAAGGGTATTAATACACATAAATCTGAATAAAGATATTGTATAAATAAACTGGGAAATCATCTAACAGAATATTAATAATACTGACTACCTCTAGATATTGGGATTATTGATGATTTTATTTGTGCATGTAGTTTTTCTGTTTCCTAAGTTTTTTCCATTGAGCACGTTATTCTGCATTTGGAGAAAAAAAGGTTAATTAAAATTAAAAAGGTTTTTATTAGATTAAAAGTTACTACCTTTGATTATATTTTTGCTATTGTGCCAGTTAACTTGATACTTAGCATTTTTATTTAGTTACCAGACTCCTCTCTAGAGCCCTCCTGTGGGGGCTATGTTCACACTCTACCTGCATTTGACACAGTGACCTTGTAAGTTACGTGGTCAGGATTTGACCACCAAGTTCATAGTTTCACTGTCTGTTCCTCTAGGGCTTCTAGATAAATGCTTTGTGGTTCCATTGATTTATCTATATCTATATCCAGTTTGCGTGTTAAGAACATCAGGTGCAGTTATCTGTTTACTCCATTGAGCCTTTGGATGGTTAGTATAGCATTTATAATAACAAAGCTGTGTGAACAATCTCTCTGCAGGCTATTTAACTTTGCTGTGTTTTGTGTTACAGACTGTACTCCTCATCCTGTCAGAGAAAAGGGTTTTGCCTTTTCTTTGAAACATTTTGCCTCAATGTTTAGAAATTTTGTATAAACTTCTCACTTTATTTCAAAAGCAATTGCAGCAAATAGCCTTATCATATACTATAGTTCTAATATATTTGACCAGATTATTTTAAAACCCAGTTTGACTATGGGGATCTCTCCAAGTTTTCCTTAATAAAAGCTGAAATGTTGTCTGCTCTTTACTTTTATCTCTGTTCACCTGGGCATGTTTATCTTTAACCAACTTACCAGCATTTAGCTTCTGTTTGGATAGCTTGTCTGAATTTGCATTTTGGCCTGTGTTTGACCTTGCGCTGCCATATTTGTTTGACCTTGTGCTGCCATATTTGTGAGCAGATTAGTTTCTTATTGCTACCATAATAAATTACCACACATTTAACAACTTGAAGCAATGCTCATTTATTATTTCACAGTTGTGTAGATCAGAAGTCTGAGTACATCATGGTTCGACTTATTCTTCTGCTTAGAGTCTCACAAGGTCAAAATCAAGGTGTCAGCAGAGCTATGTTTTTTTCTGGATGCTCTGAGGATGAATCTGCTTCCAAGCTCATTCAGGTGTTCCCTGAAATCAATTCCTTGCAGTTGTAGGACCGAAGACCCCGTTTCCTTGCTGGCTGTCAGCCAGGGGCTGATCTCTGCTCCGAGAGAGGCCACCCACATTCCTTCTCTTGTTTTCCATGTGCCTCTCTCCAGGGACAGCAGCTTGAATCTCCTTCAAGGGAATGTTCTACTTCCCTTCTGCTACACCTCTCTGCTTTAGGAGCTCATGTGATTAGATTGGGCCCATCCTGATTATAATCCAGGATAATCTTCCCATTAGACCTGTAGAGTCCCTTTCGCCTTGTATAGTAACATAAAGGTTCTAGGGATTTAGGGCGTGAACGTGCTTTGCGGGCTGATCTGTTTTCCACAGTGAGCCTGTTTGTTTTCATGGCTGTAAACACGTTCCTTCTGTGTGTTAACCACAGTAGTGAGCACCCAGAAGATAAGAGATGGAGTCCTAACACCCGAGTTGGTAAAAACTAGTTGAGGATTGTGATCAACACTTATACTGGTGTTTTAGGATTTTAAAGGAAAGTAAATTCAGTGAAGATGGAAATAAGAAGGCTTTGTAGAGGAGGAAGCCTCTGAGTGAGCCTTTAAGACTGTTTGAATGTTCACACCCTAAGGACTGTGGAGTTGTAGAAGACAGGAAGAACTTGATCAACTTCAACAGATATGATGTCGGATTGGACATGGTATATTTATGCGACAGCAAAGAGGCTCCATTGACTACATTAGAAATAGTAGTAAATAATATGTACAAATTGTATAAAGTTTGGAGAGTCATGCAGTGGAATTTAGGTATGATTTCTTGAAATGGGAAGCCACTTTGCTTTGAGCGAGAGAGTAGTATAAGGAAATGAGTTTCCAAAAGATTATTCCGGCAGCAAAATATGCAGGATGGACTTGATGGTGGAGGAGGTGGAGTTCAGACAAGTAGGGCACAGGGTCTGGACCATCGTCATCAAGCACCTCGCTTACTGAGCACAGGCTTGAATACTGACATCGTAAGACTTGTTATGATTTTAAAGCTTTAAGAGGCAACTTCATTAACTCCTTCACTAACGATGCTATCTTTTGGTTTCACTGTATACAGTAAATCTCCCTATGGCGGCTTTGATGTCAGTCAGTTAGAGTGATAAACTTTTCTCCTGTGTCAGACTTTTAGTGCTTCACATACTTTTCTGAAAATAGTCTTCAGAACGCATTTGGGATAGGAAGAATTGCTTTTTCTCTTTGAATATGAAGAGGTGAAATTCAGAAATCTGAGGTTACTTTATCAAGATCATTCAGCATGTCAGTGTCATAAGTAGAAGTAGAATTCTGGGCTTTAATTCTGATCCAGTGCCCTATCCTGGCAGCTGTTCTTGGAGATAAGTTGAGAGAATCTTCAGATACGCAGTTTGAACTAAACTGAATAATTTTCCTGCTAAATAAATATATGTATTTTGTTACTGGTTTTTAAGCAGATATCTTAGATGAGGCATATGATAAATACTTAGGAGCTGGTTGGATGCAGAGACTTATCATCTTGTTGCTTCAGGGCTTATTATGGGGCCTGGCTCATAGAAGGAGCCCTGAGATGCTTATTAAATTAATGATTGATAATTGGGGTCACCTCGGCTCACCTTTGAAAAGCTTCTTATTTCTTTTCTTCCACATTTCCAGAGGCCTGAAGGCCACTTGACACCCTGGCCAGATCCAAACCCTGAGTACTCGATGCATGGGCTCCAGCTTTGAGGCTCACAGCACCCTTTGAAAAACATAATCTTGTTTTAAAATAATTTCCATGTTGATCCTTTTGGTGGGAAGGGAATTCACAAGTATTCACATCAGAGAGTATGACTAGCCTTTTCTAAGGCGATCTCATTAGTTTGTTAAATTCAAACTAGCATTTTAGACATGACTTCAGTAAAGGTTACAGGCACTCTTTGGGTCTAAAATTTCATTTCAGAGTAAGAGGTCCCTAAGGGCTAGTTTGACTTATTTAATTATACCGTATAGGACTTGGGTAATAGTTTTATAAAAACCCTCTTCAAGGCAAATTTGTAATTTAATACAGTGTGGTAAATTGGTATGCCTTTAACATTTGTATCGTGAGACAGGTGACGTAGGTCGGGATTAAATAAAGGGGAAAAATTTAGGTATCACATTTGAATTAGAAATGACAATATTTGTATATTCTTGAGAAAACTTGGAGTGAAATCTCCTGAAAAACACTAAATGCAATTGACCTGAATGCTGTAATTGTTAAAGAGCCACCAAAATTTGCAAAAGTGTTTGTAAATCATAAATGAAACAGCTTATTTTCTTCTCTGTTAACAAACAGTTACTACTGTGCTTGGCCCTGGGTCCTAGAGATGTAGTCTGTGGTGTCCCAAGGCTTCCAGTCTAGTGGGGAATGAGACACAGACTCAGGCATACGTTTCCAAGGGAGTTCACTGTGGGTGCAGAGCGAGCATGCAGTAAGTACTCAGTACGTAGTAGGGTATCACGAAGTATTGGATTAGTGAATGAAGGTGCCCCTTCTTCTAAACGTGTCTGCCTGGTGAATGGCTACTAAGCTTTTGAGGTTTAGCTAAGACCCATAAGTGTCCTGTAGAGGGTCTTTTTTGACTCTTTACCACCTTTATGCAGTGTGCGCTTCTGTCACAGAGTTTATGATACCCCAACAGGTATAGCCACCAGAATGAGTGCAGCATGGGGAGCCCTGAGGGGCCCAGCCTCCCAGAGCAGGAGGAAAACTTCTGTCAGAAAATCAGAATCATCAAATATTAAATAAGCTGTGACCGTTGTTAACAACCAGTCAGACTTCTGATTTGCAGCAATGTGAAAACGTTTTCTTTCCATCAAGCCAGAAAAAACAAACGAAAATTAGAATCCTTGAGCTCACACAGGAGTCCCTCTGCTCCAGGGACAGCACATCCGCCTCCCCACCCTTCTCCCTCACCCCGCCATGTGCTGTGCTTTAGCAAGTGCTCAGTAAATGTTCAGGAATATTGTGGGGGGAAGGCATTCCAGCTCGAAGGAAACTTTTTATTGTGCTTATTGTTTTTATCAAAAATGATTGGATTTCTTAGTTTTCATTTCCTTTCTTGTATTCTGTTGCAGAAGTCTACTTCCGTTTCACTAGCTTTGTCTGATGGTAGGCATGTGAATTTCTGGAACAAAGCTCATTTACATGCACCACTCGGAGTCATACCATTGTGTTGTGTCCTCTTGCTTAGGAAACATGTACTTCTTTCTCCTTTTTTCCGGTTTATGGCCTCCAGATTTTCTGTCACCTATAGTTCACTTACCTATATAAAGTGAATTCATTCATTTATTCAGTAGATATTTATCGGAAAACTGCTGTGAGCCAGGAACTACTGTAGGTACTGGGGATAAAGCTATTCTAGAATTCAGATGTAGTGCCTGCCCTTACAGATGTTACAGTCCAATAGAGAAAACAGATAATTAAACTAGTAATTAAAGTGTAATGAGATGGGAACTGTCTTAGGGGAGTACTGAGGGGTCTGGGAAAAGAGATTATAATGTTATAATAGAAACTCTTTGATACCGGAAATCTCTCTGAAAAATGGTTAGTAGAATCTATATGCCAAAGACAGGATTGTTGATCTCTTAAGAAAAATCTTTAGAAAGCAGTCACTAGGAAGTAGTAAACCTATCAATATCAGTTAAAAGAAAAATTTAAAATTTCCAAATCGCGGTATATTATGGGTATATGCTGTCAAGAGAAAATTGAATAATTTGATGTAAGGGGAAAAAAAAGATGGACTGCAAGTATTAATATTTCTGTGTATATTTAAAGGAAGAAATATTATCTGGTAGGTAATCAGGCGTATGTTGTAAAGGCGCCCCGTATAGTGGTGCTTCTCAAACTATCTGTGGTGAAAGAGCAGTTTTTTCTTTTTTAAGAAGTTCTCATCCACTGCAGACTAGTGAATGGCCTTTCTGCACATGAGTAGGATGTAGCTCACACCACATGGAGCCCAAACGATGTGTACCTTGATCACATTCATCGACAAATCACAGCAAAGTCAAGTTGCCTCAAAGTTTAAGCGCTTGCTCTTTCTGTCCTGACAGTGTGCAGACTGGCAGTGCTGGATCACGTTTGAGCAGCAATTCTACAGTGTGACTGGGTGATTAATTTTGCCTGTATTCTGCTAGATAATTCAAGTCTCTTTGTTGTAATGTTATCATCACCAAGCAGTCTTGTGGTTGTATGTTTGGTTTTCTGCTTAACTTAGTGGCAAAATATTACTGTGATTGTGGGTCCAGACCCTGCTGTTGGCTAACGACTTGGTGTCTATGCAAACCTGTCTCCTTTGGGTCTGGACTCTCACCCCTGGCCTGCGAGTCCATCACTGGGATTAGAATCCTGTAGTTCGTGGCCTGAGTCAGCACATCAGCTTTGTGAACAGTATTGATTGATTCATTCATTCAGTAAATATTGCCTGAGAAGATGACATTTGAGCAAAGGCCTGCAGGAAGGAAGGGAGTGAACTAACTGGCTATGTGAGGGAGAGGCTTTCCAGAAGGAAGGAACAGCAAAAGTAATTGCTACGAGATACGAGAGATGAGGTCAGGGGCACCGGCTTGTGCACGATCCTACAGGGCTTTCTGGAGTATTTTAAAGACTTTGGCTTTTATTTGCAGTGAGTTGGCAAACCATTGGAGAACTCTGAGTAAAGGTAGAAATGACAAGATTCTACTTACATTTTAACGAAGTTACTCTGGTTGCTGTGTTGAGAACAGTTGAAGGGGGCAAGAATGGAAGCAGGGGGATCAATTGGGAGGTGATTTAAATGATCAAACAAAGGTAATGAGATAAGTGCACGAAGTGGTAGCAGGAGAGACGGTGGGGAGTGTAGGATTTTTGTATATATTTTAAAGGTTGTGCCAGCAGGGTTTGCTGACAGACTGGATATGGAGAGTGTGTGAGTGTGTGTGCGTGTGTGTGTGTGTGTGTGTCTATGCCCACACATGCATGCGTATATGTGCCCATAAAAGAAAGGAAAAACAGAAAATAGAGCCAAGGATGACCTCAAAGTCTTTGACCTGAGAAATTATGTTTCTGTCCACTGAGATGGGGTCACTGAGATCAGCAGGTTGGAGGATGAATTTCAGGAGCTTAGTTTTAGGCATGTTCACTTTGAGACCCCAACTAGATGTCCACGTGGAGCTGTCGGATGGGCAGCTGGATGTACAGACCTGGAGTTGTGCTCCGGAGAGGTCCAGGTTAGAAATAAAACTGGAGGTCATCAGTGTCACTAAAGGCCTGAAAGTCACGGGGTTGGATGAGGTCACTGAGGGGGAAAGTGTAAATGGAAAAGAGAAGAGGTTGTTTGAACTAAACACTGAGTTCTCCAACATTTAGAGATCTAGGCAATAAAGAGGAAACAAGCAGAGCAGCAGGAGGAGACCAGGGACCATGGCGTCCTGGAAGCTGAGGGAAGAAAGGAGGTCGGCCGTGCCAGCTGCTGCTGCTGAGTCCAGCAAGAGGACACTGACACTTGAACACTGGGTTCAGCCACTTGGATGTTATTGGAGACCCTTAGAAGAACAGTTTTGATGAAGTGACACTGATGAAAACCTAACTGGATATTGAGGAGAACCTAACTCTCTCTCCAGAGAGTCACTGGGAGAAAAGAAATGGGAGAAAGTGAAGATGGAGTTTGTTGTAAAGGAGAGGAGAGAAAAGAGGAGAGAAAAGTTAGTGACAGGGAGAGACAGCGCAGGACGGCTGGAATTAGGTCCTTATTGGTCTTAGATGGGAGGAGTATGGCCAATAGTAATAGGTGACAGGGCAGAATACACAGGTACAGAGACAGGTGGGAGAGTAGATGAGGTGGTGATGGTGATGTAGAGCTCTTCTGATCGGAGAAGCAGGAGCAAACTGAAAATGAGGAAGGAGGAGGTGACATGGGAGGCTTGGGGGAAGGCGTATGAAATTGTCATGTAGGGGATTGGGAGAGGGAACGGACCAGGCAGTGGGACTGCCAGACTGCAAGAAGGGCCCCGCTTGAGGTTTGCAATCTTGAGTTTAAAGGGAGCCCAGTCAATATGATTGTGTGTCTTTGTCCAAACACAGTCAATTAATTGCCTGGGAGTAGAAGTGGAGTTCACACGTGCAGGAGAGTGGACTGCTTCTGTAGCGATGGTGGGCCTCTCGCCATGGATTCAGGCCATGAGGAGGGGGTTCTGGGTACAGCGGGTCACTTTCTGCCTCCTGCCCTTTCTTTATCTAGTGAGTTTATATCAGGCAGTTTGTTCACTTGTACTTGGGGAAATGCCTTTTCGCTCCTAATTTTGTTTAGACCCCACGTCTCCCTTTTCTTATCTTCTAGAAGGTTGATGGCACAGTACATTCACTGTGAGTGTGGCTGGTTAGTAAGAGAGCAGAACCACCTCAGTAGTGTCCCCCGCGCCCCAACCTGGAAAATGCTTTTGTAGCTGTTATGTGTACAATATACTTCTGATTGCAAAAGCCTCTATCCTTGTACTGGGTCAGGGTTAATTCCTGTCACCTCTGTTTCTCTTAGAGGAACGTTTCTGATGAAGGGATGGCTTGTGGACAGGTGATATCAACATGGAAGCCATATTTACAGTTGGTCTTCCAAATGGCTTTCCCCACATGCCCTGTTATTTTCTGTCTCAGTTGCTTTGTAGATTTCTTCTGCCTGAAATTCCCTAACTCCCTATTCCCTGACCAATAAAAAACTATCACATTTAAAGTAATAACTTGTCGTATGTAATTTTGTTCACTTAAATAAAATTCAGATTTTACCCAGGACTTAAGTTGGGGTTGGGATAGAGATTAATGAGATAATATATCCCTGCTATCAAAGAATTCACATTTTGGCCTTTATAGGACTTGTTATTTTTACCATCCAATTTTCCATTGTAGGATTTACCATGGATTTTTATTATGGTACCTATTTCACTGTAAATTGGCAGTATTTTTCATACATTGGAGAAAATTTTTAAAGTCAGTGTTTTCCCCTATGATTTTGGTATAACTTTTATTTAATAATCATTGTTTTTAGATTAAAATTTCTCAGCCACCTTTTTATATTATATATTTTCCTTATATGTTGTCATGTGAGTGTATGTATTCCATATATATGTATATATATATGGAATTATTTTCATTGTCTGCAGATCGTTCTTAGGTTGAATTTTTCTTTTTAGCTGTTACACTTTCCTCTATCACTTTGCTTGGGAATGCTGGATGAAATGGTTACTTTCCTTTCTCTTTTTCACTATCATGATTGGTTCCCGCAGTCCCACTTATTTTCGTCAAGTTCTCCTTCATGCCATCAATCTGCCTCACTTCTGCACTGGTTCAGTTTCTTTTCCTTTTTTCACTGCCACGCAGAGCTATGGATGGTCTTTATTTGCTTGATTTTCATTCTTGATGCATATACAAACCACTGGAGTGTGCAGTTTTGAATCCTATGTATGTCTTCCAGATCTAACTTTATATTATTATGGAGATATTTGTCATTTGGGCAGCTCTGAAAGGCTTTTTCCTTGAGACTCTCTCTACTTACCTTTACTAGTGTTCACATGGCAGGTTGTCAGTTAAATTGCTGTAAACCTGTCTTCAGTTTCAGTATTCTATAATTACGTCAATTCTAGTATGAATGGCACATCTCTGGTTTGGTGGTCTGGTCCTGATGTTGCTAGTGGTTAGTGTCACTAACCCTGTTATTTTCCCATTTATAGTGAATCCACATCTTCAGATGATTCTATTTCTCTTTTGTAAACGTTTGTTATACGTACATTTCTGTTAATGTGTCAGTTTAGCAAATATTTATTAAACGCCCACCACGTATTAGGCACGTAAGTAATGGGGATACCAGGATGCGTAGGATGCCCTTGTAAGAATTACACCCTCACGTAGGAGGCAGACAATAAGCAAGTGAATACAAACCTTATGGAGCAACAGGTAGTGTTAAGTGCTTCAAAGAAAACAGAGCAGGGTGCAGGGGTGGAGCTGAAGACATTTGGTGTGGTCAGGGAAGGCCTCTTGAGAAAGGTGACGTTCCAGCCGAGTCCTGACCAATATGATGGAATGAGGGCAGCTTAGAGAAGGGAGCAGCACATGGAAAGGCCCTGAGCAGAACTAGCTGAGTGTCCTAGGGAAGTGGGTGGTAGTAGCTGGGGTGAACGGTTGGAGCTGAGGTTGGAGATGCAGCGGGGGGTGATCCAGAGGCTTTAAGAGGCATAGTAGAGAGTTTGGACTCTAAGTGGAGGCTCTGTCCTCCTGAGCAATGGAGGATGTTTTTGTAGGGAAGGGTGGTGAGCTTGCATTTGTTAAAAACAGCAACAACAACAACAAAACGCCTGAAACAAAAAACAAGAACCCTCACCTACATAAGCACAGTATAACCATGTGAATCAGGAAGTCAGTGTTAATATAACACTGTCAGTCCTGTCCACAGAACCTATTCACATTTCACCAGCCATCCTGCCATCTCTTTCTGCTTCCTGCTCCAGTATCCATGTTACCTTTAGTTGCTGTGTCTCCTGTCTTTCAGTCTTTATTGGTTTTTAAGTCTTTTCCCATCTTCGTGATGTTGACATTTCTAAAGAGTTTAGGTTTATCATTCTCCAGGATGTCCCTCAAGCTGAGTCTGTCCGGTGTTTCCTCATATCCAGCCCAGGGCTGGAATTTTGGCGGAAATATCACCTAATTGATACTCTTCTCTTTTCAGTACTGCTCATCAGGAGGCACGTGATGTCACCATATCCCACGACTGCCAATGTTTGCCTCCATCACTGGGTCACCAGTTTTCCCTTTGTAATTTAAGTATTTTGTCGGGAGATAAGCCAAGACTACACCAATATTCTGTTTCTCATCAAACCTCCCCCACCAACGTTAGCATCCATTGATGACTCCCACCTCAATCAGTCACCACTACAGTGGTTGCCAAATGGTGATTTTTTTTTTTTACTTCATTATTCCTTCCTCATTTATTAACAGGCATTCTGCTGTAAGGAAGAACTTTCCTTCTCTCCCATTTATTTATATGTTTATTTGTATCTATTACCATCATTATTTATTTTGATGCTCAAATTGCCCAAGATTTGGACAGTGAGAACCCCTTCAGGCTGGGTCCTATAGCTTTTGGACATGCCCCAATCATTCTGAGTACTTTCTTGCTTTCTGACACAAATACATTTTCCAGGATCATCTTATGTTTATGCTGGAATCAAGTATTCCTTCAAGGAGCCGTGGTTTTCTTTTAGTGGAAGATGGAATTTAGAAAATAAAACCTAAGCACTTGGTGTACTCATTGCATTTAGGAATCTAGACTTCTAGAAATTATGGCTGGAAATAATTTCAGGATTTATCATTGCAAAGATGGCATTTAAAGTGAGATTGAGCCAGCTTGGTTTTGTGTTTTTCACGAACCATGTTCAGCTGTTTGTGTGCAGGTGAGGTGGGGGTAGAGCATTTGGTTTAATTGATATTGGGGGTTTCCAGCTGTCTGGGATACAGGGCGAGAGGACAGGGAAGTTAGGGGTGCTTATAAGGGCATGATTATAGTGACGGACAGTGGGATCTAAACTGTGTAGGGCTGAGGTAGGAAATGAACAGAGGAATGACCAGTAAAGATGTTCTAGAGGTCAATGGCTTGAAGGTCTTGATGGAGGTCAGTAGTTTGGCAGTGTGTGAGCAGGACTGCCTAATTGCACAGCCCCAGTTGTACTGCAGGAAAGAGCTCTCAGGGGCCCTGATAATGAGAAAGTGAGCCTGGGACATAGCAGGATACTTGAGGTTGAGATTTTGTCAAGGTCTCTAGAGTATACTCATGCAAGGAGGCGATCAGGTCGGGATGGAGGAAAAGTTCTTCAGATATGATGACAGCAAAGAAATGGGCGGTGAGTGTGAAGGATGGATCATCTGTGTGCACGTTGAATGATGACAGAGACTGTGACAGTAGGAAGAAGACAGCTCCTCAGTGCTAACGTTTCATCATCGAGAGGAAGGGGTGGCCAGGAGGTAAGGTCAGAGAAGGAGATGTGATGACAGGAGCAGAGTTGGGGAGGTTGAAGATGCCGTGTCGCTTGCTGGCTTTGAAGATGAAGGAAGGGGCCCCCAGCCAGGAGCACAAGAGGCCTCTAGGAGCTGGAAAGGCAAGGAAATAGATGGACTGCAGCCCTGCCGACAATGTGATCTTAGCCCAATGAAACCCTTTTTGAACTTCTAACATCCATAATGGTGAGATAATAAATTTGTGTTGTTTTAAGCCACTGATTTTTGTGGCAATTTGTTAAAACAGGAATGGGAAAATAATACAAAGGATTTAAGGCTAATTCTTTAAATTTGCTGAAAGTTTGAGTGAGGAAAAAATTCTGTAACCAGCCATGGCATATTGTCTTCAGGGCAATGGCATATGGGGTGTGGAGAAAAAAAACGGCTGCCACCTCCAAGGGGCTTCTGGGGGCAGCCTGGTTTCAGTTAAAGGAAGAGGTGATGGGGCTATTCCGAGAAGAAATTGAGGGTGTCGAGGCATGGCAGAGGGCATAGTGGTAGAGGGTATGGAGGGCAGGGCAGGTAGAATTCGAATACGTTTACTGCATGGAGAGGGCTACGTGGGGTTAAGAACTTGCATAATGTCAGATAACTAGAGTGCTTGAAGTTCTTTTGTGGGCGGAAGTTGACAGCGAAATAAGCAAACCACCCAAACTAGTAATTTAGGGCATCATGGGATTGCTCCACAGAAATGTAGGTAATCAGTGCTTAATCTGACCCCTGTGCTGGGATTGGTCTGTCGGGCAGTGCATGGTGGTGTGAGCACCTCCTCAAGGCCTAGGGCAGCAGCAAGCCCTCCTCCAGCAGTGCCAGTGCTTCATTTGCTCTGACCTGGGGTCTTCACCTTACAGACCTGGCAGGCATTTCAGCCGTTAGAGATGCACGAAGGTACGTTTCCTACTCACAGCCATTCAGCTACTCTGTTACACCACCAAAATAGAAAATAAAAGTTACTAATTCTATAGCAATTATCTTTATTTTTTCCCCTAAGTTTAAAAGAAACCTTATAGAGATTATAGTAATGTATGAAGAAGAAAAGAGTGATTCACTCAAATAATCAGCATTCCATTTTGGTATACTTCCTTACTTTTTATTTGTAGTTTTACATAGTTGAAATCATGCTATATATATAACTGTATGTCCTGCTTTTTAAACATAATTCACCTCATAGCTATTTTACCTTCTTTTAAACGTTATTTATACGCAGCTGTTTAATGTCAAGACATAGTATTCCATCATATAAATGTCATAATTCAACATTATATAGTTTGAGTTTTAACTTTTCACTATGTGATGAACACTTTTATGGGTAGAATTCTATACCTAAGAGTATTCCTTGGCATAGAGTTCTGAGAATGTAATAACTAGAAGAAAGAGTAAGAACTTTTAAAGACTTAAAAAGTATTATTAAATTATATTCCCAAACCTAGCATCAGTTTATGCTCTCACTAGTGATTTGTATGTAAGTACCAATTATATCAGCTCAAAATGGCAATGAGTTTATTTGCATGCATTTGAAAATAATAGTACAATAAACCATAGTCTTTTTTTTAAGATTTATTTTTTTAAATTTATTTATTTTGGCTGCACCGGGTCTTAGTTGCGGCATGTGGACTCTTAGTTGCAGCATGCATGTGAGATCTAGTTCCCTGACCAGGGATCGAACCTGGGCCCCCTGCATTGGGAACGTGGAGTCCTACCTGCTGGACCACCAGGGAAGTCCCTAAAAATAATAACACAATAAACCATAGTCTTAGAATGACCATTTTGACTTGCCTAAGAGCAAGGATCAGATCTTTCTGTTTAAAAACATTTTCTATAGTATCCCTTACAGATAGATGTTCATCACCCTCCTGCTTAAACACTTCCAATGAAATTTCATGGATTTTGTTTCTTTTAAGGCTAAATGCTTATTAAAATTTTAGGCCTTTTCAAGTTACTAAGAGGAAATTTGTCTTTTACCATATTATTAACCTATATTGTAGCTTATAGAAGATATCTACTAATGACTAGTTCTTAGAATGACTGTGAACCATGAGAGAAATAAGAAAACCAAGTCAGAAAGAATAAAGAAGGGATAGATAAAACATGAGTGAATCTTTAAGTTCTACAAAGGAAAATAAATGGATAGAATGAACAGTAGAGGGAAATAGTATTTCTGTTGTTTATTTGTGATATCATTGACAGTGTGTTACCTGTTTTCAAATAGACAGGTATATAAGGTCAATCATCTATTTCAAAATTACCTTGAATATGAAGTTAGCATATGTGCATGAATGAGAAATAAAAATGTAAACTATGGTAGCTAAATTCATACATGGAATATTAGGATTCATTTACTTCATGAGGAGTACTAGTGAGTCTGTGAAATTACATCTATGAACAAATTTGTGTGATAACTTAATTTCTGAAAGAATTATTTAGCTTGCCTTATTATTTCTCTATGTATAAAAACATAGACAACTATCCAGAAGGTCGAATCTAAATATTATTAAAATTTGTTTCTCAATGAAACACTTTATTGTACAGTTGATCATCTCTGCTGGAAATATATGGCTGGTATTTGGAATTATGCCGTTAGAGTGTTTTACCAAGATAGCTCTGCTTCATGTACCAGTGAATGAATGATGCATTTACGAGTCTAACAAGATTGGACTAATGTGAACTCTACTCTGAATATTGGATCCACTCCTGATTGTCAGACCAAAGTGCTTACCCTCAAACTACATGGTTTTCAGTTGATATTAAATGTGGATCGTTTGATAAGCCCACGTTTTTACTTGAATAATTCAAGGGCACATTTTGGAGTGATCTTAATCCATTCCCTATTTTAGTGCTTTGTGTAAGACCTTTATTTACCTTTAATTTTGTATTCAAATGTTCATGATTATTTTGACTTCAGTTACTTAACGGTAGTGAGAAATGTGATGGAGATTTAGTCTTTATTTGAATAATGGGTATTTGGGAAGGCTAAATTGAGGATAAATTTAACTTTTATTTTCTTAAAATTAAAAAGAAGTGAATTTACCAGCTATTTGAGCATTAATCTGTCTTTTGAATTTTTTTCATAGAGACTCAAATTTTCCTAGCCATGTTCTGAGTCTAGCCAAAAGGGAATGTAGGTTAGTTAAAACATACTTACTGTGTAAGTAATTAAATTTGTCATTATCTGAGTATGTCTCAGTCAAATATAAGTGATTTTAATATATTTAAAATTATTTGGATCTTCCATACTGTTTTATCCCTGTTAGTGTAGATAATTAAATTAATTGCATTCTTTTGATTCTTCCATTTGTACTGGGTATTGACATTTGTTAGAAGTGATACATGGCAGAGTTTACTCTTGAAAAAGGAATGATTTTGGCTTACTACTTACAATGCTTATCTGAACAATGCAAAGTGTTACACATTAATATTTTAAACATATAAGGAATTCACAGGAAATACTCTGCAGTTCAGGTAATATAAGCTGTCTAGAAATTAAGTAGGCTTTTGTTTTAACTTGATTCATTTATTTGTACTAAAGTAGCACATTCAGTAGCACCCCATTTATCTGGTCATTTTCCAGAATAAGGTGGAATTTTCCAGGTAGCTGATCATAAATTAGTTTTCCAGGTAACTGAATCTTACACCTTCAAGGACTAAAATCTTTTAAATTTAACCATTTTTGATGGAAATCATCATAAAATTTATTATACACTTTCTACCTTCTTCCTTTCTTATGTTTTCTTAGTCAGAGAATACTCAGTGTAATTCAATCTTTTTTCTAATGACTCAGGACCAGTATTTTATTTAATTTACTTATTTATTATTATCTTAAAAATCTTTATTGTAGTATACTTGCTTTACAATGGTGTATAAGTTTTTGCTTTATAACAAAGTGAATCAGCTATACATATACATATGTCCTCATATCTCTTCCCTCTTGTGTCTCCCTCCCTCCCGCCCTCCCTATCCCACCCCTCTAGGTGGTCACAAAGCACCGAGCTGATCTCCCTGTGCTATGTGGCTGCTTCCCACTAGCTATCAGTTTTACACTTGGTACTGTATATATGTCCATGCCACTCTCTCACTTTGTCCCAGCTTACCCTTCCCCCTCCCCGTGTCCTCAAATCCATTTTCTAGTAGGTCTGTGTCTTTATTCCTGTCTTGCCCCTAGGTTCTTCACAACCTTTTTTTTTTTGGATTCCATATATATATGTGTGTGTTAGCATATGGTATTTGTTTTTCTCTTTCTGACTTACTTCACTCTGTATGACAGACTCTAGGTCCATCCACCTCACTATAAATAACTCAATTTCGTTTCTTTTCTATGGCTGAGTAATATTCCATTGTATATATGTGCCACATCTTCTTTATCCATTGATCTGTCGATGGACACTTAGGTTGCTTCCATGTCCTGACTGTTGTAAATAGTGCTGCAATGAACATTGTGGTACATGACTCTTTTTGAATTATGGTTTTCTCAGGGTATATGCCCAGTAGTGGGATTGCTGGGTCTTATGGTAGTTCTATTTTCAGTTTTTTTTTTTTTTTTTTTGCCGTACGAGGGCCTCTCACTGTTGTGGCCTCTCCCGTTGTGGAGCACAGGCTCCGGATGCGCAGGCTCAGTGGCCATGGCTCATGGGCCCAGCTGCTCAGCGGCATGTGGGATCTTCCCGGACCGGGGCACGAACCCGTGTTCCCTGCATCGGCAGGCGGACTCTCAACCACTGCGCCACCAGGGAATCCCCTATTTTTAGTTTTTTAAGGAACCTCCATACTGTTCTCCATAGTGGCTGTATCAATTCACATTCCCACCAACAGTGCTAGAGGGTTCTCTTTTCTCCACACCATCTCCAGCATTTATCGTTTGTAGATTTTTTGAGGATGGCCATTCTGACTGGTGTGAGATGAGATATCATTGTAGTTTTAATTTGCATTTCTCTAATGATTAATGATGTTGAGCATTCTTTCATGTGTCTGTTGGCAATCTGTATATCTTCTTTGGAGAAATGTCTATTTAGGTCTTCTGCCCATTTAGGATTGGGTTGTTTGTTTTTTTGATATTGAGCTGCATGAGCTGCTTGTAAATTTTGGAGATTAATCCTTTGTCAGTTGCTTCATTTGCAAATATTTTCTTGCATTCTGAGGGCTGTCTTTTCATCTTGTTTATGGTTTCCTTTGCTGTGCAAAAGCTTTTAAGTTTCATAAGGTCTCATTTGTTTATTTTTGTTTTTATTTCCATTTCTCTAGGAGGTGGGTCAAAAAGGATCTTGCTGTGATTTATGTCATAGAGTGTTCTGCCTATGTTTTACTCTAAGAGTTTTATAGTGCCTGGCCTTACATTTCAGTCTTTAATCCATTTTGAGTTTATTTTTGTATAAAATAAAAATAAAGTGTTCTAAGTTCATTCTTTTCCATGTAGCTGTCCAGTTTTCCCAGCACCACTTATTGAAGAGGCTGTCTTTTCTCCATTGTATATTCTTGCCTCCTTTATCAAAAATAAGGTGACCATATGTGTGTGGGTTTACCTCTGGGCTTTCTATCCTGTTCCATTGATCTATATTTCTGTTTTTGTGCCAGTACCATACTGTCTTGATTACTGTAGCTTTGTCGTATAGTGTGAAGTCAGGGAGCTTGATTCCTGCAGCTCCGTTCTTCTTTCTCAAGATTGCTTTGGCTATTCGGGGTCTTTTGTGTTTCCATACAAATTGTGAAATTTTTTGTTCTAGTTCTGTGGAAAATGCCATTGGTAGTTTGATAGGGATTGCATTGAATCTGTAGATTGCTTTGGGTAGTATAGTCATTTTCACAATGTTGATTCTTCCAATCCAAGAACATAGTATATCTCTCCATCTATTTGTATCATCTTTAATTTCTTTCCTTAGTGTCTTACAGTTTTCTGCATACAGGTCTTTTGTCTCCTTAGGTAGGTTTATTCCTACCTAAGTAGGTATTTTATTCTTTTTGTTGCAATGGTAAATGGGAATGTTTCCTGAATTTCACTTTCAGATTTTTCATCATTGGTGTATAGGAATGCAAGAGATTTCTGTGCATTAATTTTGTATCCTTCTACTTTACCAAATTCATTGATTAGCTCTAGTAGTTTTCTGGTGGCATCTTTAGGATTCTCTATGTATAGTATCATGTCATCTGCAGACAGTTTCAGCTTTACTTCTTCTTTTCCAATTTGGATTCCTTTTATTTCTTTTTCTTCTCTGATTGCTGTGGCTAAAACTTCCAAAACTACGTTGAATAATAGTGGTGAGAGTGGGCAACCTTGTCTTGTTCCTGATCTTAGTGGAAATGGTTTCAGTTTTTCACCATTGAGGACGATGTTGGCGGTGAGTTTGTCATATATGGACATTATTATGTTGAGGTAAGTTCCCTCTGTGCCTACTTTCTGGAGGGTTTTTATCATAAATAGGTGTTGAATTTTGTCAAAAGATTTTCCTGCATCTATTGAGATGATCATATGTTTTTTCTCCTTCAATTTGTTAATATGGTTTATCACATTGATTGATTTGCATATATTGAAGGATCTTTGCATTCCTAGGATAAACCCCACTTGATCATGGTGTATGATCCTTTTAATATGCTGTTCGATTCTGTTTGCTAGTATTTTGTTGAGGATTTTTGCATCTGTGTTCATCAGTGATATTGGCCTGTAGCTTTCTTTCTTTGAGGACCACTATTTTAAAGAAATGAGGTTGTCGAGTGTTACGCCTACTTTTAAGTGTTTTCTTCTTGGTTAGATTATTAACAAGCTGCCATTTCCTCTGCTCTTGTATCACATCTAATAACTTTTCTTTTTCTCTTCGTGGTTTTGCTTTTTGTTCTCCACAGCTTGTGAAACCAAAGTTTTTAGGCATTACTGTTGATGGTAAATCAGAATCCAGGAGGATCAGGGTGGGGACCTCAGCTGGTTGGGCATTCACACTTCCGCAGCGCTTCTGGACATTGAGCTCTGTCCTGAAAGATTGATTACTGAGAGGTCACTGACTCATGGTATGTTAGGTCCTACCTGGTACCTTCACCTTCCCTTAGAGGTGAGTAAACTGTGCCCTAAGTGAGTATCCTGGGAATCACCCCAGCTTACATACACTAAATAGTAACAGAAACCTGGGTTTAAGTCTCAGACTCTTGTCTCCAAACTCAGTGCTTATCTGCTGTAACTACGACCTTAACTCTAGGTAATTAAGAGCATTGTCATCAGTCTTGATAAATAAAAAAGCCTGTGTTCTTTCTTGAAGGGACTCATATTACTTACCCTCTTATATACACTAGAAACCAGAGGATCATCCTAGACTTTTCTGCACTCTGCATTCCAAGAGTTACTGAAACCTTGTGTGGTTTAAATCTCACTGGAGTCTTCCTACCTCTCCATCTCTGTTACATAGGCCCGGTCCATGCATTGTCATCTTTTGTCTTTTTTCTCTCTTTGTTCTGCACCCTGCTTCTGGAGCCATTGTCCTCAAAAGCACCATCCATTCAGCCAGTATAAACAATCAATAAACAGAGAAAATGTGGGAGAAGGAGGGAGATGGAGAGACTATGAACAGACATAGGCTGAGGGTACCTGGAGGGCAGAGAATGAGTTCCAACGGGTAGAAAAATAGAAATACACCAATACAGGTAGAAAGTAATTGAAATGTGTATGTAGAGGTGTGAGAGGTAGTGATTCGTGTGTCCCAGCCAACCGGAACTTTGTGGTAAATATGGGGTAGGACACCATGAAAACCCCGGATGCATAGTGGCACGTAACATTGACCTCTTGCTTATCAAATACAGTACTTAGAGATTAAAGTTACTGCTGCTCAGGCTCTGATTGGAATCCCATTTCCAGTACAGGGTAATGTTAAATAAAAAGTGTAGACAGGGCTGAAGAATGTGAGCTCTAGTAACTATATTGAAAAGTAGAATAAGAACACCCATTCATAAAAACTTAAGGAAACAGAATTACTGTGACTTGAAAAGGAAATGTTAAGGGGTGACTTATAGGTGACTTAAATATATAAACTTTATTATTCTGAAGGTGATGCCAAAATAAATTCTATATATTCCCCAGACAGTAAGGGATTATGGTATAAGCAGTGTTTTGAATTTAAATATTTTTATTTTTATTGGCCTAACATGTACTATATAAAACCAATTAGTGCTGTAAGTCTGTAATGAAAACTAATGGTATCAGGTACTCTGTTTATCCTGAAAATGTGGAAGTTCATGTTCTGGGAATTTTTTTTACTTTTGGTATTATTTCTTGGATAGTTTCTCTCTTTGTCTTTTATTTCTTTTTGTAAGTCTTGGTAGTTTCCTGTTGGACTTGCTGGGATAACTATCCTATTTTCATCTGTTTTTTTTTTTCCTATTGTAAAGCTCTTCGGTTCCACACCCCCACTCTGCCCCATTTCATAGTAGTTTTTTCTTAGCTATCTGAGGATACTCATTGTTTCCTTTTGCTTTCTTCATTGCTTCTGCTGCTACTTGCGTCCTTTTTTACATTTGTTTCTCTTGGTCTCTGTCCTTCGTGTTGGAGGCTTTCCTCAGATGCCTGTTGGTCATAAATTCCTTGCACATGGATGGGACCCAAATGCTTTTTTATAAGGTGATCTGTCTTACCTCAGTGGAGTTCTCCAGGTGTCAGTGTACAGAGTTCTCTTAAATAAAGTTCTCCACATTTAACTAGCAAACCTAGAAAGCTATTTGAATTAAGAATAAGAAGAACTGGGCTTCCCTGGTGGCACAGTGGTTGAGAGTCTGCCTGCCGATGCAGGGGACATGGGTTCGTGCCCTGGTCCGGGAAGATCCCACATGCCACGGAGCAGCTGGGCCCGTGAGCCATGGCCGCTGAGCCTGCGCGTGCGGAGCCTGTGCTCCACAACGGGCTAGGCCACAGCAGTGAGAGGCCCGCGTACCGGGAAAAAAAAAAAGAAAGAAAAACTTAAATTCTAGGTATATTAGATATTGCACTGAATTATTATGGAAGGCTTTATAACTTCTGAAAGCTTATTGTTTTGGTTTTTAAATATTAATGTTATCTGTTTGCAGTGTGTTTAGTGTGGGAGATTTTGTTGGGGGAATCAGGAGCAGGGTCCTTGTCTTTTTGTGGGTGAGGAGGGTGTTGTTTGCAGGAACATTACAATTCTACTTCCCCAAAGTTCACTGTAATTCAGTAGTAAATTGGGTTTACACTAACAAATTACAACACACACTTCTTCTGGTAGAATTGCTAGCCACTTACGTGGTTCAGAACTCCTCCTAAGTGATACTTTATTACTATGATCCTTAATTAGGATAAGATAATGTTTTTTTTCATTCTTAAATACTTAGTTGTTGAGAAATTATTTCATGTAAAAATAATTTAAATATTTTAAACCACTGTAAAAAAAATAGGCAGATATCAGTGTTTTCATAGAAAGAGCAGTGATAGATATTTTCTCAAAATCATTTTACTAATAGTTTCTAAGGGTCTTGCAAAGTGAGAAAAAAATGCATTTAGCCTTACAGTTTAAATTAATAAAATGCACCAGTTTATTTCAGAACTATCAAAGCTAATAAAATATAAAAGCTTGCACATTAATTTTCATTAGTATGAGTGGGTTTAAGTATGGGTAGTTCTTTTATTACGTTAAAACAAACTATGGTAGGCTATAAAGAGTCCCTTTGCTTATCTCTTGGTTTAATTTAAAAGTAAAACATATATTATTCTAATTATATGCATTAGTGTTGAATGTTACATTCATAAATTCATGACTCTCATTCTTAATTTTAAGAACATTTGATTACTTTATACCCTATGGCTACAGTATGGAAAGAAACCTGGTCTGGGAACCAAGAGAACTGTTCTCCAAGTTCAGTTTGACTACTTATTTAGCTGTGTGACCTTATGCAAGTTACTTAACTTCTCTGCTTTAAAGTTTTCTCAGTTGTGAAATGAGAGCCCTTGGGTTTCCTCTATTTGTAATACTCCCTTATTATATGACAAATTATGTCATTATAGGTCTTCCTAATTAAATTAATGTATAATCAACTAATGCAAACAACATATTTTTATATACATACGCACACACGTACATATATATGTATGTATGTGTATTGTGGTGAAAAATTCGGACATTATCAAAGTCTGTAAAACAAAAGTGAAAGTGTGCTCCCACCCCCACTCAAAACAAAACAGATTAAAAGTCTACAGTGGGGCTTCCCTGGTGGCGCAGTGGTTGAGAGCCCGCCTGCCGATGCAGGGGACACGGATTCGTGCCCCGGTCCGGGAAGATCCCACATGCCGCGGAGTGGCTGGGCCCGTGAGCCATGGCTGCTGAGCCTGCACGTCTGGAGCCTGTGCTCTGCAATGGGAGAGGCCACAACAGTGAGAGGCCCACGTACCGCAAAAAAAAAAAAAAAAAAAGCCTACAGTGACAGAGCTAATAATTGCTAACACGCTCTGTACATTACTGCAGAAATGTTTCATGTGTTTGTCAGTGTATATACATATAAATCATAATACAGGTACTATTTAGTACCTTACTTTTTTCCCCATTGTATCTTGGGAATGATCTTATGTAAACATATTCCTGTACATATTTATTTTTTATCACTATCTGGTAGCTATAATTTATAATTTAATAAGAAATTTAATTTTTAATTCTTTACCTTTTTTCTTAAATCTTAATTTTCCCCCTGCAAGTTTGAATTGTAATAATAGAATAATTTTTAAAAACCTGTATATAGAAAAATGTCTGGAGATAGGAACCAAGATGGTGGAGTACAAGGACATGCTCTCACTACCTCTTGCGAGAACACCAGAATCACAACTAGCTGGTGGACAATCATCGACAGGAAGACACTGGAACTCACCAAAAAATGTACCCCACATCCAAAGACAAAGGAGAAGCCACAGTGAGATGGTAGGACGGGCGCAATCACAGTAACATCAAATCCCGTAACTGCTGGGTGGGTGACTCACAGACTGGAGACAACTTATACCACAGAAGTCCACCCACTGGAGTGAAGGTTCTGAGCCCCACGTCAGGCTTCCCAACTTGGGGGTCCGGCAACGGGAGGAGGAATTCCTAGAGAATCAGACTTCGAAGGCTAGCGGGGTTTGATTACAGGACTTCGACAGGACTGAGGGAAACAGAGACTCCACTCTTGGAGGGCACACACAAAGTAGTGTGTGCATCGGGACCCAGGGGAAGGAGCAGTGACCCCAGGGGAGACTGAACCAGACCTACCTGCTAGTGTTGGAGGGTCTCCTGCAGAGGCGGGACGTGGCTGTGGCTCACTGTGGGGACAGGGACACTGGCAGCAGAAGTTATGGGAAGTACTCCTTGGCCTGAGCCCTCCCAGAGTCCGCCATTAGCCCAACCAAGGAGCCCAGGTAGGCACCAGTGTTGGGTTGCCTCAGGCCAAACAACCGACAGGGAGGAAACCCAGCCCCACCCATCAGCAGACAAGTGGATTAAAGTTTTACTGAGCTTTGCCCACCAGAGCAACAGCCAGCTCTATGCACCACCAGTCCCTCCCATCAGGAAACTTGCATAAGCCTCTTAGATACCCTCATCCACCAGAGGGCAGACAGCAGAAGCAAGAAGAACTACAGTCCTGCAGCCTGTGGGGGGGGCGGGGGGTGGAAACCCCACACATTCACAGAAACAGAGACAAGATGAAAAGGCAGAGGGCTATGTACCAGATGAAGGAACAAGAGAAAACCCGAGAAAAACAACTGAATGAAGTGGAGATAGGAAACCTTCCAGAAAAAGAATTCAGAATAACGATAGGGAAGATGATCCAGGACCTCGGAAAAAGAATGGAGGCAAAGATTGAGAAGATGCAAGAAATGTTTAACAAAGACCTAGAAGAATTAAAGAACAAACAAACAGAGATGAACAATACAATAACTGAAATGAAAACTACACTAGAAGGAATCAATAGCAGAATAACTGAGGTAGAAGAGTGGATAAGTGACCTGGAAGACTGAATGGTGGAATTCACTGCTGCAGAACAGAATAAAGAAAAAAGAATGAAAAGAAATGAAGACAGCCTAAGAGACCTCTGGGACAACATTAAATGCAACAACATTTGCATTATAGGGGCCCTAGAAGGAGAAGAGAGAGAGAAAGGAGCAGAGAAAATATTTGAAGAAATTATTGTGGAAAAGTTCCCTAACATGGGAAAGGAAATAACCACCCAAGTCCAGGAAGTGCAGAGAGTCCCATACTGGATAAACCCAAGGAGAAACACGCTGAGACACATAATAATCAAATTGGCCAAAATTAAAGAAAAATTATTGAAAGCAGTAAGGGAAAAATGACAAATAACATGAAAAATGACAAATAACATACAAGGGAACACCCATAAGGTTAACAGCTGATTTCTCAGCAGAAACTCTACAAGCCAGAAGGGAGTAGCATGGTATACTTAAAGTGATGAAAGCGAAGAACCTACAACCAAGATTACTGTACCCGGCAAGGATCTCATTCAGATTTGATGGAGAAAACAAAAGCTTTATAGACAAGCAAAAGCTAAGAGAATTCACCACCAAACCAGCTCTACAAAAAATGCTAAAGGAACTTCTCTAAGTGGGAAACACAAGAGAAGAAAAAGACCTACAAAAACAAACCCAAAACAATTAAGAAAATGGTCATAGGAACATACCTGTCGATAATTACCTTAAATGTGAATGTATTAAATGCTCCAACCAAAAGATACAGGCTCGCTGAATGATTACAAAAACAATACCCATATATATGCTGTGTACAAGAGGCCCACTTCAGACCTAGGGACACATTCAGACTGAAAGTGAGGGGTTGGAAAAACATATTCCATGCAAATGGAAATCAAAAGAAAGCTGGAGTAGCAGTACTCATATCGGATAAAATAGACTTTAAAATAAAGAATGATACAAGAGACAAGGAAAGACACTACATAATGATCAAGGGATCAATCCAAGAAGAAGATATAATAATTATAAATATATATGCACCCAACATAGGAGCACCTCAATACACAAGGCAACTGCTAACAGCTATAAAAGGGGAAATCGACAGTAACACAATAATAGTGGGGGACTTTTGACACCTCACTTACACCAATGGACAGATCATCCAAAATGAAAATAAAAAAGGAAACAGAAGCTTTAAATGACACAATAGACCAGATAGATTTAATTGATATTTATAAAACATTCCATCCCAAAACAGCAGATTACACTTTCTTCTCAAGTGCGCATGGAACATTCTCCAGGATAGATCACATCTTGGGTCACAAATCAAGCCTCATTAAATTTAAGAAAATTGAAATCATATCAAGGATCTTTTCTGACCACAACGCTATGAGATTAGAAATGAATTACAGGGGAAAAAAAACATAAAAAACACAAATACATGGAAGCTAAACAATACATTACTAAATAACCAAGAAATCACTGAAGAAATCAAAGAGGAAATCAAAAAATACCTAGAGACAAATGACAATCAAACCACGATGATCCAAAACCTGTGGAATGCAGCAAAAGCAGTTCTAAGAGGGAAGTTTATAGCCATACAAGCCTAGCTCAAGAAACAAGAAAAATCTCAATCTAACTTTACACCTAAGGGAACTAGAGAAAGAAGAAACAAAACCCAAAGTTAGCAGAAGGAAAGAAGTCATAAAGATCAGAGCAGAAATAAATGAAATAGAAACAAAAGAAAGCAGTAGCGAAGATGAATAAAACTAAAAGCTGGTTCTTAGAGAAGATAAACAAAATTGATAAACCGTTAGCTAGACTCATCAAGAAAAAGAGGGAGAGGACTCAAATCAATAAAATGAGAAATGAAAAAGGAGAAGTTACAACAGACGCCACAGAAATACAAAGCATCCTAAGAGACTACTAGAAGCAACTCTATGCCAATAAAATGGACAACCTGGAAGAAATGGACAAATTCTTAGAAAGGTATAACCTTCCAAGACTGAACCAGGAAGAAATAGAAAATATGAACAGACCAATCACAAGTAATGAAATTGAAACTGTAATTAAAATCGTCCAACAGCGGCTTCCCTGGTGGCGCAGTGGTTGAGGGTCTGCCTGCCACTGTGGGGGACACGGGTTCGTGCCCCGGTCCGGAGGATCCCGCATGCCATGGAGCGGCTGGGCCCATGGGACATGGTCGCTGGGCCTGCGCGTCTGGAGCCTGTGCTCCGCGGCGGGAGAGGCCACAGTGGTGATTGGCCCGCATACCACACACACACACACAAAATCTTCCAACAAACAAAAGTCCAGGAGCAGATGGCTTCACAGGTGAATTCTATCAAACATTTAGAGATGAGCTAACACCCATCCTTCTCAAAGTCTTCCAAAAAATTGCAGAGGAAGAAACACTCCCAAAATCATTCTGAGGCCACCATCACCCTGATACCAAAACCAGACAGATACTACAAAAAAAGAAAATTACAGACCAATATCACTGATGAATATAGATGCAAAAATCCTCATCAAAATACTAGCCAACAGAATGCAGCAACACATTAAAAGGATCATACACCATGATCAAGTGGGATTTATCCTAGGAATGCAAGGATTCTTCAATATATGCAAATCAATCAATGTGATACACCATATTAATAAATTGAAGAGTAAAAACCATATGATCATCTCAATAGATGCAGAAAAAGCTTTTGACAAAATTCAACACCCTTTTATGATAAAAACTCTCCAGAAAGTGGGCATAGAGGGAACCTACCTCAACATAATAAAAGCCATATAGGACAAAACCACAGCAAACATCATTCTCAATGGTGAAAAACTGAAAGCATTTCCTCTAAGATCAGGAACAAGACAAGGATGTCCACTCTCACCACTCTTATTCAACTTAGTTTTTGAAGTCCTAGCCATGGCAATCAGAGAAGAGAAAGAAAGAAAATGAATACAAATTGGGAAAGAAGAAGTAAAACTGTCACTGTCTGCAGATGACATGACACTATACATAGAGAATCCTAAAGATGCCACCAGAAGACTACTAGAGCTAATCAATGAATTTAGTAAAGTACCAGGATACAAAATTAATGCACAGAATCTCTTGCATTCCTATACACTAATGATGAAAAATCTGAAAGAGAAATTCAGGAAACACTCCCATTTACCATTGCAACAAAAAGAATAAAAAAGCTGAGAATAAACCTATCTAGGGAGACAGAAAACCTGTATGCAGAAAACTATAAGACACTGATGAAAGAAATTAAAGATGATACAAACAGGTGGAGAGATATACCATTTTCTTGGATTGGAAGAATCAACATTGTGAAAAAGACTATACTACCCAAAGCAACCTACAGATTCAATGCAATCCCTATCAAATTACCAATGGCATTTTTTTTTACAGAAGTAGAATAAAAAGTATTAAAATTTGTATGGATTCACAAAAGACTCCGAATAGCCAAAGCAGTCTTGAGGGAAAAAGACGGAGAGGGAGGGATCAGACTCCCTGACTTCAGACTATACTACAAAGCTACAGTAATCAAGACAATATGGTACTGGCACAAAAACAGAAACATAGATCAATGGAACAAGATAGAAAGCCCAGAGATAAACCCACGCACCTATGGTTAACTAATGTATGACAAAGGAGGCAAGGATATACAGTGGAGAAAAGACAGTCTCTTCAATAAGTGGTCCTGGGAAAACTGGATAGCTATGTGTGAAAGAATGATATTAGATCACTCCCTAACGCCATACACAAAAATAAACTCAAAATGGATTAGAGACCTAAATGTAAGACCAGACACTATAAAACTCTTAGAGGAAAACATAGGCAGGACACTCTTTGACATAAATCACAGCAAGATCTTTTTTGATCCACCTCCTAGAGTAATCGAAATAAAAACAAAAATAAACAAATGGGACCTAATGAAACTTAAAAGCTTTTTCACAGCAAAGGAAACCACAAACAAGACGAAAAGAGAACCCTCACAAAGGGAGAAAATATTTCCAAATGAATCAACAGACAAAGGAGTATTCTCCAAAATATATAAACAGCTCATACAGCTCAATATTAAAAAAACAACCGAATCCAAAAATGGGCATAATACCTAAATAGACATTTCTCCAAAAAAGACATATCGATGACCAAGAAGCACATCAAAAGCTGCTCAACATGACTAATTATTAGAGAAATGCAAATCAAAAGTACAATGAGATATCACCTCACACCAGTTAGAATGGGCATCAACAGAAAATCTACAAACAAAAATGCTGGAGAGGGTGTGGAGAAAAGGGAACTCTCTTGCCCTTTTGTTGGGAATGTAAATTGATACAGCCACTGTGGAAAACAGTATGGCGGTTCCTTAAAAAACTAAAAGTAGAGCCACCATATGACCCAGCAATCCCACTACTGGTCATATGCGCACAGAAAACCATATTTCAAAAAGACACATGCACCCCAATGTTCATTGCAGCACTATTTACAATAGCCAGGTCATGGAAGCAACCTAAATGCCCATTGACAGACAAATGGATAGAGAAGTTGTGGTACATATATACAATGGAATATTAGCCACAAAAAGGAACGAAATTGGGTCATTTGTTGAGACGTGGATGGATCTAGAGACTGTCATACAGAGTGAAGTAAGTCAGAAAGAGAAAAACAAATATCATATATTAACGCATACATGTGGAACCTAGAAAAATGGTACAGATGAACCGGTTTGCAGGGCAGAAATTGAGGCACAGATGTAGAGAATAAACGTATGGACACCAAGTGGGGAAAGCAGCGGGTGGGGGTGGAGGTGGTGGTGTGATGAATTGGGTGATTGGGATTGATATGTGTACACTGATGTATATAGAAGTGATGACTAATAAAAAAGAAAAGGAAAGTAAATAAAGCAGATGTTAACAATGCTTATGTTGGGTGCTAAATTTGAAGTAATTTTTTCCTTTATGCTTTTCTGTATATTTCATATTTGTAACAATTGACATTTTATTGGGGGAAAAATCTATTTTAATAAAAAGTACCATGCTATTATGAAGTATTTATCAATCATTAGTTGTTTAATTGAATTGTAAAACCATATTCTCTATTGACTATCAAATAGCACCTCATTAGAATATTTTATTGTCATTCTTCCTATTCTTTTTATTTTTTAATTGAAGTATAACTTACATGTAATAAAATGCAGAGATTTTAACTGTACATTTTGATGAGTTTTTTACCCACTACACTTAAAATATAAATCATTCCAACAATCCCATAAAACTCCCTTGAATCCCATTAAAATCAACCCCTCTCCTCCATCCAGGCAATCACCAGTCTGGCATCTATTACTATGGATTAGGTTTTTTCTGTTTTGAGCATCATTTGAATGAAATCCCACTCTCTGTACTTTTTTGTGTCTGACTATTCTGTTATACATCATATCTTTATGTGTCTTCATCACTATTTTAAAACACCTATTCTTTTTCTCAGTGTTCAAGTAACTAGGCTAAACTTGCAGAGCTAGGAAGTGCTGGAACCAGGGCTTGGTCTCAGGTTTGTGTGACCCCAGAGCTCTTTTCTCTGACCCTATGCTTGTGACTTTCCTAGGCTTGTGATAGGAAATAAAGTTGGAGAGGAGGATGGTGTCAAATTGTAAAGTACCTTGAATGTCATGCTAAGGAATGTGCATTTTATTCCTTCTAATGAGCTGTCCACTACAATACCATGATGCTTTGAGGTTGTGAAGTACAACAAACTACCTTCATTTTATATATATAAATATTTATATATTATATATATGTATTTATATATATATTTTATATATATATATATATATATATATATATATATATATATATATATATATATATATATATATATAAATTCCAGTCTTCCTTCAGTAAGGATTCATCAAGTCACTACTGTTCTAAGTAGCTTGCTGACCCCAAGCCCTGGCTTTGGGGTGATCTGGTGACCTGTTGAGTCAGGGAACTTGATTTTAGATGTTGGCATTTTTGTTTCCCCGTTGAGCAGATTAGTTTCTCCAGGGAAGATTCTATTTGTCGCCTGCCTAGAGGGTGATAGCCTGGCTGCAGCATTCAGGAAGGTGAGTTGGGGCATATATGCATAAAATCAGATTATCTCCCTGATTTCAGGAAGGTACTCGGCTATGTCTGTTCCAGAGTCTGAGTCCATGTACCCTTGTGTTACCCTCTCCAGAGAATAAACCTCCAGTGCTTGCCCAGAATGGCAGAGGGTGGCACCTGATTATGCATAGTGGGAAGGAGCATCGAGATACTGGTTGTTTTTAACTACATTTCATGTAATCTTCCTTGCCTAGCTCCTTTTCACTCCTTTATGGGGTAGCTCAGGCTACCCAAAATCCTTTGGGGATTTTGCATTATAGATCATCATCTCTGCTGTTAGTTTCCCTTTTGCCAGTTTTGGATTCAGGCTTCTTGCATCATCTGTAGCATTTCCCACTGCTGTAACATTTTCCAGCTGTCCAAATTTTGTGTTCTCTCCTGTGTTCCCTTTACTTTTAGAAGAAAATCCTTTTACTGTCATTTCATGAAGTTTTAGAAGAGAGTTAACTATGTACTTTCAATCGGCCATCTTTACCTTGGAAGTCCCTTTAAAAAAAATCAGTCTAGGAACAGATCTTTTTTCATTAATTTTTTTTTTTTTTTTTTGGTGGTACGCTGGCCTCTCACTGTTGTGGCCTCTCCCATTGTGGAGCACAGGCTCTGGATGCACAGGCTCAGCGGCCATGGCTCACGGGCCCAGCCGCTCCACGGCATGTGGGATCTTCCCGGACCAGGGCACGAACCCGCGTCCCCTGCATCGGCAGGCGGACTCTCAACCACTGCGCCACCAGGGAAGCCGATTTCATTAATTTTTAAATTAATGTTTCCTTCTGTTAATTCTGAGGCAGGTTCAGAAATATTGAATTTTTGTTTTTTCCAAAAATCAATGTAATTTGGACTCCAAGCACCTTCCTGTTGCCCTGTCAGCAAGTTATCTTTCTTCATTCTTAAGGTACATGCCCCCTTACCTGGAAAGGAAGATGGTGTTGGACTGTGAAATACTTTGGATGGCGTGCTAAAGAATTTCTGCTTTATTCCTTTTACGTGGGAATCAGCTAAGTCCCCATGGTCCCCTCATATCTGCCAGCCCAGCTACTTCTGTGCTAGGCTGAGGACACAGGAATTTAAGACACTTCTCACCCCAGAATGTGATGAACTTGGAGGAGGGCAAAAAGGCTCATTTGAGCCTGATCGAGAGGAAGTTACTGTGGTGGCTGGATAATGTTTTAAGGAACAGAAGAGGGGGGAACAAAGAGAGGCCCAGAGTGCATTATCCTGCTGGCATGATTTTATCGTTGTAGGAACCAAGAGACGGAAGGGATTCCTCTAGAGGTGTTTTTTGCTGGATTCTTTTTCCTGTTTCTGTCCTGTCTCCCAAATTGGTATCATCTCCCTCTGCCTTTTCAGCCTGGTCGCTAACTGGTGTGTCTCAGCTTGTAAGAAATGGCTCTGGGTTTGTTGTTTGTGAGTTGAATACTCCCCACCACCATTAGGGGGACAAGAAGACCCAAGGGAGAGGTTTTTCAGTAGGTCCTTTCTCTTTGTTCAAGCCACCTACTTCCCAGGTTGGTAAGCATCTTTCCACAAGTTAGGGCCTGTGTGGGAAGGGGCCGCTAGGGCATCCTGTTACTTATACTTACCAAGAAGTTGGAGCTTGGCTATGAAGACCTTATCCAGTTGGTGTTTCATCTTTAGAAATTGCTTCCAAGACTTGATATATACATGATTTAAAACATTATTTGAGTGTTTGTATGGAATTTTAATGGGAAAGTGAAAGGAATTTTGGGCCTTTGCCCTTGCCACCTGTAATGCTCAGAAGAGGGCTTCTTGGGGGAGCTTTAGGCTGGACAAGCTGAGTTTGTGCTGGCTTTGGAGCATCCACGTGAGAGGTCCCTGGGGTCTAGAGACTGTGGGCTGGAGCTCAGCAGAGACTGATTTACTTGCCTGGCTCCCTACCTTGGACTGCAGGCTCATTTAGAGCAGGACCACATCTCATTTGTTGTTGAACTCCTGACAACTGGCATAGTTCATGGCATGTAATAGGTGCTCAATAAATTATTGTAGACTGATTAAATGAGGAAGTTACCATCACGGTGATCATCCACACCAAGATGAATCCTAGGAACGCACTCAGTTACAAAGAATTATTGCAGACGTCTCCATCACAGGACTCATCAGCTCTGTGCACACAGTGTCCAGACGAATGAGTGCAGAGCGGCCACTCTAGGATGATCAGCTGCAGCTACAGCTCAGCTCAGTGTCTGTCGGTAGGCAGTGGCCGGCTGGAGAGCACACACTTTATCTGATGGGGGCAGTTGCTGCTCAGCTGTAGCCAGTAGATATGATGACAAACCTCCCAATTTTTCAGAAGGCAACATGAACTATTCTGATTTTTAAATTTAAATTTGTAGTATTTTGAGGAACAAATAAAACACACATATAGGTCAGATTTGGTCTGTAGGCTCTCACACTGCGCTCTCCAGAAAGCCAAACAAGAGGGCAAGGTGCCAGGAACCCGGAAGGGGCAAGTGGAAGGAAAGGAATTCCCAGCAAGCTTGAGAAAGGGCAATTAAAGAGCTGGAGGAGAGCAGTGAACTTGAATCTTAAGAGGGGAAGAGTCTCAAGAAATCTGGGCAAGGCTGATGGATATCTGCAATGATATATGCTATGGAGAAGTCAAGTAATTAGAGAACACAGTGAATCATTCATGAATGCAGGGAGAATGCATATTAATATTATGCAGCTACTTTTGGTCTGCATAAATATGGTCCAGACTGTGACTTAAGTATCAGTTTGACCAAAGTTGTTTTTAAAGTGATTTCCTTAAAGCTTTAACAAAAAATGAGTCCAAGTTCGTATAAATTGACATTTTGAAAACCATTATTCATGTATCCATAATATAATACTTTAATGGAGTATTTAAAATACTTCAAGCAATTTACATGAAACTGTCAAAGGAATCATTCTTTTTATATCTTCACCATGATAGTATGGGCCTTTGTCTTGTCTGTCTGGGTAAAGTTATGACAGTAGATCCTATTCCAGGAGGTTTTATTTTATTGGAGGGAAAAGCCCAGTTAAAATCTCAGTGTTAATTTTCTGTCATGTTATCTACCAAAGAACAGATTTCCAGTGTCTCTCAAATATTTGACACAGTCATTTCCATTTGTTGAACTTCATCAATGTTCTTCAAGTGATATATGCATTTTAAATCAAAATTGAACAAGGTACATCCTTGAATATAACAAGGTGTATCCTGTCTAAGGTATTGGACTAATAGAAGATGTTTTCATTTTTATTTGTTGAAATAGAAAGTTTATAATTAATTATAAATTACTCTAATGAGTGCTTTGTGCAAGTTGGAAATTGTCTCACGGAACAAACAAAACCCGTTTACTGAGTTCCCTCCGTGTACTCCCATATGCTCAAAGCCATGCAGGTTGATTTGTTATCATAATGCTAAAGAGGGTGTAGTCTAAGCCACACACTGATCATTCTCTGTACTTCCTTACCTCCATGTCTTTTTCTGATGTGTTGCCCTCTGCCTGGAATGTTCCATCCATTTCCAGTCTCCTGTCCTAATCTTTTTTGTGAATTCCTACTTATGCAGCAGGGACAGTTTAAAATGTCAGTTACTCTAGAGCTATCCTTAATGCCTCCTTATCATTATTCCCATAACACTTTGTGTAAACTATTTCTGCATCTAGGCATGTATCTGACATGGGGGTGCTTTTCAACAAATGATTGCTGACTTGGATTGAATCCATTTATTAAGACAGGTATCACTCCAGTGCATGACTCAGGCAAATAAACCATTAACCCAATGTGTTATTAAATATTTAGCTTAACAGTGTGATGAACTAAATGATCTCACGTATTATTATTATGTAATTCAAACAAAGGAACAAAAATAAGACTTTTCAAGGGAAGAAGGGCTAGGTATGTGTTTAAGCTTTCATAAACTAATTAACTCAAAAATCCGGCACTATTTTATTTTAAGATGGTTCACATTGATTTAAACATTTAATTGTTGGTTAAGAAGTCAGTGACAAAGCAAACTCTAGAATTTTCATTCAGAATGATAGAGATTTCTCTAATAATCTGCAGTATATTTCTTTTATGTCATCCCTTGAAATTACATAGTTTAGATATGCCACAAGTAAACTCATCATTCAGAGATCTAATGATTGTGAAGGTCTCACATAAGACAACTTGGAACATTATTTTTCTCCCAATACCAGTGTTGGAAAGGTGATCTAATATAGCTAAATGATCCTTTTTAACCTCTGCTTTATGTAAAGATCATGAACACAACTCGTTTCATAGAGACCTGTATAGCCAGCATGGCCCTAGCTCCCATGCTCCAGGGCAGAGCACTGGGTCTATAAGAGAGAAGGATCCGTGTATAGGGGCTGTGCTGGGAAACATCTTGGTTTACCCAGCCTGGCGTATATATAGTAGGTTAGCATTTAATAAGTGTTTATGCAGTGTTGCTTGATTAAAATGGCATTGATATGGTAGTCAGTAAAAATATTTGAAATAGTTAAGGTTTTAAAGTAAAAGATATTTTAATTTATGAAGACACCTTGCAGTAGCTATTGGCAATGTGAAATTGTTCCTCTTTAAACCTCTCTTAGAAATGACATGGTAGGCTTAGTTTTATTCTTTGTTTACGAGGAGTACCTTCAGAGAAGGCAGAGAGCTCTGAAAGGGGCCTTTTTTAAGAGTAAATGGAGAAATGAGAAAAAACATCAAGGACAAAGGAAAATTTCTAAGAAGGAGAGTAAAAATGGATTTACCCTGGCTTCAGAAGCTTCCCCAAAGGGAGGAGCAAGGAAAAAGGGGGGCAGACCGTGCTGAGGGCATCCTTCATTCCCTCTGTTGCTTGTTTTGTCCCCTGATGCTGAGAGCCTCTCTGGGGGAGATTAACCTTCATGATAAGTTTGCTGCTGTTGCTCTCATCCCCCCATGCTGGGCAAGCTTAGACGTAGTTCCTACCTGTGTTTCAAAGTTCTCTGCCAAAGCATGTATGTCTCCAAGCTAACTGAGCTTATGCTTCATTTTTATTTTATTTTTTTTAAATTGACAGACTGTTTCTACCACTAGCAAGAAAAAAGTTGAGATATCACCATAGAGGAATTGTCATTGAGATGGCATTTGTGATAAGATTTGACCTTTTGAAGAAATAGATCCCATTTCCCTTGGCCTCCTGTTCTACCCTGAGTGTTTAATTTGATCATTATCTGTTGTGATTGTGAGGGTAAAGCCACAAGGCCAGACTCCAACCCTGTAGGCGCAGCCATTTTACTGACGAGATGAGCTCTCCAGTCTGAAAGAAGTCTGGGCAGAATGGGCCCCAGGCGGGTCAGGTGAGAGGCTACTGCACTTGACTAATGCGCTTTCCAGGGGCCACTTCTAATAGTAATAAAGATGACACATAGTCACATAAAGGCAGGTCTGGAAACATATAAGATGGTCATTTGCTTCTCAGAAAAAGGTTTGGAATGGCATTCAGTATGTTTCTGTGTTATGCATGTTTATAGACACGGGCAGGAATTATAGACTTCATTGTTATAATGTGTTTTAAGTTCTATTGATATTTATTTATATGGTTTGAATTTCATTTTTGGCTCATTCTGTATAAGAGGATGATTTTTTTCAGAACATTTAATAAATATTAGCATCTGTATTTCCTCAAAATATTCAATTATTAGTTACCTGATAATAAAAACACCAATAGCAATCTGAGTTTTATAAACTTTTAGTTTTTATCATTAAGATGGGCTTGATTTTATTTTTGAAAAATGATCATTTTTGAATGAAATAATGCCATTTGCAGCAACATGGATGGACCTAGACATACTGAGTGAAGTTAAGTCAGACAGAGAAAGAGAAGTATCGTATGATATCATTTATATTCGGAATCTAAAAAAAATGGATACAGATGAACTTATTTACAAAACAGAAACAGACTCACAGGCTTAGAGAATGAACTTATGGTTACAGGGCGGGTCGGGGGGGAGCATGTGTGTGGGTGGGAGGGATAGTTAAGGAGTTGGGGATTGACATGTACACGCTGCTATATTTAAAATGGATAACCAACAAGGACCTACTGTATATAGCACAGGAAACTCTGCTCAATATTCTGTAACAACCTAAATGGAAAAGAATTGGAAAAACAATAGATACATGTATATGTATAACTGAACCACTTTGCTGTACACCTGAAACTAACACAACATTGTTAATCAACTATACTCCAGTATAAAATAAAAAGTTAAAATCGTTGTTTGCTCATAGATTGTTACTACTAGCCATGTGTGCTGCTGTTCAACTTGTTTAATTCCTTCCTCAACCATAACAATTGTATGGTTTTTATATTTGAATTATTTTCCTCATAAATTGTGTTATCCTTGGCTAAAGGCTTTTCTCTTTAGTAAATGCTTTTGACTATCTGGCCTTTATAGCATCAGTTTCATTTTTAAATGCCTACGGAGATATGCTTGACTGCTTATAAATTTTCTAGTGTAGTTCTGTAAGAATTCTTCACTTTCCAAGGACCATATGTATCCATCTTGGTTCCCAACAGTTTGACTGCCAGAATAATTTAAAAGACATTTTTCCTTTGCAACTTAATTTAGAGTGGAGTGCATTTTGTCAGCAAAGGCAGTGCAGGAGGTGGCGTGGATCAAGCAGCACTGGACCTCGAGCCGCCTCAAAGGCAGGGTGGGGTGTCCAGAGAATGTTGCACTGGGAGTCTGGCTTTTTAAATTTCAGTTTATTTCATGCTTAGGCTACCCATCCAGTGTGGGTAGGCTGGGGAACTACTGCTCAGCACAGTCCTAGGCTGGTGGAGGAGCCACCCTCTCAAATGCCGATACCTGCCGGAATGGCAAGGCGGTGTGGCCCGTGTATGTGTATACAGCTTACTGGGTCCTAAGCATCTGCCGGGAAGTGAGCCTCCTGACTTCTGCTTGCATTTCATTGGCTGAAGCAAAGTGCCATACCCAATTCAGGGGGCAGGGAAGTGCAGACCCACCAGGGCCTGGGAGAATGGGGAATGTTTGCTGGGCAGCAGGATTAAAACCCCACTTTACAGAGGCGAACTTCCAACCAAAGCCAACTTTAGGAGAAAATTTTGATAGGCAACAGATCTTTGCTCAAGACATTTCCACATCGTACAGAATGAGGATGATGGCTGGTGAAAATGGCATTAGACAGGAAGCAGAGACGTGTCATGGGATTGATGAAGGGTTAGAAAAATAGTTGTGGTGCACCAAGTAAACAGAATGCCGAAAGGGGCTAGTGTTAACAATCAACTTTAGGCCAACGTGACATTGCACATTTGGGGGAAAAAAGATGAATATGGAGTTGTTTCCAGAAAGATAGGGTTGTAGGCTTCTTCATAGCTGTTTGCTTCAAGAACTCTCATCATCCTTTACTCCTCATCCTACATGGCTTAATTCAAATATCAGTTATTTATTTGCATGTATTTTTCCCCACTGAAATATGAATTCCTCAGGGACAAGGGGCCATTTTTGTATACTGTGTTCCTAGCACATGGTTTACAGGCACTGCGAAATTATTGAATGAATGAATTAGAACCATCTGGCAACCGTCTCCCACGGTGCCAGGTACCTGCAATCCCTTTTGGCTGGCTCAGCATTTCACACACCTACACTGGGGTTGCCGCTGGTGGGAGCGGCTAGGGCAGGGTGGCATTTCTGAGCATTCTGGCCTCTGCTCTCTTCATCTTGGTGGGGCCAGTGCAAGTAGGAGGGGTAATAAAGTAGTAGTTGGAGAGCTGAAAAGTGAAAGGGAAAAAGTAAATTTGTACCTAATACATAATTTTTGTTTTGTTTTTGTTTCCTACTTTTGAGTGTATCAAAATATATTAAAAGGAGGAAAACCTAAATTAATATGATCTAGTCATTTAAAGACTATAACTTGCAGTATTCTTGCTTCACATTCTTTTATTATTACAAAATTACTAAACATAATTAGACATGTAATTTAACTGTTAATCCTTGTGATATAGAACAGCATTTCTCCAACTTGAGTGCATCAGGGTCACCTGAAGGGCTTGCTAGTACCCAGATTGCAGAGCGCCAACTCCCAGAGTTTCTGGTCCAGTTAGTCTGGGCAGTGGCCTGAGAATATGTAGTTCCCAGGAGGTGCTGAGACTGCTGCTCTGGGGACCACAAGTTGATAAGCAATGATGTTGAGGAAAATGGAGTAAAAAAATGTATGCACTTGAGTCTCTGTGATGCTACTTAACAAATGTTTGGCTTTGTGTAAGTTACTCAGCCCCTCTATTTCTGTTTCCTTCTTGTGGAAAATGAAGGTCATAATTGACCTCACAGAGGGTCAGATAAGATTGTATAACAGAACCTTTTTTTTTTTTTTTTTAAAGTAAGGCTCTGTGAAAATACCACCTTAGAATGTCCTATATATTATGAACCATAGACATTTAATTTGCAGTCAAATGTATACAGGGCACACTGTGCAAGGCAGTAGAGTGTAGGACATAGAAAAAGAGAACAGCAAAAGTGTGAGCTATCCCAAATGCTCAGTAAGTGCAGTGGCTGTTAAGAATTCAGAGAAAGAGAGGTTGCAGTGGGCTGTTGCGGGTGACCTTTGCCCATAGTTTGCTGTGCAAAGACCATCATTTCACAGGAAAACACTGGGTGTTCTTTGCTGTAGAACTGTCTTATCGCAGAGGTAATGCCCTGAAACCTAGAAATCTGTAATGTTGGCACATTTTCAGTGAAGTTTATCCTTTCCAAGGACTCAATCTCAGGTTACCTACTTCTTAGAGTTTGGTGAAATTAAGAGTATAAAATTATTTGTTTTGCCAGCATTTAAAACTCATCTCAGTAAGATAGTTGTAAATATAAATATCAGAAAGATATATAATGTCATTTTCTTAGCCCGTTCAGGCTGCTGTAACAAAATACTGTGGACTGGGTGGCTTATAAACAACAGACATTTATTTCTCACAGTTCTGAGGCTGACAAGTCCAAGATCAAGGCAGTGGCAGATTCGGTGTCTGGTGAGGGACCCAGTTCTGGTTCATGGGTAGCCACCCTTTTGCCGCCGTGACTGCACATGATGGAGGGTACAAGGGAGTTCTCTGATGTCTCTTTTATAAGGGCACTAAACCTCCACCCTTGTGACCTGTAACCTCCTAAAGCCCCCACCTCCTAATACTGTCACACTGAGGCTTAGATTGCAACGGGTGAATTTTGGGGGGATGCACACATTTAGTCTATAGCAGTCTACCGAAACTTTAGATTTAGCCAAATGGGGTGGGTGAGGAAAACCCCTGAAAATCTCAGTTTAAAAAATGTAGCTCATAATAGTTGATCAGCACTAGCATTTTTCTTTTATGATGTGTGACCTTGTCCATTCTTAGAGTTTTAGATATTTTTATTATGGTTTAACTCTAATTTTAAAAATTATACTTAATAGTAGGTTTAGAAATTAATATTGAATGCAGAATATTAACGTATTTACTTTAAGTGGTTTAATAGCCTGATATTTAAGTTTAAAGTGATAATTTATCATTAATTATATTGATTTGAATAGAAAATATGGACTAATTTTATAGGTCAGAGCAATTTATCTGGTAAATGAAAATTATTTTTGACAATAAAATTGAGATTTTAAAACTTATTTTGGGCAAAGACAGTATCTGAGCAGTAGATTGAGCTCTAGACAGTGAAGCGTAACTATATATGCTGGCTACCATTATGATTAATATGATTATATAAAAGCTTGACTGCAATTGTAATAGATTTTATTATGTATTTTTCAAACAGTGGATACCAAAAGGCCAGTTACTACCATATGGGTTCTGTTTAGATTCTTGGCATTAAAAGGGGGATCCTCATACCTGAAAAAGATTGGGAATCCCTGACCCAGTCCATGATACTATTCTGGCCCTTCATCTTGACTTGCTGTTTGGATCACCTTGTAACATATGTTTCTTACATATTTCTTAGCCTTTTGACTAGAACTATATCTTCTCTAAAGGAAGCAATGATGGAAAACCAAGAATATTAACTTAGGATGTGAGGATACTTCAATACTTTCTTAAGACTCAGATACACCTCAGCCTCAGATGATGGCTTTTTGCTTCCCTCCTTTCCCTCTGCCTGGCTGTCTCCCCTCAGAACCTTTTCTGATCATGTCAACCCACATATTCTTGTTGAAGAACGTATTAGATAGTGTGACCAATTTTTGCCGCTGTCCTCTTTCCTTTTATTCTTTTAAAGACAACTTTTACTTCTAAAGTACCAATAGAATAGATCCAAGAATTTGCCCCCCACATTCTTAAAACATTTCACTGTGGGGCAACTATAAACCATGTACTATGTACTATGAATTTCTCACAATTAAATCAGTATGAGTTAACATTGAAATAGATCTGTAGAATAGATTAGAGGTCCAAGTATATATAAAGATCTGATATATGATAAAGCTGTAAAAATCAGTTCAGAAAATATGGTTTATTTAATAAATGTAATTGACACAACTGACCATACTTCCAGAAGAAAATAATTTTAGACATCCTTCTCTACTATGTGCAAAAATAAATTTCAGTTACATTATTATTCTAAACATTCCAGATATAGAAGTTGTAGAGGCAGGATTTGAACCCAGGTCTGTCTCATGCTTGTGTGCTACATCTTTAATATTGACAGATGTTGTCCTGTTATATTCCCTGAAGGAGAGACAGGGGAGAGAAATGTTTTCTGTTGCTCATCATTTGTTTTTATAAATAATGCTTATAAATTGTCTAAATTGATAAGTGGATCCATGATTATTTTCTTAAAACCATTTCCTAGGTGTGAAATAGTTCAGTCAAAGGATACTCAGATTTTTGAAGGCTTTTGAAATGAATTTCCAAATTGCTCTTCAGAAAGGCCATGCCAATTTAATGATTTGACTCTTGTGTTGTATTCAATATCTTACTATTTTTCTATTCCTAGACCATCATTTGTTATAGAGATGTACTTTTCCCCCATCTTCTTTTTATATTGGCAAGTTTTTAATTAACTTAGGGCTTCCTGTGAAATCCGGAGTTAATATTCTTTTATCCTTTTTATCATCTATTGCAGAGTGACATATCAATAAGGTCAGGAAGAAAATATCACTTCTTTGACCCCAAATATCTTCTCTAGCATTAATCAGAGACCTCTGTTATGATTCAGTCACATAGAACAGCAGTAGTAGGTTTACTTTGCATAGTATCAATATATAAACGGTGTGGTGGCCAGAAGTCCCTCCTCCTCACACTATCTGTGAATTACATCCCTGGTAGAGCTTGCTGCTACACTATTTCTGTCACTCTCCATTATCTATTCAGTGGAAGTGCAGTATATTTCCGAACTGTATAAAAACATGTGCTGTATTAAGACTTACTCCTATGTTTAGTTATCTTTCATGCATACACTTCTTTTTCATGGAATCTAGAACTTACAGAGTTAATTCTGAAGGCCATGAAGTGTGATTGCTATGAGTTCTGGTCTTCCTGTGTGGATGCATTCTCTTTGTGGAAGCCACCACAGGGTTGATACAGTATTATTTATTTTTCTTCCATATACTTTTTGTACAAAGTAAGGACATCTCACCAATTATTTGATGACATAAGAATTCCTTGTGTGTTGCCATTTTACTTAAAAATTTTAAATAATATATTGTGCTAAATATTATCCCTTGTGCTGAAGGAAAATAAAGTTCTTTTCAGAGCAGGGAGTTTTATGTCTTACAGTATTCAGTGTGAAATAGGATGGAGATGTGTCATGAATCACAGTGCATACCAGGCTGAATTTAGAGCGTTTGTGTCCTGTGATCAGAGTTACCGGGTCTCCATGCAGGTAGGAGGGGGTTTTGGTTTTGGTTTTACTTTTTAGCACAGACTTAGACGGTTATACTATAAATAAGGTGAAAATTATAGGAATTGTTTAAATTGACCCTACAGAGTAACACTGACATCTTTCTGTAAATGGCTTTACTAATGCACATAAAGGCACTTCTCTTTACTCTTGCCCTTCTTTTTACTGCAAATCATTTAATATGTAAGCGGAGATCTGAATCATGGCTCATTTTTCTTTGCATAGTCCAGTTCTTTCCTCAAGCCAAATTTAGCCAGAAAGGAAAAAAATCCTATTTTGGTGCATGCAACACTGAAATAAAACAATGCAGCTTCATTTACAGTCTCCTTAAATCTGCATCTAAAAACATATATTTAGATATATGAAGTATATATGTTTATTAAACATCAGCACAATGATATTGATATTTTTAAAGTCAAGGTGAATTTTTAGCATACATTCATATGTATATATCAATATATTTATGTATTTTATATATCTCAACATATATGTATATCTTAGTATATCTGCATATATATTGAGATAACACAAATAACATGATTTATCAAGGGGGTTACAAATTTTAGGTATCTTGTGATGTTTAAATAAACTCACAGTATTTCAGTGCCTGGAATTTTTTTAACCTTTACATTTTAGTGATTTGCACTTTCTTCCCTTTTCTCAAGTACTCTTCAGATGAATTAATACACTCAAAATCAAAGTATTATGGCAAAGTGAAAATGATGGGTATTGCACACATTACCAGGGATTAGATCAGAGTAGTCCTGACGACCACTTAAAGCGTCTCATCTCCCCTCTACCTTTAAGACCTCCCCTTAGTTATTATCATTATTCCTTCTCTGGTTTTATTGGAATAGTATAAATTGGAATATGTCTTTGCCTATCATATATTAGTTCGGTTTTTCTCCATCCTTAACACTTGATGCATGACTCCTAAAAGTGGACTTTTAGGACATGTAGAAAACAAGTCAGGAATTTTCTTGCGCTGATTATATCCACTTGACAGATGTACTCTGAAACTTTCTTGTAGTCATTAAAATATGAAGTAAAATTTGAAACGCTTTGTGTGATATATTAGTGCTGTGACAAAAATATAGTTTAAGAAGGAAAATATTTCTCATAAGAACTCTCATCATATTCCTTCTATCTTCATGTTTTGGTATTTCTAGGAAATGTTTTCCTCTATTAAAGATAAGTACTTATAATTTTTTTGCAGTACTGCTCTGGAGCCTAGTTGAAATGCACATATTAGCTTATTTTAAACCTTCCTTTATCATTTGTGATTGTTAAAAGAAGGAAAGGTTAAAATGTGTAAGTGTTGGGTAAACTCAACCAACTTTTGATACTATTTTTTAGCAGGATAGCAGGATAGAACAACCTATTTAAGGGCTTCACCTACTTTTAAATCATGCACACTAAATTTTCTTTTTTTTATTTGTTTACAAATCTTTTTCCTTTTTATTCTTTTGCGTTTTATTAATGTTTATTGTAATGGTAGTTTGCCAGGAGTAGATGTTTTTAGGGGGTACAACCCAGTCAAAAAAAAACCCACATCTGTGTTTATAATGCAATATTTATGAACATAGGTCATATTACTTTAATATATCAGTACCTGATGGGTATGTGAATTATTTAAAATGAGCATCTGTGTACTATTTTATGGTATTTGAAATAAAATGAATTTTTAATGTTCCTATGTAATAAGATCTGCCAAGATTATTCCGGTAAAAGTTTTCAAATACATATGGGGAGTCAGCTGCAGTGCTTCTCCCTCACTTTGTAGCAAGTGTAAAGTTGGACTCAACCTTCAGTGATGTTTTCCTGCTTTAAAATGGGCTAATTACGTATATATTGATACACTATTATGTTAATAATTTTTGAGTCAGTTAAACTTCAAGCTTGCTTTGCCTGCCTTTTCAGTTTTTTTTTTTTCCTGGAATTAAAGCTATCCAAAAATAAAAACAGAAATATCAGTTTAGCTGATCTCACTTTGCCCCTGAATTTAGTAGTTTTATATAACAGACAACCTTAAAGGTTTTCTTAAAGAAAATTTTTCTCAAGGGAATTATTTAGACCTAGAAATGCTGATTTATGTTATCAATCTTTAAAAAACTCTTACTGTGATTGAGAGCATTAAGTGCTGGTTTCACCGAGGTTTCAGTTTGGCACAGCTCCTAAATGGACCCTCTGTTTACTGAAGTCATGGTCCCAAGCCCTCAGCTGATGTCTCTTGAAGGAACGCTCACTGAGCAACTCCATCCTCCAGAGCCTGCTAGCTTTTTACCTACCTATGCTCCCCATACATCAAGGCTGACGTAGTCCGAAAGGAAGGCAGAATTTGCACCTATGTTAGTTTGTGGTACCTATTTTTACTTTGGAAGAAATGATTTTCATTTGGGTGGATCACACTGTAGAGAGCTCCTTGCAGTGAAGTGGATGCCGAGCAATGTTTCTGAGCTGGACTAGCCGCAGAGAAGGATCTTACCTTACTCATGGCTGTGAATCATGTTAAGCCATTTATCTTAGCTGTCATGCAGTTTGCTAATTAAGTCATTCTAGGGGTTAAGGGAAGTGAAAGACTTTGAAATAATCATCACATTCTCAGAACAAAGCAGCAGCGGTTAGTGCTCTTGCCCAATCATTTTATTCTGATGTCTCATAAACCCAGAAATGAAAGATAAGTTTGGATCTTATTGTTGTATTCATCATCTTCCTCACTTTATCTGAAGAATGTGCAGAAGATATTTAAATAAGAAGTGATAAAGTATAGATTTAGGTTAGTTATTTTAAAATTTTTATCATCAAATGAAAACCTATTAATTGTGGAACACTTAGAAAATACAGAGAAATATAAAAGAAGGAAATTTAAAAATACCCATGATCCTACCATCTAGAGGTATAATTATTTAATGGATTTCATTCTGGCCCTTTCTATTCATATCTTTTCACAAAGTTTAATTATTGCTTTATATTTTGTGACATTTTCTGAATGCTTATTTCATAGAAGGCGGTGAGCTGAGAGCTTTATGTGTGTTATTAATGTTCACCACAGACTATGAGACAGTTAGTTTTTAGGAATGAATCTGAGACTTAGAGAGATTTTACTCAATATCAAAAAATTAGAAATTTGAGATTCCCTGTCTGTACAAGATGGCGTAGATCTGTTTCTCCCTCCTCCTCCCCACTAAGTACAACTATAAACCTTAGAACTAGTGTACGAGGCCAAAAAGGAGAGCTCTGAAAGGTGGTAAGAAGCAGGCCAGCTGGTTTGGGACCTCTGGAACAGAGGAACCGTGTACTGGTAGGACCTATTATTCATACATTCCCCAGCCAACACAAGAGCCGGCGAGGCCTGGCGTCTTCTGACTCCCCACACTAGCAGCATAAGCAGCTCCAGTAGGCCCTTTCCTTCCCTGGATCAAACAGGAGCAAGCCTGGCATCAACAGCAAGCGGGATCAGTAGAAGCCCCTCCAACAATTATTGGCCAGGGTATGCACTCTCCTTCCCTGACGGGGCTGAGAGGTACCTGGGCATTTAGTAGTTCCTGCTACAGGGGTCCTGCCACAACAAATGGCCCAGCCAAGTAGCTCCTTTGTCACTATGGGTCTGATACTACCCTCCCCTGTCCAGAGACACAAGGTAGCCAGGACACAGGTAAGGGGGATTCTGCCACAGTAAGTGCTAGGCCTGGGAAGCCTCTTCCAGCCTGTAGGCATTCTCCCTCTTCCACTGAGAAACAGCAGGCAGCCATACTTGGGGAAACCCCTTCCATCCTCTCAGCACCACTGGGAGCCTCACTGGCACCAGATAAATGAAGCAGACCAAAAGAACACTGCAAAGCCTCTGAAAATTAGACTGTCATTGAAGCCACAGCCCATAAAGATAGACCATGACCTGTATGCTGAACCTAGACAGGGTGACTGCCTAGAGAGAAGATCAGTAAGGGTATAGAAAGGCTGGACAACACAATCAGCCAATGACCTGATTGGCATTTCTAGAACATGCCACCCAACAGTGACAGAATGCAGACTTCTCAAGAGTTCACAGGACATTTGCCAGGATGGGAGACATCCCATGTCTTAGAGCAGACCTCAGCACCTTTAAAACAATTGAACTCATGCAGAGTGTGCTCTCTGACCACAGTGGAGTAAAACAAGGACTCAGTAGCAGAAAGACAACAGGAAGACCTCCAGGCAGGTGAAAATGAGACAGCACACTTCTAAGCAATATGTGGATCAAAGACATCTTAGAGGAAATGATAATATGTAGAATTGAATGGAAATGAAAACAAACATATCAAACTACGTAGGATGCAGCTAATGCAGTTCTGAGAGGGAAATGTATAGCACTAAATTTTACATCAAAAATGAAGAAGGGTCTCAAATCAGTAACCTAAGTTCCTACCTCAAGATATTAGAAAAAGAAGAGGAAAAAAACCCCCAAAGCCAGCAGAAAGAAGGAACATTAAAGAGCAGAAGTCAATGAAATTGAAAATAGGAAAATAATAGAGAAAATCAGTAAAGCAAGAAGGTGGTTCTTTGTTAAAAAAAAATAAAATTGATAAACCATTAGCAGGACTGAGAAAGAAAAAACGACACAAATCACTGGTATCAGAAATGAAATGGGATAACACTACAGATCCTGAAGCCATTAAAAGATGTAAAGGACAACTTTATGCTCATACATTTGCCAACTGAGAAGAAATGGACCAATTTGTCAAAAACTACAAACTACCAAAACTCAATCAAGATGAAGTAGATAATTTGAAGAGTTTTATAACCATTAAGGAAATGTGATGCAGGGTAGTGGTTGTGGTTACAAAAGGGCAACACCAGGGATCTGTGTGGTGATGGAAATATTCAGTATATTGGCTGTAGTGATGGACACACGAACCTACACATGTGCTGAAATTGTAGAATTACACACACACACAAACACACACACACACACAAGAACAGGTTAAATGGGAAATCTGAGAAAGAGCAGTGCATTATATCCATGTCAAATCCTGGTCCCAATATTCTATAGTTTTGGAAAATATTACTGTTGCAGAAAACTGAATGAAAGGTACTAAAAATCTCTATAATTTCTTACAAATGTGTGTGAATGTATAATTATCTCAATATAATTTTCAATTGAAAGAAAAGCTAAGAACTTGTTACTTTGAGTTGACCCCTGGCAGTGTAATTCCAGAACGTGTGTTCCCAGTGACACATTTACACTGCCATGTGATTTGAGACATTGCATTACTAGAAGTTTTATGCAATCACATGGATTCATACTATGTGTCAATTTAAAAACGTGTGTGTATATGTATAGATGTATATATGTATTTGCATATATATCTTTACTAGCAATGGTTAACACTAGATAATGTAGTTGTTTTTTTTTTTTCTATCACATAGTTTGAAAATTCCATTCAGTATTGGCAGCTGTGATCACCAAAGACTCTTTAAGTTCTAAGTGGCATAAATTTGACATGACCTGTTAGGCAGAACCAATTGAAATTGCCAATATGGTTGTCAAATTAGACAATTTTGATTTACAGAAATGGCAGTTTCATATGGTTCAAAGAAATTGCCGGAGCACAGGGGATTTCTTGGAAGGATCTTGTAGTAGGTAATAGGATCACAAGAACTGTGGAGGGGATGAGAGAGCTCTGGGGGTCTCTGAGACTGGAACCTGGGACACAATCTCTTTCCCCATTTCTTATCTTTTCTTCTTAGATATTGGGTTCTACTGCAGATGAGCCTTCTCTGTACTGCCTGCAGTGGGATCCTTGGTAGCCTCTAGGGTCTTATCCTAGCAGTCCTTCAGTCAGAAGGAAAGGGAACCTCCCTCTTCGAGGATTTCTTTGAAAAGATCCCAGGGAAGATTGAGATTAGCCTTGTTTGGGGCACATTCCCAACCTTCTCCAATCACTGGGGAAGGGGCAGTGATTGGCAAAGCAGCATGGGCAGCGTGGACCAGGAGATAGAGATTGTTGCTGTATGAAGGGGGTGGGAGAGGGGAGGGCACTTGAGGGGCAGCCCAGACATGACCACTGGGAACCAGGAGCTGCTGCGGTCCATGGCGGTAGTTATCAGGGCAAGATATCTAAATGATAGTAAAATCGTGACTGTAAAAATAATTTTAAAAATATGCTTAATTGTAATAGCTTTTGGGTTCAGTAGACACTTCCCCTTCTGTTAATGACAAACCAATCTATATTAGGGATTATCAAATATATATATATATATTTTTTTCTTTTATTTTGCGGTACGCGGGCCTCTCACTGTTGTGGCCTCTCCCGTTGCGGAGCACAGGCTCCGGACGCGCAGGCTCAGCGGCCATGGCTCACGGGCCCAGCCGCTCCGCGGCACGTGGGATCCTCCCGGACCGGGGCACGAACCCGCGTCCCCTGCATCGGCAGGCGGACCCTTCCCTGGTGGCGCAGTGGTTGAGAGTCCGCCTGCCGATGCAGGGGACACGGGGTTCGTGCCCCGGTCCGGGAAGATCCCACGTGCCGCGGAGCGGCTGGGCCCGTGAGCCATGGCCGCTGAGCCTGCGCGTCCGGAGCCTGTGCTCCGCAACGGGAGAGGCCACAACAGTGAGAGGCCCGCGTACCGCAAAATAAAAGAAAAAATATATATATATATATTTTAAAGTAGCATTTAAACAAGGAATATTGGTATGTTTTTAATGTGCATTTTTATTAGGCAAATGTATATTCCACTCTAAATTCATATAATCACTTCTTCCTACTGTACTTGAAGTCACATATCTAAGGTTGTTTGAAAGCAGGCTTTTGCCTAATGGGTATGAGAAGCAACAGCTGAATGTTTTAAATTTTCCTGTTACATACAGGATGTATGTTTTTGAAAACTTAAGAATGAAAATAGAAAGCATGCCCTCTCCAACTGAAGGTGTTTTCTTTGAAGCTTTCAGTCTGTAATTGAGATGCTGAACCTAACTATGATATATAAATAGTTATTTTTAGTAATATTACAAAAGTCAAATGTGTACTTGGAAACAAAACCCCAAACAGTACAGAATACTGACTCTTGCACGGATACGTTACTATTATGAAGTCTGACTTCATAACTCATCAGCACAGGAAGCATCAGTTTGAACAAATGCTGTTGTCTCCTTTGTAAAATGGTAGTGGACAGTCTTCTTGTCCACTCTGTTACCCAGTATGGCTTACATGAAGACCCATGTGAACCCCGCTTCAGTCCATTTCCAGGAAAAATATTTTCTCTGCCAGTGAATTTTTGTGTGTCTTTTGCCAGAAAACGAAAAGATACATGCTTTAAGTTTTTCTTTAGTGCCAGGACACTTAGGGGGCCAATTTAGTGCCCAGATGTAGTAATCGGCATCCTCAGATGTAAGCCATTCATTTGTACTCCATTCTGATTCATTCCTAGGTGTCTTGCAATAGCTTTTACTTTATCTGTCTGAAGCTCTGTTTTAAAAGAAGTGTCGATTCAATTTACCTGCATATCTGTTTACAATTTCTAAAGTATTTTCACAATCATAAATATTTGAACCTCCAAAATAACCCTGCATAGTTTAAATAGAGATGACACTGTGTTTTCCTTTAAAAACTCACCAGAACAAAAACAAGCACAGATGAACTTAGTATCAACGTAGACTATAGACTTCACAAGGGCAGGGACTCTCGCCTTCGCTGCTGTATCCCTAGTTCCCAGTATAGAGCTTGACACTCAATAAATGTTTCAAGATGATTGATGTTGAATAAACTTAAAAACGACTGGGCTCCTCAGAACTTGAAAGAACACAGAAAAACCTGTATTGGCAGAAGAGAGAAATGCACAGCCCCAGGAGACCAGAACATAGCTCAAAACAACCTGTCACAAGTACATTTCTTTGAAGTCTGGTGTTTTATCTTAAAAACTCATACACATTTAAAATTCTACTTCATATTTGGAATGTTTGCTCTATTGCAAAAATTATTTTAAATGTTATCTATCATAAAATAATATCATGCTTCTGGAAAATGCACTGTGTGTGTCCGAATACCCCTAACTAATACATCTCTGTTGCTTTTGAGAAATACAGATGTCCAATTAATTACATTCTGTTTGAGCACTATCTGTATGCAGATGACATTCAAATGCATGTCTTTTGTCTTTACCCTCAGTTCATCTTAGTTAATGGCAACTGTCTTTCCAGTTCATTGGACAAAAAAATTGTTGAGTCATCCATGACTTGCTTCTGTCTCTCACCGTCTACATCCAGTCTATTTGGAATTACTTTTATCTCTGCCTTGAGACTATATTCTGAATTAGATCACTTGTAACCACCCCTACTACTACCGTCATCTGACACCATTATCTCTTAAATTAATTGAACAAGGAATCCATTAGACTGAAGTGACTCTAATGCTGGTGGCCTTTGTAAGCAAACCAAAAGCTAAGCTTGTAAATGCCTCAAGGTTACAAAATCAAAACACTAAGGACAGCTGATCACAAACAACCAGCTTGGCTTTACTGTAGCCAATCAAATGATTTCCTTTGTTTCCGCACTTTCTCTATATAAGTTTTTACCCTGGCTCCTTTGGGGTGGCGTGCTTCTAACCACTTCCTGTTTGGGCTGCCTGATTCAAATTGATTTTTGCTCAGATAAACTCTTAACATTTTAAATATTGTCTCAGTTTGTCTTAGCATCTCTCACCTGGGTTTGTGCAGGAGCCTTGTAACTGGTCTTGCCATGTCTACCCCCCAGCGCCCCGCCCGCCTTTCTGCCCAGTGTCCATATGGGAACCACGTGACCCTATAAACACACAGGTCAGGTCATGGCCACACTTGACACAGCACTCTCCGGTGGCCGCCCCCTGTCTGGAGTGACCCTGCACACCCCTCTGTAACCTACATCCTACAGCCTCCCATCCTCCTGGCTCTCTGCCTAAGCCAGTCTGGCCTCCTTGCTGTTCCTCCAGCATGCCTGAGTTGGTGCTTCTTCAAGGCTTTGCAGTTGCTTTCCCTCTGCCGGACCAGCTCTCCCCCAGATATCCAGATGGCTGGCTCCTACTCTTCAGTTAGCTCTATACTCAAAAGTCACATTTGCAGTGAGGTCATCCCATCCATCCTATCTAAAATTTCACACCTACCACCAAGCATATCCCCCTTTCCCACTTTATTTTTTTATACTTATCATATCAGCATACTATATATATTTTACACGTTGAAGGTACTTATTATCTCCTCTTCCCTCTGCTTCCCTCCCCTGCAAAATACAGTCCTGGACTGTGAACTTGGTGAGGGTAGGATAAGATGGTACCTGCTACATAGAACAGGCATGCCAGGAAATCTTCATTTAATCCTGATCTGTCTCCAGAGTTAGCAGAATGCCCCCTTTTAACTCTCTGTCACTCATTTCTTGAGTCAGATCCCTAACACTCACCCTCAAAGTCTAAAGCCTACATCATGTCTTTAGGATATTAGGCCAGCTTTGTGTCAGAAATACTTCCGAGCCAGCTGTCTAATTGTGCTTGCTGCTTTCTAAAGGCGTCAGGGACAGAGCTTCTAGTGGAGGAAAGGAAGATGCTGTCTCCTTTCTGGTCGCTTCTTTAGTCCCACATGCACATCCCAGTGCGGTTCTATATGTTAGAAACAGTAAGCGCGGTTGTGGAAGTTGGAAGTCCCCGAGAGGATAAACGTTCTCCTGATGACTTGTTTCCTAAAGAGACTTGCTCATCAGGATGTGTATGTGTTTTCCTAAATGGTAGTTATTGGTCAGACATAATGTCCAGCACATAGTAAGTGCTCAGTAAATCATTTATCAATCAAGATAGGGCCCCTAAATGTGAATTTGATGATTTTAGTTTGTCCCTATACAGCTTACATGTGGTCTTCACGTATTTACATTCTGAAGCTCCAGGAGATATTATCAGAGGCCAGGCTACAAAGAGCATGTTTCCTTCCAGAATGCACTGTTTCTAACAAGCAAACTAAATAGGTTTTTCTGAATATGGATATAAATAAGATTCATTGTAGGGCTGGCCTTGCACTGGGAACTTATTTTTATAAGGAACCTGTAAGTTATGAATATTTCTCTTTTCAAAGTTTTCTTCTTAAATTCACATTTGCTTTCATTTTCTTGTTAAAATGGATTGAGAAAGATTAATTTTAACAAAAAATGCTAGTGGGGGGAAATACAGAGAAAATATGCAGTCATAATAAATATTTTAGGTCTCTGTCTTTTACCAACCGACGGCTACATTTACGTAGTTGATCTAGGACAGAATGCAATGCCATATCTCTACAATATGCCGCCTCAGAGCCAGCGTTCACCTGGGGAATATAATTTTATGTTTGGGAAACTGCATAGTGCCCGAGTGAAAAATGATTCCAAGTGCGAGGCAGATCCTATCGCCCAGGATTTCAGACCATCATGTAAAGTTTCCAAAAATAACTTGCCATTATCAGCTTTGACCGTTACCTTTAAAATAACATTTTTTCTTTGTTCAAGTAAAATACGCTTATCGTAGAAAATACTTTGGCATAATCTTCTTTAGGTTTGACATCCAAGAAGCGGTGTATGGGCTTTTAGTGCCAGCCAAAGGGTAAAGTAGCATAGACTACCGACTTCCTCTTCCCACGGTAGCTTCTGAGAAAGCACAGAAACTCGGGGAAATCCCGGTGCTGAGAACTAACAACAGAACATGAGGACCCCCTCGCGGAGACTGAAGGCTGCTTGAACTTTTGTGTAGCTGGGTAGCCTGTGACTGCAGCCTGTGCGGGAGGCAGCCGGAGGTGTCATGGAGGAAAGCTTTCTTAGCTATTCTTTCTAACTGTGGTAAAATATACATAACATAACATTTTAACTGTTTTTCAGTGTATGGTTCAGTGGCATTAAGTACATTCACGGTAAGTTTTGCTTTCACCTTTCCCACTGCCTTGAATTATATTTTCAGCCAAATTGTCATGCAAATATGAGGGCATAATAAGTACCTTCAGCTGTACAAGGCCTTATAAAACTTTCCATATGAAGGCCCACATTGAAATATTTTGGGAGAAGTATCTAAATATGTGGGGTAAGAAACACATGAGCAGCTCCAAGAGATAAGGGAAGTGAGGAGGAATCAGATGCCCTGGGAGAGTTTATTGAAGCTGTAAATGACAAAAAATAATATAATTTAATAGTGAGTTGGATATGCTTTGTTGAAGGAAGGACAGTCCTCGGACTCAGGGAGTACAGTGCCTCACAAGCAGGGGAGCATCGTTCCTGAGGGGTACAGGGTAAGAACGAGGTTTTTTGGAGTGTTAGAAGCAGCAAAACAGAAACAGGACAGTGGCTAGGGAGCTGGAGAGTTCCTGGTAAGGCTAGCAGGCCCTGTTTTCTAGGGTCAGGTGAGCTATAGCCAAACTGAGTTGGAGGATTGTGCTTGATGTGTTAGGTTCATTGACAGGTGTTTCCTGTAAGTGCAGGCTGATTTACGTTTTGATTTGTGATGTGGGCTGGACCAAAGTGAAGGACCAAACTAAACAGAGAGAGAAACAGGCACAGTAACCCAGGACTAAACTTCTAGACATTATCTGCATTATTTGGTTGAGAGGAAACCAAAGGGACTTGACGGTAGGGTGAATATGGATCTTGAGAGCAGCCACGTGCACATACAGAAAAGAGAAGGTGCAGCTTGTGAACCAGCAGCAGGAGACTTGACTTCCCTAATCAGAGATGGGAAAGGGGGCTGGGCTGGGGGAAGAAGACAGAAAGAAAGTACAGTAAGTGGGAAACGTGAAAAAGTGACCAGAGTCTAACGTGACATTAATCACAGTATATGTTACTGGCTTATTCATTATAAAGAGAAATCCTTAGGCTGAATAGAAAAACAAGATGCAAAAATGAGTTATCTACAAGAAATATACTTCAAAAAAAAGGCAGAGAAAGGTTGAAAATGAAAGGATAGAAAAGAGGTATACTGCACAAATACGATCCAAGAGAAAGTAGCGGTAACTTAAAATAAATATAAGGGAGAAAGGAATGTTATATACTGGTAAAAGGAGCATGGGAACGTCAAGACTACAAGAAGGTATAATCATCAAAAACATAGGTATCTAACAATACAGTCTGAAAATATACCAAGCAGAAATTGACAACTGCTGAGAGAGAGAGAGAAAATCAACAATTGTATTTGAAGATTTTTAACACACTGCTGTCAGAAACTTAAATCCTGAAGTTAAAAAATAAGCAGACGTGGAGAAGTCCTGAACAACACAATTAATAGGCTTGAGCTATTAGAAGTATGCCTAAGACTGTATACCTAACAGAGAAATGTGATTGTTTTGGGGGGGGGGCTCATGTGGAATGGGTATATATTATGCTATAAAGGAAGCTCAATAATTTCCAAGAATGGAAGTGATACAAATTAGGTTCCCTGAATATGTGCAATGTAATAAGAAATTACTCACAAAATGATAGCCCTCCCCCCAATAAAAAACCCCTTATGATTACAAATTAAATAGCATATTTCTAAATAACCCTTGGGTTAAAAAAGAAATAAAAATGAAATTACGGTATATTAGAATTGAAAGGTAGTGAAAACATTAAATGTCAGAATTGTGGGCTATAGTTCAAGCCGTGCTTAAAGGGATTTTATAGTCTGAAATACCTTTATCAGTAAACAAGAATGGTTAAAAAATAAGTGAGCCAAGCATTCAACTCAAAAGTTGGTATATATAAAAAAAAAAAAAAACAAAGTTCAGGGAAACTAGAAGGAAGGAAATAAAGTACCGAAGGCAATAAAATACAGAACAATGATAATAATAAATGATAGAGAAGGTTAAGAAAATCCAAAAATGGATCTTTGAACGATGGACCTCTAAGAGACTAAACATGAAGAAAATAAAATGCAAACAGGAGATAGGCTATAGACCAAAGACATTTTCAGATGAAAAAAGTATTGGAACAAATATATGCTAATAAATTTGGAGGGGGGAAATTAAATTAAATTAATAAAATTTCAGAAAAAATATAAAAGGTCAAAGTTGTCATGAGAAGAAATAGAGAACATGGTTTGACCAAGGTATGATTAAACCAGGCAAGGAAATAGTCGTCAAAGGCCTCTTCTCCCAAAATCTCTAGGGGAAATTTTATAGGTGATTTCTGTTCAACTTTTAAGAAACAGTCCATTTTTCTCAGTTGTCCCAGAAGTTAGAAGGTAAAGAAAAAAATGCTCAGCTCATTTTATGAAGCTACTGTAATCATTATCAGAAAATCTATGAATGTAATACTGCACATTTAAAAGAATGGAGGAAAATAATATTAGTGCATCAAAAACATTTGATAAATTTCAACACCTATTTATGATTTTAAAAACACACATGCACGTAACAAATTAGTAACGAAAGGGAACTTCTTTAAGGTTACATACCAAAAACTGTACCAAAGATTGCACTTAATGGAGAAATACTAGATACGTTCCCTCTGATACTGGGAACAGGACAAGTATACTGCTGTAAGTTACAGTTTAGTGTAGGAAATAATGTGTCCTTCCAGGTTGTCAAGTGGAAGGAGAGGTAGTATTCTGGGTCAGATACTTAAAAAGTTGCTGGAAGCACTCGGAGGAGCAGGTTTGGGGGAAGGAGTTCAAGATCACATCACTGCATTTACACTCAAAGGACAGAGGACAGGAAGGTGCTGCTGCTACCACTGCTGCCATTGTCATTACATTTGCTCTTGTGCGAGTGTGGGGAATGGGTTGAGGAGGGAATCTGTACATAAATCAGCCCATACATAGAAACGGTGGTTACATGATACTCCCTTCATGAATGTGGTACAATTTGTGAAAGCTGCCCCTTACTGTTAGGTATTTAGATTGTCTTAGGGTTTTAAAAAAGCACTGTAATGAACATCGCTGCAAATATTTATTTGGTCACATTTGAGGTTATCTACTTAGAAGGAACAGTGCTCTGGCATTTACTAACTGTAACCTCAGCCAAGATATTTCTCCCCTTTGCCTTACTTTCTTCATGGGTTATTGTGAGACCTGTAACAGGATTAGAAGAGTGTCTGACACAGAATAAATGCTTGGTAGCTTATTACCATGGCGTTATTCCTAGAAGCAGAAGCACTGGGTTAATTGGTGTTAACTTTTTTTTTTTAAGACTCATCATTCATTTGTTCATTCAATAAATATTTATTAAGTGCCCACAATATGTCTTGGTACTTAGACAAAAGTGGAACTAAATTACCACAGTAACAACAAAAATAAATAAATAAAACATAGCCTATATTACATGGTAATAAGTGTCACAGATGACGATAAAGCTGTGGTTAGTTTTCATGGTACTCTGATTCAAGTGTGCGCCGCACTTGGGTCATCTACTCATCACTTCGTCCTTCATTTTGTCATTCCACAAGTGCCAGCAAGAGATGGTAACCCCCTGAGGTTTTCCTCTTATTCATCATTGTTTCCTAGTCAAGGTGGGGGTTAAAATGCTTGGCCACCTGCCAGCTGTATCACATCCTCCATGGTTCTCAAGAGGGTAAGAGATTTGCTGTTTGAACCCGTGTCATAAGTGGCAGCATATGGGCCATTTATTTACTATGTTAATCCTTGTTAGTCAGTGACTTTAGACAGCTCTGATAGAGCATTCCTAATTTCTGGCTTCTTTCCAGAAGGAAGTGCATTCCTTCGTGGTGCTTCCATAACTCTTTGTACCTCTGTTAAAGCGATAATCACCATCCTTCTTTGTATGTAGTGCACGTATTTTTTTCCCTCCCTAGATTTCAGATTCTCCTGGTCGGGGACTATGGTGGCTCGTCACTGAATCCCTCAAGTGGTTAACATTCAAGGAGTTTTTGTTGAATTGAATCTTTTTTGTTTGTTTGTTTTTTAAAGGACTCTTTATTTTTATTTATTTTTTATTTTTTAGTAATTTATTTATTTATTTTTGCTGTGTTGGGTCTTCGTTTCTGTGCGAGGGCTTTCTCTAGTTGTGGCAAGCGGGGGCCACTCTTCATCGCGGTGCGCGGGCCTTTCACTATCGCGGCCTCTCTTGTTGCGGAGCACAGGCTCCAGACGCGCAGGCTCAGTAATTGTGGCTCACGGGCCCAGCTGCTCCGTGGCATGTGGGATCCTCCCAGACCAGGGCTCGAACCCGTGTCCCCTGCATTAGCAGGCAGACTCTCAACCACTGCGCCACCAGGGAAGCCCTGTTGAATTGAATCTTGACCTTCCTCCTTGGTATCCTTTGGACTTCTTTCTGGTAAATATTCAGCCTGTCCCCCAAGGTTATTCATTGCCACATTCAGAAATGATTTGCACCGACAATTTATAATAAAGAGCAGACCCTTGGCATGATTTATGACTCCACTTCTGGTGACATATAGATGTGGCCTTTGGCAGGCTCCCTGATATGAAATGATTTTTTCCTAAATTAACCTCGTCTTGCAGTATCTTTGATGCGTACTGTTGGTCACCAGGTCCCTTCAAACACCATATTCCAACAGGTTTTGCTCCTACATAGGAGCATATATCCATTTTATGCTGTTAATAAAATAGAAAATATTTTCCCAAAGAAATTATAGACAGGGCTTCCCTGGTGGCGCAGTGGTTAAAAATCGGCCTGCCAATGCAGGGGACATGGGTTAGAGCCCTGGTGCGGGAAGAACCCACATGCTGCGGAGCAACTAAGCCCGTGTGCCACAACTACTGAGCCTGCACTCTAGAGCCTGCGAGCCACAACTACTGAGCCCACGTGCCGCAGCTACTGAAACTCATGCGCCTAGAGCCTGTGCTCCGCAGCAAGAGAGGCCGCAACAGTTAGAGGCCGGTGCACTGCTATGAAGAGTGGCTCCCGCTCGCCGCAACTGTAGAGAGCTCTCGCACAGAAACAACCCAACACAGCCAAAACTAATAAATAAATAAATTTATAAAAAAAAGAAAGAGACATTATAGACAAATTGATTTCTTATCTTTTTTCACTAGACCGACATTTAGTTAACTTCTCTACTTTATCACTGAATATTTTAGATGGCGTAGTGTTTTCCAGTACACATTACTGTTGGCAGTTCTGTAGACCTTAATTTTCTTACTGGAAAAATTAATGTTGTTGTTGTTTTTGTTTTTTTGTGTTTTTTTGTGTGGTACACGGGCCTCTCACTGTTGTGGCCTCTCCCGTTGCGGAGCACAGGCTCCGGACGCGCAGGCTCAGCGGCCATGACTCACGGGCCCGGCCGCTCCGCAGCACGTGGGATCTTCCCAGACCGGCGCACAAACCCGTGTCCCCTGCATCGGCAGGCGGACTCTCAACCACTGCGCCACCAGGGAAGCCCTAATGTTTGTATTTTTTATACTTATTTACTCATTTAAAATTTATATCTTGCTTAGTTCTAAAATGCATTTAAAGTTGGTGAAAAGGATACAGAGAGTACAAAAACAAATGTATCAGAAGTGAAGAAAAACAAGGAAAAAGAAAAGTTAGACCCTCAAACTAGAGCCAGATGTGAGGCTGATAGAAGCACGCAGAGCCTGGGTTGTTCGCCATGACTGTGCCTGATTTTAGTGATATGCTGTGTTGCAGCCAACAGGCAAAGGGAATCCTAGCCAGTTGCCTGGTTCCCAAGGCTCATCACATAAAGCAAGCTCTTTGTTTCAAAGAAGCACAGATATTCAGGATGCTAGGACCAGAGGCTATGTTTCTTGAGAAGTTGGAAGTGGAGGACAGTGGGGCTTAATGAGCAGCGTCTCAGTGGCATCCTTATAAAGCCCTGTGAAGAGTCCCAAGGGCATCCAGTGCAGCCTCTTTCCACGTGGGCAGTGAGGTCCCCCTGACACGGGAGCCAGGATGAGGAGTGAAGGCTCTTCACTGGATGGTCTCTCAGGCCCGGCAGTTCTCAGAGATCCTCTGCTAGAGAGGCCAGGGTGCCTGTGCAGCCAGGAATCATTGGCTTCTTTTGCACTTAGGCAAGGAACTTTTCACTCTGTCAGCATGCGTTACAAAGCTGTTCTTTTCGGAGGAACAGTTTTCCCTTAGACCTGTTAGGGTCTGTTCTGTTCTTTGTGCCATACAGTTGGCTCTTGGTTTACTGTTGTAGTGGGAACTGTGTCCCCTTGTGCGTCTTACGTGCGATATACCCCCATCTTCCTTTGAGGCTGCCTCCTTGGGGCTCAGAGCCCTCCTCTGCCTTTGGCCTTAGGACTGTTATGTTCTTATCACTGTTTTCTTCACAATTCTAAATCGTGGACAACAGCTCCATCATTTGAGAGAGGTGGGGGCAGAAACCACTGGCTCTTCATCTTCTGTGTAGCACTAGCATCCAGTTGGTTTGGGAGAAGCCTTAGGCTGCTTCATCCCTGTTTTGTTTTGGTTTTCCCCCAGTATCACTTAATTAATGGTTCCGTTTCCCCAGACTACTCTCTGCCTCTCACTGGATGGCGAGGATTCCCATTTAACCCATCGCTCCTGTGAGGATCTGTCCAATTCTCTCTTATGTGGGGATAGTTCTTGTTTTCTAATGATGGTTTTATTTATAAAGACACGGTCATTAACTTATGTCACAGATGGCAGTGGCCTGGCCGTATCCTGCAGCATGGCATGCCGTGGCATGTGAGAGCAGTGTGATTTACTGCATCAGTGGGTCCCTAAAGGCATTTAAAGCTTTGCTCCACAAAATGCTGTATTTTAACTCAAACTAATGTTCTTTATTTTGTCCAGTGATTTTTGTTAATACATAAATGCTTAGAATTCATTATAATCATAGTTTGCTTGCTTTTCTTTCATGCTTCTTTAATCTATGGTGATTTATGTGTTTACCATCTGTAGTATGAATTTCTCTGTCAGAATATGTACTGAGATATTTGTACTTACAGTACACTCATTTGTTTTACATTCCCCAGGGAGCTAATATATTTTTCTCAAATATATTTATTTAATGAAATTAGGATCTTCCCATTGAAATGCTTATTTTTAAAATTCCAGTTAAGTATTTGATGTTATGCAACTTAATTTAGAGTTGGATTATTGAAGTTGATTATTTACTTAAAAGTAATTTCTGGAGTATCTATATCTCTCTGTCTCTCTCTATATATAGATATATAAACTTATTTTAGATATTTTATATTACTGGTCTACAAAATATTGGTTTTGATGGTATTGTTCTTATTCTAGGCTATCTTTGTTGTTAATGAGGTAGCTTTTTTTTTTTTTTTTTTTTTTTTTTTTTTTTGCGGTAGGCGGGCCTCTCACTGTTGTGGCCTCCCCCCTTGCGGAGCACAGGCTCCGGACACGCAGGCTCAGCAGCCATGGCTCACGGGCCTAGCCGCTCTGCGGCATGTGGGATCTTCCCAGACCGGGGCACGAACCCGTGTCCCCTGCATCGGCAGGCGGACTCTCAACCACTGCGCCACCAGGGAAGCCCCCTGAGGTAGCTTTTTGTTTTAGAGTTTGTTATAAGGGAATTCCCAAATTCACATCTTTTAAAAAGTATTAGCTCATTAAGACCCCTTTTTAAAATCAGCTTTGAGGAGTGTACGGAGCTCACTGAATACAGCATTCTTGGTAGTTAGAGAAGAGGGCCAAATTTTTAGCTTGGACAAGCAATTCCAGCATGAGTTATGAGGAAGTGTAAATTGACCTATTAATGTTGAGTTAAATCCGCTGTCTGTGTTTTTTAAAGCTAATCGGGGGCCTCCCTGGTGGCGCAGTGGTTGAGAGTCCGCCTGCCGATGCAGGGGATACGGGTTCGTGCCCCGGTCCGGGAGGATCCCATATGCCGCGGAGCGGCTGGGCCCGTGAGCCATGGCCGCTGAGCCTGCGCATCCGGAGCCTGTGCTCCGCAAGGGGAGAGGCCACAACAGTGAGAGGCCCGCGTACCGCAAAATAAAATAAAAAAAAAAAAAAAAAAAAAAAAAGCTAATCGGTAAACCTCTACCTACCCCTTAAAAAGTCATCATTCTCTCTTCTCATCCTATTATTCCCTCCTCTTACCCAAGTTACTCCCTTGCTATTCTATTAGGAAAATTTTCAAAATCTACTTGTTGAACATCTAAGTACATAGGATTTACTGGCTAACTACCAATGCCTAACCATCAAAGAAAGGGCACTTGACCCATTAAATTAAACCTTTAGATCAGCAAGAAGTGACTAATTTTTTTTAATTCAATTCAACAACCATTTACTAGGTACTTACTATGTTCAAAATACTGTGGATAATAAGAGGACTAATAAGTCAGTAGTTTCTAGTTTCAAGTAACCTTCATTCTTGCTTTTTTCTATTCCTTTGCTGGAACTTGTTGACCTAAAATAATAAAACAGCCACTTATTTTTACCAGCAAAATGGGTTCATTCAGGAACAGCAAAGAATTGCAATCAAGGACATGTGATCTCTGGGGAAGCACAGGCAATTCCAGAGACAAAGGAGAGGAACAGTCTTTTGTAGAGGAGAAGGGGGAGTCGGGAGGGGCTGTTACAAACAAAAAGGCCATTGGAGGAAACTGGGAATTTTCATTGGCTGAGTTGTGACAGTCTCTCATTGGCTGGGCTGTTGCTGAGCAGGGAGAAATGCTTCCTTCCTCTTGCTGAGTGGTAAAGTAATAACCTTCTTCCTGTTGGAGATGCAAATGTATGTCTCTTCCTGTTGTTTCTACAATTGATGTCGAGTAGTAGGGTGTGGCAGCTCTCCCTTACGGTCTCCTGACTCCAATTTAAATGGAGTTTCTGTTAATTAAGTTGTTTAATGGTATTTCATGTATTTTTGTTTTGTTTTGTTTTTTGCGGTACGCGGGCCTCTCACTGTTGTGGCCTCTCCCGTTGCGGAGCACAGGCTCCGGGCGCTCAGGCTCAGTGGCCATGGCTCACGGACCCAGGGCATGTGGGATCCTCCCGGACCGGGGCACGAACCCGTGTCCCCTGCATAGGCAGGCGGACTTTCAACCACTGCGCCACCAAGGAAGCCCTCATGTATTTTTGTAAAGAAGTTTTTTTAATGACAATCCTCGGCAAAAATGCCTCATTGGAGAGGATGTGGAGCTTATTTGGGATTAGGATCCCCTAGATCCTCAGAGGGCAAGACTATGGGCATAGTGGGTGGGCATCAAGACCTGGGCTTGGTGTAGACATCAGGTCTGACCGGACTGGAGTAATGTCTCCATATGCTGTATAAGGTGCATGGACCACTGAATGAGCATAGGAGAGACAGCTGGAATGTGCCAGAAAGAGCACAGATTAAATGAGACACACATATAAAACGGCCTAGCACATTGCCTCACAGCTCAATAAATGGTGGCTTCTATTATTATTCTGTTATTTTTTTTTATTCTGATGAATATGCTTCAGTGAAGATAGACAGCCATTCATTAATGGCTGCTTATGGAGTGCCTGTTATGTGATAGGCACGGTACCAGGTAAAGAGCATTTCACTGCGAACTACACAGACCAGCTCATTGCCCCCATGGAACTTGTAGTTCTGTGGGGGATTCAGACGAGTGCACGGGCTAAACAGCATGTGTGATGGTGGCAAAATACACAGTGCCATTTGGAATGTGTTCTCCTGAAGAGGGGGTACAGGAAGCATTCCCATTGGAAGGGGTGTTTCAGCTGGAAGGTGGGTAGCAGTTGGTGAGAGGAGGAGGTGAGGGGAGCGCCGTTCCAGCAGAGGCAGCATCCGGCGTGACCACCCCGAAGTGAGGGAGAGTGCAGGGCACCCCCGGAACTCGTGTGCAGCCCAGGCCAGGGGCCAGGTGGGCCCTGCGCGGGCAGTGCCTCTAGCTTGCTCTGAAGGAGTCTGCACTTTATCCCAGAGCAGTGGGGGAGCTGTAGATTAAATATTGCTGCGATCTGACAAAATACTTAGAAAAACTTCTCTGGCCTCAAGGTGGAGAACGGTTTGGGCTGATGGAGGAGCTGCTGCAGAACCAGAGGCAGCGGCAGAACTGGGGCTGGCACTGGGCCCGGGGCTGACACTGAGCAGCTGTGACCAGGAGGGGCAGAAGAATGCAGAGTGCCCCACAGAGGTGTGGGCAGCGGGCAGAGTCAAGGCTCAGAGGAGGCTGACCAGAGGGCCCTTCTCGGGGGGCCGGTCTTGGGCTTCTGTAGACTCCTCAGCAGTGAGAAATGGGGTGGATCTGTTAGCTCGAGGGCCCAGGGAAGAACTGGCATTAGGGAGCCAATGTCACTGGGCAACAGTAGATCAGCTGTCCCCTGAGGAACGGGAGCGGTTGCCGTGCCCAGCCCGGAAGAGGTGCAGTCACGGTGCGTCTCTCAGTCCCACCCTGCACCTGGCGAATGAGCGCTTCCTCCAGAGCCAGCCTTTGAATGGGAAGGACAATAATCAAATGCTCCTCTCCCCGGGGCATGGTGCGTTATCACGATTAGCTTAGGGCCAAAGCTAAACCCAAAGACCAAAGGCTTTCTGGGAACGCAGCTGCCTGTGGTGGCTGCGGCCACGAGCACTGTGAACTCTGCTCTTCCTTTTCTCTAAGGCAGCCGGGCACCCTTCAGGCCCCTACAGTTCTTCCCATTTGCCACTCCTGTTCCAGTGCTCATTAAGAAGAAAAAGAGAGACAGAAGAAGAAAGAAAGGACAGGAGAAGAAACCTGAATGTGGGACCAGGTCAAACCTAGACGCTGTGTTTTTTTATCTTTTTTTTTTTTTTTTCCTGACGGCTTCATCAAGTCTACATGCATTTATTGACTATTTACTAAAGACAGGCTGTATTTTAGGTGCCATTCTTTGCGGAGTCCGTGTTCTGAAGATAGGGTGTGTTGCAGGATTCCTAATAGTTTACTTTGAAGAGTGGACAGACTTGGCTTCACAGTGAGGGCTCAGCTGTCCTTCCAAAGCAGACTCTGTAGTCCCTGAATTGACCTGGTTTGTGAATTTCTGCCGTGAACTGTTGCCAGAACCTGGGTTTAAGGAACCGGTGGGGCTAGTGTGCTGTTGCTGAGAGTAGATGAACCTGGGAAGGTTCCCGGCCTCCTCCCCACGGCCTTGACCCTCACCAGCGCTGGCTTCAGGGTCCTACCATTTGCAAAGCGCGACCTCCATTCCCCTCCATACCATCTCCCTCCACGCACACATTCCAGGCAGCTAAAGCAGCTTATAAAGTAGTTAGTGCAACACAGCACTGCCTGGTTTCATGAAAATCAGAAGGAAGACATTTCACTTAAAGTTACGAAGCAAACCAATTACTCAACCAAATAAAGGAATAAAGAAGGAACATGTGACAAAAGGTGAAAGAAAGCTGGAAAGAAAGTCTTCTGAGATGAATAAGTTAGAGTTCTAGGACTGAGAAAAGAAGCAGTTATCAGGCTCACAGATTAATAATGTGAAAGGCACTTTCTCTGGATTAGAGAAAACGTCTGAGTGTGAGCTGTCCTGTTGGAGCCACTTTATCTCCAAGTGCAGGAGAGTCATTTTCTGAGTTGCTCCTTCCAGCCCCCTCCAGGTTGTTTGAATTATCACTGCTTTACACTCATGAGGAGCCCAAAGAACGCCCCCTTTGCCTCTCAGAAGACAAATCCTTAAGTTTGAGTTGACATTTGTCTTAGCTCTAGCTCCATGACACAATACCATAGATTGGGAGGCTTAAACAACAAATTTCTCACAGTCTTGGAGGCTCGAAATCCAAGATCAATTTTCTGGCCAGTATGGTTCCCAGGGAGAGTTCTCTTCCTGGCTTGCAGACGGTCACCTTCTTGCTGTGTCCTCACATGGTGGGGAAATAGAGAGAGTGGAGAAAGCACAGGCGCTCAGCTGTCTCCCATGAGGACTCCACTCTCACGACTTACCCTAATCGTAATTACCTCCCAGAGGCCTCATCTCCAAACGCCATTGCATTGGGGGTTAGGGCTTCAACATACGAATTTTGGGGGGACAGAAACATTTAGTCCATAGCAGCGTCTCATTTAATATGTTTATTTAAGCTGAAAGAATACATTTATACATTTTCTGGAGAAAAAAACCCCACATAGGCTATAAACAGTGGTTTCAGCTGGCTTTTGATATTTCAAGATCAAGAAAAATCTAGAGATAAACAATAAAATTCCATTAAGTAGGAGCTTCAAAGGGACCGTCTTAGTAAAGGCAGTAACTGTTTAGAGAAAATTTGGGGGATCAGCTTATTAATAGCATTCAAACCCATCAAGCTTTCTTTGTTCTTTAAAGTTAAGGGAATGAATTAAAAACAAACTTCCCAGTCTATCATGTATCATTGAAACCCAAAACACAATAGCATTGTCTTGTTACAAACCAGGAGGCTGTAAATCTATTATTTATTTTTTATTAAAGGTGCAAGCTCCAGAGGTAGGCCTGTGAATAGCCAAGAGAAATAGGAGATGAAGCCTTTCATCTCTGCTCAGTTGTACCCCATGTGACCCAGGTCAGCAGTGATTCAGTGTTCCTGCTTCTCTTATGAATGTGTTTGTTTACCTGGACTATGTTCAAAGGTACAGAAAAAAGAAAGGGAAAAATGAGGAAAATCACAAATCTGACTTTACATTTCAGAAGAGAGTTAAAATTGTAATTAGAGACAGGTACCCTACCATTTCCAACTCTCAACAAAATTTTTTATCAAACCAGTTGTGCTTTGGATCGCTCACGGATCATTATGAACAATGTAGAATGGTAATGCTGTGCTATTCAGACTTCTCTTTTATGTCTATCACCCCCAAGTAGGTAGGTCTCTTGGGGTCACCACTGTTTACAGAGTAGGTAGTGTCCTGCCCCAGGTGAAGGCTTCTGAAATTACACCAGACACCTGGGGTCTGACTCTGAACTAGCTGGGGGCATCTGGAGCAGGTAGGCAGCATGTTGCCTGGTTAGAGAAAGCCTGCATCTTCCTTGGGGGACCAGTGAGCAAGCACAGAAAACATCGAGCAGAGAATCCCAACTGGGCAGCCGGGTGGCAGTGGTGACAACGGGAGATCCCTGGTGTCTTAATATGGTGGCCTTTGAGGGAACTGATCCAGTTAATGGATTCCATGCCCTCAGCTATCCAGCAAATAACTTCTTTACTTGGATACTAGTGTTGCACTATAGTAAAGCAGTCAGTATCTTTTAACTTGCTAGAAAAGAGCAAGCCATAATCAATTCTACCAGTTTTCTCCAGTGTAGGAGACATTACTTACACCTTTGTGAATTAGGCACGGTCATGTATGTGGCTGTGTTTTGTCTGCTTTAAGCCCATGTGAACAAACTAAAAACAGTGTTTCTTTATTGCCCTGGAAACTAGAGCTTCTACATTTTGTTCCTGATGCTTCCTTGATTCAGGTGGAAGGTGTGTGCTTAAATTATATACATAGTATCTGCAAAGCTGAAGTCAGCTGCTGTTTGTTGGGACTGTCTAAACCTGCCTCTGGGGAAGGGCACATTAATTTCCCAGCTAGCTGGTGGGCATCTGAGCAGACAGTAGACTTGCTGTGCATCTGTTTGCACGTACCCGCTGCGGACAGACGTCCTCGTCTTTCCTTGGTGCCTTTGTACCACCTCCTGACTTGAGTCCTCGTGTCCAGTCCACCTCAGAGACGGGGCCGCATGTCAGTGCCCCTGGAGACTGGCCTTGTGGGACGGTTTCACCCGCCCCTGAGCCCGTTCCACACCGAGTCCAGAGGCTCCTGCGTCTGGAATCCTAGATCCCCTGCAACGCCCACAGACCGGCTTGGCACTTCCTTTCCTTACGCTTCTCTACAAATCATCGTCTAGTCCTAGTAACAATCACGGCAGTAATAACAGAGCTCCAAGGCTGGTGCTGTTACTTGCACATTTTACAGACAAGGAGGAGGAGGCTGGGAGAGAAGGGTGCCCAGCCCAGGGTCCCCAACCAGCAGGTCCTGGTGTCAACCTGAGCCAGGCCGTCTGACTGCAGAGCTCTTCGCTGAGGCACGGCGCAGTCCCTCGGGCCCCTGGGAGTTGGTGTGCGGGGTCGGGTCCTTCACGCTCTCCCAGCTCTAACGCTGCAGCCACGCCCGCCTCACGTGTAACCTTCTGTGCACCAGGTCCTCTTGAAGGTTTCCGTCCCTCTGCGTAACCCCCATGGAAGTCTTTCATTTTCCTGCTATTTACTGATCTCTCTCTGTGTCAGACCCCGTGCTAAGAGCTTTCCATGTCTGTTGAGTTAAATTGAAGTAAACTGAGCATTTCATTCCGCAGCAGCAAGGAAAGCATTCCTATTTTACTAATGAGGGACCGGGCCCACATTAAATTTTCATTTGGTTGTATCGTCCCACAACCATGTTACAAGCTTCTTGAGGGCAGAGTCGATAATTTCCTCATTTTCCGTGTTCCCAGGCGACCCCTAATATGTCCATACAACAAAGAGGCTTGCAGTGAGTGCCTTGATTAATTCAGTTTAAAGGAAATCTCAGGCTATAGAGAAATGATCAGGGTAAGAAAGAACAGGAGAAGTGGTCAGATGGATCCTTTCGATTCACCTTATACCGACGAGGGAGGTGGTGAGGTTCCTTTCTTTTCCTTCCCCTCCCTTTTTCTTGATTTCATCTTTTTTTTTTTTTTCCCCTGTAGTTTGCATTATTTTCCCCTAAAAGGGAGGCTTTATGAAAGTAACATCAAGGCTAGTCCTTCCGTTCTGGTCCTTGTTCTGATCGTGCAGTAAAGGAAGCAGTGTTCCTTCCGTCTCTGGTAGGCCTTTGGCCGTGCCCAGCCCAGCCCTCCCTCCCATTTTTCCAGCGTCCTCTTTCTCATTTAGCTCTGTGGCCTGAGCATGGCAAGGACTTTATTATCCAGGACCTCCGCCGCGCTGGGGAGGAAGACACACGTGGCAGGTCGTGGCAGGTAATAAGGGACTTACACAGGTAGTGGGTGTGCATTCAGGAATCCAGGAGCCTGAGGGAGACTGTACTCTCGAGGTCCCGCTTCTGTTACTCAGGCCTGAGGAGGGCGAGGGGGTGGGAGTGGGGGATCAAAAGCATTTTGATAAAGAAACTCAAATTGGAGACTCTGGACAAATGGGTGTAAACGGTCTCCAAGCCTCTGGTTGTTTCTTCCATTTAGTCCCTGACCATAGCCATGTGGGCCGTACATCAGCATGACTTTGTTTATAGCTCTCAGTCTAATGAGGATTATCACTTATGCCTGCGGGTATGTAAATCTGGCAGTTCTTGCTCTAAAATAACATTCTCTGTCTTTTGGGGAGTAAACTGCTTTCTCAGTAAACAAGTTTTCAGTTTATTATGTTACCATTTAGAAACTTTCCTCTTCTTGCTCCAAATTGCTCTTAAAGGTGACTGATTCATAAAGGATATTTTATTTACCTTGAAATAAGATTCTGTTTAGAGCAGTTTTAAAACACAAGGAGAGTCAGCAGTCCCTTGCTAGAAGGATGCGAGGAGCTTAAAACACTGGAATCCACATCTGTATTTGTCTTTGAGAGGTTGTTTCTATCCAGTTTATGACACTTATTTCTGACTCATTCACTGAGTCGCTCGCTATTATGTGCAAGACTCTCCACTTGGGGGTCTCCTTAAGATACAGAAATGAATAACATACAACCATTCTCTGGCCCTTGAACCTCTACACTTTGAAAGGGGAAATAAAACAAGTACTAAAATGAGAGGCAGAGAGTCCTAAGTGCCCTCTGAGAGGTCTGGTGTGCAGAGGAAGGCACAGGTGGGAAGACCACATATACCTGTAAGATCAGAGGAAATGGCACAGAGAAGGTGGCATCTGGACAGCAGATTTATTCAGTAGTAGATAGAAGGTGGGGCAGGCATTGCCGGTGGAGGGGCTGTTAAGGACAGAGGAAAGCACGGGGCCCGTGGAGCCCTGGGAAGTCTAGTCTGGTTGGAGTGAAGGTTAGATGCCAGCAGTCTAGTAAGGAATAGGCTGGAACCCTGGTTTGGGGTCAGGTACCAGCCATCCTTCACCATCCCGGGAGGAACCAAATGGCGGTCTGAAGTGGTTGATGGTGGAGAAGTTTCTAAATTTTATAGAGCAAGAAAAGTAAACTGAGTTGAATAATTTTTCCAAAGGATGTTTTTTGAATGTAGTTTGGAGTGTTCTGAGGAAAAAAAGGTCTGTGCTTTAATTAAGTTTGGGAAATAAGCAGGTCTTTATTACAAGATTGCTTAGTGCCTTCAATATGCTTTGTGACTTTCTGGATGGAGGATGTATTTTGTGCCATTTCCAGTGTCTTGGACCATAAACCTGTGTGGGACACAAGCCAGGAGCACCTTGTTGGTTTCCCTTGGCTGCCTCCTTCTGTCTTCTGCCAGGAACTCCCTGCCCCAGCCCCGCCTGGCCCTCTGTCTGGGCTGCATTCTGATTCAGTTGCCCCTCCACTCCTGGCCTTGGGTAAGATGTTTCATGACAGTGTTCCTGATGGGGCAACCAAGGGGTGGGGGTGATGCAACCTGGACTTTCTGGGGGAGTTAGCTTCCCAAGAGGTTAATCTTGATCAATAGGCGTTGGGAGGGGGCTGGGCTGGTGGAGTTCCTGTCCTTTGTCTCTTCACAATCTGTTCCATGGTATGCTTCTCCTGAGAACTTTTCAGAGAAGCCACACATGCCTGGACATGTCTGCCAAGTGAGCTGATGTGTCTTTGAGTCTGTGCCATCACAGCCTCTGGGGCGACCCAGTACTTACATCTCTCCTTGCCTCAGATCTCTGTTTCTCTACGTCCTCTGACCTAGCTTGCACTTTGCAAATAAAATGTCAGCACTTAATCCTTGCCTCAGGCTCTGCTTTCTGGAGGACCTGGGCAAAGGCAGAATCCTGTTTGTGTTGCGCATTCGAGACCGGTGTTTCACAGGGCTCACTTTGGGAAACAGTGTGATGGCTGCTTGGGCTGGGCTGGGGCACTAAGCACCAAGGATGACCAGCCTCACAGTAGTCTAGACCAACAGAGCACAAGAAGGAGAGTGGAGGAGAGGATATGCCCAGCAGGTAGTTGATGAGGTAACTCAGAACTGGGACTAGAGGAGCCAGAGGAAAGGACTTGGGGGAGGTCTCTCAGAGACGATTAATAAAAAGATGGTGGTATAGACTGCATATGGGGGTGGGGTAAGCAGAAAAAGGTGAGAGGTGGGACTGTCTTGGCATGGAAAGGGAGAGGATGAGACGCTCTTGAGAGAGGGAGGATGACCGCAGAAGCAGGAGTGGGGTGTGGAGCCCCTGAGAACACTGAAGAGCACGTGTCCTGACGACGGAGGGGACCAGGACCTTGGACTCCGGGTGTCACACAGTGGTGGAATCATGGTTCCCGGCGGGTGCAGTGGGTGCTGCCAGGGGTGGCATTAAGACTGGAATTTGGGTAGTGGAGGGGAGGAGGATGGCAGCTAGAAGGTACATCTGGGTTGAGGAAAGGGAAGATAGATGAAACGGGGGAAAAAGCAAACTAAAAGCAAAACAGATTATAGCCACTTTTGCCTCTAAAGATGTGGTATAATTTTCATCATTGGAGAAATCTATTTTTCTGTACCCTTAGAGACTGTTGGCTCAGGGATTAGAGGGAAAACTGACATTGCAGGGCCTCTGCCATTTCCTTGTTGCTAAAGGAAACAGAGTTTGTGGCTCTTTGTTTTAGAAGAAACAAGAATGAACTTTTGGATATGCACATTGGGCTCCACAACTGATTGGGTGGAAGAGAGCTATATTGCTGTGCTAAAGAAAGTGGGGGGAATTGACTTTGGGGGCGGGACTGGCCTGGAAGAGAGGCCTGAGTGAAATGGAAGCAGAGTCAGTGGGGGGGGGGGTGAAGAGGCACTGCTCTGTTGCCCTAACCTTCAGGGACGTGTGCCGTGCGCAGAACACCTCGGGCCAGTGTCTCGGGCAGGATGGAGCAGGGAGAGGAAGAATTTAAGTCAGACGGAGAAAAAAGGGCTACTTTCTACTGGTCAGCGTGGATCAGCAGAAGAGCCCAGATGGGGGCCAGCAGCTGTGCGCGGGAGCAAGTGTGCCCAGCTGACGTGGCCTTGAGAGCCTGTCTCTTAGAGATTATAAGCAAAATTGAGGAGGGATTTGGACTTCCCACAGTACGTGGGAGAGGACAGCAGAGGCACTTTGATTACAGTGTCCGAGGACAGAGTGACCTTAGCTGTCATGTGGATGTCATGGGGGATTCTTACCATTTGTGTAGGCAGCGGGGAAGCACTCAGTGGAGGTGGCAGAGAGGGGACATGGGCTGGACAAGCTGCTGGACAGTCAGTGTGATAAGGGTTCCACAGGAGATTTGTTTTCTTAAAGCAGTGAGGGTCCAAGTAGGGTTAGCTGGCCTTGTGGCGAAGCAGTGGCATAACTGCTGGGTGTAGTAGAAGAAAGTAGAGGAGGAGGAGAGGGTGGGGGGCCCAGTGCAGAGGTTTGGGGATTGGCGTGCTGGGCATGGGCTGACGTTCCAACAGGGGGGGATTCTTGGGTGTGTGAACTCATGTTGAAAGGGCTGGTTATGGGTCCAGATACAATGGCTAATCCCTAACACACGCCCTGCTCGTGGACCTAGGTAAGAGGAATGATTGAGAATTTAGCAGTCAGACTGATGCCAAACTTAGAGAAGAAGGGAGGGAGCAGAGGAAGGAGGTGACAAGGAATGGGTGTCGGAGGGGCTTTAGAGGGCTTGAGACTTTCAGCAGTTGCTGCTCGTATTAGAGCTCTTCAGAGAAACAGAAACAATGGGATATAACAAGAGGAGAGAGAGAGAGAGACGTGAATACGCAGGCTGAGAAGTCCCACAGTGCGCCATCTGCAGGCTGGAGCCCCAGGAAAGCTGGTGGTAGTTTGAAAGCCTGAGGGCCGATGGTGTCGATTCCAGTGAGTCTTAAGGCCTGAGAACTAGGAGTGCCGAGGACAGACGATCAGTGTCCTGGCTCAGCAGTCTGGCAGAGGGAGGGTGAATCCAACCTTCCTCTTCCTTTTTGTTCTATTCAGGCCCTCCATGGATTGGATGATCTCCACCCACAGCAAGAAAGGCCATCTTTACTCAGTCTACCGTTTCAAATGCTCATCTCTTCCCAAAAGACCCTCACAGACACACCCAGAAATAATGTTTAACCACTTATCTGGGCATCCTTTGGCCCAGTCAAGTTGACACATGAAATTAACCGTCACATTCCTCCATGACCTTCCTTGGATAGTGACCTAGCTTTCCATGTGTGCACGTCAGATCTCCACAGTCCAGTTATGAGTGAGCTCCTCCAGAGCAGGGTCCCTGTCTTCTCCTCTATGTTCTCTGTAGCTGACACAGTGCTTTCCATGTACTAAATATTCAATAAAAATGTGTTGGGTGGTTCATTGATCCAATAAACTTATGTCTATGCCAATGTAGAATTGCTCTTAAAAAGCTGTGGGTAAATCAATTCTTTGTAAATTGAATCTTATTTCAAATGTACAAGGGATCTTCAGCATTTAAAGGAAGCTTAAGTCAATTTTTAGGAATCCAGGCGTCCTTTACTCTGTTATTCTCATTTTACAGATAAGGAAGCTGATTTGCAGAGAAATTAAGTGACTTGTCTCAATCTGATTTGCTGGCCAAATATAAGGTTCCTTCAAGCAAAGTATACCTGTTATTTAGGTAAAGAGAGACTTGGTGAAAAGTCCAACTATGGGATTTATAGCATTAGATTAATAACATCATATTTCCAGCAGTATTTATCTTTAGTCTGCAGATACTTAGTAGATTTGTTTAAGGTGAAACATTATTTCAGTAATACACTAATGAGTGAAATCTACATCGAACAGTTTTGTATTTTATGGCAGGTTAATTAGAAAAAAAAAAAAACCCACTGGAAAAGCTTCTAGCCAAGAAACTTCACTTATAAAAGGCCCCTGACTCAAAGCACTGAGTTTTTCTTTGGTGACTTGTGTGAGGAGGTGGACGTGCTGGGCAGGTGCATGGCCTGGGTCATGAGCGTGTGTTCCTGGGTTCTCTGTTGAGGTGATGAAAGTCCTTGCAGCCATTACTTCATGCTAAGTGTGAGAAAGATGTTGAAAAAGGTTTAGTGAAACCTTTTGGACACCTCACTGATTGAATTATTCACTTAAAATTGATCAGGTTTTATCAACATCTGTGTTGCGTTGATTTAGTTTCTTCTTGCTGTGTTCTAGAATAAAGCAATTTATTGGATGAGAGAAACTTGAGAAGAAAGCAAAGCTACTTTGGATCGCTCTTTTGGATGATCCAAACCAAAGAAATGAAGGAATCAAAGCCTGCATTTGATTTGCTCTCCTTTCTCTTCATGGTCATTTTCCCATGGCTTCTGCTTGTCAAAAATGATTTTGAAATTGTCACTTAACTACAAAAGAAGCTTCCTCTTCATTTGGGGTTTTAGTTTCCTGACATGGAACAGTGAATCAGATGTGAAGGACAGGAGTTACTTTGTACTGATATTCGATAACAGTTGTTGTGCAGATATCAGCTCACTTAATTCTCACAGGTCTGCGGCGTGGACGTTGTTAGCCCCGTTTTGCAGATCCCGAGACTCAGGGATGAACAGACTTGCTCACCCAGTTAGCGTGGCCCTTGGACATCAGTGCCTGGACTCTTCTTGGTCATTAACACTGTCTCCACAGCCAGAATGTCTTCTTCCAGTTTTTACATATATTATTAGTGTCAGCTGCTTTGACCACTGTTTTTGGAAGACAATGCAATATTATTTGCATCAAAATCTCTTGAATAATTGTACTATTTGAGCAATACAAAAAGTATGGATAAATGGAATCTTTTGATTCTCCACACTCAGTCTTTGCGCTCATCACAGTCTCCACTTAACCAGAATTGTATGCTTCTGGAGCTAGTTATATGGTGCTATGCCAGGATATACACAAAAGTGATAGGGAGTAGAAATTTTGTTTTCATGTTGGCATAAATATGTTATGGGATGGAGGGTAAATAAACTATGCATGGGTTTATGAAGTTGAAGACGAAAGATGACATGTAGAGCTCGTAGCAGGTAGCTTCAGGCTCTGCTCCCAGAACTTGGAGGGAACTTGTTCAGCTTCTTCACCTGTTATGGGTACTCCGGAGTAAAACTTGAACTTCAGTGGATTTGAAGTAGAAACAAATCCTGTTTCTTGAATTCTGAATTCTGGTTGGTTTGAAGTAAAAAAAAAAAAAAAGGATCGATTTAGACTTTTTTACCTCCTTCCCTGTTTCTGTTTCCTTGGCCTTTCTTTTGAATAAAGATTTATTATTTTTAAATTATATAACAAATTTAATGAAATTTAATGAAACAGATTTAATGAAAGTGAATTGATAATTGAAAATATTTTGTTTAGCTTCTAAAAAATGAATATTAATAAGTTTGAAATCACTGAATCACAGTGATTTCTTGCTTTGAGCAACAGAGTTCTATTAATTAAAATTGAAAGTCTAAACATATTTTGGGGAAGACTGCTCGTGTCAAATAATGGTGTATGATATCCTTCACTTCCTTTAAACTGTTCTCAGCCTCAGCTGCACGATGAAATCACAAGGGAAGCTTTGAAAATGCTGATGCCTGGGCCCCACTCCCAGGCATTCAGATTTAATTGGTCTGGGGTGTGGCCTGGGTATCAGCATTCTTTAAAACTCCCCGGGAGATTCTAATGTACTTCCAAAGTTGAGAACCATGGTTGTATTATAATCATTCTTTAATCACATTTGGGTTTTTTTTTTTTTTTTTTTTTTTTGCGGTATGCAGGCCTCTCACTGTTGTGGCCTCTCCCATTGCAGAGCACAGACTCCGGACACGCAGGCTCAGCGGCCATGGCTCACGGGCCCAGCCGCTCTGCGGCATGTGGGATCTTCCCGGACCGGGGCACGAACCTGTGTCCCCTGCATCGGCAGGCTGACTCTCAACCACTGCGCCACCAGGGAAGCCCTGGTTATTTTTTTAAAGTTAGAGCTCTGTATTTTAACATTTTGACTTTAGAGTACAGTTCTGAGGAAGGCAGCTCAGACCAACTTACAGGCAATTAAAAGTCTTGACCTTTATCCTTAAGGTTTTTATATTTTAGATGGCAATTACCATAAAGATTACCCATTTCCTTTTGCAGCGTCATAATACTGAGTGCCAGGACCTAAGTTTTGGAAACCTCCCAATAGACCCTTTTTAAACTGTTCTGAACCTGCCGGGTATGGCAGAACCTGGCTGTTAATTCAGTGCTTTCATCTGATTGACATGGGGGATCACTGACCACCTAGGGGAAGCCTTACCATTATTAATTCCTTTCTGGACATCCTTTATGTGTTTGCCCAGAGGCCTTGGCATTGGGCACATTGTGAAAGTCATAAAATTAAAGAAGTATTGTGCACTGGCTGCTTGTACTGACATTCAGAAAAACAAGTCACAGTAATGGCTGGGGCTTCCTCCGTTGAAAGAACATGCACTAAATGCCTTTGGGTGTATATTTCTTGGTAGAATTTGCAGTGGGCCTACTGTGCGCTGATGGATAAAAAAGGGTGCATGTTCATTATGAGGCCACAGCACTGGAAGCTATTTGTAATCTGTGCACCCATTTGTGTGTGTGTGTGTGTGTGTGTGTCCGCGCGCAGGAGCACATGGGCAGGCTGGGATGTACATATATTGCTGTTTTTTTTTTAATTTGAAACATGAAGCTCAGTTTTTATTTTTATTTTATTTTATTTATTTATTTATTTTATTTGTTTCTGCTCAGTTTTTAAATGTTTGCAAAATTTGTGGAAAGGGAGAGAAACCTTTAAATGAGTGATTCTCAAACTTTTGTAGGCATATCAGGATCAGATTTAGTATCAGATTTGGGGTTCCTAAGTTTGAGAGGCAATGATTTAAATGAATTTCCCCCCAAAGCTATTTTTCTTAGATGCCCTGGCACAGATTACAAGCAAGTCTATTGATGGTTTCATACAGAAACAAATGAGTGTATTTTTACCATTTGCGGAAATTATAGTTTTGAAACCGGGGAGACCTGTGTATCACTATCTGCTCTATTTTTGGAAGTAAGGGAGGAAGTATTTCAACCTGATTACTGCCTGTGGAGTGAGGAACTTAGTATTTGACTGACCACCTGCTGATACTTTATTTCCTTAGAGCTCCTCAAGTCATTATAAGAATCACCCAACAGTTTGAAATCAAAATGATGTCTCACTATAAAATGTCAGCTACCTGTTGTAGAAAGATTACATGCCATTTTAAAGATAACTGCCATCCCCCCTCCCCTCCCCCTTACATGCAAACGTTTGAGAAAAACAGAATCCTTGCAAAATGAGGAGGAGCATCAAGGTTCAAGCGTTGCAAATCTGAGAAACTGCCTTCTATTTTAAGGCTTTTAATAGTCCATATAATTATAACTCCACTTACTGTCCTTTTCTTTCTCTCTACCTCTTGGTCATTCTTGCACCATTTTCATGATGCTGTTTGTATGTTGCTGCTGATGAATTCTGCCCAGGGAAGGTTATTTATTTTTTCCTAAGCTGGATTTTTTTCCCTCTGTTTACTTATCTTGGTATTCTGTTTCCTTTCTGAACTGCTACCAGACATTCCTTTCCATGCCGTTGTGTAATGCACAGCAGGCTTGTGGAGCTTGGGGACTCCTGCTGTGGAAGCCCTGTTTAGGTAAATGTCACTGCTTTAGACAAAGAAGAACTTGGCTAAATCGCACCTCTAGAAACAGCTTAGATTGCCACCATTTAGCTGTTTTATCTGGCAGTTTGAAAGCATCTGCTTACTGTGTACTTTGAAACACTAGCTGGTTTGGCACGGGGTTTTTAACTCCTTGCTTATCAATATCCTTGGGGTGAAGGTGAAAAGTAGCCAGTGGGGGGTGAGCAATCTAGAGTCTGTTCCCTCCTGCCCACCTTCCGTCCACAGGCAGTTGGGGAGTTGAGACAGGCACCTAGGGAGAGAGAACTCACCTGTAAAACATTGTTGGAAAGCAGTGTTGCAGCTGGAACTTTGTGAGGCTGCGGTAGAGAGTCCTACCTCGGTCTTACTGTTGGGGAGGGTAGTTTAGTTGATTCAGCATCTGGGACAGCAGGCTAGGGTCTAGGTACTATTTTGAGAAGTCTTACTCATCTTAAGGCTTATTTCTTGACGTTAAGAACATGCTTGTGTAGTAATGCTTTTTTCTCAGCACCTCAGGGCTTTTGAAATGGGCATTTGCCTTCAGTTATTTCTACCTGACAGCCGTTGCCCCTGGGCCTCCCTGTTGAGTGTAGAGGACCCGGGGACAGGGTAGACGTCTCCACCAGGCCATGCCTCCCTTCTTTTGCCCTTCAGGTCTGGGAATGGCATGTGCTCCCCGTGGGCAGTGGCCATGGGTCTGCTGCCCCTTTCCTTGAATCTTGCTTTGTTTACTCAGGGACCTTGGAGGCTCTGAAAGTACTCAGCTCATTTTTTCATAATTCTACTTGTTTAGAACATGATTATTTTGAAGAAAACTTTGAAGACACCTTCTCATAATGGTTTTCCTTCTTATTCTCAGATTGAATCCATCAGCCTTGCCCAAGATCTTTTTGCAAAGAAGTCCCCCTGTCTACAGGGGAGATCCTTCTGGTTTTCAAGAATGTATGTCCAAACTTAAGCCAACTGTCCTTCCGTCCTTCTCTTGTTGTCCTCTCCTGTGTCCCCTCCAGTTTCCCTCCCCTTCCTTCTGTGCACTGACCACTGCTGACACCCACAGACAGAAACTGGCTCTTTTTAGGAGACTGTAAGGCAGAGTGGGTGAGAGCACACACTTTGCATGAAGTTCCCTGGGCACAAGCCCTGCCTCTGCCACTTCCCAGCTGTGTACCTTGGGCACATCCTTGCCCCTTCTGTGCCTCAGTTTCCTCATCTGTAAAGCAGTGAAAATAATAGTACTTAACATGCTTAGCACAAATAGCTATTATTATTATTTCCTAAACATGCTACTTTAACAGCTTCGTTGAGATAATTTAAGGCCATAAAATCCACCTGTTTGAAGTGTAAATTCAAAGTTTTTAATGTTTACAGAGTTGTCCAACCATCACCGTACACTAATTTTTGAACCTCCGAAATAAACCTTGTACCTATGAGTGCACTCTTGTCATCCTCTTCCCTCTCCCTGCTCTGCTTATCTGTCCCCAGGTAACCACTAATCTACTTTGTCTGTAAAGATTTGCCTTATTCTGGACATTCATATTAATGCAGTCGTAGACCATACGATTCTTTGTGACCAGTCACTCTCACTTAGCTCATGTTTCTAAGGTTCACCCATTGTTGCAGCGTGTATCATATATTTTTCTTTCTACTGCTGAATAATATTACATTGTTTATCCATCCACATATTGTTTGTCCATCCATTGCTTGGTAGACATTTGTGTTGTTTCCACCTTTTGGCTGTTATGACTAACACTGCTATGAATGTTCACGTGCAAGTTTTCGTGTGGACATGTGTTTTTATTTCTCTTGGACGTGTACCTAGGAGTGGAATTACTGGGTCACATGATAATTCTGTGTTTATTGCTTTGAGGAGTTGATAGACTGTTTCCACTTTATATTCCCACCAGCAGTGTATGAGTTCCAGTTTCTCTATATCCTTACCAACACTTATTATTATTTGTCTTTTTGATAATAGCCATTATAGGGGGTGGTTTGGGATAGGTTATCTCATTATGATTTTGATTTTCATTTTCCTAATGACTGATGATGTTGAGATTTTTATGTGCCTGTTAGCTTAAACACATTGACTGTAACAAAACTGTGCTTACTGCTTTAGAGATAATACAGATATAAGAAATACCAGTTCCTGCTTTAATAAAGTTTGCAACCGTGGCGAGAGAGGATAGTTTTTAAGACACGCGTACTTAAAGAATCATACCTGGATCTCATTAACATTAAGAAAATGTCAGCTCTAGATAATACAAAGTCGTCATTAATGTTTAGAGTTTAATCATTTCCTAATACGTTTATGTATAGAGAGATCATTTTGTTTGGTTTCATCTGTACTTGCATTTGTGTTTTAATTTTAAAAATTGGTGTTTAGTAACTTGGAAAATGCCTTTTTTGCTACCACAGTGAGTTCCAATTTGTTCTCAGCAACTCTTAGAAGATTGGAGTCAGATGCAGCCAGTTTTCTCCCAATTTTTTTTTTCATCTTGCCTGAATGATGTAAGTTTTCAATCAACTACATAATAGTGGTTTTTCTGTAGTATAGGTGTGTTAATGTAATTTGGCTTGTAGGAAATTATAAATATATGTTTTTCTATATCTCAATTTACCCTATCCATTGAATGCTCCCTGCAGGGAATATTTAGCTATGGCACTGATTATCTTTTACTGCTTTTGTATAAATCTTACCTTTACATAGCTTCATCTTGGGTAAGGGGGATATTTGTCTGTATATTGTAGGGATTTTGAAACAGGAACATGAACCACTCCCCTTGATATAAAACTTGCCAACACTAATGTTGATATTTAATTATGCAATTGTATTTCCATTCACTTGTAGTTTACGTTCTGAAACAGGGGCAGTAGGCCAGCAGTGTGGTGGTGGAATTAATTAGGGACAGAGGCGTTTGCCCTTGACTCTACCACTTAACTATCAATGTGATCTTGAATGAGTTACTGAATCACTTTCTGTCTCAGTTCCTCACCTGTCTAACGGGCATAAAAAATATGACCTATCTGTTGGGGTTGTCGTGGGAATACCTGAGATATTATTTATTAAAACATGTCTTCCTTGGTATGCAGTAAATACTCAGTAATTGGTAGGTAGTAGTCCTAGTAGTACAAATAGAACTATAATCTTGTTGACTCATCCATCTGACTGGGAGACAAGATACACCTGAAGAGTTAAATGGCAATAGAATCAGAAGTTCAGTAACACATTGGCAATCTCATTAGCATAATAGTAGAGGAGAGTGTGTCTTAAAGTGCCAGTGACCATGCAGGTAGACGCCAGTCATTGATCTAAAGCAGCTGGAGACCGTGACTGACAAAGGAGTGTCTCTGTTTCTGAGACAATGGGCACATGTATGCCTTAAGGACTTTTGGTTGAGGTAAAATTTGTAAACTGTGAAATTCACAGATATTAAATGTACAATTCAGTGAGTTTTGACAAATGTGTAAACGCATGCACCTACCACCTCGGTCTGGACATGGAACATTTCTCTCACTCCATCAAATTTCTTCATGTCCATTCCAGTCAATCTCTATCCCTGCAGGCAACCATTTTTCTGCTTTCTTTTCACATAGATTAGGTTTGCCTGTGTTAAATTTCGTATAAAGGGAATCACATAATATGGGCAGAGTTTCTTTCACCCAGCATAATGTCTGCGAAACTCCTCCACGGCGTTGAGTTTATCAGTTTGTTCATTTTTATTGATGTCATCTCTGTTGTTTTCAGTTTAGGGTATTAGAATTAATGCCATTGTGACTATTCATGTGAAGTTATTTGCGTGGACATTTGCTTTCTTTTCTCTCAAAAAAATACCTAGGCCTGGAATTTCTGGGTCATTGAGTAGGAGTTTAGTTTTATAAGAAATTGCCAGATGTTATTCTCAGGTGGCTGTACTATTTTTACACCCTTACCAGTGATGGAGGAGGAGGGTTGCAGTTGCAATACATATTTGAGCACATTCAGTGTCGTCTGTCTTTTTCAGTTTAGCCATTATAGTCCCTACTGTCAGATGATATTAGCACTTTCCTGTGTGCTTGTTAGCTATTGGCATTTCTTCCTTTGTGAAGTGCATGTTCAAGTCTTTTGCTCATTTTATTTGTTTTCTTTGTCTTATCATTGAGTAGTAGGCATTCTTTCTATAATCTGACTTCAAATCTTTTCAAGATACATGTAACCAGAATATTTTCTCCCACTTTGTGGCTTTCATATTCATTATCTTAACAGTGCATTTGTTTTAATGAAACTTTTTGAGATAATTTCATTATTTTGTTGATTAGGAAACTCAGGCGTAGGAGGTTGAGTTACCCAAGCTCACAGAGCTGGTCAGGGTAGAGCCGGGGTTTGAGCCTGGGCAGTCTGGCTCCTGAGCCCTTGCTCTAAGCTGCTATGATGTACGAGTACTTCTCTTTGAGAAACCTTTATGGTTTGTAACTTTGCTGAAGTCAGTAGGCCTTAACTATTTGAATTTAGATATTCTTAAGAAGTTCTTTTCCCATGTAATTTTCCTGGTCTAGAATTAAACCTTCACCATTTAGGTATCTTCTGAGTTCCAGGTTTTTTTTTTTCACAACTCACACACACACACTGTATTTTATTTTTACAAGAGATAAATAAACTGACACCAAGCATTATAAATGGATGACCACAACAAAAGCAACAATGATTGTAATTACCAAACACGAAACACACTCATACTATACACGAAACACACTCATACTATACACGAAACACACTCACACTATGTCATAATATTGACATTCAGTCCAGGAATCCTCCACTGTAACAGCTCCTTTACTTTGCAGTGAAAATTGATTTGTATATTTTTTGCCTCTGAGTCCTTGTGGGTTTTTTTTTTTTTATTCAAACGGTCGCAAAAATTATAATCATCCTCATCAGTTCACTCAGTCCCATGTAATTACTTTTTTTTTTCATCTTGATCTTTTGTTAGCACTTTTATGAATTCATCAGTTTTCCATTAGAGTTCTGAAAATGCTTATTCATTCAGTTCAGCAGTATAGTCAGTTACCAGAAGCCTGTACTTGTCAGATGAGTCCCAGTTTTTATGTCAGTACACATGTGACAGAAACTCAGCAGTCTGCATTAATCAGGGAAAGATAAATCTCATCTGAGTTTCTTTGCTTTTACCTTTTGGCCTTTTATTTAACCTGAGTTGGAGTTTCAGGATTATTTGAAAGAATATTTGAGAGAAATATTGTACCATATTCAAGAAAAATGTTGGTTACTTCTGATAACTCTTCTCCTTATTTTGGTTGGTCATACTTTTTAACGGCAAACCATAGAAATGACGATTCATTGTGATTGTACTTTGAAATAAAATATTGGAGAGCTGCAAGCTTATTGCAGTTTAGAGAAATAGGGGAATTGGTTTTATTCCACTGCCTCTTATTATTAATTTATATGCTGAAATAGATTAGCACAGTGCAGGATCAGACCAGTACATAAATACAACCATTTATGTTTCTACCATCAGCATCAGTGTAGATTAATCTCACTGAAAGCTTGAATGATTTCTTAGGGGAAAATATTGGAAGGGTAGTTTTACCCCATGAGTTCCCTTAAATATGCTGTTAATTCACATTGATTTTAGAGAAAACAGAGATAATCAGTTTGACTTCCCCCTGACTAAATGCATTGGCAAGCTGTTCCCAGTACTGCTGAGTGGAAATCTTAGGGACCCCTCCTGCTTTCCTCTTTTCACACACACAGATCCAAGTACCAAGAGAGCACTGCAGACCAGCTACTTTCCCACACTCTCTAGATGAACTTTTGAATAGAAAATGATGGCTTTACCATGAGATCTAGGAATATGCGGTGCATGGTTTGATCTTTATTCTGCCTCTGCTTACGGTGCCCCCCAGAGGGCAGTGGGACAGACACTTGAAGAGGGATGAACAGTAAGTCTTTTCCTTCCTCTTACAGGGTACTCAGGTGTCCTGTCCCCTGGCTTCCCAAACTCTGTCTCTAAGCAAGCTTAGCAGTCGCTGCCACTCCACCAGGCCATTCCTCATCCTCAGAGGCCTCTCCAGGCACGCGAGGACGGTCCTGCAGCCCTGCTCACCTTTCACAGCTGGGCCCAGGCACAAACAAACAAATGACTCATAAAAGTTTCCTTCTTAGTTGGGATGGAGGAGTGCATTTATCTAAAACAATTCTCATCTGTCATGAGGGATGCGACCGTTCCTTACCGAGCCTTCGGAAACCTTTGGAAGCCACGGTGTAGCTGCAGCAGCACGGAGATGCACCTGAGCCCTCGTGGTTCCGAACGGCCTTGGGGCCTCAGCCCCTGTGAAGCCCGAGGCCGTCAGGTTCCCTTCTGTCCTGGCTGATATGCGGACGCCCAGCCGGGGAGGTCCGCGGCCCTGAACCTCGTCAAGGGCAACGGCTTCCCGCCTCTGTGCTCTCACCTCCAGTATTGCCCTTGCCCCGCTGACTAGCCTCTTGCTTCCTGGGCTGTGACCCCTCAGGACAGGGACGAGCTGTATCCCCAGAGCAGCCAGGAGACGCTCAGCAAGTGCCTGAGGGATGATGATGAGCCTGGGTGACGTGGGGCAGGAGCCACGGTGGGCCTCAGCCTTGTGTCTCCTCTTCCGTGCGAAGCTCCGCCAGCTGGGAAGGGGCGGGGGCCTGGCTGTTTGTTGGTCAGAGACGCTGCAGCGCAGAGTGGAAACCTGGCTCACAGCCCCGCCCCCAGTCCTGCCCCATCGGAAGTGCTTAAGAGACAGTGAGAACTGGAGAGCACCCTGTCCCTGTGCCTCGTGGTCGTCATGGTAGGTTGTGATGTTTGAAATCAGATCCGTATATATTTGTTTAATTGTAGCTACCTTTGGCCCTGAAATTTCCGATTCTCATTCATTTTACAAGGCAGTAGTAGAAATATATAAAGTGACATACGGAGAAGTTGGCTAACTTTTTTAGCCCTAGAATGTGATGGTACATCCTACTATATTTGAAAGCCTATCACTGGAAAATATTTACAGATATTTCTGATAAACTAGAAGAATGAAGCTTGAGAAGTAGCTGGGATGATAGAGCCACCGTCTCTGCCTCTTCCTCCTTTGTCTCCTCCTTTCCTTCATTTCAGCTTAACCACCGAAGGGTTTACATTAGGTGCTCACAGGAAGTGCAGGTTGAAACAGCTTGTCCTAAAGCACGTAGAGGACTTTGTCCTGAGACTGTTACCTTCTAGAATCATCCTTCTGCACTGTAGTGAGACCTTTCCATATTTGCATATTTAACTATAAGAGAACATATCTAATCATACATTTGAATTTTACCTCAGAAATACATTTACAATGCACAACCGTTGTTTTAAAAAGATTAATACTACTACTATGAAAAAAGCACAACATACTGTGAGATTAAATTCCTGGCTTTGATGGGTGTACATTATGACCTGCCGGCAGCTGAAATTTGAATGACTGTATTTACCCGAAAGGAACTTCTACCCATATTTTTCAGAATAGCTGTTCACAAATGATGCATTATGCCCTGTGCTTTTGTTTTTCACTGGGGTTTGAAAAATAAAACTTTCTGCTAGTGGTAAATTCATAAGCTTGGGGCATGAAAATGTTTGAATTTGATATAAAAGAAGCTTTGAAGGGAAGATGAGTGGTTCAAACCAAAAGATTAGTTGCCCTGAGAAATTCAGCCGTCAAGAAAGCAGAGTTCAGTAGTGCAGGGCCTTCCTCCAGCCGATTGCAGCCCACACGCTGTGACTCCTAACCCTTCCCGCTGGGCTCTCACCTGGCTGACGGCGCTGATGATGATTGCTTAATAAAGTTTATTGTCACCAGAACATGTGGGGCTGCTCTGCTTTAGACACCCCCTTGTTTGTGGTAGGTTGATTCCTCTACTACGTGGAAGTGATTGTTATTATTTCTTTACTCGTTATCCCTTTAAAATGGAGGAGAAGAGGGAAGTTGCGGAACAGATTACAGTTACTGACTGTCGTGGCTGAAGGTCTCTCATTGGCAGCATCGCAAGAATCGCTTGAAGTTTGACTTTCCTGGCACCTACTAGTTGATTCCTGTCCATATACTGCCATGAAGGAGTATCTGGTAATAAATCCTCCATATTCCACGGGGAGCAGATAGTTAAAACCCATGGCAAGGCCACTCTTCCTCCTGGTAGGAAAGCCTGGAACCCCAGGACGTGGCTCTGCTTCAGAGCATCTCATCCTCTGGCTTCCCCATGGAAATGACTTCTAGTGTGGCACATGGGTCATGGTTCCTTTCTGGTTGAGCAGAAGACTATCTTCCTATTGGACCGGTAAAGTTAAATACATTTACACTATATCTGAAAACCTTAAAAATCCATTTAGGGAAGTGACTTATACATCATTAAATTATGATGCTGTCTTGAGAGAACATTAAGTCCATTCCTCTCCTTTGGATGGACCTTAAATCTGTATTATCCAGACAGACGAGACTCTTCCTTTCATAAATGATTTATGTTCTGTTTAATTGTATGTGAAAATGGAAATTTCACAGTTTTTCTTAGTAATTCATTCAGGGTTCCATGAATGTTCATTGTAAGAATACAGAAGCATACCTAATCTCTGCTCATTTTTCCTATTAGTTATTATTTGGGAAAAACACACACACACACACACCTCAAAGAGCATCAGGTGGACCACTGACTTGTCCCCAGGTCAGAGTCTCATCATCTTATCTCAGAGGTACCTCAATCATTTTTGTCTTTATGGATCTTTTCAAACTCTTTTCTGTTCCATTTAACATATATAAAGATCACATGCTTTTGTAGGGGTCTGTGCAGACCTGAATGCTATTCCTTCTGTTTCTCTTTCTCTCCCCAGAGCTTTTATGTTTTGTTACCTTTAAGCGCTCTTAATTTCATGATCTACTCTGTATATTTCAGTGGTAAGTACTTCTGGGGTCAGAGAGCTAACTGTGTTATTCTGCACGTCGGCTAATCTATGCTAAAATACTTGTGGCGGTAATTTTAACTTAGACCCTTAGCATTCCAGAACATTGACATATAATTAACATCAGAGTCAGTGCCAACCGTAATTCTACACTATCGCAATGTATTTGCTTGCCAGCCCTATGAAACTACTCTTTTTTTTTTTTTTTTTTTTTCTTTTTGCGGTACACGGGCCTCTCACTGCTGTGGCCTATCCCATTGCGGAGCACAGGCTCCGGACGTGCAGGCTCAGCGGCCATGGCTCACGGGCCCAGCTGCTCTGCAGTGTGTGGGATCCTCCCGGACCGGGGCACGAACCTGCGTCCCCTGCATCGGCAGGCGGACTCTCAACCACTGCGCCACCAGGGAAGCCCGAAACTACTCTTTTTTGAAAGTATTTTTTCCTACTAGATCACAATACCCAGCATAATTTGTACATGGTGTAGGCATGTTTAGTAAACTATGAATTCTAGGAAAAATTGAATTCTTATGGTATTATTTACATTCAGAACCATCATGTATTAAATCGGTGATGCTCTGTCAACTGTAAAACCAAATTCAAATTCTTAAGCATCTATCTTGAAGCCTTTTTCTTTCAAAAAGATCTGTTTTTTTAATGACTCCCTCTTGTAGCACACTGGAACCATATGAAGGCATTTCTTTTTCTGTTGTTGAATACAGTGCAAATGGCAGGGCATTAATAAAGCCAGTAGCTCAGTCAATCCCAAGGTATCAAAGCCATATACATCACAGTTCAGCTTTATTAGACTGCTTGGGTCATGAGAGTGTATGATTTTAGCACATAGCAAAAAGGGAAATTGGACACACAGTTGACAATCAAAACCTAAGAATTCACTTGAATTGTAACTTAGAGTAGGTGATGTGTGACAGAAGCAGGTGGGACTTTTGGGGTAGGACGGGGGTGACTACTTCCTGCCTTTGCGTTAGGGTTAGGGTCACAGCACCTGACACTTTACCGTTTCTATTCCTGTGCCAGACTTAGACTATAACCTCTAAAGGGACAGAAACTGTGTCTCATTCTTGTTGTATTCCCCATGCTGATTACAGAATCAAGGTGTGTTTCTTGAATGGAAAGTTGTGCATGTCAGAGATCTAAGAATCCTTCTTCAACCTCTCAGTCCTTTACCCCCATATTCAGTCCATCGTTAAGTCTTTTTTGCCCCCTAGATCTTGTCTTAGAGCCATCCGTTTCTCTCTGTCTCCACCACCACAGTCACTACTCTTACCTTGACCCAACCCACTGTCACCTATCAGAGCATTTTCTTGGGTGACTGCAGTGACCTCCTAACTGGTCTATTCCCACTACTCTGGCCCCTCTTAATTCCTTCTCCATGTTGCAGCCAAAATGAGCGTTTAACTACATAGCCCCTTCAAAGCCTTTCTGCCGTCCTTTTATAATAATAGCTAATCATCATCATAATTATACTGACAGTACTTTTGACCAAGGCCTAGAAATAGGGTGGTCATATAATTTATCATTCACATGAGAAGAACGCTTTTGAATGTGAAGTGGGCACCATTGAAAATCACACAGCGATGATGTAGAAAGAAGACTTGTGCTTGCCTTGCCTGCGAGGCCCTGCTTCCAGTCATTCTCTCTGAACCTACAGAACTGCTTGTGTTTCAGTCTTTTGTGCTTTCCAAGGTTATTCGCCATGTTTGCTACCACCACAGGGCCTTTGCACATGGTATTGTTGGAGTATTGACAACTACTGATCTTTTAGCTCTCAGCTCCTGCCCGGCATCTCACTGAGGTGGTTAAATCTCCTTATTATAGGCTCTTACTACACTCACAGGTACAAGTTAACATTTATTTATTTGGATAAATACTAGTAAGAGACTGGTAACATTGTATTACCAATATACCAATTATGGAATACAGTGATCAGCACAATGGCAAAATAAACTCTATATTTAAATTCTATATATTCAGTACAGAAGAAACCAGCTATACGTACAATTTAATGTAAAAACAGTCTCAATTTTGGCACTGTTAATATGCTATTTGATGATTAATTTGAAAAATACAGTAAAAATAAATCCAGTTTAGTAATTCTACAAATTTATCAAAAATTTGAAGTTAAGATAAGGATTCTCTTATTTATTCATTCTTTCATTCATTCATTCTGTGCTGGGTCTTAGTTGAGACACACGGGATCTTCGTTGCCTCATGCGGGATCTAGTTCCCTGACTAGGGATCAAACCCGGGCCCCCCCTGCATTGGGAGCGCGAAGTCTTAACAACTGGACCACCAGGGAAGTCCCATTAAGATAGGGATTCTTGAGAAGAAAATTTCTCTATTGAGAAACCTGTGACATTTAGAGTCATAATATATAGGATATCTGGATTCTGGAACAGGTTATCTGGGGTTTAAATCATGATTGTACCACATACTGTCTGGGTGGCCTTGAACAAGTTAGTTTCCCTATGCCTCTACCCATTTGTAAAATGGGTATAATAATGGCATCTATTTTGTAGGGCTTTCATGAAAATTAAATCAAGTAATACATATAAAGCACTTGGAACAGTTTCCGGCATAGTAGATACTCAGTGAACACTAGCTATTACTGTTAATTTTGTTATTATTATATTTATTCATTGAACGAATATTTATTCAGTATCTACTTTGTTCCTGGCATTGGTTTAGAAATTCAGAAGTGATTGAGATCGTGCATGGGAATCCGCTGGATATAAGTCACGGTTTGTTAGGGCGTGTTGGTGGGAGGAACTTGGTGAACCTGAAGGGTGGGAATGCATCAGCTTTTTGCAGGGAGCTGGGGAGCAGCGCCCGGGGTTGGGGAGGAGCACAGGCAAGGCCCCGCCCCCCGCCCCCCACCCCAACCAAGGAGAAAGGGCTTAGCCTGGCTTAAAGTGAAAAGCAGAGTGTGCTGGAGTGTTCATTCCTGAGTCGAGAGGGTAGGAGGCCTGAAGGATAGACACGCCGGATTATGTGGGTGTGCCCTGGGGACTTTATTAGAAAAATGATAGAGCTAGAACTGGAAATAAGTCTCCTATGTTCATATACTTTTTAAAACTTAAGGAAGCATCACACAAAAATTGCACAAGTCAGATACAGAATGATTTTCTATGAATTTTCACAAAGTGAATTGCCCCATTTAACCATAGTGAGAAATGGATCTTGATGTGCTCTCCCCGAGCTGCCCTGTTACACACCCGCCACCATCCCCATCCCCCAGAGGTAACAACGCTCACCCTGACTGACCTCTAACACCACAGACTAGTTTTGCCTGGTTTTGAACCTTTCTGAACTTTTGCATGGAAGCATATGCTGTAATTTTTTCCTGTCTGGCTTCTCTCACTACACATACGTCTCCATCCATGGTGTTGTGTGTTGTGTGTAGCAATAGTTGGTTCGTTCCTGTTGCTGCAAGCTGTTCCACTGTATGAATACACACGTGTTTCCAGTGTGATAGCCCCCTGGATGTCACCGAAAGAGCCAGTGTGTGTGTGTGAGATGAAAGCTGGTTTGTGATTCCTGTCATTTATGTATATGTGTTAATCTTGCTTATCCTAGTTACCTTTTTTTTTATTAATAACTAAGTGAAGGTTATATTTTTCTTTTAGAGCCAAGGTATATACCCTTGATTGTTACTTTGAGAATATAATGCCTAGTTAAAACCAAGGCTTGCATCAGCAGAGATTGCCCAGTATGCGATAAGTAAGTGTTAATCACAAATGGAAATAACTTGGATGAACTTGTCAGGTGCTTTCACATGGTGCTGTCATAGAGCATTCAGCCTTTTGAAATATTGTCTAGGGTATTGCAGGTTTCTAGGAGGTCAAGGATAATTTGCTACTTAATTGGGCCAAATAGCCATGATTTCTACTTTTTAAAATTACGTCTGTTTAAATAAGTGATTGATAAATTGGATGAATGACATTTTCACGTGTACTTCATTCAGTTTTTTTCCTTTCTTTCTCTTTTTCCTTTAATATTTCAGATGACGTTGTGCCATATTTTAAAACAGAGCCGGGCCTTCCGCAGATTCACCTGGAAGGGAACCGTCTCGTTCTCACTTGCCTTGCTGAAGGGAGCTGGCCCTTGGAATTCAAGTGGATGCACAATGACAGTGAGCTCACCACCTACACCAGCGAATATAAGTAATTGATTGCTTGAAAATAAGATTCTATTTCAGATTGATGTGTCTAGAATATTTGCCTATTGGCCATAATAGCGCAAGCAGGGGGAAATATTGGATTTAATTTGTAATACATTAAGGATTATAGGCATAGATTTGAACGTATAATCAGAATGTGATTTACTATTCTGATACAGGTTGTATTCACACTTAGGAAGTCTGTCCTTATATTTGTGAAAGTAAGCCCGGTAGTGAGATCACCAGACCAAAGGAGCTATAGTTACAGAGGAATGCAAGTAACAGCTTTAGCCTGATAGGTTTGACTTCTTGTGGCAGCTGTCCCACCCACCACTATTGTTCCTGTCTGAGGAGCGTAAATGCTTAAACAGATACCTTTAGGTCATAGCTTCTGGAGCTCTGATTAGTCAACAAATACCTTCCTGGCTAACTTTCAGAGTTGGGGTGGGCAAAAATGGAACTATGGGAGGATGGGCATGAGTACAGCATCTACACTGAGCAGCAAAAACGAATATTTATTGAACACCTGCCATGTGCTAGGTATTGGGGGCTGAGTACAGAGGACGGAGACGGGGGAAACTGGAGATCAGGTTACGTCTCAGGTGCAGCTGCACCCAGGAAGCGTCTGGATCGGCTTCCCAGCCTTACCTCGCATGCTTGATGGTTTTCTAGTTTTGTGTCTTTTTACCTCCTGTTCTACATGAGGATTATGCTGGATGCTCCAGTTCTGAGTGTGATGGAGAATTAGCAACTGCCTAAACCAGTCCCAGAGGCCCACAGATCAGCAGAAATCAGCAGTACCATGCTCTTACTTAAATGAAATAAGAAAGAGAATTGGCTGTCTAGAGATATTTTATTTTTATTTATTTATTTAAACATAATCTTCACTCGATTTATTTTTGGCTGCATGGCATGTGGGATCTTAGTTCCCCAACCAGGGATCGAACCCATGCCCCCTGCAGTGGAAGGGCAAAGTCTTAACCACTGGACCTCCAGGGAAGTCTCTAGAGGTATTTTATATAGAGTAATGATCTTCTCAGCATGGGGCATAGCCCACCATGCACTCTTTACCTCAGAAGTTATAATATGGTGGTCCATGAACCACATTCAGCCTGCCTGGAACATGCTGTGGGTATTTTAAAAATCAGTTTAAAAATATATGTGGATATATGCACAGTAGATATTTCTTAATTGATTGTCAGAATTTAACATCTGGAAGATTTCACATAAAAATCTGCTTTTCAGTCCCTCTTGAACAGTCAGCAGGTATGGCTTCCTGGGTTTGCAACCCCACACAGAAGCTGGCCCTGGCAGTGCTGCCCTGGGATACAGGCATGGATACCCAGTTCTCAGCACTCTTTGGTCCCCACCTTGTGCCCTACTTGCTTTGCCCAGTCCCATTATCCACCTGCCCTGTTTAGACAGAGGAGTTTGTATCCTCCTCTTTCATCATTAGGCCTGTACTGTCAGAGGATCTGCTGTTGTGAGAACAATTTATAATAATAGTTAAGAGCTTGTTGAAATCAAACAGACCTAGGTTTGAATCTCAGCTCACCACCAATTAGTGTTAGCAGTATGACGTCGGACAAGAAGCCTGTTAGCCCCACTTTCAGTATCTGCAAAATGGGGGTGATCAAACCTCATTTGTGGTGGTGTGAGCATTAAAAGGCTCTAATGTATGTAGAACAACATATTTTCTGGCCCACCAGCAATCAGTTAATAAATTCTGTTAAATTATATTTTATCATAATATGACATGGGGCTTGGTTTGTTAGAAGGGGTATTAGAAAGCAAAAAAAAAAAGTGGGCTTAGAAATAAGAACCATTACGAGCAATGGGCTTTGATGGCAGATGACTTGAGTTCAAATACTTCTATTCAACTTATTATCTGTTTGACTTTGGACAAGTTATCTAACCAGTTTGATCTTACTTTTCCCATCTGTAAAATGGGTATAATAAAACCCACCGTAGAGGGTTCTCATAAAAATTAAATGATACCATGTTTCGTATGCCCCAGGAAGAAGGAAGTGAGGTTTCAAAAGAATCCATATTGTTTTTCCTCATAAAAAGAAGTAGTGATGTGGGTGATCTATAACAGTGGTCTTAAAACTGGGGTAGGGCCTCCCTGGTGGCGCAGTGGTTGAGAGTCCGCCTGCCGATGCAGGGGATACGGGTTCGTGCCCCGGTCTGGGAGGATCCCATATGCAGCGGAGCGGCTGGGCCCGTGAGCCATGGCCGCTGGGCCTGCGCGTCCGGAGCCTGTGCTCCGCAACGGGAGAGGCCACAACAGTGAGAGGCCCGCATACCGCAAAAAGAAAAAAAAAACAAAAAACAACTGGGGTATATGCCATGGATAGTGGCAAAGGAATAGTTTTCTAGATCTTCAGTTTCCACATGCATGTTTTCTGAAATTGAGCTACCTGAGAACATGCCTCTGTGTTGGCACCTGCCAGTTCTCTTTTCACACCTGCTTTGCGTTATTTCTTCCACTTCACAAAAGAAGGACACACCTTTCCCAGTGAGTCTCCTGTGAAACCACACCTTCAGGGTGCAAGACAAGCACAGTTTAAAATATTGGGCTTGAAGAAGCCTCTTTTAAACATCCCATAGAACAGCTCCTTGCCTTCACTCTATATGTACTACTTTTAAGGCCAGAGTATGACACTAGAAATGGGATCTTTTGACCAATCTTGGGGTTTTCTTAATTCAGATGTATAGGTGGTCAGCAAGAGCTGTACCATTTTTTTGTGAACAACCTTCCCTTTTCCCTTCTCCAGCCATCATCAAAGTATATATTGTGCCTCAAGGAACGTTTATGAGAACAAAGCAGAGAAACATCTGCAAGAAATACCGCAGGCAAGGCACCTTGTTTTATCCAGGCTGCAAACTTAGTGTAACGCTCTGTGGTGTACACACTTACACATAATAGAATTAGAATTTTCAAGATGTGTTAGAAATAAAAAGCCCTTTGAGAAATACTCTTCTCTGAAACACACTTGTCTTCGTTTCACCTACCCAGAAGTGAAAAGAGCTCGGGGAGGCTTCAGTGATAGATCTCAGCGAGGAGGGGGTGAAAAGTTCTGTTTATTTTCATCAGATCAATGTGCCCTCCTGATGTAGAAGGACCATGCACTACAGGAAAGTTTGTGCTTTATATTTTCTCATTCATTTGGAAGACACTTTCATTAACTTTTGCAAAAAGATATCATTTGATATTCTAAATCCATATTCATTTTTATTACTTCATTGTGTTTTGCTTGCTGGTACACATCAGCCTCTTCTCTACTTGTTTATGTCTTCGTGTACTCATTAGATTTAAATTAACTGTATGCAAATATGTGGTCAATACCTTCTTTTCTTTTTGTAGTAAATTTCTATCCAGTTCTGTTCATTCTACTAGTAAATAACTTTCCATTCAATAAAATGTGAAGTAATTGAATGAACAGCCACTTTCAAGAGACCTATCTCCTTTCTAAGTTTTTAATGTTTAATAATTATTTTTCAAAATTTGTAATACATTGATGTTGCTTTCATTAGCTCTGTGGTAATAATCATTACAATCCACAAGTAATCCAGATGAAATTCTTTTTGTGCTTAGACTATTTTGACAAAAGGAAATTCTTTTTAAATTACCATTTATTTGTATATTTTTATTTCAGAGAAGTATGTTGGGTAATAAATAATAAGTATCTTTCAGGCATAGAAAAATGTTACATTAGAATAAAATTCTGTGGGATAAATGGATTTAATACTCAAGTTCAAAGAGTAAAAAGAAACAGTATGAAAGCTCTGTCAGTTAATTTTTAAGAAATAGCAAGTGTGGATATCAAAATCATTATATTAACTTCCATTGGATACATTTAAAACAGTGTGTGACCGTTTTATTTTAAAATGCCAAAACATATACTATGCCATTATTGTATATGCAACTATTTAAACTTCTATATGATAGAACAGTTTTGGTGTCAACTTAAAAATATGCGGGGAGGGCTTCCCTGATGGCGGAGTAAAAAAAAAAAAAAATTGAGGCCATTGAGCTCTTTTTTGCATTGCTTTTTTTTTTTTTTTTTTTTGTGGTACACAGGCCTCTTACTGCTGTGGTCTCTCCCGTTGCGGAGCACAGGCTCTGGACGCACAGGCTCAGCAGCCATGGCTCACGGGCCCAGCCGCTCCGTGGCATGTGTGATCTTCCCGGACCGGGGCGTGAACCCATGTCCCCTGCATTGGGAGGCAGACTCTCAACCACTGCGCCACCAGGGAAGCCCTGCATTGCTCTTTGCACCAGCTAATTTACCTGTTAACCTGACACACCCTGGATAATCCTCAAGAAGAGAAAGCATTGTTGCTTGATTGAAGCAGGATTGAGAAGGTGGTTCATTATATATTGAAGCAGGATTGAGAAGGTGGTTCATTATATATTGAAGCAGGATTGAGAAGGTGGTTCATTATATATGCACCATTAAAACAGGGTAGATGCTTCACTACCATTTCACCAGAAACTCGTTAAGAAGATATTGGTTATTCTGAAGCAAAAACGGTTTAGGTTAGACGTGATAAATTATATTCTGTTCACTGAGGGCTTCAGACACTGAGATGGGTTATTAAGGATCCATTGTATTTTGTCATCATTTTTTTCAAGATATAAAACCTGTCTAAAAATCTTCTGCTATTTTTTCAAATTACTCTTTCATCTGCTTCCTTCCGGTAATCACCTTCAGCTGTCATATGTTAACCTTCACGAGGCTGCTGTAAGTCTCAAATTGGAAAACATACTCTATAAAAACAGTAGCTGTTTTCTAACTCCACCCTTTGGTGTCAGTTATGAAAGTGCTAACCCTAAAAAAAACAAATATTTAATATAAATTCAGCTTTTCCATCTTTGACTAAAAGTAACATTTTCTTTGCTGCTTGTGTTATAAACTACACAATGAATTTTAGTAAGTTTCAAATGTTATATAGTTCATATTGATGCTTATATCCATGTTTAGACACAGGTGGCTACACTGGGAAAATGAGAGTAGTTCAGTAATTAAACAAAGTTGCTTAAGTGTCACAGGCAGATTTGTATCCATTTTTTCCCCCCCAGAAAATAGTTACTGCAAATTATTTTTTCTACTTTGGGATAAAAAATATTTTGTAACTATATTCAAAATATATATATATATGCCCAAAATTTCTAGTGCTAGGCACAATACTCATTCCAGCAGGAGGAATAATTGGATGCTCTAAACTGCAGAAAATCTTATAGTCTCCTTACATGATCTGCCTCTGGTTCAATTTCTGTTACAGTATAAACAGTTGAAATTTGATGGATATTTATCTTTTTATTTCAGTAAAAAAATAGGAATGGTTAAGGGAAAATTTACTTTTTCTTATGTCCTATAAAAGGATGAAAATTCTACAATATCAGGAAAGTTTATTAAATACCTGAGAATAACCTTTATAAGAAATGAGTAGAACATGAAGAAAAGTAGAAAACCCCACTGAGAGAGTTGAAGGAGAATTCTAGATAGGTAATCTAAACAACCATAACACTGGAGAAAGTATATGGAATAATTGTTTTCAAGGTACTGGACATCAGGCAACCGAAGGTGTAATGGCTGAGAGATGGAAAACCACCAAGGTGAGCCCTGTGATTGCTCGGCTTACTGCCCTGAGAGAATTTCCAGGCTGTGGCACAGAGAGGGAGAACACGGGTGAAACCTGGAGGGATCCCTGCGGTGAAGGGAGCTGAGGGTTCAGAGAGATCAAGGCAGAGTACTGGAGGGGAGAGAGCTGTGTAGAGTGAACTCTGGAGATCCTCAGAGGTTCTTTGTCTAGTATTTAGCAGATTATTCACCAGCACATTCAAGTAAGGAGACTGCCCAAGACCAGGGGCCAGGGACCCAAAAAGTGGAGGCAGTAGTTCCCCAGGTTCACCCAGCGTGGGGTTCAGCGCCTCTTCTCAGCAGCCAGACTGAAAAACCTTGTAATCCACGGGGTTATTGGATACGGTACACAGAAGTGTCCTGGGTCTCTAGTGGGGGTTACTAACCCCGGACTGAATACAGCTCTGGTCCTGCCTAAGAAATCTTAAAAGCAAGACCAGAAAGGATCAGACCATTTCCAGGTATCTTTGCGGCACTGGAAAAGAAAGCTCAGGAATATTTATAGGAATACAAAAATGTCCAGCACCAAAATTTACAATGTCTAGAATCCAATCAGAGATTATCAGGCATGTAAAGAAGGAAAGCGTGACCCAAAATGAGAAAAAGCAATCAATTGAAAGCAAACCAAAGCTGACACAGATGTTAGAATGAGCAGAGGAGTGCGTAGAAACGTCATAACTGTACTCCATGTGATCAGGTGAAACCTATAATGTCTGAGATGAAAAACACATTGGATGGGACTAGCAGCAAATTAGACATTGCAGAAGAAAATATTAGTAAACTTTAAAATATAGCAATATAACTCTTCAAAATGAAAGGTGGATAGGAAAAAAAAGAAATCAAACACAATGAAAAGACCATTAGTGAATTACAGGACAACGTCAAATGGCCTAATATATGTATAACTGGAATCCCAAAGGAGGCAGGGGTGGAAAAGTATTTGAATAAATAATACTGAAAAATTTGTACATTTGATGAGAACTACAAACTCATCAATGCAAGAAGTTCAACAACAGATCCCAATAATGGAGTTACTAGCCAGTGCAATAAGAAAAAGAAATAAAAAGCATGTAGATTGTAAGAGAAGATGTAAAAATGTATTTTATTGAGGGTTACATGATTGCAGAAAATGTGATATTATCTTTAAAAAGCTGCTAAAATTTATGTGTTTAGCAGTGTTACAGGATACAAGATGAGCATACAAAAATCCATTATATTTCTATATACTAGGAAAGAATCTGCAATTTATTAAAATTTATAATTTGTATTAAAAATATCTTATAAATATATTTTTTAAATATCTTCAAAAATCTTAGAGATAAATCTGACATGGAATTTGCAACATTTTTACACTAAAAACTATAAAGCGTTGCCTAAGGAAATAAAAGAAGACCTAAATAAATGGACAGATATTCCATGTTCATTTGTCTGAAAATTCAGTATTAACTGCCATGTCAAACTTTCCCAGATTGATCCCTTGGCCATATCCTTTAGGCTTGAGACCCTGAGACATAACTTCATCACTAAGCCATGAGTTAGACTCCTATACCTGTTTTTTTATTTTGTTTTGTTTTGAATCTGCTGAGTCCCCTACTCATCAGGAAAGGTCCGTTTAATTGAGAACCCTTTTCTTAAGTGAAACGTAACCAGTTGGTTTCTTCATGAACCAGCCAAACTGAGTGCGACTCCCACCTACAGCTTCCCACAAAGGGCTGAGTTCCCCAGATTGTTGAGCTTCAGTTTTCCTAACCTTGTTCACAGTCATTCTTTTCTCCTGGTTCACTCTTCATTGGTCCTGTCCTCTGGGAGCTGCCCAGCTCACAACAACAACAACAGATTGTATTTTGGTTCAAATGAACTAGTCTTGCCCATTTTGACTAAGTATTGGGTTGGCCAAAAAGTGCCTTCAGTTTTTAAGTAAAAATAAAAGACACATTTTTCATTTTCACCAAGAACTTTATTGAACAACGTATTCACACATTTGTTCCACTACCTTCTGTCATTTTTCAGGAAACTTCATAATTCCATCTTCCCAAAACTTTCTATCTTTTTGAGCAAAGAACTGTTCCAGGTGCTTTTATGGTCTTCCAGGGAATTGAAATTTTTTCCATTAAGATAATTTTGTAATAGACCTAAATAAATGGAAATCCAAAGGTGCAACGTCTGCTGAATATGGCAGATGAATCAGAACTTCCCAGCCAAGCTTTGACAGTTTTTGCCTGGTCATCAAAGAAACAAGCAGTCTTGCATTACCCTGACAGAAGATTATGCGTTTTCTGTTGACTGATTCTGGACGCTTTTCGTCAAGCGCAGCTTTCAGTTGGTCTAATTGGGATCAGTACTTGTTGGAATTAATCGTTTGGTTTTCCGGAAGGAGCTCGTAATAGAGGACTCCCTTCCAATGCCACCATACATACAACATCACCTTCTTCGAATGAAGACCGGCCTTTGGTGTGGTTGGTGGTGGTTCATTTTGCTTGCCCCACGATCTCTTCCATTCTACAGTATCGTACGGTATCTACTTTTCATCGCTCGTCACAATTTGTTTTAAAAATGGAATGTTTTCATTACATTTAAGTAGAGAATCGCATGTGGAAATACAGTCAAGAAGGGTTTTTTTCACTTAACTTATGTGGAACCCAAACGTCAAAGCGATTAACATAACCAAACTGGTGCAAATGATTTTCAATGCTTGATTTGGATATTTTGAGTATGTCGGCTGTCTCCTACATGGTATAGCGTTGATTGTTCTCAATTAATGTCTCAATTTGATTGCTATCAACTTCATCTGGTCTACCCGACCGTGGAGCATCTTCCAGCGAGAAATCTCCAGCACAAAACTTCGCAAACCACTTTTGACATGTTCAATCAGTCACAGCACTTTCTGCATACACTGCACAAATCTTTTTTTTTGCATTTCAGTTGCACTTTTACCTTTCTTGAAGTAATAAAGCATAATATGACAAAAATGTTGCTTTTTTCTTCTATCTTCAATATTAAAATGGCTACACAAAAATTCACCAATTTTGATGTCTTTTTTTTAAGTGCACGCTGATAAGACAGCTGTCACATACAATCTAACAAAATTGTTTCAAATGAAGTTAAAGACAACTAAGTGCTACTAGAGCCATCTTACAGAAAAAACCAAGTGAACCTTTTCGCCAACCCAACCCAGTAGAACCCCTTCTAGTCCCAAGCTGCTTAAGGCTTGGGGTAACTTTCTTATTTCTTAGTGCCCAAGATGTGAATGGTTGGGCACTTGGTGTAAAGTTTTCAACCTAATTTTGGCCTTTCTCCTATATCACATGGTTATATTTAGGAGCCCTGGAATTAACAAATGAATTTTTCATTCCTAAGGCATCAAGTCCTTTTGTCTATTTGTTTATAAGGAAGGGGAAGATAAACTTTGGCAGGTAGAAGTGGGTGGACTATTCTCATCTCATTCCTAGTCAAAGTATCTGACATTGATTTCCAAGGCTTAAAGTGGTATGAGTCTGTGCTATCTTTTTTGATTTTGATCTCTCATATTAAGATGGTGTGTCCCAATGCTTATCTCTCTTCCACAAAGTTGTGTATCATTCGTATTTGTTTCTGATTTTAATTGACCATCTTTTCAACTCCATGTGGTCATAGCAGGTATGATTGTTTCCGGAGAATTTCTGAAGCAGAGTAGCATTGAACTTTTAAAAGTTCTTATTGGCGATGACTTGGATTTGAAGAAGTGATTCCATTTGGCTTATTCATGTCAGGATCATCGTGGGTTCTAAGTGGAGAACTTTAGCCAGAGTGACCAAACAAGTCTGTAACATGATGGTTGACAAGTACTTCCGTGAGAGAAGTGAAAGCTTTTTCATTTACGTTTCTAATTCACTTGCGCTAATATTGCAACACTTAATAGCTTAGGTCTTCTTTCCATTGTGTTTTGGTGTGGATCATTTTGACTGTGTAGAAACTAACATTTCCCCTCGTATTTTAGCCCTTCGTATAACGGTTCTAGATTTTTTTTTTTTAATATCTCTAGAGAACCTGGCAATATAAAGAATTAAAGTAAACAGAGATGAATAAAGGACTTTTAGCTCTAAAAAAAGCTCTGTCTTTCACGAGTTTCTGAAACTCCATTCTTACTGACTTGAGAGACCATTTTCTCCTAATGACAGACTAGTTCTGGTCATGTGTCCATGTCTCTACCAAACTGTGAATTTCTCCTTTACTGTCCCTGGTTTGATAATAGAAGGTAGGAATGGAGGAAGAGTGAGTGATCCCAAAACATTGTTACTGTTAGAGAAAATCACATAAACCACAATCCCAGAAGGTTCTTAGTAACTTTTCAATGTTAACTCTAGAAATTTTGAATTGGTGTTTATAAGTGAATATAAAATTTAAATGTAGTTATTCCTGGTATGTGAATACTCATCATCCACTTGATCCCTGGAGGGCTTACAGTCCCCAGATTTATCTTCCCAGACAGATTCCATACATGCTTACTTAGCCCATCCCCAGCAGGGACCTGATTATTGCCTCTTTCAACTTAATGCAGAATTTTAAGTAAATGAAATAGAGATTAAAGAACTTTTGCGAGTATAATGTTCCCATCGGCTAACTTCCATCTTTATTATGCTGTTTACTTTAACTTCATACTGATTACTGTAACTCTTTGGAAAGGATTCAAAACATAGCCCTCAATTTGCTTAACGTCTAAGACCTATTAGTGAGCTGGACACACCTTTCAAAATTTTGTGTCCATCTCTTTGTTAACAAGTTTCAGTCTGGATTTTTCATTTCACTCTTTGCTTGTAGCAAAAGCCAGATATGGACTCATTCCACTTTTGACTGTTGCTCTATTTTAAATGTTCATATAGGAAATTTATAAAAATAAAATTGAAAATACAATTATTTGTAATCTTGTTGCCAAAAATAGAATGGAATTAGTTCCAAGAAGGATATAAATGGCTTAGTTTTGTATATTTTTTTTCTTAAACCTTTTTTCACTTTAAAGATAATGGGCTTTGGGCCAAGATATGAAAGTTCATTATAGAACTTGGTTGTTTATTTTCATGCAGAATAGATACTTTCATACCAGATACTTTCATACCAGAATAGATATTTTCATACTTCAATTTAAAAAAAAATTAAAGCTGTGGGGAATAGTCTTGTCTGGAGTGGCATAAAATGAATATAGAACCCCCCCAGAAAGAAAAAAACCTTATATCTAATTTTAATGGGTATGAAAATTCTTTCTCATGGATTGAGTTATGTCCACTGACCTTAGAGGGAGAAGTATGAGTTTTCTCTTCTGTATCAAAGACGTTGTTTCGTTATTCTGAACTGTGATAGGTCTCTGTAGACCTGTGTGCTTAGAGCATTTAACTCTTGTTGGGAAGAACTGCTCAACAGTAACTGTTCCAAAGCAGATAGTATTTTGTCAGACATTTTCTAAAATTTTAGTGGCTCATGGCAGGAATACTCCTTATAAAAGATTAATTAGTCTCAGTTTTGGAGGGACTATTTACCACTTAATGATTCTTAGTGGTTAGCTGGGAAGCCATGATTTTTTTAAAAGAGATGATTCAGTGAGGCATTATTTAGGTTTTTCTGTGACCATGGTGAGTACCTAGTAACTTCAGAAGCCTTTTCAACCAAAATTATTTTGGCTACATTCTGGGGAGTTCTAGGACAAGCCAAACAAACCCTCTCTCGTTGAAACAAAAAAGGAAGTTGTCACCTGGCTATTGCGTTGCTCTTACCGTCACTGGGCTGACTGGACATTGGGCAGGAACAGAGGGGGGCGGGCCCTTCAGAGCCGAGCTGCCCCAAGAGCCAGTCCCACAGGGTCCTGCTGCTGGTACTGCTGGACGCTGGTTGCCACTGCTTGAGCCGCTGCCCCTATGGGCACTGGACACTTGCACCGTTCCCCTGATCCGGGGCTCCATTGCGCCCCACCGCCGCTGCTGCTGCTGGACAGATTCTCCTTTAGCCCTGCTCCCATGTGTCGCCAGCCCCAGATCTGAAAGCCCAGAGCATGTGTGTGCAGTGGTCCTGTGGTATCTCATTCTTGTGCCCTGCTGATGTAGGGGTCCGCCTCCACCAGGACTCAGGGTGGAGAATCCTCCAAATATAAGAACATGGTGCAGACCCTAGGCACACAAAAAATGTCAGATATCTTCTCTAGGCGGGGCTAGTCAAGCAATTGTGCACGGACGGAAATGGACCTAAAACTGCTTCTTAGAGATATTCTAGAGCTGCTCTTGTTGCCCCTTCCGAGTGGCAGTTTGGAATTGTGGTATTCTCCTGCGTAGCAGAAATGAGCGTTTAGACCCTTGGGTTTGTTGTGATCTTGTGTTTGATTTTCTTTAATTTGCTCTTCCTGATAATGAACTAGCTCCGGAAAAGGCTCTGTTAGTCTAGTAGATTCTGCCTTGAAACAGTGAATACAAACATTCCCAGCTGTGCTTATTTGAAGTAGGAGCAGGCATTTTCTATATTTTAGTGGCATATGGTGCTAGGATTTTATCATACTTTCGTATAAGGAGCCAGGAAACTTTCTCTGCTTAAAAATGCATGTTTATAAACAATAGGCTTACACTGAATATTCCCATCTGTTGGGTAAACATAATTTGTGTAGGAATTCCTGTAATAGGTGGAGTACTTCGCCACTTTTTTGTATATTTTTTCCCTGGTGAGACATTAGACTAAAGAGACAGTACAAAACAGCATATGCCTAATATTCAGTTTTGTATCTGTTTCTCCCAGTTGTTTGAAAGCAGTGCTGTTTTTGTGCATTAGTACACAGGATTGCTATAGAAATTTATAAGAACATAAAATCTATTCAGGATACTGCAAAAAAGGAAAAATGAAATGAATGACAATCATATAAATGTGGTTAGCTTGCAATGATGAAACTGCTCTTGTAGTTTTTCAAATATGTACTCCAATAACTTGTGGAATTTCTTTTCCAAAAACTTTTATTGACTTTGTTTTAACCTAATCTCAAAACTCCTCCTAATTATAATCATAGTGTATAATCAACGCTGCTCATCCTTCTAGTCTTGATTTGTAATTTAAATAAACGGCATTGACTCTTTGTGTTCAGTTTGGTGTTGTTCTGATTGTCTTCACTAATTAATTTTTTGTTTGAGATAAACCATTCCTCAGAATAGAATAAAAATTTGAAGACTGAGATTCAGCAGTATTTTTTCATAAAATATTTTATTAATCTTGCTTGTAAGATCTCAAGATGGTTATTAGAGGGTAAACACACTCTGATTAATATTTGCTTAATACTGAATTACCTGTATTGTCCAAATGTTTCATTCACTTAAAAAGTATGCCTATCAGTTCCTTTTTCCAGTTGACTAGTTGGACATACTTGAATAAAAAGATGAGCAATTAGTTGAATATAAGTGACTTTAAGGTATGTGTAAGAGCTGAGCAAATAAAGCATACCATACTTGGTGCCTTTTACCTGATTTTTTTTTTTTTTTTTAGGTTTCTCTGATTATACTTTGAAAGAGGAAATATTTTTAAATTGAAGATAACTATTATCAGAACATGTTTTTAGAAAGGATAGCATCACTGTGTTTTCTCTTTTTTTGGAAAGTAGGCTCCTATTTGATTGGGTTTTAGCTCTCTTATTCTTTCTTAGGATAGGCACCCTCCCATGTGTGAAAATCAAGCCTTATTCTTGATTTTTGGTGAATATGGCTTAGAAACCAATTAAATGAACTCTTCTAGGTAGCATGAAAGGTTTGAGCTCCGGAGCTGCAGAGCTCACATGAAGTGGTCCTGGGTTGTACCTCCTGCTTGGTCGTGGATTTAAAAATATCCTGAATTATAAAACTAACCATAAACCTAAACCAGGGCTTTTATGGAAACTGTATCTTCTAGCTACTTTGTCCCCCCTATAAAATTTACTGACGTTTTTAGAAAGGCATTGATTTGAGGGATGGTTACTTATAGTCGCAGGAATGGAAAATACCAATGAAATAACCTCCCAGTCAATCAAAAAAGTTTTAAAAGTTACTGTCAAGCCATATGTGAAGTAAGGAAAGTGTGTAAATGGTGTTGGGAGATGTCTGCTCGCTGTGGGGACTGGAGAGGGGAGTTGTGTCCTGATGTCACTGCTTGCTTTGCCTGAATGACACCTGTGTCTCATCCTGCATTGTTTGAACTTTGATGCAGAATGACACAACACATTATGTTAAGACCATTGCCAGTTCTAGAAATAATTTTTAGAAATTCTGAGAGATAGAATTATAAAAAAAATTGAAAGGTCTGGTTTACTTGTAATGATTTTTAGCTATTTAACAGTTCTTATTAATTCAAGCAGTTTTGAGTGATATCTATTGATACTATGTGATGGCACAGGGGTACAGTGGTGAACAAGACAGTTCCAGAACCTAGCTTCATATGATATTTATAGCCTAGCTGGAGAGACAAATAGCAATTAAATAATCTCACAAATAAATTGCAGTTGCAGTAAGTGTGTAGGTCAGGGAAGGCTTGCATAGATATTAGTTTATCAAAAATTAAATATTTTTGGTACTAGATTCCAAAATATACTAGATGAGATGCCAAGGCTGGCTGCCTAGGTACAGAACCATTAACACTGCTTTTTGGTGTTTGGCAGGTATGTTATTCCATCTTTACAGAGGCTGGATGCTGGGTTTTACCGCTGTGTGGTTCGAAACAGAATGGGAGCCCTCTTGCAAAGAAGATCAGAAGTTCAAGTCGCATGTATGTGAACACTGAAAAGATCTACAAATGTTAAATAACAAAACACTAATCAAAATCACTTTAACCGTGGTGGGAGTCGAGTTTCTATCTTGGGTTCTATTTGGAATAGTATAATTTCTAAAATCGGTTGAGAGAAGTAAATAGCTAATGCAGCTGGTCTGACGATGATCTGGGGCTAATGAGGTAAATGCCACTGTTTTCAATTCAATAGATGAGGCTCTGCTGAGGATTTAAAAAATGAGCAAGATGCCTTCTGTTTTATGAGTTAGCTGCTCTTAGCTTTTATCATATCCAGGTTCAGCTATTTTTTAAATAAAAGATTAAACCCAATTAGTTAAAATTTTATCAATTCATATTCAGTTCTTTCCAGTGATTTGTTTAGAAATCCTTCAGCTGCACAACAAAAAGTATGTGGATAGCATGTATTAATGCTGTAGTGAATTAATTAATTCTCTACTGGGCAGGCCATTTTGGAGAATGAAACCTTTAAAAGTAACTGGAGGGGATATCAGAATGCAGGGGCCTTGAATTTTGGTGTAGTCTTTAGGAGACTGTGGAGAGGGAAGTTGGCTGATGCAAAACATTTAATACTTTCCTAGTCCAAAATCTGTGATGGGTAGGGTCCATCTAAAATGGCCTGTAGGCTTTATAATGTTTTGAATTTACTACCAAAATGTCTCTTCATTTAAAAGAAAGCAAGAAGTGTTAAGACATTTTAAATTACATATAAATATGTTATAATAGATTTAGGGAACTCTAAAAAGCCCCTAAATTGGGATGTGTGAACCAATGATGACAATATTTTCTCATATGTCATTTTGACCCCAGTTAAGGCTTGTGGTTTTCAGTGTTACTGTATAACTTAAAATAATTTCTAGTTTTTCTACTTTTCTACAGTAATTACTAGTGACTGGGTGAGGTGCTGTTGCTATACATGTTTACTTATAGTTTTAATTACTAGGGAGGCTTACATTTTTCTGGTGAAGTCACTCACCTAAACCTGTCTGCATAATAATTCAGAACTTTTATTCAGTTAAATAATTGAAAACATAATTCATAAATAAAAAATTAAGGTTAATACCCAAAACATATTTGAATAAGCTTAGAATTTATTATATTTAATAAATTGTTTAATATAATATCCTTGTTTCTATCCTTTACCTCTAGCGCTAGATTTTGTCTCTTTTCTCCTTGTCTTTGATAACAAATTTCACTTTACTTTAAAATAACTGTGCATATTTTCCTAATCTGTTTCATTTGTTTCATCTTCTCCTAGACTATTAAACACTGCTTGTAACATAGTCAATAATTTCTTCTGAATCACAAATCTGTTGATAATAGAGATCTTTTATGGACTGTTCCAAATTTATATGCGTTCAGACAAAAATATAGTATATGTGCCGTATCAGTGTGTGTATACATATATCTGTAGCTAATCATAATATGGAAATTTTAAAAAACTTTCAAATGGTACTGATTTAAAAATTGGCCACATATACCCACATTCTAAAGGCTGGGTTTTTTTTCCTGTGATCTCATTTTTTAAATGTTGTAAACCAGTAGCACAAAGACTGGAACAAAACCTACCTGCCCCCAATTAAGTCAGTAGTATGGGGTTTGGAGAACCCTCTAAAACTGAATCAGGGGTTAAATATTTCTCCCAAAAGATCTTTTAGGGAGCATTCACCCCAGAAACAAAGAAAAGGAGAAACTGAGCAGGACAGCAGCAGGTGCCTGGGTAGAACCAGCTGGAGAGATCTGGGAGCCGGGGGATGTCTGAAATCATTTTATTATCATTTCTGGGAAAATGCTTCATGTGGCATGAGGATGCTTTTCCACAATTTATTTCAATATTAAAATTGGTTGCAAACATTTCATTGTATTGTTGCAGCGACACAAAGACCATGAAGTTCTGCTGATTCACGCACTTCATGGGTACTTTGGAGGCACGTGGCTTTGCCTTATGCTCCACTTTACCACCTAGTCTGCACTCATCAGCATTACTGCTCGCCTCTGGTCTTCCTGCTTAATTATAGCAACACTGGTGACTTTGCAATAAAATATAGTTATTTCCATCTTTGACCTCCTGCTCCCTCAAAAAAGAATTTTCTGAAACTTAAAAGGTCTGATTTTTCTTTGCAGATATGGGAAATTTCATGGATACAGATCAGAGAAAAATGGTCTCTCAAGGACATGCAGCCATACTCAACTTACTGCCCATCACCAGCTGCCCCAGCCCTCAAGTGACCTGGTTCAGAGAAGGGCACAAGATTATTCCAAGCAACAGAATGTAAGTCGTTCCAAACTTTAAAGTTTAAAATACATCTCATGACACTTGTTGGTACCATTTACATATTAAGTGTACCAATTAAACTTTGAAAAGACTAACCTGGTCTAGTAGACCTACCTCAGTCCTTAATAAACAGCTATTTTAAGGCTGGCTTGGAAATTTTTAAGCAGTTTAAGAAAATTGTCATGTAATATTAGTCTTTAATATGCCGCATAGCCTAACTAAAGCACCTTTACATACTCTTTATGGTATTTTTTTTTTCCTTTTGGAATGCACTTTTTGAGATGTCATTTTCATCCTGAGCTGTGTTTAGCTCCAAGTACTAATTTAATGAGCGCTCGTATTTACCGATAGAGCTGTGGGGTTTTCTCCCTCTTTTACTGAGCCATGTTTGATGCTACTTTCTCTGATGATAAAATAGTAATTGCTGCTTATTTCTCTTTGTCCTTTTATCCTACTATGACAGTTTTATTTCCTTTTGTCTAATTAGTGGTTCACCCATCTATTGCAGAGTAGTTGCTTTGTGATTAGTTAAGCATTATTTCAAGGTGTTCTTGCCTATTTCACATTTAAGATATTTATCTAATGCCAAACAGTTTCTGCATTTGGAGCTTTAAGTGATTAAAAAGAACATTTGGTATATATTTTATAAGTGGGCATTTTGCAATGTAATTTAAAGATAACATACTGAATATAAAGGCTTTGAGGATGGACATTTCTGAAAGAACTGTGAAATGCTATAAGCTTGGGCTAAACGTCAAATATTTATGCCATCAGTTGGTTGCACTCAGACAAAAAAAAAATTGTGAGAAGAAAATGCGCTCTTTTTCCCCCAGAAGGGATATGTGAAGGCAATTTGCTGAACAGTTTTCAAATGTGCTTTCTCCCCATCTGAGCATCCATGCAGTCCCTTCTCTAAGTCCAGTATCCCTGCTCGTCCACTTGGGCATCAGAACTCTGCTTGAGCCTACACAATTCTTAAGCTTATTTAGCAAATGTTTCTATTTTGGTTATTGGAAACAGGAAAAATATTGAAATACGTAAAATCTATATTTTAAGATTCTAGTAAAAATATAAATTACCTTGGAAAGATGGGATAACTTCTATCCTTTTTCTTTATTTTATTAAAAGTTGCTTATGTATCCACCTTTATATTCATTCCAACTATAACAAATGCCTCTGGAGATGGGGTGAAGCAAAGACAAGGATCAATTTCTCATTCTCTTAGAAGACTGTTAGGCTGGAAAAAAAAAGGCCGCTGAGAGAGATTCTTGTGAAATATTCTGGAAGGTCCTAGTGTTGAACACAGTGTGGCTGGGCAAAGGTGGGATGAGTGCTGGGGAAGAGCTGGTACAGGGAGGGGTGCGTAGGTTGGATTAGGCTTCCTCTCAAACACTGGAGCTTCTAACTAATGTCAACGGTGGAAGGATTATTTTAACTCCGTAGCAAACAACTACAGAGGAATTCATTTGTTAACCTATGGTCTAGCTATGTTCGTGAGACAACATTTACTCAAGAAGTATAAAAGGATACAGAATGAAATAACTCTTAATTTTATAAGCTTGTTTTTTTTTAACTTGCAAGTTCTTGCTAAAGACTGTTTAATTCCTGGTGAGCTAATAAGGCAAAGACGCTAGTAGGGCTTTAACTTAGTGTCATAGCAAACAAATGGTCTGCTTACAACCATGAAGCTATTGATGAATCTCCAATCTCAGTGGAATAATATGCCTGTATAGCTTTTTTTAAGAGATGAGATGAGGCTGATTATGGATATTTACACTTCTCAAGGCCCTTTAGTTTCATATTTTCCACCTTATCACCACCCCTGTATTTATTTAAGTACCCGCTGTGCAAGATACCATAAATCAGCAGTTGCACGGTTTTCTCCACAAGTTTATGCATCATTCAAAGATGTATTACTTTACACATCTAATAACATTCAGCTTGGACATCAGATGGAAGGGCACATATACATTGCCTCTGCCCAGACGGTTGGCAGACAGAACTCAGATGGCATTAGATCTGTTCTGTGCCACCAGGTATCATTTCAAAATGGAACGTCTGGCTCAAAGTGTTTCACACCTGTCGAAACAGGTCAAGCCTCTCCTCCTGCTTTTAGCCTGGTTATCTGAGGTCAGCTCCCTAACACAGGGGAGAGATGTACCTTTGTCATGGGGAGGGAGAACCTCATCTTGCCACCCCACCCCTGTATTTTTTAATATTATCTCATGACCTTAAAACTGTGAGCTTTAGGCTTTTTTTTTTTCATTTTCAAGGGAAACAGTAAGTTTAATGTTCCTCAACTTGAAAAATTAGTTGAATAGTCTATTAAATTTTAACAGCAGCTATTATTTATTGAGTACTACTTTAAACATATCTTCTGTAATCCTCACATTTGCCTTCTGAGGCAGGTATAATTAGCTATCAGAACCGAAGATTGGAGATGTTAAATGACCCACCCAAGGGCACACAGCTGACAAATGGCAGAGCTGGGACTCAAACCCAGGTCTGTCTGGCTCTAAATCTCATGTTCTCTTCTGCATCAGGCTAATTCTTCTTTTCACTTTATTTTGCTGAACCTTCTTCGTGCTTTTGATTTATTTTCTTCTTACACTGATCTCAACTTTTTTTCTCTTTTTTTAGAACACCAGGTTTCGATTTGAAATGCTGTAGGTTAACCTAGGTTTGCCGTGAGCCACAGACTCGCACAAATGCACACACCCTCCTCAACAGTGAGCATCCCTGCCTGTGCATTGTTTATCCTTTCTGTGTTAGGTCTGTTGGTCCCTATCTTCAGAAATTTTTGACAAAGAGAAGGCAAATGTGGCCTTCCAATTAAGGCATAGACTTTATTAAATTCGGAGGTCTAGTGGGAGATGGAGACAGAAATTATCTCCATATAGGGATCATCGGGTACCTTAGCGCGGGGTGGACGGCAACAGGAGACATAGGGGTGGTGACCAGGTGCAGAATCCGGCACCGTGTCAGGGGCAGAGCCTCCTTGTCCTTCGGCTACATATTGTTGAATGAAGAATAGACTGTGTAGGAAAAATAGCGGAAATTCATCATCATTTCCAGAAGAGTAGTGGGACCTGGTGGTGGTACCTGAGCTGCTTCACATTCATATGAGAAAGGCTGAATGAAAAACTAACAAAGTTCTGACTGCAATTTGGGCATTGTTTTTCGTTCATTCCCCAAGTCCTTGTGCAGGGCATACTCTGAATAGATAGCAGTAAACAAAAGGAAGATCCTGTCCTCAGGGAGCCTGCACCCAACTGGAAGGAGACAGATGCCAACCGGATGAGTGTATGATATGCCAGCTGATGATACGTAGTGAGGAGGAAACAGAGCAGGATGACAGAGCAGGGGTGCAGGATGGGTGGTGGACATTGTAGACATGAAATCAGAGAACGCCTCTCGGGTACTAAACTGTGAGCAGAGCCCTGAGTGAATCCAGGGAGTGAGGCATGGGGGTGTATTGGTGAGAAGAGCACGTGTGAAAGCTCTGAGGGAGGACCGTGCCGGGGTGTTTGAGCAGCAGCAGGGAGGCCAGTGGGGCTGGTGTGGGGCCAGGGAGAGGGCTGGAGATGAGGTGATCAGGGCCCTGGGGCCAGATTCCAGGACCAGATTACTTAGCCATAGTGAGGAGTTGGGCGTTTGCTCTGAGGATCTGAGCAGAGGAGTGATGCAGTCTCTCTTAGGGTTCTTCTATTAAGATTTATGTTGAGAACAGGGACTTCCCTGGTGGCGCAGTGGTTGAGAGTCCGCCTGCCAATGCAAGGGACACAGGTCCGATCCCTGGTCTGGGAAGATCCCACATGCCACGGAGCAGCTGAGCCCGTGCGCCACAACTACTGAGCCCACGAGCCACAACTACTGGAACCCACATACCTAGATCCCACGCTCCGCCACAAGAGAAGCCACCACAATGAGAAGCCCACACACCACAACAAAGAGTAGCCCCCGCTCGCTGCAACTAGAGAAAGCCCGCATGCAGCAACAGACGCAACACAGCCAGAAATAAATAAATAAATTTATTTTTTTAAAAAAAGAGAGAATTGTGTTAAGAACAGGCTGTAGGGTGACAGAATCAGAAGCCAGGAGGCCTGTGAGGGGTTTCTGCAGTAATTCAGGTGGCTCGGATCAGGGTGGTGAGAAGTGTCAGATGCTGATACAGTTTGAAAGTAGAAACAATGGGATTTCCCATTGGACTGGATGTGGGGTATGAGAGGAGAGAAGCCACGGGTAACTCTTAAGAATTTTGGCCTCAGCAACTGGTAGGAAGGAATTACCATTTTCTGAAATGGGGAGATGATTTGGGGTGAAACAGTGCTGTGTCTGTGTGTGGGGGTTGGTGGTGGTGTCTGAAATTCGTGTCGGACATGTTAAGTGTCCTGTGCTAGTAGGTGGCCGGGGGGTCCAGTCGTTAGATAGTTGTATATATCAGACTCAAGGTGAGCAAAGAGATCTTGGTTAAACTTGGGGGTTGTTGCTGTGTTGAGATTTATAGGTCTTTAAAGCTGTGTATGGACTACATGAGCCAGTTAGTGAAGCCCAAAGAGTTCCATCGTTTCACTTAAGATGCCCTTAGCTGCAAGTTACAGAGGATGGCTCTGGCTAAGCAAAAAGAAAATATGTTGGAGTATTTAGAGAACTACAGAACCAAAACACCAGAAGGAGAGGACAGGGTGGTAACCAGGGCTGCTCCCGAGGCCCAAGGAGCAGGGAGCAAGGCGGCACTTTCATGGCCTCCCAAGGATATCCAGGTCCTAATGCCTGGAACAGTTGAATTTGTTAGGTAACATGGCAAAGCAGGTGAAGGTAGCAGACTCCATAGGGAACTAATAAGTTGGGGAGGTGGGACAAAGGCCAGGTGGGACAGTCTCAGGCCAGGAGCAGTTAAGCTGAGGGTCTATACCCATGACCTGCACATGCCAGGCTCGGCAGCTCTTTCTCTCAACATCTCACCTTGAGTCTTTAGCTAGTGAGAGTCATGAACCTCGTACTGTAAGTGTAGGTCCTGTCTCCGCAAGTGGTTTTCACCTTCCCTGGGTATTGACCATCTAAAACGTCTTTGTTTTTATAACTCTGTCTGGCCTGCTGTTATGCAGAGCAGAAATGCAATATTGGAAAGTCTGAATCAATGAATGAAGAAATGTGAAGAAAAATCATGTAAACATCCTCACCAAAAAAGGGAAAAAAATGGCACAACAAACCTCAGGAGAAAATGGTGCTGATGAAGGAGAAATGTATCTTGGGAAAGCAAACAGTATTTTGAAAGAATTGGGAATAAGTTATACTCAGAATTATGAATTGGTAATTATAGGGTTTTTTTATCTGAGAAGATGAAAAAAGTGCATGTTTATTTTTCTGATTTACTGAATCCGAACAGTTAGTTTGCTGTCTTTGGGTATCAAAGATGATTATAGCCTTGTCTTACAAATACAGTCTAATTTGATAATAAAATTGTTCTGTGTTATTTCAGTTTAGATATATGTTCTTTGTTTCCTTATATTTCTCAAAATATGAAATGTGAATGTTGATGTCATGCGGTATTTCTCTGACCCTCCGGGAGGTAATTTATGTCGGCAGTTATCAGATTAGGACGCAGAAACTTGTCCTGTGCAATTCCATTCTTTTGCTTAATTGCAGGTTCTTGTGCTCAAACTGCATCCTGTAGCCTACCTGACAGGAATGTTTAAGCACAAGTGTACTGGCATGTGTTTTCCTAGGAATGCGTGGTTTATAGATTAAATATTTCAAACCTCCAGTCAGCTTTGTGAGACGACTTGCCAGGAATGATCTGAATTGTGAAGTATGGGCAGCAAACAGCATCCCAGGTGACTTAGAAACGGTCTGACTCATGATTGTCCATGCTTAAATACTTGAACATCCATTAACCTATTACCATTTCAATTGCTGCAAGAAAGATTTGTTTAAATTAGCACTTGTATTGGAAGTCACACAACTTAATGCTTGAATGAAGTAGATCTGGTTGTAATAACATTTTTACAGTTAACTGGGTTTTCAAAATAATATGCTTTTAAAATTTTTATATTATGTTTTGTAGGCATTTTGTGAATGTTTATAGAGTATGTCTATACATGTGAATTGAGCCATATTTGGTATAAGTAAAAAAGACTAGGAGATAACGGGCTCCAGACCTGCTTCCACCATTAATTCTGACCTTGGGAAACTTACTTACTCTCCTTTGCCTCCATTTTCTCATGTCAAAAATGAGGAAGGTGACATGAAAGACCTCGGAGGTCCTTTCTGGTGTTCACACCAGCGGTGCTCATGGGAGGAGGGTGCTCAGGGCCAGGCCTGCCTCTCCCTCCCCCTCTTTCCTCCTCCCTGCACTCAGTAGATACTTACTGAGCACTTGTTTTGTGCCAGGCACTGTTGTAGCTGCTCGGGACAGGAAGGGGCATGAGGACATTGAAGCGTCAGCCTTCACTGAGTTATGGTCCATTGTGGAAACAGGTTAATAACCAGGGTTCTTTGGGGGATGATGAAATCTATGAGGGAAATGGAGGGCGGGAGAGGAGAGAACTGAACGGGAGGGGAGGGAGGTGTCAAGGATGCCTCTCTATGCAGGTGACATTTTAAGGTGACACTTTATTGAGTTGTCATTTACATACAACACAGTGTACAGATTTTAAACACACAGTTTGATGAATTTTAACAAATGTGCACACAGGTGTAATCACCATCCTAAGCAAGTTCCCGAGGGCAGTTCTTACCCCTGGTCCCTGCCCCCGCCCCACCTGCTCATCTCATTCTATTACCATAGGTTAGTTTGCTTATGCTAGAATTGCTTATAAATAGAATCATGGCATATGAACTCTTTTGTTTCTGCCTTCTTTCATTCGACATAATTTCTGTGATATTCTCGAGGTGGTATTAATAATGATTATTACTAAATATTTTTTGAGTACCAGGCACTGTTTTAAGTGTTTTCTCTATAATGATTCATTGACTCCTCACAGCAGCCCATGGCTTGTACTGTTATTATCGTCACTTTGCTGAAAGGAGCAACAACAGAGGGAGGCCAGCAGCTGGTTAGTGTTAGAGCCTTTGATTCTTGACCCCACACTTTCTTTGCCTCTGTGCTGCACTGCTCTCTCGGGCTCACGTCTGAAAGATCTAGCCATGCACACATCTAGAGGACGAATATTCTGAACACTGGGGCCACATACATGCAAATGCAAATACAAAGCCTGTTGTATTTGCTAAACTGTTGTCTGGCGCTTAGGGCCTCGTGAACAGCGGGCAAAGAGAGTGGAAAGAGATCCTGGAGGTGCCAGAATCTGGAAAGAAATCTGAGTTTTATTCCATATACAGTGGGACGTCTTTGGAAGAGTTGTGGTTTTATTTTTTGGAACATTTTTTGAAATTGTGCTAAAATATGTGTAACATGAAATTTACCATCTTCACTATTTTTCACTGTAAATTCAGTGGCATTAAATATGTTCACGTTGTTGCACAGCCGTCACCACCACCAGTCTTTGGAGCTCTTTCATCTTGAGAAACTGCAGCTCTGTCCCCATTAAAGGATAACTCTCCACTCCCCACTCCCCCCGCTCTTGGCACTCACCCTTCTACTTTCTGTCTCTCTGAATTTGACTCCAGTGGGTCCCTCATGTAAGTGAAATCATACAGTATTTGTTGTTTCCTCATTTTTAATTAAACTTATTTTGAGCTAATTGTAGATTCACATACAGTTGTTAAGAAGTAATACAGGGAGGGCTTCCCTGGTGGCGCAGTGGTTGAGAGTCCGCTTGCCGATGCAGGGGATGCGGGTTCGTGCCCCGGTCCGGGAAGATCCCACATGCCGCAGAGCAGCTGGGCCCGTGAGCCATGGCCGCTGAGCCTGCGCGTCCGGAGGCTGTACTCCTCGACGGGAGAGGCCACAACAGTGAGAGGCTGGTGTACCACAAAAAAAAAAAAAAAAGAATACAGGGAGATCCCATATGCCCTTTAAACAGTTCCCCTACCTGGTGAGGTCTTGTAGAGCTGTAGTATAGCATCACAGTCAGGTGAGAACTCGTAGAGCTGTGGTGCAGCATCGCAGCCAGGTGAGACCTCGTAGAGCTGTGGTAGAGCGTCACAGCCAGGTGAGACCTCGTAGAGCTGTGGTACAGCATCACAGCCAGGTGAGACGTTACAGAGCTGTGGTGCAGCACCATAGCCAGGATATTGATGTTGATACACTCAAAACACAGAACAGTCCCATCACCACAGGACCCTTCACGTTGCCTGTTTATACCAGCAGCTACTTTCCCCCAGCCTTTGTCCCCACCCTAAATCCTAGCAATCATGAATCTGTTCTCCATTTCTATAATTTTATCATTTAGAGAATGTTTTATAAATGGAATTGTGCAGTCTGTAACCTTTTAGGATTGGCGTTTTTCATTCAGCATAATTCTCTGTTTAGTTCAGGTTACTGCATGTGTGAGTGCTGGGTTCCTTTTTATTGTGTAGTTTTCCATGGTGTGGACATACCACAGCTTGTGTAACCCTTCACCAGGTGAAGGACATTTGGGCTGTGTACAGTTTTTCACCCTTAGGAATAAAGCTGCTGTAAATATTCTTGTACATGTTTTGTGTGAACATGTCTTCATTTCTCTGGGATAAATGCCCAGAAGTGCAGTGACTGGTTATATGGTATTTGCATGTTTAGTTTTTTTAAGAAAATGCCAAACTATTTCCAGAGTTACTGTACCATTTTATAATCCCACCAATGATGTACAAATGATCCAGTTTCTTTGCTTCCTCACTAGCATTCAATGTTGTCACTATTTTTTTTATTTTAGCCATCTCGATGGATATTTAATTACAACTCATTGTGTTTTTAATTTGCATTTCCCTAATGGCTAATGATGTCAAACATCTTTTAATGTGCTGATTTTAAAAAGAACCAAGGGCTTCCCTGATGGCACAGTGGTTGAGAATCTGCCTGCTAATGCAGGGGACACGGGTTCAGACTGAGAATTTACATTTCTGAGAACTTGCTGGAAGATCTACTAAGAATGGGCTTGAGGAAAAGGAATATTGAACCTAGGAGGAAATAGAATGTTAGAAATGTTGGTCTTCATTTTATTATTTTTTTCTAGTTAGGAAATGTTTGGTGATTGCAATTTTAATACATTTAAATAACAGAGAAGAAAGTAAAGACAGCAAGATGAGAACTCTGGGAATTTTTATCGAGAACGGCTGCAGAGAAATGGTGCGGATCCGTGAGGTCAGGGGGTTGGGTTTTTTCCTTAACGTGGGAAATAACAGAGAATACTCATATGCTAATGGAAATTCTCTCCTACAGAAGGAGAGTGTGAGGATGCAGTAGAGTGTGAGTGAGGGGCAGAGCCCTGGAGAAGGTAGAGGCTGGGTGGCACGGGCACCCGCGTCACCAGCACGTGCACGAGGGCCCCAGTGTGGTGTGGTGCACAGGATTCACCACTCTGTATGACAGCCCATCAAGGGACAGCCTTTGATAGAGTCAAGGGCAGCTTCCACTACAGGACAGGGCCTGATATGGGTTTGGACGTGTGTTGTCTGGCAGACATGCTTGTGGAAAACTGAGGGTTTTCTTGTGGATTTTTATTTCCTCTGTGAATATTGGGATGAGGTTATAAGTTTAGAGTGAAGTGTGACACAAGAAGAGAGGTGAAGGTATTCAGTAATTATCTGGAGAGTCAAAAGCAAATTGAGCAACACGCTAGACTTAGGGGACCATTTGAGTACAGTGGCACCTTTGCGGTCTGTGATCATGGATTGTCGCAGTAAAGTTGTAGAGAAGGCAGCTCTACAAAGAAGGATGAAGTGCAGCCTGTCATGTGGGACCAAGAAACAAGCACGTGGAGGGTTTGCAAATGGGAGGTGGCTCTTGGTTGTCTGGGAGTCGTGTAAGGGAGGAGGTGATGGGTGGTCCAATTCAGCAGAGTCAGGAGACTGCAGCCTGTGAAGTGGAAGGATACCTGAGTGGGGGACTGAGCGGAAGTGGGTGCTCTGGGCACCTCAGAGCCTCCTATCCTCACCGTGACCTCTCCAGCCAGTCCCTTCCATTGGAAGGGATCAGGTGATGCAGTCCAGGAGGGTGGTCAAGTTAAATTCTCAGGGGGTAGACTTTGGCCCTTGGTGAGTCAGGATGGGTGTATGCAGGTGAGGGGTGCGGACCAGCAGATAGACTTCTCCCAGTTGGACTCCTGAGGGACACAGCTTCATGCAGCTTCTTGGAAGTCCTCCTGAGGGTCAAGCACAGCTACACAGCTGGAGTCAGTGGGATCAAGCCCTCCTTGGTCTGTGCTCTCTCCTCCTGTCCCTCCTTCCTGCTTACCTGTGATGACGCACACATCAGGAAGGGCTCTGTTCCCCAGAAGAACTGGGCTTAGACATGGGGCATTTGAGGGCTAGACTTCAGAATGGAATTTCTGTAGGGGCTGGCAAGGTTTAGGGGGTGACCGTGAGCACGGGGCTGAGACGATGTGGAGGAAATGTGAGAGTGGACGGAGACGTGGATGCTGAGCCGTGCAGGGTGACGGCAGGAGAAGGAGCTGGGGGCAATGGAAAGCCAGGAGCCTCCTTCCTCAGTCAGTGGGCGGAGGAAGGGGACACCTCGGGAATAAACAGTGCTGTAGCTGGGTCACCTGGGCTTCAGAGGAGCTGGGGTTTGCAAGGAGGAAGAGAAGACATGGTTAGCGCCTGCTGGTGGCACGGAGGGGGCTTGCTCTGGGTAGACCAGCACAACGAAGACCTCCCTGGACTGCTCCTCTGGGTGTTTGGCTCCAACATCTGCAGCTTGGAATCCTACCACTGTAGACTTGAGTGTCTGTGTCCCCTCAAATTCCTGTGTTGAAACCTGATCCTCACTGTGGTGGTGTTAGGATGTGGGTCCTTTGGGAGGTGCTTAGGTCGTGACGGTGGAGCCCCACACTGGGATGAGAGACCCCAGAGAGCTCGCCCCGTCCACCACGCGAGGACACAGCAAGAAGGCGGCCGTCTGTGAACCGGGAAGTGGGTTCTCACCAGCCCCTTGATCTTGGACTTCCCAGCCTCTAGAACTGTGAGAAATAATGTTTTTGCTTATGAATGACTTAATCTGTGGTATTTTGTTATAGTGGCCTGAATGGACTAAGACGCCCACCCAGGGGCATCTCTCTGTCCTGGGGGCAGGTCACGTAACCTCACAGCGCCTCTGCTTCCTTTAGGAGCGGGAGAATGGTCTCTTCCTCCTGGAGTTGTCAGGAGATTTAACCAGAGATAATGGAGTGCGAAGTAATTTACCACCTCATGTTCAAGGATGCGAAGACAGTACATGCTACATGTCACCCGCATGACACTGCCTGTAGTGATCATGTCCTGATGCTCGCTTCAGAAAGTCCTGTATAGACGTGGCTGAGCGCATGGCTGTACCTGGAGGTGTCTTCCGGGAGTTAGAGCCAGCTGGGAAGGAGGGACCCAGGGGAAGAGAACGTGCTGGAGCCCTGGGGCACAGCACCTCTGCCTTAGCTCCTGTACATGCTCCATGGGCTCTCCCAAGTGCTGATTTCTAAAGCCTAGAAAGTTCTTTTTGTTGTGGTCGTTCTAACCACACCAGGAGGAGTCCCATCCTCTGAGCTGATATTATCCTGGAGACTAGTATTAATGTCCACAGAAGCAGGTGAAAGGTTGGAGGCACTGCGTCTCTTTGTTGAATGGCATACAGAGTGCTGACCCAGGCTCCAGCTCATTGTGCTTTATCCTGGAGCCTCACCCTGCATAGTGAGAGGAGGGCTAAGGTCGTTGTGAGAATTTCACATTTTCTTTCAGGTTGTTAGTCATTGTGACACTGTTGTATGAAGGGTTACCTTATAAACAGTAGGAGACCAGGTTATAGGCTACACCTGGCAGCAGCCGGGTATTTAAGTGTGAGGCCTGCATCATGATGCAATGCAGATGGACGTAATGAAGGTCACTGGGCATGTGCAGGCAGCTGACCCTGCACCTGCTGCTTTGGGAGTCAGGGTCCGTCACAACCAGAGGACCATTCCCGTGCACAGGGAATAGCCTGAGGGATGGGCGAGGGCATCTTACAATTACTTGGTTCCGTTTGAGTTGGCAATGTGGTGTTTAACTCTAATGACAAGAGTTTAATATTCTACGTACCGATTTTTCATTTGAAAATAAAATACCACTTCATTTTACATGAGCAGATCTAGTGACAATAATGAATTTCTTTACAAATATTAGCCTATTATACATCTTAGGTCAGTTGCACATAATTGCATCTCACCAACTCTACATAATACTTTATTTAAAACTAGGATAATGAAAATAGTTTCTTTTTAATAAACTTATTTATTTTATTTATTTATTTTTGGCTGCGTTGGGTCCCTGCTGCTGTGCGCGGGCTTTCTCTAGTTGTGGTGAGTGGGGGCCACTCTTGGCTGCAGCGCGCAGGCTTCCCACTGCGGTGGCCTCTCGTTGTGGAGCACAGGCTCCACGTGTGCGGGCTTCAGTAGTTGTGACTAGCAGGCTCCAGAGCGCAGGCTTAGTAGCTGCGGCACATGGGCCCAGCTGCTCCGTGGCACGTGGGATCCTCCCCGACCAGGGCTGGAACCCGCACTGGCAGGCGGACTCTCAACCACTGTGCCACCAGGGAAGCCTGAAAATACAGTTTTAATGAACAGTAAATGCTGAAGTTGCCAAGCCTAGAATGTGTTAGTTCGAATCATACCTCACTCTTTTTTAGCTCTTACATCTGTATCTACATTATGTTTTGAAATGGCAACAATCATGAGCAAGAGGCATTTTTTTTTGAATTTTATTTTTTTTATACAGCAGGTTCTTATTAGTTATCTATTTTATACATATCAGTGTATATATGTCAACCCCAATCTCCCAGTTCATCCCACCCCCCCACCCCACCACTTTCCCCCCTTGGTGTCCAAACATTTGTTCTCTCCATCTGTGTCTCTATTTCTGCCTTGCAAACTGGTTCGTCTGTACCATTTTTCTAGATTCCACATATATGCGTTAATATATGATATGTGTTTTTCTCTTTCTGACTTACTTCACTCTGTATGACAGTCTCTAGATCCATCCACGTCTCTACAAATGACCCAATTTCATTCACTTTTATGGCTGAGTAATATTCCATTGTATATATGTACCGCATCTTCTTTATCCATTTGTCTGTCGATGGGCATTAAGGTTGCTTCCATGACCTGGCTACTGTAAATAGTGCTGCAATGAACATTGGGGTGCATGTGTCTTTTTGAATTAAGGTTTCCTCTGGGTATATGCCCAGTAGTGGGATTGCTGGGTCATTTGGTAATTCTATTTTTAGTTTTTTAAGGAACCTCCATAATGTTCTCCATAGTGGCTGAATCAGTTTACATTCGCACCAACACTGCAAGAGGGTTCCCTTTTCTCCACACCCTCTCCAGCATTTGTTGTTTGTAGATTTTCTGAGGATGCCCATTCTAACTGGTGTGAGGTGATACTTCACTGTAGGTTTTTTTTTTTTTTATCAATTATTTATTTATTTTTGACTGTATTGGGTCTTCGTCGCTGTGCGTGGGCTTTTCTCTAGTTGTGGAGAGTGGGGTCTACTCTTTGTTGTGGTGAGCGGTCTTCTCATTGCAGTGGCTTCTCTTGTGAAGCACGGGCTTTAGGCACGTGGGCTCCAGTAGTTGTGGCTCGCAGGCTCTAGAGAGCAGGCTCAGTTAGTTGTGGCACATGTGCTTAGTTGCTCCGCGGCATGTGGAATCTTCCCAGACCAGGGCTTGGACCGGTGTCCCCTGCATTGGCAGGCGGATTCTTAACCACTGTACCACCAGGGAAGTCCCTCACTGTAGTTTTGATTTGCATTTCTCAATAATTAGTGATGTTGAGCAGCTTTTCATGTGCTTCTTGGCCATCTGTATGTCTTCTTTGGAGAAATGTCTATTTAGGTCTTCTGCCCAGTTTTTGATTGGATTTTTTTTTTAATATTGAGCTGCATGAGCTGTTTATATATTTTGGAGATTAATCTTTTGTCCGTTGATTCATTTGCAAATATTTTCTCCCATTCTGAGGGTTATCTTTTCATCTTGTTTGTAGTTTCCTTTGCTGTGCAAAAGCTTTGAAGTTTCATTAGGTCCCATTTGTTTATTTTTGTTTTTATTTCTGTTACTCTAAGAGGTAGGTCTAAAAAGATCTTGCTGTGATTTATGTCAAAGAGTGTTCTTCCTATGTTTTCCTCTAAGAGTTTTATAGTGTGCAGGAGGCATTTTAAAATATGTTTATTAGTGTGTACTACTAAATAATATGCTTCCTTATGGCTGTCATATATCTGTCTATCCCCCTTGCATATATAGTTGGTTGTTTACTACTAATTATAATCTGTAGAAGCAGATTGAGGTTTTCTTTGTCTTTTTTTCTCCCAGTTTTATTGAGATATAATTGACATATAACACTATCATTTTAAGATGCGCAACATCATGATTTGATATATATACATATATATATACTACAAGAAGTTTAGCGAATATTCCTCACAACACAGTTAAAGTGTTTTTCTTGTGATGAGAACTTTTAGGATCTGTCTTAACAACTTTCAAATATACAATATAGTACTGTTGACTGTAGTCCCCATGCTGTACATCACACGCTTGGGACTTATTTGTCTTATAACTGGAAGTTCATACCTTTGGACCACCTTCACCCCTTGCCTGCCACCGCCCCACTCTGGTAACCAACGGAATGCTAGCAAACAGAATCTAACCATACCTTTGCCCATTTTGTATTGGATTATTTCTTTGTTTTTGAAGGCCCAGAAACTTAGCACAGTGCTTGGCCATACTTACTTAATGTTTATTGGATGAATGGATAAGTATTTCTTGGATGAATAAATAAATAGTAGTACTTGGCTAATTCTGGGGAGATGGTGTGGGACTGAAGGTCTCAGTCCCAGCTTTGTCCCTTAGTAGCTGTGTGACCCTGGGCAAGTCTTTTTTGACTATTGCCAACAAAGATGATGTAATGGGATATCTCAAACGGAAATAAGGGTACCTACCCCACCACACTCTTGGAATTATTATGGGGAGCATTTATTTGATGGATAGAATTACAGATGTGAAGACACTTTCTAACCTGTAAAGTACATGTAATGTAGTGGTGTTATTATCATCCCCTCTTCTGCTCGTTATCCTAAGTATATAAATGAACATGCATTAGTATTCAAAGGCAACTAACTAATCACCTCATTGGAACTATGGATTTTTTAGTTTTTTTTTTAAATATAAATTTATTTATTTATTTATGTATTTTTGGCTGCGTTGGGTCTTCCTTGCTATGTGCAGGCTTTCTCTAGTTGTGGTGAGCGGGGGCTACTCTTCATTGTGGTGCGCGGGCTTCTCATTGCAGTGGCTTCTCTTGTTGTGGAGCATGGGCTCTAGGCGCACAGTCTTCAGTAGCTGTGGCACGCCGGCTTCAGTAGTTGTGGCTCGCGGGCTCTAGAGCACAGGCTCAGTAGTTGTGGCACACGGGCTTAATTGCTCCACGGCATGTGGGATCTTCCTGGACCAGGGCTCGAACCCGTGTCCCCTGCATTGGCAGGAGGATTCTTAACCACTGCGCTACCAGCAGTGACTTTTCAGTCCTTGGTTAGCGGTACCTGCAGTACTAGAATACAAGGAGATGTGCCCCTCCCGTCTCCCCTTCCGTCCTTCCTCAGTTAAAATGTCCTTGGGAAATTGAAGCCAGTCTTAATGTTGGCTGGGTAATTAGGGAGGCATTTCTACCTGTGCATCTAATGTATAGTTTATTACACAGTCAAATATAAGTGACTTTTATTAGCTTCTCTTTTAGATTAGGAATATCAGTGTTACTCTTCCTAAATACAGGTCATTTATTCATTCACTTATCTGTCCACTGAACAAGTACCGAATTGCACTGGTGTCATCCATGGAAGCTACTCCTGAAGCACCAAATTCCCTGTGAAGGAAATATGCTCTGGGCTCTGGCCAAGGGGTACCGCCGGAGTGAGTCAAGAAGACTTTGTAACACTGTCCCATTCGTAACCTAGAAGCAGGGCCTGGCCTGTAAGGGCAGCTTGTGGTGATGCTCCAGGATGTGCGTCGCCTGCACACCCATGGAGAGCCAGCCATCACGGTGTGACTCACCTTTCACTTGCACCTGGGGACTCTGTGTCCCGGCAAGCCTGCTCCCATCTGGTTTTATCCCTGGGTCTTCAGGCAGAAATATTGCATACCACTGTGAAGTTCTCCCGCACAAAGAAGGAGGGGAAAGGAACCCCAGGAAGGAAGGGATGTTCTTAGAGCTCAGAGGAAGTCGCAGGACGTGTGTCCCACTCCAGGGCCTTCGTGCACCTCAGGCCTGGGGCCGTAAGGAGCTGAGAACTGGAGAGATCAAGGCAGTGGGGGCAAGGAGAGGGTCAGAGGTCACATAGATGGGCAGTAGCCCACTGGTACCGTTGGCAGCCTGTGTCCACTGGGTGCCCTCTTTGTGGGAGGAGAGGCAGCATTGCCGGAGATCCTGTGTATGGAAGTGGTCGAGGAGCATAAGTAGAAGCAGGGGCGGTCCTGTGGGGGTGTGAGGTGTGTGAGGGGCAGGATGGGCTTTGGAAAGCACTCTGGGTTTAAGCAAGAAGAGCTGACTTTGAGAACCAGCTGTACTCTTTGATCATTTTCTGATCCTGGGCAGGCCTAACTTAACGTTTGGGGGACTCAGCTTTTTCACACATAGAATGGGGTAAAGCCAATCCTGTGAATGTCTGACGTGAAAACGTTTTGCACCCCCATTTGTTGGCTGGGGTTCTGCCGGGAAGTGGAGGGAGCTGGCTGTCCTTGGGGATGCAGGTCTGCGGGGCAGGGTAGGTGAAGTACAGCCAGTGCGGATGCTGCAGAGGGTCCTGCGTAGCTCTTTTCTTTCTGCAAGACTGCTCTAAATCTTCATGGCATCCAGTAAAGAAAGCAGAGGAAGTCTTATCACACCAATTTTGTGGATGACTGCATGGGGGAAGAAAGTGGCTACGTGATTTAAGGTCAAATCTACTTTAGTGATGGAGCCAAGGATAGAGTTGAGCACCTGACTGATGCCTTTCTGGTTATTTTCGTGAATGTTGATAGCAGAGTTGATCTCAGCTTGTCCAGAAGGGCAGGGGTTTGCAAAGGGGCCCGCAGTTGGCATTTGCCACCCGTTCTTTGACTCCACGATGCCACATGTAGCCAGGTGTCCTAGGGCAAGTCTCTGACTTCTTTGAGGCTCCCTTTGTTCTTCTGGAAAATACAAGTGATGATATAGCAGCCTGCCCACCTCACAGGACTTTTATTTTTGTGTGTGATATTCAAATATGGTAACAGATATGATAGCCTTTTGTGAATTACAAAGTGTCATGTCTGTGTAATGTGGAATCATTTTCTTATGAGGGCTCATTCTTCGCTGTCATCAGATCTGACCAAAGCCTAGTTAGATCTAATTGCTGGAGTATTTGCATCCAGATGACAGTCCCTAAAGTCAAGGTCATCATTCATCCATTCAGTCTGTCCACCAGTCAGCACTGTGCTAGGATCTGGGGATAAAAAGATCAGTACGATGATTCTGGCTCAAAAGGGCTCACACTCTAGTGAATGGATTGTAGCATTTGATTGTAGTTCATCCTGTATAGTCTTTAAAAAAAAAAAAAGCTGTATTGAGATGTAATTCACTTATCATTAATTCTTTTTAAAGAATATCTTTCGAGACTTCCCTGGCGGTCCAGTGGTTAAAACTCCACGCCTCCCTTTCAGGGGGTGTGGGTTCGATCCCTGGTCAGGGAACTAAGATTCTGTGTGCTGCGCAGCGCGGCCAAAAGGTAAAAATTAGAAAAAAGTTGTTTTAAAAGAAAGAATATATCTTCTGAACTGTATAATCAGTGGTCTTTAGGGTATAGTCGACCCTCCGGACACCTGCTTCCTCTGTATCCATAGTCAACTGACCACGGACTCCGTGTAGTACTGTAGTGTTTACTATTGAATAATATCCACGTATAGGTGGACCTGCACAATTCAGACCTGTGTTGTTCAAGGGTCAACTGTATTCACAGAGTTGGGCAATCATCACCACTGACAGAATATTTCTATCACCCTGAAAGAAAGCCCCATACCCAGTAGCTGTCGCACACCGTCCCCCGTCCCCCCAGACCCTGGCAGCCACTCATCTACTTTCTGTCTCTATGCATTTGTCTGTTCTGGACGTTTCATATAAAAGGAATCATATACTCTGTGGCTTGTTGACACCTGACACCATGTATAGTCTTTACTCAGTTGTTTCTTTTCTTTTTTTTCCCCTTTTTTCTTTTTTGATGTTTCACTGATAATCATTAAATATTTCATTGAATCTTCTTTTTTACTTTCACTGATCATCATTAAATGTTTCTTTTTTTTTTACAATTTTATTGGAATATAATTGCTTCACAATGGTGTGTTAGTTTCTGCTTTATAACAAAGTGAATCAGTTATACATATACATATGTTCCCATATCCTTTCCCTCTTGCATCTCCCTCCCTCCCACCCCTCCAGGCGGTCACAAAGCACCGATCTGATCTCCCTGTGCTATGCGGCTGCTTCCCACTAGCTATCTATTTTACGTTTGGTAGTGTATGTATGTCCACGCATTGGATCTTTTTTTTTTCCGTAGCTTTCTTGAGCTAAGTTCTATGTGGGTAAAGAAAAGACATTTCTTCATTTCTTTAAGAAATATTTACCAGATGCTTCCTTTGTGTCAGACACTCTAGCAGGTTATGATGCCACCTGGGTCCCTATTTTCACAGAATTTACAGTCTGATAAGGGTAAACAGATGCAAAATGGGCAAACGAACAAACACATCAAGAGAATCAACCCTATCCAAGGATATAACATTGAGACGAAAATTTGAAGAGAGAGAAGGAGCCAGTGACATGAAGAAATGGGGCTGGATGTTCTGGGTGCAGCATTGGCAAAGAAGCTGAAGTGAGAAAGAGCGTGGTGGTCTAAGATCTGAAAGGAATCCATCCGCGTGGTGACAGTGGGTGGAATACCCCAGATGACATCAGGGCCCCAGTCATGTGGCTATGGAAAAGGGTTTGGGTTTTATTCTAAGTGCAGTGGAGGGACATGGAGGGTGTCATGATCTGATTTGCTTTAAGAAAAATCTGTCTGCTTTGTGAAGACTTGATGGTAACAGTGGAAATGGAATCCTTAGGAAGTTTTTGCAAACATCTTATTTTGCAAATGAGGTACTGGTAGCTTGGATTAAGACAGGGCAGAGGAAATGGAGAAAGTGGACAAATTAGAGCTATCAGTCAAAAGTATAATCAACAGTTATATTCAACAGTGTGAATAAGTCATAACAGAATAAGGATTAAAAAAGTAGAATCAATAGGGCTTACAGATGAATTGGGTATGCAGTGGAGTCAGGCTTTTTGTTTCTGATTTGAGCCTTGGGTATATATTTACTGAAATAATGACAACTGGATAAGAATGCTTTTGGGTCATGATAAGTTTGAGAGAGATGCTTATGAAGAATCAGCATAGAAAGATCAACTTTTAGATCAACAATTGGATGTACACAAGTGTGGAGCTCAAAGGAAAGATCTAAGCTTGAGATACAAAATTGGGCATCGTCAGCATACAGGTGGTATTTAAAACCATGAAAAGGGTGAGCTCTTCTGGGGAGAGAGACACTAGACGGGAAAGAAGAGAAGCCAGCTCTGAGAACATTATTTCTCAACATTTAGAGAAATGAAATGCCTACAGAAAGAGAGCAGGAGGGGAAGAGGCAACCAGCAGTGTCTGATGTCATGGAATCACCAAGAAAAGAACAGTTTACCTGAATCCAGCCCACACATAGTCTGAGTCAAGAGAACTTGAATTCCAGGACAAACAAAATAAGGAGTGGGAGAGGAGGAGGGGAAGAGGAGATCACAGGAGAAGTTCTAGCAAAGCAGAGGAGGAGAAAAGGCAGTGTGCGGCAGAAAAGGGAATAGCAGAGAAAGAGGGAAAAGCCTATCATTTTATAGCTTTCATCACCTTTCGGGTAAAACCCGCACACAATGGACTCAGTTCTGCAGCCTGGTTGGGAAGAGGTCCAGTTTTCCTCTCTGCCGTAGCCATAAATTAGAAGGCCCTCTGGAAAAAATGTGTTGTGGACAGATTAGAAAGTTTGGGATCAAAACAACCATAACAGCCTAGTTGATGCTTCACCCAGGATGATTTTTCTTGGTGTTTTAGTGCTCGGTCTTATCATCGCTGACGGAATTGTACTGTTTTGCCTTGGAAGGTTGTAAATGGGGAGTAATCCTTAGAACTGATTTATCTTTGAAAGCATGAATCTCCTTCAGTCTAGACGTGCCCGTTCATTATTAGGCAAGATAAAGTATTATATCCAGGAGATAAATTATGTCCTTTGGTTATATGTACAATGTGTATACTTTATTTTCGTAGTCAGAGTCTATAGTTTAATGCATGAAACAATTTTGTGTATTACCTATGCTGCGTACTCTTGGGTATTTAGAAATTGCCTATGTGAAGTCTACCCATTTTAACACATGCCTTTCATTCAGTAAAGTCATTGGGAAATCATTATTGCCTACTCTGAGGGTCTAGATCACTATTTACCAGTGCTCCGTGGAGCTTAGTATTCTTTCTGAAACCTGTGTCACGCCAAGTACTTTACACAACTAAGTTACTATCAGTAGTCTTATTAACTTTTTCTTATTTTAAAACTAGATATATATGGAGAAATCATAGTCTGTTTTGAAGCTGTTGTGTATGGGTTAATATTATTGAATTAAATTTTAGTTAAATTTAAGAATTTGGTCTGTGGAAATGGATGTAAAACAGTACTTGTGTTAATTAAAGTTGTAGAGGAAGGAGGAATTGGCAACCTGCCGATGGCTTATCTCTGGTCTTTAGTTGTGAGTGGAGCGTCTAGCTGTTTAGTGCCTGGCTTTCATCTCACACACTCTATATGAATTTAAATAAATTGTAAATGCCCCAGATAAGTTTTAGTCATTTCTTTGATCTAATGATGAAGTAAGGAATTGTGGCAATGATGGAAAATTTGAAAAGCATCTAATGATTAAAAATTTTAAAAAATACTGCTTCTAAATATTTAGTGGAAAATGTCCTTAGCATTTTCTGTTATCTTCCTATTCTTCTTACCATGGTTAGGAAGGATAATAGCTACAGCTTGAAAAGAAGCAACACAAAATGGTGGCTAAGAATATGAACTCTGAAATCACATGGCCTGAGTTCAAACCCTGCTTCTGCCATTTAATGGTATGTGACCTTGGGCGCATACTCAGCTTCTCTGTGACTCAGTTTCCTCTTCTGTGTGGCTGGAATAACAACAACCCCTGCCTCACAGGACTGTGCAGGCACCTGTCCATTTAGAGGGCTTGGACCAGCTCCTGGATCATGTAAGAGCATCATAACTGTTAGTGGTTCTTATTTCTCTCATTATTATTACTTAGTTGAGGGTTTCAAATAGAGGAGGAGGCAATGGTTGTGTTATTCTCTTGGTGTTAATTCCCTTCAAGTAAATCCTGCAAAGCAAAATTGCATTTTGTATTTCTGATTACTTTCATCCCATCTAGAGGTGTGAAAATCATTTCCTTAATCCTTCATGTGAACAAATGTCCAAGTTCTCAATAGCAATAGGTAAGATGGAACTGATGAAGCAGTAGTGAGGTAGATCCTGTGGGGTTAGCTGTAACGAAGTAGTGCAGGTTTTAGGGGTGTGATCCGATGTATCACAGTATCTCCACGAAGATATCCTCTTCGGTTACAGGAAATAGCCCCGGAACGTTTCGCAGGGTGAGACTTGGAGCAAGGGACACATCTCTTCCTAGTCCCCTTGCCATGCCTTGCAGCTTAGACCTGAAAGGAGCAAAGCCGTCACTGCAGACAGCTCTCTAAGACTCCATTTGTCCTTAGAAAGACCCTATTTTAGCATGGCAGTGGTGCTGCCAGGAGGTACACATCTCCCGGGCCCTGAGAACAGGGGTGCTGATGTGGACGCTTGAGGTCAGGAGCCTGCAGGCTCAGGGTCGGGGCTGGCACATTCGTGGAGAGACAGCAGAGAGGCAGCCAATGTTTAGGGTCTTGTGTCTTCCAGGTGTGTCTCACAGGTGTAAAGGAATACATGCCTGCGTCCACACACACATGCATTCTCACACACGCATATCTAGAGAGACATGCATGTCTAAAATAAATATATAACATGTATAAACATATCTGTGCATGGTGGTCGAGATATACATATGTGTATAACATACACCTTATATATAACAGACAGCTAGTACTATGCATATTTGATTTCATTTTGGACTTTGAAGGAATGCATAATTAGATTATTTTAAGTTAGTATTAATTAATATACTCAGACTAAATGTAGTTGAGTCAAATGTTTCCATATTTTTAAATCTATTACAGTGGTAAAAAGATTTGACTTGTCCATATTTGAACTGAGTAAGACTGTGATACTGACATTTAGAGTAAGATTTGTAATGATAGAAAAACATCCTAGAGCAGAGAAATGAACATCCATGTTTCTGTCCTCGAATGGGGTGATTTTAGGGGGATTATACGTGCATTATAACTTTCATTATACAAAATGAAAGTTTATTTCCTGCATAGTATTTTTTTCTCTTTTGAGTGTTTAAATAAAACATTTAGGGAAGTTGAATTTACGCTTGTAACATCTCTACTTGATTTGGGGCTTGTTCTCATGGTTTCGTTTGTTTATTTTCTGTGATGTTCTCTTCTTAGAGGTTTATGCTGGAATTGAGGGATTTATACAACAAAACACTGGGTAAGTTGAGAAAATAAACATATTCTTGAGACCACATGTCTGGCGGAAGGGTGTGTGTGTGACATGTAGGGTAACCAGCTCATGCTGGTTTGCCCAGGTCTGTTCTGGTTTTAGCACCGAGAGTCCACAGGTCCCCGGGCAAACTAAGATGGTTGGCCACCCGACCTGTTGTTTGTGGCTACTGTGGTTATAAAATTTGCCATATTATAATTATGTGCTTTCCCTACTAGTGCCAAAGGCTCCACATCTATAAAGAAGCATGGACAGTAGAAAAAGAAATCTAACGCTAGCTAACTATCCTGTAAATGCTAAGCAAGGCTTATTTTCCTGAACGGAACTTGCTTTGAAATATGCTTTGAAAATAAATTAAAGATCATTGTCACCATGGGAAGAAGTTGATATGCTTCCACAGTATGCTAGGCATTGTCAATTTGAGAAAAATGAACCATAATATACTCCCTGACCCCAGCATCTCATTTTGGTCTCACAGAATGACTAAATGACTACTCATACCTTTCTGCAAGCATTTTGGTTTACTTCCCCCTTTAACAACATCAGTGCTTACAGAAGCGTACCTGTCAAAATTAGCTTAGTGAGCATTTCCCAGTTTCCACAGGGAGACATTTTTCCTTCTTCTTGGTGGAATGCTTGTCAAAAACACACGTGCCTTGAAGGGGATGTAAACTGCAAGGCGAGTAGGAGGGGTGCCAGCCAACTGCGTCACTGGGATGCCCTGAGTCATGGCAGTTGTTATAATGAGAAATGCCAGGCTGTTAACTGCTCCCACAACTCAGGGCAACTCCAGCTAAAATGCAGTCGTGTTGTGAGAAAGTGTAATGAGAAAATCTAATATGTGTACTCTTTTCTCCTAGGCACATTTCATTCTGGTCATCTTAACGCCTTTGCTGTTGTGCTCATAAATTTGAAAATTAGAAATAGTATAATCTAACTTCTGGTGTGCTTAAATCTCTTTCTAGGGAAACTTCCTTTTTTTTTTTTTTTTTTTTTTGCTCTCTTGAGGAAGTAGATGAAGTCTGCAAGAGTTCTAACAACTTGGCATCTTGCTCATGGCTCTCAGACAAAGGAACACTGCCTCCAAGAAATACAAAGTGTTACCTTCGTATCTTCATGTTTGAAAAATAGCAGTGATTTTCAAGGGCAGTTTATCATTTTCAGGAACAATAGATATGAGCCATATCAACAGTGGAATGATTAAGACCTTTGTAACTTTGAGTAGATTCTTCTGACTAACTTGGAGATCTTTGAATTTACATGAAAATAGAGAAGTAAATTAATGATATACATCTCTGAGAAAGAATGGACTTTTCTCTCTGATGGCTGTTGTTCTTCTCAAGCCTGTGAGAGCTTGTGGTTGGGCCCTTCCTCTGTGCACTAGATTCCAGGTATGAGTTCTCTATAGTTTCCCAACACGAGCCTGTGTGCATGGACACCCTTTCCGTGCATCCACAACAGGCTCCAGCGTCTCTTCCTCCTTATAATGATACCTCGACCCCCTTTTCACCACACTTTATGACTGATGGATGGCCTGACCTTTGGGAATGCTTGAGCAATTTCTGCAAAGCTCTCTTTACCATGAGGGATAACTCACCTGAATTTGAACGTCAACTAAAACAGTGAATAATTCTGCTTTTATTTCTGTTCCAATCCCTGCTACCTTAAATCAAGCTAGGCTGAAATTCTTTGAGGACAGGGACTGATTTTTCTTCACCTTTGCACCTCTTGCATGCAGCACAGTTCACCACACATACTCGAGAAATATTTGTTGGTTGAATGAATGAATGGAGCTTGTCTTGTGGTTGGAATCCCAGAGTTAACAAATTGTCCTTCTCCCTCCCTTGACATAATGCAGCAGCAAAAGGCAGCAGGAAGTAGTGTTTGAGGTTGTCCCAGGATGTGCAGTGTGGCCCATGGAGAAGTGGCCCTTCCCTGACGCTCACACCTCAGCAGTCTGCAGTCTGTTTAGTGCACCCCAGAGTCAGAGAGAAAAGTGGTAAACGGTTTATTAACATTTGAAATATTGAGTATTATTTGTGTTGTTTTTATCCTCCCTCTATTAACAGGCTTGGGATTGATTTTTAGTGATAAAGGCAGTTTCTCAGTTGGTTTCATTAATGAAAGGGCAGAGGAAGTTAGAACACTCTGTGCCGTCTCCCGGGATTCCTCACTCACCTCTCCCTTCGAATCCAAGGTGTCAAAAAGTTCTCCTCCTCCATGGCCCCTGCCTTCCTTCAGGCCATCGGACTGTGCTGCTTAGGTCCCTGCACCAACTCTGACCCATGTCCAGGTCTCCAGCTTTGTCCTCCCCAGCTCAGTCTCTACCCTGGAGGGTGGACACCCTCTGCAGGTCACACACTGCCCCTGCCCCCCACTCCCCGCTTGAGTGGTTTCCCACAGTCTTCAGGATGACGTCTGAGCCGGGGTCCTCCTGGCAGGCGCTGCCTGCCTCGACCTCCTCCTGCCTCTCCCTTTCCCTCAACAAGATGCCACCTGGAAAGCTTGCCCCACCTGCGCTGGGCCCTCTTCGTCACAGGACCCTTGCACATGCTATCCCACTGCTTAGAATGCCCTTCCCCTGACTGGCTTTTGCTTTGGGCTTTAGATTTCATCTTTCTCTGAGAACACCTCCCCAGCCACTTTCCTCAGCCCAGCTGCCCACTGAGACCAGGTGCAGTGAGGTCTGTGTGGTCCCGTGTCTCCTATGTTTACTTCGTGGTCGGTCCTGTCAGCTCTAAGCTGTGATGGCCTGTTTGTTGGTTTCTCTCTGCACTGTGAGTGCCTTGAGGATGGACACCATGTATCAGTCACTTGTGTATCCCTGGCCCTAAAGCAGCACCTGGTGCATAGCAAGCAGTTGGATTTGTTTGAGTGAATTGGTTGATTTATGACTAATATTAATTTTCTTTTCATACTTATCTGTCTGTTAAAGTATATTTGTGGAGATAAAAAGATCAAAGAGTGACAGTGTAGTTTAACAATGTCAGTGGGAAGGAAAGTTGGCTTATTCTTTCCTGTCTCAGGTCTTGTAGGATGAAATGACGGATAGATGCTCACATTTACTTTTATCTGGTGGTACTGGCCGACGTAATCACATCACTCTCTTTTTGAACTTGGAATTGAACTTTTCTCTTTAAGGACTTGTGCTTTGTTACTTTGGGTGCTCTTATAGTTTGGGAAATTGTGTGGTAAGGATTTGTTCTTTCCATTAAGTGCTCTTAGAAGAAAAATAAATGATAGGAGAGACCTTCAAGATGGTGGAGGAGTAAGACGTGGGGATCACCTTCCTCCCCACAAATACATCAGAAATACATCTACATGTGGAACAACCCCTAGAGAACACCTACTGAATGCTGGCAGAAGACCTTAGACTTCCCAAAAGGCAAGAAACTCCCCACGTACCTGGATAGGGCAAAAGAAAAAAGGAAAAACAGTGACAAAAGAATAGGGACGGGACCTGCACCTCTGGGAGGGAGCTGTGACGGAGGAAAGGTTTCCACACACTAGGAAGCTCCTACACTGGCCGAGACGGGGGTGACGGGGGAAGCTTCGGAGCCACGGAGGAGAGCACAGCAACGGGTGCGGAGGGCAAAGCGGAGAGATTCCCTCACAGAGGATCGGTGCCAACCCGCACTCACCAGCCCAAGAGGCTTGTCTGCTCACCGGCCGGGGCGGGTGGGGTCTGGGAGCTGAGGCTCGGGCTTCGGAGGTCAGATCCCAGGGAGAGGACTGGGGTTGGCTGAATGAACACGGCCTGAAGGGGGCTAGTGTGCCACAGTTAGCCAGTAGGGAGTCCGGGGAAAAGTCTGGAACTGCCTAAGAGGCAAGAGACCATTGTTTCGGGGTGCACGAGGAGAAGGGGGTTCAGAGCACCACCTAAACGAGCTCCAGAGACAGGCGTGAGCCACAGCTATCAGCGCGGACCCCAGAGACGGGCATGAGACGCTAAGGCTGCTGCTGCCGCCACCAAGAAGCCTGTGTGCGAGCGCAGGTCACTCTCCACACCTCCCCTCCCGGGAGCCTGTGCAGCCCGCCACTGCCAGGGTCCTGTGATCCAGGGACAACTTCCCCGGGAGAATACATGGCACACCTCAGGCTGGTGCAACGTCATGCTGGCCTCTGCCGCTGCAGGCTCGCCCCACATCCGTGCCCCTCCCTCCCCCCGGCCCGTGTGAGCCAGAGCCGCCTAATCAGCTGCTGATTTAACCCCCTCCTGTCTGGGTTGGGGAACAGATGCCCTCTGGTGACCTACACGCAGAGGCGGGGCCAAACCCAAAGCTGAACCCCAGGAGCTGTGCAAACAAAGAGGAGAAAGGGAAATCTCTCCCAGCAGCCTCAGGAACAGTGGATTAAATCTCCACAATCAACTTGACATACCCTGCATCTGTAGAATACCTGAACAGACAGTGAATCATCCCAAATTGAGGCAGTGGACTTTGGGAGCAACTGTAGACGTGGGGTTTGCTTTCTGCATCTAATTTGTTTCTGGTTTTATGTTTCTCTTAGTTTAGTGTTTAGAGCTTATTATCATTGGTAGATTTCTTTATTGATTTGGTTGCTCTCTTCTTTATATATATATATATATATATATTCCTTTTTCTCTTTTTGTGAGTGTGTATGTATATGCTTCTTTGTGTGATTTTGTCTGTATAGCTTTGCTTTTGCCATTTGTCCTAGAGTTCTGTCTGCCCGTTTTGTTTTTATTAGTATAGTTTTTAGTGCTTATTATCATTGGTGGATTTTTTTGGTTTCGTTAGTTTCTTCTTTCTTACTTTTTTTTCTTTTTTTAAAATTACTTTTAGATTTTTTAAATTTTTAATAATTTTTTTAATTTAATTTTTTCTTTTTTTTTTTCGTTCTTTCTTTTTTTCTCCCTTTTCTTCTGAGCTGTGTGGCTGACAGGGTCTTCATGCTCTGGCCAGGTGTCAGGCCTGTGCCTCTGCGGTGGGAAAGCCAAGTTCAGGACATTGGTCCACGAGAGACCTCCTGGCTCCACGTAATATCAAACAGCGAAAGCTCTCCCAGAGATCTCCATCTCAATGCTAAGACCCAGCTCCACTCAATGACCAGCAAGCTACAGTGCTGGACACCCTATGCCAAACAACTAGCAAGACAGGAACACAACCCCACCCATTAGCAGAGAGGCTGCCTAAAATCATAATAAGGTCACAGACACTCCAGAACACCACCGGATGCGGTCCTGCCCACCAGAAAGACAAGACCCAGCCTCATCCACCAGAACACAGGCACCCGTCCCCTTCACCAGGGAGCCTACACAACCCACTGAACCAACCTTAGCCCCTGGGGGCAGACAGCAAAAACAACGGGAACTACGAACCTGCAGCCTGTGAAAAGGAGACCCCAAACACAGTAAGTTAAGCAAAATGAGAAGACAGGTAAACACAGAGCAGATGAAAGAGCAAGGTAAAAACCCACCAGACCAAACAAATGAAGAGGAAATAGGCAGTCTACCTGAAAAAGAATTCAGAGTAACAATAGTAAAGATGATCCAAAATCTTGGAAATAGAGTGGAGAAAGTACAAGAAACGTTTAAAAAGGCCCTAGAAGAACTAAAGAGCAAACAAACAATGATGAACAACACAATAGATGGAATTAAAAATTCTCTAGAAGGAATCAATAGCAGAATAACTGAGGCAGAAGAATGGGTATGTGACCTGGAAGATAAAATAGTGGAAATAACTACTGCAGAGCAGAATAAAGAAAAAAGAATGAAAAGAATTGAGGACAGTCTCAGAGACCTCCGGGACAACATGAAACACACCAATATTTGAATTATAGGGGTACCAGAAAAAGAAGAGAAAAAGAAAGGAACTGAGAAAATATGTGAAGAGATTATAGTTGAAAACGTCCCTAATATGGGAAAGGAAATAGTCAATCAAGTCCAGGAAGCACAGAGAGTCCCATACAGGATAAATCCAAGGAGAAACGTGCCCAGACACATATTAATCAAACTATCAAAAATTAAATACAAAGAAAAAATATTAGAAACAGCAAGGGAAAAACAACAAACAACATACAAGTGTATCCCCATAAGGTTAACAGCTGATCTTTCAGCAGAAACTCTGCAAGCCAGAATGGAGTCACAGGACATACTTAAAGTGATTAAAGGGAAAACCTACAACCAAGATTACCCAGCAAGGATCTCACTCAGGTTCGACAATGCAGAAAAAGCTTTTAACAAAGTTCAGCACCCATTTATGATAAAAAAAAAAAAACCCTCCAGAAAGTAGGCACAGAGGGAACTTACCTCAACATAATAAAGGCCAATATGACAAAACCACAGCCAACATCGTTCTCAGTGGTAAAAAACTGAAACCATTTCCTCTAACATCAAGAGCAAGACAAGGTTGCCCACTCTCACCACTGTTATTCAACATAGTTTTGGGAGATTTAGCCACAGCAGTCGAGAAGAAAAAGAAATAAAAGGAATACAAATTGGAAAAGAAGAAGTAAAACTGCCACTGTTTGCAGATGACATGATACTATACATAGAGAATCCTAAAGATGCCACCAGAAAACTACTAGAGCTAATCAATGAATTAGGTAAAGTACCAGGATACAAAATTAATGCATAGAAATCTCTTGCATTCCTATACACTAATCATGAAAAAATCTGTAAGAGAAATTAAGGAAACACTCCCATTTATCACTGCAACAAAAAGAATAAAATACCTAGGAATAAACCTACCTAAGGAGACAAAAGACCTGTATGCAGAATACTGTAAGACACTGATGAAAGAAATTAAAGATGATTCAAACAGATGGAGAGATATACCATGTTCTTGGATTGGAAGAATCAACATTGTGAAAATGACTATACTACCCAAAGCAATCTACAGATTCAGTGCAATCCCTATCAAACTACCAATGGCATTTTTCACAGAATTAGAACAAAACACTTCACAATTTTTATGGAAACACAAAACACCCCGAACAGCCAAAGCAATCATGAGAAAGAAAAACGGAGCTGGGGGCATCAGGCTCCGTAACTTCAGACTATACTACAAAGCTACAGTAATCAAGGCAATATGGTACTAGCACAAAAACAGAAATATAGATCAATGGAACAGCATAAAAAGCCCAGAGATAACCCCACTCACATATGGTCACCTTATCTTTGGTAAAGGAGGCAAGAATATACAATGGAGACAGCCTCTTCAGTAAGTGGTGCTGGGAAAACTGGACAGCTACATGTAAAACAATGAAATTAGAACACTCCCTAACACCATACACAAAAATAAATTCACAATTGATTAAAGACCTAAATGTAAGGCCAGACACTGTAAAACTCTTAGAGGAAAACATAGGAAGAACACTCTATGATGTAACTCACTGCAAGATCCTTTTTGACCCACCTCCTAGAGAAATGGAAATAAAAACAAAAATAAACAAATGGGACCTAGTGAAAATTAAAAACTTTTGCACACATAGGAAAAACACAAGATGAAAAGACAACCCTCAGAATGGGAGAAAATATTTGCAAATGAAGCAACTGACAAAGGATTAATCTCCAAAATTTACAAGCAGCTCATGCAGCTCAATATCAAAGAAAACAAACAACCCAATCCAAAAATGGGCAGAAGACCTAAATAGACATTTCTCCAAAGAAGACATACAGATGGCCAAGAAGCACATGAAAAGCTGCTCAACATCACTAATCATTAGAGAAATGCAAATCAAAACTACAATGAGGTATCACCTCACACCAGTCAGAATGGCCATCATCAAAAAATCTACAAATAATAAATACTGGAGAGGGTGTGGAGAAAAGGGAACCCTCCTGCACTGTTGGTGGGAGTGTAAATTGATACAGCCACTATGGAGAACAGTATGGAGGTTCCTTAAAAAACTAAAAATAGAACTACCATACCACCCAGCCATCCCACTACTTGGCATAGACCCCGAGAAAGCCATAATTCAAAAAGAGTGATGTACCACAGTGTTCATTGCAGCTCTGTTTACAACAGCCAGCACATGGAAGCAACCTAAGTGTCCATCGACAGATGAATGGATAAAGAAGATGTAGCACATATATACAATGGAATATAACTCAGCCATAAAAAGAAACGAAATTGAACTATTTGTAGTGAGGTGGATGGACCTAGAGTCTGTCATACAGAGTGAAGTAAGTCAGAAAGAGAAAAGCAAATACCGTATGCTAACACATATATATGGAATCCAAAAAAAAAAAAGGTTCTAATGAACCTAGGGGCTGGACAGGCATAAAGATGCAGATGTAGAGAACGGACTTGAGGACACAGGGAGGGGGAAGGGTAAGCTGTGACAAAGTGAGAGAGTGGCATACACTACCAAATGTAAAATAGATAGATAGTGGGAAGCAGCAACATAGCACAGGGAGATCAGGTTGGTGCTTTGTGACCACCTAGAGGGGTGGGATAGGGAAGGTGGGAGGGAGACACAAGAGGGAGGAGATATGGGGGTATATGTATACATACAGCTGATATGACTTTGTTATACAGCAGAAACTAACACACCATTGTAAAGCAATTACGCTCCAATAAAGATGTTTAAAAGAATGATAAAAGAAAACAAATCTCAATGAATTATGACACATGCAATTTCTTGTGCTTATCTGTATACCCTGCCAACTTATTCTGACCTCACCATGGGTAAATTCTCATTTGAGAAATGTATACCCATGAAGTTTATATAGTTGTTCAAATGTAATTTTATTATAACTATATTATTATTAAAAATGCATCCTTGGGACTCTGCAGCTTCTATTTGTTCCATTATTAAAATGATAACATTTATTTCTTTTTCATGTAAGTAATATGTAGAACAACATTTTGACCTATAATCTTTTAAAGTTAGTTTTTGAAAAATTGGGCCTAAATGAAAATCTATCAATAGCTGACTCACAAGAATTGGTAATTCTGGTTACACAGAGAGAGGCAAATGGAAATGTCACTGACAGTGTAGCAGTCACATACCCTGCATTATCTTTGGGGGGTTCCATGTAAGTAAAAGAAGTTTAAGGTTTAATGTTCCAACAAGCTTTAATGCATTACTCTCATTATTGCTTTTTCAGTTTAGATATAAAGGCACATTGCACTGAGATGTTAACAATCAACATATGTAAAGTGTCACTTATCTGCTTAATTTTATATAAACTAATTTATTTTGGAAAACCATCCCTGTGGAATTATGATAAACACAATACAGCAATATTAAGAGAAAAAATTAAACATGCTTACTTTCTAGTGGAACTCCCATATCTACATCTTTGTTTTTCCTTCAACGTTTCTAAATATCAACAAGTATTTTACAAAATAAATCACTGTCATCTTGAACTTGTTACTTTGAAATCTACCTTCTTCCACAGCCCAGCTATACTATTAATGTCCCTCTTCAACTGATGCCACCATATTTAATTATGAAATATACAGAAATGTGAAGTACATAAATCGTAAATGTACAGAATAAAACATTATAAAGCAAACACCCTTGTGCCCACCTCTCATTCCAACATTTAACACAACCTGAACCCTCCCGGAGTGGGCCCCCTTCCAATTCATTTCCCCTCCATTCCTCCCCCGGAAGACTTGACCTTTATGGTAATACTTTCTTGTTGTTCTTAGTTGTACTGCTTATATCTTTTCCTGCTTTGGGAGTTTTTTATACAAGTGGAATCAAACAGAATATATTATTTTGTGTCTTGCTTCTTGAATTCAACGTTATGTATTTTTTAATTCAGAATTGATTTAATGGTTATTGCAAGGTCTTCCTTAAAACATTATCAGCATTATCGCCATTGCTTGCTTTTTTCTCTTTTTTTTCTTATTAGTCATCTATTTTATCCACATCAGTGTATGCATGTCAATCCCAATCTCCCAATTCATCACACCACCACCCCCACCCACCCCGCCACTTTCCCCCCTTGGTGTCCATACGTTTGTTCTCTACATCTGTGTCTCTATTTCTCCCCTGCACACTGGTTCATCTGTACCATTTTCTAGGTTCCACATCTATGCGTTAATATATGATACTTGTTTTTCTCTTTCTGACTTACTTCACTCTGTATGACAGTCTCTTAGATGCATCCACGTCTCTACAAATGACCCAATTTCATTCCTTTTTATGGCTGATTAATATTCCATTGTATATATGTACCACATCTTCTTTATCCATTTGTCTGTCGATAGGCATTTAGGTTCCTTCCATGTCCTGGCTATTGTAAATAGTGCTGCAGTGAACATTGGGGTACATGTGTCTTTTTGAATTAAGGTTTTCTCTGGGTATATGTCCAGTAGTGGGATTGCTGGGTCATATGGTAATTCTATTTTTAGTTTTTTAATGAACTTCCATACTGTTCCCCATAGTGGCTGTATCAGTTTACATTCGCACCAACACTGCAAGAGGGTTCCCTTTTCTCCACACCCTCTCCAGCATTTGTTGTTTGTAGATTTTCTGAGATGCCCATTCTAACTGGTGTGAGGTGATACCTCATTGTAGTTTTGATTTGCATTTCTCTAATAATTAGTGATGTTGAGCAGTTTTTAATGTGCTTCTTGGCCATCTGTATGTCTTCTTTGGAGAAATGTCTATTTAGGTCTTCTGCCCATTTTTGGATTGGGTTGTTTGGTTTTTTGATACTGAGCTGCATGAGCTGTTTATATATTTTGGAGATTAATCGTTTGTCCGTTGATTCGTTGGCAAATATTTTCTCCCATTCTGAGGGTTGTCTTTTCGTCTTGTTTGTAGTTTCCTTTGCTTTGCAAAAGCTTTTAAGTTTCATTAGGTCCCATTCATTTATTTTCGTTTTTATTTCCATTACTCTAGGAGGTGGAACAAAAAAGATCTTGATGTGATTTATGTCAAAGAGTGTTCTTCCTGTGTTTTCCTCTAAGAGTTTTATAGTGTCCAGTCTTACATTTAGGTCTCTATTCCATTTTGAGTTTATTTTTGTGTATGGTGTTAGGGAGTGTTCTAATTTCATTGTTTTACATTTAGCTGTCCAGTTTTCCCAGCACCCCTTAGTGAAGAGACTGTCTTTTCTCCATTGTATATCCTTGCCTCCTTTGTCATAGATTAGTTGACCATAGGTGTGTGGATTTATCTCTGGGCTTTCTATCCTGTTCCATTTCTATATCTCTGTTTTTGTGCCAGTACCATATTCTCTTGATTACTGTAGCTTTGTAGTATAGTCTGAAGTCAGGGAGTCTGATTCCTCCTGCTCTGTTTTTTTCCCTCAAGACTGCTTTGGCTATTCGAGGTCTTTTGTGTCTCCATACAAATTTTAAGATGTTTTGTTCTAGTTCTGTAAAAAATGCCATTGGTAATTTGATAGGGATTGCACTGAATCTGTAGATTGCTTTGGGTAGTATAGTCATTTTCACAATGTTGATTCTTCCAATCCAAGAACATGGTATATCTCTCCATCTGTCTGTATCATCTTTAATTTCTTTCATCAGTGTCTTACAGTTTTCTGCATACAGGTCTTTTGTCTCCTTCGGTAGGTTTATTCCTAGTTTTTTTATTCTTTTTGTTGCAGTGGTAAGTGGGAGTGTTTCCTTAATTTCTCTTACAGATTTTTCATCATTAGTGTATAGGAATGCAAGAGATTTCTGTGCATTAATATTGTATCCTGCAACTTTACCAAATTCATTGATTAGCCCTAGTAGGTTTCTGGTGGCATCTTTAGGATTCTCTATGTATAGTATCATGTCATCTGCAAACAGTGACAGTTTTACTTCTTCTTTTCCAATTTGTATTCCTTTTATTTCTTTTTCTTCTCTGATTTCTGTGGCTAGGATTTCCAAAACTATGTTGAATAATAGTGGTGAGTGTGGACATCCTTGTCTTGTTCCTGATCTTAGAGGAAATGCTTTCAGTTTTTCACCTTTGAGAATGATGTTTGCTGTCTTTTTGTTGTATACGGTCTTTATTATGTTGAGGTAGGTTCCCTCTCTGCCCACTTTCTGGAGAGTTTTTATCATAAATGGGTGTTGAAATTTGTTGAAAGCTTTTTCTGCATCTATTGAGATGATCCTATGGTTTTTATTCTTCTATTTGTTACTATGGTGTATCACATTGATTGATTTGCGTATATTGAAGAACCCTTGCATTCCTAGGATAAATCCCACGTGATCATGGTGTATGATCCTTTTAATGTGTTGTTGGATTCTGTTTGCTAGTATTTTGTTGAGGATTTTTGCATCTATATTCATCAGTGATATTGGTCTGTAATTTTCTTTTTTTGTAGTATCTTTGTCTGGTTTTTGTATCAGGGTGATGGTGGCCTCATAGAATGAGTTTGGGAGTATTCCTTTCTCTGCAATTTTTTGGACGAGTTTGAGAAGGATGGATGTTAGCTCTTCTCTAAGTGTTTGATAGAATTCACCTGTGAAGCCATCTGGTCCTGAACTTTTGTTTGTTGGAAGATTTTTAATCACAGTTTCAATTTCATTACTTGTGATTGGTCTGTTCATATTTTCCATTTCTTCGTGGTTCAGTCTTGGAATGTTATACCTTTCTAAGAATTTGTCCATTTTTTCCAGGTTGTCCATTTTACTGGCATAAGAGTTGCTTCTAGTAGTCTCTAAGGTTGCTTTGTATTTCTGGGGTGTCTGTTGTAATTTCCCCTTTTTCATTTCTAATTTTATTGACTTAAGTCATCTCCCTCTTTTTCTTGATGAGTCTGGCTAATGGTTTATCAATTTTGTTTATCTTCTCAAAGAACCAGCTTTTAGTTTTATTGATCTTTGCTATTGTTTTCTTTGTTTCTATTTCATTTATTTCTGCTCTGATCTTTATGATTTCTTTCCTTTTACTAACTTTGGGTTTTGCTTGTTATTCTTTCTCTAGTTCCTTTAGGTGTAAGGTTAGATTGTTTATTTGAGATTTTTCCTGTTTCTTGAGGTTGGCTTATATAGCTATAAACTTCCCTCTTAGAACTGCTTTTGCTGCATTCCACAGGTTTTGGATCATCATGTTTTCATTGTCATTTGTCTCTAGGTATTTTTTGATATCCTCTTTGATTTCTTCAGTGATCTCTTGGTTATTTAGTAACGTATTGTTTAGCCTCCATGTGTTTGTGTTTTTTATGTTTTTTCCCTGTAATTAATTTCTAGTCTCACAATGTTGTGGTCAGAAAAGTTGCTTGATATGATTTCAATTTTCTTAAATTTACTGAGTCTTGTTTTGTGACCCAAGATGTGATCTATCCTGGAGAATGTGCCGTGCGCACTTGAGAGGAAAGTGTAATCTGCTGTTTTTGGATGGAATGTCCTATAAATATCAATTAAATCTATCTGGTCCATTGTGTCATTTAAAGCTTCCATTTCCTTAGTAATTTTGTTTGATCTGTCCATTGGTGTAAGTGAGGTGTTAAACTCCCCCACTATTATTGTGTTTCTGTCGATTTCCCCTTTTATAGCTGTTAGCAGTTGCCATATGTATTGAAATGCTCCTATATTGGGAGCATATCTATTTATAATTGTTATATCTTCTTCTTGGATTGATCCCTTCATCATTATGTAGTGTCCTTCCTTGTCTCCTGTAACATTCTTTATTTTAAAGTCTTTTTTTTTTTTTTTTTTTTTTTGCGGTACGTGGGCCTCTCACTGCTGTGGCCTCTCCCGTTGCAGAGCACAGGCTCTGGACGCGCAGGCTCAGCAGCCGGGGCTCAAGGGCCCAGCGCTCTGTGGCATGTGGGTTCCTCCCAGACTGGGGCAGGAACCCGTGTCCCCTGCATCGGCAGGCGGACTCTCAACCACTGAGCCACCAGGGAAGACCCTTAAAGTCTATTTTATCTGATATGTGTATTGCTACTCCAGCGTTCTTTTGATTTCCATTTGCATGGAATATCTTTTTCCATCCCCTCACTTTCATTCTGAATGTGTCCCTAGGTCTGAAGTGGGTCTCTTGTGGACAGCATATATATGGGTCTTGTTTCTGTATCCATTCAGCGAACCTGTGTCTTTTGGTTGGAGCATTTAATCTATTGACGTTTAAGGTAATTATCGATATGTATGTTCCTATGACCATTTTCTTAATTGTTTTGGGTTTGCTTTTGTAGGTCCTTTTCTTCTCTTGTGTTTCCCACTTAGACACCTTCCTTTAGCATTTGTTGTAGAGCTGGTTTGGTGGTGCTGAATTCTCTTAGCTTTTGCTTGTCTGTAAAGCTTTTGATTTCTCCATCAAATCTGAATGAGATCCTTGCCCGGTATAGTAATCTTGGTTTTAGGTTCTTCCCTTTCATCACTTTAAATATGTCATGCCACTCCCTTATGGCTTGTAGAGTTACTGCTGAGAAATCAGCTGTTAACCTTATGGGAGTTCCCTTATATGTTATTTGTCATTTTTCCCTTGCTGCTTTCAATAATTTTTCTTTGTCTTTAATTTTTACCAATTTGATTAATATGTGTCTCGGCATGTTTCTCCTTGGGTTTATCCTATATGGGACTCTCTGTGCTTCCTGGACTTGGGTGGCTATTTCCTTTCCCATGTTAGGGAAGTTTTCGACTATAATCTCTTCAAATATTTTCTCGGGTCCTTTCTGTCTCTCTTCTCCTTCTGGGTCCCCTATAATTTGAATGTTGTTGTGTCTAATGTTGTCCCAGAGGTCTCTTAGTCTGTCTTCATTTGTTTTCATTCTTTTTTCTTTATTCTGCTCCGCAGTAGTGAATTCCACCATTCAGTCTTCCAGGTCACTTATCCATTCTTCTGCCTCAGTTATTCTGCTATTGATTTCTAGTGTATTTTTCATTTCAATTATTGTATTGTTCATCTCTGTTTGTTTTTTAATTCTTCTAAGTCTTTGTTAAACATTCTTGCATCTTCTCAGTCTTTGCCTCCATTCTTTTTTGCAAGGTCCTGGATCATCTTCACTATCATTATTCTGAATTCTTTTTTGGAAGGTTGCCTATCTCCACTTCGTTTGGTTGTTTTCCTGGGGTTTTCTTTTGTTCCTTCAACTGGTACATAGCCCTCTGGCTTTTTATCTTGTCTGTCTTTCTGGGAATGTGGTTTTTGTTCCACAGGCTTGCAGGACTGTAGTTCTTCTTGCTTCTGCTGTCTGCTCTCTGGTGGATGAGACTATCTAAAGCCCCAGTTGTTATCCTTTTCCTTATTGTGGACTCCTAATGTGTAAAATATGATGTTCTCCCTTTTTTCTCAATATATATGAGAAAAATATGTAGTCTATATGAATGTGATTATAGCTAATAGAAAAAAAGTTACTTTTATTTAAAATAAACTTGTCCTTCTCCAGGTGTTTAGCCAATCAAAAACCCTTTTTTGTTGCTGTTGTCCTTCAGAAAAAAAATATTCCTTGAGGAAACAGTGTTATGGAAAATCTAAAGCATTTTCACTGATATTTCTAATGAAATTAAGTAGAAATTATGAACAGAAAATAAAATCCATAGTGGAAAATCTTGAAACTATTTTATAAGGTTTTTTCTTTTAAGTTAATTAGGTCTCACAGTATGTCTGTGAGGTTGTTAAACTTTTTGTTTGCTTGACTTCTTGCTTGTTATTTGTATTTAATAATATGAGGAAATCAGCTGATCATAACTGCTCCCTTTCCAACTCATAAAGGCATACATAGCAATTGCTTAGAGCTAAAACCTGGAAGACCCTGAAAACTGAGAAATAGCTACCCTGAAGTCACTTTGGCTTCTGGGAGGATTTAACAATGCTTTAGGCCCTACGGTCACCTGAGAGCTTCAAGGGTTTTCTTGGTAACTCTGAGGAATGGTGGGTCATGGTTCAGTGACTTTTTTTCTGACCTGTAGGATTGAGGGGCAGGGAGAATTATAAAGAGGGGGTCTGTCTGTGAATGCTGGCCAGAATGGAAGCATCCCCCAAGTGGTTTCCACACCAGTCCTGTTTCCGTAGTGCTGGGCTATCATGAACACGTACCCTGCATTATTCTGTCATAACAAAGTAGTTCGTCTTCTCCACCCAACCCTCAAAACCTCGAAATATCCTTCTATTTCTTGGCCTTATTGGAGATAGGCCAACATGAAAAACTACATCTAAACTTATCCTTCTACAGAGAACTCTTGAGGAGAAAAACTGAGGTATCATCAAAAGAGATAGGATATACAGATGAAGAAGAGAGATGAACTGGAAACCAGTGCCTAGATAAGTCCAGAAGTAATCCCATTTATAGGCTCTAGAGCTGCCTCAAAGGAGGAGATGATGTGGAGAAGAGAGAAAGATTGAGAAAGCTCTAAGTGTGTAGAGAGTGTACTTGTGTCCAAACAGGCCCCATCCTGAGGCCCTGCCTTTGAGTGTGTGCAGTGGGTGGGGGTAAGAGCTCTATTCCACCTCTTGAAACAGTTGAACGTATTTTCTAGGGGCATCTTTCAACATCCCTTTGAAGGATTCCAAATAATTTCCTCTTATTCCTCTTATTTGCTTTTTTTCCTATCATTTTTAAAGGCTAAATATGTTTTTTTTTTCCCTTCTTTTGGCCCTGGGACTGCTTTTACTGATAGTAATAAATGCTTAATGTACTAAGATAGTTTTTTCTAGCATTTGACCACTTTGAAAGGTACTTGTTTCTACATTTTAATGATACACCAAGCTTTTCAGAAAATGAGTTCCAAAGGGAATCGTTATCTGAGAGTTATCTGCAAAACTCTCATCCTATGGACAGAATATTGACTACACTTGATAGAATGGATGTGTGATACTAGAATGAAGCATTGCAGTAACAGATCTTGCGGGAGCAGTTCATGATCAACAGGATCACTCATTAGATGGACGTAGCTGAGAGCTAGACAGTATCGGTAGAGAAAGAAAGATGAAATGAAAGCATTCATTTTCTGAAGGAAGCCTTAGCCTTCTCCCTGGTGTCATGTGCTGTGTCATGTGGCTCTTCTATTCAGGATGCTCTCTTTGCCTAGTTGTTCATCAGCTTATAGGAAAGTGTGAAACTCCTAATAATTTATAACCAAATATTTAAACATGTCAAAACAAAAATACTGGCATACCACTGTCCTGCCGGCATGTTACCACACCTGAGTTGATTCACATCATTTGTGAGATGCCTTGGGATAGTCTTACTCTTTTATCTCTGTCTCATGTGATTTTGAATATTATGTTTTCCTAATGCATTAAGGTAGTTTTGTCTTACTGTGAGAAGACAAGGAATCTGTCGTCAACACGGAGCTTCTCTTCAGGCCCACATTCTCTACTGCCGGCGTAGTCACTGCTTTACATCATGGACGCTAGTTTTCACTCCAAGGAGGAAAACATAAATGTTGGTTTCATTTGGAAATATCCTAAAACTGGGGTCTAAGTACCTCTTCTCAAATATTGATATCATTAACAATAAAATGATTATAAATTATTGTTAGAAACAAGAACAAAGCAAGTTTTATCTCATTAAAACTCACAGTAGAAATGTTATAAAGAATAAGGGATTATTTCAAGGAGGTTTTTTAATAGGTAACAATTCGGAGATTTGTTTGGTCGTGGAATTTTTAAGTACTGTTGAAGGTTTGAAATCCATTAAGGCACAGAAGAGAGAATGAGAAAATATCTCTGGATAGCACAGACTGATCATATGTTGATTGGAACACTGTCAGTGTACATATGGGATTTGTGAATCAAGAGATATATCATCAAAAGTAAGGGATAGACAGCATCAGAAGTTCACTACAATGATGAAGGGATAGTGGGAAATAAAGTTGGATAACATGAGATTCAAAATCAGGGATGGAGGCAGTTGGAGAAGAAGGAGGTGGAGTGGACTGGATGTGGCAGTGAGAAGCTAGGAGGACACCTGCTCCAGCTCCAAGCCCAGTGGTGGGAGAGGTCTGCGGGGTCTAGAGAGAGCTGCAAGGGTCAGAGTGCCAACAGGGGAGAACCAGGTTTCCAGTGGAGCAAGATGAAGAAAGAAATATTCAGGGAAGAGGTTGACAATACAGGGACTTTCGCTGAGGCTGGGCTGTGATTCTCAAAGGCACAGTAGGAGTGGTTAAGGAGTTTGGGATTCCTGAGGGATGCAGTGAAGCAGGAGATGTTCAGAGATGTCTGGGGATTTGAGTACAAGAGATGAGAGATGAATTGAGATTCTGGGACTTTACCTGTGAACAGGAATAAAGACAGTGATGTGCTGTTAAATGTTTAGTTAAGTGGCTCTTTCAGGAAAAGTCTTCGTTTGTGGCATTTGAATTTCCATGTTGTAAATACGCCCATCAAAGCAGGTTTCAGCTACCAACACTGGCATCATTTTATAAGAATTTGGACAGAAAAGCACAAAATTGGTTCCTGTGAGTCAACAGGCACCAACTTTGGCCCACACTGGGTAAAGGGCATGCTAGAATTAATCCTGGTGGACAAGGCAGGTAATCGGGCAAGACTGTGAAAGTACAGGGAGCATTTGGTATTCCCTCTTGACTACTGTGGGTAGATGCACAGTGACCTCAGTGTTCTTAGTTCGTGGGCCATAGAAAAACAGGCTTGGGCTGGATTTGACCCACAGGCTATAATTTGCCAGTCACTGCTATAGACTTTATCATGCCTATGAAACAACTCCAGTTGGAAATCTAATACATAACTCACATTCAATTGAATTGGATAAGTGATTAATATCCAGAATATATATTTTAAAAAATTCCTACAACTCAGAAGTGGGTAAAGGATTTGAATAGATATTTCCCCCAAGAAGATATACAGATGGCCAATAAGCACACAAAAAGATGCTCAACGTCATTAGGCATTAGGGAAGTACAAATCAAAACCACAGTGACATACCACTTCACACCCATTGGGATGGCTATCATTTAAAAACAAAAATTGATGAGGATGTGGAGAAATCGGAGCCCTGTGTATTGCTGGTGAGAATGTAAAATGGTGCAGCTGCTGTAGAAAACAGTTTGGTGGTTCCTCAAAATGTTAAACATAGAATTACCATGTTATCCAGCAGTTCTCCTCCTGGGTATATACCCAAAAGAATTGAAAATAGATACCTTATTTACACACACACGTTCATGGCAGCATTATTCACAGTAGCCAAAAGGTGGAAACAACCCAAGTGTTTATCAGCAGATAAATAAGCAACAAACTGTGATGTATCCATACACTGGAGTACTATTCAACCATAAAAGGAATAAGATTTTGAAAAATGCTACTACATCAGTGAACTTTGAAAACATGCTAAGTAAAAAAAGCTGAACACGAATATTGTATGATTCCACTTATATCAGGTATTCAGAATAGGCACATTCATGGAGACAGAAAGTAAAGTAGAATTTATCAGGGGTTAGAGGGAGGAGGGAATCGAGAGTTATTGTTTAATGAGTTCAGAGTTGCTGTTTGGGATGATAAAAAATAGCGGTGATGGTTGTATAACTTTGTGAATGTATTTAATGCTGTTAAACTGTAAACTTAAAAATGGTTCAAATGATAAATTTTAAGTTATATATATATATAATGTAAATATATGTATATATAACCACAATTTTAAAGAAAATTTAGTGGAGGAAGAATAATCTTTTCAACAAATGGTGCTTTTGACCAATTGGACATCTATAGGCAAAAAAAAAAAATTTAACCTGAACCTCACACCAAAACAACAACAAAACCCCAAAACCAGAAACACAAAGCTAAAAGCATACCATAGACTTAACTGTCAAGTAGGAGAAAATCTTCAGGGCCTAGGGAGTAGTGAAGAATTCTTAGACGTGGCACCAAAAGCATGAGTCATAGATGAAAAAAAAATCAATAAATTGGGTTTCATGAAAACTGAAAACTTTGCAGTGTGAATGATGCTGTGAAGAGGATGAAAAGATAATCTACAGACGGGGAGAAAATATTGTAAATCACATCTTCTGAAGGATTTGTATCTGGAATATATAAAGAATTTTCAAAACAACAGTTAAAAAATCCCATTACAAAATGAACAAAGGAAATGAATACACATTTCACCAGAGGATATACAGATGTCAAATAAGCATATAAAAATATTTTCAACATCATTAGCCATCAGGAAAATGCTAATTCAAACCACAGTGAGATTTCATTATACACCTATCAGAACAGCTAAAATTAAAAGTAGTGACAATGGGAAATGCTGTCAAGATGTGAAGTTGAATTGCTTATACATTGCTGGGAGGTGTGCAGACTGGCACAGGCACTCGGCAAACATAAACTTATCAGAGGACCCAGTGATCATTGGTACTTCTTGGCACTTACTCCAGAGAAATGAAGTCCTATGTTCAAGCAAAAATGTGTACACAAACATTAATTGCAGCTTGATTTGTAATAGCCAAATTTTAGACATTTCTTTGAAATCAGCCAAAAATTAGAAACAAAACCTGTTGTTCTTCAGGGGGTGAATGATTAAACCAACTGTGGTACATCCATAACCGTGGAATATAACTCAGCAATGAAAAGAAATGAGCTATTTATACAGGCAGCAACTTGAGTGGATCTCAAGGACATTTATGCTGATAGAAAAGTATCCAGAGTCTCAGAAGGTTCTATACTGTATGACTTCATTTATATAACATTCTCCAAATGGCACAGTTATGGAGATGGGGAAAAGGCTAGTGGTTCTGGAGTTAGACATCCAGGAGAGTTTGGGAGGGCAGAGGACAGGAGAGAGAGGGATGTGCATACAGAGGGTTAGCCCAGGGACCTTTGTGGTGACAGAACAGTTCTGTGTCTTGACTGTGGTGGTTACACAAATGATGTACACGTGCTAAACTTGCATGAGACCCGGGAAATCTAAATAAGTTCTGGAAATTGTACCAATGGCTATTTTGGTTTTGAAATTGTGCTATAGTTATATAAGATTTTTTTGCATCTTCCTATGAATCTATTATTACTTAAAATCTATGACTGGCTTTAAAACATAGTTGTGAAGCTTAATAAATTATTACAAAGTAAATGTTTGCAGAAACAATGTTAATAAATAAAATATTGCAGCGCCTGAGAAGCCTAGGCTTTTGCCCTTTCCCAGTCCTACCCCTTCTCTTCCCTTAAAGGTAACAGCTGTCCTGCCTCATAAGTATATTAACCAGTTCGTAATGCTTTATAATTTATAGTAATTAATATAGTTACTAATAAGTGTGCCCCCTAAGTGCTATAATTTAGGTTTTAGACTTTATATAAATGAAATCTTATTGTATATATCCTTATTGTGTCTGACCTCTTTCACTCAACACTTTATGATATTCATGCTTGTTCTAAAAAGTAAACATTCATTTTCATTACCTTTTAATTTTCCATTGTGTGCACAGGCAGTGTGTTTATCCGTTCTAGTGTTAATAGACTTTTGAGTTTTTTCCTGATTAGACTGTTACAAACCATCCTTATACATGTTCCCTGCTATACTTGAACACGTTTCTGTTAGTCTTTGCCTAGGGATGGAATTGCTGAGTCACGTTCATGTAGGCATGTTCTCAAATTCACGAAGAAATGCCTGTTTTTCAAAATGTTTCTATCTAGTCCAGTTTTTCCTTTAATGACTTTTAACATAGTTTACTTATTTATAACGTCTAGGTATGACTTTCATCATTAGAATATAAGCTCTCAAGATACTGCTTTATGGGACTTCCCTGGCAGTCCAGTGCTTAAGACTCTGCGCTTTCAATGTAGGGGATGCAGGTTCAATTCCTGGTCAGGGAATTAAGATCCCACATGGCACACAGCCCCCCAAAAAATAGATACTGTTTTGTTTTGCTTTTTTTAGTTTGTATCCCCAGTATCTGTATCGGAGCCGGAGACATGGCAGGCACAGCAAACATAGCAGATTGTTGAATGAATAAATGGAATTCATGGGCGTTACATCCCAAAGACAGCTTTTCTTCTCTGATTAACCCTCCCTTCACTTGAAAAAGATTAAAGTAGAGGTCCACAGTGTTTTTCTGAACCCCTTGAGACCAGATGTATTTTGGAATTCAGAGTTTAAATTTTTTCCTTTTGTAAAAATGTAATACAGTTTATACGCTGTATATTACCTAATACCCCAAGTAGGCGCTGGGAGCATTGCATAAGCAAACGTGCTAATGTCTCTGCAGTGAAACTGGGACAGACTAAATGGAATAAGAACAGACTCTAAATAGACTTACAGCGGTTAAAGTAATCGTTTGATTAGTCGTAGAATCTTAAAGGACCTGTCAGAGCACTTGAAGATTACGATGTTAAAAATTATACAACAAAATGTATGAAACTGTTTTACCTTTCACTACAACTCTGTGAGATGATAGGCCACATAGATAAGATTATACTCACCTCCCAGATGAGGTAATTGAGTCACTAGAAAAGAAGGATCTTACCCCAGGGTCTGCTAAGCAGCACAGCTGAAACACAAACTTGTCTTCTGAGTCTAATACTGTTTCAACAATGCCACAGCTGCTTCTCATGAAAGTGGCAGCTTTTGTGATTTGTAAATTAACATTTCCAGAGGGGAAAAAGCTTCTTCATCATGAAGCTGTCATAAATCGTGCACAGTTGTACTGAGATTTGGAACAGAACTAATGGCAGTGCTCCCACCGAGGCCCAAGTGCGCACTGGACGGTCAGGGCCGGCATTCGTTTGTCTGCTGCAGTGAGCGCACTGACCCTGTGCTCCCCAGGATGCTTGCCTGCCTGTGCTCCCTCTTCCCTCTGTAGAGGATTATTTTCCCGCATCAGCTCCACAGTGCCGCCCAGTACACTCCAGCCTACTCTCCCCTCTCAGAATAGAGGAGGATCTGAAATCAGCCATCCAGAATTTATAAATTTAATGGCAAATTTTGCTGGGAGTGATTTTCAGGCAAGGCATTGCCTGGTAAGGCATTGACACTGAGTGAGCTGAGTGACTGAATGAGTGGAGATTTCAGTCTTCTCGTGGATTGTGTGGATTGTGTTTGTCTACTCCAGTAGCAGGGAAGCTGCGTCATTGCGAGGCTTTTCGTGATTTTGTTTTCTGATGCTTTTCTAATACCTGTAACAGGACCCAGAACATGCTCTGCACTTGCTAAATATCTACTTATAAGTAAATGATTATTGACCCCTTTCATTTTTAATAGCTATATGCCTTTGAGCTCTGTTAAAAAACAATTTCAGGCCAGAAGCAGATAGGAGGATTTTTGTGGAGAGTCAGTAGATTTGGGCACGCCCTGTGGGAGCACTTGTCATAAATTATCATGATTTTTGTGTAATCTGTCCATTAAGATTTAGGTAGCTTCATGAGGACAGAAAACTCATCTGTGCCTGGCCCATAGTAGCAATTCAGAAAGTATTCATTGACTTCAGGTTCTGCCAAGATGGAGTAGCTCCACTGCTCCCAGGGCCTTCCCTTACAACTGAAATTCCCTGGACATGACACAACAAAAAAGCATAGGATGTCTCTGAAATGTGGAAAGAAGAGGTAGCCTTCTTGGGGACTTGGCACTCAAGGGTCAAGGTGTTGGTAAGTTCCCTGAGTTTCCTCACTGCCCCCCATGTATCCTGGACAAGGAGCTGCAGAAAAAAGATGGTTCCTTCTAGCCAGAGCACTGGGAAAAGTCTCCACAAGGGTTATCCTTGTAACTCTCTCCTACTCTAGCCACACAGGCATATGAACAATGTCCCCCTCCCCCACCGGCCCCCACTCGTGAGAACGTTGACCTTTCACCCCAACCCCTGCTCCACCCAAATAGGCAGGTGCTCTTTTCCACCCACTGGGTGGTGGTGGCAGGACTGAGCAGAGAGTTGATCCTCCATCCTCTGCCCAGAAGAAAGAGGGGGTGCTCTGATTTCCCCCACCAAGGTGCTGTTAGTGGGCTGGAACAGAGCGGAGCATCCCCTTAACTCAGCAGCCAGGAGACCCTAGGGAGCTGGTGAAGGGGGGGACCAGTCATACGCAACACTCGTTTCATCTGGGCCCAGTGGGAGGGGAGCTTCAGGCCACCCTGCAGAAACAAAGCAGTCAGCCTCGCCTCCCCCTTCCTGGTGGCTGTGGGGCCCACCATGGAGCTGATCTTCACTCTCACTCAGGAAATGAGGTAGTGGGAGCTGGTGCCCCACCTTTGCCAGAGTAGTGTTGGAGGGGCCAGTACAAAGCTGAACATACACAAGTGGTCCTTATGCTACATACCAACCATGGAACTGCCTGCTAAAAAGATTACATATGCTGCAAAGTCTTATGTACTATCCAAAATGTCTAGGACATAATTTAAGAGGGCTTATACTAAGAACCAGGAAAATCACAACTTGAGTGAGAACAGCCAGTCAAGAGACACTAATCCAGAGATAAATCAGATGCTAGTATTATCTGAAAAAGATTTTAAAGGAGCCAATCATAAAAGTAATTTAACAAGTAGCTACTAACTCTCCTCAGATAAATGGAAAAAATAGAAAAGTAGAAAAGTTCAGCAAATAAGTTGAAGTAACAGAAAAGAAAATGGAAATTAAAGAACTGAGAAACATGATAACCAAAATACATAACTCACTGGATGGACTCAGTGGCAGAGATGACAGAATTGAATCAGTGAACTTGAGAACGTCAAGAATTTGCCCAATCTGAGCAACAGAGAAAAAATAGAATGGAATAAAAAAGAACAGACCCGGGGCTTCCCTGGTGGCGCAGTGGTTGAGAGCCCGCCTGCCGATGCAGGGGACACGGGTTCGTGCCCCAGTCCGGGAAGATCCCACATGCCGCGGAGCGGCTGGGCCCGTGAGCCATGGCCGTTGAGCCTGCGCGTCCAGAGCCTGTGCTCCGCAACGGGCGAGGCCACAACAGTGTGAGGCCCACATACTGCAAAAAAAAAAAAAAAAAAAAAAAAAAGAACAGACCCATAGGGACCTGTAAACAATGATAAGAGCTAGTATTTGTATCATCAAGGCTCAGAAGGAGAGGAGAATGAAAGTGGGGCTGAAAAGTATTTGAAGGTGTAATGTCTGAAAACATCCCAAATTGGGCAAAAAAACATAAACCTATGAATTCAAGAAGCTGAGGAAACTCCAAATCACATAAATGTAAAAACAATCACACCCAGCCACATCATAATTAAACTTCTGAACACTAAAGAAAAAGGAAAAGTCTTGAAAGAATCAAAAATGACCCATTACTTATAGGGGAACATAAATTCTAATGACAGCAGTCGTCTGAAACCATGGGGCATAGAAGGAATTGGCATAACATTTTTAAGTACTGAAAGAAAAGCACTGTCAAAAGCAAATTTTATATCTGGTGAAAACATCCGTCAGGAAGAAAGGGAAATCAAGACATACTCAAGTGAAGGAAAACTAAGATAATTTGTTGCTAGCAAAAGAACAGCTAAAGGAAATTCTCTAAACAGAATATGATAACAGAAAGAAAGCTTAGAACTCCAGAAAGGAAAGAAGAACGTTGGAATGCATACGAAGAGAGGTGAATGTTACAGACTAGTCTACCTCTCTTAAATTTCTTAAATCATATTTGATGGTTGAAGCAAACACTATAACACCATCTAAAATAGTGTTCAGTATATATAGGGGAAATAATTAAAACAATTCCTTTTTAAATGTGGAGAAGGTAAAGGGATCTAAATGGAAGTAAGGTTTCTAAACTTCACTCAGAGTGGTAAGTCTTCTATATACACATAGTACCTACATCGACCTCTATGAAAACTACACAAGATACTGAAAAACACTAGAAATAAATCATTTAAGAAATGTTTAAATAACCCATAGAGAGATAAGAAAAGTGAAAACAGCGTGAAAATCAGAGGAACCAAACAGAAAAATAAAATGGCAAATTTAAGCCGTAACATCAATAATTAAATGTAAATGCTCTAAGAGGTAGATCTGTAGAGGGAATAATAAAAGCATGATCCAACTATTTGCTGTCTACAAGAAACTCACTTCAAATGCAATGACATGGGTGGGCTGAAAGTAAAAGAATAGAAAACCATATATGATGGAACCATTAATTAAAAAAAAATTAGGAGTGTCTGTATTAATACCAAACAAAACAGTTATGTTAGGTTACAAGGACTACTGCAAGAAAGTACCACAAACTGGGTGGCTTGAAACAACAGAAGGTTATTTTCTTATAATACGGAGACTAAAAGCCTGAAATGAAAGTGTTGGCATGTCCATGCTTTCTCTGAAAATTGTAGGGGAATCTTTCCTTGCTTCTTCCTAACTTCGAGAGGTTTTTCTGGTATTCCTTGGCATTCCTTGCCTTGCAGCCACATAACTTGAATTTGCCTTTGTCCTCACATAACATTCTTCCATTTGTCAGTGTATTCATATGGTTATCTTCTTATAAGAACACCAGTCATATTGGAATCATACCCTACTCCGGTGTGACCTCATCTCAACTAATTACATCTTCAGTGACCCTATTTCCAGATAAGGTTGCATTCTGAGGCACTGGGAGTTAGGACTTCATTATATGTGTGGGGAGGGGTTGGTGGTGGGAGGCAGTTAACCCATAAGAGTAGTCTTCAGAGTAAAGAAAATTACTAGAGAAAGAAAGGGACATTACATAATGACGAAAGATAAATCCACCAGGAATGAATAATTTTTAATGTGTATGCACCAAACAACAGAGCCTCAACATACATGAGGCAAAAACTGATAGAGTTGAGAGGAGAAATAGACAATCCACCATTATAGTTGTGAATTTAATCCAATCTCAGTAATTGATAGAACAAACTAGACAGAAAATCAGCAATGATACAGAATAACTAAACAACACAACCCACAGAACTTAGTTAAGACAGAAACAGAATAAACATTCTTCTCAAGCACACATGGAACATTCACAAAGATAGACATTATCTTGGACCGTTAAAACAAACCTCACCAAATTAAAAAAATTGAAATCATACAGAAATCTTCTTTGACCATAATGGAATCAAAGTAAAAATCAGTTAACAGAAAGATAACAGGAAAACCCCCAAACACTTGGAAATTAAACAACACACTTCTAAATAATCTTTGGGTCAAAAAAGGAAAACTCAGAGGAAGTTAAAATATACAGAAGTGAATGAAAATAAAATACAGCATATCAGAATTTGGGGGATGCAGCTAAATCAGGGCTGAGAGGAAAATTTGTAGCATAAAATGCTTACATTAGAAAAAAAAGTCTCAATCAAGCCAAACTCCCACCTCAAGAAAGTAAAAACAAGAAACTAGAAAAAAAAGCAAAATAAATCCAAAGGAAACAGAAGGAAGGGAATAATAAAGAGCAAAAAACAGTGAAATTGAAAACAGAAATATGAGGAAAAAGTCGATATTAAAGATGTTTTTCAATAGATTGTACTCCATTTAAAGTTATTATAAAATATTGGCTGTATTCTCTGTTTTGTACATTCCATGCTGTATCTTACTTATTTCATATACAGTAAGAAAAAAGCCAACTTTTAGAATCTTGATACCATTCAGGAGTCTTTGATTAAAGAAAAATAGCTTAGCCACTATGCAGCACAAAACACGCCAAAATGTAAGCCTACTAATATAGGGTCTAAATGCCAATTTCAAGTTACTATAAATTCTAACAGAAAATAAATTCACAGCTTTTACTCCTGAAAAAAAGAAAACACTTAAAGAAGATTAATAAAATTGACAAACCTGTAGGAAGACTGACAACAAAGAAAGAAAAGGTACAAATCACCAACGTCAGAAATGAAAAATCTGGAAAAATCATAATGATAATAAGGAATAATAAGTTTGCACATATACATTTGATTACTGAAACGAAATGCACCTATTCCTCAAAAGGAAAAAAACCATCAAAACTGAATCAAGATGAAATAGATAACCTGAATAGCCCAATAACCATTAAGGAAATTAAATTTGCAATTAAAAAGTATCTGAATGCAAACTATTATTTATAGAATGGAGAAACAACAAGGTCCTACTGTATAGCCCAAAGAACTATGTTTAATATCCTGTGATAAACCATAATGGAAACGAATTTAAAGAGAATGTATCTATATATATCAATATGTATAACTGAATCACTTTGCTGTACAGCAGAAATTAACACAACATTGTAAATCAACTATACTTCAATTTAAAAAGTTTCTGAAAAAGAAATTCCCATGCAATCTCTAATGTCGTTGCATTTTAGGTGAGTTTTATTAGAGAATTTAACCAAACTTAAAGAATTAACACCAGTTTTACATAGTCTCTTCCAAAGAAATGAAGAGGACACTTCCCAATTCATTTTATGAGGATAGTATTACTTTGATACCCAAACCAAATAAAGACAACATTAAAAAAAACACTGTACACCAATATCTCTCATAAACTTAGTCATAAAAATTCTTCACTAAAATATTAGCAAATTAATTCCAGCAGTGTATAGAAAATTATCATGACTAGGATTTATTCCAAGTATCAACATTTGAAAATCAATCTATGTAATCCATCTTATCAATAGGCTAAAGAAGAAAAATGTATCAATATATGCAGAAAGAACGTTTGACAGAATTCAACACCTATCTATTCTTGGTAAAAACTCTCAGCAAACTAGGAATAGAGGGTGTTGGCCTGCATTTGCCCAGCTTTGAAACCGAGGAAAGAGCCCAGGGTCAGTAACAGATGCATCAATGGTTTAATAGATGGGGAAGCTTACAGGCCTGAAGCACGGTCCTGGAACAACATCCCACCATGTGAGGCGGACTGTGGGCAGGACAGTTATAGGGGAATTGAAATCAGGTGGGCTCATTAGTTACCAGGGAAACCAGCAGAGGGGCACACCCCCTCACCGCCCCTTTAAGAACAGTCACCCGCTGAGCCTGGGGCAAGTACTAGGAAGGTCAGTCAGGTGAGCAGGCGCAGGTGAAGCAGGCCCTGGTCCGTCAGGGGATGTACAGAGAGCGAGAGAACAGCCATCTTGAGTGGCCTGACCATATGCTCCACCCCTACACACCCTGCAGGACCCTTACAATTTTGGTCCACCCATCTTCCATGATATCCCTGGGGTCAGGTATGTAGGGGGCACTGCAACCAGATACTACAAATACAATAGAGACAGGCCAAAAACCCAGAGCAAACCAAGAACCACTCCCATGGGGAGGGGTGGCCCCTGCCTCTAAAAGGAACATTCTGTTGGCCTAGCCAGGGGTCAGCAGTCACGGTACAGGCCTGCCACCCCATGTTATGTTGAGTGCCATTAGGGGTGAACCCATTAGGTCTTTCCAAACAAAACACAGTTCATCCCAGTAGTTGGACTTGTGTGTCCAGAAGCCAGCCTATTCTACTCCACACAGCATAGCCCAGCGGGGCTCAGGGGCAGTCAGTGGTATAGTTAACGTTTCCTGATGGGGTCCTTCTGACCTGTTGGCTTATGGGACAGGAAGATGGTGAGTCTTTTTCCCCTATGGTCAGTAGTCCCCACATAGTCACTGTAGCCCAGCCAATTTTTCATGAAAGTCCAGAGGAAGACAACAATGGCATCTCGCTGGGGACCCAGCAATTAGACTCATTTCACAGAGAGGCCAGTGTTGCTGCTCAGTCCTCACATAGGTTTCCTCCCTCAGGCTAGGGATGGAATGTAAGACACCTAACAGGCACAACACAGGGGGGATCATGACAGCCAAGCAAAATACAAGCAGAGACTGCAATCAGAGATAATACCACACCGACCTGTGGCTTTTATCCTGATCTGCAATACAGTTCAGAAAACTCAAGTTTTCAGTAATACAAGAACATATCCAAAATCACGTCTACAGTGGCCACCTAGTTGTACCTTGGATGTCTGAACCACAGCTACACCATTTTGACTTTCAAATGCATTCCCTTCCTCAGTGGACAAAGCAGATGTGCAATGCACGTCTGAAAGACCATAAAACAGGCTGCTCTGGTCAGTAAAATTTAAGGTAAACCATAGATAAGCCAGAATGACTTCCCCATAGCTCAATCCATGCAGATGGTTCCATCATTTCCCCTTCTGATGGCAAATATTTCAGTAGAAAGCACTGATGATCAAAATGTCCATCCCTCAGTGCTGGGGTGCTGGCTCCTCCTGAAATGACACAGCCTTACAACCCAGATTGGGACTTGAACCCAAGGTCTTTTAATTGAGATCACACACCTGGTCTCAGGACTTAAGACCAGGACTTAATGAAGCTCAGGTTCTTTATGTCCCGTAGCAGAAAGAATTCAGTGAGAGAAAAGGTGATATGTAAGAAGTGGGTTTATTTAGAGAGAAACACACTGCACAAACAGAGTGTGGGTCATCTGAGAAGGCGAGAGGCTCTGAAATATGGGGTGGTTAGTTTTTATGGGCTGGGTAATTTCATAGGCTAATGAGTGGGAGGATTATTCCAACTATTTTAGGGAAGGCGTGGGGATTTCCAGGAATTGGGCCACGCCCACTTTTTCACCTTTTATGGTTGGCCTGGGAACTGCCATGGTGCTGGTGGGTGTACTATTTATTTATTTATTTAAACATCTTTATTGGAGTATAATTGCTTTACAATGGTGTGTTAGTTTCTGCTTTATAACAAAGTGAATCAGATATACATATATATATATCCCCATATCTCCTCCCCCTCTTGTGTCTCCCTCACACCCTCCCTATCCCACCCCTCTAGGTGGTCACAAAGCACAGAGCTGATCTCCCTGTGCTATGCGGCTGCTTCCCACTAGCTATCTATTTTGGTAGTATATATAAATCCATGCTACATCTGCATCTTTATTCCTGTCCTGCCCCAGGTTCTTCATAACCTTTTTTTTCACTTTAGATTCCATATATATGTGTTAGCATATGGTATTTGTTTTTCCCTTTCTCATTTACTTTACTCTGTATGACAGACTCTAGGTCCATCCACCTCACTACAAATAACTCAATTTCATTTCTTTTTATGGCGGAGTAATATTGTTGTATGTGTGTGCCACATCTTCTTTATCCATTCATCTGTTGATGGACACTTAGATTGCTTCCATGTTCTGGCTGTTGTAAATAGAGCTGCAATGAACATTGTGGTACATGACTCTTTTTTTCTTTTTTTTTTTTTTTTGCGGTACACGGGCCTCTCACTGTTATGGCCTCTCCAGTTGCAGAGCACAGGCTCCAGACACGCAGGCTCAGTGGCCATGGCTCACGGGCCCAGCCGCTCCGCGGCATGTTGGATCTTCCCGGACCGGGGCACGAACCCGTGTCCCCTGCATCAGCAGGCGCACTCTCAACCACTGCGCCACCAGGGAAGCCCTACATGACTCTGAATTATGGTTTTCTCAGGGTATATGCCCAGTAGTGGGATTGCTGGGTCATATGATAGTTCTATTTTTAGTTTTTTAAGGAACCTCCATACTGTTCTCCATAGTGGCTGTATCAATTCACATTCCCATCAACAGTGCAGGAGGGTTCCCTTTTCTCCACACCCTCTCCAGCATTTATTATTTGTAGATTTTTTGATGGTGGCCATTCTGACTGGTATGAGGTGATACCTCATTGTAGTTTTGATTTGCATTTATCTAATGATTAGTGATGCTGAGCATTCTTTCATGTGTTTGTTAGCAGTCTGTATATCTTCTTTGGAGAAATGTATATTTAGGTCTTCTGCCCATTTTTGGATTGGGTTGTTTGTTTTTTTGATATTGAGCTGCATGAGCTGCTTGTAAATTTTGAAGATGAGTCCTTTGTCAGTTGCTTCATTTGCAAATATTTTCTCCCATTCTGAGGGTTTCTTTTCGTCTTGTTTATGGTTTCCTTTGCTGTGCAAAAGCTTTTAAGTTTCATTAGGTCCCATTTGTTTATTTTTATTTTTATTTCCATTTCTCTAGGAGGTGGGTCAAAAAGGATCTTGCTGTGATTTATGTCATAGAGTGTTCTTCCTATGTTTTCCTCTAAGAGTTTTATAGTGTCTCGCCTTACATTTAGGTCTTTAATCCATTCTGAATTTACTTTTGTTTATGGTGTTAAGGAGTGTTCTAATTTCATTCTTTTACATGTAGCTGTCCAGTTTTCCCAGCACCACTTACTGAAGAGGCTATCTTTTCTCCATTGTATATTCTTGCCTCCTTTATCAAAAATAAGTTGCCCATGTGTGCATGGGTTTATCTCTGGGCTTTCTATCCTGTTCCATTGATCTGTGTTTCTCTTTTTGTGCCAGTACCATACTGTCTTGATTACTGTAGCTTTGTAGTATAGTCTGAAGTCCAGGAGCCTGATGCCTCCAGCTGCATTTTTCTTTCTCAAGATTGCTTTGGCTATTTGGGATCTTTTGTGTTTCCATACAATTGTGAAATTTTTTGTTCTACTTCTGTGTAAAATGCCATTGGTAGTTTGATAGAGATTGCACTGAATCTGTAGATTGCTTTGGGTAGTATAGTCATTTTCACAATGTTGATTCTTCCAATCCAAGAACATGGTATATCCCTCCATCTGTTTGTATCATCTTTAATTTCTTTCATCAGTGTCTTACAGTTTTCTGCATACAGGTCTTTTGTCTCCCTAGGTAGGTTTATTCCTAGTTTTTTTATTCTTTTTGTTGCAGTGGTAAGTGGGAGTGTTTCCTTAATTTCTCATTCAAATTTTTCATCATCAGTGTATAGGAATGCCAGAGATTTCTGTGCATTAATTTTGTATCCTGCTACTTTACCAAATTCATTGATTAGCTGTAGTAGTTTTCTGGTAGCATCTTTAGGATTCTCAATGTATAGTATCATGTCATCTGCAAATAGTGACAGCTTTACTTCTTCTTTTCCAATTTAGATTCCTTTTATTTCTTTTTGTTCTCTGATTGCTGTGGCTAAAACTTCCAAAACTATGTTGAATAAGAGTGGTGAGAGTGGGCAACCTTGTCTTGTTCTTGATCTTAGTGGAAATGGTTTCAGTTGTTCACCATTGAGATCGATGTTGGCTGTGGCTTTGTCATGTATGGCCTTTATTATGTTGAGGTAAGTTCCCTCTGTCCCTACTTCCTGGAGGGTTTTCATCATAAATGGATGTTGAATTTTGTCAAAAGCTTTTTCTGCATCTATTGAGATGATCGTGTGGTTTTTCTCCTTCAATATGTTAATATATTGTATCACATTGATTGATTTGCATATATTGAAGAATCCTTGCATTCCTGGGATAAATCCTACTTAATCATGGTGTATGATCCTTTTAATGTGTTGTTGGATTCTGTTTCCTAGTGTTTTGTTGAGGATTCTGGCATCTATGTTCAGCAGTGATATTGGCCTGTAGTTTTATTTTTTGGGGACATCTTCGTCTGGTTTTGGTATCATGGTGATGGTGGCCTCTTAGAATGAGTTTGGGAGTGTTCCTTCCTCTGCTATAATTTGGAAGAGTTTGAGAAGGTTAGGTGTTAGCTCTTCTCTAAATGTTTGATAGAATTCGCCTCGGAAGCCATCTGGTCCTAGGCTTTTGTTTGTTGGAAGATTCTTAATCACAGTTTCAGTTTCAGTGCTTGTGATTGGTCTGTTTATATTTTCTGTTTCTTCCTGGTTCAGTCTCAGAAGGTTGTGCTTTCCTAAGAATTTGTCCAGTTTTTCCAGGTTGTCCATTTTATTGGCATATAGTTGCTTGTAGTAATCTCTCATGATCCTTTGTATTTCTGCAGTGTCAGTTGTTACTTCTCTTTTTTCATTTCCAATTCTATTGATTTGAGTCTTCTCCCTTCTTTTCTTGATGAGTCGAGCTAATGGTTTATCAATTTTATCTTCTCAGAGAACCAGCTTTTAGTTTTATTGATATTTGCTATTGTTTCCTTCATTTCTTTTTCCTTTATTTCTGATCTGATCTTTGTGATTTCTTTCCTTCTGCTAACTTTGGGGTTTTTTTGTTCTTCTTTCTCTAATTGCTTTATGTGTAAGGTTAAGTTGTTTATTTGAGATGTTTCCTGTTTCTTGAGGTAGGCTTGTATTGCTATAAACTTCCCTCTTAGAATTGCTTTTGCTGCATCCCACAGGTTTTGCTTCGTCGTGATTTCATCGTCATTTTTTTCTAGGTTTTTTTGATTTCCTCTTTGATTTCTTCAGTGATCTCTTGGTTATTAAGTAGTGTGTTGTTTAGCTTCCATGTGTTTGTATTTTTTACAGATTTTTTCCTGTAATTGGTATCTAGTCTCATAGTGTTGGGGTCGGATAGATACTTGATACGATTTCAATTTTCTTAAATTTACCAAGGCTTGATTTGTGACCTAAGATATGATCTGTCCTGGAGAATGTTCCATGAGCACTTGAGAAATATGTGTATTCTGTTGTTTTTGAATGGAATGTCCTATAAATTTCAATTAAGTCTATCTTGTTTAATGTATCATTTAAAGCTTGTGTTTACTTATTTATTTTCATTTTGGATGATCTTTCCATTGGTGAAAGTGGGGTGTTAAAGTCCCCTACTATGATTGTGTTACTTGTTATTTCCCCTTTTATGCCTGTTAACATTGCCTTCTGTATTGAGGTGTTCCTATGTTGGGTGCATAAATATTTACAATTGTTATATCTTCTTGGATTCATCCCTTGATCATTATGTAGTGTCCTTCTTTGTCTCTTGTAATAGTCTTTATTTTAAAGTCTCTTTTGTCTGATATAAGAATTGCTACTCCAGCTTTCTTTTGATTTCCATTTGCATGGAATATCTTTTTCCATCCCCTCACTTTTAGTCTGTATGTGTCCCTAGGTCTGAAGTGTGTCTCTTATAGACAGCATATATATGGGTCTTGTTTTTGTATCCATTCAGCCAGTCTGTGTCTTTTGGTGGGAGCATTTAATCCATTTACATTTAAGGTAATTATCGATATGTATGTCCCTATTACCATTTTCTTATTTGTGTTGGGTTTGTTATTGTAGGTCTTTTCCTTCTCTTGTGTTTCCTGCCTAGAGTAGTTCCTTTAGCATTTGTTATAAAGCTGCTTTGATGGTGCCAAATTCTCTTAGCTTTTGCTTGTCTGTAAAGGTTTTAATTTCTCTGTTGAATCTGAATGAGATCCTTGCTGGGTAGGGTAATCTTGCTTGTAGGTTTTTCCCTTTCATCACTGTAAATATGTCCTGCCACTCCCTTCTGGCTTGCAGAGTTTCTGCTGAAAGATCAGCTGTTAACCTTATGGGGATTCTCTTGTATGTTATTTGTTGTTTTTCCTTTGCTGCTTTTAATATTTTTTCTTTCTATTTAATTTTTGATAGTTTGATTAGTATGTGTCTAGGCATGTTTCTCCTTGGATTTATCCTGTATGGGACTCTCTGTGCTTCCTGGACTTGATTGTCTATTTCCTTTCCCATATTAGGGAAGTTTTCAACTATAATCTCTTCAAATATTTTCTCAGTCCCTTTCTTTTTCTCTTCTTCTTCTGGGACCCCTATAATTCGAATGTTCATGCATTTAAGGTTGTCCCAGAGGTCTCTGAGACTGTCCTCAATTCTTTTCATTCTTTTTTCTTTATTCTGCTCTGTAGCAGTTATTTCCACTATTTTATTTTCCAGGTCACTTATCTGTTCTTCTGCCTCAGTTATTCTGCTATTGGTTCCTTCTAGAGAATTTTTAATTTCATTTATTGTGTTGTTCATCGTTTGTTTGCTCTTTAGTTCTTCTATGTCCTTGTTAAACGTTTCTTGTATTTTCTCCATTCTATTTCCAAGATTTTGGATCAGCTTTACTATCATGACTCTGAATTCTTTTCCAGGAAGACTGCCTATTTCCTCTTCATTTGTTTGGTCTGGTGGGTTTTTATCTTGCTCCTTCATCTGCTGTATGTTTCTCTGTCTTCTCATTTTGGTTACCTTACTGTGTTTGGGGTCTCCTTTTCAGAAGCTGCAGGTTCGTAGTTCTCGTTGTTTTTGGTGTCTGCCCCCAGAGGCTAAGGTTGGTTCAGTGGGCTGTGTTGGCTTCCTGGTGGAGGGGACTGGTGCCTGTGTTCTGGTGGATGAGGCTGGATCTTGTCTTTCTGGTGGGCAGGACCACGTCCGGTGGTGTGTTTTGGGGTGTCTGTGACCTTATTATGATTTTAGGTAGCCTCTCTGCTAATGGGTGGGGTTGTGTTCCTGTCTTGCTAGTTGTTTGGCATGGGGCATCCAGCACTGCAGCTTGCTGGTCGTTGAGTGGAGCTGGGTCTTAGTGTTGAGATGGAGATATCTGGGAGAGCTTTTGCTGTTTGATATTACGTGGAATCAGGAGGTCTCTGGTGGACCAACGTCCTAAACTCTGCTCTCCCACCTCAGAGGCACAGGCCTGACACCCGGCTGGAGCACCAAGACCCTGCCAGCCACACAGCCAGTGAACAGTTTCTTCTGGCCTCACTCTTTCATCACACTCTCCTCTGTGCTCTTGAACTTGGGTGTGTCATTTAGATGCTAATGCATTACAGTGAGCATATAATGAGGCTCAAGGTCTGCTGGAAGTGGAATCTTCCGCTATCCTGGACCTAGTTGGTTCTAGGCAGTTTATGTCTGTCCTCAAGGGCTGTGTCATTCTTTTAGAGGTTGTGCCCTGCCCCCTTCCCTCCTGTTTTACTACCACAGGTTCAGACCTTGTCCCTCGGTTGCTAGGCCTTCTTTACATTCACCTCGTCATTCACGTTGGGAGAAAACTAATCAGACCTCATGAACAGGCTCAGGGTATGTTAATGGGGAAACACTTTATAGGCTATACATTTTATCACTTATACCCAATTGTCACACAAGCATTGTACATGTACTTTTAGCAGCAGACTTAAAGCAAGCAGTGTCACCCTTCATGAGTAGTTATACTCTGTGACAATTTCACTAGATGATTTTCTTTCCATCCAGAGCATCAGGGCCGAAGTATGGCTAACATAATAACTTCCATAAATACAGACCTGAAGAACTACAATTTAACATCCACTGAAACATAATATTGTTCTCTCTAAAATTACCTGCGTCTCCACCAAATCACCAAATCAAGACTAATTTGTTTGCAAAACAAGTCTGGTAATTGACCATATAGGCTCCTCCAAACTGGCTGTGGTGGAACTCCTCCGAAGGGGTGTCACACTGAATTCCCAGTAGGCCTCTCAAGGCCAGGAACGCCATGCAAAAGGCCTGCTATCAGGCTCCACCTCAGTGGACTTCCCTCTTCTAGAGGTCCCCAAAGTATCGAGATTCCTGCACAAGACAGGAGACAGTTTTTCCCATTCACCTGCTAAGGCTGCTCAGAACCCAAGTCTCTAATTTCTGGAGGGACCAGTCAGCGAGAGAAGAAAAATGCTTCAGTTCTACCCACAGGTGTAGTTTACCAAATTGCTGTAAGTCATAACTAACTTGAAGGGAAGGGCTTCCCTGTGTCTGGAAAACACAGATCAAAACCAGTAACTGGGCTTCCCTGGTGGCGCAGTGGTTGAGCGTCCGCCTGCCGATGCAGGGGACACGGGTTCGTGCCCCGGTCTGGGAGGATCCCACAGGCCGCGGAGCGGCTGGACCCGTGAGCCATGGCCGCTGAGCCTGCGCGTCCGGAGCCTGTGCTCCGCAACGGGAGAGACCACAACAGTGAGAGGCCCGCGTACCGCAAAAAAAACCAAAAAAAACAGTAACATTCCAGACAAAACCCATAAACATTATAACCATATTCATCAGTTCACTCAGTAGCCAATCCTTTTGTTAACTTTTTGTGAAGCCATCAGGTTTTCCATTAGGATTCTTTCATTGTTTTTACCCATTTGGGCAGTATGATCTGAAATTTATCAGAGGCCTGTACTTGTCACAAAGTGCGTCCTACGAATCATCTTGAAGATGAAGCACTTTTGCAAAAGCATCAGAGTAAAACAAAAACTGTCTATAAATGACAAAAGCCTTAAAAAGTCACAGTTAAACACCTGATCACAATGTAATTGATAAAGAAACTTGGCTACAAGAATAATGACTGATTATAATCTTAACCCTTGAAAACAATCTCTGGCAAAAACCAGGAAGCAAGTAACTGTGCATTTCCTGATTGAAAACTTAATGCTTTAGTCTTCCTCTCTTAAGCAGGAAAAGGTAGATTAATTTAGACCCACCCAGCAATTAATGTTCCAATATTTTATCCTGTTTGAAATGGCCCATGAATTCTCTTCTTTTGTTACCGAGTCTAAGCTCGTACTGCTCGCCACACGATAGGCCAATAATTGAGAGACGAGTTGTTGGGACAAGGAAAAATGACTTTATTCAGAAGCCGGCAAACCAAGAAGACAGTGGGCTTCTGCCCCAAAGACCCATCTTGCCTGAGTTAGAATTCAGGCTCCTTTTATACTAAAAGGGGAGGGAGTAAAGTCAAACACTTCCTGGTTCCCATCAGCCTCGGAGGGGATGTGTTAATTTCTTCCTCCCTGCAGTTATTCACAGGTGGTCCTCATCAGGATGTTTCCTGTGAGCTAAACAAAGGTATTTTAGCTTAATGCTCATTATGTGGGAAGCAGGGTTCCTAGAGAGGGGCCATTAAGTATCATTTAAGCGTACAGGCAACATCCCTTTAGTGATTAACTTGTAGTAGAACACAAAATGTTCTTCCCTATCACACTTTCAACTTTAGTTTCAAGTTACCAAAATCTGGAGAGACTATTTTAGATAGAGATTCCCAAAACATAATTATTTCTATAGAGTTTACCTAAAAGCTCTTTTTTCTCCTTTATTCTTAGAGATCACATAAGCTTAAAGTTCCAGACAGACCAGGTAGATCGTTTATATCTCAGAGGCACAAGAGAAATACCATTCCTTCTAGAAAGCTAGCTTAACCAATTACAAAGGCTCCTTTGATACAGTAGCAGAGCCATTAGGGACCACTGTTCTCCAGACCTCTTGGCAGCCCCCATTCATCAAGGACAGTCACCACAGGGCCCCACATACTAGTGGACGGCCACCCTGGGATTACCCCTGCAGCTAGTGGACGGGCCCCTGAAACTTTCCATTCCCCATCCTGTGTTTCCTGACATCTCTGTGCTCATGGGATTTTCCTCAGTCTCCTGGCTGCTCCACCAATTGTTGGGCTGCACCCCACAGGCCTACAAGGCTTGCGCTTGCCCAGCTTTAAAACCAAAGAAAGAGCCTGGAGTCAGTATCAGATACATCAGTGGTTTAATGGATGGGAGAGCTTTCCTGTCTGAAGCAAGGTCCTCGAGTGACACCTCACTGTGTGCCGCGGACAGCACAGAGCGGCAGTCTTCGCTCCACGGGGGAGGGGAAGGGGCAATTACCGGTTATAGGGGAATTGATGTCAGGTGGGCTCGTTAGTTACCAGGGAAACCAGCAGAGGGGCACGGCCCCTCACCGCCCCTTTAAGAACAGTCACCAGCTGGGCCTGGGGCAAGTACTAGGAAGGTCAGTCAGGTGAGCAGGTGCAGGTGAAGCAGGCCCTGGTCGGGCAGGGGATGGACCAAGAGTGAGAGAACAGCCATCTTGAGTGGCCTGACCATACAGAGGGGAACTTGTAATTTCCTCAAACTGAAAAAAAAACTCAGACCTTCTCCTATCACTATTCCATGCATTGCTGGTGGGAATGTAAAATGGTATGACCACTATGGGAATAGTCTGGTAGTTTTTAAAACATCTAAATATGCAATTACATACAACCCATCCAACGTACTCTTGGGCTGTTTTATAAGATTCAAAGATTCAATTCATGGCAGGACACAACACACTGACCCTGGGATAGGTGAAAAGCAGAACTCTTTGTTACTTCCAGGTCCAAAGGAGAAGGCCACACAGGGTGTTGTAGCCTAGGACAGGGTTAGCAGCAAGGGGGAGCTTGAATACGGCAGCTAGGTTTCTTGCCCTCCTTGTGGATTGGTTAATTTGAACAATTTCAGTGAGCTCTAGGGTCTAGGGACCATCCCTGATGGCTGGTCTTGGGGCAGTTAGGGCTAGTGCAGGGTGGTCTGGCTTGTGAGAGCCCCACTAGAGAGGTGATGGGATGTGGACTTACCACTGCTCAAGGAATGGGAACTGACTGGCCTTTAGCCAGGGCCTCAAAACTAGGTCAAGACAGCATATTTTTAAAAAGAAAACTCTTTCATATGGACGTTTTTTTCCATAGAAATGAAAAATTATTTTCACATAAAAATCAGTACATGAATGTTCATAAACAACAAAAATTGAAAAAAGTCCCAGGACTGGTTGATGAATAATGAAGCTGTTGGTACATCCACAACGTGGAATAGTATGCATCAGTAAAAAGAAAGAAACTATTGATATGTGCAGCAACGTGAATGAATCTTCAGGGAATGAAGGTGAGAAAAAGAGTCACTCCTAGGAGGTCACATTTATATGAACGTTATGGAAACGACAAAATTACAGGAATGGAGAAGAGATTAGAGGTTGCGAGGGGTCAGAGAAGTAGGGAAGGGAAAGAGGTGGCTGTGATTATAAAAGGCCAACACAAGGGATGATGGGGCGATGGAAATGCTCTGTACCTGGATGGTGAGGTTGGACTGTAGCTTTGCAAGCTGTCGCCACTGGGGGAAGTTGGGTAAGAGATGCCCGGGTTTTCTCTGTATTATTTCTTACAATTGCATGGGTATCTACTATTATCTCAATATGAAGAGGTTGATTTAGGACACTATTTATTGGATGAATAAAGGAAGGAATGCTCATGGAACATACCTCAAGGTATGTGTTGAATTTAATTTGTATGAAGTGTCTTGCTTCGAGGCATCAGAAATCCACAGGAAGGAATTCTGCCTTCTAGATGACTCTCCCCTTAGCGACAAAAAGGGGCTTTCTACAGCTTCTCGAGGTGTATGGAAAAAAGGAAAAAATAGTAATTAAGGTTTCTAGTTTCAAATGCTCTACAGAGACCACCTCTTCTTTCCGTGAACTGGGTCAGCACATTCGTAAGCAGATTAAAAGCTCCTAAGAGCTTAGAGTAAGGGAATGAGAGGAGAGCTGTGGCACCTTCAGAGATTGTTAGAAAAGATCTTACTTCCAAAGGTTAGAAGATTGCCAAAAGGAAACTGCTCTGAAAACTGTTCTTTTGTTTTGTTTTGTTTTTTTCTGTACGCGGGCCTCTCACTGCTGTGGCCTCTCCCGTTGCGTAGCACAGGCTCAGTGGCCATGGGTCACGGGCCCAGCCGCTCCACGGCATGTGGGATCTTCCCGGACCGGGGCACGAACCCGCGTCCCCTGCATCGGCAGGCGGACTCTCAACCAGTGCGCCACCAGGGAAGCCCTGGAAACTGTTTTGTAACTGCCTTCAGGGCAGCCCGTGTATTAAGAGCTTTAAGACAATCGATGCTTAGTGACGCCATGATGCGGCCACTTTCTAACTCCTTCCTCAGTGCTGTATGCACAAAACTAGTCGTATTATTTCTGCTTCAAAACAGCTGAGGCTTTCTAAATGTTTCTTCGGAGCGTTACAAACCTTTCTAAAACCCTGGAGAGCCGTGCAGCTCACAGGAGGCCGCAGTCAGTTCAGCCTGGTGGTTTGAGGATCAGACCTGGATTCTCATTCTGGCCCCAGTTTCTGGCTGCGTGACCTTTGGCAAATTGGTTGATCTTTGGGCTTCAGTTCTTACATGCAGAATGAGAACTGAGCAGTGAGAGTTGTACCCTTATTGAAGGGGCCTTTGAAGGATAATTGAGGTACTTAAAGCAGTTCTCACTGCTCTGCAGATGTGAGCTTTGCTGCTGCTATTGTTAGTTATTAGAAGCAGGAGCAGCAGTGATGGTGCAAAGGAATGCAGAGACAGCTTTCTTCTGTGCTTCTAACTAGTAGTGTGACTTCTAGAAAGTCACTTAACTTCGCAGACCTTGGCTTCCTCTTCATTTATAGAACCTTTGCACAGCAGAGTAGATAATATGCAAAGTATCTTCCAGTTTTCACCTTCTTGGATTCTAAGGTGAACTTGTTGGAGATAAAATGATAAAAACAACATAGTGGTTTAAAAAACCCACAACATAGTGGTTGAAAGCACCGACTGTGGAATCTTCTAGGCCTTAGATTTGAGACTTCTCTGTGTTCTGTATGTGCACTGCTCATGGCCAGACATCGGCTTTCCTAACGGGACTGTGATCTTGTTCGAGACAGTGGTGCTGTGTGCTTCCCACCCCGACCTGAATCATGATTGCTCTATGACAGGTCAGCGGACTGCAGCCAACCAGGGGCAAATCTCTGTCCCTCCCCCCACCCCACCCCAGCCTGTTTTGTGTTTCTGTAAATATGGTTTCATTGGAATATAGTCACCTATTCATTTGTGTATTGTCTGTGGTCGTTTTCCAGCTGTATGGGCAGGCTTGGGTAGTCATGACAGAGACCACATGGCCTGCAAGCCCTCAGCTGTTTACTCTCTGGTGCTTTGCAGAAAATGTTTGCCAGCCTCTCCTCTAAGAAAGCGATGGTACTTGCAGCCCTCGGTTTCCTAGCTTCGCTTGCAACTATAGAAGGATGGAAGGGCAGAATGCCTTACAGACTTCGCTGAGCTGCTGGCCGAGTCCCGGACCCTCTTCCCTTTAAAACGTTTTTACAGTTGTTGTTCCTGCTTGTGACTCACTGCTATCCAATATCATGGGCTTTTACTATTTGTGAAACTTCGGACAAATTACGTAACTTCTCCAGGCCTCAAATTTCTTATATGTTTCTCACACTTAATAACAACAAAGATTAAACTAGATAATAAGTATAAAGCTCTTGCTCAGTTCTTTCCATCAAATAAGCAAATAATTGGAAGTTATTATTTTTATTTCTGATAATTTTAAAGACTTTGAGTCTGTGTCTACACAGGCACATATTTGCCAAATTAAATACCTTTTGTAAAAACCATGTTTTATCTAGAAATGTTTTGACAGCCAGAACATGTGTTTCTATTGCAAACAAAAATATTTCCAGTTTAAAAAAACTTGTTTTGATCATCTGTGTGGAAATGAATGTTTTGTAATATTTGAGTTAAGCTACAAAATATTTTTGCCAAATGCTTTTGCAAATATATTTGCCCATTTCTTAGAATATTGCCTTGGAGAAGCAGCCAGTGGCAATTACGCTCTTAGATGAGATTTACAGTTTATAACCTACAGCAGATCTAACCTTTTGAAAAAAGTAGGGAATGGCAGCTGGACAGCTTGGTTACTGTCAATGCAGTGGTTGGCGTTCTCGCCACGGCTCCAGCATTATCCCCAGTGCTACCTGGATGGACTTCCAGTGATGAGTGCCGCGAATCCAGAATTAAATGATGTGTTATACTTATGTCTCAAGCATCATACAATATAGATCTGTTTATTGTAACTATAATTTTTTGAGGGCTGTGAGTAAATAACTTTTTTTTTTTTTGGCCACAATTATAGTAATTCACTTGAGGCTTACTGTTCCTGTTCAATGATAGTGGCAAACGTTTATTCTTTTATAATTCTCACATTGTGTCTCTTCCAGATTTTGCATGTAGTAAATGAAAAAGTAAGCCCACTGGATAGCCTATGCTTTTTGCTGGCATTTAGGATAAAGAGAAATCCAAAAAATCGTGCATCGAGCAGTTCTGCCAGTATTGGATTATGAGATCATTGTGTGACTTCTACAGATAAATCACCAAGCAAACGTCACACAGTCAACCTTGTTTAGAAAGTAGGAAAGCACTTCTTCGTTCTAAGATTCCACGTTAGTTTTAACCCCATAGAACGTTGTACCAACATTTTATCAAGTTGATTATGCTTTCCACCGCAAGGTCAAGATAAACTTTACATTAATACAAGCCACATGACTTGTCTTTGAGTTCCAAGAAAATTTAATTTAAAAGTAATACTTTGCATTTATATAACACCTTTCCTAATGTGTAGTCTCGAAACACTTCAGGAAAAAAAACACACTAATATTTTAGCCTGGATTTACAGGCAATTCCCTGGGCTAATGTTTCCTTACAAGACTCTGTGTGACCCACCAGAAATACTCAAATACAGTGGTTTGTCTTTGTCAGATGATTTTGTTCTTCAAGGAAGATTATTTGGAAGAAAATTTCTTCAACTTCTGTTAGAAAAATACTTCTCTCATTTTCTTATCATTTAGCAGGAAGCTGACCAGTTTCTCTCAGACAATTACACCAATGTTTCATACCTTAGAATTACCTTTCAGCACGAATAACTTCAAATGTATTTGAAAACCAATTAGAAATTTCTGAATTTCAGACTTGCGAGGGACAAAAAAAACGGCTTGAATTTTCTTAAGGTTTATGATTATCACAAAGCAGAGTAGAAATGCCATGGAAGCAGAATGTCTTCGGACGTGAAGAGGTCAGGCTACTCCTTGGAATGGAAATGAATCGCAGGCTTAGTTTCGCACTGGAATGGACAGCTTACCCCACTTGGCCGTGGGAACCCACAAATAGCAGCTTCGTAGAACTGCCACATGTTGGAGATGGCTCAGGAAATAGCCTACCCTCTTCTCTTTTCAGGAACCTATGTAAGAAGGCAGTAGTATTCACAATAAAAAGTAGAAGATAGATGTTCTCTGATGGTATGATATTTTAAGAAGAAGTAAAAAGATTATTATCTGACATGATCCATGGGAACTGATCTTATTGATTTTCCTATTTTGACCTTGGTCATCCAACACTGACCTAGATGCATATCTATTACTGTCAGGTGTGCTTTCAGTGGTGTTCAGAACGTGTCAGGGAAGAAAAAAAATAGGGGCTTGTAGTATTTGTTCTTGCCCTAACTAAGCAGTAAATCTTGTTTGTATGCTTACTCATTTCCTCAACATGTGTTCGGCATATGTTATAAGGCAGGTAACATGCTGTGCGGCGGCGACGTCCTTGAGAAGTTGATGGTTAGAGGGGCGCCTTGTCTGCCAGATTCACCGTGACCTGGCTTTCCCTTCCTCCCTTTTCTTCCTTTCGTTCATTCATCAATATTTTTTTCAGTTCCTTCAATGTGCCAGGCCTTCAGACTACAGCTGTTGAGCACCACGGCTGTGGGTCCTACTCTAACTTAACTGCTAATTCAGTGGGGAGACAGACGTTAAATGAATAATTGTATAAAGAACTTTCGTTGCAATTGTAATTCCTGTTCAGAGACCCCAAATAATTTCTGATTTCCTTTTTTTTCTTAAAAAATTATTTCTGATTCTAAAACTTTATAGACAACTTAGAAAATATAAGACTCTATCAAGAAAAAATAACCTAAAATAACCCACCAACCCTAACAAAAGAACAAAATAACTGTTCTTAACATTTTGATGTATTTCCTTCCCCTTATTTCTTCTCTTTGTGTGTGTGTGTTCGCATGCATATGTGCCCACATGTGTGTGCATTTGGGATCACACTATATGCTCAGTTTTGCTATTTGCTTTAAATGATCATTAAGTAGTGAGAATTTCTCATATTATTAAATACTCTTAAAAATATATTTTAGTTTTGCTGAATAATTTTTTATTTTATTTGTGTACCCTAATTATTTAACTATTTTTCTTTGGATACATTTTGATGATGTCCACTCGATTTTTGTGTTATTTTAACTGATGTGATGATGAAAGTGTAAATCCTTGTCTCATTTCTTGTTGCTATAGCCTAGAATAGAATCTAGAATTGGAATTACTGGGTCAAAGGGTATATTTTTGTAATGCAACATATACATATCACATCATCTGTGAAGCATTATAAAAATATTATGCCTTTGGACACAATTTATATAATATATAATGTGAAGCACACTCCTATTTTCTAGAATTGTATCAATTTACACACCCCATCAAGGAGTAAGTATCTAGTTTACATGTCCTTGGCATTGAGTATTTTGCAGATTTTAATTATATGTCAATTTGATGGACAGAAGTAGTATCCTAATATTTTACTTTAGCATTTCCAGTTATTTGTCATCCTGTTGTATTTCATGTGTTTATGTGTGATTTCCCAATTTTCTATTATTTTAGTCTTTTTTATTAAATACATGAACATATTCTAGATAAATAAAATTATTATAGATGGCATTATATATTACATTAATATGACAATATATTTCCTACATAGTATATTAATATATATTGTTTCTTAAGGATATTGGCCATTTATTATTTTCTGCTAATAACAAAATACCCCACACTGATTTGTAATGCTACTTATAGATCATGCATTTATGCATGCATCAGAATCTGTTTCTTCATCTGTGTTCTTTTATGACCCTGTCTCCCTTTTACTAATTTCCTTTTTCTGCATAAGAAAATGTCTTAATATTTATTATTGCAAGTTACTTCAATTACTCAATTTTTTTGTATCATAGCGTTGCCTCTTAATTCTTCTGATCAGTTTCAGAATCACAATGGAATGTTCGAAAACTTTTCTGAAAGATTTTGGTTAGAATTACATCAAAAATATAAGTTAAATTTGGGAAGAACTGACATCTTTACAGCATTACATCTTCTCCTCCAGAAATATTGTCTATCTCTCAACTAATTTCTATTGTCCTTTATATCTTCCAGTGATGTTTGGTAAAATTTTTTTTTCCCGGGTGCCACACTTTTTAATTTTGCAGGCAATTTTGTATATATTTTTATTGTTAACTGTTTGTTTTTATTTCTTTCCTGACTATAATTGTTATGTTTCTCTCTTAGAGACCATCTTTTTTTTTTTTTAACATCTTTATTGGAGTATATTTGCTTTACAGTGTTGTGTTAGTTTCTGCTGTATAACAAAGTGAATCAGCTGTATGTATACATATATCCCCATGTCCCCTCCCTCTTGTGTCTCCCTCCCACCCTCCCTATCCCACCCCTCTAGGTGGTCACAAAGCACCGAGCTGATCTCCCTGTGCTGTGCGGCTGCTTCCCACTAGCTATCTATTTTACATTTGGTAGTGTATATATGTTCATGCCACTCTCTCACTTTGTCCCCGCTTACCCTTCCCCCTCCCCGTATCCTCAAGTCCATTCTCTAGACCATCTTGAAGTAAGTTGTTCAAGAACGGAACATCCTCTAGATTCTGGCACTGGCCTGTACTTTTCACCAGCCTGATCTTCACTCCCCCCTCCCCATAGACCCCAGCTGGGCAGCTGAACTGGACAAACGCCTGGTTTCTGTGAACATCGCTCTTCCCTTCCCTTCCCTTCCCTGTCTGTACCTCCTCCTGGTTCCTTCAGTGACCTGCCCGCCCCCATGTGTGCCTGTCAACACTCTGTTCATCCCCCACTGCTGGGCTCCCAGGCCGGCCCTCTTGCTTGTCCCGCCTGCACACGATTACTGCTTCCTCTAGGCCTTCATAGCATTTTGTTCATACCTCTTTGGAGAGTATCTTTCGTATCTGTGTTTGATGATTTATGTGTATACCTATCCTTTCCCAACAGTGTGACAGCGTGGAAGGCTCTGTGACAGTGCACACATCATTTAAATACCCCTTTGCTTCCGTTTCCCGACTTACATGGGAAGAGTAAATTATGTCCTGCCGACCTCACAGGATTGTGTGGAAGCACTTTGCTGTCTGGAAAATGCAAACTCAGGAGTTGATAACCATGCCAGTCATTTCCCCTCCTAGATTGGGAGGTTCCTGAGGCAAAGCCTGTCTTTCACACCAGTATTCCTGGGCAAGTGTAGTTTAGCATGACGCTGTCCTCCTGTAGACACTCTCAGTTAGACTGACTCAGCGGGTGGCCAACCTTGGCAAATGGGGGATAGCACCTAGGTTCTAGCGGACTTCGGAGTGTGCATAGAAGCTGCCTGGTAAGCAAATTTGAAATTGCAACTAAAGACCTGGGGATTTCTGGTTATCACTGGCTGTTACATTGGTCCAGAAAGGATGTGTGTATATTGATGAGAGTAGTTGCAAAGGGAAAATATGAATTTGGAAAAGTACGCGATTCTTTAGATGCTCTAAAGCACTCTCAGGAAAATAATACTTAGTTCTCAGTGTGTTTGGCGTCCTGGGAAAGTTTTTTAAAATACAGATTTCTAATCCACATCTCTTGAGATTCTGCTTCTATACGTCGGGCCCAGGAGCCTACATTTTTACAAACATCCTTGTAAGTCACATCATCAGGCAAACTTGTGAAACCGTGTGCTAGGAAGAACAAGAGGATTCTTGGTAGTGATACTCAGACCTTGCGGAAAATCGTTTCTTCTATGAAACAAAAAGTTAAACACATGTACAAACGCAAGCACATACCCTAGAAAAATAGGCATGTCAGTGCTCTGGTGTATCTCCATGGGTTTTCTTATTGATCCACCACATTCTGAAATACTTTTAGTATATAAATGCCTTGTTCAAGAAAGCAGATACAGAGGTGGCTCACTGGGAACTGTCCATATTAGAGACAAAGGGTTGTTATGTTAACGCAACTTTTCTGTATAACTCACACTTTATTGATTGCTAAAATATTTATCAGCACATGGTCTTAGAGTTCTTATAAGGCAGCTCTCTTAGAAGGCAGTATGGTCTATATTAGCTTCTTCACACAGCAAATTAAACAGGTATTTCCCTCCAAGAACTTGAATACTAAACATAATTGCGGGAGGATAGGAAGTTGATTGTCTTTATAACAGGATTTAATTATTGCTTTTCATGATTTTTAAAATTATACAAAACACACACTCGTTGTAACAGATAAGTACAGAAGAGATTGAGCAAACAGAAAAAATCACCCATAACTTTATTTTATAGAAAATTACAAGCATTTGTCATGTTTCTACTTTCTTTTATGTATGTTTTTCATTATCGAGATCCTACTTGGTAAGTTGTTTTATAAACTTAGATTATATCATAGATGTTTTCCTTTATCAAAAACCTTGTAAAAATCATTTTAATGGTGGTATAATAGTTTGTCCTACTTGGATGTGAGGCACCATACTTGGATGTGAATATTCCTAGAAAATCAAAAACACAAAACATGGAGAAATGCATTGCCAATGCATTAAGTGTTTCAAATAAATAATTTAGTTAATGAGATTTATATCATGTATACATTTTCCTTGTAAAATGTATTTATTAATCTGTGTAGTATAAAGCCCTGAAAGAGAAGCAAATATGAGGTAGTAGCCGGTCTGTGCTGTGGGGAGCCCTGAAGAGGACGGGATTAGCCCCCAGGAGACACCAGGGAATTGCTTTCTCTTGGTTCGCAGTGACAGCCCAGTTATCAAAGCTGATGGACAATTTCCTCCATTTACATTATTTTGCTTTTTGCAGCCTTTGGGGCTGTTATGACTTTCAGCTTCCTGACATGCCTCTTTTGCCTTCCTCAACGCTATTCTTTCCTATTTCTTCCTTTGACCGTTCCTCTTAGCTACTTTTTCACCTTGTTGCTAAAACGCTGGTGTTCCTGTGCATTCTCTATTTGACCCTCTGTTTTTCCATTCTAAACAATCTCCCTGGGTGGTTTCTTCTCACTCCTGTGTTGGTAACTGCCTCTGAAGAATGATGGCCCTCCATCCTGCATCCCATCCTCCTCTCTCTGCCTTGAGACTCACTTAACACCTGCCATTCGCTGTGGTCCTGGCTCAAGTCCACACTCTCCTGTATGACTTTGTCCCTTCTCTTCTCAGGTCTGTGTGACCATCTATTGGTGATGAAAATCTCTTTTCTATTTCTACATGCTTCTCCTTTTCTTTACCCAAGACTTGATGATGGCGTTCTCTCTTCCTTTGAATCATCTTCCATATTTAGGGTTATTCAAAAAGCAAAGATGATTACATTTAATGTAATCATTGTCTAAATTTCTAATCCTTTGTAGGTGCTAACTTCTAAAATAACATTAAGAAAATTAATTAAAGAATGAAAGAAATAATATATTTGAATATTTTCTAATTTATTGATTCTCTAATTATTGTATTAAATAGTATATTGAATTTAGAGACTAAAATATAATTATAGGAAAGTGATTAATTGTAAAGGGAGAGCATTTCATTGCTTCTTATTCCCTAGGGTTTCCAGCACTAGTAGCTAGGAGACCTCTAATATTTACCATTGTAATTTCTTAAAGTAAACGGAAGTAATGTGGTATGTGTGATAAATTCATTTCATATAGAATAGCAGTGCTGCGTGAACCTTCAGTTTGAAAATCAAAGACCTTGAAAGGGATATACACTCTCAGGTTCTTGTGAGGGAACCTTTTGTTTTCTAGATTTTCCTTCTCTAGCTGTTTTGACCAGTTCTTATAATAAAACTAGATGGAGTGAATGAAGGGAATTTAAACCTTTTCTTGCTAGGTTTTTTCTTTTACCTTTGGTAAATAACAATAATGATTCTGTGCAGGGCTCTGGTTTTTAAACTGCTTGTCTGCTAATTATAAGGAAAGCCAAGATACTGAAATTTGTGTAGTGCTAATTACTCATTCCTTTCTCTTCCGCTGTAATTTACAGTGTGTCTTTAGGATGTCAGTTGCTGATTTGGAGCTTCCACCTCTGCTTTTTTTCTCAGCAATTAGGTTTCATCTTCAACTAATGGAATTGAGTGATGTTTGGCTGACATGGAGACTCTCTCTTCAGCTCTGCTTCATTAAAAGTTGACATGAGACATTTAAAAAGGTTTTCTGTTTTTTGTTCCTAAGGCCATGTGTATTAACATAACTTTAATGCTCCCTTTTTTTCTTAAATTATTATTTTCTTCCTACTCTTTGCCCCGTACAGTTTTTGACTGTCCACATCTCCAAGTCATTATCTTTTGCCATAAAGCAAAACAGACGAGGGCCTTGTTTCCACTTCTGAGGTTGGTGTACAGTTCATAATTTATCCGTTTCTTCTTCCCACTTCACCCCTGTGGTAGGTTTTTCTGTTGTTGTTCTTTCGGCATTTCTATGTGCTCATGATCCTTGAATCTTATTTTGCTGATCATCAGTCTGTGGAAGGGAAAGAAAGACTGTTAAAAGAGTCTTCTCAACTCATGCTTCTGGAAGGAGGGAATAGATGTACTTTTCCCTATTTTTCCTGCTAAGTACAGCTAAAAATCTGAACTTTTTATATGAAAAACATAAGAAGAGCCTGAAAGGTGGAAAGCAGAAGGCAGATTGCCTAGGAACCTTGGGACCCAATGAATGGCAGTGCTGGGTCCCTGAGCTTTCTACTTGCTTCATAAATGTTGGACTGGATGCTGGAGAAGGTGGAAACCCAGATTCCAGTGGGCACAGAGAAAAGAGTCCTCAAGAAACCCTACCCTTTCTAGGCAAAGGACCACAAGAGGGATAGCCTCACAGGACAGAACACCTTTAACCAGTCTCCATCCAAATGCCACGGGAAACACTGTGGCCATCCTCACAAACTCCACCAGCAAAGCCAGTGGGGAGCCTGGACTTCCAGCCTCGCCAGACTGTCACAGGTGGCTCCACTCCCCTACCCCTGACCAGAGTGGTGAGAAAGAAGGCTGAGTGTGTAGCCAAGGCTTACATGCCCTCTAAGCAGTCATGAGCTCCCTGCTTGGTTTCAGGGGAGACCTCCTGGAGATCCTGGGCTTGTATTTGCACCTGGGGCTGTTGAGGTGCCCTTCTGTCTCCTCACTAGGGCCTAGTGGAGAGTCAGGACTGTTCACTCCCACCAGTGGTAACAGGGCCCCCTCCCCGACAGAGTCAGTGCAGGCTCTGTAAGGCGCAGCAAGAGACTCACTCCACCTCTCAGCCAGGGAGGTGTCAGCAGAGGCCCATGGGGAGCCTGAACTCCCACCCCAACCTAGCAGCAGCGAGCAGCCCTCCACTCCAACTCCGGGCATCCCTAGAGGCCGAGTGGGAATCCTGGACTTCTCTCCACAGCTGGCGCCAATGGAGGGCAGTGCTGCCCTTCTTCTGCGGGAGCAGGGTTGGAAGAGGCCTCCTTAAATAGAGCTGCTTAACATCCAGAGTCTCCTAGCATGACACTCAATGTCCAGGTTTCAACTGCAAGTCATTTGTCATAACAGGAGCCAAGAATACCTCAACTTGAACGAGAAGAGACAACACACGCTAACAACAACATAACACGGACGTTAGAAACTGACTAACGTTTTAAAGCAACAGTCACAAAAATGCTTCAGTGAACAATTATGAACACACTGGAAACAAATAGGGGAAAAAGAACATAAATCTCAGCAAAGAAATGGAAGAGATAAAGCAATACCAAATTGAGATTTTTAGAACTGAAAAATATAATAGCTGAAATAAAAAGTCTCAATGGATGGGCTTAACAGCATAATGAAGACAGAGAAAAGAATCCATGAACCTGAAGACAGAACAACAGACATTACTTCGTCTGAACAATAGAGGAAATAGATGGAAACAAAACCAAAACCAGAGCCTCAGAGACTTCTGGGACTACATCAAAGTATCTCACAACTGTGTCGTCAGAATCCCAGAAGTGGAAAAGGAAGAAGGCTGGGGTTGGGAAAAATCTCAGATTTGGCAAAACCCGCAAACCCACAGTTCCAGAGGCTGAGTGCATCCCAAGCAGCGTGAATCTGAAGACATGCCTACTAAGAAACGCAACTGCCCAGCTGTTGGAACTAAAGACAAAGGAAAAATCTTAAAAGCAGCCAGGCAGAATACACCTTACTTACAAGGGGAAAGCAATTCTCGTCCAGCACCGTGAAGACCACAAGAAGGTTTCTGAACATTTTTCATGTGCTGAAAGAAAAGAACTGTCAACCACTAATTCTATATCTGGCGAAACTGTCTTTCAGGGATGAAGGGGAAGTTAAGACATTCTTAGCTGAAGGAAAACCATGAGCCTGTGTTGTTATAATACCTACTCTTAAAGAATGGCTATAGGGAGCAGTTCAAAACCCAGAAGTGATAAAGAAAAAAGAAAGAAAGAAAAAAAAGACGAGAGGACTCTTGGAACATCAGGAAGAAAGAACAACAGGAAGAACAAAAATATGGATAAATAACATAGATTTTTCTTCTCCTTATGAGTTTTCTCAATTTTGTTTGATGGTTGAAGTAGAAAGTATAACACTGTAAAATGTTATTCACAGTGAATGTGGAGGAAATATTTAAGATGACTGTATCGTACACGGGGAAGGGATTTAAAGGAGGTGAGATTTCTATACTTCACTCAGACCGTAAAATGTTGGCACTAGCACACCATGATAAATTTATATAGATAAAATGTAATGACTAAAAAGCTATGCAGAGGGGTACACTCAAAACACTAGATACAGCAGAGTAGAATTGCAAAAAAAAAGAAAAATTCAAATGACAATCAGGAAGGAAGGCAGAAAAAGAAATCACAGAAATTAAAGAAACAAACAGAGAAAACAAATAGCAAATAAAAAATAAATAGTAGACTTAAGCCCTCAAATCGTATTTACAGGTAAATGGCTTAAATACACCGGGAATGGCTTAAATACACCAGGAAAAAGACAGAGATTGGTAGAGTAGATAAAAAATCATGACCCAACTATATGCTGTTTATAAAAAATTAACTTCAAAATAATGATATAGGTACACTGAAAGTAAATGTAAAGTAAAAGAGTAAAAGATATGCCATGCAAACATAAATCAAAAGAATTCAGAACTTGCTATATTAATATCAGATAAAATAGACTTCAGAGCAAAGAAAATTACTAGAGACACAGAGGAACATAATGAAGAAGGGTCTGTCTACCAGGAAGACATGGCAATCCTAAAGGATTGAGGTTTTTTCTCTGGGACGAATGCTCAGGAGTGCAATTGCTAAGTCTTCTCATCAGTGTATGTTTAATTTTTTTAAGAATCTGCCAAACTATTTTCCAGGGTGGCTGGACCCTTTAACCTTGCCACCTGCAATATATGAGCAACCCAGCTTCTCCAGATCCTTGCCAGCATTTGGTTAGGGGCACTACTTTTTATTTTAGCAGTTCTCTTAGCTCCTTAGTGATATTTCAGCATGGTTTTAATTTGCATTGCTCTCAAGGCTAGTGGTGCCGGATACCTTTTCATGTGCTTATTTTCCATCTGCACACCCTCTTTCATAAAACATCTCCTCTTGTTTTTTGCCCATTTTATAATTCAATTTTTTATTGTGGAGACTTAGGAGAATTCTCTATGTATTCTAGAGAATATTGGCTTTCAAGTATTTTATTACAGTCCATAGCTTGTCTTTTCATTCCCTGAACAGGCTCTTTGGCAGAGCAAAAGTTTTAAAAATTTAAGAATTCCAATTTATTGATTTTTATGGACTGTGCCTTTGGTGTCATGCCTAGGAACTCTTCAGCAAATCCTAAACCCCGGAGATTTCCTTGTATGTTCTCTTCCGAAAGTTTAATAGTTTTAACATTTAATCCAGCACATTTTGAGTGAATTTTTGTAAAAGGAGTAGGGTTTAGGTCAAGGCTTATTTTTTTTCCTCTGGATGTTTAATCCCTTCAGCACCATTTGTTGAAAAGACTATTCTTCCTCCACTGAATTGCTTTTGTGCCTATGTCAAAAATCAGTTGGCTGTACCTGTGTCGGTCTCTGTTCCACTGATCTATGTGTCTTTCCCTGTGCCAATACCACAGAGTTTTTATTACTTTAGCTATGTAATAAGAATTCAGATTGGGTGGAGTGATTCCTCCGATTTTATCCTTCTTTTTTCAAACTTGTTTCAGCTTCTTTGCTTTTCCACATAAGTCTTAGAATAATCTTTTCTAAACTTAAAAAAATTTTTTTCTTAGGATTTTGATAGGAATTGCATTAAACTTATACATCAATTTGAAGAAAATTGACTTCTTTCAATCCATGGAACATATATTTAAATCTTTGATTTCCCTATTATATTTTGTAGCTTTCTGCATCAGGCCCTGAACGTGTTTTGAATATTTCTTTTTTTAAAGTAATTATAAAAAGTATTGTATTTTTAAATTTTAATTTCTATATGTTCATCACAAATGCAGTTGATATCCACATGTTGATCTTCTATCCTGTGACCTTGCTAAATTTACTTATTCTATGAGCTTTTTCAAAAATAGATTCCTTGAGGTTTTCCAGGTAGATCACCATGCCACCTACAAACAGGAATGGTTACTTTCTTCCTTTCCTATCTGTATTCCTATTATTCCTCTTCTGCATTATTGAGCTTGCTAGAAACTCAACTACCATGTTGAAGCAGAGTGGTGAGAGTGGACATCCCCGCCTTGTTGCCAAGCCTACAGGAGAGCATTTGGTACATCACCAGGAAGTATGATGTCAGCTGTAGGGTTTCTGTATGCGCTATTTACCAAGTTGAGGAAGTTCCGTTCATAGTTTAGTAATAGTTTTGGTCAGGAATGGCTATAGAGTTTTGCCAGTTAATTTTCCTGCATTTGTTATTGGCTTCCCAAGTGGTTTGCTTTAGTTGTTGTCTCATGTTATAGTTTTGTTCTTTTTGTTTATTCATTTGCATCAACAAATGGTTTCCTGTTCTTTAGAGTAAATTCTTTGTCATGAAATTGGTCTTTTGCAAAACTTAGCTGCTTTGCAGGGTGAACTAAACTTCTAATATCAAAGGAGAATTTACAAAGGATAGAAACTCCAGGCTCTCTCCTCTTGATGTTTGCCATCAAGGACCTTAGTGATGAGCTCCATCTCAAGCTCAAGGGAGCAAAGCATGTGCCAGATGCCCCAAGACTTAAACATTCTCCTTAGCTTTGTATTTTCTTTATCTTTTGATACATTGTTTTAAAATCTTTTGATATATTGAGTATAGAGAAAGAGATTTTATTAAAACTCTTTAAACATTTCTTATTAAACTTTTGATATTGCCTATAATGCCTTTTACATTTTAAATTCTTTCAGGACAGGTAGAGAAGTGATATTTCTCTAATTTTTCAGTGGCAGATTCTGTGATACTTATAGCCAGTAATATGCTGCAATTAGTTGTTCCAGTGTTCCACGTGTATACATTTTGCTTTCCCACCTGGCTTTCTTATAGAGGGGTCATATGAAGTACCTCTGCATCCTTCAGAATGACTAGCTTGATGCGAGGTTGTCACATACTGGACACACAGTTAATAACTTGTTTATTCACTGGTTATTCAATTATGCCATGCTGTTTTAATGAGGCAGGAACAAATCTATTGCCCAAATCTGATTGTTTTTTATTAAAGTTCTCATGTTAGAATTATTAAGGGCAGAGATCTGATTGGAGTTGTTTCTAATTTTCATATATGAACAAGCTGTTAGGGAAAGTCGTTCTCTTCTGTCTTAGTGCTTCACAGTGTACTTTTTCTTAAACAGAGTCTTTATATACTTACTGTTTTTTCTCACCTCTTAAAACAGAGCAGTAGCATCTAAGGCAAATATTGTGAGAGTGCTTACACACCCCAATTTAACTACAGCTGTGTCACTGCTTGAACTAAAGGGGCTCCCAGGTGATTAGGAAAGCAACAGAGAGGCTAATGTTTCCACAGTCTTAGCAGCCAACCCCCATCTACCTTTTAGAAAATGTCCCAGTAATGTTTGCACACTTGATTATTTCTATTTTCAAATTACCGTATACTGTTACATAACACAGTGAATACTGCATCATTAATAAGTACCTGGTTGAAATCTTTATTACTGTGGCTTCATGTAGTAATACAGACGTTTTCCTCTAAAATATAAAGTGCATTTGAAAGCTATGCTTTTGCATTTATGTCAGTTTCAAACTTTAAATTTTATTTCCAGGGAACTCTCAGGAAGTGCTTTCGTGAATTCATGACCTATAATTTGATAGCAATTAATATTATTGTTCAGAAGGTAGAATAGCTTTATGTTGAGAAGTCTGAATTATGTAATTTAAGAAAGTTGATATACCTTCTTTTTTATCACAAGAAACAGTATGATTTGAATTTTTAAAACAACACAGAGATATTTCTATATATCTTTGCAGATTTACTTTTTTTCTTTGAAGTGAGAATAGTCTCCATTAATTTAGGAGACCGTGCTATCCATCATCTTTGCTATTAAGGACTCACTTATTCTGTCATTAAATATTTATTGAGTACTGGACTTACACTCCAGGGATACATCAGAGAGGAGACAAATAAGGTCCCTGACCTTGTAAAGTTTACATGGGAGAGACAGGGAGTTAACAAGTAAGCAAATGAATAAACAAGATAATTCTAGATAGCTATAAATTATATGAAGGGAATTGAGTGATTTATGTACTAGGGGTGGTGGGTAACTTTGGTGGGTGGTCAGGGAAGTCTGCTGTAAGAAGTTGACATTTGCACTGATTCCTAAAGTATAAGAATGAGCCAGCAAATACCTGTGGTTAGAGCGTTTCTGGCTGTGGAGATGGCGGGCTCAGAGAGCCCGAAACGGAAAAGCTGGGTGCATTGAAGAAGCAGGAGGAAAATGCGCATGGTGGGAAGAGTCTCAGGATGAGGATGGAGGGTTCAGCAGGGACCAGATCCTGCAGGGCTCTTTAGACCATTTCCGTCCTTGGGAATTTTATTCTGAGCACAGAGGGACACCTTTGAACTCCTCTGAGCAGGGTGCGACCTGGTCTTCTGTACATTTGTATGGAAGCCAAGACCAGGGAGAGGAGACCTGCCATGGCTGGTCCTCTAGGAAAGTTCTCCTGGGCTGTTGTCTTGTGTGAGTCTGTCTAAAGTTCAGTTCCCTCATTTGTAAATGAGAGTAAAGGTAGTATCTGTGTAATAAGGTTATCGTAAGCGTTCTGTCAGAAAATGTATGTGAAAATCTTACAGTTAAACAATGTCAGTGCTCAGTAATATGGTAACAATTGTTATAACGCATCATTATAAAGATGAGTAAGACATTTCACTGCCTTTGTGAAGCACACGGCAGTGGGCACACAAACAGACATGTAGAGTACAGTAGTTCCATTGTTGGAAATACATATCCAGGGCATGCCTGGACACAAAGGACAGACGTTTATCCTGGGGGAAAATTCAGAAAAGACTACATAAAATTGTTGTCTAAACATGACTAACTATATGGTGACTGGCTCTGTGATTTGGCCCAGCTGCCTTACGACTTCTCCCCCATGGACCTTCCCTGGTGCCATTGGATTCCCTCCTTTGGGTTGGAGCACTCTTTCCCAAAAGCTCCTGTGAAGGTGCAAACGCACACCCTTGACTACCCGTTAGTCCTGAGCCTGTCTTAAGGGGATGGAACCAACCAAGTGGACACCATGTAGCTGGGGTGAAAGGACGCCACAGCACAGGCTGTGTTCCCTGGGACGGTGGCAGGGGTCCGAGTCTAGAGGAGGAGGAGCTCTTGGACTGCCAGAGGGTGCAGGGAACCCTCCAGCAGTCTTGGGAGAGGTGAGTGCCTCACCGAGATAAACACCTACTTTCAAAGCCGAGTCTGGCTGGGCGACAGACTGATGGTGAAGACGTTGTCTTCCTCTGTTAGGTTAAGAAAGATCGTGATCTTCTTACTTCAGAATCCTCTGGGAACTGAGGTTCTGTGTAAAGTACAATTGGGGGTGTTTATCTCTCCACGCCTAGAGAAATCCAGTTCCTCAATAACAAGGGTTTCCAAAGAGTTTGAAGTAAGAAAGGACCTGGGTGGGGGATAGATGGACTGTCACACATCTTCTCATTGCTTCCCCTCAGGAGTTGCTTCATTCATTGCTCTCGTCATCTTAGATATCTCCTATTGGTTTCTTCCCAACGCAGTCTCCTACTATTGAATTGGGCCTCGTCTAGACTTTGGTATTTGTAACAAAAAGGGCAAAAAAGCATCTTTTCAAACATATGTCAACTCCATTAGAATAAGATCCCATGAGTCATCAGAATCTTTCAGCAGCTTTCTGTCCCACTATTTGGTCATTGATCATGGAATCTGAACTAGAGCTTTCATCTGGAGAACATACTAGCTTTGAAAGCAAAGCCAATCAACAATTTAATTATTGTGTAATTTGTTAATGCTAAGGTATTATAGTCACAACCTGTCACTTGTCGACGAGTCATATATCTAGTAACCTTTGTGATTAAGAACTAAACTGAGACCTAGGAATCAGCAAAGCAGGCTTTACACAGCCAAAATAGACATAATGTTAATTCATGGCTGGATTTAAAGGAGAGAGCTCCTCAGAGCCTAATTCAAAGGCTGCTTCATTCATCTCAGTCCACAAACATGTTTGAAATAGATTAGAAACTGTGAGAGGCAGGCGTACAGGCAGCAGCAAAGAGAGAGCCAGCAGCCTAGCAGCCATGGAGGAGGCAGAGGAATGCAAACTGTGGAACCAGAATCACAGCGCCAGCCATGTGAAGCCAGGTCATGAAGGTGTAAAGAGCCCTGCCAACCCGGTGCGTCAGGGATAGCTCTGGACTCGGATTCAGGAGGGCTTTAAAAACCCACGAGCTACAGATAGCACAGGACCCAGAGGCAGAGGCCTTGACTGTGCCATCTGTGAACAGACAGTTGCTTAAAGTCTCTGAGCTGCAGTTTCCTCACTGTGAAATATGAAGGATAATAGTTATCGTTCTTAGGATTAAATGAAATAATATGTGTGAAAAGGGCTTTGGCACTACAAAAGTACAATGTGAAGTTTAGCTTTTTCAAGTCCTTTTTCTTTTGATTAGCTATTTAATTATTGACTAGTCATTCAACCTCCCTGAGACTCAGTTTCCTCTTAAATTGAGAAAATAATTATACTTTACTTGCCCATTTCATACGAGTAAAATAATGTCCGTAAAGTGCTTTGCGTTCTGTAAGCCTTATAGAATTACAGAATTTTGCAATGCTTTGCAGTCTTATGTAAGTGGCTGATATTGTCATTACTACATTACAGAACAATATACAAATTGTGAAAATGGTCCTGAGGCCTCAAGAAAAGGTTAAATGTCATTCAGTATGCTTTATTTAAGAAGGAAAAGAACTACTGTATAATTAATTCCAGAAAATTTTCTCTAAAATGTGACTCTAAAACAAGTTACTATGCTTGAAGCATTGAGCATCAAATGTCTGGGAAATTTGCTTTTGTAGGATATCTCATTTCCCAGTTATGCTAGAATGAGTTGTTTTGTGTATGTCTCAAATACGGAGAGGTTCTAATTAAGTGCAAATTACAATGAAATTAATAAATGACACCAAATTTTTAGACTTTAAATGGGCTTTGAGAGAATGCAGTGCAGGCTTAGATTGATTATAATTCTAATCTTTTAAGTTTTGAATCAATATTATGTAGCATTAAAAGTCAATTAAATAAAAAATAAAGGAAGAATCAAGTAGAGAACACTCATCTCTCAGTTAGTTCAGCCTCTCAAATGATGACTTAAAAATCTGTTAAATGCTAAGATCGTAATTGCCCTTATTGTTCACTGTATACCAAAATAATTGCATGTATAATTAGCATCCATTAAAGAGAGATATTAAACTACCCTAATCACAAATATACTAGATTGTCATAAATTGTTCAAATAAATTGTAAACTTAAGGTTTTATTTCACTTTTTGCAGATGAACTGCAGACTATAAGTGAATTAATGACATAACTACTTATCAGAAATTTTGTTAAAAACTATTTTATCCAGCATTTTCTTTCTTTTTTTTAATTAAAAAATACTTAATTGCTGAAAAATGCTACCCATCCTCTGAGCCTTCAGCGAGTCATAGTAGTAACATCAAAGATCACTGATCGGGCTTCCCTGGTGGTGCAGTGCTTGAGAGTCCACCGGCCGATGCAGGGGACACGGGTTCGTGCCCCGGTCTGGGAAAATCCCACATGCCGCGGAGTGGCTGGGCCCATGAGCCATGGCCGCTGAGCCTGCGTGTCTGGACCGTGAGCCATGGCCGCTGAGCCTGCGCGTCCAGAGCTTGTGCTCCGCAACGGGAGAGGCCACAACAGTGAGAGGCCCGCGTACCGCAAAAAAAAAAAAAGAGATCACAGATCACCATGACAAATATGATAATGAAAAAGTTTAAAATATTGCAGAAATTACCAAAACGTGACATAGAGACTCAAAGTGGGCAAGTGCTGTTGGAAAAATGGCACCGATAGACTTGGTCAACACAGGGTTTCCACAGACCTGCAATATGTAAAAAAAACACAGTATCTGCAAAGTGCAATAAAAAGAGGTCTGCCTCTTATTCATTGTACCACTATTGACACCCCCAAATCAGCTGAATAGTCATTCATCCTGATTCCTCAGAAAGTCCGCTGTGGAGTATAAGTACATTGAGGGCAGAGACTAATTCCTGAGGTTTGAAACTCACAGAGAAATTGCTCCATAATCGTTTGCTAATTTATTTAAAGATATTATGTCCCACCCATGGCTTTGCTACTGAGTTCTCACAGGTGTCCTGATTAAAGTCAGCCTTGAGGCACTGAAGTCACACGCTTGAGGCCCTCCAGTTTCATTTGTTTGTTTATGGTGTCATGGTCAAGTGCTTGGTCTCAAGCTGTCTGGAGCCTGTTGCTACAAGAAGGAGGAGGGGACTCAGGCTGACTCCACTGTCCAGCCTACTTGTACTAAGGGAAATATTTAAAGAGCTACCCCTCTACTATTTATGTTATCTTGGTTTGGATCATTCAAACTGTAGCAAGCAAGCCCAGAATGTAACACTTGGAAGTTTGTAAATGGAAAAAGTGGTGACCCAGCATTTTCTGATCCATTCCCAGCATTCTGATTTTCTGGTCCTGCAAGATAGACCAGGTAGGTGCTTCCCTCCCTGCATGGCACCAGCCAAGATTGAGCAAGAACCTCACCAGTACCTGACGGCCCAGAGAAACTCTCTCAGTCCAGAGGGCCAGGCATCCCTCACCTCATACCCAGTGACACAGGGAGGCCTACCTAGGGAAGTGCCTTCTGTCCCCACAGGGTTATAGAGCAAGAGCCCCAGCATACCCTACAGAACAAAGGAGACCAGAATAGTTATGAAAAATAAATTGTCATTAGAACCACAGCGCACAAAATAGGCTACATCCTATACATGAAATTTATCAGACAACTGCCTGCTAAAATGAAGGATTTAAATAGGGTTAGGAGCCTCAACATAATATCCAAAATGTCCAGGATACAACTGAAAATCACTTGCCATACCTAGAACCAGGAAAATCACAACCTGAATGAGAAAATCAACTGGGACAACATTACAATGAATCAGGTGTTGGAATTACCTGACAAGGACTTTACAGCAGCCAGTATAAAAGTGTTTCAACAGAACATTCTTATTTCTGTTTAAATGAATGAAGAAATAGAAAATCTCAGCAAAGAAGAAGAAATTTAAAAAAATATATCAAGTGGAAATTAGCCAATTGAAACACACAATAACTGAAACAAGAAGCTAGGTGGACGAGCTCAGTAGTAGAGTGGAGGTGATGAGGTTGGAACCACTGAATGTGAGAACAAATCAACAGAATTTACTCACTTTGAACAATAAAGAAAAAATGTACTTAAAGGAAAAAAAGAGAACAGAGCCTCAGGGACCTGTGAGACTATAACCAAAGATCTAACATTCATGTCATTGGAATGCCCAGGAGGAGAGGGGAAAGAGAAGAGGGCTGAAAAGGCATTCAAAGAAATAATGGCTGAAAAATTCCCAGATTAGGAAACAAACAAACAGCAACAGCAACAACAACAAAAAAAACCAAACCTGGAGATTCAAGAAGCTGAGTGAATCCCAAATAAGATAAAGAAACCTATTCAAAGATACATCATACTTAAACTTATAAAAAGTAAAGAAAAGTGAAAACTCTTCAAACTAAAAAAAAAGAAAAAAAAAGAACTGTCAGCTGCTAATTCTGTATCTATATCTGGCAAAAATATCATTCAGGAATGAAGGGGAAAACTTAGAGTAAGGGGAACTGAGAGAATGTGTTGCTACAACACCTACACTTGGAGAATAACCAAAGGAGCCCCTCCGAACAGAAAGAAAGTGATCAGAGAAGAAGGTTCAGAACTACAGAAAGGAAAGAAGAACAAAGAACTGGAAAATGAAAGTAACTAAAATAGACTATCCTTCTCAATGAATTTCTTAAATAATATTTGAAATTTGAAGGAAAAAAAACCTGTAAAACCATCTGAAGTGGTGCTAGATATGTGTAGAGGGAATACTTAAGACAATTATATTTAAAACATGGGGAAGGGAAAGGGGAATCTCAGGACATCACTTGCAGGAGTAGAATATTGATATTGTGGTAAGTTATAAATGTATATTGTAACATTAGAGCAACCACTAAGAAAACTATACAAAACGAGTCTCTAAAAAGCACCATAACTAAATCAACGTGGAATCCTGAAAACCTTCAAGTAACCCACAAGAAGGCAATAAAAGAGAACAGAAGAACAAGAAACAGAATCAATTAAAAGAGTCTAAATACACCCATTAAAAGAGAGAGAGATTGGTGGAGTGGATTTAAAAAACCTACAAAACTCGCTTCAAACATAATGACATATATAGGTTGAAAGTAGAAGGACAAAAAGTTACATCATACAAGCATTAATTTTTTAAAAAGCAGGACTGACTACATTAATATCAGATAAAGTAGACTTCAGAGCTAAGATAACTACAAGGGGGAAAAATGGCCATTACTTAATGATAAAAGGATTATTCCATTGAGAAGACATAGAAATCCTAAATGTATATGCTCCAAAAAACAGAACTTCAAAATACATGACACAAAAACCTATTGACCTGAGACAAATTCACCGTTATATCTGGGGGCTCTCACCAACTGACAGTACCAATTGATAGCAAGGATTTAGAAGAACTGAACAATACCATCAACCAGTAAGAGCTAATTGACATTTATAGAACAACTTTACCCAACACACATTGTTTTAAAGCATCCATGGGACAGTATCCAAAATAGAATATGTTCTGGGTCATAAACCAAACCTTATTACAAATTTGAAAGAATTGAAATCATACGAAGTATATTCTGTGAACATAATGGAATCAAATTAGAAATTAATGAGAAAGAAAACAGGAAAATCTCTAAATATGTGAATTTACAACCTCTACATAATCCATGTATCAAAGAAAAGATCTTAAAGGAAATAAAAGAAATGCATAGGACTGAATGAAAATGAAAATAAATAAACACCACAATTTGTAGTATGCTAAGGCTGTGCTGAGAGGAAAATTTATAGCATTATGTTTCTACTAGAAAAGAGGAAAGATCTCAAATCAATAATTAAGAACCTTAGGGACCTAGAGAAAGAAGAAAAAAGACACAAAACTCTAATATTAGGAGTGAAACAGGAGATATTGCTACAGAACCTGCAGCTCGTAAAAGAATGTTAAGGAAATACTACAGGCAACTTTGTGCTCACAAATTTGAGAACTTAGATTAACTGGACCGAATTCTCAAAAACTACAAAGTACCAAAACTCAACCTTTGTGAAATAAATAAATGTAGCTGTTCTATAGCTATTAGAGAAATGTAATTTAAAATTAAACCCTCCCCCTCAATCTCCTAGCCTAGATGATCTTATTAAAGAAATTTACCAAATATTTAAAGAAGAATTAAAACCAATTTTACACAATCTCATCCAGTAAACAGATGAGTAGGAAACACTTCTCAGTTTGTTTTATGAGGCCAGTAAAAGAGCACAAAACAGACACTATTGACCAATATATCTAATGAATATAGATGTAAAAATCCTGAACACAACACTGGCAAATTGAATCTTGCAAAGTATGAAAAGAATTATACACCATCACCAAGTGGATTTTATTACAGTTATGCAAGGCTTGTTCAGTATTTGAAAATCAATCCATGTAACCCACCATATCAACAAGCTGAAGAAAAAATCTTTGGAGCATAACCATTGACACAGAGAAAGCATTTGAAAAAAATCCAACACTCGTCCATGATAAAAATCCTCAGCAACCTTGTTATAGGGAGTAACTTCTTCAGTTTCATTAACAGCATGTACAAAAACCTACAGTTAACACTGAACTTAATGGTGAAAGACTCACTGCTCTCCCCTTAAAGTAGGGAGCACAGCTAGCATGTCTGCTCTCCCACTTGTATTTAACATTGTATCTAGTAGTATGATAAGGCAAGAAAAAGGGTATAACAGCTGGAAAGGAAAAATAAAACTGTTCTTATTTTCAGGCATCATTGTCTTCATAGGAAATCTAAAGAAATTCACCAAAAAGTCCTAGATTAGTGATTCCAGTAAGATTGCAGGATACAAAATCAACACACGAGTCAATCACTTTTCTACATAGTAACAAGCATGTGGAAACCAGAATTAAAAACACAATGTTACTTACAATTGCTCCAAAGAAAATGAAATACTTAGGTATAAATCAAACATGAGGTATATGCTGGAAATTAGAAAAGGCTGAGAAATGAAATAAATCAAAAAAATACCTCTCCTCCAATTGAGAGACTTACTTGTTCATGGATTAGAAAATTCAGTGTAGTAAAGATGTTAGTTCTCGGGCTTCCCTGGTGGCACAGTGGTTGAGAGTCCGCCTGCCGATGCAGGGGACACGGGTTCGTGCCCCGGTCCGCGAAGATCCCACATGCCACGGAGCGGCTGGGTCCGTGAGCCATGGCCGCTGAGCCTGCACGTCCAGAGCCTGTGCTCCGCAACGGGAGAGGCCACAGCAGTGAGAGGCCTGCGTACCGCCAAAAAAAAAAAAAAAAAAAAAAAAAAAAAAAAATGTTCTCTTCAAATTAATCTATTGGGTTAACACAATTCCCATTAAAAAACTAACAATTTTTTGTAGACATAGACAATCTCATTATAAAATTTGTATGGGGCTTCCCTGGTGGCGCAGTGGTTGAGAGTCCGCCTGCCGATGCAGGGGACACGGGTTCGTGCCCCTATCCCGGAAGATCCCACATGCCGCGCAGCGGCTGGGCCCGCGAGCCATGGCCGCGGAGCCTGTGTGTCTGGAGCCTGTGCTCCGCAACGGGAGAGGCCACAGCAGTGAGAGGCCCGCGTACAGCAAAAAAAAAAAAAAAAAAAAAAAAAAAAAAAAAAAATTTGTATGGCATGGCAAAGGACCTAGAATAACTAAAACAATTGTGGGGGGAAAAAAAGGATAAAGTGGAAGGAATCACTCTATGCAGTGTGGTCTTACTATATAGTGACAGTGATCATGATGGGGTGGCATTGGTGGAGGGACAGACACATAGATCAGTGGGAAGAAACAGAGAACCCAGAAATAGACCCACACCAATATGTCCACCTGATTTTTGACAAAGGACCAAAGTGATTCAATGAAGGAAATATGGACTTTACAGTAACTGTAGTGAGAATAATTAAACATCCATAAGCAAAAAAACCCACCACCAACAACAACCTTGACCTAAATCTTTTACTTTATTTTAGAAAGTCAATTTGGAATGTATCACAGATTTAAATGTAAAATGTAAAACTTTAAAACTGTTAGAAAAAAGTCATCAGAGAATACCTTTGGAACCTAATACTAGGAGAAGAGTTCTTTTTTTTTTTTTTTTTTTGCCGTGCCACATGCCATGTGGGATTTTAGTTCCCTGACCAGGGATCAAACCTGTGCCCCCTGCATTGGAGGTGTGAAGTCTTAATCACTGGACCACCAGGGAAGTCCCAGGAGAAGAGTTCTTAAACTTGATGATACCAAAAGTGTGATCCACAAAAGAAAAAAAGAAAGATGAATTAGACCTCATCACAATTAAAAACTTTTACAAATAACCATGTTAAGAGTATGAAAAGACAGATTACAGAGATGGAGAAAATATTTGCAAACCACATATCTGACAAATGACTAGAATATATCTAGAATATACTAGGATATATAGAATAAATAAACTACTCTCGGAACTTGACATTTTAAAAAAATGCTATTAGAAAATGTGCAAGAGACATGCATGGACATTTTACCAAAGAGGACGTCAGATGGCAAACAAGCACATGCAAAGATATTCAGTACCACTAGCCATAAGGGAAATGCAAGTTAACTCCACAATGAGATATTCCTACAAACCTGTCAGAATGGCTAAAATAAAAAATGGTGATAACATCCAATGCTGGTGAAGATGCAGAGAAACTGGATCACTCATTCATTTTGCTGGTGGGAATGTGAACTCGTCTAGTCACTCTGGAAAATAGGTTGGGAGTTTCTTCTAAAACTGAAAATACACTTACTATGTGACGTACCAATTGCACTCTCGGGCATATCCCAGAGAAATGACAGCTATGTTCACACAAAAGCCTATATATGGGTGCTCATAGTTGCTTTATTTGTAATAGCCCCAAACTAGAAACAACCCAAATGTCCTGCAATATGTGAATGGTTAAAAAAAAAACTGTGCTACCATAGAATACTGCTCAGTAATAAAAAGCGATGGACCATTGATACATACCACTTGGACGGACTTCTAGAGGATTATGACTAGTGAAAAGAGCCAGTCTCTAATGGACACGTACTGTAGAATTCCCATTTAGAGAACATTCTTTTTTTTTTTTTTTTTTTTGCCACACCATGCAGCATGTGGGATCTTGGTTCCCCGACCAGGGACTGAACTTGCGCCCCCTGCAGTGGAAGTGCAAAATCTTAACTACTGGACTGCCAGGGAGGTCCCTAGATAACAGTCTTGAAAGGACACAGTTGTAGAATTGGAGATGAGATTATTGCTTACCAGGAGTTAGGGAGTGGGGCAGGGAGCAAAGGGATGGGTTTGGGTGCACAGAAGTGGCTGGAGGGAGTTAGGTGATGGTGGAACAGTTTCACATCTTGGCTGTGATGGTAGTTACACAAAGCTGCTCATGTGATAAAATTGCAAAGTGTGTTTACACACACAAACAAATGAGTGCATACCATACTGGTAAAATCTGAATAAGCTCTGTGGATTGTACCGTGTCAGTTTCCTGATTTTGATGTTGTGCTGTGGTTATGCTGAAGATGCCAGCATTGGGAGAGGCTGGGTGAAGGATGCACAACTTCTGTGAATCTATAATTATTTCAGAATCAAAGTTTTTAAAAATTTAATTAAAAATACAATTAGAATGTGCAAAAACCAAATAATGATCAAGCTTTCAAAGCATAAGCTTCTAAATTTTGGAAAGAGGGTCTTACAGTGATTTGGTAACACTTCTAGTGGTATTCCCTTAAGATGCAAACGATTCTCAGTTGTCTGTTCTGCTCTAACATCTGCCACAAAGGGTGTCTGGTATTTCCAGAGGAAGATGGGACATGGTTTGGGGTGCATTGTGTTCTACCTGAGGGGAAGAATGGGAGGAGAAATAGACCATAAGGAGAGAGAATCCAGAGCTGGAAGCTACTAGAAACGTATTCTGCTTCGTTTTACTAGGACTTAAGGACAGGTAGCACAGTAACATCATGAACTGTCTGCCGTCCTTTAAACTCTCCCTTCTGTGTCAATTATCTGTGGATTTTCTCATCATTCTTAGCAATAAATCTTGCTAAGAGGATTTACACAAAAAGAACCTCTGGCTGGTAGACTTCCTGGAAGAAGAGGAGGCCTGGGGACCACATCCTATGCCATCACCACCCTTAGAGTGACAGGGACCCCAAGAACAGAGAAGGTAGCTGAGCTGAAGAAACAAAGCAGTCTCTGTCCCCTGCAAGTCAGCCACAGGAAAGGGGCTCCCTGGGGAGTCAGCCCAGAGCAGAGAAGCACATACAAAGCTTTTAATACAAGGGCCACCTGGCTGTCCAGCTCACTGCAGGGGACAGCACCCGGGGTGGGCACACAGGAGCAGTCGGCCTGTGCATTCCTCCAGTCCTTTATCTCCGTCCACGTGCTCTGTCAGAATCGGGAACTCCTTATGGGCACACTGTGTACACTCCACAGCACACCACACCCTTCTGGACACACAGGAGGTGCTTATAAATAAAGGGCCGAAGTGTGTTCAAGAACACCCCACCCCAAGAGGCCCAGACACATACATTGTGATAGCAAGTACCCCTCACCCCTGGTTCAGGATCCTCGGAGACGGGGACTGAGCTATGGTAGGTCAGCACACACCCCTGCCTGTTCTTTGGGCCATGCCCGGCGCTGGAGCAGAGTGGGCTTCTGACCTACAGGGCCACACACACGTCCCCTCCTGGACTTTTCCCTTCCACTCTCAGGAGATACTTCCCAAGGTAGAGTGGAAAATCAGCCTAAGTACTTAGTATGGGTAAACTCCTTTCACCTTGAAATTGCATTACAAATTTTAAACTTCACATGACTCTGTGGGAAAAGAAAGAAGTAACATGTAATATTCAATTTCACACTTGGGAAACAAACAGTGAGGTTAAGTAACTTTTGCAAGGCCAGGTAGCATATCTGTGTTAGGAAGGAATTTGTGACTATATAATTCCGTTCTTAGACCTTTCTCAAGTAAAAAGCTTCCATACTCAAGATTTAGCTTTGTCCCTCTTGAGTAATAAATTAAGAATTCAAAATGAGAGTAAATAAGACCAAATAAATATGTTGCCTCTGTGTACCAAGATGTAGACGTAAATTCAGATGATTACTATAGAACTCAGAGAGCGCTTTCCTAAAATATTAGAATAACGGTTTTTACATCTTAAAGACAAGCTTTTGAAAAATGTATTTGTTGAAAAAAGGAAACTTCTAGGTGCTGCTACATGTCTTCATGATTTAACAAATAGGGAAGTTGAAAGAGGTTACGTCTTCAGTTTTCTTTATTCACACGTTAGTAACAAAGTTAGGAAAATCAGTGAGAGAATTTTTTTCTGGTTTTTGACCTAATGATAAAACGTTTCACTGTAAAACCTGAATTTCAAACATAGACGCTTTTCATGAATGAAATTTGAAGAATTGGAAGAAGACAATTCATGCATTTAGAAAGAAAAACGTGGCAAACTAAGTAATTGTCATCCTACTGCGCCATCTGCTTATTATGTCTGAGCAATATTTAGTTGTTGTGTGTTGAGGGGTGAGATTAAGAGAAAACTTTTTTTTTTTTTTGCTGTACATGGGCCTCTCACTGTTGTGGCCTCTCCTGTTGCAGAGCACAGGCTCCGGATGCGCAGGCTCAGCGACCATGGCTCACGGGCCCAGCCGTTCCGCGGCATGTGGGATCTTCCCGGACCGGGGCACGAACCCGTGTCCCCTGCATTGGCAGGCGGACTCTCAACCACTGCGCCACCAGGGAAGCCCAAGAGAAAACTTTTTTATTGAAGTATAGTTGATTTACAATATTGCATTAGTTTCCAGTGTAAAGCAAAGTGAATGTTATATATATATATATAAATATATATTAAATGTTTTCAGATGATTTTCCATTATAGGTTATTACAAGATATTGAATATTGTTCCCTCTGTTACATAGTAAATCCTTGTTGTTTATCTATTTTATATATAGTAGTGTATAGCTGTTAATCCCATACTCCTAACCAACCGTAAGTTTGTTTGCTATGTCTGTGAGTCTGTTTCTGTTTTGTAAATCAATTCATTGGTATTATTTTTTAGGTTCCACATATAAGAGATGTCCTACAATAGTTATCTTTTCTTTCTGACTTACTTCACTTGGTATGATAATCTCTAGGTCCATCCATGTTGCTGCAAATGGCATTATTTCATTCTTTTTTATGGCTGAATAATATTCCACTGTGTATTACATCTTCTTTATTCATCTGTCGATGGACACTTAGGTTGCTGCCATGTCTCGGCTATTATAAATCGTGCTGCTGTGAATGTTGGGGTACATGGATCTTTTTGAATTAGAGTTTTCATCCTTTCTGGATATATGCCCAGGAGTGGGAAGCCTGGATCATACGGTAGCTCTATTTTTAGCTTTTTAAGGAACCTCCGTACTGTTTTCCGTAGTGGCTGCACCAATTTACATTCCTACCAGCAGTGCAGGAGGGTTCCCTTTTCTCCACACCCTCTCCAGCATTTTTATCTGTAGGCTTTTCTATGATGGCCATTTGGTTTTGATTTGCATTAAGGGAAAACTCTTTATGTGGTTGTGTTTATACCTTCTGAAGGTCCTAATAGTGCACTGTGTAAGACGAAGCTAGGGTAACAGACTCAAACACAACAGAAGTGGTTTTCATTCCCAGAAGAGCCCAGGACGGGTGCTCCTGAGCTCCTGATCCTGGAATTGCTGTCTTCCTTTGGGAATTCAGAGACACAGGCTTTCGCTTTCCTGTCATCCTGCCGTCCACCACTGCTCTGCGTCTGGTTGGAAGGAAGAAACAGCAAGGAGGATACACACCTCGCCAGCCAGAGCCTGGCCTGGAAGTAGCACACGTCACTCCTAACGGTGTTCCCCTGAGGGAGCTTGGGGCCAGGCCACACCTGCAGAGGGGGGGGAGTATAGTTCTGGCTGGGGGCTGCTTCCCAGGCATAGCTGTGCATTTTAGAGACAGAAAGTGCATTTTGGTGGACAGTCCACCCAACTGCTGGAAGCTTTCTTTCTTCAGCTGTATTGGCTTAGACGTCCCTCCTTAGCCACATTCCGTTTCCAGATATTTGGGCCTCCACAGGTACTTTTAAGAGAAGGATAGTTCTAGAGAGTTGAATCCGTTTTCACTTGATACAGGAATTAATTTTTCTGACTAGGATTTAGTCAAGCAAGAAAAATTTCTGAGCATTCTGAAAACTACAAGAAAGTCTACCCTCAGTCTGACTAGAGAGGTGAACGAATGCAGGGTTTAAGGAAGAGAGTCTTTCGGGCATTACTTCTAGGAATTTCGCAAACTGAGATTCAAGGTGTGTATGCCTGGGCCTTGAACAAGAAGGAACTGGCTATCTCAAGTCTCAAGGCCTTATTATATGAGGGAGGGCTGGGGAAGGTCCATAAATGTACTTTCTGTTAAGTAACTCTCTGTTCTTTTCTCCTTGAAATCCAAAGATGACTTAGGTTTTGACAAATTCTGTGTTTAAAAAAAAAAAAAAAGTTTCCTAATCACAATTACAGAAGGTGTAATAAAAGATCCCCTTAAGAGAATATTCGTACTGTCATTAAAATTACTGTTATTTCAGAAACTTTAGCTCATCCTTGCTATTCTTTTGCTATCTACTTTATAATATAAACCATACGTAGAGAGACAGGAGCCCCAAGAAAGGAGAGGATAGCCACACCAAAGAAATAATCCAAAGCAGTCTCTGTCCCCGGGGACTCAGCCATCTGCAGTCAAACTTCACACTTGCCCAAAGCCAAGACCATTAGAGAGAAGAAAATTGCCCGTGCCACTGTGAGAGCATACTGTCTTCTCCTCCTCTGCAAGCATGGTCATGAATGACATCTGATTTTTTTTTTTTTTTTTTGCGGTACGTGGTCTCTCACCGTTGTGGCCTCTCCCTCTCCCGTTGCGGAGCACAGGCTCCGGACGCGCAGGCTCAGCGGACATGGCTCACGGGCCCAGCCACTCCGCGGCATGTGGGATCTTCCCGGACCGGGGCACGAACCCGTGTCCCCTGCATCGGCAGGCAGACTCTCAGCCACTGCGCCACCAGGGAAGCCCGACATCTGATTTGAAACCACAATTTACTACTGTAATAAAGTTTCTAAGATTACTGCAGCTGGAATTCAATTGTATTGAGCAGTCAATTGATTCTGGGCTAAAACATGCTTACATTACAAAATAATGGCTGGTTTGAGAAAAATAAGGTTGTATGCAGGCACCGGTATCTCAGAGCAAGAGGGACACTATTAAAATTCTTTAGGGGAAAATAAATTGCAGATTTGCTAAGTATACTTGAAGTCACATCACCCTCCGTTTGCCTGATGCTCGGTCCTCCCAGAATCCCAATGAGATGAGGGGAGCAGGAATTCCCACTTCATAGAGAAAGAGTCTCCAGATCGGAGAAGTCTTTGCCAAAGAGCGTTTTAGCCTAGTGCTAGAACCCAGTTTGTAAGCATCTTCACACTACTCCCGGCAGAATATGATAGCCGCTGTGTTGACAGATACTTCCTTTTTACAGAGTGGATTTAGAGGCGTGCTTACTAAAAGCCATCACCTCTGAGCAGACTGAAGAGCAAAGTTAGTGCTTTTGGATATTAAGATAGATGATACCTGCAAACAGTGAAATCGGGAGCAGTAACTCAACTGTAGATATTTCTCACTTATAGGAAATTAATTTTTTGTAGCCTTAATGGCGAGTTTTGAGGCCCAACTGTCATCCCTTTTACGTGTTTTCCTTTAAGGGAGTAAATGAATTCTTTGTCTTAGTAGGAGCTTTCTAAAATATTTGATTTGCGATTTGGTTTTATCCATTGCAATGCACTTGTTTCTGAATTTACTCTTTGTCATTGAATCTGCTCCAAGATTACAAATCAATTTTTTTTAACTCTAAACCTTTAATGCTTCAGAAACTTTAAAATGTGGATAGTGGGGCACGTCAAACTCTGGGTTCTCTCACATAGTCAGGAGCTGGGGGAAATCACAGCTCACGACGGCAGATTTCAGCAATGACCGCAGAGCCAGCTGACCTTCTGGTTTCCACTTTTCTAGTAAATTTTCGACTACCAGCTCAATTCTTCCCTTTACTCAGTCCACTGTGTAGTCTGTAGGGGTGTAAATCCCACCAGAAGGTTTTTGCTCACCCACTTTGCTAGATATATTGGAAAGAAACAGCATTTATACATGCTAACCAAACTATAATTGCCTGTCTCCATGATAAACAGATCATGTATAACGTAGGTCTCTGAGCAATGCTCTGGAGAATGTACCTTTCAGTCTTTACAGGCATGACATGCTTGTGACAAGAAAGCAAGCTTGCGTTAGAGAGACAACAATGCTTCCCTCTATTAAAGGGAATTAATTTTTAAAATTTCACTTGCATCATAAGTAGGCATTGGAGAGTTTCCCTCGCTGACTGTTTACATGGCAAACAGAGGAGCAAGTTACTTTTAGTTTTAAAAGCAACCTTGTTGCCGTATTGATTTGATCAGAGTTCTGTTTGTTTGTGTCTGCTGATCTCATGTGTAATCAGAATCCCTAAGTAGGAAATGGTTTCATTCCATTGCTCTCTATTCTGGAAAGAAAGTGTGGTGTTGGATTTACCACTGATGTTTGCCAGGCCCCATCCTCACCAGGCCTCACCCTCGCCAGGCACCGCCCTCACCAGGCCCCATCCTCACCAGGCACCATATCTAGGGTACACGCTATCAACATGATCTGTCACTGTTGATATTGACCTGTTCACCTGGCTGAGGTGTGTTTTCCGGTTTCTCCACTGGAAAGTTAGTCTTTTCTCCCCTTTCCATACTACTTCTATTTTAACTCTGCCTGTATCTCAAAGACTGCCTCAGGATTCACCTCCTTCTAGATATCTTCCCTTGAATCTGACCAGTCTTGTGGATTATTAGACCACAGGCTTACTATTTGAGACAAGACTTACTTGTCGAGAACTGCAGTAGGAAGGCAGGTGAGAAGTGCTCACCACCTCTTAGCCGAGCGACCCAACTACAATTCCATAATATATCAGAATTAGAGTTTGTCTTTTATACATGGGTAAAACCTCAGAACTCCTCTGAGAATGGCTTTGTGGTCAGCAGTGGAGAAGGGTCTGGTGACCCTGAGGTGAGGGGCGAGGAAACCACATAGTCACGAGTTAACAAACTCCAATGGGTGTTTCTAAGAGTGAAAATACATACTTGAGAGGAAGACAGTGTTTCCAGAAAAATATCCTGGATCTGTCACTTTGCTGGGATTTTAGCCTGCCTTTGCCAGCTGGCAGGATACATGAAAGTAGCTCTGTCTGCCATAAAGTTTGACTTGCCTGGAATCCCTCTCCTCACAGCTCTGAGCTTTTAATTATTCTTAACCTCTGGTGTCCACTCTTATTTTATCTGAAAAATTTCCCCTCTATTCACTTTCAGTCAGAGACCATGTAGTTTATGTCTTCTGTAACCTCCAAGCTTTAGCACAGAGCTGAGCCCTCACGTATATGTTCCGAAAGCTCTCTCTTCTCTTTCCACCACGTGTCATGTTATATTATCCTTAGTTCTGCCTGTGCATGAAGGACTGAGTATTCTTGATCCCTTGAACCAGCAAAACAGGCATTCTAAACAGAAACAAACATCCTTATAGCTCGTAGAAGAAATTCAGTATAAAACAACCACAAGTTCCCATTGAAATGAATACATTCAGTAATTAGTGTCAGAAAGATACAAAGAAAATTTTGATTTAAAAATGATGAAGGAAAATGACTTGAGGGAGAATATAGGGTGCCACTGGACCTCTTGACCTCAGCCTTTGGGGTTAGCTGCTGACAGCATGGATCCCACTTGACAACTCAGTTTAGCCTCTGTTGGCATCACTCTCCTTGCCTGGGTGATGTTTGTACTTATTTTAACATGACATCACACTACTTTGGGTATTAATGAAAGTTTGGTTGTAAGGTCCAATGAAATTAAGTGTTTTTTATCTTAGTAAATCATTTACTATTTTGTTTTCAATTTTGAAGCAAAATTAACGTTTATATATTCAGGTATAAAATTGTTCATTGACCCAAATGAAAATAGACTTTCACAAAGGAATGGTTTAATGGGTTGACATTGGAAGTGTTCACTCTAGCACTGCCTTCAGATGCTCACAATAGCCTTGATTAGTGGCTCCAGGGTTGGGGGAGGAGTGTGTCCCTTGGGAGACACTTGACAATGTCTGGGGACATTTATTTATGGTTGTCACAACTGGGTGGAAGGGTGCTGCTGATATGTTGTGGGTGAAGCCAGGGATGATGCTAAACACCTGGCAATGCACAGGTGCCCCCACTCCCCCAGCAAAGAGCTGTCTTACCCACAGCGTCATCAGTGCCAGGGTGAGAAACTCACATGACTGACTGTGCCGTCTCCAGTTCTTGTCTGGGGCACGCCTCCCTAGGCCCTGAGACATACTGTGTGTTTTGGTTTGGTCCGAAAGGTGTTAAATAACCCCAGAGAACATCGGTGACCCTAGGTCCACCTAAGAATGTGCCTTCTAGAATGTTCTAGAATGACTTCTAGAACAGTGGTTTCCACTCAGCCTGTTTAAATATGAAGACCTTTTTTAATGACCAGAGCTTTCAAGGAGTCTCACATAATTGTCAACCCATTATTATTTAGTAATGGAGAAAATGTATCATAATGCTAGCACACACATCCACTCACAAAGTGGCTCTAGGTTAGTGAGATATTTACAGTAACTTCTGTCTTGGCAACACGACATTTGAAAAACAATTGTACCTGTGTGTCTGTGTGAGACCCATTATTTGTTCAGTCTCCAGCTAGTGCTTGGGTGCATATGGATTTGATGGCCCCTGGAAGGAAACCTTTGTCCTCATAGGGGGAAAATGGCCCACAACCTGGGCCATTAATGAGTATTCCTTTGAGACAGAGACGACTTGGAGCATCCTTACATTTGGAGCTGAACAAATGGTTAGTCTAGGACAGAGGAGGAGTGCCTTAGCCCCACATACAGTGACCGCTCATCATGTCTGGTAATGATGGGGGGCGCTCTGCCGTACTTTTCATGCCTTATCACCTATCATTAAAGGACTCTGACAGCTGAGGCACCAGGCTGCTTTCTCTAGCCCCAGTGAGGGTAGGAGCCCTGGGATGAAGCCAATGGATAGAAGAGACTGTTGCCAAGACATTGAATCTTCTGGGACTGTCTGTGTCCACTTTTTCAAAGAGCAGATTGTGAAATGACGGGAGGGTAGAACCTGGAGTTAACAGAGCTGTGAAGGAGACGATTCTAAGAAGGCAGTGAGAGGACTGGTGCCAGTGGGAAGAGCTCCTCCAAGGAGTAGGTGTGCTGGCAGCAGGCCTGAGGGGATGAAGTGACAAGTGTCCTTTTGCTCTGGGAAGGAAGCCAAAGACATGCAAGAGTTGTAGCTTGGGTTCCAGATCTTAGATCACCTTTTCTTACTCACACAATTAAGGTCCACATTCGTTCCAGGAGACTAGCTAAAGCAAACAGATCAAGAGGCGGCCAGTTGGAAGAGCCTCAGATGTAGTAAGAGGGTGGAGGGGAGGAAGAGGACGTATAATTGGCTGTTTTGGCAGCTGTACCGTACCAAACTCTGGCCTTGAAGATTTTGCTTTGTCTCCCAAACTAGAGGTCTTTTCATGGCTGCCATCGGTCTTTGAAATACAGCATCAGGCTTAAGGTCTTAGATGAACCTCAGGACAGGTTTTATTTTGATGATTTTGGTTCTCAGTTCATATTCTCTACATTACCATCATGTAGTGTGTCAGTTAGCTATTGCTGTGTAACAAACCACCTCCAGACTTAGCGGTTTCAAAGAGTAACTTTTTATTATTTCTCACAAGTCTGTGGATTGGCTAGGTGGTTCTGCCGATCTGGGCTCCCTTATGCATCCATGGTCGCGGATGGGGGATGACTGAGAGCGGCTGGTCAGGGGTGGCCTCAGACGGGGGCCTCATTTCTCTCCCACATGTCACCAGCATCCTTCTGTAAAGCTCAAGGGGCACATTTTCCTAGCAGTGTGTCCAGGAGAGAAAGAAATTCACAAGTGCTTTTTCAAGCTGCTGCTTGTATTATGTTTCCTATGGAACCACTGTCAAGCAGGTCACACAGCCAAGCTCAGAGTCAATGTGGGAGGACGTTACTCCAGAAAGTGGTTACAGGCAGGTGGATATGGGACTAGTGATGCCATCCGTCTACCCGAACTGGTGACATACAAGTAAGTCAGTTGATAGGTACCAGGTGTCAGAATGACTTTTCTCCTGCATATTCTTTTATGTTTGGTATTGCTGCTTTGGAGCTAAACATGTCATGTATTTTAATCTATTTTGTGGTTGAGATCCACCTCGGCAGGCATCTTGACTAGGCGGTTTAAGTAGATAATTTTTCTATCTCTGAGTCATTCTGTCAGCTACACGATGATGATAGAAACCCCGAGAATACAAATACCACTCTAACAGGGCATGTTCAGAGGAACTAAATAAAAGAAGTGTGTAGATTTAAGAAGAAACAGAATGGAATCCCCATAGAGAAGAACTTCCTGGTAATTTTATTTTTAAGATGAAATGATGAAGGAAGAAGTGTTTGTTAGCTGTGACTACATAAAGCTCCAGCTGGCCTTCTCTTTTTTTTTGGAGTAGGTGGTGCAGTATAGTGACGTACGGCACTCCAGCCATGTGTGAGTTTTGTCAGTAGGGCATGTAGCTGCTGGATTTCGAATTGTTATGATCAAATGAATATAGGAATATTTATAAACATATATGAATAATAAGAGTACATTTTTGCACTTTGTCAGGAGAGAGCTGCCATATTATTTGGAGCTTATTTAGATTGAGTAAAGTGGAACTTTCTAAACTTCCAAGAAAAGATAGGGAAGATTTTTCTAAAACTTTGTACACTAAGTTTTGACTTTATACAGTTTGTATTTACAGCACTGCCATCAGTCTTGTCTCAAGCTTAACTATTTCTATTCATATATTTCCTTTTGTTCAGTGCTCATAATTATACTTTTGTTTTCTTTTTGGCAACACATTTCTCTGCTTGCTCCATGTGACACATTCAGAGAGTCTAAGTGGCGAACACTAATTAATCTTTGCAATGTGTCTTGTTATTTGATTAATTGAGGCACAGAGTGTCTAGGAACACCCTCAGTGACATGGAATCTAGTGGCAGACGGGATGGGAAACCTTCAATTCAGGCTCCATAGCTGCTGCAATAAGCATAAGGCAGTGCTCATGAGGCAGTTCAAAGTTTACATTTTACTGGAACGTAGATGTGGGAATTAGTGTATCTCCACGTGATATTCACCTTTTCTTAAAATGTCCTTCCTTACTTGCATGGGGAATGAGTTTATCTCCATTGGAAGTTTTCCTAGAGTCTAGGGAGGCAACCAGTTTCTAGCAAGTAATCTCAGGGGCTCCAGGCTTGCATTTTGGCCATTTGTCTGCACATTGGCAAGTGAATCCATCCCTTGAGCTCTGTGTTTTTTCCCCAATTAATAAAACAGACATTAGGCAGTTCAGTGATAAGCATAAAAGAGTTTGACAGATATCTTGAAAAGGGGGCTTATATGACTAGGAACAGCTCTCTATGTAATGTGTTGGGTCTTTAAGGGATATGCTAATTTATCACCTTGTGTCTTTCAGTAGGCCACTTGAATCAAATTCAGTTTCCAAGAAGATACTTCCCTTGAAGAACTTTAACAGGTTGAAAATAGTTACTACCTTGGGAAGACATCTAACTGTGTGCAGTTAGACAGCCATTGTAAATTATAGTATTTCATTCAGGAGAGGCTATCTTATGAGTTATTTTTCATGATTGATACATAGAAACTACAAGTAATAGAAGCACCCTCTTTGCTTTGATTCAATTCACTGGGTCTTCCCTCCAGAGCTGGAGGGTCTCAGTTTCCCTGCTCTGGTGGTCAGGGCGCTGAGCGGTGAGTGACTGCGATGGCAGGCCTTCCTGGGTGCCTTCTCTAGCTCCTCCCCCTTTAATTTGCTTAAGACCTGTGCTCACCTCTACCTGAGTTCCGAAAGCTGCGTCTGTCTCCTGTGCCTCTCAGCCCCTAGTACAGCGACTGGCAGTGAGGTGACCCGTCCATACGGTACTTGGACGGGAAGGAACAAAGGAAGACACAGTGGGGACTGGAGGTGACTTCGCTCTGAGGCATTTCAGAGGCCTGTCATGTCCCTAGCCTTCCCTGTGAGAGGTTTGTTCCATCCCGATTCTCACAACCTGTAGTGACTGTTCTCAGGACAGACGTCTCTCAAATCTGAATGCACATGGGAATCACCCAGGGCACTTGTTCTGGAGCCCCAGCCCTGAGCTGCTGACTCAGGATCTCCAAGGAGTAGCCCCCCAAATTTTCTTTTCTAAAGGTTCCAAGACGTTTCCAATAAAACTGCCCTGAGAATCCATGCCGGGAACTGTTGGTCCAGACCTGCTACCAGCCTTGGGTGTGCCCTTACTGAAAGCTCCTTCCTCTTGCCCAGGTTCCCAGTAAGATGAAGGTTCCTACAACCCATTTCATCTTCTTCGTGGAAAGTAACTGGAATTAAGGGGCAGTAGCTCCCTTCATTACCTATAGTATCGTGCTGATATTTAGCTATAGTTGTTTTTAAATTCAGTTGTATCATTGGACAATCTACTGCTCCTAGAGCAGAGGCCTTAATGCTTAACTGGTGCCCTGTAATCAACAGAGGGAGGATACCCACGTTCTGTGACCTGTGCAAGAATGACATAAACCTTGGCGTAACTGGATCAAAGGAATGTGAAGGTTCTCTCCACACAAATCAGCATAAGGAAATGCATCTATCCACATTAACCACAGGTCATGAAATCTGTATTCAGACTTTGACTCACCTATAGATGACGTTAAAGATGATAACTCGAATAGACATACATTTTAGAATTTGTCTATAAGCAAGCTTCTCCTTAAGTATTAAGTCAGTAATTCGGTAAGAGGGCTAAATATTTCACCTAAAGATATTATCTGAGATTAGTTACCATTTGCAGCTTAAATAATGTTTCCCTTCCAAAACTTGATCAAATGAAATAGCCATTAATTAAACACTACTTCGTTTCCAGTTGGAGGAAGTGAATGTAAATAGCAAAGGCTGGAGGCCAAAGTGTTTTTGAGTTGTATGGGGTATTTGTTATGAGTGAGGCTGAGGTATATAGAAGCCACTTATCTCCTACTGCATAGTTTTTTAGTTGAACAGCCTCTCTCTTAAAAACAAATTATAATATCTTTGGGATCAGCCTTATTTGGGGGGACAGTATTTCCCATGCCCCGTATTCTTTGTTTTCTGAGTTCAGCACGTAGCAAGCTCTTGCCAGAATTATGAAGTAAGCCGTGTGTCTTTAGTGACTGTGTCCCTCATTCTCCTTTTTGTGTGCATGCTGGCTAGGGCTCTGGTAGTTGCATGACACACTCTCAAGCTGGTTTAAGCCCAATGGAGACTTTATAATTAGACTCTTGAGTTATCTTTGGAGTCATAGGGCAGGAGTCCAGCCGGGACTCAGGAGGGCTTGGGATCAGAAACCTCTAGATTTTTCTCTCTTTTCTCTTTGCATCTCTTTATAAATTTGCTTCATTCATTGCTTTCAGTTAGTATCGGCTTTTGTTTCTTTTTCATTTATTTTTAAAATTGTGGTAAAAACCACATAACATAAAATTTACCATCTTAACCATTTTCAAGTGTATAGTTCACATTGTTGTGTATCCAGTCCCCACAACTGTTTTGTCTTGCAAAACTGGAACTCAGTACCTGTTAAACAACTACCTGTTTCCCCGTCCCGTCAGCCCCTGGCACCCACCATTGTACTTTCTGTCTCTAAGAATGTGATGCACTAGGTGCCTCATGTAAGTGGAATCCTACAGTATTTGTCTTTCTGTGACTGGCTTATTTCACTTGGCATATGATATTCTAAAGTTTCATCCATGTAATAGCATGTGTCGTAGTTTCCTTCCTTTTTAAGGATGAATAATATCCCGTTGTTTGCATATACTACTTTTTGTTTATCTATTCGTCAGTCAGTGGATACTTGGGTTGCTTCCACCTTTGGGCTACTGTGAATAATGCTGCTATGGACATGAATGTACAAATATTTCTTCAAGACCTTGCTTTCAGTTTTGGGGGGATATATACCCATATGTTTGGGTCATATGATAATTCAATTTTTAATTTTTGAGGAATTGCCATACTGTTTTCCATAATGGCCACACCATTTTACATTCCCATCAACAGTGTATGTACAGGGTTCCAATTTCTTCACATCACCACAACACTTGATATTTTCTCTTTTTTTGATAGCAGCCATTCTCCTGGGTGTGAAGTGATCTCATTGTGGTTTTGATTTGCATTTCCCTAATGATTAGTGATGCTGAGCATCTTTTCATATGTTGTTGGCCATTTGTGTATCTTCTTTGGAGAAATGTCTGTTCAAATCCTTTGCCCATTTTTAAATTGGGTTATTTGATTTTTTGTTGTTGTTGAGTTCTTTATATATTTTAAATATTAACCCCTTATCAAATATAGATTTGAAAATATTTTTCCCATTCTGTGGGTTGCCTTTTAACCCTATTCGTTGTGTCCTTTGTGCACAGAAATTTTTAATTTTGATGTAGGCCAATTTATCTATTTTCACTATTTTTGCCTGTGCTTCTTGTGTCATATACAAGAAATAATTACTAAATCCAATTTCATGAAGCATTTCTTTTAAGAGTTTTACAGTTTTAGGTCTTACAATTAGGTCTTAGATCCATTTTGAGTTAATTTTTTTATGTGATACAAGGTAAGGGTCCAACTTCATTCTTTTGCATGTGGATATCTGGTTTTCCCAACATGATTTGTTGAAAAGACTGTTCTTTCCCTATTGAATGGTCTTGGCACCCTTATCAAAAATCATTTGATTACAAATGCAAGGATTTATTTCTGGGCCCTCTCTTATATTCCATTGGTATATATATGTCTGTCTTTATGCCAGTACCAAACTGTTTTGATTATTACAGTTTTGTAATAGATTTTGAAATCAGGAAGTGTGAGACCTCCAACTTTGTTCTTTCTTTTCAAGATTGTTTTTACTATTTGGGGGTGCAGTGAGATTCCATCTGCATTTTAGGATGGATTTTTCTATTTCTGCAGAAACAACATGGGGAATTTTATAGTGATTGCAGTAAATCTGTAGATCACTTTGGGTAGTATTGACATTGTAATAATAAGTCCTCCAATCCATGAACATGGAATATCTTTCCATTTATTTGTGTATTCTTTAATTTCTTTTAGCAGTATTTTGTAGTTTTCAGTGAAGAAGTCTTTCACCTCCTTGGTTAAGTTTACTCCTAAGTATTTTATTCTTTTTTGATTCTATTTTAAATGGAATTGTTTTCTTAATTTCCTTTTCAGATTGTTCATTGTTAGTATATAGAAATGCAACAGATTTTTGTGTGTTGATTTTCTTTGCAGCCTTGCTGGATTTGTTTATTAGTCCTAACAGTTTTATTTTTGGAATCTTTCAGGTTTTCTACTTATAAGATTATGTTTGCAAATAGAGATCATTTTACTTCTTCTTTTTCTATTTGGATGCCTTCTCTTTCTTTTTCTTACCTGATTGCTCTGGCTAGGACTTCCAATACTGTGTTGACTAGAAGTGGCTAATGTGGGCATCCTTGTTCTGTTGCTGATCATAGAGGAGAAGCTTTCAGCCTATCACCGTTAAGCATGATGTTAGCTGTAGGCTTTTCATATATGGTCTTTATTATGTTAGGACAGCTTCCTTCCATTCCTACTTTGTTGAGTGTTTTCATCATGACTTTTAACACAGAGTGAGCTCTGAGTCAGGTCAAATAAAGGCAAATACTAAGAATGAAGCTTTTCAAGGGAGCTCCTTGACAGACCAAATAATAACAATCCTGTTTTATCCCACTTAGTGGCTTCAAGGCGACTTGGTTTTCATGGCTACTGTAGTTGCAAGGTTGTTCAAGAATCCTGTGGAATCGAGCAGAGAGATATGGGAATAGGCCAAGTTAAAACACCCAAAGTTTTCTGTTCTTAACAAGAGTCATCTGTTTTTCTTTAATAAACTTAACTCCTTGGATTGTTGCAAGCCTCTGACTAATTCCCAGAGTTCTGAAAAAGTTGACATTGCAGTTTTTGCCAATGTTCTCAATTGATTTTATGGAGGAGTTGAATTTCTGAGGTTTCTACTCTGCCATTCCAGAGGTGCTTCTCTCCTCAGGCAATATCCTGTGGTTCAGTTAGATGTGGACACGGGGAGAGGCCCCTTTGTGTAGAAAAGCTGTCAGGGACCGACCTTGTGGTTCGTGTGCCTGTGCTGCTCCGCAGACCTCCCAGAGTGGAACGAGGCTTATGGAAGAACACTGGCTGCTTCGGCCACATCTCCGTGAGCACCCACCCTAACCTGCCACCTCCTACATGTCACGTGGGTGTCCTAGGTACTTGCTGAGCTGCTGACAGAGTTTCTGGGACAGTCCTCCCCCACCAGCCATGGGACTGTCTGCAGGGTTTTAAGTTTATCCAGTCAGAGTCTTAGAGCAACCAGAACTCTAGGAAGACCCTGTCAGCCCACCTGCATCACTGGAGCTCTGAAAGGCGCGACAGAAGTGTGCAGCTCCTGGGAGGCTCTCCCTCTTCCCCTGCTTTCCTGCAGTGGTATGTGTGGGCGTAGTACACCCCACTGGCAGTGCCTTATGTGTGTGGAGCTTATTTTAGCTGTCCTAATCAGGAAATGATTCAAACAACTGTTTTTTTTTTTTAACTACTCTCTATTTCATCTGTGTTATTCTTGAATATTGGATTTATATTAAATAGTAGTTTGCCCTTATTAACTTTAATATTACAGATTTGTGCCTTTTGAACTCAGCATGCAGATTCATGCAAATTACATGAAGCTTTTAAGCTAGGAGTCCTAACATTTACATTTATAATCCCATTTATCCAGGACTTCCCTGGTGGTCCAGTGGCAAAGACTCTGCACTCCCAATGCAGGGGCCCTGGCTTCCATCCCTGGTCAGGGAACTAGATCACACATACCTCAACTAAGAGTTCGCATGCCACAACTATGCCACAATGAAGATCCCATGGGCTGCAACAGACCCGGCACAGCCAAAAAACTATCCCATTTACACCATGTCACTATATTACTAACTCACCAAAGAAAGAGATGAACTATGGGGACTGACATGCTTGATTATTTTAATTTTACTACTGTGTAAACCAGAAAACATACAGTAAATGACTTTCCAAAGGCATATGTATATAGAGCTCTTGACTTGGAGAACCAACCAATATCCAGGCCCAGTACCCCATCCATTTTCTTGAGCTGTAGTTTGTATACCTATACTTGAGTGTATATGCACGTGTGCTGTATTTATAGTGATTTAAGGATTTGTGCTTTAAATAGAAGGGACAGAACACGAATGTGGGGGCAGTTTTTTTTTTTTTTTTTTTTTTGCTGTACGCGGGCCTCTCACTGGTGTGGCCTCTCCCGTTGCAGAGCACAGGCTCCAGACGCGCAGGCTCAGCAGCCATGGCTCACGGGCCCAGCCACTCGCGGCATTTGGGATCTTCCCGGACCGGGGCACGAACCCGTGTCCCCTGCATCGGCAGGCAGACTCTCAACCACTGCGCCACCAGGGAAGCCCTTGGGGGCAGTTTTCATTATGTTTTCATGTATCTGGTTCCATTAAGTCTCTGGCCCTGCCTTCTTTCCCTTTCCTTCCTCTTCTTTCCTTCTCAATCTCTTCTGTATTTGTCAAAGTTCATGACATAAAAGATCAATGCCCTTTTGATCAGAGTTCACAGGGATTGGTTAATGGGAAGAGATCCCTGGAGAAATAGTCCAGAAAAAAATTTGTTGCAAACAAACAAAAAAATACCAGCACACTGTATGTATTAAACTGAGATTGGTTTTCTACAGGATGATTTGTCTTCATCAACATTAGTAATTTGTATTGAGCTTTGGTATGACATGACTTTTACTTATTGGAAGGCATAGATTTGATTGTACAGGATCAGACTGATCCCACATCAGTGCACATGGCTTGTTGTCAGGAAAGGCTCTATTCAAGAATAAGAAAAGTCCTGGGTGCCTTGAATAGGAGAGGAGTACTTAGACACACAGATGGGGAAAATCTCAATATAAGGGTGAGGGGGGAGCTCCTGTGAGGGATAGTTTCAAAGCGGTCCTTTGTTAAGTCTATGCCTGGAGGTGACAGCGGGTACATTTGGAGCTGCAGGCTGTCTGGCCTTCTGGGTGAGCTTTGACTCAGCCTCCGTGGCCGGGCACACCTGACTGATGGGGACCCCGCCCGGGGCTCTCTGAACTCTGAACACACAGCCTGCCCTCCCTGCCACAGTCCCTCCCCCTTTTCCCTTTTGTCGCCTTCTGTTTACAGAGCTGGAATTATCAGAGCAATTAGAGTTGACCTTTTAATTTATTTAATTAACGGAGAGGGGCCAGGCAGCCCCAGAGAAGGCAGAAGCCTTTTTAAAACACCCACAACCCCCAGTCTTGCTTTATTTTACTAGGACGGATGTGCTGGGATACAAAATACCCTAATAACCTCAAAATAACCTCAACTATAAACAGCTAAAATAGTTAACATTTAAGAAACAATTACCATGCACCAGGAATGTGCTTAGTGCTTGATATGTACTAGCCATTGTAATTAGATGGAGGAGGAGAAGGAAGAGCAGATACCTCACCGTCGTGTGTCATACAAAGAGATGAAGACAATGGCACGATAAGGAAACCGTCCTGCTTGGATATTATTGTATGCGGTGCAATGCCTGGAACTATAGTAGCCATAACTTAGGCACCATCTGTAGCCATGAGTGGATGATAGATGCGTCTCCCAAGCGGTTACGTTGTTCAGCAACAGCACCAACCCTGGAATCAGTTCCTCCATATTTATTCTTCTGTGTGATTAGTAAAACAATGACAATAAAACTATTCATTAAGCACCTTTCTTCAAATATTCTGTAACTTGCATCCAAAAATCATCCTACTGGATGTCTTGAATCATTGCCGTCTCTTACCTTGTTTATTGCAACAGCCTCCTAATTGGTTGCTGCCTCAGGGTCCTTCCTACTGTTTGTCTGCTTTGAGTGCTGTTCCAAGATTTTTCCATAGCTCAGTCCCTCACGTAATTCAGTTGTTTTCTCAAATGTCATCTCCTCAGAAAGTTCCTCCTTATCCAGAATAGGTCCCTCTCATTTCTCTAATTGCTGCTAAACCCCTTACCTTACCCTGCTTTGATTTTCTTTGTACACTTGTCACTGCGTGTCCTTATGTTTGTCTCCAGTGTCTGCTCTATTAGAATGTAAGTCTCATTTGGGCATGAGCTTCACCTGCCAAACATTTAATAGGCATTCAGTACATCTGCTAAATGAACTAGTAGTGTAAATACAATGAAGAGTCAGTTTGTTTTTGGTGGTTGTATTTTCTCTTCATGAAGGCTAAATCCTCTTGTGTGCTTCCATAGCAATCAGTGACAAGGAAGTAGTATCAGGTGTCACGTTAAGTAATAAGCCTTCTTATGATTGTTAGCTTTACTGTTGTCTTAAAAGCAAAAATGTTTATAAATCATTGATTCTCCTCTTTGCTCTGAAGTTTCCTGCCATTGCTAAATATAACCTTGGGAATTTTTTTTATCCAGTGTATAAATTATATCAGATTAACTTAGATGAAGATCCTGTGGTATCTTGACGTCTCTCAGTTCTGTGTCTCTGTTTTGTTGGAATATTACTCTTTAGGTACATAAATAATATGTATCTTAAACCAAAGTTATGCTATCAGTAAAATCCTAAAGCATTACTGTTAATGTCCAGAATATGATGAAGATATCTGCTTTTGCCACTACTCTTTACTTTAAAATAGTCATAGACTCACAAGAAATTGCAAAAATAATAGAGTCCAGCTTCTCCCATGGTGACACCTTGTATAACTGTAGTAAAATATCAAGACCAAGAAACTGACGTTCATGCAATACTGTAAACTAGGCTACAAACTTTATTCAGTTTTCACCAGTTTTAACATGCCCTCTTTGTTTTCAAATTTCTAGCCAATGTAATTAGACCTGATAAATAGTAATAACACTATTGGAAAAGAAAAAAACATATCATTGTTTGGAAATGATATATTTTTCTTTTCAGAAAAATCCAAAGTAAATGGTTGAAAACTATTAATTTGGAAGCTGTTAGGCTGTGGTGATTAAGAACATATACTCTGCAGCCCCGCTGTGTTTGGATCTCAGCTCCACTGCAAACTAGCTGTCACCCTTTTAGCAAACTACTTAACCTTTCTGTAAAGGTTCTCTTCATCCGTAGAATAGGAATATTCTAGTAGCTACCTCACTGAATTGTTGTGAGGATTAAAGAAAATAATATATGTAAAGCATTTAGAACTATACTCAACATATAATAGGTTAAATTATATGAAATAGCTGTTTCTGTAGATCAGAATGGCTAGGTATTGGCAACGTCACATAGTTTGACCTAAAAGTAATGTATAAATGTTTTCTCTTATTAGTGTTATTACCACCATTAAGAGAAGTCAGTAAGGGCAACTAGTCAAAAATTAGATATTAAAAAAATCAGGGGCTTCCCTGGTGGCGCAGTGGTTGAGAGTCCGCCTGCCAATGCAGGGGACACAGGTTCGTGCCCCAGCCCGGGAGGATCCCATATGCCATGGAGCGGCTGGGCCCGTGAGCCATGGCCGCTGGGCCTGCGCGTCCAGAACCTGTGCTCCGCAATGGGAGAGGCCACAGCAGTGAGAGGCCTGCGTACCGCAAAAAAAAAAGAAAAAAAAAATCACAGGATATCAACTTCTAACATCACAGTGTGAAGAGCTCCACTGACCCTCTCCCCAGTGAAACTGATAAAATTATTATTATTTTTTAAATGTAGTTTCTAGAAATGGTCATAAGGGCAAGGGACAAATGTAGAAACATCTATTCAAGAAAATCTACAAAAACTCTGTAAGAAAGGTGAGAGTCTGTGGAATTTGAATCAAGATTGCTCCTTCCTCCTCCCTCCCAGCTTAACAAGGTAGAGACTCCGTTTGAGACCCCTCAGCCTAGAACAGGGCTCCTTATGTCTCTACCTCCCCGGTGAAGGGCTTTCTTCCTGTGAGAGAGCATCAGCGTTTCTCATCCTGCCTCAACTACCTGTTGCTGAGTCTCAGCTCCAGCAACTACAGTAGAGAGGTGGAGGCTCCCTTCTTCCACCATCCTCCACTTGTGGATGGGACGCTCTACCTTGGATTCAGCACATGAAGAATACTGGGGTCCTGACCACCTTTGCTTCAACTCATGAGGCAGTGGTTCCAGGCCAAGAGAGGCAAGCTGAGAGGACCTCAGGCTTCTGCCCTGCCCCCCACCCCACAGCACAGAGCTCAGCTCCTAGAGGAGCAGGTGGGGTGTGACACTCAGAGAAACTTGCCTTTGTCCCCACCCACAGCTCCAGAGCCCTGGCTCAAAGATTTTTGCCTGGGCGGGGGAGGGGGGGGTCCTCCTGAGGTTAGAACAAGTATCAGACACTGGCCTCAAAAACCATTCCTTCAAAGGAGGCAGATTTGATTGCACTCACTTGTAGAACAACTTATGCCTCAGAACATTATTGAAAACAATAGAGCAGTTAGTTGGCAGTCCGTGGAGTTTAACAGCTGGACGTGTTCAGGGAAAGAAAGGAAGAGAGCTCTACCAAAACCACTGTCACCCCTGGTGACTGTGAACATATCCAAAGAGCAACACTGGAGGCTTAACATTCTGGAGGAGAAATACACTTCACTAAAATAATCCAGCCAGTCAATAAACAAATAAACAAGCAAATAACAGCTAGAAGCTCCATAGTTGGGGGAACCAATACCCAGAGTTGTTACAATATATGTCCAGTTTCCAGAAGAAAATTATGAGGCATGAAAAGAAACAGGAAAGTATGAGCCAAACACTGGAGGTGGGTGTGTGTGTGTGGGGGGGGGAAGCAGGCAACAGAAACGGCTTCTGAGAGTGACCAGATGTCAGATGTATCAGGAAGAGTCTCAAAGTAGCTATAAGGAATATATTCACAGAACTAATGGAAACCGTGATTAAATGAGTAAAGGAAAGCATGATGAAAATGTTGCGTAGAGAATGTCAACAAACAGACGTTATAGACAGAACCAAATGGAAACTCTGAAGTTAAAGAGTGTAATAATTTACATTTAAAAACTTACTAGAGAAACTCAACAGTAGATCTGAACTGGCAGGAGAAGGAATAAGCAAACTTGAAAATCTATTGATAGGGTTGTACAAGCTGAAGAACAGAGAGAATAAAGAAAGAAAATGAAGAGAGCTGAGAAATGTCGGACACAATGAAACACACCAACATATGCATGATGGTAATACCAGAGAGAAGGAGAGAGGGAGATAGGGGCAGAAAAAGTATTTGAGGAAACAGTGGCTGAGAACACCCCAAATTTATTGAGAAACAGTAACCTATCCAGCCAGCATGCTCAGTGAACTCAAAGTAGGATAATTGCAAAGAAACCCATTATATCTTTATAAACAGATACATCATAGTAAAAATGCTGAAAGACAAAGACCGGGAGAAAATCTTGAAAGCAGCCAGAAAGAAAAATGGCTCATTACTTGCCAGGAAACCCAGATAAGATGAGCAATTGACTTCTCAACAGAAACAGTAGAGGCCAGAAAGCAGTGAGATCACATGTTCACACTGCTCAGAGGAAAACACAAAAACCAACCCTGCCAACCAAGAATCCTGTGTCCCACGAAACTGGCTCTCAAACATGCAGGCGAGGTAAAGACTTTCCCAGGTAAGAACTGAGAGAATGTGTCACTAGTGGATCCTCACGAGAAACACCGAAGGAGATTCCTCCAGCCCAAAGCAAAGCAAATGACTAGGTGAGTTGAATCCACATGAAAAAGCAAAGAACACTGGTAAAGATCCATCAGAGAAGTAAGGTCACAGGGCAAACCTCAATCCCAGAAGTTGGAGAGACAGGTGAATACAGAGAATCATAGCTGAGATCAGCCTCCTAAAACAGAAGCCACTGACCCACTAATTCACAGGAACATTTAAATCGTAATTCTGATGAATTGCCGGAGGCTAAGTGTAGACTACCTGAGACTTAAAACTCCTGGATGCCCAGTCTTGGGAGGACTCCCACAATTTTGTGAGTTTTATCTCCTGGAACCCCACAAGATTCTTACTGTAAAAAGGCGGGGGGGTGGGGGTGGGATCCTTCTTGTCCTAGGCAGGGAAAAGGAAAGTAACCATTTTGAAAAATATACCCAGAGCATTCTTCATACAAAGGCCAGCCCTCCCTGGGAAACTAACTCACCAGAGGCTTATCTGACCTGAGAGCAGGGCAGCTGGCCAGCTTTAGCCCCATCTAGCCTTCCTGTCTCATCTAAGGGAAGGAAAATTGGCCAAGATGTGCTTCTGAAGGTCTCTTCATAATCAAATTTAACTGATTAAATCTGTTTTTTAGGCCCACTAAAAAACTGAGATTTAATCATAAGATTATAGAATGTTTTCCCTCCCAAACACCTTACCACCAGGTCAATAGGGCTCCAGTATAATAATAGTGGATGGCAACTGATAGGGCTTCAGGACACAGACTCTATTTAAGGAGGAGTTCTTAGGGAAACCCAGAGAAAACAGGGGAGGAAGATAAACCAACAACAAGGGAACTGAAGTTTCTGGCACCTGCAGCTACAGCAAACATTAAACACAGCCCAGCTTTTGGCCAAACTAACATAAAACCTCACACTAAATGCCTACTTACATCAGTTTCTATTACCCCATACATCATGCCTGGTTCTCAAAAAAAAAAAAAAAAAATTACAAGGCACAGCAACAGACCAGAAAAATCAGGGTCAGAATGTGAATCAGGAATGACACAGATTCTGGAATTATCAGATAGGGAATTTAAAGTAACTATGATTGATATATTAAGGGCTCTAATGAAAAAAAAGACAACTTGCAACAGCAGATGGATAATATAAGCAGAGAGATAGAAACTCCAAGAAAGAATCAAAGGGAATAACAGGAAAAAAAAATTCTTAAAAAAAAAAAAAGTGTCTTTGATGGGCTCATTAGTAGTCTGGACATGGACAAAGAATAAATCAGTGAGCTTGAAAATACGTCAATAGAAACTTTCCAGACTGAAACGTCAGGAGAAAAAACAATGAAAAAGGTGGAACAGAATATTCAAGAACTATGGGACAATTACAAAAGATGTAAATATGCATAATAAGTATATGAGAAGGAGAAGAAAGAAAAGAAGAAATATTTGAAGTAATAACAGCTGAGAATTCTCCAAAATTAACTACAAACACCACACTAATCATCCAGGAAACTCTTAGAACACCAGTGAGGATAAATTATAGAAATCTGTTAGTAGGCAAATCATATTCAAACTGCAGAAAACCCAAAGACAGGGAGAAAATCTTGGAAAAAAGAAAGAGTAGGGAAAACACCATGCTTAGCAGGAAACTAGAATAAGAAATACATCAGATTTCTTGCTGAAAATCATGCAAGCAAGGAGAGAGTGGAGTGAAATATTTAAAGCATTAAATAAAAAACCCCACCAACCTAGAATTTTGTATCCAGTAAAAATTACCCTTGAAACCTGAAGGAGAACAAGTGAAGGAGAAAGACTTTCTCAGCCAAAAACTGAAGAATTTGTTGCCAGTAGACCTGCCTGGCAAGAAGTGTTAAAGGAAGCTCTTCAAAGAGAAGGAAAATGATACAGGTCAGAAACTCTGACCCACATAAGGAAAGGAAGAGCATTATAGATGCTCTGACCCACATAAGGGAAGGAAGAGCATTATAGAGGGGACAAAGTAACATGAAATACTTTACTTTTTGTACTCATAATGTAAAAAATCAGTATCTTAGAATAGTTACTGTGTAATTCCATTTTTACAAAGTTCAAAATATAGGCAACCTAAATTATGGTGTGTGGAGATGAACACATAGGTGGTAAATGTTCACTGTGGTGTGAAGACAGGTGATGACCCCAGGGGCCACCAGGCAGGAAAGTTTCCAAGGCCTCTGTATTTTGATCTGGGTGATAGTTTATATGAGTGTTTGTTTTTGTTCCATATATATGTGTATTAGTTCACAATATAAAAACTCTTTTAGATTGTTTTCTACATTTTCCTATATAATCAGCAGTAACCATATAGAAAACATCATGAAAAGAAATTCTCAAAACAACCTAATATTTGGAACAAATATAACAAGAAGTGTAGAAGACCTTGATGAGACAAACTAAAACTTTACAAACAAATATAAATAATACCTTGACCATGTGATCAGTCATACCTTCCTCCTGAATGGGAAAACTTGACATTGTGAGAACATCATTTCTCTCTAACTTGATTCACAGGTTAACTTAATGCAATTTCAGTCACATTCCTGGAAGATACATGTGGAATGTTGACAAAATAATACTCAAGTCCTAAAGATGATAAATAAACTAGAAACAGTAAGAAAGAAGTTGGAAGTAAAGTAATCACTGGTGTTCAGAGAGGGCGATGTAGGGGGACAAGCGCCTTCACTGGAGGGTTTCACCTGGACCCGGTGTGGGCGCCTGTGTGTGTGTGGGGGGGGGGGACCGTGAATGGGAAGCTTTCCCTGGGGAAGTGGTGGAGCCTAAACGAGTCCACAGTAAGCGTCCGGGAGAAGAGGAGGGGGAGTGGCGTGTGTGAAGGCCAGCAGAACTGGCGCCAGGGAACATGAGGATGAAACAGAGACACAGGAGAGGAGCTTGTGGTGACGCTGGTAAGGTAGGAAGGGAAACAGCCTGCCACACCTGTCAGGCAGTTTGAGGTTTGAACCAGGAAAGTGATACGAAAATAATGTTTCCAAAGAAGACAGTGATACAATATTAAATTATATAATTTATGATACAATATTAGTATGTCATAATTATGTTGTATATCATGACTATATGATTATACTGTGTATCATTATTACTTATGCAATCATTAATATTAAATAATATAATTTTAATGACATAATGATACAATATTTAATGATATGAAATTATAAAAACGGGGGCACAAAACAGCATGTACACAGTTTAACCTTAATTTTGAAAAAGAAAAACTGTATGTTTTTCTGTATGTATACATGCAGAAGCTGAGAAATTACTCCAAATTGTTACTCCAGTGGTTTTCTGGGTGGTAGGATGAAGGGTGCTTTTCATATTCTCCTTTATTTTCTAAATTCTCTAAAATGAATAGGTGTTACCATTTACTTAGGAAAAATATGTATTATTTCAGAAAAATAGATTCAGTTTTATCTTGGAACACTTAAATGAATATCTATATATATTAAAATGGGCTTATGACATGACATGGGAAATACCCATTAAATGGGATGGAGTCAGGCTAATGCTGGCTTTGTCCCTTGGAGATCTTCAGTGTACACTTTTCCTCTAAGGACCCTTAAGCTTCAGTGTTTTTTATTAAAACATAGTATTCAAACATAGGGATTTGGGGGAGAAACTGAAACCAGCTAGCCTTGGGCAATTGCTTCCAAAATTCTAATACATGTTCAGTTTCTTCATGCTTCATGTATTGAGCTGTAAAAATTCTGGTTTTCTTACCATAGGGTATCGTAGGGTGAATTAAATCTCATCCCTGTTTTATTTGACTGGGAGCAAAAACAAATCTTAAAAATTCAAAAGTACTTGATGCAACCATATAATGACTTTATATAAACTTAGAATCTCAGCTACTATATGCTTTTATTTTCAGTATTATCCACAGTACCGCAATTGTTTGGGTATATATGATTTGTCATATCTAGACATTTTTTTCTGTTCTATAGAAATTCATTAATAATAATAATATTCTGGTTTAAAATAAGTTTCAGTATAGCAGGGAACAAAAAAATCAAGCCACAGATAGATGGAAACATACCAGTAATGAGAATATTTTAGCAGATCCTATTTTCACTGTTTCTGAGAATCTAATCAGATGGTCTGATAGATGAATGCATTAAAGAAGGTTAAGGGGAACACCACCTCTTAAACTGAAATAGGAAAAGAAATAAAACTCCTTTCCCCTTTCCATGCTTGCTCATAGCTAAACCCTGGTTCCGGCAGAGAAAAAGTACCTTGTATCCTGCTTTCCTCCTTGCTGGACCAGGAGCTGGGGATAAGGTTCCTGTTTGGCTTATGCAATGGGCGGAGTTCCAGTCTCCCATTTCCCTCCCATTTCCCTCCCGGTGGTGGTAACGTACCCTACTGCTCCCAAGGCTGTGAAATAACAACAGTACAGATTACTTTGGAACAAGTCAGTACTACAAAGGAGAAACAAAACTGAAAACAAAACCCCACCTCTCCCAATTGTACACCAGTGTACAATGGTTTGACTTTCATTCATGTTAGCATCCAGGCATTTTTCACACTTTTTAGTTCAAAGCTCACGCAGGTTTACAGACCATGGTAATGTGTGTTTAGGGACCAAGACGTGATTTATTTGCCTACCACAAAATTGACTAAGTTATTGAACAAAATTGGCAAAAATGTCTTACTCTCAAAATACATGGTGATTTTTTTTTTTTGGTGGTACGCGGGCCTCTCACTGCTGTGGCCTCTGCCGCCGCGGAGCACAGGCTCCGGACGCGCAGGCTCAGCGGCCACGGCCCACGGGCCCAGCCGCTCTGCGGCATGCGGGACCCTCCCGGACCAGGGCACGAACCCGCGTCCCCTGCAACGGCAGGCGGACTCCCAACCACTGCGCCACCAGGGAAGCCCTACATGGTGATTTTGACTGCTTCAAGTAAACATCACTTAAGAGTATCAGTTTATCATTGCCAAGGGGGACCAGAGATTTAATAAGATCTTACAGCCATCTCTAAAAGGAGGTGCTTGATTCCAGTGATTAGATAGACAACAATGAATGAGAAAGAGGTGTGAATTGTGTCGCAGAACAGCGAAAAGTAAGACGAACCTCTTAACTTTGACATCTACCATCATGTCAAATGGACACGTCTAAAAATATTTGAATCTATAATTTATATGCAAAATGCTGTCTACAAATAAACACTAGTGAAATAAAAGATACTCCATAGAGTCATGTCATGTGGGACACAGGATTTCCGTTTTTCCCGTCTATTCACACCTTTCTCTTCTGTACTTGTTTCTGCTTCAATTGCGGGAAGACGCCTGACTGTGGTGCTGACGGCACAGCAGAGGAGGCGCATGTCAAGGCCGCCCTGCTTTGTGTCGTAATCTCATGTACCTGCATGTGCAGAGCCTTTCGCTTCTGAGAAGTTGCTTTTTCCTTCCAGAGCAGGCCTGCCACCCACGGCACTACCTGAGGATCCACCTTGCAGCTGTGGTTCCAGAGGAAGGCTGGGGGACCCTCGCTGTCTTGGTCCATAGCCCTCCCTCTGGCCCCCGTGTGGCTACCAGCCTGAGGGCTTGGCTTCTGATATTATGGGACATTTAGGCTCTCACTAACGTGGAACTTAAATTTCAGCAAGTGGTTTTCATGCGCACTTCAGTCTTCTGAAGGTCTGATAGTTCTCAAGCTATCGAATAAGAGGGCTATAAAACTAGGATGATGCCCCTTTTTACTTCCTGTCCCATAAACCTTGAAGTCAGCACCTGCATTCGTAATTCATCACTACTGCACATTCACTCAGCCCAAGACGCTGCATGTAGCAAACAAAGCGTGAGAGTAGGGCCAGAGATGCCAGCTACAAGAAGGGGGCCATGGGGGAGGGGGTTGTGGTCAAGTCCCTGAAAGCCTGGGTGCTGTTCAGTCATTAATTGTCCAGGTGGACTATTTCCAAAGGACTGAGCCTCAGTCAGTGATGGTTCTCTGACAGCCATACAGACTTCCTCTTGAAAAGTCCTTTTTCTCCCAAGAAATTGCTCAGCATTTCCTTGCTGGCAGTGCTAAGCTCTGATCAGACGCAGCTGACAGGAGCTGGGAAGGGGCCGAGACAGGACGTTGACCGTGGCCCCTGAAGCGGCCTTTCCCAGTGCTGGGCTTGGGTTCTGGACAGCTCTCCTCCTAAGTTTCCTCTGAGGACCGCTGTCTCCTGAAAGCCCTGGGAAAATTGTTTTCTGCTTCCATTTCCTTTCCTGGTTCAGCTGCTAAATCTGTGTGGTTATGTCTAATTTTTAAAAACATCACTAACGATGGTCTAGAGACTAAAGATGGTGTTTCATGTGAGGCATATTTCCAATGAGCAGAGAACGAAATGAGCTCTCTACCAGTGGAAACAGTATTTCTTTTGCCTTCTATGATTTACATTTCAAAACAACATTTGGGAGAAAGTTAACTCATAAACACTTTCTAAGTCTCTGCCTACATGATATATCACAATTTTTGTTTTCATCTTGCCCAATCTGATGGTTGAGGCTGAAATGGACTCTGTTAACTTGTCTTCCATATGCTCTTATTCACTGTTATTAAGGACTGTAATCTATGTGCTGAATTTTTTAGATCAATTATTTTAATCTTAATGCATGTTTAGGACTTCAAAGACCCTTTTCTTTTGATTTTCATTCATTTAAATAGTTTCCTGAACATCACAGCTTCCGTGCCTTCACTTTGATATATAATTACTATTCTGCAAGACCTCCCAGTACTTTTAATGTCATTTGACCTCAGGATTTTAATAGAATTAAATGCAAACAAGATGAGAAAACAAGGGTCATGGAGAAACTTTGTTACTGAGCATTCAAAGAAGTTTTAAATTCTTGGTCAAAGTGTGAGTCTGTGTTTAAGAAATCAAAAACATGCTGGGAGATGCCTTCAGGAACACCTATAGAAATTGTTTTGATTTTAGAATTCTAGCATGCATTTATATCATCTGGGACTGTAGTCATCCCTCAGTGTCCACAGTGGATGGGTTCCAGAACCCCTTCCCCAACCTACCCCTGACTGCACAGATACCAAAATCCAAGGATGCTCAAGCCCCTTATATAAAATGGTGTAATATATGCACATAACTTACACTAATCCTCGCTTATGCTTTAAATCATCTCTAGATCACTTATAATACTTAATACAATGTAAATGCTATGTAAATAGTTGCCAGTGTGTGGCAAATTCAAGTTTTGCTTTTTAGAACTTTATGAAATGTTTTTCTTCTGAATATTTTTGGTCCACAGTTGGTTGAATCTGTGGGTGCGGAATCAGCAGATATGAAGGGCTGACTGTATGGTATACTCTTTTCCTCTCATCCCCAATTCTTAAAACTCTGTGAAGCCATTTCTTTCCTTGCATCTTTATTATTATGAATCATGAGACCCATCTCCCAAGGTCAGAACCTTATTGAGAAACAATGTACGAAAAATTCAGATTTGTAACTTGTACATAAGTCGTGAGTCTGTTATCTTTGTTGGAAGTCCCAACAATTTTTTTCTATCTAGTTCTTGTTATTATCGCAGCTTTAAATTCTGGCTTTCCCTAATTGCTCTCTCCCCCAGTCTAAAAGGGTAGTGGTTCTGTAACCAAATAAAAGGAGAGGCACTGAACTCCCAAGGAGTCTTTGAATTCTGTGACTTTCCGATCAATAAGATGTCAGGGGTGATGATCAAAAATGGAAAAAATTAGGGCTTCCCTGGTGGCGCAGCGATTGAGAGTCCGCCTGCCGATGCAGGGGATACGGGTTCATGCCCCGGTCCGCGAAGATCCCACATGCCGTGGAGCGGCTGGGCCCGTGAGCCATGGCCGCTGAGCCTGTGCGTCCGGAGCCTGTGCTCCGCAGCGGGAGAGGCCACAACAGTGAGAGGCCCGCGTACCGCAAAAAAAAAAAAAAAAAAAGAATGGAAAAAATTAGAGGGTGTGGGGCAGTATGTCCAGATATGGTAATTTATAAACTAGTTATGATATCAAGCTTATGAATTACTGTATCTAGAAATATTAGAATTTCAATATTAATTTCATAGTAATTTCTTTACTATTTTTATAATCTGAATTTATGAAAATGAAAAAATCCAAACTCTCTGTCATCTTGTGAACTTGGTCTCTGAATTCTCCTTAGAAACTTTGACTGTTCAAATCATGTTTCATTATAGTAAATCATCATCATCAATAAAAAGGGAAAAAAAATCACCATCAGTATTAGAGAAACAAGGAATGCAGAGTCAGAGTTGGTGGCACTTAAATAAGTATCTTTATTGCAAGAGAGAAAGCAGGAATGAACCTGGCCAGGTTGCAGTGACCCAAGGCAGGAATGTTCTTGCAGGTTATTGCAGTTGACTCTGGAAAGCCGGGGCATTAAGCATGAGCAGCCATCCTGTAGACCTGTTTATCACAGGGAAAGTCTGAGAAGCCTGACTGCACGCAGTTTTCTCATTAATGAGATGCATGAGGTGACACTCATAAGTTGGTGAAGTGGCATTTGGGGGCTGAACAGGCTGTGATCTGCAAATAAAACATTTAAAAAGGCATGTTTTGAAGTAGCTAGAACTGGGCCCTTTGGTACTTATTATCCGTTTTGTTTTTCTTTTTACTATATTTAATAAAATATGTTGATGAGAATTCAGTATCACCTATAAAATAAAATGTTGAAGGAAAGTAAAATGCAAAACAATGAATGATTTGATGAGGAAGATCTTTCTAAAAGAGACTTGATATTTCTAGGCACTGCTCTTGGCTTTCCTCTTCAGACTTCTGTCCAAACCATAAGCATAAATGACTAGGCCACATGGAAATGGTTGTAAAAGTTGTTTTAAGTTAGCCGGTCACTCCAAGAGTCTTGGATGTTATGCTGGCTAATGAAGTTGGCCCTTGGAGAGTTTTTATTCAACCAACCTGAAGTTCTTTTTCTGAGAAATTCATATTACTTTTTAATACAATTGTCTTGGTTCGTACCCCAGGATTTATTTAAGTTATAATGGAATATTGCATTTTTAAGAAAGTTTCTTAGTTTATTAATTCCTTCATCAAATTTTGCTTGGTGTTGTTCTGTCAGAATAATTTAATTTTACACCATCTAATTTAGCCTATATAACATTTCTCCTGAAATTCAAATAGCTTGGCAAGCTGTTACAGGTAGTAAGAAAGAAAACCCTTTTATAGGAAGCATTAAAATGTTAAATTGTGGAGTGCAATCATTTTATCAGTCCTTGGAAGCATTCCATTACTAATTCTACTGTATCCTTAAAAGAAAAGTTATCTTTTACTAAAAGAGCCAGTCTTTTCTTAGTTTGCCCTCTTCCCCTGCATTCCCTAACACCCCTCCTTCCTTCCTGTCTCCTCCTATCCCAGGAAGTTCTTCCAGGATTGCTGACTGGAGTAACAGCAGGACCTGGTTTCTGAATAACCAAGAAAAAAGAAAAGAAAAAAAAAATCCCTTGTCAGTGGTAACAATACTCAGTGAATAATTCAGACATGATGAAAGAAAGTCTCATTCGACAAGATTGTACCTGTTTCACTGAACAGCTAGTGTGCAGTAAGGATGGCGTTCGCTAGGGGAATACAAGGAGTTCCGAAGTGGTTTGGTGACTCTGAAAGAGCCTCGAAGCCCAGGGAGCCTTCAGCAGCTTCCCTTCTGCTGTTCATTTGTTCCGCACAGAGCTTCTTACCCTACTGATTACATAGCACTTGGGCAATGTTTTATCTAGTGTCTGATAAGGCTTTGTTTTATAAAGTAGGTTTGCTTCTGTGGAAATAAACGAAAAGCAAAGGAGAGCAAACAGAGGCTATGGATTCGGAGCTCGCTCTAGAGAGGGAGCCTTGCTTTTGGCAGAGACTCAAAGGCAGGCCCAGGAGTGGGAGAACTTCACAGGGAAAGAAGAGAGGGCTTCCGGTGGGCCCTGATTGAGGCCATTGCCCAAGCAAGCTGAAGCAGTTCACGAGCCTGGTCCTGCGCTGGGAAGGGTGTGGGAGCCGTCGGTGACCAAGTCTCAGCCTCTCCAGGCCGATGGCGCAGAGGATGAGCGTGGCTTGTCTCCCCAGGCTTCTCATGTGGGTGGGAGCTCTGTTGTCGTCCATGGTCTCTCTGTGTATTCAGTCTCTCATTTTGTACTGAGGGATTTATCTAGCCATGTGTGAACTGAATATAGTTAAGTGGGAAATTTTAAATTGAGAAGGCTATTGGGATATTTTTTAAATTTACTTTTTAATTTGTATATAGTAAAATTCACTCTTTTTGAAGGACATAGAATCTGATCACCAACACCACAATCAAGATACAGAACGTCACCTCCCAGCGTCCTTGTGCCTTCGCTTTGCGGCCAGCCCCTTCCCTCACCCCTTGACCCCAAGCAACCACTCATCTATCTTCTGACCCTATGGTTTTGCCTTTTCCAAAATGTCATATGAATGGATATACACAGTATGGAGCTTTTTGATCTGGCTTTTTTCACATATCGTAAAGTGTATGACACATTCATATTGTTTTATGTGTATCAGTTGTTTATTCTCTTTAAAAAAAAATCTAAACTTTAGGCTTTATCCGCATTCCACCAGCTTTTGCTGATATCCTTTTCCCCACTCCAAATCCCATCCAGGGTCCCACATTGCATTTAGTCGTCATGTCTTCTCAGTCTCCTCCAATCTGTGATAACTTCTTGGTCTTTCCTTATTTTCTTGACCTTGGCACTTTTGAAGAGTACTGGTCCAAAGTTTTGTGGAATGTTCCTCCACGTTATGTTTGTTTCCTTGTGATTAGCCTGGGGTTGTGGATTTGGAGGAAAACCACAAGAGATGAAGTGCCCCTTCTGTGACATCATATCTGGGGCTACATGATATCAACATGCCTTATTCCTGATGATGGGGACCTTGATCACTTGGTGCAGGTGGTGCTTGACAAGTTTCTCCAAGGTACAGTTCCTAGCTTTTTTTCCTTCACTCTACTCCTGAAAGGTTTTTTCACATACTAACCAAATACGTGATGTTTTTCCACACCAGTCCTCCAATTCTCTGACACCAAAACGGTGTCCAGCAGTTCAGTTCGGGGAGCCGAGCTTCCGTGTCCTCTCTGGGTGCACCGCCTCCCAGCACTTGCACGTGTTCACCAACCTGGAAGATCTACAAAACCCTCAGTTTAGGGTTTTATGCATGTTTCATAACACAAGCACGATTGAGTAAATCCTTGGTCATCAGTGATTAACTCAATCCCCAAACCCCTTCCCTCCCCAGAGACTGGGGGAATGGAACTGAACGTTGCAAGTTTCGGATCAAGGCTTGGTCTCTTTGCAACCAGCCCCCATCTCTGAAGCTCTATAGGAGGCCACCAACAATCCCATCTTTAGAACAAAAGACACTCCTACCATCCTTATCACTCAGGAAATCCCAAGTGTTTCAGGAACTCTTTTGCCAGGACCCCAGACAGAGACCAGATGTGTATTTGCTATTGGATTCCGGTTCCTTAGAAGTAAGCCAGTCACTCTGTACAGCCCACACTCGGGAGGGGAATTAAACTCCACCTCCTGAGCGAAGAGTATCAAATAATGTGTGGGCTTGTGTTAAAACCACCACAGTAATCCGTTGATATTCTGGGGGAGATACTTTGAAGCCACACAAATACCTGTTTCTCCTTAAATTTTTTCACCAGGGTATCTTGCTTGTAGCAGTTATTGTGCTGAAGTTCTGTTTCCTTCATTCCTTCTACATTTATTATTTGGAATTCTTCTGTAACAAAGATTTGTCCCTTCTCCCCATGTTTGTTTGTTTGTTTTTTTCTGGTTATATGCCATCTTTTTTTTAAAATATCTTTATTGGAGTATAATTGCTTTACAATGTTGTGTTAGTTTCTGCTGTACAACAAAGTGAATCAGCTATACGTATACATATATCCCCATATCCCCTCCCTCTTGAGCCTCCCTCCCACCCTCCCTGTCCCACCCCTCTAGGTGGTCACAAAGCACCGAGCTGATCTCCCTGTGCTATGCGGCTGCTTCCCACTAGCTATCTATTTTACATTTGGTAGTGTGTATATGTCGGTACTATTATCCAGTCATTTATTATATCATTATGGACATGGGTGTTTATGTCATTTCTTGGGTTATAATCTATTTTTAATTTGTAGCTTAGGTTGTTCCAACTTTGGCCTTGGGAGCTTTTTCAGGTTGGCTTCTGTGTATTGCTTTAATTTTTTTGCTTAGCACTTCCTTCCTCCCTGGCACCATGAGATACTCCAGGCTCATTTTGTATACTACCTGCACTGGCCCCAGAATCAGCCATTTCTTAAAAGATCCCTGGTTTCTTTTATTGGAAATGGGATTAGAAAGATCTGGGTACTGGGTATGCTTGTTGCTGCTAGATTGTCACACTTCTAGGCCTCTCAGTGGACAGAGCTAGGAAATCAACACAAATATTCTAACCCATATATACACCAAGTCTATATTCCTGTATCTGTCTGTCTGTATACATTCTAAAACAAGCATGGGGCTTCCCTGGTGGCACAGTGGTTAAGAATCCGCCTGCTAATGCAGGGGACATGGGTTCGAGCCCTGGTCCGGGAAGATCCCACATGCCATGGAGCAACTAGAGTGCCTGCGCTCTAGAGCCTGTGTGCCACAACTACTGAACCCGTGCACCTAGAGCCCGTGCTCCGCAACAAGAGAAGCCACCGCAATGAGAAGCCCGTGCACCACAACAAAGAGTAGCCCCTGCTCACCACAACTAGAGAAAGCCCACTTGCAGCAAAGAAAACCTAATGCTGCCAAAAATTAATTAATTAATTAATTAATTTTTTTTTAAAAACCCAGTAATTCTAAAAAAATAATAATAATAAAATAAGTATGAGTTCACGCAGGCATCTCTGACCGTAATCCAGGACTGTGGGTTCATGCAATTTTCTTCCATTCCTTATTTGTAATCTCTCTCTTTCTCTAACAGTGAGAAACCTAACTTCCATTACCTACAGTTTACTTACTTATTTAACCCCAGTGTATACGTATGCTAGTTTCAGAATTAACTCATGTCCCTGTGAGAAACAAATTCACCAACTGAGCACCGTTGATGTATGGCTCCCTTACCTTTAGCCTTGAAATAACAGTCAAAACACTGTTTTCCGGGCCTCCCTGGTGGCGCAGTGGTTAAGAGCCCGCCTGCCAATGCAGGGGACACGGGTTCGTGCCCCAGTCCAGGAAGATCCCACATGTCACGGAGTGGCTGGGTCCGTGAGCCATGGCTGCTGAGCCTGCGCATCCGGAGCCTGTGCTCCGCAACAGGAGAGGCCACAACAGTGAGAGGCCCGCGTACCACAAAAAAAAAAAAAAAAAAACACTGTTTTCCAAGGCTAGTTAGGGTGCCTTCTTTTTCCTCACGCCCTTCAGTGAGGTTACGTCACACATTTGTACTTCATTCATCAGTCATTCATTTATCACAGTCTGAACCCTGTGCTGGGATCTTCCAGTATCCTGGCTGATTTTTTTTTTTTTTTTTTTTTTTTTTTTTGGCTGCGTTGGGTCTTTGTTGCTGTGCACGGGCTTTCTCTAGTCACAGAGAGCAGGGGCTACTCTTTGTTGCAGTGCACGGGCTTCTCATTGCAGTGGCTTCTCTTTGTTGCAGGCTCTAGACACGCAGGCTTCAGTAGTTGTGGCACGTGGGCTCAGTGGTTGTGGCTTGCGGGCTCTAGAGCACAGGCTCAGTAGTTGTGGCACATGGGCTTAGTTGCTCCACAGCATGTGGGATCTTCCTGGACCAGGGCTCGAACCCGTGTCCCCTGCATTGGCAGGTAGGTGGATTCTCAACCACTTCCCCACCAGGGAAGTCCCCAGATTTTTGTTTGTTTCTTTTTGGTTTGCAAACGGTGAGCCTTTCTGTGGGAGCCACAGAAGCACAGAGCAGTGTATCCACCACCGTAGTACCTACAGCACAGGTCCCCGTGTGATCCCTTTGTGCTCAACCCTTCCCTCCAACCCCTGGCAACCACTAGAGCTCTTTCTGACCCCACAGTTTTGCCATTTTCAGTATGTCATGTAAATGGGATCTTTAGGTCTTGCCTAGCAAAATGCATTTAAAATTTATTCATGCTGTTACGTGAATCAACAGTTCATTCCTTTTAATGCTGAGGCATCTTCCATTGTCTGAATGTATCACAATTTGTTTATCCATTCAACTGTTGAAGGACGTTTTGGTTGTTGGGGTGATTATGAATAAAGCTGATATATACATTGTCTATATACATATATATATATATACCTAATCTTTTGTAAATATACATTTTCAGTTCCCTTGGGTAGATACCTAGGAGTAGGTCAGCTATTACATGTTTAATTTTTATGTAAGTGTTTGCAAAATGTTTGTTTACCTAGAACATAGAGTGAACAGCACCTTTCCTTTGTGAGCATTTTGATTGCCCAATTATATATGGCTTTTTAAAGTTGACTGATTTTTCCCCCCTTAATTTCTTAGAAAAATTCAGTATCTATTCTATTGATCAAGTACATTTTTCTTTCGGTCCATACTTAGTGATCTATTTAATTATGTGGTGGCACCTCTTCTAAACAAACAAATTCACGTGTCATTTCATCTTTTCTTGCTTAAAAAAAATAGGCCTAGTCTTTGTACAGGGTTGATGGGGAAGAACAAAAAAAAGACAAAGAGAGACAGGAGGCGGCAAAGGCCGAAGGGCATCTAGGATGCTGGGGAGAGTGGGGGGAACTCAGGAAGCCTCGGGAGTGTTGGCGACACCAGCCTGATCGCGGTACAAACACACAGTACTGCAGGGGCCAGGTGACACTTGGAAGTGGAGACAAAAAAGTCATGAAGTTACACGCCACTGGAACACCGAGGTTGGATAACCTGAAAATTGATTAAAAAATCACAAGAGTAATATTTAAGAACAAATATGAAGTTTTTGTATTTGCTTTGATTTTTAAATAGCAGAATGTGGAGCTTTTCACTTCTGGCTCAGTGGTTTAAATCCAGCCCTAGGCAGGAATAAGCAAATATTGTTTCCATATGACAAGTCTTTAGCTACTATTTGAAATGCTTTCTTTGTAGTGAAACTATAGTCACAAAACATCAGCACAGGACTGTGTATCTGAATATATCTTTGTGGGGTTGTGTTATTTTTAACCACAACTTGGCCATGAATTGTTTAAAGAAATTGAAAATATTTTTGCATTGAATAGTTTAGGAATGAACACATAATAGTCTGCTAATTCTGTTTCGGGGAATATGTTTCTGCTGTTAAAATATAAAATGTTCCTCAAACAATCCTTTAATCACCTTAGATATGTGGCTTCTAGTGGATGTGGGACTGCCTTCTACGGGATGTTTGTGGGGCATTTCTGGTCCCAAGGATGGCAGCCAGTCCCAGAGAGGGAAGGGGCCAGGCAAGACTGCCTGCGGTGCTCGGGGTGGCCCAGCATGAGGAAGAATGGCTCTGTGCCCGCACGTGTCTTTCCCACGCCTCCCTGGATGTTTACATGGGTTTAAAAAAAAAAAAAAAAGGGCTTCTCTGGTGGCGCAGTGGCTGAGAGTCCGCCTGCCGATGCAGGGGACACGGGTTCATGCCCCGGTCCGGGAAGATCCCACATGCCGCAGAGCAGCTAGGCCCGTGAGCCATGGCCGCTGAGCCTGCGCATCCGGAGCCTGTGCTCTGCAACGGGAGAGGCCACAACGGTGAGAGGCCCGCGTACCACAAAAAAAAAAAAAAAAAAAAAAAAAAAAAAAAGAACATTATGATCTGAGCCTAGTACTCCATTTTTTAAATAAACACGTAGTATTTTTGCAGGGTTTTAACGTACACTGAAATTTTCCACAAATGCAATTACTGAGTAAATTGAGAGGAAATAGTACTTTGTTTTGTTGGGAACTTTACCAAGAGCTGTTCACCATTTCGGCAATGCCCTCATGGTATCTGAGCTGCTCGTAGGGCACGCCTGTATCAGTCTTCACTTGTAGCCACGGCATGCGAATATATAACAGAGGGAATTGGGGATTCATTGCAAGAGACTTAGAACCAAATGTTTTTTAATTAGTAGAGGAACATTAAATGTGAAGCTATCACACTTTAATAATACAAGTTTTTTTAAATGTCATTTATTGTCATCCTCTCTATATTCTTTATTTTTGTAATGTGACCCTATGAAATATAATATAAAATTACATATTTAATTATTGATTTGGAGGGTTGCCTGCTGCCTTTTAGTCTTATTCTGATCCTAGCCCCAGTGTTCTACAACCTGTGTTACAGCCTCTTGGTTCTTTCCCTCTTAAGTTTCAGAGACCGGGTCTATCACTTGGCATGTGATGGCGATCTGAGATACAAGGTGTATTTCCGGGATCCTTTGTCAGTACCCTGTCCCCTGTCGAGGTAGCACGTTATTTTGATACAACATTTAAAAATAACCCTCAGGGCTTCCCTGGTGGCGCAGTGGTTGAGAGTCCGCCTGCCGATGCAGGAGACACAGGTTCGTGCCCGGGTCTGGGAAGATCCCACATGCCGCGGAGCAGCTGGGCCCGTGAGCCATGGCCGCTGAGCCTGCACGTCTGGAGCCTGTGCTCCGCAATGGGAGAGGCCACAACAGTGAGAGGCCGGTGTACCGCAAAAAAAAAAAACCCAAATAAAAATAACCCTCATTATTCCTAAGAATATCATATATTTTTTTCTTCACTTTAATCATGTATAATTTGCCTTGAAACTTTCTTTCAATAAATATTATTTCCTCTTTCTCTTATCATTTACCAGTAAGCCATCTGTTACTATTTAGCCTAAGTTGTGTAATAGTTTAAATTTTTTATTGAGGTATAACTTATATATAGTAAAGTACCCAGTTCTTAAATATACAACTCAATGAATTTTTCCAACATTTTATTATGAACATTTTCAAACGTAGAAAATATAAAAAGTGAACAAACACCCTGTTACCCACCGCTAGTTTCTACAGTTAATGTCTTGCTGTATTTGCTTCATCGTGTGTCTCTCCATTGACCCATCCCTCTCTTTTCCCACCAGTCCATCTTATTGCTTGATGCTTTACAAAGTAAGTTGCACACATCAGTGCACTTACCCCTAAACACTTCACCGTGTATATCATTAAGTAGACTTCAATATTCCTTTACTTTCTTTATGTAAAACTTGCATACAATGAACTACATAAATTGTAAGTGTACCACGTGATTCCTTTTTACAAATGCATATGTCTTTGTGCAAGCCCGGACACGACGGAAAATCACCATCACCCTGAACAGTTCCCTGGTGACCCTCCCCAGTCAAACCTGACCTCCACCCTTAGAGGAAACCACTCTTCTGGGTTTTTTTTTGTGACATAGATTAGTTTAACCCTGGTCTAGGATTCATGGGTGACCTTGGAAACCTTCAAGGGGGACCATGGGGCCAAAACTATTTTTGTAAAACTACATAGGTCTTATTTGCCCTTTTCCATTTCATTCTCTTAGGAGTCTGCTGGGATTTTTCCAGTTATACATTAACTTTTTGCATTGTAGTGTTACTGCTGCTCGGTTTCATATTTCAGTGAGGATGATGAGCTAGGAAGGAAAGAATAAATACTTTAAAACATGTTTTAAGGCAGTGTTATTCTCAATCCTACTGGACAAAATCACCCTCCCCCTTTTTTTTTCTTTTAAACATCTTTACTAGAGTATAATTGCTTTACAATTGTGTGTTAGTTTCTGCTTTATAACAAAGTGAATCAGTTATACATATACATATGTCCCCATATCTCTTCCCTCTTGCATCTCCCTCCCTCCCACCCTCCCTATCGCGCCCCTCTAGGTGGTCACAAAGCACCGAGCTGATCTCCCTGTGCTATGCGACTGCTTCCCACTAGCTATCTATTTTATGTTTCGTAGTGTGTATATGTCCATGCCACTCTCTCACTTCGTCCCAGCTTACCCTTGCCCCTCCCCGTATCCTCAAGTCCATTCTCTAGTAGGTCTGTGTCTTTATTCCCGTCTCGCCCCTAGGTTCTTCATGACCTTTTTTTTTTTTTTTTTTAGATTCCATATATATGTGTTAGCATACGGAATTTTTTTTCTCTTTCTGACTTACTTCACTCTGTATGACCGACTCTAGTTCCATCCATCTCACTACAAATAACTCAGTTTCATTTCTTTTTATGGCTGAATAATATTCCACTGTATATATGTGCCACATCTTCTTTATCCATTCATCAGTTGATGGCCACTTAGGTTGCTTCCATGTCCTGGCTATTGTAAATAGAGCTGCAACGAACATTTTGGTACATGACTCTTTTTGAATTATGGTTTTCTCAGGGTATATGCCTAGTAGTGGGATTGCTGGGTCATATGGTAGTTCTATTTTTAGTTTTTGAAGGAACCTCCATACTGTTCTCTATAGTGGCTGTATCAATTTACATTCTACCCTCCCCTTTTATTACAACAAATATTTAATCATGCCCCCTTACTCTTCTGCAATGAAATTCATAGATTAAAAAACCAGCCTACACATATAATTTCAGAAAATCAATATAATGCCCTAGTGCTGCTATAAAGGAGAAATAAAAGAAAGTAATTCATAATGAATATGTATTTTAATATGAAAATTGAATGTAGAAGTGGCTATTTAGAGTCCAGCTGTCTTCTATTAAGTCAGATATTAAAGAGATTTTCAAAGATATGAAAACTGCCATTCTTTTGACTTTTTTTTGTTTTTGGAAAATACTATTTTTCATAAAATATGTTATATATGTTAATATGTAAGGCTTGCTATTATCATTTTTAATGAATTAATGAATATTTTAAGTGTCTTGGTTTAAAATTTAATATGAGAAATAGAACTTGCTATAATCAACATAAATCAAGAGCTTTTGGGGCTTCTCAATAATTATAGTTTTAAGATTGTATGAGGTTACTGAGACTAAAATCCTTGAGAGCCACAGGTTTAGCCTGTACTAGAACTTCATATAAGTGGAATCATACAGAAGGTGTATTTTTTTGTCTAAGGTTTATTTTACTCAAAATAATGGTTTTGAGATTCATCCATGTTGTTTGGTTTAGCGGTAGTTTGTTCCTTTTTATTGATAAATAATAGTCCATCATATGAGTATACCACAGTCAGTGAGTTTTTTAATATATATGTACCCGTCTGGATGGGGATACAAAATATTTCCATCATTACTGCCCCGCTAAAGGTAACTGTGATTCCGACATCTACAAATCTTATGTAAACAGTCCGTTAAGAGTACCCACTTTTATGCCCAGCTGCTTTCACACAACATTATGCCTGTGAGAGTCTACTGTGTCGTGTGATAGCAATTTGTTCTTTTTCTTCACTTCTAGCACCAGTTCTTGTTCTGGTGTCCACTTACACCTCTACTCTTCCATTTTCCTATATCGTCTGTGGAATGGCTTTTAAGCCTGTATTTCCACATCCAGACGTGTTGATTAATAAGAAGGTACAGGCATCTAACAACTTGATTATGCCTCCAGTGTAGTCAGGCTTAAGCATCTACGTATTGAAATGCATGTCTTTATAAACTGTTTTCTTTATTTCTCCTCTATATCGTGGATTTTTTGAAATTGTAAAGTGTGGTTATTTTATCTATGAATTTCACTTCAGAAGAGTGAAGTGGGCATTATCAAATATTTGTTGTTTAAAAGGGGCTTAGATCCCAAGGGGTTGAGAATACTTCTTGGCTCATGTTTTAAAGTCTTTATTTTCTTCTTAGCTCATCATTCTTGCTAAAATATAGAACCTAGTAGCAATAATGTTACAATGCAAAGAATTAATCATTTGTTTCATAAGAACATGTTTTTATTAAGTGTATCATTTACTAAAAAATGACATTTTTCCAAGAGATGACATTTCTGGCCAGTTGGCCAAGATTTGCAGTGATGGATAGAAACATCATGTTTAAGGATTGCGATCCTGAATTCTATGCAAGATTCTAATATTGATTTATAGAGGGCATTATTCCTGTTGTATATAATTATATTTATCTCCTTGGTATCTGATTTGCATTGGTTAATGTAAAATAAGCAAACTAGCTATTCATTTTTTTCTCAGTCTGAACATTTTCTAAATTCATGCCTCAGGAAGATCTTTTATTCCAAGAAAATAACCCAGCCACCATGAATTGCAGAGTGTATTATCTTATTTTTCACCTTGGGAAGTAGGTAGAATGGTAGCTACAGGTGAAGTCTCTGCTGAAGTCAGACTACCTTGATTTTAATCCTGGCTCTACTAGACAAGTCATTTCTCTGTCTGCCTCAGTTTTCTTATCCATTAAATGGGATAAATTATACCTACTTCGTAGCAATTTTACCTACTTAATAGGGTTATTGTAATTATTAAATGGAATAATAGAATGTGAAACATTTAGAATACTGTTTGACTTTTAGCAGTGATCAATAAAAAATAACTTTTGGTTATTATTAGTTTTTATTATGAATACTAATAAATGGTGAAATTAGGAATTGTGCTCCTCTAATGAATATTTTGGAGTTAGTTTTCTCAGTAGACAACAAATATAGATTAACCGGTTATGTGTAGACACTTGGGAATTAAAGATATGAATGAGGGATGATTGCTCCTCAGAGCAAGCTCATGCCACTGCCTTCACAATAACATACCCAAAGGTGGTTGTATCTAACGCTGCAGAAGACCACTAGCCATATGAGGGGGCACCTTGGGTTCCAGTTGCTGTTTGGATTTGGATTCCAGGATCCTATTACTAGTCTAAGTAGGAAAACCCAGAGCAGTGCAGGGATAGAAAGGAAGTAGAAACAGTGTGTATCCTTTTTGGGAAAGTCTGGATAGGATGGAATAAAGAGGTCCTTTCTTAAGGATGGGAGAAGAGGGGCCTGGACTGCACAGGCTGGCGGGATGGCTTGGGGAGACGATGTGGAGAGGAGGTTGGGGGGCTTGCCGGTGGACTCAGGGGACCAGTCGTAGCTGCAGATGGACACCTGGGTTTTCCGAGCCTGGCTTCGAGAAGCTGACCTGGGGTCTGGGTGGCAAAGGTTTAAGATTATTGCTGAGAATGAGAACAGCCCGGAAAGTTGTTTGAAAGAAAGTGCCGGGTGGTGCTGAGAGTCCTGGGATGGGAGACTGACGAGGGTGAGAATGAAGGCTTTTTCTCTTTTTTATTTTTCATGATTTTATTGCAATTACTTGTTTTAACACAAAATGAAATCCATACTTGCTAGCAGGTACTTAGTGCTTACTGTATGCAGACTCAGTTCTGGTCTACATACTTTACACGTACCAACTCATCTCAACGCCTGGCCAGCCAGAGAGGCAGGTAACGTCCGTCACTTGACTGAGATACGAGGTGACAGACCCAAGGCAACATGGGCACGAGGAGGAGCTAGGATCTGACCCGGGCACACTGAGCGCCGGCTTTCTGTTCTTAACTGTGCTGTGTTGCCTCATAAAATGAAACAAAACAAGGAAACAGACTTCAGAATTGTCTAGAGGCAACAAAACATAGAGCAAAAGGCAAAGTTATAGTTTTCCTCCTTTCAGGTCATTGATTGTCATGAATGACTTCTTACCAAACAAAGGAGAGGTGGTTTTTTTTTTTATTTTTTTTTGCTGTACGTGGGCCTCTCACTGTTGTGGCCTCTCCCGTGGCGGAGCACAGGCTCCGGACGCGCAGGCTCAGCGGCCATGGCTCACGGGCCCAGCCACTCTGCGGCATGTGGGATCTTCCCGGACCGGGGCACGAACCCGTGTCCCCTGCATGGGCAGGCGGACTCTCAACCACTGCGCCACCAGGGAAGCCCAGGAGAGGTGATTTTATTGAACACTTATTTTGAGCCAGTTACTAGTTTAAGTCGTTTGTGTTGCTTGCCCCCTTTTAATCCTCACAACCCTAAAAGGTGGGTATTCTGTGCCTAACTTGCCTGAGGTCACACAGCAAGGAAGAGCAGAAGGCCTGGAGCCATCTCAAGCTCTGGATGGCCATTCGGACTGTCACTGATGTCCCATTTATTCTTCGGGTTGGTTGTCAGTTTAACAACCGGCTTTTTAACTGCATTTACTGTTCTCTTTAAAACAGCTGTGAATGTAGTAGAAGCAAAAATTCCTCTCCTCTATCAGCTGTGTTTCAACTGGAAAACTGTAGCTTTGAAGGATTTGTAGCAGTACAGATTTACTCTACAGAAAGCAGAGGGTAGAGGCCCCTGAATTCAGGAGGACATTGTACTGGGCAAAGACAGTCGATTTAGCATGCTGATGATGTATTTCACTGTCACTCCTGAACCTTAAATTTCAAGGAAATAAATAAAAATCAATAACTTCGAAGACAGCATTTCATCAACTAGCAAGTCTTTATTATTAGACTCTCAGCACTTCTTGGCCCAGCAGCAGTTTTTGCGGCTGAGTCTAATAATTTGATTAGATCATGCAGGCATGTGCCATACATTTGGAATGTCTAGAGTTGCTTCTTGAAAGATCCAGTGCTACTGGAATTCTGGAGTGAATTATACACCTATTCTCACATGCTGACAGAGGTTTTCACACGATGCATTGCCTAGAGCCTAAAGCCCTAGCACACAGCTGTAGGAGTACCGAGAAATCGACTAGAAACAGTCACCAGTGCCTGCTCATCCCTTGCAGTCTGTTCTTCCCTCTTCTCTTCTACCGGCTCCATGACCCAAATTGTCCTTGTCTGCTTTTTCCACTCAGTTTTCCCTTCCCCCTCCCTTGGATCCTGTTTAGCTGGCAGAACTGCTGTGGGAATACAGGACAGAAGGAAGCCCTTTGTCAGGGGCCATACGTTCCTCATGGGTTTGTTATGTCATGACCACAACTTGTGTGTATGCTGAGTAACACCTGCAAAATGGTTACAGTAATATCGCTTTCTCTTGGTGCCCTAATGTGGTTTCCATTGAATTTTGAACAGTCCAGCTTTTTAAATGAAACTTTTTATTTTGAAATAATGGTAGTTTCACATGCACTTGTAAGAAATAATACAGGGAAATGCCATGTACCATTGACTCAGCTCCCACAGTGGTGAGATCTTGCAGAAGTGCACTGCAGTATCGCATCTAGGTTACTGACACTGATTAAAACAACACAACATCTCCCCCGTCTTGTTCAGATTTCCCGGTTTACTTGTTGTACTCATCCTGTGCGTGTGTCTGTGTCTTTAGACCCATGTAATTTTATCACGTGTAGGTTCATGTATCTCTACCACAGTCAGGATACAGAGTAGTCCCATCACCACGAGGGACCGTCCTGTTGCCCTTCTGTAGCTGCACTCACCTGCAGTGACTCTTACCGCATCACCCCGACCTCCACCCCCTTGACAACCACTAACCTGTTCTCCGTTTCTATGATTACGCCATTTCAAAAGGTTATATAAATAGAATCATACAGTATATAACCTTCAGATACTAGTTTTGAGATTGGACCTCAGCATAATTCCCTTGAACTCCATCCTAGCTGTTGTGTGTATCCATGGTTCACTCATTTTTATGGCTAAGTAATGTTCCATGGTATGGATGTACCGCAGTAAGTTTAATCATTCACCCACTGAAGGACATCTGGGTTATCTACAGCTATTGGCTATTACGAATAAAGCTGCTGTGAACATTTGTGTACAGGTTTTTGTGTGAATGCAAGCTTTCATTTCTCAGAGATAAATATCTGAGTACAATTGCTGCATTGTATGATAGCTTATGTTTAGTTTTACAAGAAATTGCCAAACTGCTTTACAGAATGGTTGTACTATTTCACTTTCCAACCAGCAGTGTATGAGTGATCCATTTCTCTGCATCCTCATCAGCATTTGGTGGTGTCACTATTTTTTATTTTAGCCATCCTAGGTCTGTAGTGATATCTCATTGTGGTTTTAACTTGCATTTCCCTGGTGGCTAATGATGTTGAACATATTTTCACCTGCTTATTTGCCATCTATATATTCCCTTCAAATATCTCTTCACAGCATTTGCCCATCTCCTAACTGAATTTTTGTTGTTGAGTTTTGAGACCTTTTATATATTCTAGGTACTAGTCCTTTGTTGGATATGTGGGTTGCAAATATTTTCTCCCAGTCTGTGTCTTGTCTTTTCAACCTCCTAACAAGCTTTTTTGCAGACAAAGGTTTTAAATTCTGATGAGTTCTCGTTTATCAGTTTTTCCTTTTATGAATCTTGCTATCAGAATCAAGTCTAAAAATGCTTTTTTGTTTTAATTCTAGTTTTTTTTTTTTCTTTTTCTTTGTGGTACGCGGGCCTCTCACTGTTGTAGCCTCTCCCGTTGCGGAGCACAGGCTCCGGACGCGCAGGCTCAGAGGCCATGGCTTACGGGCCCAGCCACTCTGCGGCACGTGGGATCCTCCTGGACCGGGGCACGAACATGTGTCCCCTGCATCGGCAGGCGGAGTCTCAACCACTGAGCCACCAGGGAAGCCCTAATTCTAGTTTTGAGGTGGGTTTTATTTTTTTGGCTGCACCTCAGCTTGCGGGATCTTGGTTCCCCAACTAGGGATTGAACCCAGGGCTCTGGCAGTGAAAGTACTGAGTCCTAACCACTGGACTGCCAGGGAATTCCCAAGTCTAAAAACTCTTCAACAAGCCCTAGGTCCCAAAGAATTTTTCCTGTATCTTTTTCTAATAGTTTTGTAGTTTTACATTTTATATTTAAGTCCATGATCATTTGAGTTAATTGCATCTAGATGTGAGGATTAGGTCAAGGTTGATTTTCTTTTTCCCTATGAATGTCCAGTTCTTAAAAACACTGTCCTTCCTCTATTCAGCTTTTGTGCCTTTGTCAAAAATCAGTTGTTCATATTTCTATATTTCTGGGTTCTCTTTTCTGTTTCATTCATCTGTGTGTCTGTCCATCTGCCAGTACCATATTGTCTTGATTACTGTAGCTTTATGGTAAGTCTTAACATACGGTAAATGATTTCTCTTATTTCAATGTTCTTTTTCAAAATTGGTTTAGCTATCCTAGTGCCATTGCCTTTCCATATAAATTTTATAATAATCTTGTCTGTGTATAGAAAGAATTTTGCTGGGATTTTGATAGGAGTTGCACTAACCCTATAGACCTGTTTGAGAGAACTGACATCTTTACTATGTTGAATCTTGCAGTCCTTGAACAGTATGTCTCTCCATCTCTTTAGGTCGTGTCTGATTTCTTTCATCAACATTTTGTAATTTCAGCATACAGAGTCTATATATGCTAAGTTTTTAGTTACTTATTTCATTTTGTTTGGAGTAAGTGTAAATGGTATTATGCTTTTTAATTGTCATTCCCGCATGTTTGTTAGTACGTGGAAATAAATTTTATTTATTTATGTTTTTGCATGTGTTTATCTTGTTTTTTTTAATTTTATTTTTGGATGCTTTGGGTCTTCATTGCGTGCAGGCTTTCTCTAGTTGTGGTGAGCAGGGGCTACTCTTCCTTGCGGTGCACGGGCTTCTCATTGTGGTGGCTTCTCGTTGTGGAGCACGGGCTCTAGACGTGCGGGCTTCAATAGTTGCAGCACGTGGGCTCAGTAGTTGTGGCGCATGGGCTTAGTTGCTCTGAGGCGTGTGGAATCTTCCCGGACCAGGGATCAAACCTGTGTCCCCTGCATTGGCAGGCGGACACTGCCCCACCAGGGAAGTCCCTGCATGTGTTTATCTTGTATTCTGTGACTTTACTCAACTCATTTATTGGTTCCAGGAGGTTTTTCTTTGTAGATTCCTTATGATTGTCTACATAGTCAATCATATCACCTGAAAATAGGACCGATTTTACTTCTTCCTTTCCAGTTTTTCCTTATTCTTTCCTTATGTGGTGGTTGGAATAGCCAGTACTATCTTGAATAAGAGTGGTGAGAGCAGATATCCTTGCCTTGTTCTGAACTTAGGGATAAAACGTTGGCTTCCATGCTTAACTCTGATGTTAGATGTAGGTTTGTTGTAAATATTCCTTATGAAGTTGAGCTAATTGCACTCTATGCTAACTCAGAGTTTTTGTCATGAACATTAGACTTTGTCAAATGCTTCTTCTGTATCAGTTGATATGATTGTATGATTTTTCTTCTTCAGCCTGTTTATATGATGGATTACATGGAATGATTTTCAAATGTTGAACCAGCTTTGCATACCTGGTATAAATCCTACTTGGTCATAGTGTATATAATTCTTTTTATCCATTGTTGGGCTCAATTTGCTAATATTTTATTGAGGATTTGTACATCTAAGTTTATGAGAGATATTTATCTGTAGTTTACGTGTTTGTGCCATCTTTGGTTTGGTATCAGGGTAATCTGACCTCATAAATTTAGTTTGGAAGTGTTCCCTTCTCTTCTCTCTTGATGAGATTACATAAAATTGGTGTTAATTACTCTTTAAGTGTTTGGTAAAATTCTCCAGCGAAATCACCTCATCTGGGAGCTTTCTATTTGGGAGCATTTTTTTTTATTTTTCAAATTTGATTTCTTTAATGATAGGACTATTCAGGTTATCTGTTTCATCTTGGTTGCATTTTGGCTGTTTGTAATTCAAAGAATTGGGCCATTTCATTTGCATTGTCAAATTTATGACACTGACAATTTTCAGAGGCTCTTTAATGCCATTTAGGCGTGCTCTGTTTATCTGGTGCCGTTGGGTTTCCCTCCAGTCCTCTGTTGCTCTTGAAGGGGGCAGAAGTTCCCACAGGCAGAAGTGCCTGGTGCCTCCAGGGAGGGAGGGCATCCTCAGGCTTGAGGGGAAGGACAGAGCTTCTGGTACTGGGCTCTTATTTTGGCTGGATCCCCCTGCCTGTGGGGAAGTAGAAAGCACGTCCCAGGTTAGTGACACCTGGCTGCCTAGTGACGTCTCAGGCCTGCAGAAACAGGCTTCCCGGCCCGGGCACTTGTAGAGAGATCCCCTTTGCCATGGCTGCGTGGCATCTCTTGGTGAGGAGAGGAGTCTCAGGCCAGTGGGGAAAGAAAACCCTTCTTCTGGCTGCTTATGTGTAGCGGACCCTGGATCGATGAGCCCCCTTGTCTGTGCTGCCAGGCTCACGTCTTGTTCAGTTCAGGTGAGGAAGGAGCCTGCCTTGACTCTCCTGCTGCTGTGCTGGGCCTGAGTCCTTCCTTCTGTCGGTTGGGGGTGGTCATGAATACCCGGTGCCATCTTCCTCCAGTTCTGGGGTCCCTGACCCATTTGCCTGTTCACAGTAATCAGTTATTATTGCTCATGGGTCTCTGGGTCAGCTGGGTGCTTTTCCTGGTCTTGGGTGGGCTCAGCCATGTGTTTGTGATCAGCTAAGTGTCTGTTGAGCCAAACGGGGCTCTCACATTTGTGGATCAGCTTTCTCTGGGCTGACCAAGGACGGCCTCAGCTTGGACCACCGTGCTCTCCTCCATGTGGTCTCTGACCCATCAGCAGGCCAGCCGGGGCTTGTCTGTGTGTCACTTGCAATGTACCAGGAGAATGGGGAAGGGCACAGGGCCCCTGGGACCTCGGCTTGGAGCTGGTATGCCATCCCTTCCGTCAAAGCAAGACATCTGTGGCATTTCTCTTTGCTTCATAGGATGGATTTGGTTTTTGAGCAAACCCAGCTTAAGCCAGCCCCCTTGGAAAGCAATATGCTTTAACTTCTCAGAAATGTGTATCTTTGCCAGATTATTTCTTGACATTTTTCTGCATTTTCCAAGTTTCCTAAGAAAAGTGTGTATTGTTTTTATAATCTAAAAACAATTATAAAATTTGGAGGGTTTTTTCAGGATGTATGATCTTCTTCTGAACTCTACCCTTTGTCTACATTTTCTAAATTAGTTTGTGGTATTAGTCTTCAGGTGACTCTGATTCTCAGAGTCTGGCAAACCATGATGGGACTCCTAGATGAGATTGTTAATTACCAAACTCATGCTTTCTTCTCTGAGGGACGCCTTTACCTCCGTGGTCCATCCTCTCTGGAGGGTCCCCTGGTTGAGGACTCGCGGAGGCTGGGTGCCCAGGTGCTGGTGGGCAGCAGGGTCAGCCCCTCCAGGAGCCCTGTGCATTCTCTTCCACTGCCATTCCCGGAGAAAATCACCTTCACCAATCTTCAGTTGCAGTTGTTTTGGAATCACCTGGGGTTTTGCTCTGCATGTGCTGGTTTTCAGTAAATACAGGTCAAATAAGAGGTTTGGAAATAGTTCAAGGCGTTTGTTTTCATGAGCTTCCCGTGGTCTCTCTTCACTGCTTTTGCCTTTTTCAGGCCGTCCTGATTTCTGTCAGCTTGAACCTTGTGCCGTTGCCATCTGGTAGGTCAGAGCGGTTCAGCCCTGGCGACGGCGCTCGGCTCAGCACCCTGCGTCGCTGTGGTCTGCTCAGCGGCCAGGTGGGCTGCCTTCCTGTCTGCAGAGCAGGCGGCCTGAGGGTCTTCCATCCGAGACATGCACACGTTTGTCCTGCTCGTTCAGGCCGATGTTTTTAAAGTAATTTTCAGCCTTCCGTAACATTTTTACTCTCTTCATGTTTTTCCTGTTTAATTCTCGTGCTCAGCCATTACCACCTGTTTAAATGTTATAATCTTTTCGTTAATGCCTCTGACTCTTCCTCTCCTACAACTTAATTGCTCGTGACCAGTATGTGCACCAGTTCACTAAGGGAGTCCCTGTTTGATGTCCTACTCAAGTGTGATCTACTTCCCACCCTGTGTCCTCCACAGCGCCCTTCATTCAGCACCTGCCGTGCCCTGGGCTGAGTGCCAGGCCCTCGGGTCATGGGTATGATGGTGGATCCCATAGAATGTGTGTTCAGTAAATGTTTGCTGGGTGAATACATAGGAGAGAGAGACTGAGGGAGTGAATGGTATTAGCTTTGCTGGAGCTTCCCGTCTTCAGGAGACAGAGCTTCAGTGTGCGGAGGACGGTCGTGGATGTATGTGTTGAGGGGCTTTGGGAAAACCAGGGACACTTTTGTTTTTCATACGTGCTGTGTCCACATTCTGCTTCCCAACTGCATCCTGAAAAGATATTCTGTCAGGTTTGTGAGCAGGCAGTTCAGGGCCTGTATCACTACCACCGGAGCAAACGGTGCCGGTTTCTACACTTCATCCGACGTGTCTCGCTCCGTGTAATGAACCTGGCCAGGCCCATCGCTGTGTAACATGTCTCTGCTGGGTGCTCTGATCACCCATCTCGCAGAGGTGTTGCAAGGCTTAAATGGGAATAATATGTGACTGTATATAAACCACTATGCAAGCAGCATGGATCTTTTTTTTTAAGATGTTGGGGGGGCTTCCCTGGTGGCGCAGTGGTTGAGAGTCCGCCTGCCAATGCGGGAGACACGGGTTCGTGCCCCGGTCCGGGGGGATCCCACATGCCGCGGAGCGGCTGGGCCCGTGAGCCATGGCCGCTGAGCCTGCGCGTCTGGAGCCTGTGCTCCGCAACGGGAGAGGCCACAACAGTGAGAGGCCTGCGTACCGCAAAAAAAAAAAAAAAAAAAAAAGATGTTGGGGGTAGGAGTTTATTAATTAATTTATTTATTTTTGCTGTGTTGGGTCTTTGTTTCTGTGCGAGGCCTTTCTCTAGTTGTGGCAAGCCGGGGCCACTCTTCATCGCGGCGCGCGGGCCTCTCACTATCACGGCCTCTCTTGTTGCGGAGCACAGGCTCCAGATGCACAGGCTCAGTAGTTGTGGCTCACGGGCCTAGTTGCTCCGCGGTATGTGGGATCCTCCCAGACCAGGGCTCGAACCCGTGTCCCCTGCATTAGCAGGCAGATTCTCAACCACTGCGCCACCAGGGAAGCCCCAGCAGCATGGATTTTAAACATGCAGTCACCATGTACCATAGTTAATAATCATTGCAAAATATGTGAACGGCCCACAGTAAATTACCTGAGAAACAATCACTAGAAAAGGAGATATTTTGCTAAGATTTTTTTCTAGAAGAATTAAAGCAGAGACCTAAATAATGTACCAGTAAGATGGTTTCCTGGACAAGGATGAATCTGGAAAGGACATATGACAGAAATTGACCTTGATCTTGTTACAGAGACTTAAGGATGTCACGCAGTAACCTTTCCTAATCTGCTATATAGTGAAACTTCTCGAAGTCTCCATGGTAACATGCAGAGAACTGTAGCACATAGAGCAGTGTATACCTGCAGGAACTCTGATCCAGCAAGAGGTCTGCATCCTTCCCCACATCCCACTGGCTGTTTCACCTCTGTGCTTTCCCAGTGCCTCAGCCACCTGCTTCTTCATCGCTAATCATGATGATCTTTTCCTCCAAAATCTACTTCATAACTCACCCTTTCTGCTTTTACTCTCTACCCGCCTCAGCACTTACATGGGAGGAGATGAAGCTGTCTCTGTAAGGGGGCAAACTCTGCGTTATGATAAAGACACTCGAGACATAAAGTGAATGTTTTAACTGCAGACCTGAACGAAACACGAGTTTGATCTTCAAGTGACTTTCGTCCCACCCTTTATATTCAGATGGCCGTGCACTAATTTGCCCTCATTCGTATGCTGCTTAATAGATATCCCTAAGCCTTTTTACAAATAGTCTAATGTTTGAATAAGACGTTATGGCTGTCAAAGTGTTTACTCATATAATCCGACTCGTTCCTCACCTTGTGAGGTAGTCAAGGCAGGTAGCAAGATTGTCATTTTACAGGCGAGGAAACATCCTCTGATGTGATATTTAGCCTGAGCTCAGAGTGGACTTTCTGAGATTTTTGATTGACCACCAGCTTGCAGCTCTTCATGCCATATTACAAAGTACATTTACATGTTATTTTGCACTAATTATCTTAATCTTAGGGACTTTGCAGAAAGTTGTTCTAAAAGCATTGTGGCAATTATGAAAGGAGCTGTGGTCTCCTGCCCAGTTCCCACCCCAGTTCTAAGCATTAATCCTATAGCACCAGCTTCCTGTAGAGAAAGAAACAGCAGGGGATGGCAGACATTGTTATTTGGTAGCTGACATTTCCTAACATGATTTGACTTTACAATAAGTAGCTTGAAGTCTTTCTTGATTATTCTCTCATCTACCTTTAGGCAAAAGAGATGTTTTTGATCTGTGCATATAGAAATCAACTGGTGCCATGCATTTTCCGTGCCATTATGACTGCCATCTTGGTAACAACCAGTGGTGTATAATATAAAAGTCTTTCTACTTTTAAGCAAATTTTGTTTTCCCTATTAAGAACAAAGGTTAATAAGAAGCTGGAATTTCCTGTACTAACATTAGTCCATATTTTTATAGAATTTGCCTAAAGAAAATCATGAAAAAACAAGGTGATAATATATTTTAGAACAAGCCCTCATGACTTAGATTTTTTAAATAATGCCTTGTTAAGTGTTTTGGACTTTGGACAAAAAGTCTCCTTGAGAAACTCCATTTCCCATTGCATCATGGTTCTTTACATGGCTGGGCTGCAGTTCACATTTTTATATATGAAAAATATGGTCAGAGAATGTTTTTGTTTCATCTAACAGTTATTTCTACACATGAGCAGATGACCCGCCTGCGTCTGTATTTATGCTCTGACGCTGTGAGTGTGTGTTTTGTATTTCATCATAGTCAAGTACATCACGTGTTTTTAGCTGGTTGAAGTGTATTTAGTGCAACCATGAATCTAGCATGATCCATAAACTAAAATACATTTCATCTTAACAGAATAGACTTGGCAGAATGGCTGACTTTAAACGTAAGCTTAAGCAAAATGATGAGTTCATAATCATTTAATGTGAACTGAATAAGGTTGAAGGGCCCTGTGGGGTCCATTACTTCAAAGTGCTTCTATGATTACACATTACAGACTGCCTTCCTGGTAAAGCACTGTTCAGGTGGGAGGCAAGCTGCTTTCAAACTAAAGAATCTGTTAGTTTTCTAGGTTTAACATCCTTGACACTTGATAGGATTTGGAATTCCAGTGTAGCTGCAGCTTTTATTGCAGACACTTAATTGAGTGCCTCAGAGCAAAATGAAATTAACAAAGACAGTATTAAATTATGGATGTTCCTTTTTTATCTTTTGGCCAACAGTTGTGCCCAGTTTCTTTTCTAATTATATTATTTCAAATTGCTTGATATAAAAAATAAACACACTATCTTTAAGACTACATATATACCATCTGGTCCAAGAAACTCTGAATAGGATGAGTATGGAGTTGAAGTTGCCCAGGCTGCCTCTCCCAAGCCTCAGAAAGGAGTCCCCTTAGGGCTGGTGTAGTTTAATAATGGCCTGCAGTAAATCCCCATTCCTGAGTGGGCAAGGACAGGCAGATCCATCTTCTGTGTCTGTGTCTCAGCTACCAGAGCTACAAATGATCCTAAAGACAGATGGGAAGCACTGAGCAGTAGTTGGTGTTTGTTGGTGAAGTCATGCTCTTTTTTGTGTGGCAAAAACAAGCATCCTGTACATTTTAGAGTCATGGACAGAGTTAGCCGAATCAGACCTGATTTTTTTTTAAACGTCTGTGAGTGAAAAATAGTTTTTGAATTTGGTCTTGATACTGCATCTCTTTCTTTGAAATGCCATTTAAGATGAAAGGAATCTTCTAGCTGAAACAGAATCTGGGCGAACAGTATATAGTTAAGAAGCTGAGGCCAGTCTGCTTAGAAACCAGAAAACAAAATGCGGGAAAACATTGCAAATGAGATTATTTTTTTAACAGACTGTTGATGTAAATTCTTCATAAAGTAGTGTCTCCTGGAGGGAAAAGGGAGAAGAAAACAGAACACATATGGGAAATCACCCAGTAAGTACAGGCATTTAATTTGAAAAATACAATTGCCCATGGTTGTAAATGCCCTTCCAAGCTCTAAGTCTGAAGAGTGTAAGGAGAGAGGAGACGGTCTGTTAAACATTTCCCAGAGCGTTGCAAATTCAGTCGCTGCTGTCCACAGTTGTTGTGTCTTCACCGTGTTAGTCACATCACAACCCTGTTCAGAGTGCCCTTATCTTATTTCCCCGCGCAAAATTGTGAGATAAATACGTATTGAGTAACTAAGGTGTATGTTTCAGATACACACAGTTTTAGAGAATTGCTTACTTGTAATAGGTCATGGGTCTTGTCATCTGTGTCAGAGGGTACAGTCGTGGTCATGTATGTTATACGCGAATGTGATCTCTTTCAGAACAGGACAAGCTGGCACCACAGTGGAGCAGAGAAGGCAGATTGCTCTCCTTAAGCACCTCTCGTTTTTGTCTTGTTTCTCTTCCTTTGAGTTCTGTCTGTCTGTTGGCTTCTGTCTCTCTCCTTCCTTCCTTCCCGCCTCCTAGTAAACAGCATTCATGCGCTGGACGGAGCATCTCCAGCTGACTTAAGCACGGTCCTCTTTTACAACTGCCATCATTATGCATAATCAATAATTGTTGCTGTCGACTTGCTGCAGGTTAGACAGGCTTTTCCCGTGAGTGCTCTAGTGCTCAGATAGAGGAAGAGACCACTGAAATAGGCCACCTCTTCCACAGCCACCACTTTGGAGTCTTTCTCCTCTTTCCCACCTAAAAACATACCAGATAATTTTGGATTCAGGGTCTTAAATTCTGGCCTAGTGACAGTCATGTATGTGAAACACAAAAGAAGGAGAAAGGGTTCTATAAGCCTGTCCATATGAAAGAATGCAAATAGAAATGCAAAGGATACCATCAGATGTCTTCCAAGGGGCAAAGCTATTTCCATGTCACGTTTTGGGGTCCATGACCACCTATTTGCCCTGATAACAATGAATTTTATACAATAAATACTTATACCGGTCTTTATCTCTCTTACGTAGTGAATGTCTGCTTGCATTAGGGGTGGAAGGACAGAAGAGGGAAGTTTAATGGTGCCTGAGTGCTTCACAGTTTGCTTTTCCTTAAAAACAAATTTTGTTTTGAACACACGCGAGTCCTGCTGCCCTACGACTAGTACCCTGCAACTCCTGTGGCTCTTTTTTCTCTCCTCCACCCCAACAAACATGCTAGTTCATTACAGGTAACATCGCTGGAACTTCACGTCAACTTATTTAAAAAATAACAAAGAAGGTAGAAGAAACGGCACAAACCTGGTTCTCTTCCGTTGCTCAAACCGAATTGGTTGATGCTGTTTCCCTTACACTTTAGTGGTGCTTGACATAAACATTGCTTTTGTTTGCAGTTTGCAAATAAGAAATGCGACTTCTCTTGACAATATATTCATTATCATTAAAATTCTTTCATCCCAGGAAAGACTTATTATCGAAATCATTTTTTTTAAAATCCCATAAGGAGGGCTTCCCTGGTGGCGCAGCGGTTGGGAATCCGCCTGCCATTGCAGGGGACACGGGTTCGAGCCCTGGTGCAGGAAGATCCCTCATGCTGCGGAGCACCAAAGCCCGTGTGCCACAGCTACTGAGACTAGCGCTAGAGCCTGTGAGCCACAACTACTGAGCCTGAGTGCCGCAACTACTGAAGCCCGTGCACCTAGAGCCTGTGCTCTGCAACAAGAGAAGCCACTGCAATGAGAAGCCCGTGCACCGCAATGAAGAGTAGCCCCCACTCGCTGCAACTGGAGAAAAGCCCGTGTGCAGCAACAAAGACCCAAGGCAGCCAAAAATAAAAATAAATAAAATAAATAAATTTTTAAAAAATCCCATAAGGAAAACTTTTCTGCCATAGAGTATAGTCCTTAATCTTTGTTTTTCTTTTGCCCACTTAATTTTTTCTAAATATATTCATCTAAATTCTCATTAACTAGGGAAAACACAAAGATAATAGTTATTTCAGTTGCAGAAGTGAAATATTTATTTCATTTGTAGAAAGCAAAGGTGACAAAGCATGGGGCTTCCCTGGTGGCGCAGTGGTTGAGAGTCCGCCTGCCGATGCAGGGGACACGGGTTCGTGCCCTGGTCCGGGAAGATCCCACATGACGCGGAGCAACTAGGCCCATGAGCCATGGCCGCTGAGCCTGCGCGTCCAGAGCCTGTGCTCCGCAACGGGAGAGGCCACAACAGTGAGAGGCCTGCGTACCGCAAAAAAAAAAAGTGACAAAGCACAACAAAAAAGTAAAAATTATCACATTGAAGACGGACCTTGTGCTCCTCCTGCTCTTTCACTGGTTTGAAGAGCATCTTCTAACGCTAGAGATGAACTGTGTAAGAAGAAAGAAATACCTGTAGAAACTAGTTTTAAAACATTTGTTTTTATAAGGCATTGTTGCAAAATCTCTTCTAGTTCCCTCAATTTCTGTATCTCAGGGATTCCCAAAGTACCTTTGTAGAAATAGTAAGAATCATTCCTCTAGATGATGACTCCTTTTTTTTTTTTTAAGCTGGCCCAATCCACAGGTGTTCTTTTTTTAAATGTAACATTGCAGCTCACCATAATACAGTTCACTCAGAGGTGCACTCTTAAAACCCCTGTGTATTTGACCCACTGGCAGAAATGTAACATATCTGCTCTCTCTGCTGTCCCTTGTACATTTAGTAGCTTTGTGAACCACTGCATCAAAGCATTCCTAAACAGAAGAGGTCATTTCATGGGGGCCTGCCTACACCTCGGGAGCACTGGAGTTCTTTCTGCCATCAGTGTCAGAGGCAGATGGCACAGGGCCTGCTCTCAGCAAGTCTGCAGACGCAGGAGCGGAACGTGTGCTGTTGCTCACAGAGCCATCGGGAGAAATGCAGGGCGGCTCTGTGCCGAGCTGGGGGATGACTCCCCGAGTAATGCTGAGGAATTGGCCCACTCTTAGGAGCAGGGTCCCTGGTACAAGCAGGAGGGCGGGAGGTGAGCAGTCTCAAAGCTCCACCACCAGTGCTGGCCCCATGACCACACTCCCTCTGCGGGGAGCAGAAGCAGGAAGCCACCTGTGTGACTGTTGGCTTCCGGATAGAGCATCACTCGTGCTATCACAGGCAGCGACGTACCCTGCCACTTGGCACTTGGGAAGTAGAGGACGTGGTCACCGGGACCCCTGTGATCACTGCTGCCCACACACCAGACACCCCCGTGTCTGTGCTTGACAGGAGAAATGGCAGACACGTGGACCCTCAGCTCTCCCTCCCCTGCCTCAACAGTGCGTGCAGTCAATGTGTGAAACCCCACGTGGGGTCTGCAGACATGGCCTTGAGCTTTCTAGCTTCTGCCGTCCGGGATGTCCTACCACGAGGGGGATGGGTGGAGGTGAGCAAGCCATGCTGTGGTGCCAGCCACCGTATCTGCATTTGCATGCAGTTTGCTGCTGCAGGCAAATGTGTCATATTTTGTAATGTTTTCTTTTTTAAATTAATTATTTATTATTTTTTTGGCTGCATTGGGTCTTCGTTGCTGCACGCGGGCTTTCTCTAGTTGCGGTGAGCGGGGGCTACTCTTCGTTGTGGTGCGTCGGCTTCTCAATGCGGTGGCCTCTCTCGTTGCAGAGCACAGGCTCTAGACGCGCGGGCCTCAGTAGTTGTGGCACGCGGGCTCCGTAGTTGTGGCTCACAGGCTGTAGAGCGCAGGCTCAGTAGTTGTGGAGCACGGGCTCTAGGTGTGCGGGCCTCAGTAGTTGTGGCACGAGGGCTCAGTAGTTGTGGCGCACGGGCTTAGTTGCTCCGCGGCATGTGGGATCTTCCCAGACCAGGGCTTGAACCCATGTCCCCTGCATTGGCAGGCGGATTCTTAACCACTGCACCACCAGGGAAGTCCCTGTAATGTTTTCTATTAGAATTCTGCATGCTGCACTGTTCTAATGTCATTATTTCTATACCTTTAGATCAATTATATGGCGTATCAAACAGTCCTCCCCAAGGGCCCCTCAGGAAGCATCGCTTTATAAGGACATGGCATCTCCCAGTGTGAGGTGAGGAGTTGGAACTCAGGCCTGAATCCTTAGGCTGCTTGGGTCTCCTGGTCTATCCTTGGCACAGGCCTGGGCTCCGGCGGGCTTTGGAGGTAGAGTGGAGCTATTGCCAGGGCTTCCTCTCTGCGCTCTGAACATGGCTTGTCACCGGTTGCCTGCGTACCACAAGGTCTTCTCTGAGGGGGACAGAGCCTGGCCATTCACTAGACGTGATAATACTGTTCTGTAGGGGCAGATCCTGAAGGAATGACAGTGATCGACCCTTGAGAAGTCTATTGACTGCGGAGGCTAAGTCTGCTTCTGGCTGCTTTTACTAGTTTACATACGTGCGAATAAGTGTTATTAGGAAATCCCTTTCAAAACTAATCATTTTAATAGTACTTTTTGTGTTGGGTATTTTAGAAGTGTTGATGAAGCCATTTGTATGTACTTTCTGAATTAAAAAGGAAAGTGATGATGGATTGAAAAAATGTACCATCTAGTTTCTGGTTTTACATGGAACACTAACTTTACACCTTTATCTCTCCTCTTCCTCTTGAAAGCCCAAGAAAATGTCAGTGAGAGAATAAGACAGTATAAACTACAAAGGAAGGAGTGGGAGAGACGGCAGTGTTCTGTAGATGTGGGGGCTGCAAAGACCTTTGCAGGATAGAAAGCGTTTGGAGGAGCTGGAGCTGGATTAGCAGAACTGACGCAGTTACGACAGACTGAGACCATTTTGTCCACACACGCTGTAAAGACTACAGGACAGGTCTTGTGGATGCCAGGAGGTGCAGGACAGAAGTGGCAGAATTGGTGGAAAGTTCACAAGTAGGCTTTTTGCTTATTTTCCCATCACTGCCCACCCCCACTCCGCAGGACCAGTTGTTTTTTCAGGGGGAGGTTGACCTAGAGAGAGACCCGCACATGGGGATACTAGGTGTAGCAGAGGGTGGGTGAGAGGGGACGGAGTGACAGTCTGCATGCTGAATGCTGGACCCACTGCCCATTTTCTGCCCTGTGCCCCCAAATACCAGCAACCAGTCATTTACATCACAGTCTAGAAGCTGGGGGTGGGAGGGTGGTTGTCTCTGAAGAAGCTAAATGAACTCAGGGGAAAGACTTTCAGATATTGATATTTGTCAGTCAGGAAAATAGAAGTCATGCCAGGTATTTCAGCAGAGGGGATTTAACATGTGGTATTGATTGTTACATAGGTGTTGCAAGGCTGAAAGCAGAAAGGTGGTAAGCCAGAGCTGGCAACTGTAGGAGCAGCTGCCACTGCTAGGGCTGGGGGGACACAAAGGACAAGGCTGAGACCATGGAACCCAGGAGCCGCAAAGACCACCCCTCAGAGCCGGCTTGGAGGGCTGAGGGGGAGGTGCCACCTGGCGGCTGCTGGGGGCTTGGACCTGCCCTGAGCGTGCGAAGAAGCTGGAGGCTGGAGCAAAGTCTGCTGCTCGGCACACGGCCACAACCAACAGCCCGGTATCCTGGCACAGGGTAGGACAGTGGCTTTGGAGCTCGGTGCATGGCCCATGCAGAAGCAAAGGTCAGGTGACGAGCCTCAAAGACTTGAAAGTGATTGCGTCTGGGAGTGGGGCTGGGGAGATAGGCAAGGGTGGCACAGGGACTGCTGGTGCCTTTGTAGAGAAATTTAAGCACAGTAGACGCCCCTCAGCAGTGGCTTCACTTTGCTCAGTTTCAGTTAACCTGTGGTCAGTTGTGGTCTGAAAATATTAAGTGGAAAATTCTGGAAATAAATAATTCATAAGTTTTAACTTGAGTGTTCTTGTGAGTAGTGTGCTGAGATCTTGTGCTGTCCTCCTCTGTCCCACCTGAGACACGAATCGTTCTTTTGTCCAGCAATATCCCAACCAATAGTCAGTCACTTAGTAGCCGTCTTCATTATCAGATCAACTGTCATGGTGTCGCAGTGCTTGTGTTCAAGTCACCCTTAGTTTATTTAATAATCGCCCCAAAGTGCAAGAGTAGTGATGCTGGCAATTTGGATTTCTCCTGCTGTGCCTAATTTATAAATTAAACTTTATCATAGGTACATATGTATAGGAAAAAACATAGTATATGTAGGGCTTTGTACTGTCCACAGTTTCAGGCATCACTGGGGGTCTTGGAACATATCTCCCACGGATAAGGGAGGACCACTGTGTGGGTGTGTTAGCTTGAGCTTTCACAGTCATCAAAAGAGCTTTGATTCTGGAGTCCCCCTGCTTAGGTTTCAATCACAGTTCCACTCTCACCAGCTGTGTGACCTTGGACAAGTTACTTAACCTTTCTGTGCCTCAGTCTCTAATAACAGTGCCTAGGTCCCAGGGTGTTAGAAGGATTATTTAGTAGTTGTAAATGGTAAAGTTGAACAGTGTCTGGCCTACAGTAAACATTAGATAAGTGCTTGTTAAACAAAACCACCTGGACTGCGGCTTATACCATTCATGGCTGAGCTGGTGAGCAAAACCAGAGTTTAGTTGAGTAGGAACATAGTGCTGTGAGATCAAGCCAGCTGGTGGCACTACAGCTGGTGAAACAGGAGCCCAGAAGCAGATTCAACCCCTGGGCACTGGCTGGAATGATTTAGATGCCAGAGCTTCAGATATTATAAGGAAACTGTTGCAGAAACCATGTCACGTGGACCAAGTCATGGTATAGACATGAGGAAAGTCTGACGTGGTGGCAACTGGTTGTTCTAAAGCTTCCCCAAGCCCATTGGTCATGAGTCCAAAGCAGTGCAATGTTCCAGATCCTACTAGCTAGTGGGAAAAGGCTGCTGGTACGATTCCTGCCTGGTCTTCATTCCTTCAGGACCCAATCCGAGGCTGAGTGGGATGATGCCAGGAGCTCTCCTGGGTGGGAAGGGAGCCTGGGGAAGGGGTGGCTGACACCAAGTGCCCTCTCCGATGCAGGAAGCCTCCAATTCTCTATCTCTGAAAGGGGGATCGATTTTGAAATAGACCTTAATCAAGGGTGATCAGCCCGGGATGTGCTCTAGGGATGCAATTCAATCTGGGATCCTTTGGCCAAATATGGAACAAAGCTTCCAGATACCTGGCATTGCTTGGAAACTTGCATGGACCCTAAAACAGGGTCCAGACCATCCTGGACACCCACTTCCACATCCCTAGTGGCCAGATCCTGACGGGCAGCAGCCTGTGAGTGTGGGAGTCCTGCTCCTCTTAGCCACAGAGCACCTGAGTACGGGCCTGTGTATGTGTTTATTCCTCCCCTTTTTGCTTTCTTTTTTCCTTTCTTCTTCAGTCATTTCTAGTGAACACTGAAGAATTAACTTTTAAATTTTCCTAAGATGTATGTTCTTGAATGTATGCAGTGTATCTTATATATCTTTATATTCACTGTTCCCCTGCCAAGCAGGCCCCGCAAAGAGCTGACCCTTGTAAGCTGACAAATAAATGAATCACACACACCAGGCCTTTTATGCTCTCTCTTTCCCGCTGCTTCACTGAACGTGTTTCATCAGGGACCTGAATATCTCTTCTCTCTCTCCCACCCATCCACCATTCATTCATCCACCCACTTAGCCATTCATGCATCAGCTTATTCATCCATCCATCCATCCATCCATCCATCCATCCACCCATCCATCCATCCTCTGTGGGTCGCTATACATCTCACTCCAAGCTCGTTTACTTAACATCAGGGCCACCGCTGGCTCCTGCTTAGGATCTGATTCTCTGTAACTTCTAGTACACATACCAGCCTAGCTTTTAACATAGAAAGCTTAATAAATGCATTTATTGTAGCTTTGACACAATGAAATGTTAACATTGTAATAACTCAAGGCTTTTATACATGGGAGGGAAAAAGATTCATTTCACAGGGATACATAGAATTGGGAGGGTGATAATGGGAAGAAAAAAAAAAAAGGTCAAAGGATTCCAGAATCCTCCAAATGGGACGATGATAAAATTAGCACCATTAAGAAGAGTGATGTGCTGTTATGAAAAGTTATCTACCCCAGTGTCCCTTTTAAACAAATTATAGTAACATGTAAGGGTTATAAATTCAAAGTTTTGGTCTGTTTCTATAAAAGACAAATAATACATTTCTAAATTTGAAGGCAACCCCTCCACTATTATAAAATCCTATAAATGATTCATTTACTTAGCTTTAAACCATGTCTTCTTGTATTCCTCTGAAAAGACATGATGATTATTAATAATGAAGCTACACATAGGATGTATCTTCTAATCGACAGAAAAGCTGTGTATTTGAAGATCTTCATGCCCCACAAAGAAAAGCCTGCCCAGTGATTGACGTGACTAACCCTGAATATTCCGCACAGTGGTGGTCACGTCAGATCGGGGAAGGCTCCTGGGCCTCGGGTAGTCTTCCGGTCTCTTTCTCCGTGCAGACTTTCAGCAGAGCCTCCAGCCTCCGTCTGCCCTTTCCAGCTTTTGCATCCTTGTCAGTCAATTCTATGGCTACTGTCAGCAGCTAAGCAATCTTGTTCTTTCTTTAAGTTTGGGAAGCCATAAATTGCACCTTTTCTAACCTTCCACTCCTCTGCCACTTAGCTATTGGAAGTGAGATTTAAAGACTAAATGGGGTGTCAGCATTCAGAATACTGATTCTTTAATGGCTGTGCAGTGGGGTTATTCTGGAATCACAGGAAGGGAATGTGCTGAGCCTGGGCGGGGCTTGGGGAGTAGGGAGCAGCATTTTTGCACAATTGCAGTCACCTTGGAAAAGGTAGCTGGATCTGCCTGAGCCTGATGAGGGTCCATCCCCGTCTCTTTAAAGGGGGATCTGGGAACAGAGTCCTCCTTGCCTTCTCTCTGGAGAGTCCTAAAATCCTCTATTTCCGAAGCCCTCTTGCTCTGAGGGTGTTCCCCCAATCCCATTGTTTGGGAGTGGCGTCCCCCGACTTAGCACAAGCCAAATTTGTCTTATTTTTAATAAACACGCTATCTTTATAAAATTACTCTAATATGTTCTTTGAGTTCATTTGACATCTCATAATTTTTACCTCCTTTTTAAAAAAAAGTATAGGGACTTCCCTTGTGGTGCAGTGGTTAAGAATCCGCCTGCCAATGCAAGGGACACGTGTTTGAGCCCTTGTCCAGGAAGATCTCACATGCCGCAGAGCAACTAAGCCCGTGTGCCACAACTGCTGAGCCTGCGCTCTAGAGCCCGCGAGCCACAACTACCGAGCCCGCGTGCTGCAGCTACTGAAGTAATTGTCGTTACTAGTACACCATTAAGAGTGAACTCTGCCGGGGAGCCTGCTAGAAACTTTCCGCCTGTTCCCTCTTTCACTCGCTGCGCCTGTCCTGTAAGGAAGGCATCTTTCTTCCTCTTCTCCCATGGGGGATGGAGCCGCCGTTAGGTCAGGGAGCTTGTCCAAGGTTAGCGGCATAGCTGACTGACCCCAGAATCCGTCAACCATGCCGTACCGTCCTGGCACACGAGATGGGATTTATTAGCCGGGACTTGGCTAGCTCAGTCCTGCGTCGTCCTTCAATGGGACGATGTCCTCTGGCTGTGATTTCTTTTTTTTTTTTCTGGACAGGAGTGCTGGATATGGTCATCTTGTAAATTGATGCCACCTCGCATGCCAAGCCAAGCAAGACTTGGCTCTCAGCGTACTGCTGGTACCTCCTGTGGTGCTGCCGGAAGGGGTCAATTCTTATAGATTATTTTGTGAGTTTATGACAGAGAGGGGAATAGAAACAAATATAAAGTGCACAGAACTCCTTCAGAAATGGGACCTGAGAGGAGTGCTGGGGTCTGTAAAGCGCAAACGGAGGAGGGTTGACTGCACTCGGGACATTTTTCTTTTGTGCCTCACCATATTTGGTTGTTAAATGTCTGTCTCTCAGCTGGTATTCTCTCCCTTCATGAAAAGTTAAATTACATTAAATTGAAAAGTGACACTGATGTGTTACAACCCATCCTGTTAGATTGAGAGCTGAGATCTAACCTCACATGTGCCCTTTCTGAAGCATCCACTCTAGAAAGTAGTCGGTGTTCTCCCCATATTATATAGGATAAAGTCATAAGAATGGGTATGTACGCATTTGTATTCTTCCTTGAGTCAGGTAGTAAAATCGGTGAAATTGGCTGATTATACTCAGAATCACATCAGTGAGAACAATAAATCTAACTTTAGCTCTCATAAAATGTGTTTCTGGGAAGGTGATGATTTATGATCAGCTGTACACAGACATCACGAGAGCTAAGAAATAGAAGTCATAACCTTTGGCTTTAAAAATCATGGACTGTTCTGTGAGCTCAACCAGCCTGCTCTGGAAACCAGCAAGATGGAGCCCTACAGTTGTGTGCAGCCTTTTTCTTTGCCTCTCTCGATTTTCTTAGAGGTGTAAGTTCTGCTTCTAGTGTTTTGGAGAGGAAATTTAAAAAAGAAAAAAAGAAAAGATAAAAGGGATAGAACATAGTTCTGTAAGATGAAAGGGAGACTTGAGTTTGTCCAGGCTACTAGAGGGAAGACTAATGCGGTCTTGACTGGTGAGTGGACAGGATGCCTGAAGAGTTTCTACCAGCGCCCACAGGTGGCCGGGTAAAAACGGAAGAGGCTTAAGTAGAGAGGGAGAGGCTTCCTTGACTGTGAAAAGGGATTTCTTAAACAAGAAGGTAACAGAACGTAGAAGTGGGTCTCAGAGGGAGGCTTGGAGGCTATTTTCCTTTTGCATGTTGTTGTCCTTCCCTGGAAGCAGAGCTCCCTTTTAAAGACCGCTGCACCTTTATGCCTCCTGTCCTGTGTAGTGCAGGTTCCCTTCATCCTTGACACCCAGCACAGAGGTCTCCTGTCAACCCTGCCTGCTGTAAGTATCCAGGGTGCAACCACTTCTCACTGCCTCCCCGTGACCACTGTGGTCCAAGTGCTTGGGTTACTCTCTGCACCTCTGGCTTTGATAAAAACAGCATTCATTGCTTTTGTTTGTTTTCCTTTGGCTATTGATAATGCTGAGCTTTTTTCAAATGTGCATTATTCAGTTTTAATTCTTAAATGAATTTTATGGGTTTTTTTTTACATTTTTGCCAGTTTGCCTTTCAGTTTTCTTGTTTTTTAGGTAAACTAAAATTATAAACATTATGTAGTCGTTTATTAATCTTTGTTTATTAACCTTTGTTATTTATTACATAGTTTTCACATTTAGGAAAGCACATTTACATTTAGCAATTAGATGTATACTGACCTAAATTTTATTTTTGTTTTATAATGTTTACTTCTTAAGATTTCTTTAAACATATATTCACATTTACTGTCATTTTAAATATGTGTAAATGTGATCATATACATCTTTTTTTTTTTTTTTTTTGTGGTACGCGGGCCTCTCACTGTTGTGGCCTCTCCCTCTCCCGTTGCAGAGCACAGGCTCCGGACACGCAGGCTCAGCGGCCATGCCGCGGACCCAGCCGCTTCGCGGCATGTGGGATCTTCCCGGACTGGGGCACGAACCCATGTCCCCTGCATCAGCAGGCAAACTCTCAACCACTGCGCCACCAGGGAAGCCCATATACATCTTTTTTTAAAGTTCCTCTTTTCAACTTTTTCCTTTTTGCTTCCTTCTTCTCTTCTCCTTTTTAACTTTTCATCCAACCCATGTTAATAGCCTAATATGTATCTTTCTTATTCTTTTTTGTATAGTCATGTGGCTCCATGTAGACAGGTACAGACAAACACACACACACAGTTTTTATTGCCACCATTTGTAAAAACTGGATCACACTTTATATGCTTTTCTATATCACTTTTCATATTCAACGATACCTACACAAAACCATTGAACTCAACTTCTTGGCTCTAATTCATTCTTTTAAGCAGTTGTGTGATATCCTATGTGTGTTTGTCATAATTTATAGTCTTTTCCATTGGAGAATCTCATTGGAATTTTATATTGCTGTGTGGCATGCAGTACCGATCTGATTTTTTTTTTTTCTGACAGGCTAGCCAATATTTCCCTGATGTTCTGTTGAATTATCCCTTCCTGTCCTATGATTTATAGCTCTCCTTTTATTTCATATTAATCATATATATTCCATGGTCTGTCTTGAGGCTCTCTGTTCCGTACAGATGTCAAGTTCTTGTTGTGGTTTTTGTTCAATTTCTTTTTAAAACACTTTGTATTTAGGAATAACTTTAGAGTTATGTAAGAGTGTGCCAGGGTTCCCGTCACTCAGCTTCCCCAAATGTTAACATCTCGTATGACCACAGTACATTTATCAAAACTGAGAAATTAATATTGCTTCAGTGCTATTTACTAAGCTAGAGGCTTTATTCACATTTTCCCAGCTTTTCTCCTAATGCCCTTCCTCTGCTCCAGGATCCCACGTTTCATGTACCTGTCACATCTCCTTAGTCTCCTGTGACCTCTGACAATTTCTCAGTCTTTCCTTGTGTTTCATGAGCTCTACACTCTTGAGGAGCACTGGTTACTTGTTTTGTAAAGTGCCCCGAAATTTGGGCTTGTCTGATGTTTTCTCATGATTAGGTTGGGGTTATAGACTGGGGGGAAATATCCCAGGGAGGTGAACTGCTCCTCATCCTATCAGGGCCTTGTAATGTCAGCATCAGTCACGAGGTGGCATTAGTCTTGGTCAGGTGGTTAAGGTGGTGTCAGCGGGTTTGTCCACTGGGAAGTGAGGATTTTTCCTTTTCCTTGTTCTGTTCTTAGAGGCCAATTACAGCCTAGCCCACACCCAGGGGAAGAGTAAGCTTCACCTACTGAAGAGAAGAGAATCAAAGGATTTGTGGACATAAGTTAAAGCCACCACAAAAAAATTGATAAGTACTTTGGGTAGACACTTTGAGGTTTTACACACACCCTGTTTCTTCTTAAGGTTTTGCTCACTAATTTTAGCTCTTTTCCATTTTCAGAAGGTTCAATTGGGGTGTTCTTTAGACTTTTGTTAAACTTTACAACTAAACCTGGAAAGAAATGTTATCTTTAGGACCCAGTAATTCTCATACGTGGAAATGTGGCATTCCTTTCTGTTTTCCTAATCACTGTATTCTCTTGAGACTTTTTCTGGCTTCTCCATGCTAAAGGCATATGAATATGTTAGATACCATTTATTCTGAAATTGACAGATATGGACCCTAAACTTCTCTCTACCCTTGCCTGAGTTTACATGTTCTTCAAAATGGAAAATTTGGAATTCTTTGCTTTTGGTATTTGTTTTAAAATTTACTAAGTTACTATAACCTGGATGCTTGGTTCATTTTTTTTTTTTTCCCCCAGTTAATTCTACACTTTCTTCCTTTTCTAGGTTAGGTTTGGTTTCTTGTCTGGATGTGATGGAACAATATACCTTTCCAGAACTATGTAACTATTTAGGTCCCTGCACAGGATTCATTGTAACCTTCAAATATATACAATAAAACCCAGATGTTTCTTGTTGAGCACCCCGTCCCCAACCTTTCAGTTGATCAGGCCTTCTACTTTATAGCCTAGTGGACTCTATTAGAAAGCTTCTAGCCTGTGTGTCTAATCTTAGAAGGGAATGAAGCAATTCTATTTTCTTATTACTTTAAATCTCTTCGTATTTGGATAATGACGTGTGTGTGTGTGTGTGTGTGTGTGTGTGTGTGTGTGTATAAAATTCATCGAGGACAATTTCTAGCTGTATCGAAGTGCTGTTCACTATACTTGTAGTTTTCTTCACATCCCAAATGACCTAAAAAGTACAACAGCATTCAATTTTTCATGTGTATCTTTCCTACATACACGATCACCCTATTCCTGCATCAAAACAGAAGAGCCCTTTGCACCATTTGAGTTATCTTACAGACCTGCACAGGTGTGTCAGAAGCCTGGCTATACCAGCAGGCCAGCCTGGTTCGCTCTTGGTTCGGCACAGTTGTTACTGTCAGAATTCTTGGTCCTCGTTGAGCTAACGCCCTTTAACTTTCTTTTTGTATCAACTGACCGCTTTGTTTGTAACTAACTGAAATGTCCCGAAGTCAGATATTTTGCACAATGAAGTCTAGTTTTTAGCAAATTCCTTTTATTTTACTACTGCATCCCAAAGCACAGTGAAACTGGCCATACCAAGCTGACCGTTTTTGAGCAAAGGAAGACAGAGATGCAGAAGATAATATAAGACACATTACTATTTCACTTATGAGGCATTATTATGTAATTAGCTATTTCATCTAACAGGTTATTTTTTATAGCTTGAAGTAATATTTTATCACCATAACCTTTTTTGTTTGTTTTTTGCTTTTTACATTGTGGTAGCTTTAATGAAGACTTTTCTAAAACGTCTCTACTTTTATTTTAGAGAATAGGGTGTATAATTTATTCTCTTCTCAGTATCACTGCAAACTTATAATTAAAAGCATAAACTCCTGTTCCCTGATCCTTAGCGTCCACTGAGTTGTTTCATCCTTCTTTGTAAAATTCCCTGACTGGCCTCAGCTCTGCATTTGAGTTCTTGGAGCTACATTTATATAGCTTATTTATTCCCACTGTGCATTGTCAGTGTGTCCTCCGTATCCCCGTCTCCTTCCTCCTCAACCCTGAGGCTCTGGTCACCAAGCTTGACCAAAGGAGGAAGAAGGAGCTCTGAGCAATAAACTGCAGCCCCTCCCATTGATAAGCTTTGCTGAGTGAGGAAGGTCTGCAAAGTTCCAGACGACATGGCTTCTCCCATCGCGTCTCCTTCCCTGTCTCCTTGCTGTGTCTGCTCCCGCCTTCATGGCTTCCTTTGCCGGTGGTAACACAACACACCTGTCCCCTCCCAGGGCCTTTGCACGCGGTGCCCCTGTCTGTATCCTCTTGATCTATGTCTTTTCATCTGTCAGTACCACACTGTTCCGATAACTGTGTTATATGGTAAATCTTAACATCAGGTAGAGTGATCCTTCATACTTTTTCGAAATTGTTTTAACCATTCTAATTTCTTTACCTTCCATATTAATTTTTAAAATATCTTTCCTACATCCACGAAAAATATTTCTGGGATTTTGATAGCAATCATGTTAAATCTATAGACCTGTTTGGAGAACACTAAAATCTTTACTTTGTTGAGTTTTCCAGTCTATGAACTCAGTATGTCTTTTCATTTATTTAGAGTTTTGTTTTCTTTCTTCAGTGTTTTTGTAGTTTTTCACATAGGAATCCTGTTTTCTATTTTCACCTGAGTATTTCTGGTGAGCCATTATAAATGGTATTGTATTTTTAATTTTGATTTTTGCATGCTTGTTGCTGCTATATAGAAATACAGTTGGTTTTTGTATACCTATCTTGTATCCTGAAACCTTTGCAGAACTCATTAGCTCCATGAGTTGTTTGGGGGTTTGTTTTTGGTAGATTTCTGGGTATTTTCTATGGAGACTATGCTATCTGGAGGTTGAGACAGTTTATTTCTTTTTTTCTGATTTGTATGACGTCTTATTGATGCCAAATTGTACCCTTTCAGGGCAGTGGGAGCTTCTTCAGGTTGATTCCTGAGTCCTTTTGATATGACCTTGTCTTTGATTGTTTCCTCCCTATGTGATACCAGATGTTCAAGGCTCATCTTGTACATTTCCTGCCCCAGATCCATAATTAATCATTTCTTCAAAAGGCCCTGGTTCCTTTTTGTGGAAACAGCATTTAGAGACCACAGTCTGGTGTTAGGGTTGGAGCCAGCACTTTAAGCCATTGTGGTAGACGCCTGACCTCACAGCCCCTACTGGAGTGTGGAGACCGATGAACCCCCCTGATACGCTCTGACCTGTCAGAACACTTTCCAGTAAGGACTCAATAGTTGTTTGTCACATGATTAAATGAATGAATGAGTGAATGAATGAACATGTGAATGAGACCGATCTTGTGCTATCCCTGCTTGATGGCAGAGCAAACACATGTAACACAGCCCATCCAACACAGAACTATTATCAGAGCAATTGAAATCGCTACCAGCCTCTCCAAGAATTACAAAATTCAGACGAACCGCAGTCGTCACGTCACATCCTCTCCTCGTAGCCAGCCTGGCCTCTGCGCCCCTCCCCTTCCTCTCTGGGTCGGTTCTGGATTTCAGTTTCTCTTCTCAGTGTGAGTCCCCGAGGCCCTCCTCCTTCCTAGATCTCTGGTGTTACCCCAGACTCCTCACTAGGGCCCTAAAGTAAAGGAACAGGAAGATTATAAATGCTTTTGATTAAAAATCTTCTCTTTTATACTTATCACAAATAAATGAATAAATGCCGCCAAGAGTCTGTCAGAGGAAGCTCTGAATCAGTTTTGCCATAAATTTGAATTTGTGTCATATGGGGAAGTACATTGTTGAATATTTATAGTGTCAGGCCCTATGCTTAGCACATATACATACCTTCCACTGATTTTTTTCAGGACACACAACTCTGTGAGCTAGGTAGGGAATCTCTCATTTCAGAGGTGAAGAAACTGGAGCCCAGAAAACTGAAGTTTTTCAGGAGTATTAGTTTTCCATTATTGCTATAATATATTACCACAAACATAGTGACTTAACACAGATTTGCTATCTTACCGTTCTGGCTGGGTGTCAGAAGTCCGAAATTGGTCTCACTAGGCTAAAATCAAGGTGTCAGTAGGGCTGTGTTTTCTGGAAGGTGCGGGGAGAACCTGTTTCCTGGCCTTTTGCAGCCTCCTGGGGCACCTGCACCCCTTGGCTCGGGCCCCTCCTCCACGCCCGGCCAGCACCTTCAGACGTCTCCCTGGTTCTGACTCCTTCCACTTTTAAGAGCCCTTGTGATTCCTTGGACCCAGCCAGCTAGTCCACGATCATCTCTCCATATCAAGACCCTTAACTTCATTGCATCTGCAAAGCCCCTTTGCCGTGCGAGGTAATGTGTTCACAGGTTCTGGGGGTTAGGACGTGGCCATCTTTGGGGGCCACTGTTCTGCCGACCCAAAGAACGTTCATCCACCAAATACGTGGTAAGGGTTAGGCTGCGTGTTCGCCCCTTCTTAACTCTCCTCCCAGCAAAGGTGGCCTCTCCTTCAGGAAATCTCAAAGGTCTTTACCTTTGTGTCACTCGGGTAAGGGATGGCCCGGGTCTTTTATTCTGTTCAAAACCTGGTGCCTGGTTCACTTGAATCGCTCTGAGCTGGGGTGCTTGTGACACACCTGGGAGGCCTGTTGAGCAGCGTGGCCGGGGCCGAGAGCAAATGCACTGCCACCTACGGAACACAGTGCGGCGCTCTGCAGAGACAGAGGATGCAATTACGCTTCATGCTACTGTGTTACGTTGGTCATGGAAATGAACTGCATGGTCAGGAACAGCAGCAAGAAGTGGGGGCCGCTGGGGAAAGCGGCTGTTGCCTTTTTTCTATTTTTATCCAGTTTCCTCGTTTTATTTCCGTTGGGGTGTCTAGGCGCTGTGAGTGATAACTATCTAGAGAGGCACACTGCCTGTGTCTCACAGGTGAATGTCACGTCGTGGTTAGTAATGCTTCCAGTACCCTTAGACTTTCCCAAAATGGCCCTCTTAAATTAGTTATGGCTTTATTTTGGGCATATCGTCATTTACCCAGGCAAGTCTGAAGTCACCTGCTCATTTTCTCATTGTAGACACATCCTAATGCCCCCAAACACAGGGTAATATAAGCTTTTCAAGGGAAAGTCCAAAGTTGGTAGTTCCTGAGAAAAAAAATATTCCCTCTCTCCAAGGGAGAAACCATTTTCACTCACTGTCATGAGCCAGCCCCAGTCTCCTCTGCCTGACCCTCGTTCCCAGGACCAACAGCCAGGACCTGGTGGAGACAGGAACCTCTGCAGCGGTAACCAAGAGGGCTTGGCTTTGGGGTTCTGCCAGTGGGGGAGAGGGGGCCCGGACCTTTGGCTCGCACACCTCAGAGGCGCGGGGCTCCCCACGGGGGTCTGGCGCGTCGTGGAGCCGCTGTCCTCCTGACAGATGTGGGCACGTGGATCTCCTGACACCCAGGCCCACGGCGCCACTCCTTCACCGCGTCTCGGCTCCCACCACCACCGCCACGTGCCAGGCGCCCTCTTAGCCACCCTGGGGCCAGACGTGAGTCCTAGAGGAGTGGCGGGGAGACAGAGAGAGAAAGGGGCCCGGATGCAGTGCTGAGCAGCCCATGGCGCAGTTTGTCCTGAGGACGGTTCCCGCCTCCTGGTGTGGGCGGGGGAGGGCGTAGACTAGGTGGTGTAGACTGGCCCGCAGAGAACACACCAGGTCTGGGCAGGGTGGAGGGGACTGGATGGGAGTCTTGATCCATCCCTTCCTTTGGGAAAGTTCTTTCACCTCTAAGAGCCTCAGTTTCCGTCCGTATAATGGGAATAATAACCATTTTGGAGTTTGAGGTGTGTGCCAGGTGTGGTTCTCGTCGCTTTTTATACGTTATGTCACTTGTTTCTCACACCAACACTAGGAAGTGGGTCCCTTTGTTCTGCCCGTCAGCAGAGGGGGCATGAGAACTATGCCACCCGCAGGCGGGCAGCTTGCTCGGTGCCCCCAGGGAATGTCGGAGGAAGCCCCGCCCTGCACCCACACCCTGTCTCTTCACCCCTGGCTGCTGGGAGGACCCAGGCAGACAGTCCTGCAGGGGCTCAGCACCACACCGGGCGCCCAGAAGCTGGCTCTTATCATCCCAGAGGAGGAGATTCAAAGGGAACTTCCGGCTCCTTCCAGGAGCTGCAGGCACCCACGGAGAGGGATGAATGGGGGAGCGGCTCGAGGGTCAGTCCTCGGGGAGATTGTCCCGGACTAACAGGCTCACCCCTGGACGCGGAGAAAACTGGCAGAACCCTGAAAATACCAACGTCCGTCTCCCAGCTGCGGCTAGTGGCGCAGCTGGTTCTCTGTCCAGCGCCTTTGGACTCACTCTGGCCCCAGGGCCCCAGCTGGCCTGCGAAGGGGGTGGCGCTTCTCCCTGGAAGGGGTGTCTGTCTCATATTGACAAGGGATGTGGTGACCCTTCCGGAGAGTTCGGTTTAGGGGCCCAGGGTTTTAATTTCCAACCTTGCTTATAAATTAGTTTCCCATTTCCCTGTGTGTGTCAGAGCCTGTGCATAACCACAGGTGGCTCGTGGGCCCCTGAGAAGGCAGAGAACCAACAGACATTCTGCTTACACACAAGGGCCATGCCCATAGTCGTTTCCAGAAGGAAAAGAAGTTACAAGAAAATTGTGTTGCTTCTAGATTAACTTTCCCCTTCACTGTCCGGGGAGTCATGTCCTTGAGCGTGAAGATCTCTCCCTGGAGTCTGGGGAGCAGCACCTCTGGGATCCCTGTCGCTGAAGATCCACTTCAGCCCCTGAGGCCCTGCCCTGGTCAGCTCCGTGCTCCCAGCTCTGCGGGCACAGCTCTGTCCCTTAATAATCAAAATGAGATGAACAAAGAGGAGAGCCCCTTTGTAATAAGTTGTTTTCTTTAAAAAGGAGCTAGTACTGTGACCGACTTGAAAGGTGGGTGGAGGCCTTTAGAAAAGCCTGTGCCCCACTAGTGACTGTCCGGGATCCCTCGGCCATTGTGGGCTCTTGAAGGAGGGCCCCTCTTTCATGGCAGCTACTCCGTGCGCTTGCTCCTGCCGTGCAGACGTGGTCCTGCACAGAGGACGCCACGCTGAGACGGGGTCAATTGCTCCGCCCACTGAGTGCCTTACTCTGAAGAAAGTGGGATACAGAGAGGAACTGACTTGTCTGGAAGCTTAAATCGCCAGCCTCAGGCTCTCCCGGACCCCACCCTACACAGGAACGGCTGGCTCCACCCCCCTCTCCCCACCCTGCCTTGGGAATGACCCAACTCACCAAGGCGCAGGAAGGTCACTACACACCCTGCAGAACCCTTCGCTGGACCCTTGTACCACTGGGTTGGCCGCCACCCTGGTCTTGGTGCTCTTTTACTTTGGGGGAAAGTCTTACTTGGCCGTGGAAATACTCATTAATTTTTGGATGAATTCAGTATTGTTTTTATTTGATCACTATATAATGTGAACTTACTTCAGCTTTGCCCTCTGTTTTCAGAGGATCTCGGGTGGAGGGACTCGTGGAGAGCCCACCTCCAGAGAGGCTCTCACTGGCACCCATGTATTTTTAGATGCCTTTCTGCCATCTCTTTAAATGGCTTTTAGTTTGAGTGGATGTTACATTCTGTTCAGAGTGTAAAAATGGGGTTTAGGTCACTCTTTGGACCTAAAGACCTGAAAACACACGTTCCACCCATTTTATTAATTTAAGTCTCGTTTCTTGTTCTTTTTTAAAATTTTTGTTTGTTTGTTTTAGCAGAGGAAAAAAGCTTGGCTGGAAATTTTTATGCCTCAACCTCAGCGCTGTTGAAACCGTCCTGTTTCACTTCATCCTTTGGTATATGACCACACCAGAAGTTTGGCATGGCCGTTTCCTTGTGCCGTATGCTGACAATTAGTTAAATAGCAAAAGGCCCCTGAGTATAAATTGACTAAAGAATAAATTGACTAAAATGCTTTCAAAAACTAGCTAGAAATTTTAGAAACTGCTATAAATAAATACATTTCTGCTGGGCACGAGTCCCTGATGAAATAAACCCTTCACCAGTTATATTGAGCTGCCCTGTGATTTCTGCATTTCTTTTCCATCCCTCACATTGTTCGGTATCTTTTCTAAAGGAAAGAGGTCGATTCTATTTGTGACACATCAATATGTGTTGAGAAGATGCCAGGGATTTTCCAGCATTAAAGTCTTGTAAAGTGGATTTTGCCATTTGTGTGTTAGATGGGGGGACGTATCTGAAAATGAGTTTTTCCTGGGCTTCTTTGCTAAATCATTACACTTTGGCTCCCTGAGCAGATGACTTGTAGGTAGTAGCAGCATCAGATCATTTATGACTTTAATCTGATAATTCAGTCACCTGGCTGTGTGTGTGTGTGTGCAGAGGTCTGTCAACTAAAACTCTGGAATATATTTGCTGTTTAGCCCCCAAAGAGGACAGTTGTCTACATTCCTTATTTTATTGCTTGTTTGTATGCACCACACCTGGGAGCCAGATTCAGATCCAGCACACACGGAATGAATGGCTGTGTGTTGGCCTCAAGTATTTCATGGCCTGATTTGTGCTTTCTTCCTGGTGTAAGTACTGTTATCCTTCTTTCACAGATGAAAAAACCAAGTAAGGAGCCTCAGAGAACAGACTCAGGGCCAGATCTGGTTCCAGGCCCTGCTCCATCCAGGTCGCGTTTGTCTGAACATTTTAAGGGCCTCTCTGTTTAAACACCGAGCACCAGGATAACTCCATCCCCAGCTTGTCTGTGGTGTTACTTCCTATCAGCTGTAATCACCTTGTTCTGGTAGAAAAAGGAGGTGTATTCTCTGTGGATCACGTTAGATCCTACCTTGAAGGCAGGCCCTGCTCTGCGCCAGGCTCCAGGAGCTGGGTGTGGAGAAGATGAATGAACTCTGAGCTCTGGCTCCTGCCTGCTTTTATTCAGAGACAGACAATGTCACTCAGGTGGGGCGTCCCTCTTTGCTTCTTTGTGGCCCACTGTGGTTTCCTCTCTGCCGCTGTCGGCCGTGCTGACTGGGACACACTTCCAGGCCCGGGCCCTTAGAGAGCAGTTGGGGAAGCCCCAGACCAGGCCCACAGGTTGGGAGAGAGTTGGATGTGCTGCCTTCAGGGGAAGTGCTGCCTCAAAGGAGCCCTTGGCCAGAGCCTCAGGTGGGAGCGGGCGCGTGCGGGTAGAAGGGACCACAGAAGGGTACGTGTATCTCCTCCCGAGTCGCCTCTTGAGCAGCCCTCCGTTCCTGAACAATCACACCTGCTCTTGGTTAGAGATCCGGCTCTGGGCTAGAGATCCGGCTCTGTCTTTCTGATTTCACATTTTACTTTCAGGAGGCTGTCACTGGCACGTCAGTGTGGTCAGGCCTGCACATTTCGTGACCTGTTTGGCTTCTCCCCTCCTCCCCTAAAATTCTGTAAAACACATAGACTAGTTGCACACGTTCGGGACCTCACGCAGCTGTCACTTGTCTTCTCATGCCTTCGGGGATCTTCCTCCTGTGGAGCGAGCCCCTTGGTCCAGTGACCATATCTCCCCGCTGCCTTCCCTGGACGGTGTTATACACGTAGCGGGCGCTCCGTGCACGTTTATTAAAAGGTTCTGTTAGTCCTCTCCTTGCCTGGGTTCTGGCACCAAAATGTAGTTGCAAGCTCAGAAAGAGAGCAAATATGTGAATATGAATACCTGGATGTTTTCACCTTTTCATTCCTTCAACACCTATTTATTGATTACATACTATTTGTCAGGCTCTGTGCTGAAATACTGGGGTCAGTTGTGTATAAGGCAGAACACGTGTGCATCTGAATACTTTTGAAATCCAGATGATTTTAAGGGAGTTACCATTTTAGAAACTCCACCCTACAACTTACCCCCATTTGTATCTGTTATTGGGAGTTAACCATCAATATAGAAGAGTTAGACTGAAGGTTAATTTACGTAAATTTAATTGTATGTTTCCATATACTTGCCATTATGAAATTAACTGTACCTGCCATAGCACAGGATCCCTGAAGGGACTGAAAGGAGGGAAGTGTTTCACAATCATGGACAGTGGCAGTTGCAGAGCTGGTGAGGGTTTGAACGGCCTCTTCCTATCTCTAGCATCTTCCCTCTCTGGTCACCATTGGTTTCTCTCCTACCACACGAGGGCCTTACTGCACAACCATAGCTCTCAAATTTAACAGCGCCTTTCTCCGCAAGCCTGCAGTGCTGGGTGCACTAGCGCTAAGTTGAAATCCCATTTACTTCTTCTCATCTATCCAGGGTGTTCCTGTGTTCTACGAATGAACACAGCTCAACTCATCACTTCTCTTGGTTTGAAATTTTGAGAAATAGGTTTCCCAAATTCTTCTTCACTTGCTTTTAAAATGTTCTTCTTGGACTTCCCTGGTGGCGCAGTGGTTCAATCCACCTGCCAAAGCAGGGCACATGGGTTCGAGCCCTGGTCCAGGAAGATCTCACATGCCACGGAGCAGCTAAGCCCGTGCGCCACAACTACTGAGCCTGCGCTCTAGAGCCCACATGCCACAACTACTTAAGCCTGCGTGCCTAGAGCCCGTGCTCCACAACAAGAGAAGCCACTGCAATGAGAAGCCTGCGCACTGCGACAAAGAGTAGCCCCTGCTCGCCACAACTAGAGAAAGCCCACGTGCAGCAATGAAGACCCAATGCAGCCAAAAATAAATAAATAAATAGCTAGATAAATAAAATGTTCTTCTTGCACCCAGAACAAATGGTCAGCCACAAGTGTTTACTTCTTGACTAAGTAAACATGTCATTCCAGTTCCTTAACATTTATTGAGTATCCAGAGACTCATTATGGCCAAAACTACTGGGAAGCAATTTTAGATCTTGTAATTACACAAGTAAGGGAAGTTCATCAATTTTGAGGTTGTCTGCTTTGATCTTGCTATTCAGCTGTGAGACCTGAGATCCTGATTATCCTCAGAACACTAAACCTTAGAAACAACCCATTAAAAAGTTGTTTAATTAAAATGGGGAATATTTTAAATGTTTTGTTTTTATTTTTAAGGGCTTAAAAACTAATGTTCTGCCTTTTTCTGCACTCTGATTTTTTTAAAGATGTAATCGAATGACAATTCAAACTAATCAAATGCTGCTTTAACATTAGTAATAGTAAAACCACGGACCCAAATTACACTTTTTTATTTTATGGGCAAAATTCTTCTTTTACTGAACCCTTTAGTGAATTTTCATCATAATGTATGTATCAATGTTTGTATTACCGTCCTGCTGTGTGTTAAAAGTGTCACAGATCAGGACTTCCCTGGTGGCGCAGTGGTTGAGAATCCGCCTGCCAATGGTGGGCACACGAGCTCGAGCCCTGGTCTGGGAAGATCCCACATGCCGCGGAGCAACTAAGCTCATGCGCCACAACTACTGAGCCTGCACTCTAGAGCCCGCGAGCCACAACTAGTGAGCCTGTGAGCCACAGCTACTGAAGCCCGTGCTCCTAGAGCCCGTGCTCTGCAACAAGAGAAACCACCGCAATGAGAAGCCCATGCACCGAAACGAAGAGTAGCCCCCACTCGCGGCAACTAGAGAAAGCCCGCGCAGCAGCTAAGACCCAACACAGCCAAAAATAAATAAATAAATAAAAACTTTTTTTTTAAGTGTCAAAGATTAAATACCAAAGACACTTTAATTTTTTATGAAAGCAAAAGGACGGGTTACATTGAAAGTTTTGATGTACATCATGGAAAGTTTGGGTGGTGCCCCCTGGAACTCTTCCCTTTGGGCCCAAAACTGCTCTTAAGGGAAAGTTATTGTTTCCTGTTACTTCTCATGGTTTGTAAATATATCACATCTAAGCGCCATGGAACATGGGCAGTGTGTACCTGGTTTCAGGTTGTATTCCCTGCACTCAAGTCAGGTCTGGGGATGCAGATAGTTGCTAAATAGTGAATACAGTTGTTTGGTCCTGTCCCCGTGGCAATCCAAGGGAACATATACCCTGACTTTCCCTTCGTCATCTTGAGCAGGCACACCCTGGGCTGTTTTCATCAACCGTAAATCTGGTGCTTCAAGAATTAATATGTCAGTGTCACAGCTCTGAAAGCAGATGCTCTGTATGGCACGGGGAATGCCTCGTCTCCTCAGTGTTGGCTAGTGTTGGGGGAAGCACGCTTGACTATATCCCAGCTGGGTGCCCACTCCCCTCCCCCCAGCCCCGTACACCAAATGCATAAGCTTTGGGGGTGGAAGCCCAGCTCCTAGGGGTCTTTTCCCCCAGAGGTGTTTTTGATTAATGTTGATGGTCAAAGACCCCCAGTAGCTCCTAGGAGGTTTCATCTTTTCTGAAACGGAGAGTTCTTATTTTGACCACTGCCTCAAGAAAGTGCTGGGAGAATCAAGTGTTAACCCAAAGCACTTAGAGAATGTCGATTCAAACAAGTCTTCTTCTTTGGAACTGCAGTGTTTCCTTGGTCAGGAATCCCCACTATTAAGGGCCACACAAAACCCCCCCTGTGCTCACATTCCGTAGCTGGTATCCCTCTAACTTCCTCTTTATGGATCCAGCATTCTGATTTCCTGAGCTGCAGCACATTTCACCCATACTGGACTAAGTGCTTTCGTTTTTTTTTCTTATTTTCTTTATTATTATTCCATGGAATTAGAAGTTAGAATTATAAGATTTCATTTTGAAATGTAGAATTAAGATGGGAAATACTAAGGAAATAATTTTACATAAAACCATACATACAGTTATTTTAATAAAGTTAAAAGAAAATCTCTGACTTAATACTGTAATTTTCCTATAAAATCAGTGTAAGTTTTAAATTAGTACTTTGGAATTACATTATAGCAAAAGCCACGTAGTTCATAAATACAGACAAATTATTGAACTTTGCTACCATAATTACTTAGCATACCCTTGCATTCAATTTGAAAATTTTTCGTTGGATAACTAAAGTGATATTTCTTATGGAAAAATTGGAAAAATATTTTAAAAAACAGAAATTGAAAGAATATAACTTGGAATCTTTCTACTCAGAGCTGGCCACTGTAAACATTTCATGTATACATATAGATAGACTGATATATGGGATTTTTTTTCTATGCACAGAGCATACACGTTTTAGGTTTTCTTGGGTTTTTTTTTTTACCCTAAATTGTTGCTGTTGTGTATGCTGTTTTGAATCTGTATCAGGATGTATTTCACTTCTAGTAACAGAAGCCCTAACTTAACAAGTTTAAGCACTAGTAAAGACCATTACCTCGTGAAATGAGAAGTCCAGAGACAAGAAGGCCTGCAGGACAGTTTACTGATCCCACCAGGTTCTTTCTTTTTTCTTTTGCGTTACACGGGCCTCTCACTGCTGTGGTCTCTCCCGTTGCGGAGCACAGGCTCCAGACGCGCAGACTCAGCAGCCATGGCTCATGGGCCCAGCTGCTCCATGGCATGTGGGATCCTCCCGGACCGGGGAACGAACCCGTGTCCCCTGCATCGGCAGGTGGACTCTCAACCACTGTGCCACCAGGGAAGCCCCCACCAGGTTCTCAAGGTCAAGGACCTGGGTGCTTTCCATTCTCTTTGTCCTGCCACTAACATTGTCAGCTTCATGTTAAGGTTGTTCCCCTCACAGCCATAAAATTGTCACCTTGAACATCTGGGGCAATGTGCTTCCTCATTCACATCTAGTGGAGGGAGAAGAAGCCTGAGCCCCAGCCGTGGGATGGAGATTCTGGCCATTGATCTGATGAACTAACTTAGGTGTGGCCACCCCACACCAATGACAGTCCCCAGGTGTATGCTGTAGGCTGACTGGCTTAAGCCTTGTTTCCTCTCTTAGTCACTAGCAGGAGGGATTGGATAACCTTGACCCCCAGGTGGGGTCAGTTCTCACACCGCAGTGCTGCTGTCAAAGGTTGGGATGTGGAGTGGACGTTGGAAGTCAGCCCCAACGTAGTAACCTAAAGTTATCACTGAATGTTTTATGAACAAATAGAAGGGTCGTCTTAAAGGATCTCTTAGCTTACTTCTCATCATTACATGCAGGCTGTGGTCTAATTTGTCCTGATTCTCAAAATTCTGTCCTTCCTCCTCCTTTTGTTTACACACTGCCTTCCCTCAGGGTTGTAAAGGTGGCCACCAGCAGCCCACAGGGCAGCATGTGTCCTGACTGGCCCCAAGCACAGTCCTTCCTGTTGGTCTGACTGGGCAACTTGGGTCCCATGGCAGTTCCTCACTGTCTTGAACATGCTGGGGTAGCAAACTTCCTGGGGTGCTGACTTCCTCACATCACGTGGCTGCCTGGGGAAGGCATGAGCACCACAGCAAAGTCAGGGTCTCTTGGGAAAGAAGACTAAGAGCACGGGTGCTTGGTACCTACTTCATTGTCTTTAAAAATTGTTCTTCTTCTTAAGCATTATAACAATCACCAGAATTTTGAATTTGATGGATGTTTTTAGATATTTTAGTTTTCATTAAGAAAATCTGTTTCTTTTGTAGAAATGCCCTGCTCAGAAAGAGATGGATAGGAAAGAAGAATAAAGTCTTCTGGGGAATTGATCCTCATTAATCTAATGTCCCCTAAAGTTTGGGCATTTTTGTGGTGTTCTTTTTGGCAATAGATAGGTTTTTCTTCATGACTTTTGAATTTATGACTGAAATTTAAAAGAAAAAATGAGCTTAAATCTATAAATTATAACAGATGTAAACTTTAATATTTCTATTCTTTATGTACTTTTTAATTTTCAATACCCTTGAAACAACGTCATAAATAATACAGAGAATTAATGGACTTTTTGGAGAATAATTCTGAGGAATAATAGGCATATTTGAAATTAGTATGGCAAAAATCAGATGTTAAAGAAAAAAGTTATGATATATTCAGTTTTTAAATTGTACTATTAAATGTGTAACTTCATGTGTAATAAACATTCATATTTAATTTTATGTGCCAACGTAACATATACTAAAATAAAATGGAACAATTTCTATGGTTCTATAAAGGAATCTATAAAGGAATCATAAATAATTATAGTAAAGCTTTTTTGAAATATTTTTATGGGACTAAAAATTGAATACTTCTTAATAGGGAAATTTCCTTAAATGAGAAATGAGGTAAATTAGTCGTAGAGACCTCAAAATGTAATATATCCTGAGGGAACCCTGAATAAGCAGTAACTTCTTAAGATAATCTTACACAGGAAGAAAAAGTTTTATTATGCTAAAATTTCTCATGAGAATTTATTTATTTTGCATGTTTTTTTAACATCTTTATTGGAGTATAAATGCTTTACAATGTTGTGTTATTTTCTGCTGTATAACAAAGTTAATCAGCTATATGCATACGCATGTCCCCATATCCCCTCCCTCTTCCATCTCCCTCCCACCCTCCTTATCCCACACCTCCAGGTGGTCACAAGCACTGAGCTAATCTCCCTGTGCTATACAGGTGCTTCCCACTAGCTATCTATTTTACATTTGGTAGTGTATATATGTCAATGCCACTCTCTCACTTCATCCCAGTTAACCCTTCCCCCTCTCCATGTCCTCAAGTTCATTCTCTATGTCTGTGTCTTTATTCCTGTCCTGCCCTTAGGTTCATCGGAACCATTTTTTTCTTTTTTTTAGATTCCATATATATGTGTTAGTATACAGTATTTGTTTTTCTCTTTGTGACTTACTTCACTCAGTATGACAGACTCTGGGTCCATCCACCTCACTACAAATAACTCAATTTCGTTTCTTTTTAGGGGCTGAGTAATATTCCATTGTATATATGTGCCACATCTTCTTTATCCATTTCATCTGTCGATGGACACTTAGGTTGCTTCCATGTCCTGGCTATTGTAAATAGTGTTGCAGTGAACATTGTGGTACATGACTCTTTTTGAATTATGGTTTTCTCACGGTATATGCCCAGTAGTGGGATTGCTGCGTCATATGGTAGTTCTATTTGTGTTTTAAGGAACCTCCATACTGTTCTCCATAGTGGCTGTATCAATTTACATTCCCACCAACAGGGCAAGAGGGTTCCCTTTTCTCCATATCCTCTCCAGCATTTATCATCTGTAGATTTTTTGATGATGGTCATTCTGACTGGTGTGCGGTGATACCTCATTGTAGTTTTGATTTGCATTTCTGTAATGATTTGTGATATTGAGCATCTTTTCATGTGTTTGTTGGCCATCTGTATATCTTCTTTGGAGAAATGTCAGTTTAGGTCTTCCACCCATTTTTGGATTGGGTTGTCTGTTTTTTTGATATTGAGTTGTATGGGCTGCTTCTATATTTTGGAGATTAATCCTTTGTCACTTGCTTCGTTTGCAAATATTTTCTCCCATTCTGAGGGTTGTCCTTTCGTCTTTTTTATGGTTTCCTTTGTTGTGCAAAAGCTTTTAAGTTTCATTAGGTCCCATTTGTTTATTTTTGTTTTTATTTCCATTTCTCTAGGAGGTGAGTCAAGAGGATCTTGCTGTGATTTATGTCATAGAGTGTTCTGCCTATGATTTCCTCTAGGAGTTTTATAGTCTCTGGCCTTACATTTCGGTCCTTCATCCATTTTGAGTGTATTTTTGTGTATGATGGTAGGAAGTGATCTAATATCATTCTTTTACATGTAGCTGTCCAGTTTTCCCAACACCACTTATTGAAGAAGGTGTCTTTTCTCCATTGTATACTCTTGACTCCTTTATCAAAAATAAGGTGACAATATGTGCATGGGTTTATCTCTGGGCTTTCTATCCAGTTCCATTGATCTACATTTCAGTTTTTGTGCCAGTACCATACTGTCTTGATTACTGTAGCTTTGTAGTATAGTCTGAAGTCAGGGAGCCTGATTCCTCCAGCTCTGTTTTTCTTTCTCAAGATTACTTTGGCTATTCAGGGTCTTTTGTGTTTCCATACAAATTGTGATTTTTTTGTTCTAGTTCTGTGAAAAATGCCATTGGTAATTTGATAGGGATTGCATTGAATCTGTAGGTTGCTTTGGGTAGCATAGTCATTTTCACAGTGTTGATTCTTCCAATCCAAGAACATGGTATATCTCTCCATCTGTCTGTATCATCTTTAATTCCTTTCATCAGTGTCTTATAGTTTTCTGCATACAGGTCTTTTGTCTCCTTCGGTAGGTTCATCCCTAGGTATTTTATTCTTTTTGTTGCAATGGTAAATGGGAGTGTTTCCTTAATTTCTCTTTCAAATTTATCATCATTAGCTTATAGGAATGCAAGAGATTTCTGTGCATTAATTTTGTATCCTGCTACTCTACCAAATTCATTGATTAGCTCTAGTAGTTTTCTGGTGGCATCTTTAGGATTCTCTATGTATAGTATCATGTCATCTGCAAACAGTGACAGTTTTACTTCTTCTTTTCTGATTTGGATTCCTTTTATTTCTTTTTCATCTCTGATTGCTGTGGCTAAAACTTCCAAAATTATGTTGAATAATAGGGGAGAGAGTGGGCAAGCTTGCCTTGTTCCTGATCTTTGAGGAAATGCTTTCAGTTTTTCACCATTGAGAATGATGTTGGCTGTGGGTTTGTCATATATGGCCTTTATTATGTTGAGGTAGGTTCCCTCCATGCCTACTTTCTGGAGAGTTTTTATCATAAATGGGTGTTGAATTTTTTCAAAAGCTTTTTCTCCATCTATTGAGATGATCATATGGTTTTTATCCTTCGATTTGTTAATATGGTGTATCACATTGATTGATTTGCGTATATTGAAGAATCCTTGCATTTCTGGGATAAATCCCACTTGATCCTTTTAATGTGCTGTTGGATTCTGTTTGCTAGTATTTTGTTGAGGATTTTTGCATCTATGTTCATCAGAGATATTGGCCTATAATTTCTTTTTTTATGACATCTTTGTCTGGTTTTGGTATCAGGGTGATGGCCTCGTAGAATGAGTTTGGCAGTGTTCCTCCCTCTGCTATATTTTGGAAGAGTTTGACAAGGATAAGTGTTAGCTCTTCTCTAAATGTTTGGTAGAATTCACCTGTGAAGCCATCTGGTCCTGGACTTTTGTTTGTTGGAAGATTTTTAATTACAGTTTCAACTTCAGCGCTTGTGATTGGTCTGTTTATATTTTCTATTTCTTCCTGGTTCAGTCTCAGAAGGTTGTGCTTTTCTAAGAATTTGTCTATTCTACTGGTATATAGTTGCTTGTAGTATTCTCTCCTTTGTATTTCTTCAGTGTCAGTTGTTACTTCTCCTTTTTCATTTCTAATTCTGTTGCTTTGAGCCTTCTCCCTTTTTTTTTTCTGGAATAATTGAGGGTTTTTTTTTAATTTTTTTTAATTTTTTTAATTTTTTATTTTTTTGCTTTATAACAAATTTAATCAGTTATACATATACATATGTTCCCATATCCCCTCCCTTTTGCGTCTCCCTCCCACCCTCCCTATCCCACCCCTCCAGGCTGTCACAAAGCACCGAGCTGATCTCCCTGTGCTATGTGGCTGCTTCCCGCTAGCTATCTACCTTACGTTTGGTAGTGTATATATGTCCATGCCACTCTTTCACTTTGTCACAGCTTACCCTCCCCCCTCCCCATATCCTCAAGTCCATTCTCTAGTAGGTCTGTGTCTTTATTCCTGTCTTACCCCTAGGTTCTTCATGACATTTTCTTTTCTTAAATTCCATATATATGTGTCAGCATACAGTATTTGTCTTTCTCTTTCTGACTTACTTCACTCTGTATGACAGGCTCTAGGTCCATCCACCTCATTAAAAATAGCTCAATTTCGTTTCTTTTTATGGCTGAGTAATATTCCATTGTATATATGTGCCACATCTTCTTTACCCATTCATCCGATGATGGACACTTAGGTTGTTTCCATCTCCGGGCTATTGTAAATAGGGCTGCTATGAACATTTTGGTACATGTCTCTTTTTGAATTATGGTTTTCTCAGGGTATATGTCCAGTAGTGGGATTGCTGGGTCATATGGTAGTTCTATTTGTAGTTTTTTAAGGAACCTCTATACCGTTCTCCATAGTGGCTGTACCAATTCACATTCCCACCAGCAGTGCAAGAGTGTTCCCTTTTTTCCACACCCTCTCCAGCATTTATTGTTTCTAGATTTTTTGATGATGGCCATTCTGACTGGTGTGAGATGATATCTCATTGTAGTTTTGATTTGCATTTCTCTAATGAGTAAAGATGTTGAGCATCCTTTCATGTGTTTGTTGGCAGTCTGTATATCTTCTGTGGAGAAATGTCTATTTAGGTCTTCTGCCCATTTTTGGATTGGGTTGTTTGTTTTTTTGTTATTGAGCTGCATGAGCTGCTTATAAATTTTGGAGATTAATCCTTTGTCAGTTGCTTCATTTGCAAATATTTTCTCCCATTCTGAGGGTTGTCTTTTGGTCTTGTTTATGGTCTCCTTTGCTGTGCAAAAGCTTTTAAGTTTCATTAGGTGCCATGTGTTTATTTTTGTCTTTATTTCCATTTCTCTAGGAGGTGGGTCAAAAAGGATCTTGCTGTGATTTATGTCATAGAGTGTTCTGCCTATGTTTTACTCTAAGAGTTTTATAGTGCCTGGCCTTACATTTCAGTCTTTAATCCATTTTGAGTTTATTTTTGTATAAAATAAAAATAAAGTGTTCTAATTTCATTGTTTTACATGTAGCTGTCCAGTTTTCCCAGCACCACTTATTGAAGAGACTGTCCTTTCTCCACTGTACATTCCTGCCTCCTTTATCAAAGATAAGGTGACCATATGTCCGTGGGTTTATCTCTGGGCTTTCTATCCTGTTCCATTGATCTATCTTTCTGTTTTTGTGCCAGTACCATATTGTCTTGATTACTGTAGCTTTGTAGTATAGTCTGAAGTCAGGGAGCCTGATTCCTCCAGCTCCATTTTTCGTTCTCAAGATTGCTTTGGCTATTCGGGGTCTTTTGTGTTTCCATACAAATTGTGTAATTTTTTGTTCTAGTTCTGTGAAAAATGCCACTGGTAGTTTGATAGGGATTGCATTGAATCTGTAGATTGCTTTGGGTAGTAGAGTCATTTTCACAATGTTGGTTCTTCCAATCCAAGAACATGGTACATCTCTCCATCTATTTGTATCATCTTTAATTCCTTTCATCAGTGTCTTATAATTTTCTGCATACAGGTCTTTTGTCTCCTTAGGTAGGTTTATTCCTAGATATTTTATTCTTTTTGTTGCAGTGGTAAATGGGAGTGTTTCCTTGATTTCACTTTCAGATTTTTCATCATTAGTATATAGGAATGCCAGAGATTTCTGTGCATTAATTTTGTATCCTGCAACTTTACCAAATTCATTGATTAGCTCTAGTAGTTTTCTGATAGCATCTTTAGGATTCTCTGTGTATAGTATCATGTCATCTGCAAACAGTGACAGCTTTACTTCTTCTTTTCTGAATTGGATTCCTTTTATTTCCTTTTCTTCTCTGATTGCTGTGGCTAAAACTTCCAAAACTAGGTTGAATAAGAGTGGTGAGAGTGGGCAACCTTGTCTTGTTCCTGATCTTAGTGGAAATGCTTTCAGTTTTTCACCATTGAGGACGATGCTGGCTGTGGGTTTGTCATATATGGCCTTTATTATGTTGAGGAAAGTTCCCTCTATGCCTACTTTCTGCAGGGTTTTTATCATAAATGGGTGTTGAATTTTGTCGAAAGCTTTCTCTGCATCTATTGAGATGATCATATGGTTTTTCTCCTTCAATTTGTCAATATGATGTATCACGTTGATTGATTTGCGTATATTGAAGAATCCTTGCATTCCTGGAATAAACCCCACTTGATCATGGTGTATGATCCTTTTAATGTGCTGTTGGATTCTGTTTGCTAGTATTTTGTTGAGGATTTTTGCATCTATGTTCATCAGTGATATTGGCCTGTAGTTTTCTTTCTTTGTGACATCCTTGTCTGGTTTTGGTATCAAGGTGATGGTGGCCTCGTAGAATGAGTTTGGGAGTTTTCCTCCCTCTGCTATATTTTGGAAGAGTTTGAGAAGGATAGGTGTTAGCTCTTCTCTAAATGCTTGATAGAATTCGCCTTTGAAGCCATCTGGTCCTGGGCTTTTGTTTGTTGGAAGATTTTTTATCACAGTTTCAATTTCAGTGCTTGTGATTGGTCTGTTCATATTTTCTATTTCTCCCTGATTCAGTCTTGGCAGGTTGTGTATTTCTAAGAATTTGTCCGTTTCTTCCAGGTTGTCCATTTTATGGGCATAGAGTTGCTTGTAGTAATCTCTCATGATCTTTTGTATTTCTGCAGTGTCAGTTGTCACTTCTCCTTTTTCATTTCTAATTCTATTGATTTGAGACTTCTCCCTTTTTTTCTTGATGAGTCTGGCTAATGGTTTATCAATTTTGTTTATCTTCTCAAAGAACCAGCTTTTAGTTTTATTGATCTTTGCTATCATTTCCCTCATTTGTTTTTCATTTATTTCTGATCTGATCTTTATGATTTCTTTCCTTCTGCTAACTTTGGGGGCTTTTCGTTCTTCTTTCTCTAATTGCTTTAGGTGCAAGGTCAGGTTGTTTATTCGAGATGTTTCCTGTTTCTTAAGGTGGGATTGTATTGCTATAAACTTCCCTCTTAGAACTGCTTTTGCTGCATCCCATAGGTTTTGGGTCATCGTGTCTCCATTGTCATTTGTTTCTAGGTATTTTTTAATTTCCTCTTTGATTTCTTCAGTGATCACTTCATTATTGAGTAGTGTATTGTTTAGCCTCCATGTGTTTGTATTTTTTACAGATCTTTTCCTGTAATTGATGTCTAGTCTCATAGCATTGTGGTCGGAAAAGATACTTGATACAATTTCAATTTTCTTAAATTTACCAAGGCTTGATTTGTGACCCAAGATATGATGTATCCTGGAGAATGTTCCATGAGCTCATGAGAAGAAAGTGTATTCTGTTGTTTTTGGATGGAATGTCCTATAAATAGCAATTAAGTCCATCTTGTTTAATGTATCATTTAAAGCTTGTGTTTCCTTATTTATTTTCATTTTGGATGATCTGTCCGTTGGTGAAAGTGGGGTGTTAAAGTCCCCTACTATGATTGTGTTACTGTCGATTTCTCCTTTTATGGCTGTTAGTATCTACCTTATGTATTGAGGTGCTCCTATGTTGGGTGCATAAATATTTACAATTGTTATATCTTCTTCTTGGATTGATCCCTTGATCATTATGTAGTGTCCTTCTTTGTCTCTTCTAGTAGTCTTTATTTTAAAGTCTATTTTGTCTGATATGAGAATTGCTACTCCAGCTTTCTTTTGGTTTCCATTTGCATGGAATATCTTTTTCCATCCCCTTACTTTCAGTCTGTATGTGTCTCTAGGTCTGAAGTGGGTCTCTTGTAGACAGCATATATATGGGTCTTGTTTTTGTATCCATTCAGCCAATCTGTGTCGTTTGGTGGGAGCATTTAGTCCATTTACATTTAAGGTAATTATTGATATGTATGTTCCTATTCCCATTTTCTTAATTGCTTTGGGTTCGTTATTGTAGGTCTTTTCCTTCTGTTGTGTTGCTTGCCTAGAGAAGTTTCTTTAGCATTTGTTGTAAAGCTGGTTTGGTGGTGCTGAACTCTCTCAGCTTTTGCTTGTCTGTAAACATTTTAATTTCTTCATCAAATCTGAATGAGATCCTTGCTGGGTAGAGTAATCTTGGTTGCAGGTTTTTCTCCTTCATCACTTTAATTATGTCCTGCCACTCCCTTCTGGCTTGTAGAGTTTCTGCTGAGAGATCAGCTGTTATCCTGATGGGGATTCCCTTGTGTGTTATTTGTTGTTTTTGCCTTGCTGCTTTTAATATGATTTCTTTGTGTTTAATTTTTGACAGTTTGATTAATACGTGTCTTGGCGTATTTATCCTTGGATTTATTCTGTATGGGACTCTCTCTGCCTCCTGGACTTGATTAACTATTTCCTTTCCCATATTAGGGAAGTTTTCAACTATAATCTCTTCAAATATTTTCTCAGTCCCTTTCTTTTTCTCTTCTTCTTCTGGAACCCCTATAATTCGAATGTTGGTGCGTTTAATGTTGTCCCAGAGGTCTCTGAGACTGTCCTCAGTTCTTTTCATTCTTTTTTCTTTCTTCTGCTCTGCGGTAGTTATTTCCACTATTTTATCTTCCACGTCACTTATCCATTCTTCTGCCTCAGTTATTCTGCTATTGATCCCATCTAGAGTATTTTTCATTTCACTTATTGTGTTTTTAATCATTGCTTGATTCATCTTTAGTTCTTCTAGGTCCTTGTTAACTGTTTCTTGCATTTTGTCTATTCTATTTCCAAGATTTTGGATCATCTTTACTATCATTATTCTGAATTCTTTTTCAGGTAGACTGCCTATTTCCTCTTCATTTGTTAGGTCTGGTGGGTTTTTATCTTGCTCCTTCTCCTGCTGTGTGTTTTTCTGTCTTCTCATTTTGCTTATCTTACTGTGTTTGGGGTCTCCTTTTTGCAGGCTGCAGGTTCATAGTTCCCGTTGTTTTTGGTGTCTGTCCCCAGTAGCTAAGGTTGGTTCAGTGGGTTGTGTAGGCTTCCTGGTGGAAGGGACTAGTGCCTGTGTTCTGGTGGATGAGGCCGGATCTTGTCTTTCTGGTGGGCAGGTCCACGTCTGGTGGTGTGTTTTGGGGTGTCTGTGGACTTTTTATGATTTTAGGCAGCCTCTCTGCTAATGGGTGGCGTTGTGTTCCTGTCTTGCTAGTTGTTTGGCATAGGGTGTCCAGCACTGTAGCTTGCTGGTCGTTGAGTGAAGCTGGGTGCTGGTGTTGAGATGGAGATCTCTGGAAGATTTTCACCGTTTGATATTATGTGGAGCTGGGAGGTCTCTTGTGGACCAGTGTCCTGAAGTTGGTTCTCCCACCTCAGAGGCACAGCACCGACTCCTGGCTCCTCAATTTGAGATGATTTGCTGTCTATTCATGTATTCCACATATGCAGGGTACATCAAGTTGATTGTGGAGCTTTAATCCGCTGCTTCTGAGGCTGCTGGGAGAGATTTCCCTTTCTCTTCTTTGTTCCCACAGCTCCTGGGTCTCATCTTTGGATTTGGCCCCGCCTCTCCGTGTAGGTCGCCGGAGGGCGTCTGTTCTTCACTCAGACAGGACAGGGTTAAAGGAGCAGCCGCTTCGGGGACTCTGGCTCACTCAGGCCGTGGGGGAGGGAGAGGCACGGAGTGCGGGGCGAGCCTGCAGCGGCAGAGGCCGGCGTGACGTTGCACCAGCCCGAGGCGCGCCGTGCGTTCTCCCAGGGAAGCCGCCCCTGGATCCCGGGACCCCGGCAGTGGCGGGCTGCACAGGCTCCCGGAAGGGCGGTGTGGACAGTGACCTGCGCTCGCACACAGGCTTCTTGGCGGCGGCAGCAGCAGCCCCAGCGTCCCACGCCCGTCACTGGGCTCCACGCTTTCAGTCGTGACTCGCGCCCGTCTGTGGAGCCCCTTTAAGCAGCGCTCTTAATCCCCTCTCCTCGCGCACCAGGAAACCAAGAGGGAAGAAAAAGTCTCTTGCCTCTTCGGCAGCTCCAGAGTTTTCCCGGACTCTCTCCCGGCTAGCTGTGGCACATTAGCCCCCTTCAGGCTGAGTTCTCGCCGCCAGCCCCAGTCCCCTCCCTGCGCTCTGACCGAAGCCCGAGCCTCAGCTTCCAGCGCCGCCCGCCCCGGCGGGTGAGCAGACAAGCCTCTGGGGCTGGTGAGTGCCGCTCAGCACCGATCCTCTGTGCGGGAATCTCTCCACTTTGCCCTACCCAGGTATGTGGGGAGTTTCTTGCCTTTTGGGAGGTCTGGGGTCTTCTGCCAGCGTTCAGTAGGTGTTCTGTAGGAGTTGTTCCACGTGTAGCTGTATTTCTGGTGTATCCGTGGGGAGGAAGGTGATCTCCGCGTCTTACTCTTCCGCCATCTTCCCTTTTTTTCTTGATGAGTCTTGCTAAAGGTTTATCAATTTTCTTTACCTTCTCAAAGAACAAGCTTTTAGTTTTATTGATCTTTGCTATCATTTCCTTCATTTCTTTTTCGTTTCTTTCTGATCTGATCTTTATGATTTCTTTCCTTTTGCTAACTTCGGGTTTTTTTTTGTTGTTCTCTCTCTAATTGCTTTAGGTGTTAGGTTAGGTTGTTTATTTGAGATTTTTCTTGTTTCTTGAGGTAGGATTATATTGCTATAAACTTCCCTCTTAGAACTGCTTTTGCTGCATCCCATAGGTTTTGGATCGTTGTGTTTTCATTGTCATTTGTTTCTAGGTAGTTTTTGATTTCCTCTTTGATTTCTTCAGTGATCTCTTGGTTATTTAGTAGTGTATTGTTTAGCCTCCATGTGTTTGTATTTTTTACAGATTTTTTCCTGTAATTGATATCTAGTCTCATAGCATTGTGGTCGGAAAAGATACTTGATACGATTTCAATTTTCTTAAATTTACCATGGCTTGATTTGTGACCCAGGATATGGTCTATCCTGGACAGTGTTCCATGAGCATTTGAGAAGAAAGTGTATTCTATTGTTTTTGGATGGAATGTCCTAAAAATATCAATTAAGTCCATCTTCTTTAATGTGTCATTTAAAGCTTGTGTTTCCTTATTTATTTTCATTTTGGATGATCTGTCCACTGGTGGATGTGGGCTATTAAATTCCCTGACTATCATTGTGTTACTGTTGATTTCCCCTTTTATGGCTGTTAGCATTTGCCTTATGTATTGAGGTGCTCCTATGTTGGGTGCATAAATATTTACAATTGTTATATCTTTTTCTTGGACAGTTGTTATATCTTCTTCTTGGATTGATCCCTTGATCATTATGTAGTGTCCTTCTTTGTCTCTTGTAATAGTCTTTATTTTAAAGTCTATTTTGCCTGATATGAGAATTGCTTCTCCAGCTCTTTTGATTTCCATTTGCATGGAATATCTTTTTCCCTCCCCTCACTTTCAGTCTGTATGTGTCCCTAGGTCTGAAGTGGGTCTCTTGTAGACAGCATATGTACAGGTCTTGTTTTTGTATCCATTCAGCCAGTCTATGTCTTTTGGTTGGAGTATTTAATCCATTTACTTTTAAGGTAATTATCAGTATGTCGGTTCCTGTTACCATTTTCTTATTTGTATTGGGTTTGTTATTGTAGGTTTTTTCCTTCTCTTGTGTTTCCTTCCTTTAGCATTTGTTGTAAAGCTGGTTTGGTGGTGCTGAATTCTCTTAATTTTTGCTTATCTATAAAGGTTTTAATTTGTCGATCAATGTGAATGACATCCTTGCTGGGTCGAGTAAAATCTTGCTTGTAGGTTTTTCCCTTTCCTCACTTTAAATATGCCCTGCCACTCCCTTCTGGCTTGCAGAGTTTCTGCTGAAAAATCAGCTGTTAACCTTATGTTATTTGTTGTCTTTCCCTTGCTGCTTTTAATATTTTTTCTTTGTATTTAATTTTTGATAGTTTGATTAATATGTGTCTGGGCACGTTTCTCCTTGGATTTATCCTGTATGGTACTCTCTGTGCTTCCTGGACTTGATTGACTGTTTCCTTTCCCGTGTTAGGGAAGTTTTTGACTCTAATCTCTTCAAATATTTTCTCAGACCCTTTCTTTTTATCTTCTTCTTCTGGGACTCCTATAATTTGAATGTTGGTGTGTTTAATGTCCCAGAGGGTCTGAGGCTGTCCTCAGTTCTCTTCATTCTTTTTTCTTTATACTGCTCCCTGGCAGTTATTTCCTCCATTTTTATCTTCCAGCTCACTTATCCATTTTTCTGCCTCAGTTATTCTATTACTGATTCCTTCTAGAGTATTTTTAATTTCAGTAATTGTATTGTTCATCACTGTTTGTTTGCTCTTTAGTTCTTCTAGATCCTTGCTAAATGTTTCTTGTATTTTCTCCATTCTGTTTCCAAGATTTTGGATCATCTTTACTATCATTACTCTGAATTCTTTTTCAGTTAGGTTGCCTATTTCATCTTCATTTATTTGGTCTTGTAGGTTTTTACCTTGCCCCTTCATCTGTAACATATTTTTTTTGTTGTTTCATTTTTTGTGTGTGTGATGGATGGTGCTATATTCCTGTCTTACTGGTTGTTTGGCCTGAGACGTCCAGCAGTGGAGTTTGCAGGCAGTTGGATAGAGCTGGATCTTGGTGCTGAGAGGAGGACCTCTGGGCAGCCTCACTCTGATTGATATTCCCTCGGGTCTGAGGTTCTCTTTTAGTCCAGCAGTTTGGACTTGGAGCTCCCACTACTGGAGCTCAGGCCCGACCTCTGACCTGGGAACCAAGATCTCACAAGCATGTGGCAGGCAAAGTAATGGTCCCCCAAAGACACGGACATCCAGATCCCTGGAACCACCTGGCTGGTGCGTGGCGATGGGGACCCAGTGCTGCCGGAGGGGCAGAGTGGCGGACTGGTGTCCTCAGGGTCAGAGCTGAGCCATCTCTGCCGCCCGCACCGCCCAGTGCTCCAGGGACTCCACCTGGGCTTGACAGGCGTCTGCGCCCTGGATTCACGTCCGAGGTCACGGATTTACATCAGTGACCCCAGTTTTACGTCTGAGGCCCTGAATTTACATCTGAGGCCCCGGTTTTACATCCTGCATGTTTTTTTGTTGTTGTTGTTACTAGAATAGAGATCTTAGTTTAGCTGACTCTAGAAGGGCTATGACTATCTAGCATTAAAAATGAACAAACAAAACTATTCATCTGTAGAGTGACGCAGTTGTGCGAGTCCAGGGTCCCAGGAGTTTCCTAGTGTTTTGAGCATGAGAGTGTAGGCTAAATGACATTTTGGTGCTCAGAATGTCTTTGACCCTCAAAGTGCACTTCACCAGCCAAGGAAAAGATCACTTACCTTTGTTGTTTTTGTTTTTGTTTTTTAGCAGGTTCTACCCCACAACCTCCTTAACTAGTAAAAAGTATATAGAACTATAACATGAGCAAAGGATACTGGGGCACCCATTTACTGAAAGATTATTTGGATTTATGGAATTTGTGTCTTTGTTGTTTTTCTTCTTCTTCTTCTTCTTTTTTTTTTTTTTTTGTGTGTGTGGTATGTGGGCCTCTCACTGTTGTGGCCTCTCCCGTTGCGGAGCACAGGCTCCGGACGCACAGGCCCAGCGGCCATGGCTCACGGGCCCAGCCGCTCCGCGGCATGTGGGATCTTCCCAGACCGGGGCACGAACCCGTCTCCCCTGCATCGGCAGGCGGACTCCCAACCACTGCGCCACCAGGGAAGCCCCTTCTTCTTCTTTTAAATAAGTAAGGGTGAGAGTCTGTGTATGGTATCGTTGGCAGAGCACCAGTCTACATGTGAGAAGACCTAGTCCTCCCTCTGGTATTGTTACCTTGCTGTTTTACCTTGGAAAAACAACTTAACCTCTCTGATCCTCTGTTTTCTCATTTCTTAAGAGAAGGAGGGTGGACCAAATGTGTCTCAGAGATTCCTTTTCACAGTAGAATTGGAATATATGGGAAGGGTTCAGGGATGATCTCCTAGACTGTTGGTCTGCACCTGAGGGTGTGGGGAGATAGCAGAGGTGGAGAATATGCAGCCCTGGGTTTAGTAATTATGGGGAAATTGAGTTGAAGGGGTCAGTACTATGCCCACTAACAACTTTTCTTCTACCCGTTAGTCTATAAATAGATGTACAAAGTCTCTAATGAGGCTCCCTGGGAGTGGAGAAATCACAATAAATTTTGTCACCCCGGGTCCAGAGTTTGGTGGTCCAGTGTGATCACAGAGCCCTGCCGCAAAGAAAAAGGCCAGCTCTTCCAGAGTTTGTTCTAACCTGTCTTGTTACGAATTCCCAGAGGAACCTTTGAGTTGCAACAAACTCTGGATGTGTGTGTTCCAAAAGGCCGTCTTCTGCACAACCAGGGTAGGTACAGACACGGCGCCTGGGGCTCCCAGGCCCCTGGCAGAAGCCAGCGCAGCATTGGACCTCAGCTGGCTCAGCCACCACATCATCCCTCAGGTTGGCCTGGGGATTTGTTTTTGTCCTTCCAGATCTTTTTTTAACCTTTAAAACAACAACAACAACAACAGTAACAACTCTGGACATTCCCTTATGGTCGGCCTGGTAAATTAATCTGTCTTACAAATACGAAGCTCCATGGACCGGCCTTGACACTGTCTCTTCTCTTCCCTGACGCAGAGCCATCACGCTGGAGAACCAGCTGGTGATCCTGGCAGCGACGGCCAGCGACGCAGGGGCTTACTACGTGCAGGCCGTCAACGAGAGGAACGGGGAGAACAAGACCAGCCCGCTCATTCACCTGAGCATAGCAAGTGAGTGCCAAAATCCCACATGGTCATTGTGAAAGCAGTAAATTCTGGATTTAATTAATAACCACTGTCTCATGGGGCATTTTGCAATAAATCTTACCTCTCTGGGTTAGTGGTTATGGTTCAGTATTGATCCAATGTCTATAGTTGCTTTCTTTGAACTGATAGGCAGAAAATGTGAATCAGACCGGTAATTCTAAATACAGGATCTTATTTGTTTGGGGGAATTTAAAATAACATTTTTGCTTTTGTACTCTGTTAATGTGTATGGTTTTTAACAACAACAAAACAACTTTTGGCTTATAAGGAGTTGTATCCATGAAACTTGAGACTAGATTAGGCCACAGGTTATGTTCTTTTACTTTAATTTAAAAACTTTGAGAAAATATATATACAAAGTTGTGTTAAAATTAGGAGTATATCTTAAGAGTAACTAAAAGCCCGGATCATGAAGAAAATACACACACATCACAGTTAAATGTTCAGTTAATTTAAGGATGTTTTGCTTTGAGGCAACTTAGTTTAAATATTTGGCCTTTGAAAGAAGGCTCCAGAAATTCTTCTAGGAAAAGTTGATTGCCGGAGAAGGGGGAAATGACCAGGAGCAAGAACTCAGAGCTAAAAGAGAGCAAAAGGTGCATCTCAGAGATGCCACCAGATGTCTGCAGCGTGAAGCTTCATGGTATGAAGTGCGGTGATTATGCTGTTGAGAAAATACAGTTGGGAAATGGTCATGGTAGATTTCAAAATATTATGATCATGGCATACAAGAGTGAGTTAAGTGGATTTGTCTGTATAGTGGTAGATGTCATGTTTTTAAAAACCACCTTGAAAGAATGGCTTTCCCCTTCGGGTAGTTTGAAAAGTTTTGTTTCATATGCAGGACAGACCATAGTGTTTGCTTCCCCTGGTCCTTGAGGGATACAGTTGCTTTAGGCCTAACAGAGTTTACCGGGTGAACAGCACCACAGTCAGCAGACGGTGGGCATTAATTGCGTCTGCTCCCACATGCCCTGCACCTGCCCGGCAAGCCCTCCTAGGTGGCCACCACCCTGCCACCAGCTCCTAATTTCTAGGAATTGAGCCCTCAGCTCCAGACCACAGGCGGTGCAGATCTGGCCATCACCGGGGCCTTTGCAGTGCTTTGGAGAGTTGTGTCCATTGATTAGGGCTCACAAAGTCCAGTGCGTGTTGTACTACTATTTAAAGGACCCTATGAATCAAGAATCATAGTAGAAAAAGAATGTGATTTATGGAGATTTTTCAGTATTAATAATAAAATATGGAAATTCTGTTATTAAATATATTGTGATAATTTTAATGACTTCCAACTTTTATAATTAGAGCCGTTTATTCTGTTTAGCAAATCTGATTCAGCACTCAATTGTAATATACATGCCAGGATAATAATAGGTCAAATTGGTGGAATTCTGAGTCAGAAACACAAAAATTGACCTTAGTCTATTAGAAGAGGGGGAAAAAAATTCCACAAATATTCTGGTTAACTTGATGCTAACATCACGAAGGTATGAAATAGTCTGCACCTAGTAGTTTCCTACATGCCTACTCTACAAAGCCAGTAGAAAATAAAACGAATACAGTGAATTTGTAAGTTGCCGTACTAACGCCATACCATGCGTTAGATAATTGGAATATGTAAATTTTTAAATAATTTGAGTGTCTAACCAAGAAGTATATTGGAAGCAGCTCATAAATATTATAATTAACTGCCTTGCATTTCGTTCCCTTGTGTAGTTTTATCTTTTCATTGGCACTGGGTAAAATGTGTAGAAGGTGAGACATAAAGGAGCTGATGGTATGGATGGACTTATTTTAAATCTTAGGAGAAAACCTGCATTCTGTCTCCGTCTGTGTTCTTTGCTTTTTATGGGGACCAGGTAAAATGTGACAAGTAAGGAGGTTGAGGAAACGGCCTTATTTTAATTCTTGGATGAACCTCACTGTTGATGTGTTAGATTTACCTAAAATTTAAAGGGCACCCGATCATGCATTTTCTCACTAAAATTCTATTTTGAAAACCTCTAAAGATCAGAAATCTTGATAAATCTGCAGAAAACCCCAGAATTGATTGTTTATTTATTTTAAATAGTCTCTTTTTTTAAATTTTATTTATTTATTTTTGGCTGCATCGTGTCTTCGTTGCTGTACGTGGGCTTTCTCTAGTTGCGGCGAGCGGGGGCTGCTCTTTGTTGCGGTGCGCGGGCTTCTCATTGCGGTGGCTTCTCTTGTTGTGGAGCATGGGCTCTAGGCATGTGGGCTCAGTAGTTGTGGTGCATGGGCTTAGTTGCTCCGCGACATGTGGGACCTTCCCGGACCAGGGATCAAACCCTGGCAGGCGGTTTCTTAACCACTGCGCCACCAGGGAAGTCCCTGTTTATTTATTTTCATTTTTATTTACTTATGTTTTAATCTTTTCGGCCATGCTACTCGGTTTGTGGGATGTTAGTTCCTCCACCAGGGATTGTTTAAATTTGCTCCTTTCTGGACTACAACAAATGCTGTAAGGGGGGAAACTGCAGTTCAGGACTTCCCTGCCAGCACCGTGTGTGAGGCTGTGAAATACGGAGGGTGCACGACCCCACCAGATTTATTATGAAATTAGATACTCTCAAGACCTATTCATGCAGGTAGTAAGATGCAGTGTGTTCTGCAGACTTAGACGTTTTTTTTTCCTAATGTAGGCTTTGTAAAAACACCAAACAAGATTGATGAAAAATTTTAAAAACTTGCCAGCCAGCAATTCTGAAGAATCTAAAGATATTACAGCCAATTATCATTTAACGATGATAAATTTTCCCTTGGCATCAGGAGAATAAAGTAGGGAACATTTCTGTAGTGAATACGATCAAGGTGGTAGGGTACTGGAAATTAAATTCCTGGTGGATTTAACTGTAATTAATTTAAAAGTGCAAAGTGCTGTGCGGCCCACCTCTTGTTTGCAGTGGTCATAATAAACTGTTCCTCCTGCAGGGACAGCCTAGTGTCGAGGTGGAGTAGCACCCAGGGCCAGCCTTGCCTCGAAACATCAAAATGCGTGATGCGCTATCCCCCAGCTGGCAGGAGGAGATGACACATATTTCCCCAAACAACTGTGTATTTGAGAGTTCAAAACCTCACCACCTTTTCAGTTGCTGAATATTCTGGCTGCACTTGAAGCTTATGGGAAGCAAAAGATAAAGACAGTTGAGATAAAAATAAATAATTTTTTTAAAAGCATGACAATTAGAAGTGAAATGCAGCCCCATCACGGTACCGCCTGATGTTTTGTGCATTATTATCCCTTAACCACCCCCCCCTGCCCTTTTATATGGTTAAGAGGGTAAGTTACAGCATGTCCTGCACAGGTATTTCCTGTCGGGAAGGAGAGGACTTCTCTGAACTATCCATTCTCCTGCTACCAGTGAAAGCTTGCCACCATCTCAGGGGTGGATTCACTTTGAAGTTTTAATGTGACGTGAAGCCAGCAGATGTTAAGGCCACAGGTGGGACTGCTGAAGCACCCTGCATGAATTTTTCATCGCTGGCTCCCGTGGCTCAGCTGCACACCAGAAAAAGAATGGGCTGAACTCACCTGAGAGTACACATTTCCCTTCTGAGGTCAAACTCGGGCAAGCTTTATACACCTGTCAACCTGTTTTTGGTTTTCACTTTCAAGATTTTACATTGAGTTAACTTGTGTGGATCAGGTCTTCCGAACTGAATTGATACGTAAATGAGAGTTTCTTTTTGAAGATGAGAAGAATTCTGTACAGTGATTAACTAATTATTGTTTAAATGCCATTGTACATACCTTAGACACATCATCAGCTCTGACCCAGTCTTCGGAATGTCCAGCGTGATGAGATTCTCTGCTGGAGATGAAGCTTAAATTAGAAAAGAAATGACTGCCTCTCTCCTTCCTGCATTTTTCGCCTCTCTCATTTTAATGTCTGCTCCTCAGACAACATTTGCAGATGCGGTATCATTTCAACTGATCCTCCTTCAGGCTGGCAGACCCTTGCTTTCAATTCTGACGACCACTTAACATTCTTTTGTCCTCTATAATTCTAATTTAACTGCAGACCTCATGTAGGGTTTGTAGTTGAAAGTGAATTCCTGAGAATAATGTCTAGGATCAGTCATCCAAGAGGACTGCCCTGTAAAACATGGCTTTTGTGTGCCCGGATAAAATTCTGTCTTATTTTCTTCATGCTTCTAACATTATAGGGAGAGAAGGGCCAGGCATCAGCCTTTCAGTTGTTCTTTGACATGAAGTGGATGACCAAAGCTGTAGGAACGGTTTACAATGATATTAAAGAACAGTCCTGAGGCAGTGTCTGTATTCTAAAGGGTCGATTTCAGATCCAGCTATGGCTTTATAGGGTAAATGGTACTTTACTGCCAGAATTTTCAGAAACATAAACAGGAAGTGTACTTTACAGTAGAATGATGAGTTTAATCGTTTAGCATGTATTGACCTGCTAAGTAGGGTATGTAATGAAGCATAAGACATGCTCTGCCCAGACCTCCCTGAGCTGGTTATGGAAGGAGCTAAGTCTAGGCTGTGGTCTCTGAAGCCTTTTTATAGGCACACCACCAGTAAGGAAGCCTTGACATTCACCCCTGGTCTGTGCATACTAAGCTGTTTATAAAGTTTGAGCGTTTAGCTATCATACAAAAAGGTGAAACACTGAAAGGTGAAATGAACGGTATCTTGTTAATCATGAAAGTTTCATTCCATCTTTAGTTCATGTCTCACAGCACAATATACAGTTTGTGGTCTTCCTGATAGTTAGTTCTCTGGACAAGTTCTTCCAACATCTGATTACAGAGGACCGTTTGTCCTGGAACGTGGCTGATGAAGAGCACTGGTGTCCATGTTGCCATTTGTGTCTGTGTCGCTCATTTGTGCTAGACTTGTGAGTAACTCACATCTGTGATTTCTTCCCAGGTGTACTTTTGTATCCAGTTATCTACCCTGTGAGAGTTAGTTTAGTTAAAACTAAGTACACAAATACGTAAATCCACCTACCGGGCAAACAGATGTAGGAAGGCATCCTATGCACCTTGAAAATGAGAATTTTTAGATGTCGCTTGGGGCAGCTTGCATGCACAGTGTGACGGAGCCATCCCACTGAGAGACCCCATCTGCACGCTAGCATTAGGGATTTGTTTTCTTCTTATGGTTTCAGTTCAAAGACAGAAATGAAAATGCCAGTCCTAATAGTTTGTTTCCGAGCCCAGTGTATGTGTAAGTGGTGGTGAATGAGGTTTAGAAGAAGAGTACAGCTGGGAATTCTCAACCAGACTTGAGAAAAAAAGGACAAAGTGATTAAAAAATAACGAGGCCCTAACTCTCTTCCCACCTCCACAAGACAAAACTGGGTTATTTTTGTTATCTACTCACGTTCTTTCCATGGAATTCCCATCTCTCCTCATCGCAGTCTGTCTTTCTTTTCCCCTCTGTGACTTATTTCAGCCTGATTTCACCCTTGGTAAATCTTAGGGCATTGGGTTAAACCATGAATTGTAATTTGCCCTCAACTTTTTTTTTTTTTTTTTTTTTTGCTGTACGCGGGCCTCTCACTGTTGTGGCCTCTCCCGTTGCGGAGCACAGGCTCCGGACGCGCAGGCTCAGCGGCCATGGCTCACGGGCCCAGCCGCTCCGCGGCATGTGGGATCCTCCCGAACCAGGGCACGAACCCATGTCCCCTGCATCAGCAGGCAGACCCTCAACCACTGTGCCACCAGGGAAGCCCTGCCCTCAACTTCTGAACACATTTGAGATGCCCAACATCCTCACTCTCCCAAAGCAACACTCTTCAGATCGGGCTATGAGTACCTCTCAGGGTGCACACAGGTCTCCAAGAGGGTGAGCAGGCATGTATAATTCTCAGGACATCTGTTTCCAGGTGATTTCTTATACACTTTCTAAACTCAGATCATCCTGGGAATTCCCTGGCGGTCCAGCGGTTAGGACTTGACACTGTCACTGCCAAGGTCCAGGTTCAATCCCTGGTTGGGGAACTAAGATCCTGCAAGCTGCAGCGAGGCCAAAAATAATAATAATAAATTAAACATTAAAAAATTTTTTAAATTAAAATCAGATCATCCTGAGGATGCCTTATGTCAGGGGGCTCTTCACTTATGGGCACGTGTCACATCCATTCCGAATCTTTGCTACGAACTTCCAGGTGCCAAACAAAGGGATAATTCTAAATATCAGTGTCAGAACTGGGAAGGTGAAGTGCTCTAGTAACTGGGAAATAAATCATTTTATAAATCGGGAGTTTTCAATTCCCTGCTGTCTACAAACTGAGACAACACCCAAATGCATTGTCAGCTGACATTTTATTACAAATAATTTCTGGTGATTGATTGCTACGTGATAGAAAGTCCCCTTGCTCTTAGGAGAAGAAGACATTTCCAGCCCACCTGCAGTTTGGAGCCACTGACTAACTCCACTCAGTGTGGAGTAGAAGGGAGTGTGTCACTTCCAGGCCATGTGTTTAAGAGCCAGCAAGTCACCTTCATGCTCTGCCTTCCCCCTGGGGCCCACAATGGCCGGGCCACACATGGAGATGGTAGAGCCGCCAGGTAGAAGCTGCCCAGAGGCTGAATTAGTGCATGGAAAGAACAGCCCTGGAGAATCACCCCGGCTGAAGGGGACTCGATATAAGTGGGAAATAAAACTTGGTGTGCTAAGCACTGAGATTTCAGGGTTTATTTGTTATTGGAACAAAAGGTAGTCTATCCTAACTAATAAATTACCCTGTGACTTTTGGTATACTCAGAGGTGTTTAAACAATTGGGAGATATTTCTATAACAAAATTCCCTCCATTCTCATCTACTTTTTTCTATGGGCAAAATTTCCCAGCAGTTATTTCTACAAAAAAGAAAAGTAGGATTAGAATTAGGGTAAACTTTGCATCCATCTCATGGAGAGATGCATTTCCAGTGATTTTTTTTCTTTTATATATAATATTCATCAAAATTTGTTATACATGTATTTATCTTTTACAGACTGCAAATAATAATTGTAGCAATAACTCAATCCAAGAGGGTTTATTTTTTTTTAACCCCAGAGTCATATGCTTGCTGGGAATTTTAATTTATATACATATTTTTTTCAGAGGCTATGATAGGGTGATCAATAAAATACTTTGAATCCTTAAATATAGTAAATTAAGATAAAATTCTGTGGAAGGAGTAGAATGGAAATACCAGTTCAGGAAGAAAAATAGAAATGATGTAAACTTTCTGATATTAAAAATTAGTGCTTGTTCATGTATTGTTTAAATGGGTGATGCTGTGTATGACATCCTTAGACCTACTCTATCAAATATTTAGGTTCCTTTGGATACATATAAAGGTGTGCTGCAATAGTTCATATTACTAAAATATACTAGAATATTAAAATATTAAAATACACTGGAAATTATATTCTTTGCAGTTCTTCAAATCTGTGCTGAAAACCTTTAGAGGTCAACTTGAACTGTGGTAGTGACAGTTTTAGGTGATACAAGACCAAAGCTGTTCTAAGCTATATCAGATTTGATGAGAATTTACAAATAAGCTGTTAAGTGATTCCCCAAGGGTATAGGTAGAGGAAGGGCACTGGTGCTCCGTGAGCTGCTGACAGGCGTTCATGTGCACCTTCCTTCCATATTAGCCCTGTGTCTTAATGACCAACCTGTTTCAAAGCTGAGGGCACCAAGGCCCTAAGTTAGGTTAGTGATGGAAATCACAAGAATAGTAAATGGGGAGTTGAGAATTCAAGTCAAGGTTTATTTGACTCCCAATGCCCCTCGTTTCTCCTGGAAGGAGGCTGGGCATGCCCTTGGTGCCAACATGTGTACAGATGAGAGAAGCCCAAGGAAAAGACCAAACTCGGGAAAAGTAGCCATCCTCCGAGTCAGCCCTCCTTTTGCACTGGAGATTCTCCATCAAGAGCTCTTACACACCCGACCTCAGAGGAGCTTGGCTGTGTTATAAAAAGCGAGAACTTCTGTTTTGATGCCAGAACTCAACTTTAATAATTTCTCCAAACCACCTCTCCTCCTGCCCCTTTGTTAACTATACCAATTTAAATGATTATATTTCAGATATTTAAACACAGGACTCTTTTAATTGTGGCAGTTTTAGAACTGTAAATAGAAGTAACCCTAATGACTTTTACCCTTGGCTCTGGATCCAGTCTTCAGCCACATCCTGAATTTAGGTGACTGAGAATTTAAGATCATTTCACTCTAGGCTCATAATATGGAAGCATAACATTTCAAAACTTATATGGAGAGTGACTCAGCATCTTAACTTACTCATGCAGTCAGTATCTTCCTAGCTCTGATCACTTTGGATATTACATTCACTGAAGTACTTTGTCTGATTTCTCTGACACTATAATTGATATGGAAAGATAAGAAACTTTTAGAGGGCACAGACAAAGGGGACAGAAAACTGAATTTTCCTTACAATCATTTTATGAACTTTAACATCTATTTGTTATACATCTTATTTGGGGAAACCTCAAGCAAAGTAATGGTTATCGGCTGAGATGAGACCACAGAACTAGTTGTTAGTTGTAAGTACAATCTTCTCAGTCATTGAACACAAACGAGGCACACTTCCCAGTACTCCTTCCTTTTATGAATGAGTTCAATATTTTGACTCTGTTAATTCAGAAACATCTGGTTAGCTTCTCTTCCTTAAGAGTTTTTGAGGTTTTCAAACTCCAGCTTGTAGATTATTTATATTGCAGAATTGTTTTCAATTTTTCAAATCATGTTGAAAGTCCTTAATCTGGTTGCTGCTTTGTGTATGCAGCCTAACATTTGATCACCTTCTGATAACAGCTCAGATCTACCTTTACCACTTAGTCATAATGTTTTATTACTGATCACAATAAACGATGTTCTTTTGGCTCTTATAGAAGGCAATTACAGCAAGTAAGTAAAATTGTAGATCTTTGCACGGTTGCTGAGAATATTAAATCAAGCCTTAAGAAAATTGGGTAAAGTATTGTTAGAGTGAAAGGCCACTTAGCTCCTGTGAAGACCGTTACCAGATCCACAGTGCTGGATTCCCCACTTTTCCAAGAACACTTTGATTCTGAGATGTAGAGGGGTGGGATAGGGAGGGTGGGAAGGAGACACAAGAGGGAAGAGATATGGTGATATATGTATATGTATAGCCGATTCACTTTGTTATAAAGCAGAAACTAACACACCATTGTAAAGCAATTATACTCCAATAAAGATGTTTAAAAAAAGATGGAATTTATATCAGATATAATAGAAGCCAGGAATTTATCTTAAGATGTAGACTCTTTCTGTGTTCCGATTACTGAGTTCTTAGCAATGGTCTCTGCCTGTGAGTCTCTGTTATTTCAGGTAATTATTCTGCTTATACCCTCTTACCTTTTATGATCTTCAGAAATATCCTCCTTGGCACAAAATCAGTTCCCACACTCAGAGCCTAGTGTAGCTCTATATGTGGCAAAGCAGGTCATCAGAGAGTGTAAGAAATGTGACTTCTGATTGTCAGTGTAACTTGCTGTTGGCCCAGGAATATCTGGCAAGTGTAGCTTCTTAAGGTGGATTCTGAGGACTATTATTTTGCATAGTTTTATAAAATCATAAAAAAAAGTGAGCTGGGGATTTTCTGGTTCACCTTAGTTATAGACATGAATGACCCTCTGGCGAGTCTGAAGGCTGCACTGTGTGATTTTCCGAGGGAACAAGATATAAGCAAAAACCCAGAAGTACAAAAACTCTAGTGAAAGACTTGAAACAATGACTGTTTTTTCATTTTGGTCCCCAACTTGGACTTCGGAGTAGGAGTTAGAACTTGAAAGGAAATGTCAGTGGTGGCAACGCATTCAGCTGACCCCGTGGAGTGGGTTGTTTGTTTGCCTGTTTTACTGATAATGGAGTTTGTTGAGCTGCATCCCATCTGGCATTAAGTGTCCCACTCTATGCTTCTGCTTTCACTTTCCTTGAAAGACTGTTGCACACGCTAGTATATCTCCCTGTCAGTGTGTCAGTCCATGGCTATATTAATTCCGACAGGGCTGCATCACACAAAGATTTGGTCTCATTTGGGAAGGTTTCCAGCCCAAACGTGCTCCAGAATTCAGCCTTCTGCCTTTCCATTCCTTAAGACTCGTCAGAATGATTTATGTATAAAAACCATCCAAAGAGGGTGACCTTTGGTTATTAGCTCATTCAGGAGAGTTTCCGGGGTTTCACATGTCTCTGGTCTACTCAGGAAGACCAAACCGAATAGAGAAAATGGCCTCAGAAAAAAATTATGCAAAAATATTACTATCATAAAGAAATATAAAATGAATAGGAAATATTCAGAACCTTTCGTTTCTTTGTTCATTTGAGTTACAACAGTTAAAAAAATGAGGACAGAAAGCATGTTCTTGATGAAAATCAAGGCAACAGTTCTGCTTCCTTGAACTCTGTACTGGCCTTGAGATTAGCTGGATTGTATCCACCTCTGAAGTCTGCACCTGAAGGACTGGATATGAAACCATTGTGCCTCCACTGGCTTCTGTGTTAATTGGTTGGTACCATTACCATGTGGGCATGGTGGTCATTAAGTATTTTGAATATCACCCTAGCCTGGAAGAACACTCAAGGATGCATAGAAAAGTAGCCTTATCATCATTATGGGAACAGCTTGCATACTTTGCTGTTCTGGAGTCACCCCTACACCATTTCTGTGTTCATCCCTGTACATCTGGGGAAAAGCAGTCAGAAGTGCTGCAGGGTCGTTTCCTTTGACTTTTAGGGTCTTCCTGTCTCATTTTTGTTCCAAAATGTATAACCCCCCCCATTTAAAAAAATTCAGATATCCTTTCTGGTATTTTGTTCAGAAACACTGAGCACCTCATATCTACCAGGCATTATGCTTGACACTGAGGAAACTAAATGAATAAGACACATGGTGCTTGCCTTTCCTGAGCTTGCTTTTTCTTGAGGAGAGGCAGATCCATGAACAAATGACAAGAATACAGTGTGTTAAATGCCAGATGAAACGGACTTCGGTAGAAAATCTGGAAGCACAGGCAAGGGAGCAATTAATTTTGCTTCCGAGGTCAGAGGAGCATTGTTAGCAGAATTTTCACCTTCCCTTTCATGTATGGAGAGATACAGCACCAGTGAGATAATTAAGAAGAGGAGACTTGGGGTAGGACGGTGCTCGGTGTGACCGAGGACCACTGTAACTTCTGTCCTGTTGTCTGGTCCCCTGGTCTCCACTTTGAGTGTCGCCCAGCAAGTCGGCGTCTCCTACAACCTCATCGCTTTATGTGTACTGTCTTATCTCCACCAGAACGGAAGTTCCATGAGGCCAGGGATTTTTGTCTGTTTTCTTTCCCACGCAGCTAGAAGAATACATGAAAAGTACTAGGGACTCCGTAAAGACTCATTCAGTGAATGAGTGAAGCCATTAGGAACCAAATGCATTGCTTTTTTCCCTGTCTTCATTCTTTAGTCTGTGCAATGGACCACTATTTGCACTCTCCTTTTCTTGATCTCTCCCCGTCTTAGGCTTCTCAGGTACCTTCTCACTGACTGTGTTCTTGTTCCCCCTCCAGCTCCTTTTCTTTGGGTGTTTCTAGCTCTTTTTCGTTCTCCTTACCCCCACGTGAGAGGACCTCCATTGTCTAGTCCTTGGGTGCAGTGTTGTATTTGTTTTTCTGCTGTTTACTTCTCCTTGGAGGACTCATTGATTCTGTGACTTTAAGTATCACCTTTGGTCAAATGTCCTCTCCAGACATTTCTCAGTGTTCAGTCCTTGCTCAGTGGAAAGTTGGATGAATCATTTTAAGTCCACTATGGCTCTGAAATCCTGATTATCTTCTAATTTTTTAACTTCTTTGCCTGATTTAGTAAAGATGCCCTAAAATGGAAGCCTTGCCCCTGTGCATCTCTTCAATTATTGACTTTTTTCTGTTTAGTGACTTTGTTTGGTTCACTGGTCTCCGGCTTCCCTCTGTGTCTGTCTCTCCCTCATCCAAGAGATTATGCAGCTCCTGGTGACAGGGAACAGGGCTTGCCCGTCTGACCCAGTGATCGGGACATCAGGCCCTGAGAACAGAATCTGTGGTGTTGCTGGGCATTTTCACTTGGAAATTAAATTAGCCTGTGTCCTTGTACTCCCTACCCCAAGGCAGGTTCTTCTTCTCAATTCCATACAAAGTTATGCCACTGCCTTTCTGTGTTCCCAGCTCTCACCTATCCCAAAACATGTACTAAGTCCCGGATTCTTCCAGAATGTTCATCCATCCATCATCCATTATTTCCTTCACTCAACATATACTTATTGAGTACTTGGTAAGTGCCAGCACTATGCTGGGCATTGAGAATATACTGATGGTCAAGGCAGACTGGTTTCTGCCATCAGAGCCTACTTCGGTGGGAGGAGAAGACAAGCAACCACTTTTAATATGGGGAAGTTGGGGAATGGATGTTTTCCCACACATCCTGAGTTTCTGCCACTTCCATTTCTAATCCTTTGCCTGCTATAAAAATAGGGTTGGTAAAGATAAAGTTAATATATGCAAAATGTGTGTTGAAACAACACTTTTTTAAAAAAATAACTATTTATTTATTTATTTTTGGCTGCATTGGGTCTTCGTTGCTGCATGCAGGCTTTTTCTAGTTGCAGTGAGTGGGGGGGTTACTCTTCGTTGGGGTGCACGGGCTTCTCATTGTGGTGGCTTCTCTTGTTGCAGAGCACAGGCTCCAGTAGTTGCAGGATGCGGGCTCAGTAGTTGTGGCTCGCGGGCTCTAGAGTGCAGGCTCAGTAGTTGTGGCGCTCGGGCTTAGCTGCTCCGCGGCATGTGGGATCCTCCCATGGGCTCGAACCTGTGTCCCCTGCATTGGCAGGCAGATTCTTAACTACTGCACCACCAGGGAAGTCCCTGAAGCAACACTTTCTTGAGAAGTGTTCACAATGGTTCTTATTTATATGACTATTAGTGTGGGCTTTTATAGAGAAAATATGCAACATTTTCAAGAGATGGATTATGTCAGAAATAAATACAACAAGTCAGTGGAATTATAGCCTTCAAGCCATAGGCGTCATTATTCTCATGAGTGGGGCCCTTCTGTGGGCAAAACTGACTGAGCCGTGTGAAATAATGCAGCGCTCGTGTTCTGCAAGCCCCGTATGTCAGACGGTAATTTAAAAAACGAGTTGCTTTACAAATGGACTATTAAAATAAGTTCTTCATCTCTAAGCCATTCAATATGTGGTTTGTAGAAATTGATTTCCTCACAACTTATGTATAAGTTATATACATAACTTATATATGTATACATAAAGTAACTTAGATATATAAGTTAAGACTCTTGTATTAGCTCGGGCTGCCATAGCAAGATACCACAGACAAGGCAGCTTAAATAACTTTTATTTTCTCATAGTTCTGGAGACTGGAACTCCAAGAGCCAGGTGCCAGAGGGTTGCTTTCTGGTGAGACCGCTCTCCCTGCTTGCAGAGGGCCATGTTCTCTGTGTCCTCTGGGCACCCATGGGGAGGGGGGAAAGGGAGGAGGGTAGAGAGAGCGAGGGATGGAGAGATGGCTGGCGTCTTTTCCTTCTCTAATAAGGAGACCAGTCCTATCAATTGGGACCCAACCTTATTACCTCATTGTACCTTAATTACCTCCTTAGAGGCTCTGTCTACAAATCCAGTCACAAGGGGGTTAGGGCTTCCACATATGGATTTTAGGGGGACACAGTTCAGTCCATAACAACTCCCCATTCCTTCTTCCTCCTGTGGCTTTTTTCCTAGGGTATTACTCTAGATCAGAAGTCCAAACTAGCCATTTGTGGGATATGTTCACTCCTTGACTGTGTTGCCTTTAGCCTGCACAATACCTTAAAAATACATGAGCTGGTATTTAAAAGTGGAGAGAAACTTTTCTGGCTTCAAAAACTATTTGACGAATTGGCCACCTCCCCAGTTTGGACAGTTTGTTTAGTTGAGCTCATCCTCCTGAGGCAGAGGCTGTAGTCTGCCTGTGGAGCACACTGATCTTTGTTTTGGGAAAACGTTCATTGTGGAATGTTAAATTATTGCAGATTTAGAGCTATGTGAGGGGCAGGTGTTTTAGAGGAGAGATTAAGGTTCTTTGTTCTTGAGGTAACTTGGGTGTTTGTGTTGACAGCCCTCTTCTTTGGAGAGGAATGTTTCTGAATCTTATGTTGGTTCTTTCACATTAGCTACTGAGCTGGGAGCATTTGCACTGTGACCTATGAGCCAGTAGGAGTTTCTGTGATGATGGGGATCTTCTCTGTTTGAACTGTACAGTGTGGTGGCCAGTACCTGCATGGGGCTGTTGAGAACTTGAAATGTGACTAGTGCGATCGAGAAAGTGGATTTTTAATTTTATTAATTTCAATTTATTTTAATTTTAGTACCCCTGTGTCCAGAGGCTACCATATTAAACAGGACAGTTCTGTACGAATGCCTGACACTCTGCGTACAAAAAGAACTCCCGTTGAAACTACCCACATGACCCATCTTTGATCTCTGCGTGCTCCTGGACTTGTCTAGAAGTGGTGAGGGCTGGTCATGACCAGTAAGACTTTGACTCCAGGCCCCCTTGTTCGTATGAGCGGGATACATACCTAAGGTTCAGTTACCGAAAGTCTGTGGCTGTGCAGCAGTTCGTAGGGGGAGAATTTCCTTTAGCAAATGTAATTGGTCAGTCATTCCTTTGGGGCAGCTGCACTGCACATCTCCAGGGTCTATAATAATCTATAGTAATTGGTGCCCGAAAGACGTGGTCAGTGCGAGGCCTGCGTGGTTTACACGGCAAATGCTAATGACCATTCCACAGTGATTTATAGAATATCTCTTATGCACCAAGCCTTGTGCTAGGCAATGGACAGTTAGGGAAGCCAAGGATGAGAGGGTCATCTCATTAAATAAATGATTAAAACAAGCATGTGAGCCATGATAGAGAGAAGCACAGGTCACTATGGAAACCCCAGGGTGGGGCACCCAGCCACGTCTGGGGGAACTGGGAAGGTTTTTCCTGAGGGTCTGATGCTGAACTGAGACCTACATGTTGAATAAGACTTAGATGGCTGAAGAGTTAGGGAGGAGGCCGCCCTGAGGTGGGGAACAGCAGTGCCTAGAGTCAACAGACGCTGCTCTATCCACGGACTGAATATACCAACTTCCAAGACAAGAACAAGGCTCTGCCCTAGCAGAGGCCCAGATAGGACTGTTCAGGAAACATGAACAACCTTTTAGAAACCAGGAGATTCCATGTAAACACTGAAGAGCTGGTGGCACAGGACGCACGTCCCCCTCAGGACAACGGTGAGCTGAAGCTAAGTAGCTGTTGCTCACGCCCTGTGTGCCTTACTCATCTGGCCAGTGTCCCAACTGTCCTGGACTGTGGCCCCAACAAGGACACCAGCAGGCGCCATTTATTGTAGTGTTTGCCCTGTTCTCTTTCTTATAGCAGAGAAACCTTTCGCTATGCCCAGTCTCTACCAAAAAGAAGTGAATGAAAGGTAGACAGAGAAGTTGAAGAGCATCTCCCACTGCTCGGTGAAGTCGTTTTTGCTGCCTGGCTGCCTGGTCCCTGCAGGCATTCGTCTGGGCAAAGCCATGTCCCCTCTGCTCACCACTAGCAGATGGGGTTAATCTAGATCCGGGATCTTCAGATCAGGGTTCAGTTACTTCAGTTACCCTCAGAGATGGATGCTTTTCCGGGAATCAGTTTCTACCCCCAAACTCACACATGTGCTGTCTCCTAGACGGATCTGCCTGAGAGCGTCAGCAGTAGAGGGGCAGACCCTTCACCTTCCTTTCTCAATTGCTTTCCTCCCACGGAGCAAAAGGAAAGCACCCCTCCCCCCAAATGCTAATAGCCTTTGTTGGGTGCATTGCTGTGGACTATCAAGCCCTCCGCCCGCCAGACAAAGGATCCTTTCAAACACTGGGGTCAGTGCTGAGAAAGTGGATGACTTTAATAACTGGGTAAGAAATCCTCTTGCAAGTCAGGCGGCTTACAATTCGTAACTTTCAACAAAATGGAAGGAGGACCTAATCAAGTTGTCAGCCAGTAGATCATTAAAAATAATGTTTGATGATAAATTACTATGTGACTTTGGGCATAGCCATAGGAATAATGTCAAAGAAGTGACTGACATTGTTACGAAAAAAACTTCCATTCCCATCTACTTATTTATGAAAATAAGTTTTCTCCGTGCATACATTTATAAAAACAAAAAATAGAAATAAAATTGATGCTGAACAGTTTCTCATTTTAGCTAGAAGTAATATTCATCCATGAATACATGAACTAATTAAAAAGAGAACAGTCTCATTCATCTCACTGAGATGCATTTCAGTAGAATTTTACTTTTTATATTCAATATTTTTCAAAATTTGTAATGATGTATATTGGCCTGATTATTAAGTATTAATAATAATTAGAATGGATAACCAACTCAGAAATTTTTTTAACACTTAGAGTTTTAGGATAACAGGAATTTGAAAAAAATGAAATAGCTATCCTTTCTTATGTAGAGAAGTGTGGTACAGTGATAAAAGACTTTCAAACATAATACATATTACAGTGAAAAACAATTCTGCCATGGATTGAAGGATGTAAAATTTCTAGGTATTAAAAGGAGATTTTTAAATGAATGACGGTAGGTATCATTTCACAGTAGAATCTAGGTCTCTTTAGATTCATTGAAAATAGTGATCTGAAGTTTTGTTTGAAATACACTAGGGGCTTCCCTGGTGGCGCAGTGGTTGAGAGGCCGCCTGCCGATGCAGGGGACACGGGTTCGTGCCCTGGTCTGGGAAGATCCCACGTGCCGCGGAGCAGCTGGGCCTGTGGGCCATGGCTGCTGAGCCTGCGCGTACGGAGCCTGTGCTCTGCAACAGGAGCGGCCACAACAGTGAGCGGCCACAACAGTGAGAGGCCCGTGTACCGCAAAAATAAAATAAAATAAAATACACTAGAGGGCTTCCCTGCTGGCGCAGTGGTTAAGAATCCACCTGCCAATGCAGGGGACACAGGTTCGAGCCCTGGTCTAGGAAGATCCCACATGCCGCAGAGCAACTAAGCCCGTGAGCCACAACTACTGAGCCTGCGCTCTAGAGCCGTGAGCCACAACTACTGAACCCACACACCTAGAGCCCCTGCTGTGCAACAAGAGAAGCCACCGCAATAAGAAGCCCACGCACCACAACGAAGAGTAGCCCCTGCTCGCTGCAATTAGAGAAAAGCCAGTGCACAGCAACGCAGCCAGAAATAAATAAATAAATTTATAAAATACACTAGAAATTAGATTTACCTATTTAAAAATGTAAACTTAAAATATGTGAAGGGGATATGGTTTTTCAAAATTCTTTTATGGTTGATATGGGCAAAAATATATAAAACCCATGTTTAGCGAAAGTGGTAATGAGAGGTCTTTGCTTAGTTTGGAAATGAAAGTTGAAACAGGGAAGGGGGTGGCAGAGGGGTGGAGATGAGGACCCCTGGCTGCCCTACTAAGGGTGCCTGGACAGTGGGAAAACGGGAGATACACTGGCAGAGGGCAAGTAGCATGGAACTCGGAAAAGTGCTGGGCCAATATACTTACCATAATCATAGGAAAAGTAACAACGTAGAATGAAAATATTTTAAGTATATTTTAAGTCTGTGACACTGTTTCTTAACCCTAGATGCCTAGGAAAATAACAACGTAGAATGAAAATATTTTAAGTATATTTTAAGTCTGTGACACTGTTTCTTAACCCTAGATGCCCATGAAAATCACCCAGGCTGGTTCAGGACTCTTTTTTAAAGCACCAGATGATGTTACCATGTAGCCACGGCTGCAGATGATTGGGCCAGACTTGAAGTGTGGTCCTTGGTCCAGTAATGGTCACATCATCTTGGGAGCTTGTTAGAAATGCAAAATTTTGAGCTCCATCTCATTGCTACTTTATCAAATTCTGCATCTTAACAAGATACTTAGGTGATTCAGATGCACAGTACAGTTTGAGAAAACCAAGATTTCTAACAAGTTCCCAGTTGCTGCTGCTGGTTGAACAGCAGAGTTAGAGAATAGCGCTCTTCAGAGGCTCTAGAGCAAAGCCGCTCAAAGTATGGTCTGCAGTCCAGCAGCTTCGGCATCACCTGGGCACCCGTTAGACGTTCAGAGCCTCAGAGTCTTAATGCTGACCTACTGAGCGGAGTCTCGGAATATGGAGTCCATGAGCCTGTGGTTCGGCCAGCTCCCCAGGTGATTCTGATACTAAATTGGCGAAGGACTTCCCTAGAGAGAACCCACATGGACCTTGGTGGCTGTGAGCCTCCAGTTTACTCAGGGGGCCAGCTGGGAGTTTGTGCAGCTTAATGAGAGACCTGCTGCTGAAACTGGGATCACAAGCTTCACCTGTGATCACAAGCCCATGGGCACCTGTGCTGCCATGGGCCCTGAGTGTATGTGTTATATATAACAAGCAGGGAAAGTCACCTAAACACTTTGAGGAAGGTCTCGGTTACCCCACCAGACCAGCAACCCAGTCCAGCTGACGTGCTGGCCAAGGGAGAGGAATGCACCCCTGTCTTCCTCACTCTGTGTCATTGGAATCGACCCCCCGACAGCCCCTAACCCTGGCTCAGACGGGGTGTCTGAGTCTACGTGGCAAAGAGAACGTGGTGTCACCACAGGTACAGCCAAGAGATTACTGCGGAATTTGTGGAGACCCAGCTCAGAAGAGCGTGTGTCAGCAAGGGGAGGAAGGTGGCCCAGCTCGCATGCCTATGGGGTGAAGATGCGCTGAGCACATGCATGAACTCCTCATCAGTAACTGGGGACTTCGGAAAGCAGGGGTCCAACCGGGAGCAGCCTGTGGGACTTGACAGGGGAGGAACTGTCAGCCAGTGCAGCCGGGCCGTCCCGGATCTTGACTTCTGGGACGCTGGGCTTAGCGTGGGGCCTGGTGCCAACCCAAGAGGGAGAACTGGACCACTTTCCTGCGCTTTTCTGTTGACTTACATTTACTTCAGAATTCTGCACAGCGTGGGCTCACCTTGCTTTTTGTTCTGGACCAAGTTGAATTCTCTGGCTTCCAATTGTCTTCTTTATGACTACAGATGGGATGTGATTTATTCACGTTGCCTCTAGCTATTTTTTTAAAAAAGGAGCTTTTATTGTGGAGAAGAAATTGTTGAAATTCTGCAAAATAGAACTTGGCTCTTTCTTCTCCAAATTAACTAAAATCAACCTGTTTTCAATTGGTGATATTCCTTCATTAGTTTTAATTCATTTCTCAGCACATCTGATTTTTTTATTCATAATGCTTTTGATGAAAATTAATTAGTTTCTTTTAGAACTGAAACAATATTATCACAGGCACTCAGACACTGTTATACCAAAAAGGCCTTATTATAAAGCTGGCCTCCGGCCTGAGGACGTGAGTCTGTTTCATGGAGGACGCACCTCGCGATGAAGCTGTGCGGGCTTTTTGGCTTTTTGGCTGCTGAGCATCTGGGCCTCAGTTTTTCCATCTGTAAAATGAGGAGGAGTTTCAACCAGGTGAACTCTAAACTTTTGTTTTATGAGCCCAACAAAACTCAGTGAACTTCATTATAGAATAGATATGGGAGGAATATATATACAAAGGTTTATGTAAGTATTATGCTGATTAAACATTTTCTTAGTTCTATGTTTCTTAGTTCTTAGTTTCTATGTAGAATACCAATCAAAATTCTAACTAGTACCGCCCTAGGGAAAGGGGGAACTCCTCAAACAGCGGGGGAGGAGATGGGGGGGAGGAGGGGACCCCGTCAGGTGTCAGGTCCTGGACCTGGGGAGCCTCGCACGTGCTGACCCGGCTCTCGGGACACTGAAGCTTGGCTTGTCTTTTGCAACAGAATACCGTGAAACCAAATTTCACCAAACCAAAGAAAAATCCACTTCTTTAACTATAATTCCAACAGTGAAGAATATGGAGGGAACCACTCTTGAAAGACCACTTAATGCCAACAGCAGCTCCACAGCATGAGTCCCACACATAGGACATTGCTGTCCGTCTAAAGCCTTAGAGACAAAAGCCAAACCTACTTACCTACCATATTTCTGATTTGGTCTGATTAAACAAGAGCCTTACTTTGTGTAAAATATACAATTGTGTATTCAAAGTCTATTAAGAGTAAAACCTCCTGAATGAATCCAGTTATTACTCAACACATCAGTGTGCTTCTTTCCTCTCAAGAAAAGGGCTTTGAACATAACACTTTCTGAGCCAGAAGATGTGTTTCAGCAGAACATCCGCTGTCACACAAGATGCAGAGAGTGAATACCTGGGCTTAGCGGCCTGGCTCAGGGATGCAGAGCAGCTGCCCGTGCAGCGTCAGAGGAGGGAAGTCCGAGAGCCGGGGGATGGCAAGAGAGATAAGATAGCCCATCAAGTTCTCGTGGATGTGCCCAGCTGGGGACAGTGCAGGGGGAGCTGGGGGGCAAAGCTACTTCAGGCTGGAGGGTGCACGAGAGTGAAGACATCACCTGAGACTGTAAGTTGTTGGCCAGACCCTTCAAAGGAACGGAGGGAAGCTCGAGCTCTGGAGCTGGTCAGATGGCCTGAAATTTGGTTGTGCGGAAAACAGGTCACAGACTTGCCCGACAGGAAACTAGTTCTTGACTCAGTGTCCCCTAGGCAACGGGCCTCCCTTCAGCACTCAGAGGCCATGCCCTCCATGCACAATTTTTTCTTTTTAAATTTTTTTACAAGTGCAGACTAGTCAATTAAAAAATTCCATTTGCAGTGAATATTTATTTAACACTGAACAGGCTGCTTGCTGTACGAGTCCCAAAATAATAAAAGTAAAATAACATATTTGAGTGAATAGGTAAAATTACTGGCTAGGTTTAGAAGGTGACCAGATCATCAGTATGAACAAACGGAAATTGTGGTTTCTGGAATAAGTTCAGTGGAAATGATATTTTATTTGACGTGCTCCCCTATATACAACTTTACAAAAATCCAATTTAATAATTTTAGACCATATTCCCAATTACTTGAAGAAGGTTGTGTTTGCATTTCTTGATAACACGTATGTATTTCTGTTTGAAGTAAATGACAGTAACTTGCACATAGCAGGAGGGAAGCAAGCCCCAAAAATTTTAACAGTAGGTTTAGATTGCTGATAAATGACACTTCTTATTTCCATGAACTGAATAATAAAAGGGCTCATGGGGAACACACACCCAGCCACATGTGTGTGCGTGCGTGCACACACACAGAGGAAACGAAACATGCACTGGCACAGCCCTTAGGGTGTGCAGTTAATATACTGTTTAAAGGGACCTCAATAAAGATTTCCTATCAATTATGTTTATTGCATAAAGTAAGTAGAGTATAAGGTGTGAATTCTAAATGTGCTCAGGGAATTCTGCCCTCTGATTTTAAAAAGAGAAGGACATTTGTTTAAGGAATTTGATTACCTACTGATAGGTCATTTCGGAAGGTTACATAACATATTCATCTCGGATCACGGCTGATGTTGTCAGCGAACCGCTCTCCCCAAGCGCCAGCTCCCTGCGTGCCTCACTCTCTGCACACTCCTGACTCTTTGAGGGAAAGGAAGCCAGCTACCACTCTATAAATTCCCTCCAGATCGGTGTATGTAGACTTGCTCTTAGCTTGCCTCCCTCCTGTTCAGAAGGGTCTGCCTGCTTCTGTTCAAGCCTGAAATTCCCCCGCTTCCCGGGGCCCCCAAGCCACGGAGGCTTGGCCCTATTTTCTCCTTTTTCCCCCTCGGGGGCCTCTCATGTCTACTGCTGCTATCACGCCCCGATCAGCTCTCCTGGATGGGACTCTGCAGAGGCTTTTGCTACTCTTCCTATGGAAAGAAGTTTAGAAAGCTGGGTACCTCCTTGCATACTTTTTTTTAAAGGCAATAAAACTTTCATAAGTGTAAACAGTTTCAAGAAATATCTATTATAAATACTGACATTTAAAGATAGAATTGTTACATCATTCTTCTGAATGGATCCACTTGATTATATAAATACCATAGTGATTTAATATTGTCATCTGTTTCAAAAGTATGTGAAAAATACTTTCTTTGCTATTTGGAGGTAGTGCTGGTACGTTTTGGAATTCTGCTCCCCTGCCCCTCCCTGCCACCACACACACACAGAATTTTATCCTAACGTAATGTTCTTTTATGCTTCAAGAGTTTTCATGATTACCCTGTCATACTTCCCTGAAACATAGATACATATGGTCATCCATACATGTGCACATGTGTGTACACACATGCACACAAACACGCATGCACACATCTATAAATCGCACTTGAAACTTTTATTTCCAGTGACTGTAAACTTTGTTAAAAAACTAATTCTGTATTGAATTATTATTGTGGTTGGATTATTGGATTATGACTATTATGATTATTTAATTGGAAACACATCTCTTAATGAGATGGATTCAGGGGCATTTATGTTTTGGTGCCCTGATGAAATGAACTTAAACTGTGTTTTCCTTTTGACACCAAAAGGGTTTTATCCAGCGTGGAAGGTCCTTAAGATTCAGCGTGGTGAGAGGTATGCTGTTCTTGTTTAAAGAAGGAGAAGGAGGATTGTGAAAGGGAAGGCGGGGCAGGGAGACCTGGAGCTTGGGAGACGTGTCAGGAAGACAGTGCTAGGGAAGAGTGTACGTGGAAATTGAGGGTCTGGAAATTGATCCCTTACACTGTGCGTGCTCAGAGCAGCCCTCCTTTGGTACCCCTTCCCCAGCACACAGGTAGCCCCCTCAGGTCTGCTGCAGGGGTCTCCTCTGCAGTCGCTGGCAGGTACCTGAGCCACCGTGTCCCCCCCAGGGGACTTTCAGTAATGACAGTAGAGTCCTCCTGCTAAAACGTGCCACTCCCCTTCAGAACTTAAAATCCTCACTGCTTGGCCTCCTATTTCAGACATGTCACACCTGCCCCAGCCTATGTGCAGAGCTTCAGTTTTCCACCCCGACTTCTCCCCCCCCGCCCCCCCCCCGCTGTCCTAATCCGAACAAGCCCCCTGGCCAGGGGGGCCCCACTCCCCTTACTTCTGCCTCTCCGTCTGCAGGGTGGTTTTCGGAAGCCGTATCGGGTCCCCGGGGCTTTGGGTGCCTCTGCCCTGGTGCCTGGCTCACGCTGTCGGTGCTTCCGCCTCACCGGAAGAGGTTTAGAGCCCCTTCCAGGTAGCACCTCCCTCTGACCCTGTATCCTCAGGTTGAGCGCAATGCCCGGTACGGAGCTGGGAGTGGAACCCAGACTTTCAGATGCTGAGAAATTAAACTTCTTGGATATTTGTAGGAAATTGGCTTATTAGTCTTTAGAAAGATCATTTTTGAGGAAAATTTGTTTTGTTTAGTTTGATATTCATTTATTGAGAGTAAATTTTGACTTCAGAAAATATCACAAGAAAATATGAATTTGGAAGATCTTTTGAGTCTTAGGCTGACTGGTGAATTTCAGTTTAAAGCAGGATGCAGAATTCATTTTGAAGGACGATTCTGACAGGGCGGCACATTTTGATAATAGATAGGAATGTTCTGATAGCGGCCATTACCTATATTACAACTCACAGCCCTTTGGGTAGCGGGATCATTTGTTTCTTTCCTTTTCTTGTTATTGTACCGATCTACGTAACTTTCAAATATCATAAATAAATCTTTTTTTAAAAGATTTATTTTAAAAATAGGGAGTATATAATAGAAAAGCCGACAGACTTTAGCTATGAATGCAGCACTTGGCACCATGGTGACATATTAGCTTTAGTAGAGGGAGAATTCAGACATGTGGAACGATAATGTGTATTTAATTCACCAGTTGACAAGGGCCTGGAGGCAGAGTAGAATTTCTGGGATGTTGTCTAGCAGGTCAAAATATGGAGGCATGTCTTTCCACATATGTATGTTGCTGTCCTGTGACAAAAGCCAGTTAGGAGAGGTGGCACTCGCACAGTGAGGAGTGCCAGCCTGGGCACGGGCCGCCCGCCTTGGACTCTGGCTGCACCGAGGGCTGGGGCGGCCCCAAGCCAGCCCCTGAGTCTCCCCCTGCTCTAAAGGAAGCAGCAATGACACCTACCTCGCAGGAACCTTTTAAGTCTTAAATAAATACATGTGAAGTATGTATAAGAGAGTGCCTGGCATGTTGTAAGGTGATACTTATTTTAATTGTTATGGTTATTTAATTATTATTGCCTTATTTTTTAATTTTTTATAAATTTATTTATTTATTTTTGGCTGCGTTGGGTCTTTGTTGCTGCGCGCGGGCTTTCTCTAGTTGCGGTGAGCGGGGGTTACTCTTCGTTGCGGTACGCAGGCTTCTCATTGCGGTGGCTTCTCTTGTTGCGGAGCACGGGCTCTAGGCACGCGGGCTTCAGTAGTTGTGGCGCGCGGGCTCAGTAGCTGTGGCTCACGGGCTCTAGAGCGCAGGCTCAGTAGTTGTGGCACACGGCCTTTGTTGCTCCACAACATGTGGGATCATCCCGGACCAGGGTTCGAACCCGTGTGCCCTGCGTTGACAGGCAGATTCTTAACCACTGTGCCACCAGAGAAGTCCCTATTGACTTATTTAATAATTAAGTAAAGTGACACTTATTATATTATTGTCTCAATTGATTATCACATATTTTTATTATTAATAAGAACAAGACATCTTTTTTAATTTCTAAAAAGTGTCTGAGTTCTTGACCAAATCTGATGGACTAACTGAAAAAAATCCCACATGTGCATGATTATAATTCAAAATTATACATCTTAGAAATTTCACTTGTTAGAGTGAAAATTATCATTTTGTTAAAATGCATTTAAAGCTTGTTAAAAGCAGACAAAGATACTATCTACCACAAATAATAAGCTTTTAGGAGACAATGTCTCTCTTGAAGACATGGTATCGTCTTTTTTTTTAATTGAATTATTTGGTGATATTAACATTTTAATGAAGGAATTATCCTATTTTCATATTTCTTAAGAAATTGATATTTAATTTCTGCTTCATGTTAATAATAAGTATTTAACATATTTTAAATCTCAGTTAAAACTAACTTATACTTCATATTTCCATAAAGATAGAAGCATAATATGCTTCATTGTGTTATGTGTTTATATTCTTTCTTTGTCACCAGCATTCCCTTTAATGGACTGTAGTTTGAAAATACTAATCCCTAGAGCATAATAATTTAGATAAGTAATATCTTTGATGTAAGAACTTGCTAATCATACAGGTGTCATGAGGATGTGTGTTTTAAAAAATGAGCCTCATTTACTAGGTAAGCTTTGCTGGCATTAGGCACTTGGTACAGGTGATTTATGGGAAAGTCTCAGAGTGATTGCCCACAGCCCAGCAGTAAACCCTCCTCACAAGGAGCCACTGTGAACACAGAGGATGTGCCCTTTGGAGAAAGACTGGACATTGAAGCAAAATGGCTAAATGGCTTTGGACACCCCCTGGAGGAAGAAAAATAGATTTAAAGTATGATTGTTAAAGAATGAGACCTATAAATGAGGTAGCACATTCTCATATCCCTGACAGATTTTGACAAATAAGAGAAATATGTGTTTCTCATAGGAAGTATGTGTTTGAAGTGTGTTTTAAACCATTTAATGCTGCCAGTGTGTTGAGAGGTTGCTTGTGGGGTTGAAGGTGAGTTAATCTGAGTGAACGAAATGAGAAGGAAGGGTTGGATCAGAGTCTGCCTTTTTATAGACAAAGTAGAGGACAGGCCCCACTGCTGGTCCCCAGGCCTCATGTTCATGATGAACTGTGTGCAAGGGTGTGGGTCTACTCTTGTTTGTTCTGGGGATCGTTAAGTCATTTTGAACTTTTGATTACGAAGATGGTTCTAGCTAGTGTCCTGTGGAAGCTTAGAAAGCTGACCAGCCCCGAGGGCTGGATGGTATCAAGTCTTTGAAGGCCAGTGCGTGTGTTTGGAAGATGTGGTTGTCGTGCTGTCATCAGCCATCCCATTTGGAAACACATCCATTTTATGAGTCTGGCAAAATGTGAGAGAGGTGCTCTTTGTTTAAAAAATACATCTCTTGAAATTTACTTTAAAACATGCTATTTAAGGAAAGAAAAACATTCATTTTCTTAGTCTTTAAATACCATGTGCCTTTGTCATAGAAGTCACCCACCCCCAGAGGGTCAGCCCTTGTGAAGGCAGAATGTTCACTTATGGTTGTACTGATTGGCTCTATATCCCTACATAGCAGCCTGGATGAGGGCGTGTTTCCATTTGGATAGTGCCCAATGTGTATGTTGATTTTGCTGATTGGAAAGATGGAAGGCAATCTCTTCTTCAGACTAATCTTGGAAACAGTTTGCAGTTCTGAGTGTAGATTCTGGAGTTTGCTCATTTATTTAACAATTCTGGATGGCATTTATGAAGTGTCAGCTGTTGAGGATATAGCAATAAATATGACTGTCCTTCAGGACCTCACCATGTAGTCTGTCTTATGTTTTACAATCCTTAGATTTTTTTTAATCAACTGAATTTAAATATTGAAAACTATGCTATAAAATTTTTGTAATTAGATTTTGAATATGTGCATGTGTATGTATGCATTCCTTTTTTAAAAAAATAGAGCTTAACAGTTTCTTAATTTGAGAATATGGAATAGGGATTATAACTCTGAGGAGTAAAGTACTTGAGGATGATATAGTAAATCTCACTTTCTTAGAAAACTTGCTGGAGCCAAATATGATACGTGATACAGGATATGCTGGGAGCAGGGGTTCAAATCTCAACTCTGTTCCTTCCTCATCTTGTGACTGTGGGAAGATTACCTTCAGACTCCTGCTAAGCTAGGAGGAAAGGCAAGAATTCTCTCCAAAGGTTATCTAGATAAGCATCCCGGTCAGCAGCAGACTCATTCCGTTCTCTCACTGCAGTGAACAGATACAGCCTATATTCTAGCATGAATTCTCAAATACTAGGATGAGCACACCACCAAGAGATGCCTCATCTGTAAAATGTGAATAAACACAACAGTGTATACCTTACAGAGGGTTTGTGCAACTTAAATCAGATAATATAAAAAGAGCTCCTAGAACATGGCAGACACTCAATAAATGTTAATTATTTCTCCTTCTTCTCTCCTTACCCACATCCTCAGTATGTACTTATTACCCGTATCTGTTATTAGCTGCTAGAGATGATCTGATTATTATAGGGAACATAGCGACCATATTCCATAATGCTGACAAGAGGATCTTTCCATGAGAATGGAATGCAAATTCAAGAAATATTTTGCTCATGAAATTTTATAAAGAGTGACACAACTGTATGTGAGGGCCTGTATTTATTAGAATACATAAAAGTGACAATTTGGATTTATTCTACAATATTTTCTTCTGAAAATATAAGAAGAATATTTGAGGGGTTTCAGGTCAAATGGAAGACTAAGATTCTGCTATAGCCTCTTCCTCTCACTGTAAGTAATAGAAACAAGAAAAGAGATGGATAGATGATAGACAGATGGATGATAGATAGATAAATGCATGATAAATAGATAGGTAATAGATAAATAAATAGGTAGACAACACAGAAAAGAGGAGAAGGGATATATTATGAGGAATTCCTAAAGAGGAAGAGCAACCAAGAGTGGGTTGACAGGAAACTTAAAGAAGGTGGGAGCAGCGCTAAAGGTGGGTGAGGCTGAGAGCAAGGCACCCAGGTGCAAACGGAGGGTGACGAATTGATCTCTAACAGCTCCATCTATGGTATTCATGTGGTACTTCCTCACCCCTCCTCTGCTGTGGCTGCAGACATAGTTGCCTACAGGTGAGAGCTATGAGTAATGGGATTCGAATGAAAGAGAGAGGTCAGTCCTCTAGAAAGCCAGGAGGAAAGGCAAGAACTCACTCCCAGAAGATTATCTAGACAAGCATCCTGGTTAGCAGCACTTGCCTCCCTCCTCTCACTGCAGTAAGTAGGTGCTACTGTGGAATCTCAAATACAAAGATGAGCACAACACCAAGAGTCACTAGACAGCCAGGAAACACCATGAAAGACGCCAGACTTAACAAAGGATATTTATGCAAGGAAACATTGAAGAGAACAAGTGAAAAAGAAGATAAATGTATTACTTTAGGAAAGATACAAGAAAACTTTCATCAGTAAAACACTAGAGATCCTGGAAAGTAAAGATAGACTGCTGAAATAAAAATTCAGTAGACTGAAGAAAAAAGTGAACACAACTGGAAAACAAGTTTAAGGACCTTCCTAGAATATATCAAAAACAAACTATAAGATATTGGGCAGGGTGTGGGAGTTACTGGTTATAGAAGATAGAGCCAGCATTTATTCAATAAAAGGAGTCTTATAATAAGATAATTTGGTGTAGTTATGTGTAAAGAAATCTTAGGGAACTTTCATAACTGTAGAAAGACAAAGGAGTCATTGGGTGCCAATAAAAACAGAAACAAACAGACAAACCTCCCAACACAATGCCTAAAGTATCCCATAAAGAAAAATAGAATACTTCTAGTCAAGGTTCTGAGGGAAAATAACTTTGACTGTAGAACTCTATACTGTCTTTTAACTGTCAAAATAAAAAGACATTGCAAACATTCAAGGTCTCAGAAATTCCCCACCTACACAGACTATGAAAGAATTAATAAAGGATATACTCCAGCAGGAAGAAAACTATATATAAATGAAGTAATAAAGAATAAAGAATTTCCCAAATCTTAAGTCTAAATAATGTTTATTGTTGATACTATCAACATAGAACTAAGATTCTAAGAGTTATCAACACTGAGAGGTATTGGGAATTTGGGCCCCAGAAGTGAGATGGAGTAGGGGAGAAATAAAGAAAAAGTATAATAATTCTTTAATCTTGTTCATGAGAAGGAGATTCTTACTGATTTAGTCTAGATATAAGGAAAAAGTAAGTTTAAGTAAATGTTAAAATTTTAAGGACAGTCACTAGAAGAATAGAAATTGAATGCATAGCTTTTCCAGGAGAAAAAAATACTGGAATCAGTTGGATCAATCCAAGAAAGGACAGAAAAGAGAATTTTTTTTAAAAAAACAAGCAACTAAGAATCATGGCAAAATAAATATGTAAAATATCAAGATTAGTCCAAAGATTAGTAATCTCAGTCAATGTGACTAATTTAAACCCACCTGTTATAAAAGACAGAGCCTTTCAGATTGGGTTTTGAAAAAACAGTTAAATTATATGCTACTTACAGGAACTATTTTCTCAAAGAATCTTAAGAAGCGTAAGATAAAAAATATAAAAACATATCAGACAAATGTTAACCATAGTTAGGTTTAGCAATATTAATTAGAATATATGAGATATTAGATAAATTAGAATTCAAGGCAAATTGTATTATAAAGGACAAAGGGGAATATTTCATGTTGAAAAGGGAAGCATCTACCCAGACATTATGACAATCACAGTTAATATACCATCACCAAGTAGTGATGTAAGAATATAAAAATGTAAAGAAGGTTTAGAATTATACTATGAAAAAAATTTGGCTCCCATTTACTGTAAAAAGTATTCTTAGCCAACTGGGAATAGAAAAAGAAAATATTTTTAAATGATTGATATGCAGATTTAAACTTTCTTAATGATCAAAATTACTAAAACCAGAGTTCTTTCTTTAATCAGAAAAATAAAATAAAATGTGTCTAACAAAAATCTACTAGAAACAACCTACTGGTATATTATGAGAAACTTTGGGTTTAAAGTCTGGATCTGGACAAGGATGCCCACTGTTACATTATATCAATACTAAGGGCACAGTAAATGAAATAAGACCAGAGAGAGAGAGAGAGAGAGAGAGAGAGAGAGAGAGAGAGAGAGAGAGAAATGAATGGAGGGAGAAAAGAGTTATAGATATTGGAAAGAGGTCAAAGTATCATTTCAGGCAATGTAATTGCTTACACAGAAAATCTGAGGTAATCAATTGACTATTAGGATTTATAGGAGAGTTCTGAAAGATGGCTGGATACAAGATCAACATAGAAAAAATTGTTTTTCCTCTTCATTGGGAGTAACTACGTAGAAAAATATCATAGAAATGTAATAAAAATTAACATATACCATTCGCTATAGCAAGCTAAACTTTTAAATATTTTGAATAAACCCAATAAAAGATACACAAGAATCTGTAGAACTTTACTGAAGATTCTAAAAATAGGAACAAATGGAGTTATGTACCATGTTCATGGATGGAAAGACTCAATTATGTGACGATATCAACTGTCCTCAAATTTATAAATTCAGTACAATCATGAAACATATCAAGTTGATTTTAGGATTAATATGTAAGCCTTCAATGAGGAAATGACTTAATAAATCTTAGTATATTCATACTGTGGAATGCAATGGATCAGTTAAGGATAATGAGGTAGATTTGTGCATATGAGTATAGCCAGACCCCCAAAACATATTTCTGTGTGGGGAAAAAGAAAGTTTCAGAACAATACATATAGTATGATACCACTTCATTAGAAAACACAAAACAATACTTTATACATTTTATTAGTACACGAATATATAGCTAATTCCATTGAAAAACATACAAAAAAGAATCACATTGAGCTGTTTATTAACCATGGCTTTCTCAGGAGAGGGAGGATCGGGACAGAACGTAGAAAAATGTCCTAAGGTTCGTTTCACCCACTTTCAGAGTCTGATGTTTGCTTTATATATAAAACCCAGAGGGGTTAGTTGTGCTTAATTGGAGGAACAAGGAAAATTGTGTCTATGCCATCTTCTGGAAATGGAAGTTCAAAACACAAGTTTTTTGAGGACTAAAAAGGAAAATTTTCCCCTGGAGTCTCGAAGCATATCATAAAGATAAAGTAATAAATTTTCAATATTGGAGCAGGAATGAACAAATGTACTATTTTTAGTTATCTAGTGTAACAACTACCCCCAAATTTACTTGCTAAATACAACCATTTTCTCCCTCTCCCTCTCCCTCTCCCTCTCCCTCTCCCTCTCTCTCTCTCTCTCTCTCTCTTGCTCATGATTTTGTGGGTCATGAACTGGGGGAGGACTCAGCTAGAGGATTTATCTCTGGCCCACCCATGGTCAGCTAGGTCCTGGGCTAGAAGTCTCCTTCCAAGGTGGCTTTTCCTCGTGATGACTCATTCTCCACGACCTTTTCCTATGGTATCTTCAGGGTAGTGGCACTCTTATGTGGTGAAATCCACTAATCAGTTAGGTTACTTTGGACTTCAGGGAGCAGAAAAATCTCAACTCAAACTGGCTTTTAACAGTTAGGTGATTTATTATCACATGTGAAGTCCAAAGGCAGAGCAGTGCCGGGTGTGGCCCATGATGTCATCAGGGCCCCAGATTCCTCCTGCCTTTCTCAGCATCCTCAGCATCACCTTCATCCCACATCTGGTTTTCCTTGAAGTTGCAAGGTGACTGCTGGTGGCAGTTTGGGCTTTGTGCTTCCTTGTTACATTATCAGGAGAGAAAGAGAGTCACACCATGAAAATTCCTTCCCTTTCGTCTCATTCAGTCAACTGCAATTACAGCCGCCAGGGGAGAGCTCATTGGCTTGGACCGATTTCCAGGGGTCGAATCAGCATTGATGAGTCAACCACAGTGTCCATGACACGTCTTACACTGTACTTACCAAAATTCCAAATTGACCAAACACATAAAGGTAAAATATAAAACTGTTAAAGCCTTAGGAAATGTTGGCGTAGGGAAGGCCTTTATAAGAGCCAAAAACTTAAAGCAATAAGAGAACAGATAAAATATTTTATTGCATCAAAATTTAAAATCTCTGTGTAACAAAGGGCCCTATAAACAAAGTTAAGAGACAGACTGGAAGAAAATGTTTGCAACATAGTTAATTTTCAGAGGCCTAATATTCTAGAGGTAAAATCAATATTAAAAAAAAAGGCAACTCAGTGGAAAGAATGGACGAAGCACATGACAAGGCAGCTGGGAGAAAATGAATACACATTGCCAGTAAACTTAGGAAAACAGGGGCAAGCTCACTTTTAATTCAGGAAATCCAAATGAAAACAGAATATAAATTTTCACTCATCAAATTGCCGAACGTTTGAAAAATTTGATAGGATCCAGTGCTGAGCAGGGTGTAGTGTAATGGAATTTTACAAATGCTGTTAACTAATGTATAAGTTAATATAGCCATTTTGGAGAGGAGGTCGCTGATATCTGTTAAAATGACTAAGCCCCTGCTCTGTAACCCTTCTTTTCACTGCTCTGAGAGATAACTTGCTCGTGATCACGAGGAAGTACACAGGAGGGTGTTTGTACTGGTGTAAACTGGAAACAGTCCTGACGGGCTGGTTAAGCACCCTCTCTGTGTCCAGTGAATAAAGGTCAAGGCAGCGCCCTGCATAAGGATCAAGAAAGAATACTGGTTAAATGCCTTTCCACCAGCTACTTAAGTCATTTTTTTGTTTGTTTGTTTAAATGGGATCCACTCATTGTTTTCTCTGATGTCTTTGTAAAATCGGAGCGTCTCCTCCTGTACGTCGCGTTGCGCCGGTGCTTACAGGGCGGTAGTAATACCACACGGGCATTTTGGGGTTTGGGGAGTGCTTGTGTGCTTCAAACTGAAGAGTTTTAGTTGGTGCCCTGCTGCTTGGGTGCCACCAAAAGAAATGGAATGAGTGATTTGAACACCAATGGGAGAAAGCAAGACTCACTTCCATCCCATGGAGAGCTTGAATGTCTTCACCAGAAGGGCTGTCTCTGTTAACTTGGTGCTCGGTCAAAACCTTATTTGGGGCTAACGCTTTTTTATAAGATGCCTTCATGTGCCTGAAGTAATTCACAGAGATTGATTTGTAAAACATTCTGAATCAATTAAGGCTTTAATCAGCAAAGAAGCAAGCTTCACGTGGCTTGTGGACTAATTTTACCCTCTCCCATCAAAGTGAACCTAAGCTGGAAAAAGAAAACAATTATGAGGGTGCAATTATCTGTCCTGATTACTGAAATTAGAAGAGTTTGTGTTTATCCGTCCCAGTGTAAAGGTGGGTATCTTCTGTGGAAAACAATCCCAGCAGCTGCTGGGGTACAGGAGCCTCACTGTGGTTACAGACGCTCCTTTATGCAGACCTACTGGGAGTGAGGATTGACTTGGCATCCAGGAGACTCAAACTCTCAGCTTTATTTAGTCACTCAGCACAACACAAAGGCTCCTGGGTATTGCTTTGTATAAACATGTTTGAGAGCAAGTTTCCAAAAACTCCTTGCCAATGGCGGTGGCAGTTTCCTACACAGACATCTCATTTGAATGACTACATCTGCAGATCTATCTGCTTATGCAATGATTAGGAAATTGGTTTCCTTTATTTAGACAAGCGCTCAGCTGTCGTCTGTGTATTAGAATCACATGGGGAGCTTTGGAAAGTCCCAGAACCCACCCAGACCTACTCCATCAGAATGTGAGGGGAGGACGCCAGGCATAGGCACTTCTTGAAGCTCCCCAGGTAATTCCAGTCTGCAGCCAAGATAGAGAACCCCTGACTGAGACAGCGTTCGCAGAGGGTAGTGCAGTCTCAGTCTGTGTCGCTATGATATAGCGGCCGTGTCTTTTTAGAATAGAATAATTTTTGACAATTCTTTTCAGTAAAGGATATGTGTTAAATATATAACTAAAGGGAACTTCTGTGACTTTATCAGACTTCTTTCCCCCATATTTACGAATGAGAGATTCCTTTCTCAGATACTTCCTAATTCTCGATTTGGAAAATGTGGTCACCTGAATTATTTGTTAGGTAAAGCTTGGATAATCAGTGACTTTCATTTAGTCTCTTCCTTGTATTTACCAGAAATGTCATCCTTCTTCTGACAAAACTAGGGTTTGAGATACTGGTGGCTCCTTTGGGGCATCTGCTCTTGGCTCCGTACTCCAGAGCTCCTTGGGAGTGGGGCAGGGGAGTGCTGGTGAGAACACCCAGCCAGTTCGTTGTCATTCTCAACCATTCACCTCTGTCTCAAACTGGAATGTTCCCCTTGGCAGTGTGACCCAGACACCTTAGGAGGAGTGCAGGGAGTAGACACTATGGCTCCTGCTCGTGTGCACGGTGCCTTGTCTCTCACATCAGTGCACTTATCAGACAACTTCCTCTGAGAGAAGTTCTCGTGGAAACTTTTCCCAACATTTCCATCGATGTCTTAGTGCCCCTTTCGGCACCCCATGGCCAGCAGGTCCTTTTGTTAAAAATTGTGATAAAGTATGCATAACAAAGTTTACCATTTTAACCAGTTTTCAGTGTGCAGTTAGTGGCATTGGGTATATTCATATTGTTGTGCAACCATCACCACTATCCATTTCCAGAGCTTTCCCATCTTCCCAAACTGAAACTTTGTACCCATTACACACTAACTCCTGTTATTCCCTCCACCCATAACTTCTATTCCACTTTCTGTCTCTATGAATTGGGTTACTTCAGGTACCTCATCTATGTGGAATTATACCACATTTGTCCTTTTGTGCTAGACTTCCTTCGCTTAGCATAATGTTTTCAAGCTTCATCCATGTTGTAGCAGGTGTCAGAATTTCCTTCCTTTTCAAGGCTGATTAATATTCCAGTGTATGGATGGACCACATTTTGTTTATCCATTCATCCGTCAATGGACGCTCGGATTGTTTTCATCTTTTGGTTACTGTGAATAATGCTGCTATTAACATGGATGTGCAAATATCTGCTCAAGTCTCTGCTTTCAGTCCTTTTGGTCATATACCAAGGAATGGAATTTCTGAATCATATGATACTTCTATGTTTAACTTTTCGAGGAATGCCACCTTGTCCTCCACAGTGGCTGCACCATATCACATTCCCAACAGCAATGCCCAAAGGATCCAGTTTCTCCACATCCTTGCCAACACTTATTTTCTGTTTTGTTTTTGATCCCAGTAGACATTCTGATGGGTGTGAAGCAGTTGGCTGGCCCATTTTTAGTACAACTGTGTCTGGAATGGGCTTACTTCTAATATTTTCACACACAAAAATGATATTCTTTTTAGGTAAAATTTGGGGAGGGGCTCCAATAGCTCTGTATAGAGATAGGCAACAATTCTCCATTTGCACCCTTAAACTCAACCGAACTTTCTGTGATACCTGCAGCCTCCAGGGCCTACCCCTTTTTCTGGGTTCTACAGTATTCACTTTTTAAAGGTATCTGTTTAAACAGGCACTCGAGTTGTAACTTGCCATCAATTCCTTTCTTCTAAGAATTTGTTGTATCGCCTCTTCTGTTTGCCTTGTACTTAGAGAGCAATAATTTTTTTTTTTTTTTTCTGTACGCGGGCCTCTCACTGTTGTGGCCTCTCCCGTTGAGGAGCACAGGCTCCAGACGCGCAGGCCCAGCATACAAGGCTCGCGGGCCCAGCCGCTCTGCGGCATGTGGGATCTTCCCGGACCGGGGCACGAACCCGTGTCCCCTGCATCGGCAGGCGGACTCTCAACCACTGCGCCACCAGGGAAGCCCAGAGGGAGCAATCATTTTTAAAAAATCTTTTACTGTCATTTTAGAAGCATTTGGGGAGGGAGAGAGAGTAAATATACACTAACGTCTGTTACGGTTTGAGGAGCCCAATAAACAATAACCCCCTTTCCTGCCTGAGTTCTCAACCTATGGAGTCAGACAAAAGTGGAAGGCAGACAGGAGGTGAAAGTCGTATCTTTATGACAAGTAAAGCAGATTTTGGAGGTGTGGCTGGGATCTGCAGGAGAGTGGGTTTGCTAACACCAAGACCAGAGTGGAATTTAGCCACTCAGTCCTGGGCGGCCCTGGGCAGCACACGTGCAGCTCCAGGAGGAGCAGGGAGGAGCGGGGCAGGCACACCTCTGTGGGCTGGGCAGCCTGCCTAGGAGAGAGGAAGCGGGGGGCTGAGCCGAGCACACCCCGTCTATGTGTTTTCCCCAAATCCACTAATTAGTAAGTCACGCGTCTCCCCGGCGAGGGAAAGTATGACAGGGCAGAAAGAGACAGAGGAAGAGATGAGGAGTGGACGTCTCTCTACACACAAGGAAGCGGAAGTGAGCAAGAAGCCTTTTCCCCAGAAGGAACCCTCCAAATTTAGCAGTCTCCTTTGCTCCTACTTGAACTTCATCTCCTGCTGCTGGGGTTGCTAGCGTTTTCCAGACATTTATTCAGCTTTCCATCATTCTAACCCCTTCCCCTAGACATCAGACAGGAATAGAAAGAATATACCCTGGCCGCTGGTCTTGGGGAGTGAAGTATGTCCAAGGAGATGAGATTTACAGGAAGCCATGTTGGAGCCACTGTGAAGCGGGCAGAGAGAGAGGAGGGGAGGAAAAAGAGGGGTGAAAGTGGGGTTTGGGTAGACAGAGCCTCCTACAAAGGGAGTCTGGAATTAGCCTTAAGAGAGTGAGTTTGACAGAGAGAGAGAATGGGGAAGGGCAGTTCATCCTTCTCCCTGTGAAGGGAGGCTGGAAGGTGGTAGTCGTGTGACCACAGGCTCCGAAATGTTTCTTACATGTGATGTGCCATTTACCAGACTTCTGTCTGCATGAAGAAATGATGGAACAGCCCCCAGCTGGAAGCCAGGTGACCAGTCACCTCAGTTCTCAACACGTCGGTTTTATGGGTTTTCTCCTGTGTAGCCCACATACAACCCAAGATCTCGACCAGTAATGTCTTTCCAGAAAGTATTTTGAGGTTCACAGAGAGAGGAAGCCTTTGCAGTCATAAGTCAGCAGGCTTTAAATATGCATTTGGAAAAACAGAGAAGAGCTGAAAACACGGCACTATATACGCCTGAAAGGAGATTTGTTACCTGCCTGAAAGGAAAGGGGACCACAGTAACAGAGCAGAAGGCAAAGGGAAAAGAACATCGTGATTACACTTTGTTAGTTGAGTCAGATGGTTTACAGTGGATGACGCAGAGCCCTTTTGATTATTGGGAAGCTGACTGCCCTCATCTAGTGAAGCCACATCAGAGCCTCTGCTGGGTCTCAAACCACTTCGAAAGGCTGATTCACTCATATATTCATTAATTCAGCAAATATCGACTGGGCCTCTCTCTCTCTCTCTCTCTCTCTCTCTCTCTCTCTCTCTCTCTCTTTCTCTCTCTCTCTCTGCCTAGACCTGTTCCAGGCTCTGGGAGTTCAGTGGTCACCCTGCTCTGATGAGCCCCATTCCGAGGGGAAGACAGACAGCAAACAGGTGCCTCTCTGCAGCCCTTCCAGAGGCGGATGTGTGCTTTGAATGACGAAAGGGGCACAGAACAGGCACAAAAGGTTTAGGAAGGAAGCGATTCGTTAGGTTTAGGAGAAGGAGGCCAGAGTAGCTGGAGCGTCCCCATCAAGGGGGCGTGTAGTGTGAGACGGTGAACGCTGCGGACCAGCTCTCCGAAACAGTGCACACGCTCACACAACGGTTCACACGATCCCAGGGAGGTTATGGACGCCCCACACCTCCCACCCAGAATCCATGGACCACAGATTAGTGCAGGAGAGAGACTGGGGGTGTGCAGAAACCAGGCTGGTTAGAGTGAAGAAGCTACCGTCCCCTGCATGGGAACCACATGATGCGCTTTAAGGGCAGTGACGATGGAGAAACAGTGTGAGAGAAAGGATCAGGACCCACCGTGAAGGACTCAGTTTCCCAGCTGAAGAGTTGGGATTTGACCCCATTGGTCATGGGAGCTGGGTTGCCAAGAGAGTGAACGACCTTGAGTCCACAGCACTCAGCTCAGTGGCCAGTGTGGTGGTGAGCCTGTGGGTTCCTCTGCCCTCCTGGCGAATTAACAAGGAGCAGTGGGAGATGGTAGACCTGGCTGTTGTTAGTGGGTTTTCATCCCTGGCACTGATGGAAATGTCCTGCTTCTCCAAGTGATGACATGAGAACTAAGGGAAATTAAGGTTCAACCAAACACAGAAAAAGCATGTTTGGTGATTTTATTGTGTTGGATTAAGATGAAATAAGAATTGGGCTTCCCTGGTGGCGTATTGGTTGAGAGTCCGCCTGCCGATGCAGGGGACACGGGTTCGTGTCCCGATCCGGAAAGATCCCACATGCCGTGGAGCGGCTGGGCCCGTGAGCCATGGCTGCTGAGCCTGCGCGTCCGGAGCCTGTGCTCCGCAACGGGAGAGGCCACAACAGTGAGAGGCCCGTGTACCGCAAAAAAAAAAAAAAAAAGATGAAATAAGAATTGGTCTTGGTCGATCAGTCTGAGGAGATGAGCTCAAACTGGCTGAAGGAAAAAAAAAGGGCCTTTAACACAGGAGAGAAAAAAAATGAACTCTTTATTGAAAGCATATTTTCCCCAATCACGTTAAGAAATTAGACTTTGATTTTTTTGGTGTGAAGATATATGAAAACGTAGGTCCTTTTGATTAAAACATGTTAAAGAAAACCCTTCAAATACACTTTTGGATCTCTAGGTTATTTTCCAGCTTTGAGATAGTGGGGTCTTTATAATCAGAATTTTCTTCGGAAATAACGGTGTGTTTTATTTCTAGCTATCATCCGTTGGCTGTTCATGGTTTTCCACTGCACTGTGTGTCCTCTTTTGTGTTTGTTTTTCTTTCATGGAAGAGATAAATGCTTTCTGGCAGACCATTACTTATCCTTTGTATCTTCCTAGAGATGATTGGAGTTCACAGATTATATAAAATGTTTCATAAAAACCCTATTTCATAACTCGAGAGTCATTTTGGTTTGAATGTTTAGCAGAATGTTAATTCTGGCATATCTAGCTTCCATGATGAAGGATTGCAACTCTGTGGTGTGTGAAGTTTAGAAGAAATGCCCAAACTGATAAGTCATAGGTCAGCCTTATAAATCGGAAGGAAATATAATCAAGTAACCTGGCAATTACCCACTAGGAATGTTATCGTTTATTGTTTATTAATGAACAATAAACAAACCCGTCACCAATCATTGATTCTGAAAAAAATACACTGCTTGGTTTATTTCAGTGACTGGTCTCATCTGAGCAAGGGGATTTGTCTCAGGGAAGCGCTGTGGTTATTAAATACCATCAAGAAGGCCCTTGATATAATGAGATTAAAATTGTACAGGGGAACTAGACTTTATTAATAAAGAAATAGGAAAAGAAAGCCACCTTATCAAAGTTGGCTTTACAGACTGGGTGACATCTGGTTAATAAATGTGCTCCTTTTGTGGAAAACACAGTTTGCATTACTATTAGAGGAAATAAAACATGTGGAGGTCTTCACAACCAGGTGACGTAATATATGCTCTGCTACGCAGGTCAAACCCTGTTCTCTCCTCTATACTTTCCTTCCACAAAAATTCACCAGTATTTTAATACTGCATTCTACCATGATAAACCGCCTAGACTTCCATTCTAATTTTAGAATTAGCATGAAAATAAATCTATACTCTTGTTTATTCTGTTTCTTTAGAAACTAAGGGCACCTCTAAGGGTACGTAAGTTACATGTAGTATAGCATATACCTTTTTCTCCATAACAGAAGTTAAATTGCAAACATTTCTGTTAATGTATGTTCAAGGGCTACTATTTATAAAAAAAGGTATCCTTTTAGCCTTCAGAGTGAGAAACATCTACATTGCTTGCTTTTGTTGCCTAACATCCTGAGATGAATAAATGATGTGTACAGTATCATTGCTCTGTTCAAGAAAATGTAAATTACTGTATTAACGTTGTCGAAAGCCAGTCATACAGAAGGGAAATATGAGGTTGATTGACGTTTCTCGTTGGGGAAAGACAAAGCTAACTCTGGTGGTTCTTATAGGGGATTCTGATTGGCTGCAGAGCGTTGTCAGTTGAAGATTTCTTTAAAAAACATAAGTGGGAACTCACACGGTGTGCCTTTTGGCACAGCTGTGTTTTTCATTTGTCTAAGATTTCCACCGGTAGCAGAGCCCAGAGGGAAGTGGGGCGGCGGGAAGCCAGCGTCGGCTCTGAGCTTTTCAAAGCCCCACCTCCTCTCCTGGAGAACTCCTTCGTGCACGCTCCGCGCTCCACAGGCCAGGTGCGTTTTCCTTGCCGATGAGAATATGTAGGCGCGTTGCTTTTGACTCTTTGAAATTGAAGATTCTGAGACCTCACCAGGAGGAGGACATGGGCTGTCTCGGGCAGCCACCTGGGCCTGGGAGTGCCATGCTGCCCAGCAGAAAGGAGAAGGGCTCCCATGGACAGTTCAGATCAGAAGCTAACATAGTGCATCGCATGCAACCTTTAACCAATCATACGTGGATTCCTTTGGTCCCACAGGGTAGAAGAAGAAAATGCTGCTGAAGTAATTTTATTTGAAAGAAATGCCGTCTGATATTTATCATTCCCTGAGTATTACAACTTAAGTGTCTCATGGATTTATTCTGGATCATCCATCTGAGTGTAATGTGAAAGGTTCAGTGTAAATGGAGTACATACTGTCGTTGTGTCATTAGAAGTAAAAATGATCAAAATAATAGAGGGCATTTAAAAATGCATTATTCTTTAATACAGAGCCTTTGTCGGCACTCAGAAAAGTTTATGTAAAGCTGTATAATGCTTTGCTTTGAAGATTCCATAAAGATATTACAATCTAGAGGCCAGAGTTTCTATGAGTTTTTGATATGTTAAACTTAACTCTCTTATTCTATAAATTTATTCTAATATATCAATTAATTGCCACTTCTCATTTTTACAGCTCTTTGCCCCGTTTAAGCTAAGGCAGCTGACCTTATGTGCCAGTCTTTGGGGGAAGTTGACAGCTATCAGGAATAAAATAAGTGCTCAGTGAGGGTGTAACTGTTACACTGAACAAGTTGGACATAGAAGGATGCAATAGCTTTTAAATAAATGTCTTTAATTCTTGTCTCTCACTGTCATTTCAAGACATTCTCCTTAGACCAGTCTTTCCCTGATGCCTTGGGGGAAATCTCCAGCAGGTGCTGTTACCTTTTTTTAAAAGAAAGTAAACTTCTAATTTTAAATAATGTTAGATTTATAGAAGAATTACATAGTACAGAAAGTTTTGTATACATTTCATCTAGCTTCCCATAACATTAACATTTTTTGTGACCATAATACATTTATCAAGACTAAGAAATTAACATTAGTACAGTACCATTAACTAACCTACAGAGTTTATTCAGGTTTCACCTGTTTTCCCACTTAGGTCCTTTTTCTGCTGCAGTATCCACTCCAGGCTGTCATGTTGCATTTAGTTGTTATGTCTCCTTATTCTCCAATCTGTAAAAGTTTCTCATTCTTTCCTTGTTTTTCACGACCTTGACATTTTGGAAGGGTCACGTATTTTGAAGAGATTATTTGGTATTGAATTGAATCTATAGGTCAAACTTGAGAGAATTTGACATCTTCACCACATTGATCTTCCATGAATATGGTGTACTTCTCCATTTATCTAGGTCTTCTTTGATTTCCTTCATCAGTGTTTTATAGCTTTTAGCATACAGATCCTGCACAAATTTTGTTAGATTTATACCTGTGTATTTCTTTTCTTTTTTGTTTGTTTTTGGTACTAGGATAAATGGTTCTTTTTTTCCCACAAATTCCCATTGTTTATTGTTGATATACAGGCATACAATCGACTTTCATAAATTGATCTGGTACCTTGTCATCTTGTGAAACTCACTTATTCTAGGAGCTTTTTCATAAATTCTTTTAAGAGTTTCCGCATAGACAAGTCATCTCATTTGTAAATAGAGACAGTTTTTTCTCCTTCTCTTCAATCTGTATTATGTCCTTTTCTTGCCTTCTTGTATAGGCTAGGATTGAATAGGCTGTTGAATAGGAGTGGTGGAGAAGACATCCCTTCCTTATTCCTGACCTTAAATGTCCTCAGTCTTTCTCTGTTAAGTATGATGCTAGCTGTAGGTTTTTTGTGGATATCCTATGTTTGGTTAATGAAACTTTCCGTTTTTTTTTTTTTTTAACATTTGTTGAGAGTTTTATCATGAATGAATGTTGAATTTTATTAAATTCTTTTTTTCTGCATCTATTGAGATGTTCATATGGTTTTTCTTATCTAATCTGTTAATAAGATGAATTACATTGATTGTTTTTTTCCAACATTGAACCCACCTTCCAATCCTGGGATACACTCCACTTGGTAATGATGTATGTTTCTTTTGTACACTTTTTATATTCTGGTATTCTAGTTTTTAATATTTTGTTGAGAATATATACATCTATATTCATGAAGGGTATTCATCTGTAGTTTTCTTTGCTTGTAATGTGTTTATCTAGCTTTGGTACTGGGGTAATGCTGGCCTCATAAAATGAGTTGAGAAGTATTCCCTTCTCTTCTGTTTTCTGTAGAGTTGGTGTGTTTGGAAGATTTCACCACTGATACTATACTACTTTCATTTTATTTTTATTTTAGTTTATTTTTTATTTTTTTTGCGGTACGCGGGCCTCTCACTGTTGTGGCCTCTCCCGTAGTGGAGCACAGGTTCCGGATGCGCAGGCTCAGCAGCCATGGCTCACGGGCCTGGCCGCTCCACGGCATGTGGGATCTTCCCAGACCGGGGCACGAACCCGTGTCCCCTGCATCGGCAGGCGGACTCTCAACCACTGCACCACCAGGGAAGCCCTCATTTTATTTTTAAATGTTTCCACTACAAATATAATTTTGTTAATACATATATGACTTTTTTGATGAATTAATACTTTTGTCATCATAAAATGTCCACCTTTATTTGTGATAATATGCCGTGCCATGTTTTTGAAGTACACTTTGTTTTAAGTTTTAAGTGAAATTAATATGATAAGCATTAAAAAAAATAGATATATGACTATTCAGGTTATGTTTTTCTTCTTGAGTGAGCTTTGGTAACTTGTTTCTTTCAAGGAGTTAGTCCTTGTCATCTGAGTTATCAAATTTATTGGTGTAGAATTGTTTGTGGTATTTCTTTATTATCTTTTTAGTATATATGGTATCAGTAGTAATGTTCCCTCTCTCTTTTCAGTATTTGTAATTTGTGTCTTCTCTCTTTTCTCAATCATCCTGCCTAGATGTTTATTACTTTTTTAATATATTTTTTTAAAAAAACAACTTTTGGTTTCATTGACTCTGTACATCTTTTCTGAAAACTCTTATCATGACTGCTATAGAGTTTATAATATACATTTTAAAATAATTTGAATCTACCTTCCAATAGTGTTATACTGTTTCATGTATAGTATAAAGGTCTTTTGACAGTATATTTCCAATTCTTCTCTCTCATCTCTTTTACTATTATCATCATAATATTACTTTTAAATATGCTACAAAACACAATACATTCTTGCCATTACAGCTTTAAACAGTCAGTAGTCTTTTACATAATTTAAAAATAAGAAAAGTATTTTAGGACTTCCCTGGTGACTCAGTGGTTAAGAATCCACCTGCCAATTCAGCGGACACAGGTTCGAGCCCTGGTCCAGGAAGATCCCACATGCCGCAGAGCAGCTAAGCCCATGAGCCACAACTACTGAGCCTGCGCTCTAGAGCCCTCAGGTCACAACTACTGAGCCTGTGAGCCACAACTACTAAAGCCCGCACGCCTAGAGCCAGTGTTCCACAACGAGAGAAGCCACCGCAATGAGAAGCCCATGCACCGCAACGAAGAGTAGCCCCCGCTCGCTGCAACTAGAGAAAGCCCACGGGCAGCAATGAAGACCCAACACAGCCAAAAATATTTAATTAATTAATTTTAAAGAAAGAAAAGTATTTTAATTTACCTTCATTTGTTTCTTTGTATGTATTCAAGTTCCAGAGAACTGAAGCTGCAGGGCAAACAACTAACTCCAAATCTAGACAGAGACAGGCATCTCCAGGGAGAAACAGTACCTGAGCATTGCATTGCTTACCTGGGACAGATGCCACTGGACAGGACTGAAGCCCACAGGAAGATTCAGCTGCAAGTTGTAATAAATTGTCTAAGGTCAAGTGTGGCCTGGTGTGACTGTGCAGCCCTAAGGGCCACAGGCGTGCAGGCGCTCATAGCCTAGTGCAGAGTTTCCTCCAGAGCCCTACAGGGTGCTCACAGGGAAGGTGGACGGGAGTCTTAAGGAAGCCCCCCGGCGGGGGGAGAAGAACAGCAGCCGCTGCTGAAGCTCTGCCCAGACCCATCTGTCCTATTCCCTCAAGAACAAAACCCCTCACCTGCAGGGGGAAGGACAGCATAACCACAGCCCTTAGGTACTGGTGGAAACCTGCAGCAGCCGGAAGAGGCAAAGGGCGGTCACCATCAATGCTGCCCGTACCCATCTCCTCTGATCCCCCTAAAAAACAAAAGCCTTACTATTCATGTGACAGAGGAACAAAACTGTAGCAGGAGAACACTGTGGAACCTAGTCGGGTGGGGGGTTCTGCCTGTGGGGGAGAGACAGAAACACATGCCGGGCCAGCATGGCACATGGGGAGGAACAGGACCACCTGTTAGGGCCACAACCCTGAGCCCCAGGTTCACGGGGCCCTGCAGCTTCAGTTCTCTGGCAGTTTCAAGAAAAGTCATTAGTTTGCACTTTGTCCAGCATTTTTCTTGTTCTAATCGTGGAGGTGACGCTCTTTACGTGTAGCAGCTGACACCAGAGTTGTACTCTATCCACTTTCTACCATTTACCTTCCAAGTCACTCTCAGAAAAATAAACACTCCTTCACTCCCTTTAATACCCCAGATAATCCCAGATCAGAAATTACACTGACAGAACACACAGGAAATGCTCTGGAAGCTCTTCGTTCACCCTGCTCTTTTCAGAGCTTGTGTGGAACAGGCAGCCTGCAGTGGGAAAGGGGTTCGTGGCTGGCTTCTCCTGTTTCCCCACTTCTGTTTCTCCTCTCTCTGTCTCCCAGCTAGCTCAACCCTCCCCGTCTGCGGACTTGCGGACAGAGGAAGGAAAGATTGACTAGAGGTTGGGTTGGGGAAGGGATATAAAGAGGATGCAGGAAAGTTCTTATTTGACTAGTACTTTCTTGAACGTGCATAGGTGTTTAAAAGCGAAGTTCTCCCGTGAGAGCCCTTGTGAATCCTGAGACCAATTCATGTTGGGAATCTTCAGCTACAGATCCCTTAATATGGAAGAATGCACCTCCTCCAGCCTGCAGGTCCTTGTGTTCCCTTCCTTAGCCCCTAGGTACTAGGTGCTACCTTCTTTCACTTTCCAGGCAGTTCTCCTGGGCAAGGTCCAAGGCGATGCCAAACTGGCTCATACACGATCCATGGGAAACTTCCACACTGCCGTGAGTGGGAGGGTAGTTACATTCCCAGGGGCAGCTCTTATACTGTAGGCACTTTCTCCAGTCCTTTTGCCTGGTCTGGTGTGAGTTGGACACCAGCTTGTTGTTTACCCTCAAATTGCCAGGGACACATAACCAAACTCTGCCAGGGGTCTGCTGCAGCCCCAGTCTCTTGACTTGAGGTGAACTGGGATAAAGGTTAGATTCCCAGCATTCTGATAACTTTCTCCAAAAATTTTTTCTAATCTCCAGCTTTTTTGGTGCTACTTTCCCCAGTCTCCTTTAGGTTGCAAATTTGCAGAACAGGTTTCTGCAGCTGAAAGTTTCAGAACAGATTTTTTACATCCAATGTTGCAGGTCTGGTTTTGAGATATTACACTGTGGGATATGGAAGGAATCATTACTTAAATTTCTTGGTGCCTCAATAGAACTAAGACAGGAAGAATCCAATATTATCATCCTCTTATCATCACTTATTCTATTTAAGAGAATGGATGCTTTTAGTAACTGGTTGCAGGACATTACTTTTTCTCTGGATGTTATTTTTACAATTTTAAAATGTGAAATAGATGACTCATAACATCCTAAGATACTTCAAGTTTAAGATACTAAAGATTACATTTCGGATTTCAGAACTCAAAATACAATGCTATAGTAGATCTTCAGTGGCCAAAGGAAAGATTTTTTTTAAAGGGACACGGATACTTACTTTCTTTTGACATGGTGGCACTTCTAATCAAGATAAGTGACCATGCTTCCACGTGAAGTAGCTAAGGTGGGATATAGATACTGAGCTGCATTCACCAAACCTTAGCATTTTAATACTTTACTCTGTGTCCCCAAAACAATTTTGGGAGTTGAAATATATCTTAATATTAACAGGGATTGGTAAAAATAAATTATACATTGTTCTTTCTGCAAAACAAAGACTTATTGGATAAGGTAAATAACCTCTCTGTCTTCCCATTGGTCTTATGTATAAATTTTAATTCTTAGATTGAGAGGTAGCATGTTCATAGATGAAACGGCACAGTTCAAAGATCCAGCTTCAGAATTAGAGAGAACTAGATTCAAATTCCAGCCAGGAACAGATCCTAACCAATCAGAATGAATTCTGACTAATCAGAATGGTCACCTGACCTATCAGAGAGCCCCTAACCCTTAGGCTATTGTGGCCTCAAGCCGCTGGGCATCATGCCTTCTCTACTGTCCCTGCACTCAGCCTCTCTGAGCCTTCCTTGGTTTCTTCCAGATGTGGGGACAATAATCTCTGTCTGGCAGAGCTGTTACGAGGATTACCTGAGGGGCAGTGGCTCCCTGCACACAGTAGGCCCTCAGCAGAAGGTAGCTATTATGACATTGTTAGATGTCAGATATCTCAAAGAGATAAAGAGCACATGCTCCTCAGCTGCCTCCTGCTTCTGTGTGCCTGCCCTGAGTCCATGTCATTGGGGGGGTGGTTAATCTATTAGAGATGGGAACTATATCTGATGAACACTTCTCTCTGTTTTCCAGTTAGGAATCTTTAGGTGATTTTCCCATTTTAATTATGACTATGAAAGTATGAAAAAATGAGAGAATACAGAAAAAGTAAGAAAAAGAAATGTAAAATGACCTGTATGCTATCGTAGAGAATTAACCACTGTCAACTTTGGAGGTATATCCTTCCAAATTTTTTTTGAAAATATACCAATAGGTACAGGAATGGTATTATATGAAATACAATGTTTTATAATCTCCTTTTCACTTAATGCTATATCATAGACATGTTTCCATGTCAGTATATAACATCATCATAGAATGTCATTATATGGATTTCCCAAATGTCCATCAGTGGACATTTAGCTTACTTCCAGTGAACTGCAGTGATCTCCCTTATATGTATGTCTTTTCATACATATATGGTTATTTTCTTAGAAAACAGTTTTAGAAGTGGATTTGCTGGACAGAAGGAAAGCATATTTTAAATGCGACATATTATCAAATTCACTTGGAAAGGCTGTTGTAAGTTACACTCCCATTAGAGCATATGTAGCATTCAGATCTCCACATTTGAGAGTTTTAGAATAAAATGAAATATTTCTATATTCTTTGATAAGTGAGAGCATTTTCTTCACATTTTCTCCCTAAAATCAAATAGTATATTTAAAAAAATTTTTTTCATATTAAAAATTTTTAAAAATTCACTTATCTAAAAAATAAAAGCTTTTAACTGCAAACCAAATCCTCTGGTCATAGTGACTATTAAACTGTACTCATCACAATCATAGTGGAGCCTTAAATTCCATCTTGGAGAAGCATCTCTCTTTAGAGATGAGCAAAGTGAGACCTGAAGTCAGGGGGTTGGAGAGTGGCCTAAATCCTCTTAGTCACTTCCTGTCACCTGCCTCCTCATCTTGGAAGAGTCATCATTTCTACTCCTAGATGAAATATTATTTTTCTCTTAACCTCAGGGCTGCCCTGTGACATTTAAGTTGTTTTAATAGAAGAGTATAACATGCATACAGAAAAGTATAAAAATCTCAGCTGAATGAATTATTACAGAGTAAACACATCTGTGTAATCACCACCCAGGTCAAGAACAAAAGAATTTTTTATTAACATTTTCTAATACAGGTGACCATAATGAAAAATGTGTAATTGTCCTGCATATTCCTTAAACTGTGACCTCTACATCAGACAGTCAATAATTTCTCTTCGAGAGAATGTACCCAATTGGTCTCCCCTCCTCTATGCTTCTCTGGGGGTGATTAATTCTCAATATTCTGTGTGTAGTAACTTGCCTGGTTTTTAGATTATTCACAGCACTGAAAAAGCTGTCAATATTCTTACTCTTTGACAGTGAAACCAGACCACGAAATTGTAAGGGCAAAACACAGCAGAATGCAAAAGCATGTAATTGAAGGTACATTTGCTGTACATGCTGGCCAGAAACCAGATATGAACCGTTTAGCACAAGTTATTATTTGGATAAAGGTGGAGGTACAATAAGGAATTGTGCACTTTGCATCAGGGAACGTGGCAGGGAATTAGAAGTGCCTGTGAGATTATATGGTGCAGCAGCCAGCAACACAGGCCTGGGAGCTCAGCCGTTTGCCTGCAGCCGCAGTGCTCGTTGGATGCAGAGGCCATAGCCTGCCTCCTGGACCAGGTGCCAGGCTGTGCCTCACAACTGGAGCGGAGAAGATTCGAAGTCGGCCTCACCTCCCAGCCCCTCCAGCCTCCCTTCACCCTTCCCTGCCTGTTCAGGATGGACACCCGCTTTAATCTTGTTGTTCAGTCTGTAGCTTTTGCATTATGTTTCTTTTTTGTGGTGAATGTACCCTTTTCTCTTTTTTCCTGCACGAACACCACCTTGCCTGCACTGCTTCCCCTGCCTGTAGAAAAGTTACAGCCTGGTCTGTAGCGGAACAGTGCTCTGATTCAAGTGATTAAAACTATGTACAGCCTGCATAATTAACCTTTGCGCGGCTGTCACCGAGAGCCGATGCACAGAGCTGATACTGTATCTGTCTGTGGCAGCCGGCGTATGCCACATGACCATTTTTTTTTTTTCCTGCAGAATTTTAATCACTTGAGATAAAGAGCCAGGAGAGAGAGATCGAGGCTGTATTAATCCTCTCAATGGCTTTATAATTTCCCTTCTATTCTGCTGCTGGTAATCAAGAAAAATAATGCCGCCTTAATCCTAGATGCCAAGGTCAATCATCTCCGTGCCCTTTGAGAGCAACGATGTCATTATGAAAAGATTTTAATAAACGTAATTCTCACCGTGCTTCGCAGAGAGAAGGGTGTGTTCTGCGACCCCAGGATGGTGAGGTGGGCCTTCATTTCTGGCAAAAGTAATTGCTAAATGTTAGCCCTATTAGAAATGAATGCCTAATAGCTGGTCAGGGCTGCAGCCCGGCCACACGCAGCAGCGGGCGAGTGAAGAACTCGGGGGTGAGTGGCACCGGCTGCTAGGCGAGGAGGGCCTGACCGGGTGATGCGCAGTCGGGCCGCGCTGGCCGCGGGCGCAGGGCAGCAGGGACACGGCCCTGCGTGCACTCTGCCACCTCCCCGGGCGGCTGCCAAGATCGAAATACAAGTGCAGCGACGCGCAGGTGTGTGGTGACATCTTAACACAATGCCCTGTTGTTCTTGTTAAGAACATGCAGACAGGTGAAAATCAAAAATCCTTTCAGCTCAAAAGCACCTGAGCTAAATTCGCAGACGGCTGCTTGCTGCTCCTTGCACCCAAGCCCCCTCTTATTTGGTTTTCCCCAAACCCCGACCCCTCGGTCGAGGCGACATGAAGGGAGCTGACACAGCCTTGACAGGAAGTCACACCGCAGGCAGCTGACCGCAAGGCCAGCGCGAGGGCTTCAGCTCCGGCCGCAGGGCCGGGTGGCCTTAGGAAGTCTCCGCAGGGGCGGGTCATTTATCCTGCTGAGAAAAGGCGGAGGGGAGGCCCGAGCGCAGACTTCAGACTCGCAGGAGGCTCCTGGGAGGGGATCGGAAAGACATGAGTAACTGGCTGCCACTCAGCCTCAAGAATAAAAGAGAGACGCCAGGATCCCAGTGTGGCTCGCGGAGGTTCTGAAGGGAGGCATCACCAGCGCGGTTAATCTACGCAGCTTTTCAACGTGTCTCTGCAAACGTTAGCTTCACCTTCTCCTGAGAGGTCGCTGTGCAGTTTCCCTCCACGTTAGGGGTGGGCCGTGGACCCAGGCGGCGCAGGGGGGCAGTAGAAGACCCTTCCCGGGGTGCCGCAGGCAGGTTGACCGGCCAGCGTTAACCAAGAAGCACCGTCTGTCAGCGCTCTCGTCTTCTCTCCTTCGTAATCTGACCCCAAACTCTGAGTCTGTCCTTCTGGAATTTGTGCTCGGACTCCGTAAGCCTCGCGTTTAGGGTTTATGGTCACCTGGCCTGGCCTGGGGTGATGCTTCCATTCGCCCCATCTGTGAGACAGAGAGCCAGCTTGGACTGTAAGTAGCGTTGCAGGGGCACCTCCTGCCTACTTACCCGAACAGACTCTTCTTAAGGGCTTCGGCGCCACTGATGTCACTATTACCGCTGAACTTTCTCTTTTTATTGAAGTGGCCTCGGCAGGGCCTCTTTTTGGAACCACTTTGTTAGCAATTCATTTGAGCCGTTAAAATGAATGAAACTAATTTAAAGGAAAATATTCTATAATTTAGACTTTCTCTGCATCCTCTGAGTTACTGTACTGTATTGATGCAGAGAACAATTTAGTCATGCATACCTAAGAGATGCTTCCGGCTTTTGTTCTCTTCAAGTGTAATTTCGGTAATGCAGCTTTTGCCCCATTTCCATAGGTCAGTGCAAGTGCTGCCTGGAGGAGCCACACAGATGTGACCCTCATCTGAGCTAGTGGTGTGACTGATGGAGCCCAGGGGCTTTTCTGCAGGGTGCTGCAGAGCCCAGGGGTCCTGGGAAGGCGCCAAGAGGCCCCCAGGCATAAAGCAGATTTCCTGGGTGGCATCGGGCAGGGCTTCGGGCATGTCCAGCACACACACTTCGTCCGGCATGGCCCCCGTGTTCCTCTGTTTTCTACGTTGAAGTTCCTCCTAAGATTTTGTTAGGAAGAAAAAAAAAATGTTTCTTAAAAGTTTAAGAGGGTTTCCCTGGTGGCGCAGTGGTTGAGAGTCCGCCTGCCATTGCAGGGGACGTGGATTCGAGCCCCGGTCCGGGAAGATCCCACATGCCGCGGAGCGGCTGGGCCCGTGAGCCCTGGCCGCTGAACCTGCGCGTCCGGAGCCTGTGCTCCGCAACGGGAGAGGCCACAGCAGTGAGAGGCCCGCGTACGGCAAAAAAAAAAAAAAAAGTTTCAGAGCATGCGCAGCCCTGTTTGTATAGTCCTTCGCTGTGTCTCAAAGGAGTTTATAAAGGACACGGTGGTCTCCTTCCTGAGAGCCGTGAGGAAGGGGCGTATCCAAAGGACACAGGTCTCTGGGCACGCTCCCATAGGTTGATCCGTGTGTGTGTGTCTGTGTGTGTCTGTGTGTGTCTGTGTGTGTCTGTGTGTGATGGGGCGGGGGGGGAGGGTGTGTGAAGCTCTGCTGTCCGAGGCTGTCTCATTGCAAAAGTGAGTTTCAGAAGTTCACCCTGAAGGCTAGCCAGGGCTCCTGGGGGCCAGTGGAGGACGTTGAGGACCCCAGGTTATGAAGGCCTTTCATCTCTCTGCTGGGAAATGTAGACCTTACCACGAAGACAGAGCCAGACGCCTGAGAGTTATTCCCCAGGCCCCATTCTCATTGTCAGCCCGCTAGTAGTCACTCTGCCTAGTGACTCAAGGCGCTGGGTCTAGAACGTGGCCCCTCCTCTCTGCTCCAGACGCCCTGAACCTAATCTCCTCAGGATGTGAGCTGCTCGTCCTTCTACTGTCCCGGCCCCTTCCCTCTCCTCAAGCTCCACGTGGCCTCAAGAATCCTACTTTTAAAATAGATGCAATCAAGTCACCACCCTTAAAAATAATATTGCCAGATACTGTCCAAGCCTCTTAACCAGGTGTGCAAAGCTCTTCCCAAGGTACACCGTCTTCTTCTGAGGGCTTCCTTTGTTGACAGCTTTTGCTGGCCGTGCGTCTTTTATATCCCACCAGGCTGAGGCTCCCTGAGGGCCTCTTGCATTTGAATCCCTTGTGCCACACGCATAAAAGGTGTTCAGTATGTTTGAAGGGGATTCACCGGTACTTTGTTGTTGCTGCTGTTTCCAGGCGTTCCTGCGTACTGGCCTCTGACTTAGGGACCTGGGCCCTTTTTAACTCTCACGAGAACCCTGAGCAGTGGAGCAGCTATAACTCCGTCTCTTAGGTGAGGAAACATCAGTGCCTGCCTGGCTTTATCGTTACCTAACATCCTTTCATCGAGCCATTTGGGAGCACCGTGTGCCAGGCCCCTGCTGGGGACACAGGAGGCTCACAGGCTGGCGGGGGACAGAAGGAGAAGCTCTGAGGCAGAGGAAGTACAGGGCACGTGGGGCAGGCGGGATGCTCCCCACTTCATGTGAAGCAAGATGCTTAGTCTCCAAAAGTAAGTGCACCTGTGCTGTGGCTCCTTCAGACTTGCAGGGGAAAAGGCGACCCCACCCCAAGTAGGTCAGTACAGATGGGGTGGAGGCTTCCGTACTCATGAGCAGGCTGGGGCTCGAGGCCTGGGTTTGGGTAGGTGAGAGCTTGTCCCCTCTCCTTGACATTGGCCCCTGTTACTCCAGGTGGGAAAATCAGAAAGGGCAGGAAGGAAGGTGCTCTCCTTGACCTCCTGCTCCCCCAGGCTTCTCTGACAGCAACCCCGGGGGGCCCTGGGGGTGGTGGGAGGGGCGGGTCAGGTATACCTGAACCTGACGTACCTGAGCCTGAACCTGCCCGCAGGTGAGACGGCTGCAGCTGGCCGGAGTGCAGTGCGTGTGCAGCACAGGGAGAACTGGAGATGCAAATGACCGGCAGGTCCTCAGGGCTGGCCGCTTCCTGAGTTAACACATGCAAACCGGCCGGTGCCCTCCGGGCTGGTCCCCCAGTGCAGTTAACTGGGGCCGACAACACCGGTGTGGGGTTGGAACTTATGACACGTCCTCGCATTTTGTAGAGAATGCAGTGCAGACCTCTGATGGTTGTCCCTTCACGCTGGGTGTTTCTTATTCATAAGCTTTCTGTGCATGTGTCACATACTGAGAACCTGCGACGGCTTTTATATCAAGTCAGTGCGTGCCTCGCACCCTGGCCATTCGTTTTGGCAACCACTCCCAGCCCTCCGTGGAGCTGGGGCATTTTTGTGTGCCTGTTTTCTCTCCTAAGTTGGTAAATCCTATAGCGTGTATTATCCTATCTTCCAATAAACAGGATGGATGCTGCTTAATTATTTAGTTGCTGCTGGCCTACTTCATTCCCCATCATTCCACAGTGCCGACCTTCATTGGTTGTACAGTTTCATTGGAGCCTTTCCTCTCTCTTATTTCCTCCCAGAGTTCATAGTAAATAACGATGACAGTGATAAATGCTAGCATCTAGTAAGCACTTTCTGGAGACAGGACACAGGACTGTGCGTTTTGTGTGTTGTTTTATTTTGAATTCTCCCTCTTATACCCTAAGCTGAGTTCTGAGTTTTGAATGTCCCAGAGGCATCCCCTGAGACAAGGATTTCAATGCAAGTGGTTTATCCAAGAGGCAGGCCTAGGACAGGGGTGACGTGTGACACAGCTAAGGGAAGGCAGCCCGGCAGAGGCTTATTATCAGGCACAGTAGCAGGTAGTGCCGTAGACGAGCAGAGCTTAATCCCTCTGGGGGACTCTGGAGTCAGTGCAAAACATGTACAGGGGAGAGGGAGGGGGCCGAGGTGTGTATACGACTGGTGATTGTCGGTTTGACAGCGGTGCACAGGGGGAGCGAATTCTCTGGCACGTCTGTCCACTGTGGGTGAAGGCAGAGCAGGCTCCAGGCCCCAGAGAAAGCTGTCAGGGAGGGATACAGACACTGGCCTTGGGAGGTTGCCAGTGGGCACTGCCGCGGGGGGCGGAGGGGATGGATGCAGACAGGGATCCACAGCATCTGCTGCAGGAGGCCGTCATGTCACTTTCATTTGACAGATACAGTGAGTCCCCTACACACAATCGTTCAAGTTGCGAACTTTCAAACGTGCGCACGTGCGTTCCATCAACGGCAGGCGTGAGTGACATTGCAGCTGGCCCTCCGTCTCCCGTTGCTGACGACCCTTCAGCTCTACCATCTCCCACCTCCTCTCCCCGCTCCAGTCAGTAACCCTTCTCTCCTGTTCCCTCGATGCCAGCCCCTGTGTGCCAGCTGTTGTGCTGCACTGCTGTACTTGTCAAGGTACTGTACTGTAAGATTAAAAATGTTTACTTTTTGTGTATGTTTTTTATGTATTATTTGTGTGAGAAATATTATAAGCCTATTACAGTACAGTACTGTGTAGCCGATTTTCTTAGTTGGGTACCTAGGCTAACTTTGTTGGACTTAGGAACAAACCGGACTTAACGAACGCGCTCTTGGAACGGAACTCGTTCGTACGTACGAGACTTACTGTAATAAAACTGAGTCTTAATGGCCTAAGTGACTTGCTTTAGGTGACACTTGTCGGTCGTTCATGTTCTTTTCTCTGTGGAAACTCCCCCTTCCTTCCTGCCAACCAAGGACTTAACTAGCAGTTCAGCTCGACAGTGGCTTCATGGGTTTGGTGCCTCCTCCATCTGGGTTGGGGGTCTTCTCCACCTGACTGTGACCCAAAAGTTGGCTCTTGAGATGCCGAGCCTGCTTGCTTCAGTGAAGGAGTATATCTCACCTACTCTGAAGAGAAACGGCTGAGGCTGGGGAAATACTTCTGTTGGAGTGATGTGTTTTTAATTTAAACTTCGAGTAGTAAGTAGGCTAGGTTCCACCGCTGTCACAAACAACCTCGTGGTCTCAGTGGTTTGACAACCACACTGGTTTGTTGCTCACCCACACAGAGTCCACTGAGGGTCCGTGTGGTGACTCGGGGAACTGGGCAGTGTTGATCCCGTGGCTCCCCTGCCCCAAGCTCATCGGGCCTTCGCAGGTCACAGAAATGAATGGATGCTCCCCCTGGGCCTCTCACTGATTCAGCCCTGAAATGAAGATGTCCCTTCTAGTTCCACTGTATTCACCACATCTTGTCACGTGGCCCAACTAATTACAAGAAGGCTGGGAAGTGCAGTCTTCCGAGTGCCCAGGAAGGGCAGGGGAGGGACTGCTGGGCCTTAGTGAACCCCAGAAACCCAGAAACGTCTTCCCCAGTAAGAGAAGTACCATTAATTAAGCAGTCGTGATCAAGGCCCGCCTAGGGCCTTTCCTGGGGATTTCTGGAAGGCTGGAAGAATTTTGCCTTGGGTTGTGTCAGTTGCTCATTAATTCCTCAGAAATGCCCAGAGACAAGGTTGCTATTGCTCGTAAGATATATTTGTTTGGTTATTTAACAAATCAAAAAAAGCATGTTGTTATTTAAAAATTCAAAAGAGCATGTTGTCATTTCCCTGGTCCTGATGGTTCTTTAAGCAAATGTGTGTTCTTCATTTTATACATTGTATTAGTTGTAACATCTTTTTCTCTCCTATCCCTCCAAGTTATGCTTGGAAATAAATCTTCTTGGCATGAAATTTCATCGTGGGGTAGTAATCAACAGTTGTTCTCACAGCTGTTTTGAAACCTAAACAACTACAAAATGCATTTTTTTAAAAAAATTTTATTGGAATATAGTTGATTTACGATGTTGTGTTAGTTTCAGGTATACAGCAAAGTGAATCCATTATACATATACATGTATCCACTCTTTTTTAGATTCTTTTCCCATATAGGCCATTACAGAGTACTGAGTAGAGTTCCCTGTGCTCTACAGTAGGTCCTTGCTGATTATCTGTTTTATATATAGTAGTGTGTATATGTCCGTTCCAATCTCCCAATTTATCCCCCTGCCCCCCCCCGCCCCTGGTAACCATAAGTTTGTTTTCTACATCTGTGACTCTACTTCTGTTTTCTGCGGACATGCACAGATTCTGTCTGCTGAGGGAGGAAACCGTATTTTTACAGCTGTTCCCAGGCTGTCCTCACTCAGGGATTTGTTGTGAAAACAGTGGAAATAATTCCTTGCTCTGAGTGAGAAGGACTCCTCACACGGTCCGATGCTGTTTCCATACGTGTGCCCCATCCTACGGCCTGGTCTCTGGCCCCTGAGAGCAGGACAGGACAGGAACCACACCCCACCCTGGAGGGCTTGTGCTATTACTTGCCCTGCTGTAGAGTGGATTTCCAAAGGCTTTTGAGAACCCAAAGAGAAAAAGTATCCAATAAATCAATGGTAATGCATTAACAGACTGCTACTGAATTCATTGTTCACAGAATGTAATTCCTTGATAATAGCATTTTGTACAGTATATCATCACAAAACAATGGTAATATCACCACAGTGGAAATGACTCTGATAAATTATACACAAATAGGATCTTAGAATTCTAGTGTAGATCTAATTTGGGGTCATCAGGATTTGTGGAGCAGTAGACTTCATTTTTGCATTGTACAGAGGCAAAAAAAATCTTGCGCATATTTTGAGAAGCCAGTATTTTCCAATAGGTATTGGTGCAGAATTGGCAAGGTTTTCATATCTTTTGAATCATTCTCTTCGTATTCTATATGATAAGCTATGTTCACTTTAGTTCTTTCATTTTATCTAAAAATGAATCTGTGAGCACTTCTGATAATTGCAAGCATTTTAAAAGGAACGATGAAATTTGATTTTTTTAAGTGGCGATATGGGAATAGCATAATCTTGTTGCTCTTAATTTTTTAATGAGATGCATCGATACTACTTCAAGGATCCTGACAAAATTGTCCATAGCACGTTGTCCTCTAGGACCTGGAAATTCAAAAACCCACTAAAGTGATGTCTAATCAATGCCTCCAGGATCCTTGAGGATAGAAAATATGTCATTGAATTTTTGCATACTTCCTAATACTAAGACAGGTGCCTTATGTCGAAAAGCACTTGCATTGTGAAGATGGCAGTGAGACCCTGTAGGGACGTGATGCTCCCATCCTGCCACCTGGCACCCAGGAACCCGACTCTCCCAGGACACGGGATAGCCTGGGTGACACAAAGACAGAGGGAGGGCTGGGTTCCTCTACATAAGGCGCTGTAGCTGCTTTAGAACTCACCGTGGCCGTGTCCAAAGGTGGCAGGTCCTACAGCAGTGCCAGTGACATCCTCACCAGACCATTCCCATTAGAAGGTGTTGACTGTATGCTGTCTTAGCGATACCTGAGCTCCTGTTTGTCTGTCTTCTAAGACTGCCTGGCCAGCCTCTTATTGGTTTTGTGAACTCCTGAGAACCTTCCTGGGAACCTCCCGCCCCTTGCTTTACATAAGTTAGCCTGAGTTAGTTTCTGTCGTTTATAACCAAGAACTCCCGAGTGACTGAGCAGTCAGTGTTGGTTTGACATTTCCTAAGTGCTCAAAGCAGAAAGAAAGTTGGGAAATGGTCTGATCTCTCATTTTAAGATGACTCCCAGACATAGTCCTTGCTCAGAGTTCTGTAGAGAGTTGGCAGCTGGAGCTGGCGCTGGCATCCTCTTCTTTTCACTCGTGGAAGTTCTAATTAGGAAGAAGACTCGTTCTGGAGACCTGTACTGTTTAGTATGGCAGCCACCAGCCACGTGTGGCTGTTGAGTACTTAAAATGTGGCTCATATAAGTTGTGACATGCTGTACCAAAATGCTGTCGGGTTTTGAAGGCTTAGTATCAAAAACAGGAGACTATCTCAAGTGTACATTTTTGTATTGATCACATTTTGAATGATTATATTTTAGACATACTGGATTAGATAAAATATATTTTTAAACTTCTTACCATTTAATTTTTCGCTGTGGCTGCCAGTAAAACTAAAGATCCATGCGTGAGTTGGAGTATATTTCTCTTGAACAAAGCTGCTGAATACAACCATGAGGGAAGATGACACGTGATTCTCTGGGGGTAGCCTTGGGTCTGTGGTTATTACGCTTGAATACTAGTCAGTTGTTGCTGTGGTAACTAATGTTGCACCAAGTTCAGGGGCTTACAGCAGCACACACTTGTTTCTCGCTGCGGTCTCCCAGTCCGCTGGGGCTTGGCCGGGCTGGGCCAGGCTCGGCACCTCTAACCCAGGCTACACGTGCTCCTGACTTGGGACCCAGGCTCTGGTGGAGCAGCCACTCGCTGGGGCACGTTCTCCACACTGTAGAAGCTCCAGCGCGGGAGCAGAAACACCCAGTGAAGCCTCTGCTCGGAACTGGTATATGCCGTCACTTCTCTCATGTTCCCTCGGTCAAAGCAGCTCGCGTGCCCGAGTCCGCAGTAAACGTGGCAGGGCTGTGTACCTGCCTGCTGGAAAAACACAGCCAGAGCGGGGAGATCACGAGCGGTTGTGAGCGTGTGATGTGCAGTGCCACATTCCGCCCTGTCGGTCACACGTGTTCACTCTCCCCCGACGTGAAAGACTACCACACGTTTAGGGCGTCAGGCTGTCAAGGTCCACACTGTGTCCAGTCAGCCCGTCCTGATGTGGAGTCTCGTGAACCAAACGGCAGGTCCACTGCTTCCCCAGTGGTGGAGCAGAGACCGCCACTTTGGAAAGAGGAAGGGCAGGAGACTCACAACAGCCCACGCCAGTCCTGACATCCTGCTGGGCAAATACTTCAGACCCGAGGCGAGGGTTCGGGGGTTCCTTGATTGGGAGAACGCCCCAGTCTGCCGTTTGCATGACTCTGGATCACCCTCTGGAAGTTACACTCTTCTCTCATCCTCCCCGGCTCCCTCTGAGGAAGGCACTAGAAGAAATGCCCTCCCCGATGGCAAGCAGATTTCTTAACTTGTCTCCTACCCATAGGAAAGATGGAAGCTGAGGATCATTTTAGATGGCAAATGGTCACAGTCTGTTTTCATTCAGGTTCAAAGTGTGTTTGGCGCTTCGTGAAACCATTGTTTGTTTTTCATCTTTGATCCCAGGTCCTCTCTCTACGCTCAGTCACAAGTACTTTGAGCTTTTGGTGCTTCCAAGAGACCAAATTCCGGGTCTTTCTCCCAGGGCCATTTTGTACAACTGAGAAGATTCCAGTGGGGGATTTCGATAAAGGGAGTTAACAGTCATACATTTGATTTAGTCTTTACCAGGAGGCTGGGCCTTAATGGCCAACCTTGATTTGGTGAGAAGTATAATAGTTCCATTTGCAAATCCTTCAAGTCCTGGAATTTTTGGATTTTCTATATTCCCTTTCAGTTGCAAAGCAGTGGGTTGTTTTCTTTTGTTTTTGTTTTGGGGTGGGGGGCTTCCTTCCCTGCATAGGTTGTAAAAGTATCCTGTAACAATCAATTCACACTGGTAACATTCTGAAAACAAGTTTAGTAGGTGCATTTTTTACCTTCTGAGTTATCACAGGTGATATTTGTTGCCAGATGTTTCAGTGCTGCATACCTTGGGTTGCCATTATTCCAACTTCCTGCAGCAGTTTTCTGGCACCCTATCACCTAGACCCAAAACCAATGCCACCTATTTCAGCTTTCTGTCATGGCAGCCCCTCCTTCTGTGCACCGGTTTCCGCATTAGTCAGCTTTTGCTGCAGTAACTAACAGCCCCCAAATCTCTGTGGCATCCAACAACCAACATTTATTTTTCACTTAAGAATCCTGCAAGTCAGCTGCAGCTCTGCTGAGCCTGGCCTAAGGTACGCTTATAAGTGGTGGTGTTGCAACTCCCCACAGGGTTCTCCCCACATGCTTCCCATGTCTTCTCATGCCAAGACCAGAGCGGAATGAGCAGCTGCCATCTGGGCTGAGCTCTTCTCCTGGTGGAGGGCAGGACCTCCAGGGGGAAGTGGAAACCCACACTACCTCGTAAAGCCTCTGCTGGGACCTGGCACACTGTCACCTTCTCCCGCAGGTGACGTGGGAAGTTCAAAGTTAATGGGGCGGGATGTACCCTTCCCCTTCTGGGAAGTCATGAGAAGGGCAGCGGGGAGGCAAAAAATGTGGAACAAGTACCACTGTGTCTCACAGGTACAGACTCCATACGGAAACCCAAGAGTGGATCAGCAAGGACAGCTGTGTTGCATTTTTATAGCGGGAGCAGCGTAGGCCTGAGATAAACCTCCGGGGCCTCCGACTCAGGTGGTCCTCCGGCCGTGCACCCGGCTCCAGGCCGCAGAGAGAACCCTGTGGGGAGTCGTGACACCACCACTTACAAGCGTACCTCAGGCCAGAGGCTTTTCCTCTGTGAATCTCAAGTTCCTCTTCACTGGGGACAAAGGTTATAGCTACCTTTGGATTAGATGACGCCTCGAGTTGCTTTCAAGGATGATGCTTTGGTTCTCTGCCGAACCACTCCATCTGGCAGCAGTTATTGCATTAGGAGGAGTCTGGGCTGCGGTGGGAAGAACACAGGCTTAGGAATCAGGCTGAGTTGAGTTTTAACCCCATTCTGCCATCGACCAGATGTGGAACACCGGCTATCTTAAACTCCCGGGGTTGATTTCCTTGTCTGTGTAATGAAGATAATAGCACCCAACTCATGGGGCGTTGTTAGGTTTATTTCAGGTAATTCCTATTGTGAGAAAATTCTTCGTTATATGGAGTCAAAGTCTGACGCCCTCACCTGTGAACTTTGGCCCCAGTTCTCCCTCTGTCAGGGGGCAGCGAGGCAGTTGGAAGCTCAGGTGCCGGGCTCCCTGGGTCTGAGTCCAGCTCTGCCAGCTCCTCGGCAGCGTGGCTTTGGGAAGGATGCTGAGCACCTCTGTGCCTCAGTACACTCATCTCTACGTGAGCCACTTGTCGCATCTGCTCACAGCCTAACCGTGAGAATAGACGAGCTAACGGGTGCAGTGCTAGCGGCTATTGTTGCTATTGCTGTTATTGCTTCTAAAGGCAGCTCTGCAGGTACCTGAACCCAGTTTTCATGCCTTCTGTGCCCTCCCGCATTTCTCCAGGCTAAACCACTCGGTCCCCTTGAGCACCCTGTAGGTGTCAAATTGTCTGCACGCCTCACCAGTCTAGCTCTCCTCTTGGGAATCAGCTTCAGCGGCCGTTGTTACGGGGTGAAGGGACGGCAAGTGCAGTCAGAGTTGGAGTCAGTGTCCACAGGGCCGGTGGCACCCCAGGTGTCTCTAGACATGTCCTCGGACACGCAGAGTCCGTCCCGTGGCGTCCTGGCCGCCTCACTCAGCTTGGGCCTTGCCCCGACCTCTCCCGAAGGTGGTGACTTAATGCTTATCTGACCCTGTCTCCAGGACCACCCACTTGCCGCTTGAAATTTTTTGCCTGACTTAGATTTTCCTAGGCCAGTACTAAGGATTTTACAGGTTTGCCTTTGACAGGCCTTCTAATCCTAGCATCATAACCATTTATTTATTCTTTGCTTTAGGGTTCATTTCTTATTCTCCAGCATTCTACTTTAATGGTCTGGAATAGTTACCTTGCTGAGTGGATCTCTGAAAGTGTTAATTTAATCAAACAGCGGGAAAAAGGGTAACAATTTCCTGAATTTCCTGGTCTTTTCAAGTAGAGAATAAGAGGGGAAATATATTATTTTTGTGAAATGTATGAAATGGTCACTTATTCTTCACTTATATTTAAAGTGGAGATTGATCCTCTAGCATTTATGCCGATACCATCAAGTCAACTAAGACTTCTTAAAAAATTCCTATCTTCAGATATCAAGCACACCATATTAGCATTTGGAGTGAAGATAGAATACCCACAGGATTTGAATAAAACTCAGTTGTCTTATAGGAAGCACAGTCTACCCTAGGAATAAAGGGTTTACCTGAGAGAGGGTCGTAAGGGCAAATATTCTCTGGGTCGCACCACTGAAGAGGTGAAATCATGGCACACACCCTGCGTTTCCTTTCCGCACCTCTCTTAGCTTGACTGCAGTGACAGCTGGTTTCTCAGTAGCCAGGCATTGTGGTGATGTTTAAGATTCGGGAATAAGGGACTTCCCTGGTGGCACAGTGGTTAAGAGTCCACCTGCCGATGCAGGGGACATGGGTTTGAGCCCTGGTCCAGGAAGATCCCACATGCCACGGAGCAACTGAGTCCGTGCGCCACAACTACTGAGCCTGCAAGCCACAACTACTGAAGCCCGCATGCCTAGTGCCTGTGCTCCGCAACAAGAGAGGCCACTGAGGTGAGAGGCCCACGCACCGCACCAAAGAGTGGCCCCCACTCGACACAACTAGAGAAGGTCCGCATGCAGCAACAAAGACCCAGTGCAACCAAAAATAAATAAATAAATAAAAAAAAATTAAAAAAAAAAAAAGATTCGGGAATAAATTCACTAGAAGACAGGGGAACTTTCTTAAGCAATGTCTCCTGAGATTCCTCTCTAGATAGGGCCAGGCATGTTTTAAGTACTTAAGCTGGGAACTTTCCACGCTTTCCACCATTGGAGTTGGACCAGTTTGGGAAAATATGCACCATAAATAATCTTCAGAACATTTTAATATACTGCCGATAGTATTAAAAGTCAAAGCTTTCATAAAACTTAGTTTACTTCTCCCTGTAACTTAAATCTGGAGCAGTTTAAAAACATTCATGGCTCCTGCTAAATTACGGAGTCCGCTTTAGCCTTCTGGGGCTGGGGGCTGCCCAGCCTGGGCCTGGAAGCTTGCTGGCTCCGGCCCCTGAAGCTCTGTGCTCCACACTGGACTCACACCTCCTCACAGCCCCGGCAGAGCCAGTGGCTCCCGGCCCCGCCCCTCACCACTTCCCGCTGCTGACCTTCGTGTTCTCTGTTTCTGAACTTGCAGGAAGTGGATTCTTAGGTCACTGATTTGAGACCTTTCTTCTTCTGTAGCGTAAACGCTTGATGCTGTGAATAGCTCTCTAAGCACTGATTTAGGTGCCTCCCAGATTTTTGATATGTTGGGTTTTCATTTTCATTCATGACAAAATATTTTCTAATAGCCTTTGTAATTTCTCCTTTGACCTGTGGGTTATTTATGTGTGTTGTTAAATTCCCACTGTTTGGAGATTGTCCAGATTATCTTTCTGTAACTGATTGCTGATTTAATTCTGTTGTGGTCAGAGAACGTACTTTGCATGATTTCAGTCCCTTTAAATTTATTGACATTTGTTTTATGGCCCACGATATTTTGGCAAATGTTCTGTGTGCACTTGAAAAGACTTTATGTTTTGCTGTTGTTGTGTGGAACGTTCTATAAATATCAATTAGGTCAAGTAGGTTATAATTTTGCTGAAGTCTTCTGTATCTTTACTGCTTCTCTAACTTTTCTTTCAAAGAAATTGTTTTAAATGAGAAACAAAGGTCTTTTATATCTACTCACATTCTTACTGTCTGGGGGGCTCTTTATTCTCTTGTGTACATCCAGCTTTCCGTCTGGCATCCTTTTCCTTCTCCCTCAGGCATTGCTTTAACCTTTCTGGTGGAGCTGGTCTCCTGGTGATAAAGTCTGTCCAATGCCGGCTGTCATGGAGCACAAACTCTTTCCGGCCTTGCTGGGCTCCTGGGGGTGTACTGCCTACTCCTCCCCCCGCCCCCGCCTGGCCTGGATGGTCCCCTTACCTGGACCACAGGTGCACAGGCCAGCACTCAGCAGAGCCGGGAGGGGGCTCCCCTTCAGGTCTCTGGCCCTTGTGTCTGTGCTCTTACCTCCTCTCTGGGGTTCGGGCCCGCAAACTCTAGCCTCCTTGCCTCCCCAAAGTCTGCAGTCTGTCTTGTCAACTCAGGAGACCCAAAGGGATGTGTTTGGGTCCTTCGCCCTCGGGTGGACACTCTGGAGGCGCTGAGCTGGGGCAGCCGCACACCGTCTCTCCCAGGGATCAGTGCTCTTTGCTGCCTGTGGGCCAACATCTGAAAATCACTGTTTCATACATTTCATTTGGTTTTCTAGCTGTCTAAGGTGAGGAAATAAATTTGATTCCTCTCAGTCCTTTACAGCTGAAAGCAAAAGTCCTTTCCATCTACTTTTTCAATAAAAGAATTTTAATTGTGGTAAAATACACATGACATAAAATTTATCATCTTAACCATTTTAAGTGTACAGTTCAGTAGTGTTAGCTACATTCACACTGCTGTGCAGCTATCACCAGCATCATCTCCAGAACTTTTCCATCTTCGAAAATTGAAACTCTGTTCCCATTAAACACTAACTCCCCGTCCCCCTTCCCCAGCCCCTGGCACCCACCCTTCTACTTTCTGTCTCTATGAATTCGATAACCTCTAGATCCCTCAGATAAGTAGACTCATATAATATGTGTCTGACTCATTTTGCTCAGCATAATGTCCTGAAGGTTCATCCCTGTTGTAGCAGGTGTTAGACTTACCTTCCTTTTAAAGGCTAAATTCCATTGTATGGATGGACCACATTTTGTTGATTTACTAATCTGTCAATAAACAATTGGGTTGCCTCCACCTGTTGGCCATTGTGGATAATGCTGCTATTCTCTAGGGACGTGTAATATGCCACAAGCTTGTTAAAACTCTTAGAGTATTGATAGCCATCTCACCAGATTGTCCAGTTTATTTTTACAGGTGCATGAGTGTGTATATTTTTTATATAAAATTCTCATGGGAAAAAGAAGAGATAAATGGATATGGTTCATTAGCCAACTTTGATCAAGTTCCCTTTCCTTGCCATTTTCAGTTTCTTTTTTCTTTCCTTGCCATTTTCTCTTTATCACCTTCTCCCCTTTCTCCCTCCTTTTTCTCTTTTTCTTTTTCCCTCGTTCTTGGTTTTTCCTTTCCTCTTCTGCTCTTCTTAGCCCATCTCTTTCCCCTCTCTTCCTTCGGTGGAGGTGTGGCTACATGAAGCCACTTTGTGTGCAGAGACTAGTCAACACAGTTGACAGGCCGACGTGCTAACAGGAAGCAGCTCACATTCCAGGAGGGAACAGGGGGCATGAGCATCAGTGACTGCAGCCTGAAATGAAAAGAAGTGCAGATGTAGCAGTTCAGTTATTCAGTGAGGGAGGTTATTTTTGGCTTTCGATGATCCAGGAAGGCTTCACTGAAGTACTGATAGTTGACTTGAGTCCTAAGAAGTGGGCGCAGTCGGGCTTACCGATGATGGCAAAGCTGTTCTAGGTTGAAGAAATGATGTGAGCGAAAGCTAAAAACCTTCTGCCTTCCCGTACAATGTTCTTGTCATTATGTCTTTCGGTTCTCTTATCCCAAGAATTCTTTTCAGCTAATAACTTTTTAAATTTCACAGCAATATATGGAAAATTATATATGTATGTGATAATTTAAAGTGGACAATGAAAATTAAGTTGTTTCTTCTTCATGCACTTTGCCCATTTTTTGAATGGTTTTAGATGTTGTGCATTGCAAATATTTGTTCAATTTTATCATTTGTCTTTTGCTTTTTACATCCTATTGTTCTTAAGAAAATAATTGCTCCTGAAACAAAAGAGCAGCCTCGCAGTGATTCTGACTAATGATAAGTCATCTGAATTAGTAAAAAGTTAGAATGACTAATTCAGAGTTCTGGTTTTATTATTTTGAAGGCATTTTGTCACCCTTGGTTGTCAAACTAAGTCTTAGCAATTAGAGCTCCTTGGGAACATGTTTTAATAAATAGATAGTAATTTTATCACAGCGAACATCTTTCGTTTGTAAGTGCAAAGAGGTTATTCCCCACGTCTTGTTTATATTGTTGATTTGCTGAGAAAAAGTTTTATCTTTAAACAAATATCGATTTTTTAACCCAATCCCTGCTAAATGAGTTAGCATCAATTCTGAATGAACGGTTTTCCAATAATATAGTGAGATAAAACAGCCCGTATGTACCTCATTTTATTATTATATCAGTATAGTTCTAGCTTTCTTTTTGATTTCAACTTTAATCATGAGAAATTTATTAAAATCTATTTCCTGCAATCCTCCCAGATTTACTGTCAATGTCAAGTGGGACAGTGTGTGAAAATTGTCTCGGAAAACAAAGACACTTACCTCCTTGGTCTGGTGTTGAGAGACCTCCAAACTAGCCTTGATTTTTTTTTTTTTTTTTTTTTGCGGTACGTGGGCCTCTCACTGCTGTGGCCTCTCCCGTTGCGGAGCACAGGCTCCGGACACGCAGGCTCAGCGGCCATGGCTCACGGTCCCAGCCGCTCAGCGCCATGTGGGATCTTCCCAGACTGGGGCACGAACCCGTGTCCCCTGCGTCGGCAGGCGGACTCTCAACCACTGCGCCACCAGGGAAGCCCTAGCCTTGATTTAACAGCTCACCTCAGTTCCCCTGCAGTGATGTTCTGCTTTAAAACTTTCACAGGGCTGTTCCCATGGCACATTTGTCCATGCCCTCCTCTGTTTAAGGTTCTCTCATATCTCCCCATCACCTACAGCTTAACATCTTTTTAAGAACAGAGCTCTGAAGTCAAAAAGACCTGTGTGCAAATCCTATGCCAACCCAAGTACTATGTGACTTACAGGAATGCTCATCTTCTCGAAGCATCAGTTTCCTTGTCTGTAAAATGGGAGTAACTGAGGTTCCCATAGAGGATCGTTGGGGAGACTGAATGAGAATGCAGGTGAAGCCCTCGGCTCATCTGGTCCAGATGTGGTGTCACTGCCTCCACACTCCCCGCCACCTCCCTCCCTCACAGGCCAATCAGCAACATCCTCCCCTCTGCACCAGCACTTCCGTCACGCTCAGCCGCGCCATGGTCCAAATGCCCGGCTCTGTTGCATCTTTGTGTTTTTGCCACCCTGTTTCTCTGTCCTGGACACCCTTGTCTTCAATGTCAGTGTTTTCAGGCGGCAGTGCAGGCTGACACTGCTGCAGGGGGAGCTCCCTGACCCCGAGCGCCCCTGCCCCCAGGCTTTGTGCACTTCTCAGCTGCAGGGGTTGTCGTAGCAAGGCGCAGTTCTTCCCTTGACTTTTGCTTCCCTCACTCACACGGTGCCTCACTATATAAATTGTTATGTATTCGCATGGATTCTTTTATTAAAAAATTAACTGTAAATGTCACTCTCCCCTGCACCCCTTCCTCTCTTTGCTGAGGGAACCATTAACTTGAACTTGGTGTTACTCGTTCTAATCCGTGTTTTCCTCTTTTCGTACACGTTTACTTGCCCCCAGATTCTGTAGCATATAGAATGTTTGTATTTGTAACTTTACGTGAAGATTTCCATTTTGTAGTGGTCACCCTCAAATATCTAACACGCATAGCTGACCTAACGGAGGTCAGACAGCATGTTCTGAACAGAACGGGACCGACCTCCGTACCGGCCAGCTTCTCCACGCCTCACGGCTGCGTGGCCTCCTGTAAGGGTGCTGTCTTATGCTTAATCCCCAGTTAGTTACAATAAGGACACAAAATCCCTTTTCCCCGTTAGTGCTTATTTAGGTTGCTCATCATTTCTTCTGCCACCCCCCTCCTCCTGGGTTTGGTAGCCTCCTTACACAGGTACTGTCTTCGGAAGTCATTTTCTACTGAAAGTCTGAAAATATCTTTATTTCACTTCACTCTTTGGTTCTCCCACTTTTATGTTGGAAAATTGTAACCTGCAGAAATGTTAGATGATAAAATGTGTATCTTACACCCTTCACCTAGATTTACAGATTCTTAGTGTTTTCCACGTATGCTTTCTCTCTCATACACACACACACACACACACACACACACTTACTTTAGACTAAAGCGTCTGAAAATTGGTCGCGCTATTCCCCTGACGTACTCCGACACCTATCAGCTGTAAGTAGGAGCATTCTCCTCCGTAATCACAGTAGAAATATCGCTCTTTAAATTTTAACATTGATTTAGCACTATTATCTAGTATATAGTTCATATCCAAATGCCCCTTATTATAACAATAAAGAACTTCATAGCTTTTTTCTGTGCTGGCATCCAATTAATGATCATTCATCGCATTAGTTCTCATGTCCTCCTCATCTCCTTATCCTTAATCTAAGAGTTCCTGGCCTTCTGTTCCACTTAACGTTGACATTTTTGAAAACTCCAGACTAGCTGTTTTGTAGAATGTTCTTCAGTCTTGAGTTTATCTGATTGTTTTATCTTTATTAGATTCAGGTTAAACATTTTGGTGCTATTATGCCCTTCTCAGTGCACCACATCAGAGGCCACTGGATGTCTGTTTGTCTCATTATTGATGATTTTTGATTAAGGGATTATTTGGTTAAATGGAGGCCAACAGATTTTTCCACATGTAAAGATGCGGTTTTTTTCCTTTGTAATTAGTTAAAACTCTGTTTGGCAATACGTTGAAACTATGTGACGATTCTGTTTCCCAATGGTTTTAACATTTATTGATGCCTCTTGCTTCAGTCAAATGCTAGTGATTTTTAAAACATCTACCATTCCATGTTTTTAAAGTTAGCATTCTTCTGTAAAGAACTGCTTTTCCTTCTCCATACCTCCGCCCTTTAAAAAATTTTTAGAACGGACTCATGTGCTCTCTGTATTAATTCAACTTGTTATCATATAATCCTTCAGTTATTCATTCTGATGCTCAAATTGTTTCACATTTGGCTGGCGAGGGTCCATTCAAAGTGTGTCCTATGTCCTTTCAACATGTTCTCATCTGATTTTGAGAATTTCTCACCTTCTGGCCCAACAAGGTGCTCACCTTGTATTTTCCCTGCCCACGGCCCTGGAATCAGCCAAGGTTCCAAGAGGCCATGGTTCCTTTAAGTAGAGTACGGTGTTTAGAAACCAAGATCTGGGAACTACGTGTGCTCATTACTACTGAGGTATTATTGCTTTTAAGTTCTTTTAGTGGACAGAGCAAGGAGATATATAAGATATATATAATAAGATAATATAAGATATATAATAATATGACATTATATAAGATATATATATATCTTCTTCCTCTATCCACTGAAAAAATATATTTATATTTTTATATATTATATATATGTTATATATAAAATCATGCACTTATACTGGCACTTCTGAATTTCAGTTTAGTACTGATTTCACAGGGTTCTTTCTCCCCTCCCTGCATTACATATTTGTATCTCCCTTATTCCACATCCACAGTGAGAACACTGATTTCCAACAAAATTAATATATTTATTTATTTTCTCAATTCCGTAATTCACACTAAATTGTTTGCAATTGCTATACTAATACCACTACCTACTTTAAAGTCATTAAGTACAATTCAGGATTTCTTTCTAGGTTTGTGTGTGTGTGTGTGTGTGTGCATAAAAGATATCCCACTGAGGAGGGAGGGATAAACTGGGAGATAGGGATCGACATATACACACTACTGTATATAAAATAGATAACTAATAAGAGCCTGCTGCACAGCACAGGGAACTCTAGTCAATACTCTGTAGTGGCCTACATGGGAAAAGAATCTAAAAAAAAATAGAGTGAATATATGTATATGTATAACTGATTCATTTTGCTCTACATCTGAAACTAGCACAACATTATAAATCAACCACACTCCAATAAAAATTTTAAAAAAATCCCATTGAGAGTTACAATCAGTTACTGGGTTCCAAACTTTCTTGGATTAATTCTTTTTTTTTCTTATGCATATGATAATTATCTGTTTGATGTAGAGTTAGGTTGATTAGTTTCTGTCTGAATCAACTGTAGGAAAATTTCTTATCTCTGTTGATTTAGTAATATATTTTTGGATATGTAAATCATTAGCATAGTTCAAAAGTTAAAACTCCATGAAAAAATACACTCCGAGAAGCCCAATCCTGTTTCCTATCTCTACATCATACTCCATTCTCAGCCATGCCCCATAAACAGCCATTTTTCTAAGTTTCTGTTATATCCTTTCTGTGTTTCTTTTTGCAATAACAAGCATGTACCACAGAATAGGAGAAACTATTTGCAAGTCATATATCTGGTAAAGTCTGTTGTCCAGAATAGGTAAAGAAGTCTTACAATTCAACAATAAAAATACAAATAACCTAATTTTAAAAGGGACAAAGTGTTTGTTTTTTTGTTTATATCAAACTATAATTGACCTGCAATGGTGTTAGCTCCAGGGGCACAACATAGTGATTCGATATTTCTATATGTTACCAAGTAATCACCACCATAAGCCTGGTTACTGTCCATCACCATCCAAAGTTCTTACAATGTTATTGACTAGATTCCCCACGCTGGACAGTTCATCCCCATGACACATTTATTTCGTAACTGGAAGTTTGTTCCTCTTAATCTCCCTCACCTATTTCACTCATGCCCCAAGCCCCTCCCTTCTGGCAACCACCTGTTTGTCCTCTGTACCTGTGAGTTTGTTTCTGTTTGGTTTGTTTTATTTTTGTACTTTCATGTCTGAGTGAAATCGTATGGTATTTGTCGTTCTCTGTCTGACTGATTTCACTCAACGTGATACCCTCTGAGTGTGTGGCGAATGGCAGGATTTCACCGCTTTTATGACTAATATTCCATTTTGCATGAATACCACGTCTTCTTTATCCGTTTGTCTGTTAGTGGACGCTTAGGTTGCTCTTACATCTTGGCTATTGTAAATAGTGTTGCAGTGGACATACGTGTACATATATAGTTTCAAATTCGTGGCTTTGTGTCTTCAGAAAAATACCCAGAAGTGGAACTGCAGGATCGTGGTAGTTGTATTTTTAATGTTTTGAGGAACCTCCACACCAGTTTCCACAGAGGCTGTACCACTTTCTGTTCCCACCAATAATGCACGACAGATCCCTTGTCTCCACACCCTCTACAACAATTATTATTTGTTGTCTTTTTGGTAATAGCTGTTCTGACACGTGTGAGGTGATACCTCATGGTGGGTTTTATTTTGCATTTCCCTGATGACTAGGGATGTTGAGCGTCTTTTCATGTGTCTGTTGGCCATCTGTATATCTTCTTTGGAGAAATGTCTATTCAGGCCCTCTGCCCATTTTTAAATTGGGTTATTTGTTATTTTGAAGTTGCATCCTCTGAGTCCTTTGCATATTTTGAATATTAACCCCTTATCAGATATATAGTTTGCGTACACCTTCTCCTATTCGGTAGGTGGCCTTTTCGTTTTATTGATAGTTTTCTTCGCTGTACAAAAGCTTTCTAGTAGTTTGATGTAGTCCCATTTGTTTATTTTTGCTTTTGTTTCCCTTGCCTGAGGAGATATATGCAAAATAATATTGCTAAGACCAATGCTGAAGAGCTTACTGCCTATGTCTTCTTCTAGGAGTTTTGCGGTTTCTGGGATTAGGTAGTATTCATTGTTGCAGAACCTTGTGATAATAAAAACCACTCAATTTTGCACTTTAAAACGGTGACTTTTATGGTATACGAATTATATCAATAAAAATCTAAACATGTTTTTATATATTAATGAGCACCTTGCTTTGTTTTCAGTTAATATCCTGGAAATCAATTCATAAAAACCTTCACCATTCCTTTTTTACAGCAGCTACAAATTCATTGTACCATAGTTTATTCTACAGTCTCCTGTATATTGACATTTAAATTATTTTCATTATTTTTCTATCATAAGTAATGCCACAATGAATATTTGTGCATATGTTTGGGTATCGTTGGGGGTGATTTTCCCTTCAGTCTTGAATGAAGTCTGGATGTGTCTAAAGTTCTAGGTTGATAGTTTATTTTCTTTCAACCCCTTGATGCTATTATTCCATTTTCTTTAGCCACCTTATTTTTCCGATAAGGAATCTCCTGCCAGTTCAATTATTCTTTTGTGGGTAATCTTTCTCTATGGTTGTTTTAAAGATTTTTCCCGTCGCCTTTGCTGTCTGCAGTTTCACTAGGTAGTTTATTTCCTCCTGCTTAAGATACACTACGTTTCATAAGTCTGAAGAATCACGTCTTTTATCAGTTCCAAAATTCTTAGGGTTTTTTTTCATGGACAATGTTTTTCTTTTTCTTATTGTAGTCTCTCTTTCTAGAACTCCTATTGAAACATATATTGAAACTTCTTCTTTTACCTTACTTCCTCTTAAGCCTCATTTTCATAGTTTCTATCTCTTATATCTTTGCTATATTCTGGGAAATTTTCTTGATCTCTCTTCCATTTGATTATTTTCACTTTAGCTCTGTCTTACTGATATTTATCCTCACCTCTGAATTTTTAATTTCAATGACAATATTTTTCATTTGGAGAAGTTCTATTTGCTACTTTTTAAATCTGCCTTTTCTTTTCATAATATTTTATTATTTTGTTAGAATTTCCATTTTTTCTTTTATGTTTAATAATTTGAAACTTTCTTATTTTATAGGCTCTCTCAAATTACTCTCTTGCCTCACATTCAGGGGTTTTAAAGCTTATTTTTGAATATACTGACTCTTCCTACTGGTGGCTATATTTTGTGTGTGTGAGCGCTCATCTTCATTAATACTTAATTCTCCTATTCATGAATTGTAGAAGTGTTATTATGGAATGTTTTTGCATTGTGTGTGTCATTGTCCCACTGGTTTCATTGTTCTGGAAATGGTTTAAATTAATTTTTCAGATTAAGGAGTCCTACAAAACACAAGTAACATTTCGTTGTCTTTTTGATATTTCTTATTTTCTGGCATATACTAATTGTCTTCCTTTTTTCTATCAGGCTTAGCTCTGCATTTTAAATTTCTTTCTTATATTTCACCTAGAACTTTATGTGCTTATAGCAGGAATGGGTCCATAATAGCTCATTCTGCCAGGTAGCTAAAATCAGAAATCTTTAAATAGGTATTTTTTAATTTTTATTTTATATTGGAGCATAGTCTATTAACAATGTTGTGTTAGTTTCAGGTGTACAGCACAGTGATTCAGTTATACGTATACATGTACTGTTCTTTTTCAAATTCTTTTCCCATTTAGATTATTACAAATACTGAGCAGAGTTCCCTGTGCTCTAGAGTAGGACCTTGTTTGTTATCTATTTTAAATACAGCAGCGTGTGCACGTCAATCCCCAACTCCCAAGGTATCCCTCTCCCCCACCCTTCCCCCCAGTAACCGTAACTTCAGTTCTCTAAGTCTGTGAGTCTGTTTCTGTTTTGTAAATAAGTTCATTTGTATCATTTTATTTTTAAGATTACGCATATAAGCGACATCATATGATATTTGTCTTTCTCTGTCTGACATACTTCACTTAGTATGATAATCTCCATGTCCATCCATGTTGCTGCAAATGGCATTATTTCATCCTTTTTTATGGCTGAGTTGTATTCCATCGCATATATGTACCACATCTTCCTTATCCATTCATCTGTTGATGGACATTTAGGTTGCTTCCATGACTTGGCTATTGTAAACAGTGCTGCAGTGCACATTGTGTGCATGTATCCTTTGAAACCATGTTTTTCTCTGGATGTATGCCCAGGAGTGGGATTGCTGGATCTTTAAAATAGATCTTTAAAAAAATAGATCTTTAAAGAAAACTTTAAATAGATTTTTTATTGTAGTAAAATATGTATAACATAAAACTTGCTATTTTAACCATTTTTAAGTGTACAATTCAGTGGCATTAATTATATTCACAATGTTGTCCAGCCATCACCAGTATCTATTTCCAAAATATTTTCATCACCCCAGACAGGCACTTTATACTTATTAAGCATTAACTCCCCATTCCCTCCTCCCCTACCACTCCTGGTAACCTCTAATCTACCTTCTATCTCAATGAATGTGCATATTTTAGATATTTCATCAAAGTGGAATCATACAACATTTGTCATTTTGTATCTGGCTTATTTCACTTAGCATAATGTTTTCAAGGTTCATCCACATTGTAGCATATATCAGAACTTCATTCCTTTTCTTGGCTGAATACTATTCTTGAATGAACGTCCCACACCTTGTTTATTCATCCACCTGTCAATGTGCTTTTGGGTTGTTTCCACCTTTCTGCTGTTGTGAATAGTGCTACAGTGAACACTCACTGTACGTTTTAGTCCCTGTTTTCGATCCTTTGGGGTATACACCTAGGAGTGGAAATGCTGCATCATATGGTAATTTTATGTTTTTTAAATATATTCTTAGCAAAATAAAATAAATCACAAAAGATGTAGCACTCAAACAGCAGAGATAGTGAGGGTCTTCTGTCAAGTTTCCTCTGTCTAGGTGAACATTTATGATATTCAGAGTTAAGACCAATACTTTTTAGCTCTGGAATTGCCCAGTTATTGTTACATATTACCACGTGCATCCAATGTGATTTTCTATGGAACTACAATAATTTGATTGAGCAAGTGCTTGTGTACATACTGCTCTTTTTTTATTCTTATTTCAGGAGGGGTGGTTTGTTTGTTTAGGGCTTGGGGTGATGCTGAATTAGTGCTATATTCATTCCTGCTTCACAGTTATCCCCTGGCCTTTCTCATCACTTCTCTGCTGCTTAGCTTTCCTTTACTTAAACACGTATTGAGTGTCTACAATACACTCGATTCTGTGATATCAGTGAGTTAAGACGTGGGTCCTAGTGAGTGAAACAGAGACAGAGAGAGAAGATGATAGTGCAGTGTGGTGAAGGCTGTGATAGAAGAAGCATGGAATGTCCGTAGAACTGGATTTCTAGCCCAGATGGTGCCTGCTGTGTGTCTAACACAGTCCACACATGGGACTGCAGAACACAAACACTCATTTGGGTTCCAGAGAGTGACAGAGAATTCACTGCCCAGGTCCATGTGGAAATAAGGAAGGCAGGGTTTGAGGGGAGTCACCCAATCCAGGTGAAGATCTTCTTGGTCTAGTTCCCCACCGTGACCTCGTGCCCAGGTGACAGTGGCAGATCCCTTCCTAGACTGCTGGCCAGATGCCCACCCACGGCCCGGTCAGCTGTGAGCAGAAAGGGTGGGTCACATGGAAACGACATCATGACTTTAGGGGAATGACCCCTAAAGTGTGTGGTGGATGTGTCAGGGTGTTCTGACCCTTAGTCCGTCTGCTACAACTGGCCATTAGCAATCCCTTCCTTCCTTTTTTTCTTTTCTTTTTTTTTGCGGTACGCGGGCCTCTCACTGTTGTGGCCTCTCCCGTTGCGGAGCACAGGCTCCGAACGCGCAGGCTGAGCGGCCATGGCTCACGGGCCCAGCCGCTCCGCGGCATGTGGGATCTTCCCGGACCGGGGCACGAACCCGTGTCCCCTGCATCAGCAGGCGGACTCTCAACCACTGCGCCACCAGGGAAGCCCCCTTCCTTCCTTCAAGTACCCTGGCGTCTGGCCATCTCAGCTGCTTATCACCCCTAAGCTTATAGTGATGGTTGTCTTCTTCCTCCAAATCACTTTTAATATATTTTTGATGTCAAAGAGGAAATCATGCTCTTTTGTAAGAGGATACATAGTTGTGTTTTACCCGTGTCTTCCCTGGTCTCTAGAGCAGGGGTAAGGAAAAGGCAGCATTCTTTGGAGGATTCAGGAGGAAAAGAAATCATTTTTTGGGTGCCTTTGAATAAAGAAGGAATAAGCCATATTTGAAAGGCACGGGTTGGAGTCCCCTGCATCTGTAGGTGCTCTCTCCACCAACATAGGTAATCTTGGGGTTCTAGGATGGTCCGTCAGGAGGTGAAAGTGAGGCCACATCTAGATGGTCTTTCTCTACTCAGGTGGACAGGGGGGCGGGAAGGAGATTAGGAAGGTGGCCCCTTTGATGGTGCCTCTTGGCCCATTTTCCTCCTGGTTCCCCTGAAGGTTGTTTATTCCTGGAACTGGCTTTACAACTGAATAGGGAATTTCTTTGCACAGGTAATGGACGGGTCCAGGGGCAGACTGTCCTCAGACACAGCTGTACCTGCGTGCTTGACTTCCTCGGACTGGGTTTCTTTCCACGTGTGCCTCTGCTGTCCTCCAGTTTGGCTGCATTCTCAAGCTCTCAGGTGGTGACCCGACGGCCACCAGAAACTCTAGTCCTAACTCCGGCCTTGGCCCTGGGCCAGCACCCCATCTACTCTGTGGGTGGTGCTGTGGACGGGTGTTCGGAGCAGCTGGCGGAGAGGGCATGGGCTTGGATCCTCCTGTGTGGCCCCTCCTGAGGGTGGCGTGGCCACTGACAGCACTGACTGACCCTTAATACTTTAGTGTGTCCCTAGCCCTCCCAGAGGTGATAAGCCTGGGCAACGCCTGGAGGGCGGGGACCATCTGCGTGGTCCCCACAGTGCCTGGTGCAGTGTCTTCCAGGCATCAAGTGTGTGCAGATGGATTTGTTCTATATGCGCTCTGCAGTATGAGCTTTCAAACAAATACACACTTTCTAAGTACAAATATTTTAAAATTTCCTACAGAGAAGCTCAGTGATTAAAGAATCCTCTCTTAATTCACATGATCTTTGGCTTTATCTTTTTGTTTACATCACTTGCTTGAAGTCAGGTCCCTCTTAATACATAAATCAGCCTCTTTTGGATAAACGTTAAATGCAACAGGCTTGAAACACAGCCTTGAACACATAAGTGAGCAGTAAGGATCATTCTGCATCGACCCCCCGGGGGAAGTGAATCTCTTATAGGAGAAGAAATAGAGGCCGAGGGTGAGGTTCATGTAAAATGTATAAAAATAATAAAAGCGCCCATGGATTGAAAGGCTGTCTGAAGGGACCGCTGACTCTTTGGTGACGCCGACGTGGAAGCATTGTGTTTCCTTGCAGGGAAAACAATGACACAGTGTACGACGCTTCCCCCCTTGCCGCATCAGCAGACAGCGCGTTATTTTACGGTGGAATGTGCAGAGCTGGTCCCTCTGTTCTCACCACAGCTCACAGAGCCTCAGCCAGAGACGATCGGAGCATTTCAAAGAGAGACGAGACAAAAGCAGATTATTCTGCTGTGCTGCCACGTTGCCGCAGCACAATCCTCTGTTCAAAATTGTCTCTTGTGAGGCACATTTTAAAAGCCGTACTCTGTCTATAAAGGCTCTCTGTGTTAGAGAATTCGTATGTGTAGGAAAAATAGCTGCATGTTGTGGAGTATTGCCTCAAGAGGCCAGATTCTTCTGGCCAGGGAATCTGTTACCTTAGCGTTCTCAAAGGTGCCTGAGCTTTCCCAGGTCACGAAAAAGTATTAACTGGCTGCACTGTTCTGTCACACTGGTGCTACCATCCTGGTCTGAAGCCTCCCTGGGCCACTATGAAGGTCTGCCCCAACGGTGTTTTCTGCACACACACACACACACACACACACACACACACACACCTCTTCCTGCATTCAGGGTATATGGTCACCATTGGAATATAAGAAGATTTAGGGCTCAGGAATTCTGAGCAAAGTCTCAATAAAGCAGAAACAGCTTCTTTTTTAATTCTAGTTTTCGGTTTCAGGGCTCAAGAAACTCAGTTTCATGGGCCTCCTAAGGAATCCATAGTTTTGTAGGAGTTCCCTTCTAGGTAGAGATCACAGCAATATTTTCCTTGACTGGGTCTCAGATCAGCTGCCCCAGGCACTGCCTTCCCAGCCCAAACTCGGGGGATGACTGGGAACCCCAGAAGTAGTGGGGGCCCCTGTGTCTCCCATCTCCACATCATGCTGTCTGGGAACACTCGGGAAGCATCTGTGGGTTACTCAAGTTAGTCTGTAGGAAAGGACATTGGATACCAGTTCTACCGAAAGCCTTCCTTTTGTAGCTGGCCCAATCTATCCTCTAATAATTTTCCACATACGTGGTTTCTCACACCATTTTTCTCATGAATACATCCGTACCACTTACAGTGTTATGTTCTACTTCTTTTCAGATTGATCTGTTGGCATAGAATTATTCTTCTATCCATTATTCTTACAACATCCAGTGCAATCATCATTAGCCCATTAGTTCATAACTATTACTATCAGTGCTAATATAATGACTGTTAACTAAATATGAATAATTCAAGCTATCACTAATATAATTACTGTTGTTAACTATATTCCATCTCACGTGATCTGTCTTTGGTGCCTCACCTCCCTCTACCCCCTTTTACCTTCTCCCTGCCTTGCCTGACAAACCAGACAACCTAGGGTTCCTAGCACATCCTGAGATTCAGCCTTCCCTCCCCGGGACATAATGATGTGTGTCAGTGACCAGTGGACAGTTAGTTCGTCCGCAGAGAGGCAAGACCTCGGGTGAACGGCTGGTTGTGCGGCCCGTAGGTGTGCACCGGTGCTGCCCTTGCCTTCACGTCGAATTTTGTCTTTGCTGAGGCCAGGGGGCCCACCTGGGTGCAGGTCAAGAAGCAGAGGCAGGTCACGTGCCCGGCCCTCCGCACCCATCCAGTGAGGACGGAACTGAGGGCAGCTGGAGGGGGCGGGCAGAGGCGCTTGGGTGGCTTTCTCCCTCTCGCTGGTGAACTGAGGCAGTTAGCGGAGGGCACTGATCACGTCAAGGCGTTGACCATCCCCGTGTGTTTCTCGCCCACGGAGTCAGCCTCTGAGCACAGCATCGGCTTTCAGAGCACTTAAAGTCCTGAGTGATCACCTGACGGCGGGCGTGCTGTCCCGTTGGGCCTTGTGGGGTGGCTGGGGGCTGCTGACTTGACGGAACCTACAGTCTAGTCGAGGACCTCCTGGGGTAATTCACTGGGACCCACTGCACGTCAGAGACTGCACGAGACCCGGGCTGCGCACACGCCTCACATCCCAGACGCAGACTGGAGCTCAGAGGGGCCTCAGTCCCCCCGGGAAGAGACCAAGCAGAACCACAGTTAGACAGGTGGTCAGCACTACTGACCCCTAGAGTAAGCCCCGGGGGCTCTGAGGTCACAGGGGGGCCCCTAGTTAGCCTGAGGGGGTGCCAGTTCTGAGGAAGCTTTACCGAGGAGAGGACAATTTGCTGAGCCTTTCAGGATGAAAAGGAAGCAGTGGGGAGGACCAGGTGAAAGGACAGTGCTGGCAGGGAGCCGCCTGCAGAGGAGGGAAGACACCCCGGGAATGGCAGTCACGCCGCCGAGGCTGGCGGCCAGTTTGTGTTCAGGGAGGCGATGGAATATGGGCCTGGGGCTCAATATGGGAAGACCGTGCTGTGCATACTGAGACTTTTGGACTTTACTCCGTGGGTCATGGTAACACATTCAGGGCTTCAGACCTGTGAGTGTCTTAGGACGACGCTGGCTGCAGCACTTGGGCAAACTGGAAGAAGGCTTTTGCAGTATGTCGGATGAGATAACACAAGGGCTTGAACTACGAGTGGCAAAGAGGGTAGAGGGAAGGGATCATACTTGTGAGTTTGGGGGAGAATGTAGAGTCAGCAGGATTTATCACACACTAATTTATGGGGCTAAAGAGAGGGAAGTGTCTTGTATGCCTTTCTAGCTTGACTTCTCATTATTATTGATGTGTTATGGTGATCTGTGATCAGTGATTCTTGATGGTACTATTGTAATTGCTTTGGGGGCACCACGAACCACACCCACACGAGACAACAAACTTAGCTGATAAACGCTGTGTGTGTTCTGACTGTTCCACTGACCGGCTGTTCCCCCATCTCTCTCCCTCTCCTCGGGTTTCCCTGTTCCCCGAGACACAACAGCATTGAAATTAGGCCACTTAGTAATGCTACAGACACTTCTAAGAGTTCAAGTGAAAGGAAGAGTGGCACCTCTGTCACTTTAAATCAAAAGCTAGAAGTGATTAAGCTCAGGGAGGAAGGCATGTCAAACACTGAGACAGGCCAAAAGCTAGGCCTCTTGCACCTCTTGCTTTAATTTTAAAGTCAATTCAAAGTGCTACTCCAGTGAACACACAAATGGTAAGGAAGCAGAACAGCCTTACTGCTGATATGGAGAAAGATTCAGTGGTCTGGACAGAAGATCAAACCAGCCACGACATTCCCTTAATGCCAAAGCCAAATCCAGAGGAAGGCCCTAACTCTTCAATTCTCTAAAGGCTGAGAGAGGTAAGGAAGCTGCAGAAGAAAAGTTTGAAGACAGTAGATATTGGTTTAACGGCGTTTAAGGAAAGAAGCCATGTCCATAACATTAAAGTACAAGGTGAAGCAGCAAGTGCTGACATAGAAGCTGCAGCAAGTTATCCAGAAGATCCAGGTAAGATAATTCATGAAGGTGGCCACAGTAAACAACAGATTTTCAATGTAGATGAAACAGCCTTACACTGGAAGTAGATGCCATCTAGGACTTTCAGAGCAAGAGAGGTAAAGTCATTGCCTGGCTTCAAAGCTTAAAAGGACAGGCTGACTCCCTTGTTAGGGGCTAAAGCAGCTGGTGACTTTAAGTTGAAGACAATTACCATCCAAAAGTCCTAGGGCCCTTAAGAATTATAATTAATCTACTCTGCACGTGCTCTATAAGTGGAAGAACAAAGCTTGGTTGATAGCACATCTGTTTACAGTGTGACGTGCTGAATATCTCAAGCCCACTGTTGAGACCTACTGCTCAGAAAAAAAGAATCCTTTCAAAATATTACTGCTCAGACAATGCACCTGGTCACCCAAGAGCTCTGATGGAGATGGGCCCCAAGATTAATGTTTTCATGCCAGTTTCATGCACAACATCCATTCTGCAGTCCATGGCTCAAGGAGTAATTTCAAATTTCAAGTCTTATTATTTAAGAAATACATTTCATAAGGCTGTAGCCACCGTAGATAGTGATTCCTCTGATGGATCTGGGCAGAGTCAATTGAACACCTTCTGGAAAGGAATCACCATTCTAGATTCCATTAAGAACATTCCTGATTCATGGGACGATGTCAAGATATCAACAGTAACAGGAGTTTAGAAGAAGTTGACACCAACCCTCACGGATGACGTTGAGAGGCTCGAGATTACAGTGGAGGAAATAACTGCAGATGTAGTGGAAACAGCAAGAGAACAGGAATTAGAAGTGGAGCCTGAAGATGGGACTGAATTGCTGTAATCTCATGACAAAACTTGCACGGATAAGGAGGTGTTCCTTATGGATGAGCAAAGAAAGTGGTTTCTTGAGCTGGAATCTACTCCTAGTGAAGATGCTGTGAAGATTGTTGCAGTGAAACAAAGGATTTAGAATAGTACACAATCTTAGTTGATAAAGGAGCAACAGGGTTTGAGAGGATGGACTCCAATTTTGAAAGAAGTTCTGCTCTGAGTAAAATGCTGTCAAACAGCACTGCAGGCTGCAGAGAAATCCTTCGTGAAAGGAAATCAATCAGTGCGGCAAACTTCTTAGCTGTCTCATTTTGAGATCGCCACCCACCTGCAGAGTCACCACCCTGATCAGTCAGCAGCCATCCACATCGAGGCAGGACCTTCCACCGGCAAAAAGATTGCAACTTGCTGATGCCTCAGATGATGATTAGCATTTTTAAGCAATAAAGTATTTTCTTATTAAGGTATTACATTGTTTTTAAGACATAATGCTATTGCACATGTAATAGACTGCAGCATAGCGTAAACATAACTATGTTTCATATGCTCTGGGAAACCAGAAGATTCATGTGACTTGCTTTATTGTGATATTCCCTTTATAGTGGTGGTCTGGAACCAAACCAGCAATATCTCCAAGGTCTGCCCGTATATGTTTCATACAAATAAAAAAATAGACATTTTTAGGGAATCTAGATCGTACTGTATGTACTATTTTGTACACTTGTTCACTTAATATCTTATTACTTATACAATATTAGCTATCTACCTTATCATTTTAAATAGCTGCCTAGTGTTCTTTTTTTAAGGAAGCATCATGATTCATCAACCTAATTCTCAATCGTTGGACATTTAGATTGTTTCCAGATTTTCACCATTATAGACAGAATGATGAATAGCCTTTTAGCTACATCGATGTGAATATCAAAATTACTTCTTCCCACTAAATTCCTAGAAGTGGAGCTGTTATTTTAAGGGTGTTCTAGTATAGTAGAGCTTTTTAATCGCAAGAAACGGATACCCATAAAAACCTGCTGGCTGCAGTGTCAAAATGGGGTTCCTATGAACAAAAGGAATGAGGGAATCTCATGGAGCTCAAGAGCAAGATACCTGCAGGCCTCTTAAGAGACTGGAAGTACAGGCTCCCTGGATCCAAAGCACTGTCCAGCCCCTCAGGAGCCGGCGGCCTCACGTGTGCTCCTCTCTGCCTCTTGGCTGCCCCCTCTGCTTCACCAGCCTGCTTTGCTTTACTTCTTCTGCCACCAGCCTCAGTGTTACATCACGACCACTCAGATTCAGTGGCTGACAGTCGTCTCTGTTTCTTTGCTAAAATTCCTGAGAAGGTAAGTCTGATCGCCAGATTCCTACCCGTTATAGTCCTGGCCTGTTAACTTTGGGCAGCCTTGGGTTGGGGGCTTGAGGGTGGGGTTTCAGTCAGTCTTGTGCTGGTGAGTGCTGACTGTAGACGTACATGTAGCCTGAGATATGCCAGGGTGGGAGTCATTGGCGAATACTGCAGACCGGGGCCGGCTGCTAAATGTTTATCCAAAAACCACTGGGTGTGACGTGGAATAAAACTGTCAGCTTCCTTGAGGAGGGTATGGCCCGTGATTGACACCTTTAGGATATTTGCGATACAATTTAACTCCATTAAAACTCTGTCGGTGTCACTTCATCCTCTTCTGCCATTTAATGTTGTGGAGAAGAAGTCTGGCGGATTTTGGGTTTCGTTTTTGTTTCCTTTGCGTTGATGCCTTGCTTTATCTATCTTGACTCTTGTAAGTTTTATTTCTCCATGAAGCTCCAGCATTCTACTGGGACATGATTGTAGTGGCTCTCTCTTTCCTGGTACTCCGGAAGCCCTTTTTTTTTTTTTTATGAAGATGCAGATCTTCTGTGTTCATGTCAGGGAATTTTTTCATATTGTTAATGTGAGTAACATTTTTCTTTCACTGACTCTAATTCTCCCATCTGGAATCCCTATTGTGCTTATGGTGGATCCCTTGGATCCGTCTTCCATTTTGCTTTTCTTCTCCTCATAGCTTGTTTAATCTATCTTCTCTGAATTCTAGGAAGAACTCTCAAACCCAGCCAAATTCACTGATTTGATTTTATGCACTATTTTGATCTGTTCTTCTGGGCTTCTATTGCATTTTTAATTGTGGCAATTGTATTCTCATCTAAAAACAATCTTTCCTGATCTCAGATTATTCCATTTTCAAATTTATAGTATATTATTGACTCTTCTTAATGAGTTTTTTGTTCGATTCAGATTTTCTGACTCATCTGAATCAGTGTGATTCAGAAATTTCCTGAAGTGTCCGTTTCATAAAGGAGATGCTCCTCCACATGCTTTAAATGAAGACTCTGCTCATTCTGACCTTGGCCACACTTACACGGTTCCCCAGGGGGTGAGGTGGGAGTCCCTTTGACTTTTCTTCTGCAGATGGGAATTCAGATCAGTAAGCCTTTGCCCCCTCAGGGCTCATTCATACCACCTTGCAAAAACTCTCCCGTGGATGGAAGCAATCCTGATTTTCAGTATTGATACAGTTATTTCCCTATTTTGTTCCTTTGGAAATTTCTATAGGGATTTAAGAAGCACAAAATGGGTGAGTTCAAATCACCTAGGGGCAGGAGTTGGATGTTTTTTAATGGCAGCATTCAGGGTGACCCAAGGGCGTGTAACCACAGAGACTCACAGGACCCGGGAAGCTGCCGTATCCGCCAGGTGGTCAGTGAGGCCGGCCTTTGCGGCAGTGAGCCATGCTGGTGGCGGGGAGAAGTTGAGCTCCCACGTGTTTCTGAGCAGCAGTGGCTCACCTTGATAGCAGTGGCCTGTGAGAAGTGTGAGAGAGGACGGAGCTGAGGACGGCCGCGTGTGCTGGAAAGTGCAGTTTGCCTCCTGGATGATTTCGTGGACGACATTCAGTTGTACTTGGCTTGGACAGAATGATGCTCTGCATATGGGAGCGGAAAAAGGAGGCCCTTCCTGACCAGGGCTGCCGTAGCTGGGACAGCAGGATAGGCATCCGCTGGGCGTGGTGACAGGGGTGCGGCCTCCCCGGCCAGTGGTGCATCCCGGGCCACCCTGGCCACGCGCACAGTCGCTGTCGGACAGCAAGCGGGACGCAAGCGGGACGCAGGCCGATGCCGGCGCATCCCTCTCAGTTCTATTACGTTCAGCCTCTTGCTGATGAGAACGGCGCTCGGAACATTTCTCCAGGGGCGCTGACAGATGACCGCGGAGGGGCGGCCCCTTTCCTCAGGCGCGTGGTCCCTCCACTCTGTGGGTCAGTTTGCAGTGTCCCACCAGCCGTCCCGCAGGGAGCTGCGGCGTGTTAATTTTCAGGTTTACCAAGCGGCACTAAAGATAATAATGAACTTCCTCACCCATCGCCCTCCTCCTGTCTGTCATAACTCTTCCCGCTCAAAGCGTTTGTTTTCTTGTTGCCGTGTTTGTGACAGTTTAGGGTGAAGGGGCCACAGCCTTCACCGTAAACAGCCCCCTCGTCTGGGACCTCAGGTCCTGGACCCTCAGTCCTCGTTACGGCTGTTGTCGTTTCCCCGCTGGTCTTGTGGGGACGGGAGCTGGAGTCTGTCACTCGCTCCACGACCTGCCAGATCCTGCCCTCCAGACTGACCCTCGAGGTCTGGTCTGTCAGCCGCCTTCCCCTTCTCCCTGTCCCGCTGTAGCTCGGAGGCCACCCGCTCTTCCTGAGCGTTTGATGGCGCAAAGCGGAGCAGCCCAGTGTCGCGGCGCAGGGCTGGGGCCTTCAGACCCAGGTGAGAACGGGAGGCGCCACCCCCTTGCCGTGGGGACGGTGACGTCACTGCAGCAGAGGACTGAGCCCTCGAGGTCGGGTCACCCTCTCTTAACGCGGCCGGCACTAGACGTGAGGAAGAGCACCGCGGGGACTCTGGGCTGGGAGCCCTGCCCCGCTCTGCTGGGCGGGAGGGCGGCCAGTGATGCTACAGCGCCCCAAGGCTCGGCGTGTCCCCTGCGCGGAAGCCACCGCAGTCCAACTCCGGTCGCCGAGGCGGCGGTGCTGGTCGGGGCGGAGCGGAGGGCGCCTCCCTGCGCCCGCGGGTCCCACCCCGCAGACCTCGGAAGGGCCGGCCCGCGCACCTTGCAGGGACTCTTCGGGCACGAGGACCTCACTTCTGTCTTCAGCCGAGGGAAGGTGTCCTGAGGGTCGCCGCTGTCTCGGAATAGAAGGTGACCGGGCGGAGCGCCTGCTGGGAAAGGCCGCGCGTGCCTCCCCGTCTGCTGAGGGGCCCCCGTGCGCGGACACGTCACCTGCACTCCCTGTCGTCCGGGCCGTCATCGCGCCACCTCTTCCCACTCATGATGTGGAAATTCTCCTTTAGGAGTTGTGTTTTCAGCAGTCCTTTGTGTTTCCGCGGTTTTAGAGGTCTGTGCGGTAGTAAGCGGTACAAACATTTTACTCCTTTCTGCGTCCTAAAGTACAGGGGCCCGAGACGAGCCCGTGACGAGTATTTGGAGCTTCTGCAGGGGGAGTGGATCAGCTCTACCCGTGCACAGTCACGGCGTCTTTTCTAATCCTCCAAACCCCGAATAAGCGCCTCTTTAAACACGCACGGATGGAGGTCACAGGAGCGTGAGTTACAGCAGGAAGAACACTGGCCGTGGTGCTGAGCAGACCCGTAGATGGTGCTCATTCCTCGCCACGAGAGGACCCTTAGCCTCTCGTAGGAGCCCTCGGAGGCAGGAGAACGAGGTTGATGTGAACAGCGACTGGGTGATGTATGAATAGACACGTAGCCTAAGGCCTGGTGAAGAGTAGGTGCTCCACAAATGGTGCTCTGGGGTTGGTTCCAGGGAAATGGCACTAAATTGTTTTGACTTCAGACTCACCCCTTAGAGCACAGGCTGTCACATACAAGCCATGTGTCTCAGGGGCAGTGAGGCGTGGTGGTCAGGGACACGGGCTGGGGAGTCACACAGATCTGGGTTCACCTTCCGTCCCAGCCACCTCCTAACTCGGTGACTAGGCCAACTTGCTTGACTTCTCCCCTTATGTCAAGCAGGAACAATAATCCTTTCAGGATTGATCCGTTTAGGGAGCAGTAGGCAGAAGCCACATTTCCCACAGGACATGTGGGGACCTGAACTTAAATAAAGGTCAGTCTCGATAGCCCGGTCATTCCTAGGACTTAAGCGGGGTCCTCAGTCCTGGGCTTCAGGCCTCAGACAGACTCCTGATCCGTCCTCCGATGGCTTTCCACCTGCGTGAGGGGCAGGTAGGGGCTGACCCCATTTTGTTCCTCAGATTTCATAGTTTGGATTTGGGAGGCTCAGAAATTGAGGTCTTAATGAACCAGGTCTGACTAAACATTATATGGAAAAGGTGATAAACATGTTGGTATTTGAGAATCTTTTAAAAAATGTATGATGTTCTAAAGCAATCACATGACTTAGCGGAAAAAACCTTTTTTTAATCCAGTAAATGTTGGGTTCTTTAGTTTTTCTCCTGCTTTGTAGTGAGGTATTTTGAGGCACTCGCTTTATTGAGCACCTACCGCGTGCTAGCCGCTGTTATAAGCACCTACATGTGTTCTTTCACTTAGTCCTCACAGCAGTGCAGCCCCATTTCTCCTGTAGTAAGAGGAAGCTGGAGGGGAACAAGCTTGCCAGGGTCAGAGAGTGGGCAGCAAAGCCGGAACAAACCACAAGGCCCTTGGAGGCCAAGTGTGAGCTCTTTCCGTGACACCGTCATTCAGCGGGCGTGTGGTGTACCAGGGCTCAGGATGGAGCTCAGCCACTGGCTGGCGCAGGAAGTGCCCCATCTGCGCCGTCTTCTGCTCTTCTGTCCAACGTGCCCCTCTGGACGTGCCTTAGGTCACTGTAGAGAGATCTGCTCGGCAGTAAAACAATACCCTCTGATTTCATAAGTAGATGGGATTTTGAGGTGTATTTCTTTGCAGGAATCTAGCTCCATTTAACGTCTTTAGATGGTGGAAGTTGTGGTTGGGACTGAGGCTCTTACCTGAGTTAACAAATGACTGTTCCTCCCCTCAGAACTCCAGCAATGACCCTTCTAAACGGACACGTGCTCTGTGTGTCCTCGATTGCTGACAGCAGCTGCTGTGAGTCCTGAGGAGAAGCGTATTTAGTGACAAGAGCCAGCCTAGTGTTGCAGCAGAGGGAAAAAATAGGAAATTGATGAATTATCTTTCTATTTGCACCTTCAGAAATAGGTTAATTGTTTCAGTGACTGGCTCTTCTTGATTAGGAAGCATAAATAGCCAATTAATGATGTAACTTCAAAAAAGGTAAAGGAAAATTAATAGAATTCTCAGCTAACATAAATTATAGTCATTATCTACTGTATCCAGAGCCATTAGGGCTGCTAGGCTAGTTGATTAAACTGCAAGTGGATGTTTTGGTTGAATTCTCTAGATAGTTGAATAGATCCTTTCTTTACTTTTTCAGTATAGAATTCCGTGTAGTGAGCTAATACTATTACTTAGTTTAAGATACCTCAGTTCTACGACTTAATTAAAAACCTTTCACAAGTTAATTTTATCAATATATGCACACTTTATCTACATGTGCAAATATTATTTGATTATGATGAGTAAACTTTTTTTTAGTAAAGAAAAGAAACTGCTCAAAAGTGGCAAAGAACAGTTCAGGTCCAAAAATATAAAGCTGCAAGACAGTTTTCTGTGCCTTTGGTTCTACCCAGCAGCAGAAGTAGACACACTTTCTTTGGAAAGACCAGTAATACGGAGAATGAGGGCAGCAGCAACCGCAGTGATAGAAACGCAGGAACTAACACTGAAAACACCCGCAGTCCGTACCTGGGACTGGATCCCATGCTTCACATGCCCTTTCATCTTCACATTTACAGCAACCTTTGAGGCAGGAGGTATTGTTCCACTTTACAGGTGAGGCAACTAGGACTTGGAGACGGCCGGGAATGTGTCCACGTTGGCACAGCTGAGTGGGAAGCTGAGAGTTAGACTCAGGTGGGCTGTCCCCACCTCCCCCCGCGTGCCCTCTCAGCCACTGGGCCAGACTGCCGTGTGGAGGATGACTTCTTTTTTTTAAGTAATAATAAGTTGCATTTATTTATTTGTTTGTTTGTTTGTTTATTTATTGATTGATTGCTGCGCTGGGTGTTCGTTGCTGTGCGCAGGCTTTAGTTTCGGCGAGCGGGGGCTACTCTTTGTTACAGTGCATGTGCTTCTCATTGCGGTGGCTTCTCTGTTGTGGAGCACGGGCTCTAGGCGCACAGACTTGAGTAGTTGTGGCATGTGGGCTCGGTAGTTGTGGTGCACTGGCTTAGTTGTTCCGCGGCATGTGGGATCTTCCCGGGCCAGAGCTCGAACCTGTGTCCCCTGCATTGGCAGATGGATCCTTAACCACTGCACCACCAGGGAAGCCCTGACTTCTTTTAAGAAGATAAAATTTGCCTTGCTGGACCCAATTCTCTGTCCCGTCTGATGCTCTTTCTCAGTGTCATCAGGAGACATTAGCTATAGCTGTCCTTTCCAGTGTCAGCTCTGGACATACAGGAGTCTTCCTCAAAAGAGTCTAAGCTGCCTTAAAAGTTTATTATGGGCGAGGAACCACTGTGTTTATCTTCACTCTTGGTCAAACTATGATCTGGGCAGAGTTGGCCTCTATTTGCCCTCTTATTTGTCCTTAAAGTCTAGACTTTCCACTGAATTCTGTCACTCGTTACTGAGACTTGATTTCGCCGTCCCTGTTGATATTGTACACAGGCTTCAGGGTTTTATGGCTGGTGACCATCTGCCCAGCCTGCCTCTGCCAGATTGAACGCAGTGCCCTTCACAGACCAGACAACCCCGCCTGTGCCATCGCCCTGGCTGTTTTGTGTGTCCTTCTCAAACCTTCCTACCCTTCTTTTCTGGAGACCAGCAACCAGAAGAGCATTCCAGATGTGTGCCTTAACCTATAAGGAACATACAAGCAGTGCCATGTTTCCCACACTCCCAGGGATGTTTTGAAGGTTAATCTCAGGATTCTGTTGGCATTTTTAGACAAGGCAGCAGAACTGGTCTTCTAAATTCCTTTGAACAAAATGTTTATTGAAGTGTCACCTTGTGTAATGTGTTCTGTAAGGGTCTTATGGATTTGGAAGAAGGGGTCAGAGTGATTAGGGAAAATTTCAGAGGTGGGGGGATTTGACCTGGCCCTTGAAGGATTCTGTGGAACTAGATGGCCTATGAGGTCATTCGTAGATCAGTTGGGAGGGGTGGAGGGGTGGATACGGGCCAGGAGCAAAGCAGCAGACATGGGCCAGGTGCGAGGAAACCAGCATGACCAGAGTTGAGGAGGGATGTTGGGGAGAAGTGGAGAATACAGTCGGATTATTTTGGGGGGATGGATTAGAGGGGTTCTTGGAAGCCAAGTGAATCCGTCAGGGTAGACAGAGGAACACTGCAATAAAGACAACCTGAAGGTCTCAGGGGCCTAAACAGCACAGTTTATTTCTCACTCACGTTGCATGTGCAGCAGAGGTTCTGTGTGGGAGGGGGGTCTGCTCACTGTACAGTGCTGAGACCTGGGCCGTCAGGTGTGTCACTGTTCTAAGACGTGGCGTGTCCACAGGTTCACTGCAGGGGCACAGGGGGTCACACAGAGGCACTTGAGTGCATCTACTTGGAAATGACGTAGATCCCTTCCACTCACATTTCATGGGCCAAAACCAGTCATCGATACATGGCTAACTGGTACCTACACCTAACTCATTGGGAAAAGAGAAGGATCCTCCCCTTATATCTAGAAGCAGCAGAGAGCTCAACATATTGTGAACCGTGATGATGTCTCCCACCCAAGGTAGGGGTGTGCAGACGCAAGGTGGCAGGTCCTGGAGCAGTTATCAGGGTCTGCGTGTGACGAGCCTGGGTTCTAGGAAGATTGGCCTGAGTTCAGCATTTGAAATGACCACTCTGGCTACAGGATTTCTCGGCCTTCTCTCTATGGACTTTTATCTCTGCTACTTGTGTGTGACCACACCTGGGACCTCCTCATTGGGGTTAGGATGGGGTAGGAGTTAAGAGCACAGATTCTAGTCATAAAGCCCTGGGTGTATATCCAGCTCTGTGCTGTGACATTGGGCAGGAAAGCTACCTTGTGAGTCTGTTTCCTTATCTGTCAAAATGTGAACAATAGAAATATACATGATATTGGACACAGTGAGTAGCACAGTGAGTCTGACCCACACTAAGCAGTTAATAAATGTGCTGTAATCCTTATAATCTCTGAAAATGTTCTGCCTTTGGGATCTTTAATTCTGTTCCTGGTCATCCTTCCCTTCCACTTTTCCTGCCCTTTGTCCTTGTTACTTCATCAATACCTAGCTCATCTCTCCTGCCCAATTTGTTAGCCCTCTCCTAGCATCTTTTCCTTCCTCCACACCACGGTGTCCACATTCTAATCATTCCCTTGTCCTATCAGTCCTCTCTTGACCTTCCAGCATACCCAGATTGCCGAGGCTCAGCCCACCTTCCACCTGCTTCCTCCTCTGCAGGACTGAAGTTCCACCAGACTGGTAGCTTCTAGAATCTCTGGAGATGCCAGTGCTGCACAGAAATCCTCGGACTCGCCCCAAGTTTCCTCCTGCCTCTTTTCCCCTGGTAGTTGTCCCAGACCTTGCATCCTTCCACCCCCAGCAGGACTACTTCCTGCTGAGTCAGGTTCATGAAGACAGAGTATTTTTATGTGTTTTCTTTTATGTAATTGATAAACATGTGAAAATAATCCTAACTGAAGAGTAAGATCACCTAGCACAGAGCGTCTCAAATTGAATGAGCTTACACATCACTCAGAGAGTTTAACATTTAGGTCCTGATTCAGTAGGCCCAGGGTATGGCCCAAGACTGCCCCTCTAACCAGCTCCCAGAAGAGGTCTGTACTGCAGGTCCCAGCTCCACTCTGAGGAGCAATGAGTTGGTTGATATGTATTGAAAACTCACCATGTGCTGAAAAGCATGATCTTTTCCTTCTAACTAGTGAGAGCTCTGCTGCCAGAGCATAGGCAGCAGGACAGGCTTCACCTGGGAGCTGAGTGATGTGGAATCTAGCTCTACCCAGACGTGCTGCTTATAGAATCTGCTTTTGAACAGGCTCCCCAGATGACTTGTGTGCATATGAAGGTTTGAGAAGCACCAATTTAGAAGATATAAATAAAAAGGTCTTAAGAATATTTGTAAAACTGTATGTGGTTTTTTGGTGTTTTGGAAACTGAAAATATTGATGTCAAATTAAGCGAATTAGTGAGTGGGTTGAGATGAACTAATCAGAAAAGACACTCTGAGGAAAATAAATTCTGTACCAGGTTTAGAAGAAGAAAAGTATGTTTATAAATATATTTGATTTGTATTTTTATCATCATTTAGAAGGTCTTATCTATAGCCAATTCTTAGAAAAGCCTAGTTGTGAAAGAAAAATGATTCCTGCATGTGTCTTACTGAATTATTTTTATTTTTATTCCATTATTTATCTTTATGTAAATAACAGCAAATATGCATGCATAGTCTTATTTCTTCCTTCTCTCCTACCCCAAAAGGAACATGTCATATTTGCTGTTCAGTACTTTGCTTTTTCATTTATCAGTACATCTTAGAGGTCTTTCCATATCAGTCTATAAAGAGCTTCCTCAGCATTTTTTACTGCTGGGTAGCATCCCACAGTGTGGATGTACCACATTAACATTTTGCTTTTCCAAACGATATTTAAAAGGCCTTTCAGAACAATAACCAACACTTATAAGTGGGAGCATAATTACTAACCCTATGTTAAATGTCTACATCTTTCTAAAAACGGATTCCTTCTAGGTAACCACCACATGTTTCAACTGGGGTTATTTTAGGCTAATGTGTCTTTCCCAAGCAGTACTTAATTTTCAAAACAAAGAAATAAAGGGAGCGTTTGTCATCGGAGAGACTTTTTTTTTTGCGGTACGCGGGCCTCTCACTGCTGTGGCCTCTCCCATTGTGGAGCACAGGCTCCGGACGCGCAGGCTCAACGGCCATGGCTCACGGGCCCAGCCGCTCCGCGGCATGTGGGATCTTCCCGGATCGGGGCACGAACCCGTGTCCCCTGCATCGGCAGGAGGACTCCCAACCACTGCGCCACCAGGGAAGCCCTGTCATCTGAGAGACTTTTAAAGGACTCAACCAAAGGCAGCTCCCACTTTGGGAGGGAGTCATTTGGGGGCAGATTCTTGCCTCTATCCAGGCGTGTGGGGTGGATTCTGAGTTCCTTAAGCCCCCCTCTGCCTTCCTCGGTGAGCTCCACCCCACGTCTGTGTGCTGATTGATCCCATGCTGGTTAAAGAGAGCACTGTCCTAGCTCCAGTTCCACTCTGTCTCCTCCTCTGTGCACGCTTGTGGGGGCATTTCACTGCCAGTAAATGAGTAGCTCCATGGACTGAACAGACACTAAGGTAGATTTTTAAAGAACTAGATGGATCCTCTCATTGGAAGCTTTGGGAGAGGTTTGGTGGAAGTGCCTGTTGTTCAAAGATTTGCCACAATCACTTTTGGATTTCCTACAAATTCTCTATAAATCTGTTATTCATGCTGTCACGCAGAAAGCTGAGTGCCCACACGCTGCTGTAAAACTACACCAGGTTTTGCTAAGTGTGTGAAACACGCTTCGTGCTCATTTGTTTGAGTTGATAGTTTGCACGGCCCGGATCTGCTGAGTAACATCAACCGTCCACGGTTAAATAGGCCCACAGTGACCACAGTGACCACAGTGACCACAGTGACCACAGTGACCACAGTGACCAGCTTCTTTCTTCATATATTTGAACAATCACATAGATGGGATTAGGAGCTTATTTTTTATTCACCTGCCTTCCAGGTTATGAGAACAGACGTCTTGTGTTTCTACCAGCAGCACACTCCCTTCTCACAACACCTGCAATAACTAATTTTAAGTATATATCTTAACGGGATCTTAGCTGTGTTTTGTAGGCTTAATTCTTTATATACACAGCTTCTGCTCTTTATATACTCTCCCTCTTTCTGTCATCAACCTTAGATTTATTGTTGGTGTTGATTTTAGACCAAAATATAAATGAGATTGTGTTGACATTTAAAAAAAAAAAAAAACTTGCTTCCTAGCAGATTGAGTAGGGGAGCAGTTGGTTTAAATAGATCCTTGGATCATATCAGAAAACGTCTTGTTCTCGCTGAGGACTCTATTCTTGCACTGTGGGACTGACTTTTTTTTTTTTTTTTGCGGTACGCGGGCCTCTCACTGCTGTGGCCTCTCCCGTTGTGGAGCACAGGCTCCGGACAGGCAGGCTCAGCGGCCATGGCTCACGGGCCCAGCCGCTCCGCGGCATGTGGGATCTTCCCGGACCGGGGCACAAACCCGCGTCCCCTGCATCAGCAGGCGGACTCTCAACCACTGCGCCACCACGGAAGCCCGGACTGACTTTATTCATTGAATAAATGACAGACAGGAAAAGAAATATTTTCTTCTCTTAAGATTTCCTGATTTGTTTGTACCTCTGTTGTGACACGCAAGGGTAATTCTGATACAGCAACGCTAACAAAAACAAAAGAGATAGGAAAACAGAAGGGGAAATTCCTCCACAGTTATGAGCTCTCATCCGTCACTATCAAAGCCTCCCTGTGCCCCGGCTCATTCTGTGGTCTTGTTTGCTGTGCTCCCCATCAAGGGCAATGACCCACCTAATTTCCAGAGATACGGGAGAGAGAGCGCACGCACGAGCAGGAGAGAGAGGGAGACAGAGTTAGACCAGGGAACAAGCCAAGACCCCGACTCCTGTCTCACCTGTGCGCTCAGATTGTGTGTGGCGCTGCACTCTAGCTGCACGTCCCTAGCCTGGTTATTTATTCTTCTTGGGGCCAGCGCTCTCCACTCAGAATGATGAATCTCCAAATAGGCCGAGCCCAGAACCTGCGCTGGTGCATTGGGAGCAGTCAGGCCCACCATGTTGGTAGAGATACAGCCCTGCCTGGCCCACCTAGAGATGAGCTGGGGTAAAGTCCTCACTCCATCCCCCAGAGAGAAATGCTCCGTGATCCTAATGTTAGGAAACAGAATACAGTTCTATTCCTAGAATTAGCTTGAAATGAATATGGCTGGTGAGCACGGTTATCCATCAGGTTGTTTACTTACCGTTTATTGGTTTGGAACACGTAGTGCTCTCAGTTGCTCTGTGCTGCTCAGGGTACCTGCAAGATTTCCTGCCTCAGAGTTTGCTCTCTTCTAAGAGGAAATAAATAAGAAATTGATTACCTAAAAACACAGCAGAGGAAGTGTTCATCAATATATTTGTATGAACATTTGCATTTAAGGTGGGAATACAGAAGAAAATACCACACGATCGATAAAATATTTCTTCAGTTCTGGGTATAACCACCTTTCGGCATTTCAGTTTTATGAAACACTAAATATGTAAGTGAGAGGTTTTATTGGTCTTGGATTTCTCATTTGAGAGGCTCTGGTTTTATTTAGGATATCAGTCTTACATGAAAAAATAAAAAGAAGGTCATCTGTCGGTCTGTGGGGTGCCCCTTCTGGGAAGGAGCTGAAACATTGAGAAACCTGTTTCTCAAAATATTGGCTCCTCAGCTCTTTGTGTTTTCACATGGCTGGGGGAGCTGTAAAATACAAAGCTTTCAATTTTATGTTGTTCCAGTCAAACAAAGTCTTCCAAAAGTAACAGCCGTGGGAGTGTTCACCTGCGGTATGGCTTCCCAAGCAGGCATCTTTATAACTAGACCATGAATTTACCTTGAGCTTCAATTGCCATAATTTCTAGTCTGTGAATTGAACAATGGTATCTGTAGCAAGGAAAATAACTTCAGTTTAGTCCGGTTTTCTAAAGATCTTTATTGTATTTTAAGGAGGGGGGCACAACTGTGGTTTTCCTGATATATTCTGCTTAACATACAGTGACCCCCTTTCTTATTTATCTCCTTTTTTTCTTTCTCTCATGTGCTCACAGCATTTGTTAAGATAATTTTCTGTTTTCTCCAGGGACTCGGGATTGCATTTCTTTGTTCTTGGTTTTCTCTATGAGACACTTTTCTAGGTACAGATTCTGCTTGTGATTAATGCTATGTAAAGGCAATCTGATTTTCAGCAGGATTTGAGCCTGACAGAGGGTCATAAACATGTCTCAGGAGCAGGGCTGTGCTACTCTCCAGAAACTTACATGCAAAACTCTTGTCTTGGGAAGAGATTTGATTATTTTAGGAACAGATACTGATGTCTACTTGGAAACTGTAAAATTAGATTTATTCGATTTGGCAAGCATCTGTTAGGCACTGACTGTTTTCCAGAGGCTCTGAAGACTAAGAATCACACACCCTAAGGAGATTACAGTGGATGGGGCAGATATGCGCTTGTACAGGTGCCCTCATCTGAAGGAGACCAGGGTTTGTCTCACTTTCCCCCAGAAGCAGAGCGTATGAGTTCAGTGAAAATGTGGGTGCAGGCGTTTATTTAGAGGTGATCCCAGGAAGTACGGGCAAAGGAGTGGGCAACGGAGACAGAGGAGGGAAAGACACCAGTGCACGTGCATCAGTGAGTCAGCCCAGCCCCTCAGTGAACATCTGGCCTGGGTCCCCCAGGAGCCTCAGGGAGACTGGATAGAAGCCACTGTAGTGTCGCTAACTGAGGGAAAAAGTGCAAGGATTTATTCATCAGCTCCCATGCTTTATTCCTTGAGAACGACTTCCAGGGACATTAACGTCCAGACATGCAGGCTTATGTCTCCACCTCACCCTTGTAGGCCAATCATACCCCTGGCCAGAGAATGACCTCAGATAGGAACTGGCAGGTGTTTTCAGAAAGTTGTGGGTTTGTAAGTAAGCGGCAAGTGACAGAGACTGTGAGCAGGGCATGGGCAACACCAGTTCTGGAGCGATACTAACCAGGAGTGAAAAGTGCACTGCGTGCCTTACACCGCATACCCCAGGTCCAGGGTCAGAGTGGGTCAAAGGACCTACAGCTAAGACCTAGAACTGTCAAACTCCTTGAAGAAGACGTAGGGGGGAAAGCTTGATGACATTGGATTTGTCAGTGATTTGTTAGATATGACACCAAAATCACAGGCAAAGAAAAAATAGATGAATTGGACTTCATCAAAATTAAACACTTTTGCGCATCAAAGGACACTATCAACAGAGTGAAAAGGCAACCCATGGAATAGGGGGAAGTACTTGTAAATCCTACACCTGATAAGGGATGAATGTTCAGAAAATATAAAGAACTCCTGCAACTCAACAACCAAGCAAACAACCTGATTTAAAAACTGAGCAAAGGACTGGAATAGATGTTTCTCCGAAGATGATATGCAAATGGCTAATTAAGCACCTGGGAAAATGCTGTACTTCACTAATCAGTAGGGAAATCAAATCAAATGATACACCACTCCCACCCATTAGCACAGCTAGTTGGGAGAAAATCTAAACAAAGAGAAAACAACAAGTGTTGGTGAGGATGTGGAGAAATTGGAACTCTTTTTTGCCTTGCTGGTGGGAATGTATAATTGCACAGCCGTTGTGGAAAATGGTATGATGTGTCCTTAAAAACTTAAACGCAGGGGCTTCCCTGGTGGCGCAGTGGTTGAGAGTCCGCCTGCCGATGCAGGGGACACGGGTTTGTACCCCAGTCCGGGAAGATCCCACATGCCGCGGAGAGGCTGGGCCCGTGAGCCATGGCTGCTGAGCCTGCGCGTCCAGAGCCTGTGCTCCGCAACGGGAGAGGCCACAACAGTGAGAGGCCCGCGTACCGCAAAAAAATAAAAAACTTAAACACAGAATTACCATATGATTCAGCAGTTCTACTTCTGGATATATACCCAAAAGAACTGAAAACAGAGACTTGAACAGATACTCACACACCCATGGTCATAACAGCATTATTCACAACAGCCAAAAGGCGGAAGCAACAACCTAAGTGTCTATCAGCAAATGAATGGATAAACGAAATGTGGTCTGTCCATACAATGGACCGTTATTCAGCCTTAAAAAAGAATGAAATTCTGATGCATGTTACCACATATGTGAACCTTGAAGGCATTATGCTCCATGAAATAAGCCAGTCATGAAAGAACAAGTACTGTATGGTTCCATTTACGTGAGGTACCTGGAGTCAAACTCACAGAGACAGAAAGCAGGAGAGGGGGAGGGGGTGGGGAGAAAGGAATGAGGAGCAGGTGTCTAATGGGGACAGTCTCAGTTTGGGGAGATGAATTCTGGAAAGGGATACTGGTGATGGTTGCACAACTGTGTAAATTGATGCCACAGTACTGTGCACTTAAAAATGGTTAAACTGGTAAATTTCATGTTATTAAAATGCATGCAGCAGGTACCGAGAGGGAAGGGCACTTTCACTGAGGGCCTGGGAAGCCTTCCTGGAGGAGGCGGCATGCTCCCTGGCCCCGATGGATGGGTGGACTTCAGCAGCCTGCAGTGCAGGCGGGGTGTAGGAATGGGGAAAGTTGTTGCAGGCGGAGGCGCTCAGGCCAGAGGAGGGCGGCTGGGATGTTTCAGAGAGCGCCTGCCACGCGGCAGGTGAAGCACAGGAACCCAGGCCCTTCTCTCCGTGTTCAATCAACAGATACTTACTGGATACCTGCTGTGCACGAGGCACTGTTTTAGGCCTCGAGAGAACGGCTAAAACAGAACAGACGGAAGTGCCTGTGCTCCTGGTCTTCTTCCTGTGGAGAGAGACAGACACAAACCAAACAAGCATAGTAAGTGGAGGGTCCAGTGGAGCTCGGAGCGAGGGGAAGGGCACGGCTGGGAGGGGTGGGCTCGCCATTGTCAGAGGGGCCCCCAGCCTGCGGAGGCAGAGGCCCCCGTCAGTGTGGCTCCGGTCCTCCAAATGACGGCTTTATGGTCACTAAAGAAACCAGATGTGGTTTTGATTTCTCTGCTCGAGGTTGCTCAAGGCAGTGGTGTTCTTCCTGCAGATCTACCAACCTCTAAATCCTTTGTGTCTCATGGGAACTTTGAGAAAACCATTTTCCTTGGACCTCCTCCAGCTGCGGATGGAAGGGACCAAGGCTTCAGAGGCCCCTGCCAAGGGGTCCTGCAGTGCCCCATTGTCCTTGCTAATAGCCTCAGAAGGGCATCAGTTGCCCCGGTGGGCTTGGGCTCCACGCCCAGGTTGGCATGTTTGGCAAAGTTATTTAAGGGCATTTCTCGCTGAAGCTAAAAGTGATCTGCTATTGTGCCTAGGTACCTTCTCAATGATTTCAGTAAGCTATTTGGAAAATTGACCTAATTTCCTGAAGAATACCCTCTTACTTCTCTATCCCACCCAAACTACATATGGTCCCAGTGTCTCTGTTGGTTTTGGTTCTTTTGCATTAAACGGTAGGTTATGCATTTATATGCTTAAATGGAAAGCTGTTGTCTCTGTATATTTGGATCACTCCAGGGTCCAACCATGCAGTTCCTAAATCCACACTCCTGTTCTGTGTTTTACCAATAAATAAATAAACGAATAAGCCTGCTGCAGAGTTGCCTTTTATCACCTTCATTTTTCTCTGCCGATGAAAATACCTTCTTTGTAACATTCCGTTGATTTCCAAATGTGCAAGTTTTCAAACATGTGATAAATGAGAAGAAAAGAAACTGCTGGATTGTTTGTCAAGCTGTCACATTATTTTATTTATCCTCTCTTGTCAATAGAAAAGTCCAGAAGTGTATTGAGATAAAAATGGAAGTACACGGAAAGATAAAATTGTAAATGGGGTACACGGCTGTATTCCCTCCCATTTTTCTTTCCCTCCCACTGTTGTACGGTAAACAAGAAGCGAGTCGGCCGGTGCAGACTCTCCTGGGAGGGCAGCGGGGCTTCTGTGACTGGGCTCTTCCAGTGGCACTGCCCGGCGCCTTCGCGGCTGTGAGCGGGTTCTCGCTAACGAGCGATTGAGGACACAGCCTTTAGAAGGACAGGAGAGTCTTCTTCGGCAGCTCCACACACAAGGGATTACTAACGCAGAAAAATTTACACGCCTGCTTCACCTGTTCAGGAGCTGGGTGGGCAGAAACCAAAAAGTGAGTTTGGGGAAAGTGAAAGGTGGGAGGAACTTTCTATTTAGTGAACAAGATTTTTCCAATCAGGAGAAATTTCATGCTGTTTATTTCAGTTTTCACAATAAAGTACGTCTTAAAATCGCCCAGGTTCTGCCTTGAGAAACTCACCGCTTGGAGTCTGAGGGAATGACCTGGTTTGCCTGTTGCCTATACACCCTTAACTGTAGCACATGTTAACAACAACAATAATAATAATAATTTCTATGAGTTCTTGGAGATTATATATATAATATATAAACACACACACACACACACACACACATATATCTCCTAGTCTCTAAAAACGTATGTGCCCTGGAGGGTTCAGCTCTACAGGATGTGAGCTATCAAGACGCCAGCTCCCATGGTGGCAAGCGACACACCTGTTGAGATGCTTTTGCAGGCAGGAGAGCACTTAATCCCTTTGCCAGGCCGTTTTAATAATGCCGAGAAAGATGACAGACTCCGAAGGGTTGCAAAAGCAACTGATGAGTGGAAAAGCCACTTGAGCCCGACCACCACCCCCCGCCCCGCCCCCCGCACGAAAGCCGGGCTCCCAGGTGCGCACTCGCCCTCCTTGCGCCACGTGCTCGGTGGAGAGCGGTGCCGCTGGGCCGAGCCGAAAGGATGTTCTTGCTGCCTCTTCCAGCTGCGGCGAGAGTCGCCCGTCCAACAGCTGAGCGGAAAGCGCTTCTGGGGACCCGGCCCAGCCGCCGCAGACGAGACGAAGGGCCTTGTTTTAGGAATCTGTGGCAAAGAAAAAGAAGATGATGTGCCCCAGTTTACAAGCACAGGAGAGAATTTTAATAAATGGGTGTCTGGAAAGCTGAGAGAAATCTTGAACATATCTGGACCACCCCTGAAGGAAGGCAAAACCCAAAGCTTTTATGGTCTGCATGAGGACTTCTCCCGCATGGTGGTGGTTGGCCTCGGCAAAAAGACGGCCAGAGTTGACGAACAGGAAAACTGGCACGAAGGCAAAGAAAACATCAGAGCCGCTGTTGCAGCGGGGTGCAGACAGGTTCAGGACCCAGAGATCCCGTCCGTGGAGGTGGACCCCTGCGGAGATGCCCATGCGCAAGGCGTGGTGCTTGGGCTCTATGAGTATGACGATCTGAAGCAGAAAAAGAAGGTGGCCGTGTCAGTGAAGCTCCATGGAAGTGGGTATCAGGAGGCCTGGCAAAGGGGAGTCCTCTTTGCTTCTGGGCAGGACCTGGCGTGCCACTTGATGGAGACGCCCACCAATGAGAGGACACCAACCAGATTTTCCGGAATTACTGAGAAGAATCTCAACAATGCTAGTAGTAAAACAGACGTCCACATCAGACCCAAGCCTTGGATTGAGGAGCAGGAAATGGGATCACTCCTCCGTGTGGCCAAAGGGTCCGAAGAGCCTCCAGTCTTCCTGGAAATTCACTACAAAGGCAGCCGCAATGCAAGTGAACCTCCCTTGGTGTTTGTTGGGAAGGAGATTATCACCTTTGACAGTGGTGGCATCTCCATCAAGTTTGCTGCAGACATGGGCCTCATGAGGGCCGACATGGGAGGAGCCGCCACTATCTGTTCAGCCATCGTGTCTGCTGCCGAGCTCGACCTGCCCCATCAGCATTGTAGGTTTGGCCTCTCTTTGTGAAAACATGCCCAGCGGGAAGGCCAGCAAGCCTGGGGATGTTGTTAGAGCCAAGAACGGGAAGGCCGTACCGGTGTATAACACTGATGCCGAGGGGAGACTCATCCTGGCCCATGTACTCCGCTCCGCGCACACTTTTAACCCAAAGGTCATCATCAGTGCCGCCACCCTGACAGGTGCCATGGATGCAGCTTTGGGGTCCGGTGCCACTGGGGTCTTTACCAATTCTTCCTGGCTGTGGAACAAACTATTTGAGGCCAGCATTGAAACGGGAGACCGTGTCTGGAGGATGCCTCTCTTTGAACGTTACACAACACAGATTGTAGGTTGCCAGCTTACTGATGTTAATAACATTGGAAAATACAGATCTGCAGGGGCATGCACGGCTGCAGCATTTCGGAAAGAAGCTGTGACTATCCTAAGTGGGTGCATTTAGACATAGCAGGCGTGATGACCAACAAAGATGAGGTTCCTTATCTGTGCAAAGGCATGGCTGGGAGGCCCACGAGGGCCCTGATTGAGTGCCTGCTTCGGTTCAGTCAAGACAGTGCTTAGTTCAGATGCTCTAAAACTTTCATTCTGTCTTAAACGGGCAGTAGAGCTTCAGAATACTTTTGAATGAATAGATAAAAACCTTTTAAGGGAAACAAAGGACGGTATTTAAAAACACAGAACAAAATGAAATTTGTATGCCTTCATTTGTTTTTCATTTTATGCAGAGATTTATAAAGGTAAAGCTAATATCTTGCTTGGCAAAGATTTTTAAGATATTCTATCTTAAATGAATAATGATGATTTTTTTTAAAAGCTACCTAATCGGGCCTCCCTGGTGGCGCAGTGGTTGAGAGTCCGCCTGCCGATGCAGGGGATACGGGTTCGTGCCCCGGTCTGGGAGGATCCCACATGCCGCGGAGCGGCTGGGCCCGTGAGCCATGGCCGCTGGGCCTGCGCGTCTAGAGCCTGTGCTCCGCAACGGGAGAGGCCACAGCAGTGAGAGGCCCACATACCGCAAAAAGAAAAAAAAAAAAAAAAAAAAAAAGCTACCTAATCACTTTTCAGAGTATTTGCTTGTAATTGAGGAGCAAAATTGTATTTCAGATTTGTGATGCCGGGAATAATGAACAAACTAAAAGTCGCTATGCGGTTGTCAGAAACGATGAATCTAACTTTTTGTGCTCCCTGGTGTGGCTCTGATATTTACTTATATATTATTATGAACCTGGTGATGCTATAATATAACTTGTCTCTTTTGGCTGTGTTATATGAACTAAGTAATTAAGTTGGGTCTCAATGTTAATAATCACTTTGGGGCACTCAGTGATGAGTTTGAGTAGGTGAGGCGGTGCCATTATCCCCACGTTACAGATGAGGAAAATGAGGCACATTTTGAGGTTAGTAACATGCCAACGATGTCACCACGCTAATAAGTGGGAGAGCAGAAAGCAGTAGAGCTTTCTTCTTCTTTTTTTTTTAAATTTATTTATTTTTAAAAAAAAGAAAGAAAAGAAAAGCCACTTGATTTTCTTTAAGTAAAATGTCTTGGAGCCGTTTTCACCCATCCCCCAAAAGGGCACGAATGTACCTTGCTGTGCATGGAACAAGGTCAAGAATCATCAGAGACTGACCAATTAAATTGTGTTTTTTATTGCCAGAAAGCGGTTGAGAATGGCCCTAGGCAGCCTGTTTGCAGAAGCTGAGCTACAGAACTGAACAAAAGAGTGGCTCGAGCTCTGCAGTGTCTATTAGTGTGCTCCGTGGCACAGTGAAACGCTTCTTGGGGAAGGTCAGGATTTTTACTTATATGTAGCTCCGCCTTCCTTAGTAATTGTCCTAGGAGGGAAGCTCAAAGATTCATCTTCAAAAACTGAGCAGAAGCAGCCTTGATTGTCCGCGTGAGAACTCCCGTTCATTTGGAAGGAACAGCCTCCCTTTCCTTACTGTCATCACGTCTTTCTCCTCCTTCTTCTACTGCCCCGACCGCCAGTTAACCCGTCCATGTGCACTTCCTGCGGCTGCCCTTTAAGACTCAGCCGCCTGGGGGCCCCTCCAAGTCCTGTCTTCCGTGCTCATCCCCGAGCTCCCGTGCCGCCGACCGGCCAGTGCCCCTGCCCACGTGGACACCCCCAGGCCTCCTTGTCCGCCAGCTTCACACGCCCACATCATCACCCCAACCCGTTCTTGCTCCTGAGCTTTCACTCTTACGAGCTGCTCCGCCATCCACCCAAACCACTCGAGCCAGAAGCCGGGAGAGCTTCCGTGCACACACCCAGCTGCCGTCGGCCCCTCTTCTTCCCCGACGCCCGCCACAGCCCCGCACGGTCTCCGTCACCACTTTCCTCCTCAAGGGCCTTCAGTGGCTCTCCATTCCCTACTGGATAAAGTCCAAACGTGATAGCGTGGCCCCCCTCCCCTGACAGCCTCCTCTGGGGTCACCCCCAGGCCCCAGTTTCCCCTCAGCCTTCAAGAACCACTTGACAGTTTTCCAAACAAGCCAACTCGGTTTCCACTTTCTTTTTTTTCCTGTTCCTGGAATGCCTTTCCTTCCCTTCTCTGCCTGGTGAATACTGTCCATCTTCCAAGGGCCGGGCTCAAGCCCTTCCTAGTTCCCCTGGAAGAATCAGTCTCGCAGCGCTCCCTACCCTGCACCCTGCCGCGTCCCTCCCCTCGGCCCTCCTGACCCCACCACCAGCTGCTTGTTCTTCTGACGTGACTCTCTTCCTCTGCTAAACCCAGACCTCCTTGACGTCGCTGACCTCTGACCCTGTGCCGTTAGCTCTTGTATTCCCCACGCTCGCGCGGTGCCTGGAAATAAGAGGTACTTTTGCTACGGTGGTTATCATCCTGCAGCGATAAAGAGCTGATGATAATAACCAGCCGTGCGCTGTTTGGACACGACTTAATTCTTCCTTCAACAAGCGCGCACAGAAGGGCTCTTACAGCCCAGGCACTTTGCTTCGTGCAAAGATGAATAACACACCCGCTCCTCCTTATTCCAGAAGGTGGACAGATCTCCCTGCAAATCGGGACACTGCAGTGAGGTGAGAGCTGGCCCCAAAGGTGCCAGAGGAGCCCGGCACCCGGGGCCCTGGCTCTAGACGGGTCACTTCTTGCTCCGCCCAGATAGCCAGTTGCCTGCATTTTAAAGCACGTCTGTAATTGTTATGTCATCTGGTCAACGCAACCAATAAATATTTTCATTATTGGATGTCAAAGAAAGCTTTCAAAAAACACCGAGGAACCTGTAGCTCAGCACTCAGAGCTTTCCTAAGGCCTTTTACTCCCGTGTGTGTTCTCAACCTTATTTTTCTCTTTTGTTCCTACAAGTTTTAGACCACTTGTTTTGGAGCAGTAAGATTTGGAGGTTTCGAAAGGTCCTGGAGGCCCCATTAGCTGCTGCTTCTGGACGGGACCCTCTTTTGACCTAGGTGAGAACCCTGTAGATCTGGACCCACCAGGAACTGGAGAGCCGAGGTTCTTTGGAGTCTTGGGGGCCGTAGCCTTTGTCGTCGCCCCATCTTTCCCGGAACGGGATCGCCTCTGGTTGAATACGTGTGCCCGTGTGGCTGGCTCGTCTTGCACGTTTGTGTGTCTCTGGGCAGATGTGCCTCAGCATCTGCCGGTGGAGGTGGCCTTTGAACTCGTTATTTTCTGGGTGGCCAGGGCGACACCCGGCTCCGCGCCGGTTTGGCCGCGAAGATCCCCTGAGGCGCGTGGCCGGTAGCGCTCGCCTAGGAAGCAGGACGGGCAAGATGACGGTTCTGACAGAGGAAGCCCAAGCAAGGGATTTACTTTCTCAGATGTTCTGGAAAATTCCACTTTCAGGGCATAGGCTCTTTTTTTGAAAGAAAGGGGCTGTGTTTTGAATGAGCTGGGGAGACCTTCCTGAGGAGGCGTGTGGGGACGTGTGGGCCCCAAGCCTGCAGGCGGGCTCGCTCCTCCCAGGCCGCGAGCAGGGCTGCGGGCCTTCCCTCGAGGTCCAGCTCCCCGCAGCCTCACATCCAGGGCGCACAGGCCTTCAGAGCGTCTGCGGGGAGGCCGTCCTGGCAGAGACGGGAAACCCTGGGGCAGGGCAGGGACCGAGGGCCTCGGTCTCCCCTTCACCGTGGTGCCACGGCCTCGAGTTCCGAAGCACGTCCTGTGTGCCACACGCTGTCGGATGTGCATCGTGTACACATACAAACACACGTCGAAAGTGAGAGTGTCAAATGTATACTCCTGTTTTGTTTTTTTTGTTTTTTTTGTTTTTTTTTTTTGCGGTATGCGGGCCTCTCACTGTTGTGGCCTCTCCCGTTGCGGAGCACAGGCTCCGGATGCGCAGGCTCAGCGGCCACGGCTCACGGGCCCAGCCGCTCCGCGGCATATGGGATCCTCCCAGACCAGGGCACGAACCCGTGTCCCCTGCATCGGCAGGCGGACTCTCAACCACTGCGCCACCAGGGAGGCCCTATACTCCTGTTTTTAATGGCCCCGTGAAACGGGCATCATTTTACAAATCAGGAAGGTAAGGCTCGGAGAAGCTGCGTAACTTGCTTCCCACTGGGAGCCCCAGGGTATCTCCACTGGATTCTAAATTCAGTTCTCTTCCTCCCAACCCCCAGGCTCCTGCCGTCACTTGGCTGAGCTCCTTTGCCCACCTCTGTCTCCAGAGTTTGACTCTCTGACTCTGCACCCAGATGTCCGCGGGGCTGGTTCCTTCCTTCCAGGTCTCGGTCACCACCTCCCGCCTCTCCCTGTGCTCCTGACCCTGGGTCCATGTGACTTGCCCTTTATACGCTTCTCGCCCACCACAGGCACTGTCTTGATTGCAGGGAAGCAGGCTGTGTGCCATTCATCCTGCTTTATCTGCAGTAATTCCACAGCTTAGCAGTTCTGGTAGACTTTGAACTTTTTTTTTTTTTTTTCTGTCTGAGAGATTTGATATTCTTTAAATGTACTTCTTAATTAAATGCAACCTGGACAGCTCCTCTCTACTCAGCCTCTCCAGTGATTAAGGGGTTCATGTGGGGGAAACTGACTAGGAGTAGACCCCATTTCCCTCTGCAGGGAGCCTTTCTTCCCATAACTACAAAGCATTCGCCTTTCTGCCTTTGAAGCTACCTAGCACCCACTGTTGCTGACCTCGGCAGAAATCCTCTTTTGCTTCGATGTCTGCACCTCCCAACCACCTAAACCAACCTGGGAAATGCTCAGTTGAAAACGCTACAGTAAAGTCTCAATTAAGGAAATGCTCGGGGGAAGGAGTGTTCTAGTTAATTTAATTTTTGGTTAACTGAGCACAACCAAAGTTTTCATTAGGAGGAAACATCATTATATAAAAGAAAGATTATGAACTTTGGATGAAGACATTCCTCTATTTAAAACCCATTCTCTACCATGTTTAGTCATGTGACTTTGGGGCTCAGTTTTCTCATCCATAAAAGGGGGATGCTAATAGCTATCTTAATAGCTTGTTGTTAGATTAAATTGGGCAACAGTTGTAAATGTAAACGCATAACAGAATGTTGAGCAGCTGTGTGGGAACTTGGTGAAGTACGGTTTCCCTCCAGCTTCCCATTTTGTTTTCGTTCTTAGAAATAATTCTTAATACATTGGCATATGGTATTTTAAAAATGTTTTTTAATGCGGAACCCTGAAGGAGAGGGTAATTTTCCTGGTGGTGGTAGTAGTGGCTCATTATTGTAGAATATTTATGAAAAATTAACCAATCATTGAGTATTTGTTGAGTGCTTATTATATCTTAGACACCGTGAGAGTACCAGAAATGAAGAGGTCGTTTTATTCTTTTAAAAATGCCCAGATAGTCTTCTTTGCATTTTTCTTCTAAAAATTGAACGTGGGGAAAAAATTGGTAGAAAAGTCAGCTTGGCAGGTTAAAAATGCACATCCTTGACCTCCTCTCACTTAAAAAAGAAGTAAAAACCCACTAAAATGCAGTACAGGAAGAAGAGACTGAGGTCCACAGGACAAGAGGCGCTGTTAGTGACTGAGATGAAACAAGGGTCTGGATGGAGGCATGATGACCATGGGGGTGGGCGGAGGAGGTCTCGTCTTGGGGAGCGGACTTGGCCACCGTGGGACTAGTTATGACCCAGGGCTAGAGCCGGGGTGGTTAATGGTTTGCGTCTGGGACAGTCTGCTTCCTACCTCCCACTGTAGAGTACTCGGCAGCTAAGGCGAGTAGACAGAGAGACAGACAGACAGGTAAGGACCCCCTCCCCCCACCCCGTCTGAGAATGAATGGCCCCAGAGGAAAGAGCTCTGCACTCTGGGGTTCAGGGTCCCTTCGGGACACCACTGAGCTTCCCGCCTGATTGAAGCAAAGTTGCCCACTGACAAGTTAAAAGTCACATTTGGGGGAGGGGGCGGGTTGTCAGATTTCATTTTAAGCCTCTCTTTGCTGTTCTTTTTAATCCACGTGCTCATACGAATTTGACTGAAATTTAAAAAAAAATTTTTTTTAATGAAGAAAGCGTGCCAGCATCGTGTGCTACAGCCAGCACTGTCCTTGCTACCGAGAGACGTGGATTCCGGGAGCTTACGTAAAAGTTCACTGAAATGTTAAGTGTCGGTAGAAAACGCACAGACTCCTCAACCACAAGACCTTGCTTTGATCTTCCTGTTGTCGTTTCCATAACTCAAGGTCACTTTGCCGGCATGTGTGTACCTTGCGTGTATGTTAGAAATGCACGTTTTAGGAACCGTCACATTTTATCTGCATCTCTCAGACCTACTTCTCCAAGTGTCACGTGTGACTCACGCATCACCAGAAAGAACAACGTAGTCGGGTTTGAGGGCAGGCTGACATTTACCAGCCCCGAGTCGAGCTGCGCGCTCCACTTGTCCTGTCGACCCGCCATGGGTGAGGGTCCTTGAAATCATGTAATTGGTCTGGGCCACGAGAGCAATACAGACAGAAGTTGCTGTTCCGTGTGAATCACAATTACAAACGACTTCCTCTTTCCTGGGGGCGGCTGGAATCACAGCGGAGCAGCACGTGCATCCTCCCGTTCGCTCGTCCCCGGGGCCGTGAACTCGGGCCTGGCGCTGACCTGTCTGTCGCGTGCGGGTCTCTCGGGGTCAGCGCGCAGGCGAGGCTGAGCCGCCCGCCTGGGGGTCTGGCCTCCGGGCGGCGACGAGTGCTGAGCTCGAGCTTCCTCTCCGGCGCCAGGCGGAGCGCTGATTCATGCCAAATTAGCACCTTGCTCGGCGACCTCTGCGCGCCCCGCTGCCTTCCTTCACTTCACATGACTGTTTGCAAATATTAGCAGCTCAGGTCATTTCTCCTCATCAGCGACTTTCACAGATGACAGGCAGGCCTTCAGCCTTTGTCACGAACGTGTCTGTGCTCCGGCATCCTCGGAGGTCTGATAACCAGCCTCACGATGCCCAGTCGCACAAGCCGAGGGTGTCGGGGGTTGGGAAGGTCCCCGGGAGGCCCTGCCGGGCGTGGGGAGGGGAAGGCTGCCCAGCGCTTACCAGGAGCCCCGAGGGCCTGAAACGGCCTCGCAGTAACTAGTCGATACATAGGGTTAAAAAATTGATTTGTTGACTCTGCCCGCCTCAAGCTTTTTTTTTTTTTTAATTCACATGAACCTTTAATTCCAGAATCTCATACTGCTTAGGCAGTGAAAGCCGGACTCAGAGCTGTGGGACATTGACTAGAGGCCAGTCCTCTTTTCTCCCTCTGTTCTCTCTCGATGCTCTGACCGCATTGCCAGCAGCTGGAACCTTCCACGGTTCTCCTCAGCTGCTCGCACTGGTGGCGGGTCTCTGCAGCATGAGGTCCTCCAGGAAGCATTGGGCATTTGCTGTGATGTCAATTTATTTTTATTTCCAGCCTCTTCCATCTCCACCCTTTATTGAAAGACCTGTTCTCGAAATGTGTGATCAGTCTTCATTTTCCCTAAATAAATAGTAGTAATGTGCATGTAGTTTAATTTTGATATTACTTGTATTTGAGAGAAAAGTGGCAAAACATCTCGTGTTTTTTTTTCTCCCTTGTCACCAGAGGTATGAGCTAAATTATTTATAGTTTGATACTCACACAACAGAGATGGAGTCGGAATATTTACTTTTCAGAGAGAAGGGATTAAACATGCACGCACAGAACCGAGCGCTTGGTTCATGGGATGTCTTTGCTCCAGGACAGTGTTCGGGCCCAAGTCAGAGAGCAGCCGCTTTCCAAACACACGTGTGCCCAGCAGAGGGCCTGATGCATGAAATATTTATAGAAGTGAACGGATTTGAAAATAGTGGGTAGACCAGGTAACTCAATCAGCAAAGTCTAAAATTGATAAATAAAGTCAGCAACCATTTTGGAAAATGCACGACAGTCTGAAGCCCTTTATGGGCACGACGTGTGGAGAGTCAGCAGGAGGTCTCTGACCCCGTGGTTCCTGGGCGAGACACGTGCTTACGGACCAGGACCACACCGCGGGCCCCTCGAGGGCTGGGGTCGGGTCCCGAGGTGCTGAGCGTCCTGTCGGAGCAGCTTGACAAGACTCTCGTGTCACGTTCCAATCCTCACCCCTTCTGTACTTGAGAAAGTTCCATGGGCTTCTGCTTTCTCTGCCACAGGAGACGTTGGCACGCCTGAAGCCGTGGCCCCCGTCATCGTGATCCCCCCGAGCAACAGAAGCGTGGTGGCCGGGTCCAGTGAGACTACCTTGGAATGCATAGCCAATGCCAGGTGAGTGCCAGTCCCCCACACGGGGAGTAACAACCCATGACAACACCTCCTGCGTGTGGCTGGCTCTCCCAGCAATGGTGGTCTTGTTCATCCAGCTGGGCTCTGGGCACAGTGCGTATGGGAAGATAGGACGTGGGTGTGCTGACCTTACCCGGGCCTTGTTCTGCAGTATTTACATGGAATGTAATATTTATATTGGAAAGCAGCGCTTTTCACTTTAGCTCTGGGTCGTGGTAGAGGGTCTCTTCTTAGATTCTGGCTGAGGAGCAGAGACAAGCTTTGCTCTCCTTCGGGTGCAAAGGGAAGAGTTAATTCTCTTCTCCTCTGTCGTCATAGGTGTTCTCAGCCCCATCAGTGGTCGCTCCAGAATGGGGTCCCCGTGATCACGCCTCCCATGCAGCGCGTCCCCTAGCAGTATTTGTTTTAAACATTCTTTTCCTGAGCAAATGGAATCATTAGCACTTACGGTCCATTGCTGCTGCAATTAGCTATCCTTGCTCAATAGCCCTTGAGCAGACTGTGTCGCTGACGTGTGCCTTAAGGGAGTAGGGTAATATCTGGATTGAGTTTTAAATGTCCACTGTTCAACCCACCATACCTCCTGGTAGAATGATTATTATTGCCATCTACATGATCCACACTTATTGTCACTAAAGCCCTTCATTCTCCCAGGCCCGTCGAGGAGCTGAGTGTGACCTGGAAGAGAAACGGGGTGAGGGTCACCCGTGGGCTCCACAGCTTCGGGAGACGCCTCACCATCAGCACGCCGACCTCCTCGGACATCGGGGAGTACGCCTGCGAGGCAGCGCTGCCAGGGAGCGCTTTCGAGCCCGCCAGAGCCAAAGCCTTCCTTTCTATCATAGGTAAGACTCAGACTGGGAAGCGGTGGCATCGGTATCCTCGCAGAGTGGTGGCACACCCCAGGCCACGGGAACAACGTAGCTAACACCTGTGTTCCACCGACTGTTTTTAACTCAGCACATGGAAGTGAAGTTGAGTTTATCTCCCAGATTCAGCCTATTCTTCTTTCCCAAGAATATCAATGCGTTAAGTCCAAAGAGCTCATGTTCTGAATACTCCCAAGAAACGTCCTTCTGAAAACTTCCAATCGTAAAGCTTGGGAAATGGAGTGTCGAAATCCTTGGCATGTTTATCACCTCCCTGTGCTGGCCTTGCTGCCATGAGGCTTTTCTATAACTCTTATTTGGCCATTATGATCAATGTTCAGAGATTAATCTATGACCATTATTTTTTATTTTTTGACCCAGAAGAAAGTCAGAAAGTCTTGGGTGTTACCTTTTGTTAAATTAGAAAGTGAGAACAGAGAGGCTTCCTAGAATCATGTGTTATTCGTAAACCAGGGAGAAGGGAGACAAAATTAGGCACATTTGAGCTGCTCTAAATGCTGGGAAACCCCGATGTTTAGGAAGGTGCATTGTACACAGACTAAGGGAATCCTCAGTCTATTTTCAGATTATGATAAGATTACATTAAATTGTGAGGCAAAGCCCTTTATTTCTCTCATCTCTTCAGCTCCTATAATATGTTTAGGCCTCTGCAGCGGCTGTGGTCACTGTCGCAGTGACCCGTCTAGTGGCCACTGCTGATAAGAGGTGCCTTCGGGGTCCACTCCAGGTGGGAGAATCTCTGCGTCTCTCCTCTCAATCTAAACAAGGCAGATGGAGAACAGGAAGGATCACGTAAGCAGAAAGCCCTTTGAGGGCAATCGCCCCTCACGTAACGTATTTTGCAGTTTGCCACTTTGCAAACTAAGGGAAAATAAAAGCTTGTGTTTTCATAAAAAATTAGCAAGAGTGTGAAGAAATGCTGCATAAAAGGCAGTTTGCCTTGAGTGTGTCACATTCCTTTAAATCATTAGGAAATGGCTCTGTGGCCTGAAAATGACTGCCAAACTCACGTGATGCAAACCTGTCAGCCCCTCTGAAAGATTTGCACGAATTTTAAAAGCGTCAGAGAAGGCAGGTTTTGAGTCACAAATCATTGCTGATTCTCCAGTAGGGATCTGAGCTGGTTCTCTGCTCCCTTCCTCATCCACGCTTTAAAGATGTCAACACCCCATCCCCACTCCCAGCGAGGACCTTTCTGTCGGGGGTGATCTACAGCTACATGAGCACAGTGCATTATAGATTGAACCCAAATTAAAATTGTAAACGTGTAAATCTCCAGCAGACAGGACTATATCGTGTTAAAACATTTCAAGGTAATTTAAGCAAGAGAAGAAATTTATCTCCCTGTAAACCAGAATGTTTGTTTCCATTATAATTCCCTTTTTAAAATATTTAAGGGCTTCCCTGGTAGCACAGTGGTTAAGAATACAGCTGCCAATGCAGGGGACACGGGTTCAAGCCCTGGGCTGGGAAGATCCCACGTGCCGCGGAGCAACTAAGCCCGTGTGCCACAGCTACTGAGCCTGTGCTCTAGAGCCCGTGAGCCACAACTACTGAGCCCGCGTGCCACAACTACTGAAGCCTGCACGCCTAGAGCCCATGCTCTGCAAGGCACCACAATGAGAAGGCCTGTGCACCACAACGAAGAGTAGACGCTGCTCGCCTCAACTAGAGAAAAGCCCACGTGCAGCAACGAAGACCCGACGCAGCCAAAAATAAATAAATAAATTTATTGAAAAAAATAATTTTTAAATCTGTCACGTGAACTTGGGTTTTGCACTTCCATCTGGATTCCAGAGCAGATTGTTGCTGTATTCTCCTGAGTTGCCATCTCTCCGTGTTCTGGCTTTTACAAGTATACGGACACACTCGTGTACCTTTAAGACGTTCATTTAAATCCGCTTTATTCATAAGGATTTGCTGTGACAGGTAGGATTTTGTGGTTGAATCATCCTGGGAAAGCCCTCAAGAGCCTCTGTCAGTTCAGAGTGATTTGGGAGATTATAGCCCCGCGCCCAGCGATCGCGGAGGGAGGGATCCCCAGGAAACCCTGGTCCCGGTTCCATGGCCCTGTCACTGCTGCAACGGCGAACTATCGAGATGAACGTGCAGATGAAAGAAAGCAGACCCAGACTGGGTTCCACTTACTCCTGTTTCTTACTGATGAGACAAGACAGGCTGTTCAGCCCACCTGTTAACTCCTCTGCTGCGTTGCTTAATTTCTGAGGTTTAAACGGGAACTCGGGTCTGACTGCAGACGGCGTTGCACACGCGACTCTCCACCCAGTGGGGCAAGCGGCCTCCTGGGCTTGGCGGTCCACGGTCCCCTCCACCTGCCCTGCGGGGAGTCTGTGGCTGTTGCTTCACCGCTCGTTTCCTTACCTGCCCACACACTGCACACCCCACGTGATGAGACAGACGCCTCAGGGCCCATCTCCTGACTGCGTTCTCTGGCCACTGGAGCCAGGGCTGCCCCTGGGTGAGGCCAGGGCACCCGCCATGGGGCAGGTTGGAAGTGCTGGCACCCACACCCCCCGGCGTGCGTTAGTCCAGCACCACAGGGACCGGAGGATCATCAGCCAAGCTTCCTCACCCCTGAGGTGGGGGTGTAATTTGGAGGCTGTGGTCTTCACTGGCCTCCAGAGTTTCCCAGCGGGGTAAGCTCAGTCACCTACAGGGGGCGCTGCCTTGGTAACGGGCTCGTTTTCAGCTGGCCTCCCGCCCGCCTGCTGGTGTTCCCATGACCTCCCAAATAAACCACTGGCAGGGAACCCTGTCTCAGGTCTGCTTCTTAGGGAGGCCCACCCAAGACTTGGACCGGCGCCCTTCAGACCCCTGAGCACCTGTGCTTAGGATGAATGGCCTTTCCCGCCCGGGTCCCACCTTACCTGCCTTGTGGATCTGCGTGTCCCTCAGGACTCCCTCAGTCGTCACCACTTGCCTCTGTGACCTCTCAGACTCTTCACCAGGCAGAGAGTGACGCTGTCCCAGCTGTTGTCCTACAGAGAGTGGACACTCTAGAGGGTCACTGATGCTCCATGCGTGATGGAACAGGCTCTGGAGACGGGACTGGGCCCAGGTTCTCACTGCACCACTGGCTGGCCTCTGTGGGCCTCAGCGTCCACGTCTGTGAAATGTGGACACTGCAGAAGATGATTCCGGCTCGTATTGTGAGGATCATATGAAGTAACGGGCACGGAAGGACTGAAATGGCCGCTTTGGGAGCTGTTGGTAGGACTCCGCAGTGACACACGTCACCCTTAGTGCTTTACCTACAGCGGTGACATGACACATCTTCCACGCTTGCAGCCTCTGAAGTCAGCATGTGTCTCACAACCCACGGAAGCATTTCTTCTTTCTTGGTGTAAACAAAAACGATGATGCCTCTTACCAACGCTGCAACGTCTCAACCTCAGTGAAACACGACGGGTCCATCTCCCGTCCAGACTGACGGATCTGGTCCCACACACAGCACGGCCATGCATACGCGTGTCCTGCCCGAGGCGCGATGCCTCCTTCGCCCCCCGCTCAGAAACTCGGGTGGGTGGGTATGACAGTTGTGCAGAGCTTTCTCTGTATACCTCAAGTCTATTCTGATTTTTTATACATATATCATGCAGAAACTCCAATATCTGAACTACTATTAAAATAACAAGTTACCTATAACACCTCTCTGCTGACAGCAGCGCCGCAACTGAGAAGTTGTTCTCCTAGAGCTGAGACTGAGCATCCTTCCTTCCTTCCTTGTTCTCTTCCTTCCTTCCCTCCACTCGACGCAGAGGTCTTTACCGAGTCAGCCCCCCCGATGCTGTGCTGGTCCCGGCGTCCAGGGTCTTATGCGGAAGGCAGTCCCTTCACGCGGCAGTTAAGGTTCCCCACAGTGAGTGCTTAGACCCGCAGCAAGGCGGGGGGGCGTCAGGGGGCTCCCCTGGGATTGGCAGGAGAGGGGCTTTCACAGCAGTTCGGGCCAGAAGAGAATGTTGCAGGGAGCACAGTCCTCTCCTCATGGAGATTTACAGGGCACCTGCCTGGTAACTCGCTCACATCGGTTTAAGAAAAGCCTAAGACGTCTGTTTTTATAGTTGTCACAGACGACCCATAGTAGAAGCACCCAAGTTCATTATCGGCATCCGATCACCAACTGTAGGACTTATCCGTATGGCATCTTATCACTGATTAAAGCTCAGAAAAGAGCTATTACAGAACTGTTCCTTAAAGAAAAGGAAAAGTCGTGTGAGACAAACCTCAAACGATGCTGGGGTGATGTGCTCCTGGATGCAGCATCGGCAGCTCCTGGTGCCCCGAGATGAGCAGGAATTCTGTCTGGGGAGCAGGGTGTGAGCTCTTCCATGCGCCGTCCAACTCCAGGCTCCCCCGCCGTCCTCTGCTTCTCCACTCACCCACCTGTCATTCACCAGTGCAGAGTGTGTGCCAGGCACCCAGCGGGAGCACCAGCCTGGGCGGCATGAAGACGAGTTGGATGCATCTCCGCCCCTGAAGGAGTCTCAGGGTCCTAAAGTCTGTGGGCGTCTCCTCTCTCTCTTCTCCAGTGGGCGGTTTCTAAGTGTCTTCTCAGAAATGATGGTAGGTGTTAAAACACAGAGATGACTAAGACACGCTCTTCCCTGAAGCAGCCTCCAGCGTGGTGGGCCCATCACACAGATGTGAGTCATCGGTCCCAAGGGGTACGTGGGTGGGGCAGACCCAGCCCAAGGAGGGCAGGGAGCCTCTGCAGGAGAAGGAACACGAGGACTGGCCTTGAAGATCGGTCTGAATTTGCCAACGAGGCAACTTGAGAAAGGCTAGTCCACGGGGAGGAGCCAGGACCAGTGACGGCCTTTGTGTTGCTCTTGTGAGAAAGGACCACAAGCTCGACAGCTTAAGATAATACAGATGTGTCACCTCACGCTTCCCGGCCTCCCAAGGCTGCAACCAAGGCTGTGGCTAGGCTGGGTTCTTCTCCCGAGGCCCTGGGAGGATCCACTTCCCGGCTCACCCAGGGGCTGCAGAACTCAGTTCATGCGGTTGTGGGGCTGGGCCTGTCTCCTTTCTGGCTGTTGGTGGGTCTTTCTCAGGTTCTGGAGGCAACCGGCGTCCCTGGCTATGGCCACCTTCGTCTCCAGAGCCAGCAGCAGGCCGGGTCCTCACACCACGGATCTCTGACCTCCCCTCCTGCCGTCGCTACCGCTGCCAGCTGGAGAAGATTCTCTGCTTTTAGGGGTCCCTGTGATGAGACTGGGCCCGCCCAGCTGCTCTGAAATCATCTCCCTGTTTTTAGATCGATGGCCTCAGTCACGTCAGCAGAGTCCCCCCTGCCGCGTAGCGTAGCATGTTCACAGGTACCGGCGATTGGGGGTGGACATGTCCTGGGGGCATTCTGCCCACCCCAGTGGACAAAGGCACGCAAGCGTGGCCGACGGTGGCGAGTCAAGGGCACACCACGGGCTCTGCCGCTTCCCGAGACGGTCGCTCTGGGAGAAGGGCAGACGGCAGAGAGGGCATCTCCGGGCTGTGCCGTGAGCCGGGGTCGGGGGTGGATGGTGCAGGAGCCAGAGCCCAGCATCAAGGGCAGGAGAGCCTGAGGGATCCTAATTTGGGGGCTGCCTGGGAGGTACCCCTGCCTCAAGCTCTGAGGTCGGGGGACTGGAGGCTTGCTGTGCTGACTGGAGGAGCTGCCCGTGGCCCCCGGGGGATGTGGAGGACAGCCTGCATGGCTGGCCTGTTCTTAACATGCCAGTGTCACACGGGATGAGAACGTTTTCCTGACGGCTTCATATTGTTTCAAAAGAGGTGAAAGTGTTCGTTTCAGTCCCCGGTTTTATTGGCTGCAGTTGCGATGAATCTTTAAAAGTCTAGTGTGCGCCTGCATTGGCAGGGTACCCTTTCCAGACAGAGGTGTTGCTGATTAGCTAAGATGTACACTTGCCCTTTGAAGATTAAGTGGTTGAAAAGTCCGCGGCGGGGCTGACTCGTTCAGAGCAGGTTTTCCCCACCAGTCACCTCAGTCTTCCTTGGCTGATCCGCCCGGTCCTTTCCCGCACTGTTCTCCTTATAGACAAGTATACGCGGAGGTAGCTGAGGGCGCAGCTGAGCTGGGCTGGGATGCGGGGTCAGCAGGGAGAGAGGTGGTAACGTGCGGACGTGGGAGAGATGACGTTACCGTCGGAAGCCGCGTGGGTCTGTGAGGGCTTCGGCAGCCCCACGGCTGTGCTGAGCGCTCAGCACCTGGAAAACTTTCCGGAAAAGGCAGGAGAATCAGTAAATGAGTGAGCAGACCTGGCCTCCCTGGCCGCTGAAACTTGCCTGGGTGTCGGCTGCGGAGGAGACGGCCAGCGCTCGTCCAGCTCTGGCAGGCCGCCCGGCGGGACGCGCCCAGGGAGCCCGGCGGCTCTGAGCTCAGGGCCACAGAGGCTACGGAGCCGTGAGCCTGTGCCGGGCGCCCCGGGGAACTGGCCGGGCGGGGACGACAGCGCTAGCAGAGGAGTCGTCCCGAGCAGGCCCGGGGGTCCCTAAGGCACCTGCAGCCCCAGAGCCAGGCCTTCAGTCAGCTCGGTCCAGCCTCAGGTCACCATGTGAGGAGGGCCCATTGTCTCTGACCCTGGGAGCTTCCCCCCCAACACTTGGGGAAGACCTGGGCGCTGCAGGGCGAGGGACAGCAGCACCGGGACGTCGGCCAGGGTTCCAGACAGCATCCGTAATCAGTGCCTCGGGAATTGTCTGGTCCTGTAGACGTTGAGCATCTATAGGTATGGATTCTTCCCGCCAAAGTGTGACTCCTCTTGGAAGAATCTCGAGGGAAGTATGCTGAGTGGAAAAAGCCAGTTGCAAAGGTTGCATACGGCATCATTCCATTTATATAACGTTCTTGAAAGGACAGAATTACAGAGATGGAGAGCAGATGCGTGGTTGCCAGAGGTTCAGGATGGGACCTTGGGGTGGGCATGGTTACAGAGGGCAGCGTGGAGGACCCTGGTGGTGGTGGGCCCGCTCTGCATCTTGACCGTGGTGTGGATGCACAGACCTGCACTGAGTCCTACACACGAGTACAACCAAGACTGGGGGGCGGGGAACGTTGAATACAATAGGCTACGTGTTTCACTGTCAGTATCTTGGTTGGACTATAGTTTCTGCAAGATGTCCCCGCTGAGGGGACACGAGGGATCTTTATTATTTATTACAAATACGTGGGACTCTCCAATGATCTCAAAATAAAATGTTTAAGAAAGGAAAACTGTAATCCGTCATAGCAGATGTTGCTGTTTTAACTTAGTTCTTTTCCTTTCCCCTCACACCCCTTTAACCAGACCACAGGGGTAGATATCAACTTCAGCATTTGCTGATGAAAATGGGGCGTGACCTGCACACCAGGGCCTTGGCAGGGTGCAGCTGCTGTGCAGTTAGAGCATAAGCAGCGCTGTTGTCGTTGCTATGGATGAAGGAGACACGGCTGAATGTGCATGCAGGAGTGTGCACGCGTGAGTGTGCACGCAGGAGTGTGCCGTGAAGACCAGCTTGAAAAAGAGACATGGGGTCTCTGCAGTATTTCTTGAGGCCTGGGCTCTACACACACACAACCAAGTGGAGAATCTGCCTCCGTCTAATGAATTTGCAGCCATGGCCTCAGCCAGATTGGTTCCTTCAGCAGATTGTTTCTGCTTGAGCGACGCAGGTAATTGCAGGATTGATACCTGACTGCTTCCAGGGAGGAACCTTCAGCCTCGTCTCCTTAATCATCTCCTTGAAATGCTAAGTTTTCATTTCTCTTTTTCGTCTTTTAGGTCCCACCCTGTTTTAAAGATATAGTCAATACAAGAGGCAGGCCAAGCTATAGTATCCACATTCAACACAATTACAGTGGAAATAAGCCACTCTGGAAGACAGCGCCCAGAAATTATCACACAGAAAGTGAATCCAATGGCCCTTTGTTATCATGATAATGAAATCACTACTACCTTAATAGTCCTCGAACTTGGCCGTGCCACCGTTGAATTCCTGATGAATAAACTGAGAAAAATATTGCAGTTTAGTCTCCAAGGAAATTCATTGTTTAATACAACCACTGCTTTTTTTGCTGTTGAACAGGCGGGTGAGCAGGGAGTCTGGAGATATGCAGGTGGCTGGGTTTCCTTTGCTACTGAAGATGAATGAGAGGCCCATTTTCTTTCTTCTCTCAGCTATTATTTTGCATTCCACTGAAGTATTAAATCTATATTTTGGAGAAGAAGAACTGCTAAGACTTTAAAAAATATGTTAATAGGCTGCCCTGTTCCCTGAAACAGGCCGGGTGCCTGTCTGTGGTGCTTTATTTGACGTGCTTCATGAGTTGTTGTTTAGTTTAGATACTGAAGCAAACTAGACTATAAAATACTGGGCTGTGAATATACACCTTTATGAACCTCACGGGATAGCCCTTCTAAAATGTGAATTAAGATATTCCATTATTCAAGCCCATAAACTGAAAAGTAGCCATTGTCCTGAGTAGTAATTTGCTTTCCAGAACCTTAGACTATAAATTGCCTTTGGCCTCTGCACACCGAATTCTGAGTCTGTGTGCACGATGGTAACTAATGAAGTTTTCAAAAATAGTTTTTAAAAGGAGCTCAAACTCTTGTAGGCTGTAAGGGTCTTCTGAAATATACCTGTTTGGCTTACGGGCTGTTTTGGTTTTTTCTTGTTTAAAGAGCCACCGTATTTTACTGCGGAACCTGAGAGTCGGATTTTAGTGGAAGTAGAAGAAACCGTGGACATCGTGTGTGGAGCCATGGGTGAGTGCGGGAGCCATGGGTGAGTGCGGGAGCCACAGGGCAAGCAGCGACGTGGTGGAGGAACAGAAACGGCGTCTCCAGGGCAGAGCCGTCCTCTGGACAGCGACAGGTGGACTGTGATGATTAGAAACGGGGCCGTTGGCGTAGAGTAGAACTCAGTTGCTGGGCATGTAACCTGCAAAGCAGGGACAATAATATTTACCCAAGGGAACAGCAAGGAAGCCTTAACCCTGTCCGTCCCAACAGAGAGAGATGAAGTCCTGTCCCCTTGACTCCCTTCAGAGGCTCTGATTCTGCAAGAACGTGACCACTAAGACTTGGGGCAGGAAGTTCATTCTCATCCGTGGGGTGAGCGGGACTGGTGACCACGCACACTCGAGAGAAGAGAGATTGTTTCAACTTCTTGGATAGGAAATCTTCTATTTTTCCACCCTTTCAGCTTTGAGTCGACTTTTCCTTTGTTACTCAGGGAATTCTACCTGTCGTCCCGAGCCTTGACCCCCCTCGTTGTCCCCTGTTCCCATGTCGTGTCCAACATGCAAGTAGTCACACTAAACGCACCGACAGAGACAGGCTCTCTGCGACAATTTCATAAACAAAACTTCACGAGTCCTCTGGAGATCGTCCAGTAAGGAAAAGGCCCCTTAATGTTAACACCTGTTCATCTTAAGGGTGGGGTTTTTCTTCTAAGAGCTTGGCGGGTGAGGATTCCTAACAATTCTGTGAATCTTCAGGACAGCTGCGTAAGAGGGAGATCCTTACGTCCCTCTATACATGGGAAAACACCCCTTAAGAAGCAAAGCTAAGTAACGCACTCAAGGTGCAGTCAGGACAATGAAGGAGACATCTTCAGCTCCGCCCGCGGTCCGGCGCCGGGGCCTTTCTCACTGAGCCCTGGACAGGCAGCCTGCCTCGGGCCACGTGTTGATGGAGACGGGATCCAAACCCACAGGCACCAGCTCCAAAGCCAGTGCTTAGGCCTGGACCCTGAGAGCCAAGGCCCTGGGACTCGGAACAGATACCACCGATCTGCAGGTCACTTTCCATTTCTGGGAAGGAGTGGGAGTGCCGCTCAGGACAGTGCAGAGGGTCAGCGTAGAGAGGGGCGCCCGGCCAAGAGGCCTGTCCCCTCCCCCCATCCACTGAGCCTCTGCCACAGCTGCCCCCACCCAGAAGAGTCATTTCCTCAGTGGTTCTGGTTCCCAGTCCCGCCAGCCCCCAGGGTGCAGCCTCCATCCCTGCCCTGCTTCTCTTCGCTGCTGGGGCTCAGGGCGGGAGGAGACGGGAATGAGAAGAGTCCTGTGAATTCCAAGTGAAAATCTTTGCCCTATTGTGGCTGCATTGTTCTCTCGTCTCTGTGAACACCAGCTTTTTAAGGCCAACAACTCTGTGAACGTGAAGCTACAAAATATTTAGAGTGCTTATATTTTAGAAACGAGAATCTACAATACTGTGGGGATAAGATTTCTGTTTATGACATTAAATTGCCCCAAAATAGAAATACTCCTAGTTCCCCTATATACTAACAATTATTTTTCAATAAATGACAGCGTTAGGCTCTCCTCTTGACAAGAGGTTGCTTTTCTGGCATGATATCTACAGAGTAAACTGCTTGTTAAGTACACGCTTATAAATATACACTGAACGGGTCTTTCAGCCTTGCATTGCCATCATATAATTGACTTCTTTCTTTTGATAATGCAACTGTAGCAGCATGCGAAGTGGTTATTCTTTATGAAAGCTACATCATGTAATTGCTATTATGAGATTTTACATAGATTGCTATGCTTTTACCTTGTTATGGTTTTTTTTTAATTTCCTGATTTAATGAAAAGTGACAGGCAACATAATTTAGGCAAAGAACAGAATCTGAGAATACATTCTCTTGAAATATTCCACGACATTAACTTTACTTATTAAAGAAGACATACCTACATAGCATCTTAAGTCAAGGGATTTGGGTGTGCCTTTCAGCATGAATCACATCAAGATATTTTATTTAAATTCATTTTCTATTTAGGGAAACTGAGGCACAGCGCCATCTGAGATCTAGAAATAAGCCCAGGCGTTCTGCACTTCCCACAGGGCCACAGCAAACACACTGTGCCCCCCAGAGCCCAGAGCCCAGAGCTCTTGTCTTGAGTGCCATGGTCTTGTTCCCTGGATGGGCCCTCTTGTCTACCCTCCCTGGGTAACCTGACCCTGCTCAGGTTTAGGAGGAAGGAGAACGGAAGCAGTCTTCCCTCAGCTGGCTCCCCAAGGCTCCCAGAAAAGCCACCAAGAGGAGGAGCCCAGTGTGTCCCATGCAGCGAGGCCACCAGGACATAGTGCATCATCGCCTGGTTACCTGCACTGACCACACCCATTTGGGGGACGAGCAACAGAGGTCCTCGTGCTCCTGGGCTGAGGACAGTCCCTTCATTGGCAACCTGGGTTCGGCCCCAGTGACCTTGTCCGCCGCATACGCCCCATCCGACCCCAGCCTCAGCCTCCTTCCAGGTGGCGAGACCGTGAGCAACTCCAGTCTCACGGCCTGGAGGCCTAGGTCTGCCCTGTAACATCATCAGGATGAGGAGGGGCACCCAGGAGGGGCAGCTGGGCACTGAGCCTCAGCGTGACCCTAGCCCTCTTGGTCGAAGCCTTGGCCGTGATCTCGGCTCACTCCGCTCTTGGGTACGGGGTCGGGGGCACCCTGCACCCTCCTCCCCATCTGCTGCACCCGCGCTGGTCTCGGGGGCCAAGGTGACTTTTCCTGCAGCCACAGCTTGGACCTCTCGTGTCTCCCCAGCCTGAACCAGCTGCATCTCCTGTGCTTATTCCTTTACCTAACCAGTCGCTGCCCCAGCACCGCGCGCTAGCGGGTGGTCAGCGATATCCCACTCCTTAGACGGAGCTGTTGCCAAGGCGGTGCGCATTAGCACTGCCCTTAGTTGTGATGATGAGCGGCGCTATCCGCTGAGCGCGCACCATGGGCCGGGCCCCAGGAGCCGCCTTTGAGGTCGCTGTGACCCTTGTTCCCTGCAGGGACAAGGTGGGGTTCAGTGCCCTGCTGAATGGCACAGTCTCCGCCCTGGTGACCCTTCCCTGAGCCCGAGCGGCAGAGGCAGAGACCTTCCTCCCAACCCTGCCTGAGGTCAGTCACAGCCAGAACCGTCTGGACAAGAGCACAGGCCGTGGGAAGAGCCGGAAGGGTCTGCAGCTGCCCCACACCGCTCCCGTCGGGCCTCTCCCTCCCCGTCTTCACCTACGATGAGAAAAATGACGCCTCACAGGGTGCTTGGAGCGACGACTAGATGAGAAAACGCCCGTTGAAATACTGCCGTTTAGTCCTCACGTAAGGAATTCTCGAAGCTTAATGATTTTTGTTGCACTTCTGCGCAGGGGCCCCTCTCCCCACCCTCCGGTGGTTCAAGGACGCGGTCTCCATCAACGAGCTCCAGAACCCTCGATACCAAGTGCTGTCAGGTGGAGGCCTGCGTGTCCAGAAGCTGCGTCCGGAGGACTCAGGAATCTTCCAGTGCTTCGCCAGTAACGAGGGCGGGGAGGTCCAGACCTACACCTACCTGGACGTCACCAGTGAGTACTACCCCCCGCAGAGCCGGCCTTCCCAGTCCTTGCCCCATGGACATGTCAGGAAACGCTAGTGTCTGTTCAGCCCGAGCACCCCTGTCCCGGGCGCTCTCCCTGGCCCTCTGGAGCCTTGATCTTCCCAGCACTTTAACACACTGCTTTGTTGAGACATAGGAACAAACTCCCCATTTTTCTGGACAAAACTGGAAAGACTGTTAAGTGAACAGCTCATCCCTAGTCTTTTTCTTTGGATCTTTTTTCCATTTTTTATATTCATTCTCTATTTTAGTTTTATTGAACAATTGTAGTTCTTGTGTGACTTTTTTTTATTGTCCCAGTAACAGAAATACTTTGGCACTCTGAAAAACAAAGTAAAGGTAAAGGTTTTTATTATATTTGTGGGTTTTCTCTTGAATTGCCCATAGTCGTAATGTTGTTCTTCTAAAACGAAGTAGAATTTAGTGACTAGGGAACTCTACCTTTCACGTCTGCCCTTTTGGAAGCAAAATGCTGAGAGCCATTGGAGAAAGCAAACTGGTCAGCGTGGGCATGGCCCGTGGCTCTCGTCAGCCAGAAGTAGGAAGGGACCGACGCAATCCTGAAATATTCACGCGTATGTTTTGGTAAACTAGGGGTCATTTCCTCCAGTCTTGGCCGGGGGTCAAATTTCCCCTCCGTTGTGGAGCATAGGAAACCAGTATCACTTCAAGCAGCAGAAATAATACAGGGGACTTAAGCCAGAAACTGAGTTTTGATCAATTAGAATTATTTAAGTCTGTTAGGAATAGTGGGCCAGGATGTTGTAGGGCACAGATGGGCAAGCTTTTTCTGTAAAAAACCAGATGGTGCCTGTTTTCGCCTTTGAAGGACTTGGTTTCTGTTGCTACCCCTCACCTTGCTGTCGTAGCCTGCAGGCAGCACAGACGATCCTGAGCAAACGTGGCTATTCCACAGAACTCCATTTACGAAAGCAGGGACAGGCTGGATTTGGCCCAGGCTGGTGGTTTGCAGACCCTGCTCTCGGGGGAGACCCAGGGCAGATCACCTGATTTCTCTCAGCCTCAGTTTTCTTTTCAAAATGGAACCAACCCAGCCCAGTTCACAGGGTTCTTAGGAGGATCGGTTTGGAAATTTAAATGAAAGTGCTACTTAACCTGGTTACCATGACAACTGGAGAGTGAACAAATAAATGCGTGTAATGATAATGCTGCCTATCTGTTCTGTAAGTACAGGGTTTGGCAAAATGGATTTTTTTTTAATTAAAGTACTTTTAATGAAAGAAAAATAGTGTGTAAAACAATCAATATTTATTCGTTCACTTAACAGACGTTTCTTGAGCCTCTGTGTCAGTTACTCGGGCCCGTGAGGCTCGGGGACAGAGCTAGGAGGATGCTGTGAAGAAGAGGCTCTCGTGCTTCCAGGACGGAGGGTCCTGGGGGAGGGGAGAGGTGGCAGAGGGCGGTGGGGGCCCACAGGGGACGACCAGGTGAGGCCCACAGCGGCCAGAGAGGCTCCGCGCAAGGGCGGGCGCAGCGGGGCGGCTTCTCTGCGATGAGAGGGCTCTTACTGCAGCTGAGGCCTGCGGGTGGGGAGGAGGCTGCCCTGCAGAGCCTTGGAGAGCTGCGTGCCACGGTGGAGGTGCCCGAAAGATGCGTGGAGGGACAGGCCGGCCCAGGTGTGTGCGGGCACACAGGGGTCGAGCGGGGCCTTCACGGCTCTGAGGTGGGCACTGGCCGGGCGTCGTCTGAAGCTTTCAGAGGGCCTCTGCACCTGGTGGGGGGGGGCAATGAGGGGACGAGCAGAAGAGACCAGTCGGGGGGCCCCCACATCGTCCAGGGGTTCGCAGCAGAGGTGGACGCCCAGCGGGGAGGCAGGGCAGAGGCGGGCGGCTGCCCTGGGGTCCACTGGGCCTGCCCGCTTCTGCCCCGGGGGCATTGGCCCAGGCACCCCAGGGACCCCTACACAGGATTTGGGCGATGCAGGTCACGGCTGGGACTCGGGGGTTCTGGCTTAACCTTTCGCAAAGTAGTTCGGAGTCAGCAGAGTCCTGCCTGAAGCCGGCCCGAGCTGCCGCTGTCTTCCTGGGTCTGACTCAGGGCCGCTGGAAGCCGGAGGCCCGGGCGGTCCCCCGTGAACAGGAAGACCCAATGCTCCCCCCAGGAATTCTTCTCTGAAGCCCTTGGAATCTGGTTATTTTAACTTTCAGAACGGATCCTAGGAAGTGTCGAAGTGTCATCTTCAGGACGATGTAGGATATTCAGACACTAGCTTTTTCCTTTTTCTTTACATAATGAAAGCAGCTTGTTTGATTTATCTAAATAAACATCTCTCTTCTCTTTAACGTTGGTCGAAAACAGTTCTTCCTGCTTTTCCCCACTTGTGTGTCCATCACGTCAGGAGACCGTATTTCTCTTTAGGCTGTAAACAAAGATAGGTGATTCCTGGGAGACGGGTAGTGGAGGGTAGTAGTCTTCCTGAAAGGTCTTCATTTTTTAGCGCTCAGTTATCTCTGTGATTAGTTCTGTAAAAGCCCAGGTGGATGACTCCACCCGGCTGGCTTGAGCGTTTCCGAGGGACGACGCGCTGAGTATTTCACTGTTCACCTCCTCTTCCTAGATGTCGCCCCAGCCTTCACCCAGCTTCCGGCAGACACCACGGTTACTGACGGGACGACAGCCGTCCTGAGCTGCGAGGTGTCCGGGGCTCCCAGGCCGGCCATCGCGTGGAGGAGAGGTAGGCGCTCGCACATGCTGCAGGGCGTGGCCGACGCAGGAACTGAGCCCGGCGGCCCCGCGTCGTGTTGGCCATTCTCGCTCATTCGTTCGGTAAAGAGTAAAAAACCATTGACTGAGCACCCACCAGGGGCCGATGCTAGGGGCACGGGGAGGGTCAGACGAGCAAGACCCCGTAAGCTCTGTGCAGCTCACAGCCTAGAAGGGGAAGCACGTTTCTGTACACCGTGCGAAGGCCGCTTTCCTCCGTCAAGCCCTTCACCGGGTGCCCCGGGCCTGACGGGCTCTGGATTTCAGCTGCAGCTTCCCCTTTGTGACTGAAGGAGCGCTTCCTTGGTAATATTCACAGTTAAGACTACATCCGCCTTCATTTCTGAGAAACTGCTCCAGCACAGGGTCGCTCGCATCCTCCGCAGTTTGACGTGTGGCTCTTAATCCGCAGTTTCAGTTCCTGTGGAGAGTGGTGTCACATCTTGGGCCCTCTGCAGCTGCCCTGCAGCCCTGTCTACACATTCAGCACACCTGCCACTAAACAAACAGCACACATAGTCTGTCCTTAAGAAACCGCGGCTGAGTTGGGTTCATCCTCACAGGTTAACGGGTCATGCTTAGTGGACTGTATCTGGGCAAAACTTCAAAACTTACATCTTTGTTCACTCCCAGAAAACCACTCGGTGGCTTCCCAACTCTCAAAGGTATGACTCGTGCACGGGGGCCATGGCTTAGGAAGATCCGGGAAGCTACAGATTAATCAGAAAAAAGGGTTCTTTCATTTTCTATATTTTCTTTTTGTCTTTCCTGATTTAGAATGTAATAATGGCTTTAGAGAGAAATTTTTCAAATGCATACACATATAAAGGAAACTCAGAATCAGTCACCCAAAGGAAACAATCACATACATGGATCATAATTTGTCTAACCACATCTCTCAATATTGGACGATTAGATGTTCTTGGTTTCTGTTATTCTAATTAACGCTAAAGCAAACTGCTTTGGTTACTTTTGTGCATAAAGTTTCCACTTTCTTCTGATTATTTCCTCACATTATTTTCCTGGGTGCGGCCAGAGCATTACCTTCTGTCGAACGTGGCAGTTCTCACGTTGCTATTTCGTCTGTCGTCCTCAGGAAACCACATTCTGGCCAGCGGCTCTGTGCGGACTCCCAGGTTCATGCTCCTTGAGTCTGGGGGTCTGCAGATCACCCCTGTCTTAATCCAGGATGCTGGCAACTACACCTGCTGTGCCGCCAACTCCGAGGGCTCCCTGAACGCGTCTGCCACGCTCACCGTGTGGAGTAAGGACCACAGCCCCTGTGGAGCTTTCTGTTAACAATGGTTTAATCAGTGAGTCATCTGCGCCCGGGGATGTCAATATATGCCCTTGGACTCGCTAATCCAGTCAAAGGAGAATCATTATTTTTACAACTAATTTGGAGAACTCTGTTGAGTAATTAATTTTTCAGCTTCTAAAAGAATAATTAGAAAATGTATTCAAAGATTTAATGGGGACGTTTCAGGAGAGATAAGAGATTAACTTTTTAACCTCAGTACAGTAGGGATATTACCCCCCAAAACTAGCTCAAATAAAAAAAAAACTGATGGGTTGGCTAATCTTATAAGCATCACATAAGAAAAGTGGACCAAGAATGAAAATCCCAGAGAAAGCATTTTTTCTGTACTATCATTATAGCCAACTAAAACATTCCTCATATATTAAATATGGATGTTTCCTGTATGTTAGGAGTGAACTGAAGGATCTTTGTGGTTCCTCCAGCTTTTGTTTCTCTTTATTTTATCTATAACACGGGTTTCTGAAATGCAGAGTAAATTGTCTTCCAGAACATAAGGATTGGGTTACCAAGTATTTAGCTTCACTGGCTGATAAACTTTTCTCTCTCTGCTTCATCCATATCTATATTACTAAAAAATTATTGTTCAAAAAAGCAAGAGACAGTCAGTGCTCACTAACACATTTTTGTAAAGCCATCTATATGAGGAGAGAAATTTTTAACTTGCCTGAGTGAATATTTTGTTAAAATACCATCCTTGAGGAAAAACTAAATTGTTGTGCTTTATTTCACATCTGCTTAGCGTTTCCTATGATATAGTTGGTGTCCGCTTTGATACATGACCCTTTCTCGTTTATTAGGTGTTCTAAAAATATCACAAGTTTTAAAGGAATGAATCCAAATCCTCCCAATATTGTTAGCACTGAAAAAGAGGTTTTGTTCCATTTGGTGGTCTATTCTATCAACCACATCTGATTCATCCAGTGTCCCCAAAAATTAACCATAAATTTAAAAGCTTGTGGAAAACTGATGTCTGCATCTCTGTAGGTCATTCACCGGAAAATTTTGTGGATCTGCTGAGATTCAAAATTATAATAGCACTAGGCTGGTTGGTGCAGTGCTGTGTGGCCTGCAGGGGTCTTCCCAGGCATCAGCTACTCTGTTCTGTCCCAGCGTGAGTGGTAGCAGCACCCCCTTTCATAGACAAGAAAACTAATAAGCTCAGAGGCGTTTCTCTGGATGCCCCCCTGGTAAGCCGTCAGGCTGGGCCCTGAACCCAGTCTCATGGCTCCAAGTTCCGTCTCCTTTCCTGCTGCCAGAGCAGCGCCCTCCCGAGAGGTGTGCAGCATGGGGACACACACCACAGGGCCGTCTCCAGGGCCTTGGCTCTGGTAGCTGTGGAGTGTCGGGCGGCCGCAGGGCTGGACGACCTTGCAGGCCTGCACGTGGCACCAGGCCCCGCTGCTTACTGGCCCCGTGGCATCAGGCAAGACTCTCTACTTCCTGATCACTGGGAAGAGCATTATCACAACTCTCACAAGACTGTTGTGAGGATCAAGTAAAACAGCATAAATGAAAGCACTTTGCAAAGTCATGACGTGCTGTGTAGACAGTAGAAATTACCAGAATGTTGATAATCTTGGGAAAGAATCCAGGGTGTAGAACCTGGTAACCGTCTGCATACGATCTTCCTTCTTGTTTCCTTCCGGAGTGTCTGAGGTCCGGGGGTGACCTGAGACGGGCTGGGGGAGGCCTGTCTCCCTTAGCTTGGAGGCAGACAGGCTTGCTTTCAATTCCCTGAATGTTTCTGGGTGCTTCCATGTGCACTGGTTTTGCCGGGCTAAGAGAAAACTAGGAGGTTTTGATGTCAGATGACCAATCCGTCACCCCCGAGGGAGGAAACGCTCAGGCACGTAATCTTGTCTGAGTCGCAACTTGTGTCTTTCCAGATCGAACGTCCATCGTGAACCCTCCGGAGGACCGCGTGGTGATTAAGGGGACCACGGCCACACTGCACTGTGGGACCACCCACGACCCCCGCACTTCTCTCCGGTCAGCTCGGTCAATTACAACGTTTGGGGCTCATTAGTATTCTGGGAGCTGGGGAACTGAAGTAGAGATGAAAAGGGAGAATTTCAGGAACTTTGATTCCAGCCACAGATCCCTGATTATAGCATCTTACAGTTCTGGGCTCCATCATTAATCACACAAATCCCATTTTCCACTCCAGCCTTATGTATTATTTACAGTGAGCTATGTTCCACTTCATGACTTCAATACAGCTTTTCATGATTTTTCTGCCAAGGTTAATACACTATCTGTAAAACGTACTTGTCAGAGGCTGATACTTAATGAGAGAAAAATCCAGAGGGATCGAATGGGATTTCAGCAGTGTTTGTGCTGGGGCTGTGCTGGCCTCGAGGGGTTTTCTCTACTCCAAGGATGGCTCCACTGTGTAATGGGGAGAGGGAATTCCGCATGGAAGAAAGGCATCCGTGGTTGTCTAACACACTTAGAGGAAACTGCGGGGAACCAGGCGACCCAGAGAACGTGAAGGTCCACGAAGTGGGTGGTGACACCTGTCTTTGTTTGACTCAGACAGGGACGGTCATGATGAAGAACGTGACAGCCCAGGTAGACACGGCGGCAGCAGACACAGCTGGCTGTCGGTGGCGAGCTTCTTCCCAAAGGGCTGCCACTTTCAGAATAGTTTTTAATTTTCAGAACCAGCCTTGAAAATGAATCTAGAAAGAAAGATGCAGTCATCCCAGTATTTTCACTCTGGCCTTAGCCCCAAAGGCATGCAGTTAGCCAAATGTAGAATCAAGATGCCCTCCTTCTTTCTGGAACATTTCACGCTGAGCAGAGGGAGGTGGCCGGATTCGGAGACTAAGCTGTTTCCTCACTCTTCTTGGGCAGGTGTTTGACAAATCGTGAATTTCCACATCTCTACCTGTCTCTCTGGAGTTTCCCCAGAGCTCAGAAACCAAGTTTGCTTTCGTTACAAGAATGTTGAATGCAAAACAAAGAAACGAAAGCCAACAAGTTAGAGATTACCTGGAGAATTCTAGGATTCTAGGAAAGAATTCATTGGTTTCTAAAGGACTTGGGAGTGTCACCGAACAAAGGACAAATGAGCCAGTTTTCTGCTACCCTAAGGGCACACCAGAAACCCCCCTCAGATCTTTGTGGTTTTTTTGTAGCTTCTTTAGTGTGATTAGACAGACAGAATCGGAGCTTCCTTCCTGAGAAGGAATTAGGCTGCTCACTCTGGGGCACCCCTTGTCCTGGGTTCCTTTACCCCAAGGAGCACCTGGCCCTAAGGGACACTGGCCGCCGAATGCTGCTCCCCAAGTGAGCGGCTGATTCACTTCCTTCTGGTGGAGACAATCCTGCTCTGTCTGGGGGTCATGGCAGAGGAGCAGTCTGTGCTCTGTGTGCATTGAGCCTTTAAAGAACTGGGTGCGTTCTGGACATCCAATCCAGTACTTTGGAAAGGAAAGCCAGCACTTTGATCTCATCCAGCCATGACTAGTGAGGGGCTGGACAGGCTCTTAGTGGAGTCTACATTTGAAAAGAAAAATGTGCTAAAATGTCATAAAGAATTAAAAGAGAAAGAAGTGTAGTTTTAAGGACAGTCTGCCAGAATGGTTGGATTTTCTAAAAAACATTTTTATTTATATTATATTAAATTATATTATTTATTTATGGTTGCACCAGGTCTTAGTTGCAGCACGTGTGCTCCTTAGTTGCGGCCGGCAGGCTCCTTAGTTGTGGCATGCGAACTCTTAGTTGCGGCATGTGGGATCTAGTTCCCTGATCAGGGATCGAACTCACATCCCCTGCATTGGAAGACGGATTCTTAACCACTCTGTGACCAGGGAAGTCCCCAGCATGGTTGGATTTTAAGAAAACGTGTACGGGGACACCCTGGGGACCTTGCCCCCTGCCCAGGCTACACTCTTGTACCCCAGGGACCTTCCTGCAGGAGCAGGAGGTACAGTTGCAGTGGTGACACGGGTGGTCAGGAGCCCTCAGACTCCCCGTCCTGAACCCAAAAACAGACGAATGTCTGCACTTGTCTTTTGTTTGTTTGTTTGTTTTTGTGGTACGTGGGCCTCTCACTGTTGTGGCCTCTCACGTTGTGGAGCACAGGCTCTGGACGTGCAGGCTCAGTGGACATGGCTCACGGGCCCAGCCGCTCCGCGGCATGTGGGATCCTCCCGGACCAGGGCACGAACCCGTGTCCCCTGCATCGGCAGGCAGACTCTCAACCTCTGCACCACCAGGGAAGCCCCTGCACTTGTCTTTTTGTCCTGTTTTAACTTCAGCATCTATCTTTGTATTGTGACCAAGACATCTGGTCACTTTCCTTTTTTTTTTTAAGATATAATTCACATAGTGTTAAATATCACCCTTTTAAGAGCACAGTTCGGCGGTTTTTACTGTACTCACAAGGTCATCGGTTGCTTGCTTTTTTTTTTTTAATAAATTTATTTATTTATGGCTGTGTTGGGTCTTCGTTGCTGTGCGTGGGCTTTCTCTAGTTGTGGCGAGCAGGGGCTACTCTTCCTTGCGGTGCGCGGGCTTCTCATTGCGGTGGCTTCTCTTGTTGCAGAGCACGGGCTCTACGTGCACAGGCTTCAGTAGTTGTGGCACACGGGCTCAGTAGTCATGGCGCACGGGCTTAGTAGTTGCTCCGCGGCATGTGGGATCTTCCCGGAATAGGGCTCGAACCCGTGTTGCCTGCATTGGCAGGCGGATTCTTAACCACTGCACCACCAGGGAAGCCCCAGTTGCTTGCTTTTTAACAGACAGGGAAGGATCAGCAACCGGGGTCCTAACTCAGGACTCTCTGCTTGACCCACAGCTACGTGTGGAAGAAGGACAACGTGACCATCACCCCATCTGGCAGCTCCAGGATTGTGGTGGAGAAGGACGGGTCCCTCCTCATTAGCCAGACGTGGTCGGGCGACATTGGAGACTACACCTGTGGCGTCATCTCTGAGGGCGGGAACGACTCCAGGACAGCCCGCCTGGAGGTGATGTGAGTATCGAGGCTGCTCCGTGTTCACAGGGTCAACCCTCCCCCACGTGACCGTTGCGTAACACGCATGATGGGTCGCGAGCCAGCAGTCAGAGGCCACCGCCTTGGGCCTCAGGCGCGTACACTTACAGGGTTGGGTTGTTTGGTGACCTTAAAATGAGAATGTGTTCAGCCTCGGTTTAGATGGTTTAATTATTAGGTTTCCTCCTCATTGATCCCTTTTATCACCTTCTCCACGTTGAGCCCATATCGTTGTAGACTGTTTCCCACACCATGTGTAAGTAACAGCAGGTCCACTTTTCCAAGTGATGCCCGTCAGAACTTCCGATCAGTGTCGGGTTGGCCCAGTTCCCAGGAAAGCCAGCGGCCTCTCTGTGGGCAAACACGCACTTCCTGTTATGTCCGCTGAACTCCTGGGAGTAGCGAGCAGCCGCTGAACTCCTGGGAGTAGCAAGCAGCCGCCCGTTCCCTCTCCCTGGGCCTTCCTTGGGGTGGGGGCCATGGGAGCCCTGGTTGCATCTGTGCTCCGAGCTCATCCTCCCACAGCTCCCTCTCCTCACGGGCAGGAAGCTGAAAAGCCTGCTGACCCAGTGTGTTTTTCCGACATGTATTTATCTGCTTTTTAAAAATGTTGCCCCCCCCAAAATGTTCCCCCAGCCCATATGCACAGGAGTAAAACTCGAAACTAGAGAAGCAGGGCAGGGCTGGCCGGGCAGCAGCCCGCTCTGGTCGACAGGGGCACGCTGGCCATCAGGAAAGGCCTTTGAGAGGATGGAGAGGTCTTTCTCACTGGGCTCTGCCCACTGCGATCCAGGAAGGCTTCTAGAGGCAAAAATCATTCCCTGAAATAGGCTGCGGACATTCTGAGTACAGGGGCGTGTCTCATTTGCCTTTGAATCCCCAGGCCCTGGCCGAGGGAATTAAAAAGGAAAAAGAAAAACGCTTGCTCGGTGCTGCACCCAGGGCCCCCATGTTTGTTGCACACATACCTGAACAAGCAGCTCTCCGCCAGCCCGTGCATGGGATTTGAAGGGTTAATGACGGGCAGCTGCTAGTCCAGAAAGGCCGGCAGTTGGATCTGCGGAACCTGGGAGAGCGCCGTTCTACCTCCAGGATGGCCTCTCCCCAGGATGACCTTGTTCTCCGCAGAGGTTAGTCACCTGTCGTGATCTAAGGTCACCCAGTTGCCTTTCAGCCCTAGAGGACCAGTGGGGGTCTCCCCAGCCTGCCTCTCGCCACTGGACCCGCTGACCCTGGGCTCTTCCTGCCCTCCTGGGCCCCCGGGCCCCCATCCAGGGCACCTCAGCCTCTGCCGCTTCCACGGCTTGGCCTGGCTCTTCTCTCACCTCGCCCTGAAGGGTGCGCCCCTCCTCTGGGAATCAGCGCGGGATCCCCTCCTGCCCCCGGGATGCAGGCTGTGTCTCCCGGGCTTCCCAGCACCCGCTCCGCCCTCGTCAGCACCGGTCACGCGGGCGACTTCTTCCCTCTTGAAGTAGAAGGGTGGCACAGCTCTGCATTTTGAGTGCCTGGCAGTGTCTGGCATACCTTAGGCGTTCAATAAATACACGTTGGTGGGTTGAATGAATGTGTGTTTGTTGCAGGCCCCCGGCGACCCTCCCGGACATCCCACTCACACCCCTCACCTTCCCTTAGATGCTCACGTGCCCTGGGCTCCCCCCACCGTTGAGAGCTGGATGGCCAACCCTTGCTCAGCTCTGATCGGCCGCCTTTTCTCCTCCATCCATAGCTCACGTGGGGATCTTTTTAAAAATTGCTGATGATGTTGGCATCCATGACCAGTGAATTCACATAATGCTCTGTGCTATTCACAATTTCTAACTACCTTTGAGAACTCTTAGATCATCCATCATTGGTGCCACATAAATAAGTGTTAGCATTTCATAAAGACTCTGTCAGCAAAAGCCAAATTGTGTGCTTCCAATATAGTGAACCCTTTCTCTTCTGCACAATGTTTATGTTCTACTGATTTGCACATCTCCCCTACTATTTGCTTATTTGATTTCCTCTAAGTAAAATACATTTTTCAGCAAATGTTGCTGCATCTATAAAGTAATAGGCTTTGTGTCATGGTAAAACACCTCATCTCTAAATATAGAAATACTTGCAGATTCGTGATTCAAACCACTTTAGGTACAACTGGTTACAGAGCTGATTTGGAAGACAGCGGTTCCTTGTGAATTGTTGGTGTAATAAACAGTCCACTCTTCCGAATTGGAATGAATGGGGAAGGTTGTAGGTTAGAGCACAGTGTATCTTTACATCCGATGAGGTCTTAACTCTGAGACATCAGTGTTGACGAGAGCAATAGCGACCATCACAGCTCAGGATTGTAGGGTCTTCTGCGCTTCTCGGAGAACTTACACACCCAGCCCAGTGACATTTCCCTGACTCACTCAGATGACAACAACAAAAAATCTCCCATTGCAAGAGTGACTGAGAGGTACTTATGGCTAAAAGAGTCCTTCCGAAGAGCCTGAAAGCCTGCTTCCCCAGCCTCCCCACTTGAGTTAAAAGCTACTTTGTTAAATGTAGAAATTAGGAGCGTTGCAGGTGGGCTTTTCAGAAACAGGCCGCTTGCTGGCAGCTCTCCTGTTGGTTTGCTCGGTAGTTGGTGCTGTGCCAGCCAGGGGCGGGGGGGGCACCATGCGGGCGAAAGCCACAGTCCCCGCAGGGTCACCGGCTCTCCGGAGTGATGCTGGCCTGGAGACCCCTCCCCAGTTCTCACTGACTCTGTGACTTTGGGCAGGTCACCTCACACCTCAGTCTCAGTTTTCTCACCTGTAAACTGGGCACGTTGCCATTTACCTTAAAGGGTGGCGGTGAGGTTTGGGTGGACCGCTGTTTGTAAATCCTGGCTGGGAGCCTAGCTTAGGGCAGACACTCCATCAGTCACAGCTCTTACCGTTCCTCACCATCTTATAAAAAATGTTCCTCTTTTCATCCGCGGCACCCTCTCCCCATCACCCAGGGCCAGGAAGTTTCTCTCTTTCATCCTCTGACACACTAGGTGTGTCTGTCTGCTGCGGAGCCAGCCCTCTGTGCATGGAACGGCGCCAGGTGCATAGCAGGTGCCCCATCAGTGTCTGAGGAAGCCCTGCTCCACTTACCAGGTTGAAATGGGTTTGGGATTTGGTACCGCCGAGGAGGACTAATTTCTGAGGGGTCTGCCTCATCCCCTCCCTGAGAGGAGAGGCGTCTGCAATTCCAGAGGGTCTCCTTATGCGTCTGGTAAATTAACAACACACGGTCATCATTAACGCCGGTCACCAGTTGTGTTAGCTGTGTCTCTCCTGCTAGTTTGCTAGGGCCTTACAGGAAGGAACTGGTTCTGAGGTGACTCCGGACCCCCAAAGCTTCTTGCTGTGAGGGACCAGGCGCGAAGGCTTTTTGGATTGATTGTTAATCATTTAAAGACTCAATCAGCATTGCATCTTTCCTTCTGAGATCAGAGACTAATTCTTCTGAGCCTGGAGTACAGAGAAAACCCTGATTTACTGAGCGACTGGAAGACTTGGACCCAGAGGCAGTGGGAGGGGTTTCTTTCAATAAAACCACTTCCAACAAAGCCATAATAAGGAGCAAACAATTTAATACCATCTCTTGAGAGTTATCAGGGCCCCGTCGCCTTCATCCTCAGAGTGAAGTCAGAGAAGAAAAGGTGTCATTTGTGCGTTAGAGGGACAGCGCTTTTACGTAGGAAATATTTACCCAATCCTCTCCCACCAGAGCAGCTCCCCACGGCCACCACTGTCCCAACTGCCTTCTCTCGAGCCTCTCCCCAAGCCGTTCCTCTCAAACACACCTCGCTTCATCGCCGTCCCCTACAGCCCAGGTTTTGTTGTTGTTAATTTCTGATATTATGGTGGTGTCATTTTCCTGATGGTGATTTCTCTTTAAATCACCAAGTGACAGCACTGGCCTCGTCGCCCTTGTCCCTGTTGTTCTCAGAGCCTTTCAGCTGTCGCCCTGTCTGAAAATCACTGTCTGTGAGTCACTGGCTGATCATTTATCTCCTTTCAGACTTGGCGGAGACGGTGCCAGGACACAGTCTCCCGCTATTAGATGAGCTTCTCTGAGATGGATTCAGAATATATTAAAGCCTCATTTATCGGCTATTGATGGGTTAGTCAAGTATCTCACAAAGCTTAATTTTCCAGATAACCGAAACATCATTTAAAGAAATAGTGTACGTTTCCAATGCATATTAAAAAGTTCTTTGCATTGTGAAACAGGTAATATTGGACACGAGGTACGCTAGAGGGAATTTCCATGGAGGAGAGAGGCTGGAACTAGGGGGAAAAAAAATCTAAATTTCCTTCCAACTCTGAGTCCTGTGATGTCTGTAAAGAACACACTCTGCGTGGGCCATCCTCCAGGGGCGACCGTGGACTCTTTTGGGGCAGCAGTGGACGAGGGCTCGTTATTTCTAGCTGCATCACGGACAGCAATGTCCTTGGGCACCACTGGGCTTTAGATCTCGGTTCCTGTTCTAAACGTCTCAAGGCCACTTTGCCTTTTACGTTCCTAAGTCTCGGCAATCTTTTTAACAGTCTTTCCTCACCCTCCACACCGAGCTCAGGGCTGCCATTGTTGCTGTTCAGTGTGCCTACTTCTGGCGTGCCCTGTGGCATTCTCCTTGGTGGCTTTTCAGTGCTAGGAGGGGGGACATCAGAAACCACTCTTCCCAGACTCACACCCTGGGTGAGCATCAGGCTCTGAGGGCTGGACAGAGGGACTTGCCTAAGCTGGCTCCAGGGACTCCTGAGCTCAGGCCTGGACGGGAGGCTGCTGTGGAGTCACCTGTAGATGTGGAGCAGTGAGCAGCCCACCGTCTGCAACGCTCTCCAGCCCCAAGGAAAGAGCCGTCCGCTCACCTGTCGGGTCGGCCGTTGCTAAGTGAGTGTGCCCTCAGGTAGGCCGAGAAGCGTGATCTGAAATCGAGGGTGGACCCTGGGTTTTCCTGGCTGTGGAAATTTGACCACTGGATCTCGCGGAGCCCCAGGACAGAGATGTGGGCAGAGGTGCAGAGATGCGCTGGTTGCTCCGGGCCGCAGGGTGACGCTCTTCCTGCCCAGGAGGAGGCGGTCCCTCCCGCCCGCCTCCCGTCCAGCCCATCCATCCTCAAGGACAGGAAGGCCGCTCTGCAAGGCCTGTCCCGAGCCAGCTACCCGCCCCACCTGTGGCTGCCGTGTGTCCCGCGGACCCCAGCTGCGCCAGCCATGGCCACCTGTCTCCTCTACCCTCTCACCAGCTCCTGTTCGTGGTCTGTCCTCCTGACTGTTGCAGAGCCCATGATCTGACATTTCGTCTCCAGGACACTTCCTGAGGAGCCGCCCTTGGCGTCCCAGCTCCAGGCCCAGAAAGTCAGTGTCACACAGATAAGCCGGAAGTTTCTAACCCAGGCATCGCCTACCTGCCTTCCTCCATGACCCAGTGCAGGCCCTGCGCTCCCAGCGGTGGCCCCAGAACTCCCCCTGGTCTTACCTGGGCTCTAACCTCCTCCGCGAGGTGGTCCCACTGCAGGCCGGCTCTGCGTGCAGCCCGGCTGGTCCCAAGCCGCCCTGTGGCACTCACTCTCGGCTGCCCCGTGCTGTCCCGCCGGGCACGGGCCTTGCACTCCTGGCTGTGAGCTCCAGGAGGCCAGGGCTGTGGCCCCCACCCCGAGTCCCCGCCCCGCAGCGGGCTGGGGGAGGGCTGTTTGCTCCACCGTCCTCCCCCGTGTGGGTCAGTGTGTCCACTCTCCCCACGCTGCACAGCGTGAGGCTCCGGGCCTGGCGTCGCTGATGCAGGAGTGCGGAGAGGAAAAGAGGCCGCATAGAGGAGGGAGCAGGTCCTCCATCGAACACGCGCCGTGGGCCCCGCGCCTGTCAGGCTTCACCATATTTCTTCAACTGAAAAAGCTACGGACTGCAGAGGGAGTCAAGGGGTAGACGTGATTCGTTCTGCTCAAAAGTTAGTCGAGGGCAAGAGGGAGGCCCAGGAAGTCTTCACAAAGGAGAGACTGAGCGTCGGAGCTCTGGAGGCTGAGCTGGATTTTCCGGCACAGGTGGGAACGGCCTGGCTCAGGGAGCTGCGAGTCGTTGGTGATGGCCTTGGTCACGGCTGGGCAGTTCCACGCACCCGGTGTGGGGACGGAGCTCATGAGCGTGGAGGGGGAGCTGCAGAGGGTGCAGGGGTGTGGTGTGACCCCAACAGTGCCGAGGGTTCCAAGCGGCCCGAGTACGACGGCTCTGGGAAGGCTGGTGGGTGGGCAGAGCAGAGGGTCTGGCGCATGGGCCTTTCTGAGGTCCAGCAGGTAGGACTCAGTGACTCATGAGATGCCTGTGTGCCGGGTGGACAGTGGATGGAGTAGAGATCCTGGAGCGTAACCACCGACGGGAAGGAGGGACGGGCAGAGAAGATCACTGGTTCTGGCAGGAGGAAAGATTCGTGACTGACTGCTAACCCGGAGGCAGCCCTCTGGAGTGTTTTAGTGGAATCTCTTCCTGGAGGCTGTAAGGGGCCACTCAGGACCCCCCAGCGTCTCGTCCGCATCACGCAGGTCTTTTCAGGCTCGTGGGTTCTGCATCTGCTTCCAAGGCCTCAGCTCACCTGCACGTCTCTCCTCCTGACTTAGAAGTGAGACTGTGGTGGCCCTCAGGGGGCCTCTTTGAGCACGGCCAGTGACCACACGTAGAAAACGGCCCGGACCCCAACCACCCTTGTCAGCCTGCTAAGTTAACCTTCCTCATGTCAGAAAATCTTCCATTTCAGGGCAAGTCCTTACAGCGCAGTTCTGGCACTGAGTGCCTGGAGTTAGCAGAGACCCTACAGGTGAAGGGCACTGTCCCCAGCAAGACTGCCCTCGCTCCAGCGCCAGCCGCTCGCTCCAGGGCTCACAGGCCCCCGTGCTCCTGACAGACTCACTCCCCTGTCAGCGCAGTAACTCCCTAGAGCAACCACCAGAGCTCAGCTAAATGCTTATTTAGTATCTCAGTTTTATCATAAAGAGTAAAAATCAGAACCAGACAAATGAGGAGATGCACAGGGCATGGAATGGGAGGGTCCCAAGCACAAAGCTCGTGTCCTCAGGACACATCACCCTCCCGGTACATACATGTCTGATCACCGACCAGGACACTCAGCTGAGCTTGGTGTCCAGTTCTTATGGGGTTTTATTACGTGGTCATGACTGAATCCTTGACCACGTGATTGAACTCCTTCTCCAGCGCCCACCCCTCCACTTCCCGGGGAATCAGAAGGTCAGGCTGATGTCACTGTCTCAGAGCCCCAGCCCTCTGATACATGGTTGGTCTCTCCAGCGCGTATACCCCCTTCCTGGAACTATGCACGGGCCCCCCAACGAGCGACCTTTAGCACAAACTCAGGTGTGGCCTGAGGGGCCCACCATGATTAGCAAAGACACTCCTGTCACTCAGGAAATTCCAACGGTTTACTTCCATCCCGGGACAAAGAACAAACTTGTCTTATTTGGAAATATTTATCCAAGTTTATTCTTAGTTTGTTTTCAGGTGGGACTGCTTCAACAACTTTGGTTTGGTTTGTTTCAGAACAAACCAATTCCAACAGGAAATGGGGAGAAGTAGAAAAGATGTTTTCATCCTGGCATTTTCTTCATATTGGCCTTTATTGGAAATCCAAGGGAGGTTCCATTATTGGAGAACTCAGACAGAAATAACAGCTCAGGACTTCCCTGGTGGCACAGTGGTTAAGAATCTGCCTGCCAATGCAGGGGTCACAGGTTCGAGCCCTGGTCCGGGATGATCCCACATGCTGCAGAGCAATAAGCCCGTGTGCCACAACTACTGAGCCTGCATGCTACAGCTACTGAAGCCTGTGCCTAGAAGCCCATGTTCCGCAACAAGAGAAGCCACCACAATGAGAAGCTGGCACACCACAATGAAGAGTAGCCCCCGCTCGCCGCAATTAGAGGAAGCCTGCACACAGCAATGAAGACCCAACACAGCCAAATAAATAAATAAATAAATAAATAAATAAATAAATAAATATTTTTAAAAAGTAAATACAGTAAACTGATTTTTTTTAAAAAGCCACTAAAAAAAAAGTTCCTTTTCTGATTTAAAGCTTAATTCACAAAGAGAAAACAAGACAGCATTTCAAGCTCAAGTTTATTCTTTATTGTACTGATATATGATTTAAAGTTGCAGTTTGGCTGAATGGATACAAAAACAAGACCCATATATATGCTGCGTACAAGAGACCCACTTCAGACCTAGGGACACATACAGACTGAAAGTGGGGATGGAAAAATATATTCCATGCAAATGGAAATCAAAAGAAAGCTGGAGTAGTAATTCTCATATCAGGGCAAAATAGACTTTAAAATAAGGACTATTACAAGAGACAAAGGACACTGCACAATAATCAAGTGATCAAGAAGAAGATATAACAATTGTAAATATTTATGTACCAAAATAGGAGCACCTCAATACATGAGGCAAATGCTAACAGCCATAAAAGGGGAAATCGACAGTAACACAATAATAGTAGGGGACTTTAACACCCTACTTTCACCAATGGACAGATCAACCAAAATGAAAATAAATAAGGAAACACAAGCTTTAAATGACACGTTAAACAAGATGGAGTTAATTGATATTTATAGGACATTCCATCCAAAAACAACAGAATACACTTTCTTCTCAAGAGCTCATGGAACATTCTCCAGGATACATCATATCTTGGGTCACAAATCAAGCCATGGTAAATTTAAGAAAACTGAAATTGTATCAAGTATCTTTTCCAACCATGACGCTATGAGACTAGATATCAATTACAGGAAAAAAACTGTAAAAAATACAAACACATGGAGGCTAAACAATACGCTACTAAATAATCAAAAGATCACTGAAGAAATCAAAGAGGAAACCAAAAAATACCTAGAAACAAATGACAATGAAAACACGATGGCCCAAAACCTATGGGATGCAGCAAAAGCAGTTCTAAGGGGGAAGTTTATAGCAATACAATCCTACCTCAAGAAACAAGAAAAATCTCAAACAAACAACCTAACCTTACACCTAAAGCCGTTAGAGAAAGAACAACAAAAAAACCCCAAAGTTAGCAGAAGGAAAGAAATCATAAAGATCAGATAAGAAATAAACGAAAAAGAAATGAAGGAAACGATAGCAAAGAACAATAAAACTAAAAGCTTGTTCTTTGAGAAGATAAACAAAATTGATAAACCTTTAGGCAGATCATCAAGAAAAACGGAGAAGACTCAAATCAACAGAATTAGAAATGAAAAAGGAGAAGTAAAAACTGACACTGAAGAAATACAAAGGAGAGAATACTACAAGCAACTATATGCCAATAAAATGGACAACCTGGAAGAAATGGACAAATTCTTAGAAAAGCACAACCTTCCGAGACTGAACCAGGAAGAAATAGAAAATATAAACAGACCAATCACAAGTGCTGAAATTGAAACTGTAATTAAAAATCTTCCAACAAACCAAAGCCCAGGACCAGATGGCTTCACAGGCAAATTCTATCAAACATTTAGAGAAGAGCTAACACCTATCCTTCTCAAACTCTTCCAAAATATAGCAGAGGGAGGAATACTGCCAAACTCATACTACAAGGCCACCATCACCCTGATTCCAAAACCAGACAAAGATGTCACAAAAAAAACAAAACTGCAGGCCAATATCACTGATGAACATAGAAGCAAAAATCCTCAACAAAATACTAGCAAACAGAATCCAGCAACACATTAAAAGGATCATACACCATGATCAAGTGGGGTTTATTCCAGGAATGCAAGGATTCTTCAATATACGCAAATCAATCAATGTGATGCACCATATTAACAAATCGAAGGATAAAAACCATGTGATCATCTCAATAGATGCAGAAAAAGCTTTCAACAAAATTCAACACCCATTTATGATAAAAACTCTCCAGAAAGTAGGCATAGAGGGAACTTACTTCAACATAATAAAGGCCATATATGACAAAACCACAGCCAACATTGTTCTCAATTGTGAAAAACTGAAAGCACTTCCACTAAGATCAGGAACAAGACAAGGTTGCCCACTCTCACCACTATTATTCAACATAGTTTTGGAAGTGTTAGCCACAACAATCAGAGATGAAAAAGAAATAAAAGGAATCCAAATTGGGAAAGAAGAAGTAAAGCTGTCACTGTCTGCAGATGACAAGATACTATACATAGAGAATCCTAAAGATGCCACCAGAAAACTACTAGAGCTAATCAATGAATTTGGTAAAGTAGCAGGATACAAAACTAATGCACAGAAATCTCTTGCATTCCTACACACTAATGACGAAAAATCTGAAAGAGAATTTAAGGAAACACTCCCATATACCATTGCAACTAAAAGAATAAAATACCTAGCAATAAACCTACCTAAGGAGACAATAGACCGGTATGCAGAAAACTTTATGACACTGATGAAAGAAATTAAAGATGATACAAACAGATGGAGAGATATATCAATGTCTTGGATTGAAAGAATCAACACTATGAAAATGACTATACTACCCAAAGCAATCTACAGATTCATTTCAGTCCCTATCAAACTACCAATGGCATTTTACACAGAACTAGAACAAACAATTTCACAATTTGTATGGAGACACAAAAGGCCCTGAATAGCCAAAGCAATCTTGAGAAAGAAAAATGGAGCTGGAGGAAATCAGGCTCCCAGACTTCAGACTCTACTACAAAGCTACAGTAATCAAGACAGTATATTACTGGCACAAAAACAGACATATAGATCAATGGAAGGGGATAGAAAGCCCAGAGATAAACCCATGCACATATGGTCACCTTATCTTTGATAAAGGAGGCAAGAATATACAATTGAGAAAAGACACCCTCTTCAATAAGTGGTGCTGGGAAAACTGGACAACTACATTTAAAAGAATGAAATTAGAACACTCCCTAACATGATACTGAAAAATAAAACTCAAAATGGATTAAAGACCTAAATGTAAGGCCAGACACTATAAAACTCTTAGAGGAAAACATAGGCAGGACACTCTATGACATAAATCACAGCAAGATCCTTTTTAACCCACCTCCTAGAGAAATGGAAATAAAAGCAAAAATAAACAAATGGGACCTAATGAAACTTAAAAGCTTTTGCACAGCAAAGGAAACCATAAACAAGACGAAAGGACAACCCTCAGAATGGGAGAAAATATTTGCAAACGAAGCAAGTGACAAAGGATTAATCTCCAAATTTTACAAGCAGCTCATGCAGCTCAATATCAAAAAAACAACCAACCCAATCCAAAAATGGGCAGAAGACCTAAATTGACATTTCTCCAAAGAAGATACACAGGTGGCCAACAAACACATGAAAGGATACTCAACATCACTAATCATTAGAGAAATGCAAATCAAAACTACAGTGAGGTATCACCGCACTCCAGTCAGAATGGCCATTATCAAAAAATGTACAGATGATAAATGCTGGAGAGGATGTGGAGAAAAGGGAACCCTCTTGCACTGTTGGTGAGAATGTAAATTGACACAGCCACTATGGAGAACAGTATGGAGGTTCCTTAAAACACTAAAAATAGAGCTACCATATGACCCAGCAATCCCACTATTGGGCATATACCCAGAGAAAACCATAATTCAGAAAGAGTCATGTACCACAATGTTCATTGCAGCACTATTTACAATAGCCAGGACATGGAAGCAACCTAAGTGTCCATCGACAGATGAATGGATAAAGAAGATGTGGCACATATATACAATGGAATATTACTCAGCCATAAAAAGGAACGAAATTGAGTTGTTTATAGTGAGGTGGATGGACCTAGAGTCTGTCCTACAGAGTGAAGTAAGTCAGAAAGAGAAAAACAAATACCGTATGCTAACACATATATATGGAATCTTAAAAAAAATGGTTCTGAAGAACCTAGGGACAGGACAGGAATAAAGATGTAGAGAATGCACTTGAGGATATGGGGAGGGGGAAGGGTAAGCTGGGACAAAGCTAGAGAGTGGCGTGGACATATATACACTACCAAATGTAAAACAGATAGCTAGTGGGAAGCAGCCACATGGCACAGGGAGATCAACTTGGTGCTTTGTGACCACCTAGAGGGGTGGGATAGGGAGGGTGGGAGGGAGACGCAAGAGGGAGGGGATATGGGGATACATGTATACATATAGCTGATTCACTTTGTTATACAACAGACACTAACACAACACTGTAAAGCAATTATATTCCAATAAAGATGTTAAATAAATAAAGTCGCAGTCTATGTTAGAAATATTAGTTTGTTTATAAATGGTGTGGTGGGTTAGAGCTGTGTTTCTTAGGTAGCTGCAGGCATATAACATCTTAATAAATTTCAAAGTGTAAAGAGTACATTTTTTTTTTTTTTTTTTTTTTTTTTTTGTTACGCGGGCCTCTCACTGTTGTGGCCTCTCCCCTTGCGGAGCACAGGCTCCGGACGCACAGGCTCAGCGGCCATGGCTCACGGGCCCAGCCGCTCCGCGGCATGTGGGATCTTCCCGGACCGGGGCACGAACCCGTGTCCCCTGCATCGGCAGGCGGACTCTCAACCACTGCGCCACCAGGGAAGCCCAAGAGTACATTTTTTAAATTAAAAAATCAAGGATAATTATGGCTTTTTGTGCTGACCTATGTGGGTTAGCAATAATTGATGTCTAAGAGAGACCAGAAGCTAGTTAGTGGGTGAAGCGGGTGATATCCGGCCTCCCCTTTCCCAGCACTCCTTGTAGGAGAAGAAGCCATTCTTAATGGCTACAGAACAGGGTCCTGCTCCCGGAGCATGAGATGTAAAGGTTAAATATGGGCCGGGCAGCTCATGATTGCAAGGTGGCTGACCGGTCGGTGGTGGAAACCATGCAGTTGGATTTTGACGCTTGGTCACCAGTAAATCCCAGTGAAGACCCTTTCTGTTAGTCACTTCTTTCCAGAATTTATTTGCTTTGTGTTTCCATTTTATAGCCTTGCTGATGCCTTGTTTACTATTTCCATGGGGTTCCAGTTAGTGTTTTTACCACGTTTCCCTTCCAGCGCTTTTCCCAAACCTCCATTATCCAACAGAAGACAGAACAACAATATAACCTCGCAAGCTCAGTAATGAGGCTGCTCCGTTATCCAAGAATACATATGGGCATTTTGGCTGGTAACTCCAAGTGGCTGGTGTCGGAAACTTCCACAGTAAATTATATTTCCCAGGCCTTTTCCTGTTCTATGGCTTGCTGCCTTCCCACTAACAGCCTCTAGCCGTAAAAACAAACTGTTGACCAAGTTTTCTCAATTAAATAGTCTACTGTATAAAATCGGCGCTCCCCACTGGATTTAAGTGAGAGTCATTAGTTGTTTAATCCCTACCAGAGGGATTAAATCAAATTATGTTTGGAAAATAAAACACATTGTGAATGCTGAAGGGTTTTCTGGGGGCGGGGAGTAGTTAGTATTTGTGCTCGGTGCGTGTTTGATGTTCTCCATTTTCAAAACATTGCACACAAGGACCAGGCAACGTAAGAACCATGAGGCTGACCCACAATTCTGACGTGCGTTTTCTTTTCTTTTCTTTTTTTCATTCTTTTGTATCCAAGTGAACTGCCTCATTCACCCCAGAACCTCCTGGCCAGCCTGAATTCTTCCCACAGCCATTCGGTGATGCTGTCCTGGGTCCGACCCTTTGATGGAAACAGCCCTGTTCTTTATTACATCGTGGAGCTGTCTGAAAACAGTAAGTAACAAAGCAACATTGTCGCCGTGGACAATAATCGGATTTCTCCCTGTGCTCTCAGTGTCCTTAACCTTTACTTCTGGCTCAGACCCAGAACAGCTAGTAGTAAAACGTTACGATGCTTTACGGAGTTTCCAGTGAAAACCACAGCTCGGGCTTTGGGAAAATTAAAGGGCGGCGTGGGAACCCAGGCGGGCAGCGGGCGGAGTGGCTCGAGGGCCTCCTGTGGGAGCCTGGGTTTGGGCCGAGGCCCCAGATGGCTGTGCCCACGGGGCCGCCCTGAGCAAGGGTACCCGGTTCAGCATGGGACGAACTTGCAAATGCATGAACAGTGCCTCCGCCTGGGGCTGGTCTGAGGGTCAGCAGCAGCGATAGTTCACCTGTGTTGGCGGTTTGGGCGCAGACGCCACGCTAAGGGCTCAGTGGGTCCTCTCCCTCCTCACCTTCCTCGGCCTCTCGGCAGCGGTCAGCACCGTCCTTCAGCAGACAGTCTCCTCCTCCATTGGACTCCCCTCCAGCCCCACTGGCCACCTCTCCTCCTCCCTTCTGCTGGCCTCTCGTCTCCGCTGTCCCAGAACCTCTTCCTAGGACATCTTGGGCATCCCTGTGATTTCCAGTGGCGTCTTTTCCTGATCTTTGACCTCCAGGACCACAGATGGAGCCCCCATAAGCAGTTGGCATCTCTGATCTTGTTGTCTCACAGATGCCTCCAACTTAGGTTCTTCAAACTATGTCTTTCTTTTGACATTTTAACCCTAACTGTTCCCGCCTCATCACTGCAGTCATTCTAATCTCAGTGTCGGCCCCCTTGGTGCCTCCTGTATCACTCAAGCCAGAAGCCCAGAAATAGCCCTGGGTTTCTTTTTCCTCTCTCCCGACCCCACGCCCACCCCAGTGCATCAGCAGCCCTGCCCGTCTGTGTTCTAGAACGTAGCAGGGAACTGCTCTCCTCTCTCTGTCTCTCCAGGGCATGGTTCCCTCTCACCAGGACAAGCGCCACAGCCTCTAACTGGTCCCCTCCTTCCACGTTCGTTCTCTTGCAAACCGTTCTCACACAGGCCGAAGCATCGACCTTCCAAAATATGACTGGACTATATCCTCCCTCCCCTGTACGAACTCAGCAGGGCCTGGAGCAGAACCCACCCCTCCTCAGCCCCCGGGCAGCCTCCCAGGCCACTGCTTTTTGCTCTGTTCCACCCACCATGTTTCACGATGTCTCCCTAAGGGCCAGGCTTCCCCTGTCCTGGCCCCTTTCCTGGGTGCTCCACACACGAGCTCCGTGGAACTGCTTACTGCCGAAGCTGGCTTCCTGCCTTTGTCACCCCACTGTTACTCCATCCAGGCTCCTTCCTGGGGCCTCCCCCAGGGAGGAGCTGGCCGGACCATAGGTCGCTGGGCTCTTGTGATGGTCAGCTTCCCTGGGCTGGCAGCTGGTCTCGTCGTGACGTTATTATAAGCAGGTCTCTGTTTCAGGACAGCTGGGAGTGGTGTTCTCCCAGTGTCCCCCCAGCCCAAGCGGGCTGTCCTGCTGAGACCCCACAGGCACTTGGCCCTGCTCACTCCCTCAGGCAGGACAGCCTACGCTTCTGCCACAGCTCTTCCCAGGCTCACTCGACCTGTGCACTCTCCCACTGGTTACTGACTGACCTCACGTGTTTCTCCTAATTATCTTCTGTTCTTCCGCCTCCTCTCACGTGATGGAGCCCCCTTCTGATCATCACATGCTCGGACCACAGCAGGCTCTGTCATTCAGTGACGTGCGGAGTGTAAACCCCTGGCCCAAGGGCGCAGGTAGCAGTAGGTGAGGAGGGGACTCAGCCCAGCCGTCAGCCTCTGCAGCCTGTGCTCTTCCTGATGGCCAGGCCACTGCAGAGAAGTTTTGGGGGACAGAACCCTCCCTCTTGTGCTTTAGCAGCGCCTTTGTGGTGAAAGTGGACCCAGGATGGCACTTTGGTGTCAGTCTCTGCAGGGATTAAAGGAAGCCGCTCTGTGGTCCTGCCTTTATTTGAATTGGGCTCCCCCAACCCCTTCAGTATTCTACTTCCATGTCCTGCCTTTCTAAATGTTCACCCTTGACTACAATAGCTTCGGTTCCAAGCATATCCTAGACTGAGGTGCCCGGGGCCCAGGCCCTTGCTCCCTCTCCATGGTCCTCTGCGTGGCCCGATCTGGTCTCTTTCCTCAAGGAGAGGGTAGGGTGTGAATGGAAATCAGCCAACACCCATCTTAGTTTTAGTTCAACAGCTCTGATCAAAGAGGGGAGGGTCAGGCAGTATTTATTGGTGTAACTTTTCTGGGCGGTTAAGGTTTTCCCGAGGGTGTCAGGGCCACGTGGCCTGTAAGCAGAACGGGACCTGACAGTGATCTGTACGGAGAGAACTGTCAGAAGCAGGCTGTCCATCAGGGCCCTGGCAGAGGTGACCCCCGCTGGGTGTCACCTCCTTGAGATCAGGAACGTGTTTTACTTATCTGTCTTTGTGCCCTTCAGAGGCGCTCACCAGATGAACTGGGTCAGTCCCTGGCAGAGTCCCCAGTGATGGGCCCAAGTTATAGTCACAGACCATCTGCCAAAAGGGAAGTGCTCTATGGCACTCGGCATTGTTTCAAAATGCCACACCAACTATTTTCTTAACAACTTGCATGATCGGCTGGTTCTTTGTCAGACATCCTGCCTAAATAAGAAGCAGGTCTTACGTGCAATCATTTATTCCATCCATCCATCCGTCCATCCATCCATCCATCCATCCGTCCATCCATCCGTCCATTCAGCACCCAGTCCTGATTGGGCGTCTGCTCTGCACCAGGCACTCTGCTGGGTGCTGGGGCACAGAGCTGAAATGGTCAGTCTCAACCCACCAACAACAGGGACCTGGTCAGACAGGTCAACACATCCTGCCACGTACGGCGCTCCCACTGAGGTACGTCCCGAGTTCAGTAGGGGGCGGCATGTGGAGGCCCCAGCTGGGAGGTGGACAGCGCCCTCAGAGGGGCAGGCGTGCCAGGAGACCGGGGCCAGCAGGCGACAAGGGGCAGCGTCAGCAAAGGCCCCAGGGCATAAGCCTCGAGGCGTTTAGAAACAGCTGGCTTTCAAGGTGACGCCAATGTGGGGAACCAGGCCAGGATGCTGAGAAAGTGACCGAGGGTGTCATTAGTCCCTCCTCAGCCTCTGGCTCTCCCACTGGACCCTCCTGGAGCGGGCTGACGCCCAGATGCTTCTCCTTCAGAGGAAAAGTAGTGTAGAAGAATCCGGAGTACTCTGCACTATTGTTATGGTCGCACCAAGTAGGATTATTACACAAAGACTCTAAAGTGGATAAGATGCTTATCTCCTGGCTGAGGCTGATTTCAGTTGTATAACACATGTCTGCGGCCTTGGCTGAATCACTTCGTGTTGTCATCAGTGGATTAGCCGCAGGTCTTCCTGATGTGCGGACAGCAAGACCATCACTGTCTTCTGGGCCAATGATCTGGTTTTTGTTTTTATTAGGAACCAGTGCCCTTGAAGCAGCTGAACATGCTGGCTGATTATGGTCAGAAAAAACAGCTTAGCTGCAAGTACACTAAAATGGAGATGGTATTTGGGCTACACTCAGTGGTGTGCAAGCAAGTGGACAGTTCTAAATAGCTCCATCCGACAGCCCACTCATCCAGCTACTCAGGGTGTTCGCTGCGGCCAGCGCCTCCTGGCGGGCTGAGTAGGATGCCCTTCTCCTGGAAACCGTGGCTCCTGCAGGGACCAAACTGGAGGGGTTTGGTGGCGGAGGCAGGCGCTTTGTAACACCTGCCCTCACAACATGCCAGCCGTTACGAAAGGGCTTCTTTAGAGCTTTTATGGAGCAGGACTCTGGAGCTTGTGCCGAGTGCTTGTCCGTGCGCTGGACTGGAGCTGAAGCCCTTCATGGAGAGTACGGGCCCCCTGCAGGCGTCCTGTAGTTCCTCTCTGTGGAGCCGGTAGTTCTCTGGTCCCAGGCGTCTCTGTGGGAGGCCAGGGGCTGGAGAGGGCAGCATTGTCCCAAGGCCTGGCCCGAGGTACAAGCCTGCTGGGCTGAGAGCAGGGGTCAGGCCCAGTGGTGGCCAGAGGAGCCTTGGGGCATCCCTGTGTTAAGAGAGTGCAGGGATTCTTGATGTCTCCATAGCAGGGAGCCTGTAAACAGGCTGAAAACTCTGTTGCATAGCAAAAGGATTTGGCCCATTCTCTAAAATATTTGTTGAGTCTAATTAAGAATAATCTTTCTTTAAGATTATTATGATCACAAGGGGGAGATGGCCAGAAAAAACTTGTGATGGACTCTGAAGTGGACCCAAAAGCAGGTCACTGGGTGTCTCATCCAGCAGCCTTCAGGGTTACCTGATGCTTTGGGGGCCTGCACTTTTCATTGTTTTTGAGCTATTTTTACAACTCTAGATTATAGAAAACTTGTAGTGCTACAAATAATTCTTGTCCATAGAAATGCAAATGAATTGTGTCCTGGTTATAAGTGGTTACTGCAGTACTTAGTTATTGCTCTGTAGCTATTGGTCAGTTTTGCATCTATTTGTAAATTCATTTTAGCATTCCTCATTGTCGGTATTTCGGTATATGTGTGTGTGTTGTCCAAATTCTCTTTTGATACATTGTAACATCTTACTGGTTCCCTCATTAATTAACGACAACTAAAATCTTTGACACATGCTCCTTTTATATTTGGATGAGAACCATGATTTTCCCTTTTTAAAAATGTATCCTTTAACACGAGTGCATTGGCATCCTATAGTGTTAGAAACGCACAGACTCATCTAAGGCAGCATGTGCCACAAGCTTCCATGATAACTTCCATGACGTTTGGGGAAGGCCATCTCTGTATCTCAGACTAATTCTCAAACCGAGCCCTTCCCTGTTTTCATGAGTTTAACTAAGGCATTTTACTGCTAAAATAGAATAAGCTTGGTCTTTGACCACTTAGAAAATGTAAGTCTTTTCCCCATTAATTTATTTAAATCTTAGCACGTGACTCCTGTTAAGTCACTGCAGGTAACAAGCATACTTACATGAAAATTTCAGAATATTTCATCTTGTTTAGTTCTACTGTTTTTAACAGGTATGAGTGTTCATAGCTTTATACCTTATAATATTTAAATTTGATTAAAATATTAAAAATACCTTTGTAATTTGTTATTAAAATTATATATGCTCATTAATAAAAAATTTAGAAATTACTTACAGCACAAAGAAGAAACATAATCCCTATGATCCCATGTGTGTGGAAAGCACCCCGCCCGCCGTGCGCTTGGTCCCTCTGCGGCCACATCCTCCAGGACTTGGCTCCACCACTGAACCCCTCGGCCCTCCGTCTTCAAGCTCCCCCTGTCTCCTGGCTCCTTCTGCCTCAGAGGAGAATCGTCTCCACCCCTCATGCCATCTGCTCCCCTCTGCCCAAGCCGTAGCATCATTTCCACGGGACAGACCCAGCGAGCACTTTTCGGCCCCTCCTCCCCGACCTCTCTGCATCCCGTGCTCTCTTCACCTCCACTTACAGCTCAGCTCCCTGGGCTTGACTTCCATCTCCCTCCTCATTCTTACGTCTCAGTCTTTTGTCTCTTGGACCATTTTCTCTGACTCATCCGACTTCATTTCCAGTCCTGCCCTTACAGTGTTGGTGTCCCTTGGTTTTCCTTGCTCAGGACACTGGTCTTCTCTCCCCACGTTTCCCCCAGTGATCCCTTCCCCGAGGGTCACCTCCCACCACGGGCTGCAGCTCCCCATCATGTGCTTCCAGCCCAGACCTCAGATTCATGTAGACGTCCCCACCTAGACGTCCCCAGGTTCACCAAACTCAGACTGTCAAAGGAGACCTCATCACCCTCCCCCAAAGTTTTCCAGGTTAGAAACAGAGACGTCATTCCTGTCTCCTCCCCACTCCCCGCCCCCCTCAAGGACATCACTATGTCCCTTTGGGTTGGTTTTACCTCGTAAGTGTCTTGTCTCATCCACTGCCCCTCCGCATTTCAGCAGCCCTGTCCCTGACTGGCTCTGCCCCGCCGTACAATCCCCCCAATCTGGCCTCCTCAGACCCTCCGCCCAGGAGTCCCCACGTTCCCTGCGTGTCTGCGGAGCGCACACCCCGCTTGAAGCCCTGCAGAGGCCCCCAGAGCAGGCGTCGCATCCGGGCTGGGCAGGGAGCCTCGGGTTCCCCCAAGCGTGCTTGTGCTTCTAGCAGCCCTGAGACTAGTCCCAGGCCACCTTCTAACCAGATTGCCAGCCCTAATTCCTTCTTGTATAGAAACGCTTATTGCTTAGAGAGTAGATTCCAGGCTTATTTGCACATAAATAGCGCCATTGATCACCTGACCCCCGCCTGCCTCTCCAGATTTATCTCCAGCCACTCACTGCTGTGCTTTTCATGCTTCAGCATCAGGGCTCTGCTCGAAGCTCCCTGAGCGCACCCAACGGCGCCACTGCACCTTTGCTCAGCTCCCCAGTCCTGCCCTTCCGTCTTCCGCCAGCTCCTTTGTAGCACCTCCTCTGGGAACTGTCCTCTCCGGGAAGTGCTGTCCCCAGACTCCTGCCCCCACATGCAGGGCAGCCGTGCTGATTTGCCCAGCAGGCAAAGTCGGCCCTTAGAGAATCAGCACAGGCAGGAAACCAAAACTAAGCAAAATATCTGGAAGGAAACTCTTTAATAATTTTTTCCTACTCCAAGTTTGCAAAGATATTTCCCTGTGTTTTCATTGAGAAGATTCACGGCTCTGAGCCTTGAGTTCAGGTCTTACAGTTATTTCACTTTCATTCTTTGATTTCTGGTCGTGCTGAACACATTTTCCAAGTTGGTTGCTTTTCGTGCTTCCCCTGCTATCATCTGTCAGTTTCCTTTTCCCTATTTTTCTACCAAGGCCTTAGGGATTTTCCTGTCATTTGTGGCAAGAATTTTTTCAATTTGTTTTTTTACCCTTAATTTTTGTGTATTACTTTTTGACATACAGAAGGGTTTATTATGTAGTAAATCTACTGATGTTTTCCTTTATGATTTCTTTCATCACTTTTATGTTTGGATATTTCAACACTATCAAGCATAACATATATTTTTATAAGTTTTCATCTTGTTTGTAAAGCTTTAAGGTTTAATACATTTAACTCTTTAATTCATCTGGAATTTAGATGTAAGTAATCTGACATGTGACCTTTTATTTCTTCCAAATGACCCCATTATTTTCGGCATGACTTATCAAATAATCCATTTATTTATGAAGTGCCTTTTTCGTATATTAAGGGGACCTGTTTATGTAAAAGTCTGTGGAGTTTGTTTGGACCCATTGATTCATCACCTGATTATCTGCCAGTTCTATAATATTTTGATTGCTTTAGTCCCAAAATATGTTTAATAACTGATAAAGCATTCCCCTCATCTTTGCAGAATTTTTGTTAGTTCTCGTCACCTGTTTAGTCTTCCAGAAAAAAATTGGAATTATTTTGTCAAATTTTGAAAATCATCACATTGACTTTTTAATCATGTTAAACCTATGATAAGTTTTATGAGAACTGACTTCTTGGTGATTCTGTCTTCCCATCCAGAAAAATAATATGCTTCTCCATTTCTTCAGCTATTTTTTTATATTGCTTAGTGAAGTTTGCAGGTTTATACCCATAGGTTCTATACTTTATTTGTTACAGTTGCCCTAAGATTTTGTCTTATTTCTACTGTAAATAGGACTTTCTTTCCATTTCATCTTCTAAAGAGTTATTCATTGTTGAAACATAGGAAAGCTATTGATGTTTAGGTATTTGTTTATTATTATTATAAATATTTTTCAGTTGATCCTTTTAGTTTTCAAGGTAGACAATCATATCTTCTCCAAATAGTAAAAATGTTTTGTTTCCTTTTGCTTTTGTTTTTTAAAAATTATTTATGTTAATCCTCTTATTTATGTACTTTTTTGGGCTGTGTTGGGTCTTCGTTGCTGTGCGTGGGCTTTCTCTAGTTGCAGCAAGGGGGGGCTACTTTTCATTGCAGTGTGAGGGCTTCTCATTGCGGTGGCTTCTCTTGTTGCGGAGCACGGGCTCTAGTCGTGAGGGCTTCAGTAGTTGTGGTGTGTGGGCTCAGTAGTTGTGGCTCGTGGGTTCTAGAGCACAGGCTCAGTAGTTGTGGCGCACAGGCTTTGTTGCTTCATGGCATGTGGGATCTTCCTGGACCAGGGCTTGAACCCGTGTCCCCTACATTGGCAGGCAGATTCTTAACCACTGCCCCACGAGGGAAGCCCTCCTTTTGCTTTTATATCTTACTGGGTCAATTAGAATAATTTTAAAAAGTAAAGGTAATTGGCATAGTCGTTGTTTATCTGATCTCAGTGGGATGTCTATGAGGATTTTACTGTTATGTATGATATTGATATTTTTGTTGTTTATTGAGTTTTGACAAATACATATACAGCACACAGCTCATACCTTAAACAAGATACAAAACATTTTCAACATTTCAGAAAGTTCCCTGTGTCCCTTTCCAGTCTTCCTCCTTCAAAGGCAAGCACTCTTCCGACTTCCATTTGAACTTCATATAAATGAACGCGATACTGATTTGAAACAGCCGTTTCTCATCCTATAATACGTTCCTCCCATTCCTGGTTCTTAGGGTTTTTTAAAATGTATGTAGGGATGTTTCTTCTTTCTAAGCAAGTTTGTTTTTTTTTTTAAATTCCATTTAGCAATACCCTACAATTTATGCAGGAGAATTCGCTATATGAATCCCCTGTAGGCTCGCAGCTCTGCCATGAACTCCCAAGGTCCTGCCTCTGGACAGGTTTCGAGCTGACTCTGAGGGACCTGGTCATCAATATGAGGTTCCCGAGCCTCAGACTTGAAATCAATGTCTTTTTCCTTAACTTGGAAAGAAACACTGTCTTCCATAAGTTAATACCTTTCTTCGTCTTTTCCAAAGCTGTGCGAGAACTGTCAGGTTGGAAGGACGTTCCTACATCCTCTGAACCTTCGCTGCCTCTGACACGTGGAGAAGTCCACACAGCAGGCAGCACTGCTGTCAAGAGGCTGCTGGTTCTCCCGGGCGACTTAGCGGCTTCCTTTTTTTTTATTTTATTTTTTATTAGTTTCTGCTTTATAACAAAGTGAATCAGTTATACATATACCTCTGTTCCCATATCCCTTCCCTCTTGCGTCTCCCTCCCTTTTGAAACCCCACATCCAGAGTGTTGCTTTGTTCCCTTAGTCAACAGGGAACCCAAAGCTAAACCGAGTGCTTAGCTGAGCTTCCTAAGTCCCCCAGGTGTTAGAACATCTCTCTGGCTTCTTCTCCTTAGTGATTTTGGATTTGTTTAATTTTCATTTCATCATCCAGTTTCATGCATATTTCACTTTAGAAGGTCTTTAACAGCAGGAGGTCTCTCTTTCTGTCTCTACACACACACACACACACACACTCACGCAGGACAGAATGATGCCAGGCTGAGGGGCGAGCCGCAGAGGGCCGTGCAGCGCCACTGAGCAGCCCCACGTGGAAGCAGAGCCTGGCAGCTTGCCCCGCGGAGCTGGGCCGGCGGTGCTGTGCCGGCAGCTCTCGTCCTGGCGGCAGAGGGCAGGGGCCCAGGGCCCGGGGCGGGAAGGGCCCTTATTCTGAACTGGTGAGTGAATTTCCGGGAAGAGGGGGCCGAGGATGGCCGGGAAGCCGGGCGCGGGAACGGGAAGCGCCCTGCAAGGTCGTGGTCCGGGCGCTTGCTGAGTCTGAGATGGTGTTTGGGGGTTCAGGTAGCGACGGGCCAGGGCAGTTTGTCTTTCCTGGAGCGTGGAACATTCTGGTGCCGATACCTTTCTCGAGCAGGGCTTCTTGTGTCACCTGCTGGCCCATGACTGGCTTTTGGAGAAGGTTCTCGGAGACCCCGACGGCTGCGCCCCCGGGCGTCCTCGGGGAGGTGAGGAGACGCCCCTTCATGGCGAGACCGTGTGGCTCTGCTTGCTGTCCTGCCGCCTGCCCGCCAGCCCCTTCCCGTGAGCATGGGACACCCTCTCCCGCCTCGCTGTTAGCGGCTCCAGAGCTGACGCTGGGCTCTGCGCTGCTTTGCTTGCCTGAGTGGCACAGAGACTTTGTTCTGTACGCTTCAGATCGTTTTCATCCGTCTGTGACACACATCTCACACGGGTACTTGCTAAAAGCCTTGGAGTGTGAGAAGTGGTTTCGGTCTTCGCGCACTTTTCTGTGGGTTTTTGCATGTTGAGCCTCACGTTAAAAGCACTTGCTCCCATTTTAAAATCCATCCAGGAAGACAGCGCGTGTCACAGTCGTTCCCTGTCGCGTTGCTGTGTCGTAGGCCCAGAGAGGGGCTGAGGCGGGGTGGGGGTTGGGGTCCTGCCCCCTTGGCTCCCTGCCCTCGGGCAAGATGAGGAGGTGGGCAGGGCAGCCGAGGGGCCGCACGGCCCCTGTGGGTCCTTGCCTTCCCAAGCCCGTCCCCCAGAGGGACGCGGCTTCCTGCGCGGGGACGCCCGGTGCAGAGCAGGGTGGCCCGGCCGCGTGTCTTCCCCGAGGCCGGCTCAGCTGCTTCCACGAGGTCGCCGGCCAGCCGAGGTCGGACCTGTCCCCAGCCCACCGTGTGGGGCTCCCTGCCACCAAGACTTGTCTCCTGCCCCAGTTGCCCTCCGCTTCTGCATTTGTCCACTGCCCATGTCCAACCTCTGTGGCCAGTGTCTCCTCTGATGCAAACGGCTTCTCCAGTTCAGAGACCACACTCTTCCCAGTACTGTGTCGCCCCGTGAGCCCACGCCTGGGGCACATTTGGTGTCTTAACAACAGCTCAGGAGGCCCAGTCCCTTGGATGTGAACAGCCGAAGGTCTCAAAGCCTATTCTTGGCATCACTCTGGCCATAGTTCTTAGCAGAGAATTTCATTTAGTTCCTTAAATGCTCAACTGTTTTGTTCTTAACTCCTAAGGCAAAACTTGGTACATTGTAACTCTGACCCCACAGACTTTTATTGCTTCTCTAAAGACAGATGCAGCAGAGAAAGCCTTCCCCAAGTGAAAGATGTGCAACTATTTTAGCCTGTGCTCTTTGGGCTTTTGTCTTAGGCAGAAAGTACCCATCCACTTCTCCCGCTCTTTCTCCTGGTCCAGTGACGACGTCTGACTAGTCTGAGTCTCTCACCCCATCCATCCTTAGGGGAGTGGCCTGGCCCTCCTGTGACCTCATACTTATCCCCCGTGATTCCATGAGTAGCTCTGGGTCACAACATCCTTTCAAAATTGTGTTTCGATTCGCTCGTTTTAGGTATGTTTAATGCCTCGACAGAATCATGGAAGACCTCATGGTCTTCTCTCAAGATTACGGTCCATTCTAAAAATGTTATTTCTGCCAGCTCAAGCTTGCAATTCTCAAGTGTCCCTACAAATTATATTCCTTTCATTCTTTTAATAACTTTTTATCCAGAATCCTGCAGAAGGATCTCATTTAACCTTTCAGAGCTTGCTATTATCTGGGCTTCTCTTTCAACGTCGAGATGAGCTGTGAAGAAACCAAGAGAGGCTGCTCCGTAGCCCTGGGTGTGCTTGCCTCTGGCTTTTCCCATCCGCCCGGATCAGATGAGCCGCTTGGAGTGGGGTCCATTCCACAGCCTCCGCCCGAGCGGCCTCGCTCTGTGGAGGTTGAGATTATTTGTGTGTCTGGGCTTTGACACTGTGTCTCTGTTGACACGATGACGATAATCTGAGGGTGCTTTAATATAGACAAGCGAACGTGATTCATCCCGCCACACTAATGTCAATAACTCGTTCAGCTGAACACTGAAGTATAGGTCAGAGTCTCTGAAAAACTTGAAAATAATTACACAAAGCACTTGAAAAATCATGAGAATGGTTTAGACAACAACTGTAATATTGACCTGTACTTGTTTTTGGGGGGTTTTTTTGTTTTGTGTTTTGCAGTACGTGGGCCTCTCACTGCTGTGGCCTCTCCCGTTGTGGGGCACAGGCTCCGGACGCACAGGCTCAGCACCCATGGCTCACGGGCCCAGCCGCTCTGCGGCATGTGGGATCCTCCTGGACCAGGGCACGAACCCGTGTCCCCTGCATCGGCAGGCAGACTCTCAACCACTGCACCACCAGGAAAGCCCCCTGTACTTGTTTTGTTTCATGTTTTTCTCCTACTCTTTATTTTCCAAAGAAAATTTTTGTTAATGAACTTATATTACTTTTTTCATGAGATACATACATATATATGTGTGTATATGTATAAAAATAAAATTTACCTTTTTGTATTACTCTATGGATGTACAGTTCTCAGGATAGACCCAGGTTTTATAGCTTATGTAATTTTGGAGCTTTGGTTAAGAAAAACCATTCAAAGCTGAAAGTACCCCTGCTGGGACCTTGGGCAGGGCCAGTGCAGATGGGGGCCAAGAGCTCAAGGTCCCTCTGGAGGGGCCACGGGGTCCACCATGAGGGCATTGGGTGACCACTGTTTGCAGCCCGTGGAGGGCCCGGCCCCTTGTTTTCACTCCACCCAAAGGCAGCAGGTCCCCAAACACGAGAGGTTCCTGTGAGCCACGTCTAGGACAGCCCACCCTCCAGAGCTCCGACCCCAGAAGAATCCCAGTGGCTTAAATCCGGGCTTTCCGCGTGCAGCTGGTGAGCGCCGTGCCTGCTGGTGTCCTCATACACCAGCCCTGACCTCTCCTCGCGCCGGACACCCGGGCTCTGCAGTGCAGGCCCCACACCTGCCCCCCTCCTCCTGGCCCTGCCGAGCCATTAACTGACTGGCTTTTCCCCCCTCGGTAAACATTTTATTTAGAACACTTTTTGGTTTACAGGATAATTGTGGAGATAGAGGGCTCCCTGGACCCCATGCTCAGTTGCCCCTCTTATTAACATCTTGCCTTTGTGAGGGACATTTGTCACAATCAGTGAACTAATATTGGCATATGGTTATTCCCTGAAGGCCATGCTTTACTCGGGTTTCCTCAACGTTTTGCAGATGCCTTTTTCTGTCCCAGGATCCCATCCAACACCACGTCACATTGAGGGGCCGTGTCTCCTTGGGCTGCTCTTGGCCGGGCAGTTTCTCAGACTTACCCTGGTTTTGATGACGGTGACAGCTCGAGAAGGCAGGTCAGGCATTCTGCCACTCCATTGGGGTTTGTCAGAGCGTTCTCTCGTGGTTAGACTGGAGTTTGGGCTTTGGGGGAGGGAGCCCACTGAGGCGAAGCGCCCTCTCCTCACGTCCCATCCCACCAGGTGCCTGTTCTCAGCTTGCTGCTGTTGATGTGGGTCAGGCAGGCTTTGTAAACGTCGGGGACTGTAACTGAGTTTGTGCCTAGGGTCGCATTCTCTGTGGCCCCTGTCCTGAGTGTGCACTCTCAGCCTCAGAAACCCAGAGCACTTGCATTCAGCGTCTACACAGCCAGGCCGGGGCGGGAAAGGAGAGTGATGAGTGTGACCTTGCTGGACCCTCGAAGGCGACGGTCCAAGAGAATAGCTCCTCTTCTGAATCATCTCTGTGACCGAGCCCTCGGCTTCCTTGCTTTAATGCTAAGCAGCTACAAGAAGTCAAAAGAACAACATTGGGCTTATCCGGGAGTTTCCACAAGGTGGAAAGATCAGGCCATAGTCTGTGCCTCCGTTTCTCGGGTGTGAATGGGGAAGCTCGTACCTGCCGCGGGTAACTGTGGAGGTTGGATGCGCCCCGATGGAGGCATCGCCAGTGCCTGGGGAACAGCAGGTGCTTCCCTAGAACAGGGAGGAATCCAGTTCCTACGGTGGGTCACGCAGTCTTCTAGGTGCTGAGGATCCAACAGTGAATTAAATGCATTCGAATGGAGCTTATCTCGTGGGTGGCTATTTAAATGGGGAGCCATTATTATTACAATACTTATGATGTTTATATTTCAGGAGACACAATATGCAGACAGTTGTAGCCAAATCAGCAGTAGAATTACAATTAGAAAAATTAATTTGCATCTTAATTTTCCACTTAACTCACTCTGTAACCTGGGGGAAGTTATTTTAATGAAAGAATGTTCATTCTCATCCACGTAAAAAAATACAAGGTACAGCAGCAGTGAAATCATATATTTTCATCTATCAAATGTCCAATTTAAGACAGTTATAATGTGCACTGCTGGCAATGTAGCGACAAAATAGTCACTTTCTAAAAACTTTTTGTTAGGAAAAGTACTAAATACGCACAAAGGTACAGAGTATTCTTGTATTTGGTTTCAAAAACCATTAATATTTTACCACATTTGTTTCATCAGTTCCCTACCTTTTTTGCTAAAGTATTTTAAAAGAAATCCCAGAGATTTTGTCATTTCATCCTTAAGTAATTCAGTAAATAGCTCAAAAGAGGACATTGTACCTAACAAAATTAATGGAATCTTTAATATCACCTTATACTCAGTCCACATTTAAGTGTCCCTCATCGTTTTTTTTAAAAGTCCTTTCACAGTTGATTTGCTTGAATCAGGGTCCAAACAAGGTCCATCTGCTGTGTTGGTGGTTTTGTCTCTCTCGTCTCTTAACCGACTTTCCCTGCTTTTAGCCCCCGCCTGCCTTCCTCCCGGCTCTCGCCTGGGGTACAGGCCAGGACACTTGCTTGTTGAATGTCCCAAGTCCAGGATTTGGCTCTCCGCTTCCTCCTGGTGTCACTTAATTGGTTTCTGCATCTTCTTTATTGCCCAGACACATTCAGCTCTTGGTTTTGTGTGCTTTCTTGGGGTGTGCGTGGGTGTCAGCACTTCCCGGGTGCTTCTGGATATCCTGTACCCCGTCTCACAGGGCAACACTGGAGGCCCGGCTGCTCTTTTCTCAGTGATGCTGGACCATCCAGGAGCCTAGGCAGTGACAGCCCGTAAGGCTTGGGAGAAGTTACTTAAACTTCCTGAGTCCTGATTTCTCCGTCTGTTAAGCGGAGAGATAATACCTCCTTCCCGAGAGGACTCGTGTGGTTACAGATGTGAAAGCGCTTCCAGACTTCAAACAGCCGCACAAATGTGAGGTATTATTATTAATAATAATAATGGTTCCTTTGGCAATTAAGAAAGTTTTCTTTGGAAAGCATTTTCCTTCCTCAAGTACCTTTAATTGAGAAAATGGTGATGCTCTTTTTTTTTTTAATCGAAAAAAGCTGCCAGTACATTTGGGAAGATTGAAAGCCACCAGCTTTTTAACCAACAGACAGAGTGGAGGGGTGATTAACGCCTCGTGGTTTCTGGGCGCCTGAACCAAGAGAAAGATTAGTGACGCCCGTCTGTGGAGCAGAGGTTTGTTTAATAGCCTGGCCGGGGAAGACTAAAATTCCTTTAGACTTCTAGATTAGAGGAGCAAGGGGCATCCCCGAAGGGGTGCAAAACAGCTATTGAAACTTTTATGGGATGGGTTCCTTTATCAAAAGATCCTTCTACAGTCCAGCCCTAAGACAAGCATCTTGTAATACTCTTTTGTGAGGACTGGGAGAAGAATCTTTTAAAGGGATTTTGCCTGTTGACTGTCAGGAACAGACTCGCTATTTAAATTTTAACACTTCTCAGCAAGTCTGCAATTCCAAAGCCTGTTAGTGAGCAAAACCTTCCTAAACCCCTTTTTTTTTTTTTTTTAGTACAAATCAGAGTGCCCATGACATGGATTGGGTTCATTTGTATTAGTTTTCAGTTTAATCTCTCTTCCTGCCAGATCTTTTATCTTCTAGTAGGAGAGGAAAAAGAATAAGTAAAAAATCCTATAGATACAACCAGAGAACTGAGCAGAGCCCCAGGGTCTAGAGCAGATTAATAGGCCCTGTTGTCGAATCGAACTGGGCAGCAGCTCCTACTACTCAGGCTACACTTTCAGGAGCTGTTTACACTCTGCGTGAACAAATGGCTGAGAGTCAGGGAATCGCGTGGGGCTGAGTTTGGGTGGGAAGGAGGCGTCCGGGGCGCTCCTCTGCCCCTTTCCTGTGCGATTAAACATTTCAGTCCACGGGCTCGACCACTGTCCTCCTGACTTTGCCTCTGTCTGAAATTGCCACGGTTCACTCTGTACCTGACTGAGCAGGTGAGCAGTGTGCGCTTACAGACCCTGTAATCTGCAGGAAGAGAGGGAGGGATGGAAGACGTGTTCTCTTCAGTGCGTGTGGCAGGGCCCCCGCAGGAGCAGGCAGCACCCCTGACTTAGAATGATCGAGGGGGAGTTCACGAGGGGGAGCGGCAGAGCCGGGATCACCCGTGGTCACGGGGGCGAGGGGAGCCCAGAGCCGGGGGGAGAGATTGTGCAGGGCTGCGCTGTGAGAAGAGCAGGGACCTTGGGGAGAAGAATGCAGACAGTCTGGGGCAACCTCCAGTGAGTAGGGGAGAGCCCTCCCTGCCAGGCAGGCCCTCCAGGGCACAGGCAGGGTGGGCAGGGCGGAGAGGGGGCCTGGGGTGAAAACAGGAACGCCCGGCATAGTCTCTGCCGGAGCCGGGCCTACGCCAGATGCGTCGGCGCCCTTCCCTTGTTTCATACTCATCGGTCTCAGGAGTCATGTGTTATCCCCCTTGTGTTATGTGCAATTCCCAGCATTTAAACTTTTTAATTGTGGTAAAATACACATAGCATGAAATTTTCCATCTCACCCACTTTGGCGCGTACAGTTCGGTAGTGTTAAGTACAATCACGCCGTTGTGCAGCCATCACCACCGTCATCTCCAAAAGTCTTTTCGTCTCGCAAAACTGAAACTCTGCCCCCGTTCAACACTAACTCCAGTCCCCCCCAACCAGCCCCCGGTGTACTCCAGGTGTCTCATTTTTTTTTTTTAGTATATGATTGTGGTTTTTTTGTTTTTTTGGGTTTTTTTTTTATTAGTTTCTGCTTTATAACAAAGTGAACCAGTTATACATATACATCTGTTCCCTAGGTGTCTCATTTAAGTGGAATTATATTACATTATGTGTCCTTCGAGGACTGGCTTATTTCACTCAGCATCATGTCCTCAGGGTTCATCCATGTTGGAGCAGGTGTCAGAATTTCTTTTCTTTTCAAGGCTGAATAATATTTTGTTGTATGGATGGACCACATTCTGTTTGTCCATTCACCTATCGATGGACACTTGGGTTGCATCGCCTTTTGGCTGTTATATGTTCAAATGCTTAGCACCACTTGCAAGAAATAAGACAGGCAGCTTGATTTCCTACGGGTCAGTCCCCAGCACCTACGTTTCGCTTCACTGATAACTTGAAAATGTAGTCCAGGGTCACAGCAATTCTGAGTGGAACTGACAGAGGGCACTTGTTCGTCCCAGGGCATCCCTGCACGGAATGACTGGGCCAAAAAGCCGGTTTAAACTCTATAGAGAAAGTCCCACTAAAGTGTCGGAGCCGACAGAACCTTCTGAAGCCTTGCAGGCAAGAGCCCGCTTGGCTGACAGAGTCACTCTTCCACGCCTGCCGCAAAGCTGGGAGCAGAGATATTCTAAACCCACTGTGAATTTCATTCCCTGTCTCTCCAGCCAGAGCCGCTCAGGGGTGTGGCAGTGTAATGAGTTGCCACGCAGATGGGTTGCAGAATGCACAGCCCATCTGTCTTTATCATGCTCATTTCCTCTTTTATTAAAATGTTAATGACTATAGGTTTTATTTATCATTTGGTGACATGTGCAGCATCCTTTTCTGGGAGACAAATCTGCAATCTGCCATGTGAGCTCACAGAGACCTTCTTCCCGTTACATATCGAACACAGGAATGAGGGATATTGGGCTCCATGTGAACGGCCACACGCAGGTTGAACCAGAAAACCCCTTTCCTTGCTGACAGCAGCATGGGGTTAGCAGGAGGCCCGCTGGACCCGGTGTGGGGACCCCGAGTTCCAAGCCGGGCTCGCCGGTTGCTCCCCACGGGACCACGAGCCTCGGTTTGCCCACCTGTTCAGTGGAGCCGTCCACTCCACCTGCCTGGTCAGCAAATGAGCTGATCTATGGGAACGCACCTTGCACTCACTTACCGTCACTCAGACATGTGCTTGGAGAGGCTTGACCTTGTTTTGCTCGCTCTTTCAGACTCTCCATGGAAAGTGCATCTGACACACGTTGGCCCCGAGATGACAGGCGTCACCGTGCGTGGCCTGACCCCGGCTCGTACCTATCAATTCAGGGTGTGCGCCGTGAACCAAGTGGGCAAGGGCCAGTACAGCGCAGAGACGAGCAGGTGTGTGACACGCACCCCTTGGAGAGGCACGGGGAGCCATGGAAGCATCGAGTTAGGCCATCCGCCACCACCCCTTAGTCACATTGGGGGAAGCAGAGAGGAAGCACAGTGGCTCGCCGGCCTAGCCAGGGGGTCCTTAATTGCCAGGGGGAGTTTCTTAGGCTTCTGTGGTGCTCTGGCTGTGCCAACGTAAATCATTCCCAACCGCACCGCCCTCTGTATGCATGAGATTAAGAGCTTGCGGTGTTTCCATGCCCTTTGTGTACCTGGCCGCCAGCAAGGTGGGAGCTGGTGCCACTGTCTTGACAGGTAAACACTGAGCAGGCATTGGCAGGAAGCCAAGTGAGCTCTGGCGTTTCCCTGGTGGTCCTGGTGCTGTCCCCCGCACCAACCCCACCTCCCCAGGCCAGGCGGCTGCTTTCAAGCCTGTTCAGATGTGACGTGGGGAAAGGGCTTCATCCTGTTTCAATGTGCCCTCCCAAGCCAACCTGAGCTCTTAATGGGCTTGTGCTGTAGAAGAGTTGAGAGATCTAAATGACCTTTTTCAAAATGTGGGAGTTTGATATGAGACATATTGAAAGAGCCGAAGGAAACAATGGGGAAGGAGCCTCGGACTGCGGCCTGTGAGCTGCCCCACTCACACCTGTGATCCTTCAAAGAGCAGAGGTACCACGGGCCGTTCAAACAGAATAAGGTCACCTCCCACGTCAATAAGGTCACCTCCCACGTCTTTCTTGTTGCTTGCTGAACTGATTTTCTATTATGTTGATTTTTTGTAACTATTTCATGCACATCCTTTCAGTTTGATCAGCTGTGCGTTTTGCTTTATTCATTGCTCGATTTGAGTAAATACTTAGGCTCAAGATTCAGCAAGATAGAGAATACAAACGAGGACCCTTCGCTCCTGGGGCTGACCTCTCTTCCCCTCCCTGACTTCTTTTCTTTAGGTTGATGCTCCCTGAAGAGCCACCCAGTGCTCCCCCGAAAAATATAGTGGCCAGTGGGCGCACCAATCAGTCCATCATGGTCCAGTGGCAGCCGCCCCCGGAAACAGAGCACAACGGGGTGCTGCGTGGGTACATCCTCAGGCAAGTAGCCAGTGGTTGGCCATTTTTAGACTGTCCTTATAGAGAGTCAAGTGTCTGTTTTGCTCAGGTCGCAAACTCAAATGTCTGTAGGAGCCCAACAGTAATCGAGAGACTCAGGCCAGCAGCGAGACTCTAGGGACTGGTGGAGACGGCGGCCGACCAGTGAGAACAGGCGCCTGTGGGCAGCCTCAGCGGACAGGCTCTGCAGTCCAGCCGTGACGCGCACATGCAAGAAACCGCTATCAGGGGTCGCATTTTGGCAGAAGAATGGAGGGGAATATTATGGGTTGAGGGCAAGGTGTGCTTATTCATTGTAAATCCTTTCACTCTTAAGTTTTCACCAGGGGCATGCATTATTAAGTATAACAATTTTTAATTAGTAATAATGCGGTTGATATAATTATAAGCCAGTTTTTACCATGCTAGTATGTTGTTTAGAATTGCCAGGTTTTCCCGTTTCAAAGAAATTTTAAAATCCAGCTTTTTACACACATTCTCACAATTTTTAAAAATTGGGAATGAAATCAACATATTTTGAAACACAGGGCAGGCCAGACCCTCACAGCCACAGAACAGATGTGGCCCAAGAGTGGCCGGTTTGCTGTCTCTGCCCCCGTGGGGAGGGGCGTTAGGCTTCTGAGCACATTGAGTGAACTGTACCAGCACTGGCTGTGTTGACAGAAGGAACCTGCTTTGCCAAAACTACTGCTAGTTTTAAGATTGCAGCAAAAGTGATCATTTGAGTGGTTTGTTGACACAAGTAGAAAGAAAAAAGTAAAGAAGTATTAAAAGGATAACCATTAAACCTCTTCTAATGGACCGTGCAGCTGTGGCCGTATCTGTTACCAGCCTTACGGGGCAGGGACCATGGGTGTCCGTCATTACCGTCCTCCAGATGCCCAGCCCGTGCCCTTTGTAAAAGTGTGATCAGAAAATACCAGGTTAACAGAGGTCTTAAGTGGAGAATTATAGTCTCTTAGATCAATGTAAGAAATTATGAAAGAGTTGCTTCTTTAACTCCGTGTCTTTGCATATGGGAGGTAGCTCATTCCCTATGTATTTATGTAATCACCCACTCATGGTTTCATACATGTTTATCTTTATGCGTGTAATATTTACCTGTCACAACCATTCCACCGCTCTTTTGGAGTTTTTCCTCGAGCATATGAATCATCCTCTGAACACAAGCCAGATCATTATCTGCCTGAAGAGGTTCAAGTGCGGCCATCCCCAGGGGTGCACGGGGGCTGGAGGACTGACCAGCACTCAGGGCCCCCTTGGTCTCTGCGCCCCTGGCCGTCCTTCCCCGTTTCAAAGGGGACACCGTGGATCTGTCCCCTGCGGGCAGGGGGCGCCTGTGGACTCTGGTCCTGTGGATGCTTCCAGACAATCCCATTTCCCTGGGGAAAGCAGCCTGGCGCTTCCCCCTGCTAGAGGCTGGGGTTTTCTGTCACGTTCCTGCCCCTCCCTGCTCACCCCAGCTGTCACCCTTGTTCCGTGCTTATCAACTAACGAAAATAATTGGCCTCCCCTCCTGGACCAGCCCTTCCTTCCCAGGCTTGTCATCCAGGCTGCCTGTCTCTTTTTGAGCACATGGAGGAAAAGTTTCCTTGGGCTCCGGCTGCCAAGTAAGGACTTTAAAAGTCAGCCCACAGAACCAGGCCCGGGGCACAGAGTTTAATAACGAAATCTCTCTGATGTCGCGAGGCCCCATCAGGGACTGCACATTTCTCTATTTTGCGGGATTACGAGTGTTAAAAGGATTTTCTGTGATGGTGTCAGTAGAGCCGAGCTCTGGAAAAGAGGGCATCTGTGTTTGCAGGGGCTGAAATCAAGAAAGCCCTAAGAGGAGGGCGCGCTACCCAAGGCCTGTGAACATCCAAGTTTTCAGCAATTGAAGACCCGGGCCAAAGCGACTTTGCTTGGACACATTTCCGAATAATCCTCCCATCTGCAAATCAGCTCCGTTTACAAGTGTGTACCCTCTGGGGCACAAGTCTCCATGTCAGATAAACAGAGCGATCCACGGAAGAACAAAATGGAAATAAATCACTGCTGTGGCTCTGGCCATAAGAATTAGAGTGTGTGCTCAGTAATAAAATATTTATAATAATGGGCAGGGTGTTGCTTTGAGAGCAGCATGGGGGTTACGTCCTTTAAAAACATTCTCCTGTTTATTTCCATGTAAAAAATCATCTCGTTCTCTCTGAGACGGTCTCCCGGGCAACGTATCCGGCCAGTCAGAGGACAACGCCCTGCACTTCTGTTATTAATTATGACCTTCCCAGACATCCCATGAATGTTACAAAAGCACCCTGAGCCGGTGGTCAGAGTGGACCAAGCTGCCTGCCTCCAAGGGAGAGCTGCCGTCTCCAAGATGTGGATTCTGCAGCATGTCACACACAACCCCATACAGACGGGCCTGGGAGAAGGTGTGCAGCAGGCTTGGCTTCTCAGAACTCGGTGTCCTCTCTTAGGATTCTTCCTACAAGAGCAGTGTTTCCAAAAGAGAAGTGTTTAGGGGGTGCTTTACACCGTCACACCTCCTGTGCACCCACTGTTTCATTTTATTCTTACAACAAGCCTGTGAGATGCCGTCATGATTCTGTCAGTTTAGGGAGGAGGGAAGCAAGGCTCAGGGACCTTAAGAATTTTCTTGAGGCCACCCAGCACGTTGTCTTCTTCCCAACCTATGTCTTCTGAGCTGATTGCTTTGCTTTTCCCTGGAATGTGTACCAGATAGTGGAGTGAGCTCTTCAGCAGCCGTGCCCAGCTTGTGCCATGTTGGTTACCCATGCTCCTGGGCACCAGTCACGTGCCAGGTTACTCTGGGGTCTGGTGTGGGTGTGAAGCCAAATGTACCTGTTTCAAAATGGCCGTCTAATTGTCTCAGTGCCATTTATTTTAAAAGTGTATGTTTCGTAGATGGGAAATATCTGGTACGCGGGTTATTCCACACCAAGCCTTCCCCCTGTTGTCCCCTGCTTGGAAGACAGACCGTCCTGTCATATGGATGAACTTAACATGCTGTGCATGGCACCTACACTTGGTGCAGGTAGTTCAGAAAAGGAGCGCCGGTTGAGTAGGATCGGAAGCTGATGGACGGTGAAGCACAAATGGGGTTTTGATACGTTAACTTCCACGTTGGCCCGTCGCAGAGCACCGCTGACCGTCGCCAGGGCCACCGCGGGGCCCACGTCCTGCGGCTCCTTTCAGGTGGGAGTCGGGGAGGCCTTGGGCCTTCATGCTCTTCACGGCTGGCCGGCTCTCCAGCGTTTCTGCTTCCTCTCCGCAGTCCTCACCGCGTACACGTGGCCTGTAGCAGGAAGGGACAAAAGACTAGTCTCAGGAAATCCTGATTTTCACGGGTTGCCTGTCCAGCCATTGTTCTTGTGGGAGGGCTGTTTCCATCCCAGGCCTGAACTTCGGGGCTCCTTCTCTCCTCCGAGGGTGGCAGCCTTGCTGGTGTGCTGGGCCGCCTGCATCCAGATGCTGCGCCCCTGGGGACGGCGCAGATGACTGAGTGGGACCCCGCAGGCTTGCTCAGCGTCCAGGAGGGGCCTGGAGACCCCAGCCCGCTGTGGAGAGTGGATGGTCTCCTCCTGCCGCTGCTCTGGGTTCGTATTCTCCTCCATCTCTTCCCTCCCCCACGGAGCATCAAAGCCACGTCTTCCTGAGGCAAGAACCAGCTCGTGGATAGAAATCCGTGCTTTTGGAAGCTGCCCGATGACCGAGGAAGTTACGCCCACTGCGCATGCCCCTCGGTTCACCCAGGGCAACTGATTCACTTCTACACATGCAATTGTGGAAAACATTCACTACTCAAAACAACACTACAGCAGTCCTTTCATTGTACAAATAGCAATGTCCTAGCTAATACGTTTTCTGTGTCCAGAGCCGTGTATGTCGCTGTTTTAAATAAATACAACTTCAAACCTCTGCCTTTAGTCCACTAAAGAGCCTACACACCACACTCTTACAGGTCCCCTAAAAAGCCATTTGTCATACTTAGCGCTGGCCTAGCATTTTAGGAGGGTGAATGCCTTTGGAAAGCACTCATTCCGACTGCGGGACTTCGTGAGCAAGCCCAGAGGGGAGCTCAGCCCAGGGACACCGAGAGGCCGCGTACTGCTCACCTCCTTCCCTCCCTCATCTCAATCACAGGAGGAGGGGGTCGCTCAGACAGATGTATAGCCACACCCCGCTAGAAATCACGTCTGGAATTTGGGGCCTTAAGTCACTGAACTCCCTGGACAACTGGCACTCCAAAAGCGAGCATCTTCCCTGAACCCTAGCATAGTTGAAATGTCAGTTCTGTTGGCCCAGAGCTTATAATCACTGTGAGATTAGGTTACACCTTTTTAGCGGTTGAAGTAGAAGCGGTGTCGTCTGGGGCTGACCTCTTGGCTTTACTCTTGTTTTTATTTCCGCTTTCCTCTAACCGTGTGGAGTGACCTCAGGTAAACCCAGTTCCTTGCTCAAGTCATCTCCCCTGGGTCCACCGCAGGTACCGCCTGGCTGGCCTGCCCGGAGAGTACCAGCAGAGGAACATCACCAGCCCCGAGGTCAGCTACTGCCTGGTGACGGAGCTCATCATCTGGACACAATATGAGATACAGGTGGCCGCCTACAATGGGGCCGGCCTGGGCGTCTTCAGCAGGGCCGTGACCGAGTACACCTTACAAGGAGGTAAGCTTGCTTTCCCCCGAGGCTGCAGAATCTTCACTGGGGAGCAGGATTTGCAAAGTTCAACTGGAGCATGTTCGGAATAAAAATAGCGTCCAGTCCTCTAGGGAGTAGTTAGAAGGAGAGTGATCACATATTTAATTTAATCTCTCTGTCTATTCCGAAACTATAACAAAACCACAGAAGGGAAACAGATAGGATTCTAACGGCTTTTTTCTGGTTACTAAGGACAGGATGTATCTACACACATCCTTTAACTAGTCCACTTATTCTGTACAAGGTCTGTGGGATTGGCTTTTCCTAAATGGAATAACAGTATATTTTGCAGTGAAGCTGGCTGTGGCGTCCTGTGTGAAACTGTGAATGTTTTTCAAAGAGGATGAGTATTTAGTATTTTGCTTTTATTGATGTCATACAATTATTAGTGATGGAATTTGCAACTTGGTGCTCTCCATCCCACCCCCCCCACTCCCCCACCCCACCCCACCCCCGCTTTGGTTTACTCTTTCAGTTACACAAGCAAACAATTTACTAAATCAATAAAAACTCTTCCCCACACTCACCCCCCAAAAATGACCAGGCAGAATGTCATAAAGCCAGTGGGTCTTACGTTTATGTGCTAAGACCCAACCCTGTTATTTTCAGTTATTTCCACTGGTTTTCTGGAGGATCCGCGTCTCGGCGCCAGGAAGGGCTGGGCACTCAGAAACCTCCTCCATGTCTGCATTTCGCTTTCAAAGCTCTTAGCAGTAACAAATAGACCCTCTCTCAACACAACCAGGTGGGCCCCAGGGCAGCCCAGAGCCTTGCCCAGGGAAGCAGTTTTCCCACAAAATCTGAAACCCTTTTTCGTTCAGCAACTTTACCCTCTCCTGACTCACAGGTGTGATTTTATTTGCTTAGGCGTTTTTATCGCTACCAGGCCTTGACCTTTTTCAAACGATAAGGTTTCTAACTGCCCACTTCTCTCCCCAAATCATGCCTGGGACCTAATGTTCCTTGATATTACATGCTGTTACTACCGTCCCTTATTGATCGGCTGTCTGTTGTCATCCGTATGTCCATATATCCCCCTTTATAAATTAAGCGCCGTCACCTCTGCATTCACAGTGACTAGGAGAAATATTTAACATGCAGGACGACCGGGAAGGGGCTGTTTATCTGCGGGTGATTCTTGATCACTCATTGAAAAATGAAAATAGCTGAAACCCTGCACAGTTCATGCTTGCTTTAATTAGTCTATTTCATAAAATAACAATAAATTTGGAAACACTTAAAATGACAGATATTGCTGTTAGTAATCCCCATGGCTATTCACTGTGACTGCTTCCTCGGGTTACCGGTGCGTTTGCATTCTGTGCTGCCGCAGGCTCCGCTGGATGGAGAAGGGCTGGGAGGCTGTAGAGTCTGCCCTGGGGACCCGTGGAAGGTTTAGGGCTGTGGGTGACGTGATCAAAGCGCCGTATTAGAAGAGGGGCCTGTCGGTGGGTGCGGGCGAGGCGGAGGGGAGCTGAGGATGAGGCGGCAGCTCCAGAGACAAAAGAGCGATAGTGTGGCTGTGAAGTGATGAATTCCCCCATCTCTGGCGCTGGCCCTGAGGGGGGCGAGGGGTGTGTTCGGGTGCTGCTTCATGGTTTTCAGAGCAGCTCCACACGCCTTCCCTCTGCAGTGCCCCCAGAACCCCACCCAGACTGCAGGGGGCCCCGCGAGCCCTCCCCCAAGCGACCTGCCTGGTAGGACCGGGGCCAGCCCCTCCCTCAGCTTGCTTGCAGTTTATGGCATAGGACAGGACACGTTTTGCTCGAATTGAGCTGGTCTGAGGTCGCTCAGCTAACACAAGGCAGAGAGCAGCGCTAACGCTGGGTCTTCTGAGTCAAGAGGTCTGTTTTCTGGGCGCCGTCAACAGCCTCTGCTGTCAGCGGGACCCACGCTCGCGCGGGGCTCCCACGGGACACGGGCGCGCTCGCGCGGGGCTCCCACGGGACACGGGCACGCTCGTGCGGGGCTCCCATGGGACATGGGTGTGCTCGCGTGGGGCTTATCGTCCATGCTCCTTGTGAGCCTTCCAGGCACCCACAGCTCAACAACAGGGAGCAAAAGCACGTTAACTCTGTCCTTGAATCCGCGCTGCTGCCCAGGACAGGACAGTCAGAGGAGAGCTTTAGACACAAGATCGGCAAGAATAGGGGCAAGCGCGGGGGGACGTGCGGCTGGCCTGGCTCTGGAGCAAATGACTTGGTAAAGCCGGGTGAGGAGCCCTCTGACTAGAAGGTGGTATGTTGGGAAGAAAACGGCACCAGCAAGGGGCCTTGAGGAACTTAGGGAGACGGAGATGAGGCTGGGGCGCTTGTGAGATGTCTGCACACGCACACACACACAGGCGCACACATAGGCACATGCACGCATACTCGCATGCACACACGCATAGGCACGCGCACACACAGGCACACGCACTGCACACACGCGCGCACACACATGCAAACACATGCACGCAAGCTCGCGCACACACCCCTTGCTGTACACGTGGCCCCAGAAACGGCCCTTTCCTGGAGTCTGTAAGGCCTGATTCTTACTATTTACTCCTTATCTGCCTTCAAGAAACACAATAACTTTTCTGAGCCTCTGCTGTTTTCATTTGTAAAGTTGTGACGCGTCTACCTGGCCTGACTGCTTTAAGGGCAGTTGTGAAGCGAAAACAAGGCAATGCATGTGAAAAGGCTTTGAAAACGCTGAGCTATGATACAAACACCCGTGTTGTTGTCTGTATTCCTCCTTCCACCGTGACAATGACCAGTATCTACTGCGGTATTTGAATGTTTCTGTACTCGTAGTTGTACAGAAAGAAATTTGGGGTTATTCTCTGCTAGTCGTAAAATCGAGAACACTCATTCCGGAATTGATGTGAGCACCTACTGTGTGCTCAGGGTTGTGCGATGGGCCAGGGCAAGGAGAGTGGAGGGGATACCTGTCTCATTGTCAAACCTGCGGGCTTGCAGCCCCGCCCGGGAGCAAAGACTGACATTTGTGAGACAAGATCAAGAGCTAGAACAGAATCCGGCCTCATTCACAGGCAGTCACTCCCCGTTTGCCCACAAGATAGACATTACTAACGTGCTGTAAAGGCTTTCCAGCCGAGATGCCCCGAGGAGTATGCCATTGGTGGGAAGGCACCCCTGAGAAGGGGCTTTACTGGGACGGCACCAGGGAAGTAAGTGTAGCCGTCTGATTTGGTTAGGAATGGAGTCCAGCTGCTAGAAACAGACCCAAGAGAACAGTAGCTTAACTGAGGTGGAGGTGTGTTGTTCTCTCTCTCATACCAAAAGAGTGGGCAGTGGGCCCTACAGGGTCATATGGTCACCAGAGAGCCAGGTTCCTTCTTTTTGCTTTGCCATCATTAGCATTTGCCTCCTGGTTACAAGCTGACTGCTGCGATGCCAGCTATCACATCCACCTCCCAGTAGGAGGAAGGCATGGGGTGGGCCTTGTGGCCCAGCAATCAAGTGTGCCCACCTCGGAAGAGCTTTCTTAGAAGTCCCATCTGCCGCAGACGTATGCTTACAGTTCATGGACTGTCTCTGTGCCAGAGGGCCTGGAAGGGGTCTTTCAGCTGTGGGTACATTTCTGTCCATTAGGAAGGAAGCAAGGGGGAGGGGAAAGTGGAGGGCAGCTGGCAGTTTCTGCCCCACTTTGTATGGTGACTCCTGCTGGGGAGTCAAACCCAGAGGATGTGTTTACACTTTCTAGATACAAAATTGTGGGACAACCTGTCTCATGGCTGCTGCATGAAGAGCCTCTCATGATCCTTCATAATCGCCCACGTTGGAATTAGCAGAAACTGCAAACCCACAGCCCCTCCGGACCCCTCAGCCTCAGCCCTAAGCTCGGCGGGTCTGCTCGGCCAACAGCCGAACACGTGGATTTGCCACCGGGGACCCTTCCCAGCACCTTGCGTGTCCCAGTGCTGTTAGCAGCCATTGCTGAGAAAGCCTGGGGGCTGAGTTGGCCCTTGGAGCTGAGAAGGGAATCATTAAAATGCTTGTACATTAAGGAGAAAAAAATAACTCATAAGATGAATTGTCAGCCTAATTTGGGAGATTATTGGAATGTATATAGACGTAATTCTGGAGTCAATCAGGAGACCGTGGAGGAGCAGGAAGTACTGGGCCTTGGGAAGAGCGAGACTGCAGTCGGGCCAGCCTCATCGTCCCTCTCCCGTTAGCCGCGTGGCAAGCTCGATCCATCAGGCGACATGAGATGTAACTTAGCTTGACTTTCATAAGGCTCCTCTCGAGAAGGTGTGGGAAGGCCAGGAGAGCGGGTGCAGCCCCCCTGCCATTAGGGGGGCGTCACTCGCAAAGAGAACTTATAAATAATGCAGGGTCGGCCCGGGTGCAGGCACACAGCGGCAGGAACGCGGGGACGGGAAGGCTGCTGCCCAGGAGACGCAGTGGCCTCGTGCTCCTGGACCACATGGGCTTGGTCTCAGAGGCATCTTCTTCCAGGAAGCTCCTAAAGGAAGATAAGTGAGTTATTCCTCCCTTGAGTTCAGCCGAGCGTGACCTTGATCCCTGAAGTGATTTGAACCCACTGTTCCACCTGTCACACACCCCGGGTTTCTCTTCAGTCCCATCCATTATTAAGATACAATAAAAACGTCTGGTTTGTCTGCTTTCGTCCTTTAAGGTTCGGACACGCAGGGATTACCTAACACAAACTTCCTCACCTCCCGACTTCTCGTATCCCCCCTCATCCCCCACCTGCCATGAGCTTGCCTGCCAATCCCGTTTGATAGATTTTATCAGCAGGGCCTCGTGACCTTCTCTGCTCTAGAGAAGAATTTTAAAATGCGAGAGATTAATTTACACATGGAGCAGCAAAACTCTAATACAGCTCCAGCCACACGAAGTTTCCGGGCGGGGTCGGGGGATGACGGGGCGTGGTTCGTTCGTCACAGTGGCGTGGCCTAAAGTTCCACAATACGGGGAACCCACTTGTCAAATTTCCATTGTGATTACCCAAAATGAATGGAAAACAACTTAAGTTTACTCGAGAATTTCCTTCAGAACCCTTCCAGAAATCAATATGCTTTTAGTTTCGAGTAGAAAAAGCCATAGAGTCTCAGTTCCGCATGAGTAAACGCGCAGTGTAATTACAAGCATTTTTCTTATTGCCAGTGTCTACTTCAGCAACTTTCTAATCATCTCGTATGGGAGGAAAAGCACTGTAGTCATCTGAAGCAATCAGTGGTTCAGATTTGATGCTGATGCAGTGTTTGGTTCCAGTGAGTTTCTGTTAAAAATTGTTCGACTAATGGTGAAAGACACATGAAGAAGTAAGGTGACCACAGAGGTCTGAGGTGAGCCTCAGTGTGGAATCCTACATACTGTTAGGATATGGATGTAATAGGTGATGGTTCCATCCTAAAATAAGCCAGTGAGGTTAGCAAACTCCTATCCCTTCCTTAAATGTATCCATTAAGATGCAGATACTGGTTTTTCTAGAAAGGGTCCAAAGACAAATTATACTATAAATCATCATTTTTGAGCATGCCAAGGTTTTAATTTTTTCTGGTTTTATTTCTTTATCATTTTTCTTCTCATAACAGGTATTTTTGTGCTGTAATGATTTATTCTGGTTTCAGAACATTACCTTCTAATGAAAGAGAAATATTTCATATTTAAAGAGAAATGGAAAAAAACACTTGGTTATCCATATTTCTAAAACATTAGTAAAAGCCCTTAAATGTTCACTTGGGCTTTGCAAGGTTTTCTAAAGTAAGGATTATAAATGAACACTCCGTTTGCAAGCTCCGTTCTTACCTCCTCTTGGGAAATTCTCAGTGTGGCATAAATGACATTGCACAAAAGATTTGTGCAACCCTTAAGAATTTCTAGACCTCAAGCTGCGCCTACAGAACAGGATAACGTTGAGAATCTCCCAGCATCACCTAAAACACTAAGTAGGAACTGAACAGAGTGATATGGGACGTTCCATTAGGTATGGGTTTCATCTGGCCTGTTAGAACTTTCAGGAAAGGAAAGGATAGGAAACGAGCATTTAGGGGACGCCACTCTCTGCCAGTTTCGCTGTGCTGCGCTCTCCACTTATACTCATTATCATTTCATCGGTCATCCCCCAGCCATCACATGAGAAGGGCACCACTGTCCCTATTTCACAGAGAAAAAACGGAAGCTCAGAGAGGTAACTAACTTTCCAAAGGTCACATAGCTCGAAAAGGCTGGAAAATGCTAGAATGTATGCTTTTGCTTTTCATTCTGCATATACCAAACGTGGACATAAATTACTTCCAGATTTTTGGTGCTTGTGTTCACATGGCAAGTGGGTTTGCAGTAGCTCGTGGACATATTTTAATGCCATCCACAATAAGAAGTCTGTTTTACATGGACACCCAGGACACACACACACACACACACACACACACACCCCTGAAACAAAAGGCTCGTAGAACAATAGGCGCCCTGACGGTGTGTGATGTTCTGTAATACTTTCTAGTCTATTCCATTCTGTTTCACGCTCTCCTCCTTTAACAGATGCAGGCTGTGATCACTTAATTGACTTCCTGGGCTACTGCTAATGCATTTCTAACCTGCAGTTTTGAAAAATGCTGAATTTAAGCCATACAGGATGTTTGGTCCAGCTGATCTTGAATCCCTTTCAGAACAGGCTTCTACTGGCCTGTAGGACACATCAGGGTCAGGGCTGAAGAAGGCTTCCCAAGGGAGATACTGCTAAAACCAACACTGAAAGACCAAACAGGGGCCTGAGTGGGGCTTTGGGCAGGGGTGACAGGCCTGGGCACAGAGCTGAGATTCGGAGGCTGGAGGAGGCTGAGTCCAGCACCTGTATCTGTGCAGACAACCTCATGGGAGAGAAGGGGTTTCTGGGGTAAGACTTGCCCTTCAGCTGCTGCTGGAAGATACAAGGAACGATCAAACCCATCTTAAATTACTGTGACCAGCACATTACGGCCTGGGCTTCCCTCCAAGCCTGTGAACGCTTCAAGGGCAAGGGCTGCATCTGATTTGTCTTATTTGTATCTGTATCCCTAAATCCAAGCACAATGCCTGATGCATAAATAAACAGAATGTAAATAGCTGTCTGATTACAGACAGACCCTTGCTGTTCCTATTTCAGTTTCCAACACTGCACCCATTGAATCTCCGCGTGCAGCACGATGCCTGGCCTTCCCCCCCGAGTCTTCTGCCTGTCTTAGAAGGAGAGCTGGGTCCCTGCTTGCCTTGCCCCACACATTATACCTCCCCAGCCTAAAAGCTGGTCTCCAATGCTTTCTCCTTAATGCCTAGCACATGAAGAATTGGGAAAAATAAGTTCAGAAAAGGACACACAAAACCTTTTAAGTGTTAAGATATTTTCTTATGCCGGCCATTAAAAAAAGATTCTTGAGCTTCTTTGTCCAAGATTTGTTATCCTAATAATGTGTTAGGAATGTTTAATGCAGTTAGGACATTTACGTGTATCAAAACTGCAAGAACCATCACAATACAAGAACTCAGACGTAACCTACAACGAACGATCTGGAATTAACAATAACGCCCAACACGCAAATTGTAATATATTCGTCCCCACAGCAAAGTGTAGCCCGTGATTTTTCCACGTAATGATCTGCTTCTCCCCTCTCTGAAAGGCATTTAATTCTGTGGGGTCACCTGGAGAGGGAGATGCCTGTGAATTCTGGGTAGATACGTCAGTCCCTGACACTAGCAATCATATGCTTTTAGGATAAGGAAAATCAGGGTGTGTGGTTGTGGTGGAGACCTGAGGACCACGCTCCCTTCTGTGGCGTGGACGTTGCTGGGAGCAGCTGTGTTGCCAGCGGCTCCGTTCCCAGTGAATGGAATATGAGCAGAAGTGAGGAGATGCTCTTCTAGGCAAGGGGGGTGCCCTGAATGCTCACATGCCAGGCTACTCACAACCAGGAAAACTGACCTTGCCCTGTAGGGCGATGAGAGATGAACTGCTATTGTGTAGGACACTGAGATTCCACAATTTTTCTGTAACAGATAAGGTAGATAAGGTATCTCAGGGAGATACAGCTGAGCATGTTAGCATATAGAAATTTTGTCAAGCAATGCACCGTAATTTCGTTCTGTGCTAAATTCAGCTAACTTTACAGCATTATCAGCGGGCCGTCAGCATCTTTAGGTTGGGTTTGCACCCGTTGGTACGGGGAACAAGCAGGAAGCAGAAGTCAATCACTTTCCTACTGCAGAGGCCATGCCCACCTGTCCCATGAGACGTTGTGAATTCCCTGCTGGCGCGTCACAGCCTCAGCTTATTAATTTTATTTGGCTTGTTGTGACTCTCTCAAACACCAGGTAGCTCCGTGGTCAGTGTAGTTTTCTTTCAATTAACTGTTACTTTGAACTGTTTCTGCCGTTTACGTAGATTACAGAGAAGATGAATTTTAATGATCAACTAGAACTTACTGGGGGATCCTGCAAATAAGCTTTACATACGTAATCTGCATGATATTGTTTGAGTACTTGAATGAAAGAACAAACATGAAAACCACTGGTGTCTCTCTTTTCAGCTGCAGAGACTGGTTCAGGAAAAGTGCTGGCCTGGCAGAGTCTCAAATTCTGTGCACTGTAAATAACAGTAGACGTTCCTGGAAGAAAAAGTGGAAAAGAGCCACTAGGAGTGACCTTCGGTCACTCAGAAGGGGCCACATGCTACCAACCTCATTTCCTTTTGGGGGAGGGTTACCGAGTCGATGGATCCAAATAGTATATTCATTCTGTGGCTTGATTTCCACTCGTTCATTCATTCATTTATTGACTCAGTCAGCACCCCGTGGCCAAGATGGGGAATGTGGATTGGATGATAAAGTAATTAGATGGACTCCAAGGGCTCAGCTTTGCCCGAAGAGTGTCATTCACTTGATGGAGCACCGCTGTGAGGGTGACTCCAGTGGCAAAACCCCTCACTCTTCTGGGCTTTTCTTGGTCAGCACTTCTGTCAGTGACTTGGAGGGAATGGAGAGGACATGCCCATCAAACATGCAGGTGTCACAGCTGAGACGGGCCATTCAGATATTCTGTCCCCGAATCAGAAATAAAAATAAACTGCTGTGTTAGATTGATGGCTGAAATCAGGCTGAAACATAAAAGGAATAAGCCAGACGCTGCATTTACATACACACAACCAGCCATGTGACAGAGGGAGGGAAGATGGGACTTGCCAACAGTTATCATAAAAAGAGTCAGGGAGGTGAGTTGAGCACAGATCCAGGGAGAGCGTTGACCGTCATCTTGTAGGTGACACACTTCCAAATCAAGGCAGATCATAATGCCACAGAATCCTGTTTGGGCTGGATGCCACCCTGAGGGATGGTGAGAAATCGGGGCCTCTGCAGAGGGGGATGACCAGCATGGGCACTGCTCTGTCAATCATGTCATGTGGGAAACGGGAGAGAAGCGGGGTGTTTACTTGGCCCATGGGAGCAAAGCCCAGCTGGATATTTTTTGTGATTTTCATTTAGTCTAACAGCTCTGTGGGCAAGGAGACAGACAGGCATCAATAGGCAGCAATTGTGGAAGGAAGTGTTTCAGTTCCGCGTAAGGAAAGTCCCTTTACGGCGTACGGCCAGGGCTCAAGTTGACTAAACAGCAGGGAAGGTGTCTAAGAAGCTGTGCGGGCAGCAGCTGAGTGGCTGCCTGTCGGAGGAGTGGCAGGTGGGCTCCCGCAAGGACAGGTTGGTGAACCCCAGGACCTCAGGGTGCTGGAAGTACACCTACAGGAGAAGGAAGGTACAGAAATAGAAATTAGGCTTCTCATTGACTTTGAAACCATGTAAACATTGGGCTGGCCAAAAAGTTCATTCAGATTTTTCCATAAGATGTTACTAAATTATTTTAAAACATTTATAAAAGAAATTCTAAAACACTGAAGGCACGATGAAACAAATGATCAGAGCAGTATTTTGAATTGGTGACTTAGCCAAACGGAAAGTAACTATTTCCAGTAACTTTAAAACATGACAGTTTGATTGACAATCCCTAGCACAAAACCAAAATCAAAAGCTGGAGGAAAAAGAAAACGGTCAAAAGCTGTTTTCAGCAGTCATGTTGGTAAGGGTAGTGCTGGGTTTGGTTTTTTAAGGTGCAATTGTATGAGTGTTGTGACATAAAGCGAATAAGGATTATGTGGATGTTAGGAACTGAGATTTTGGGCAAAGCTGAAGCCCTAAATTGGAATTGGCAGGATGATGATTTTATCTTCAAAGAAAAAAAGAATTTCTCGTCAAAAGGCCTGGAAATAAGAACCAACCTAGTAGCACTGAGCTTCTCAGTAACCCCCCCAAAATAAACAGGCTTTCTTGGGTAAATGGATGATTCCAAGTCAGGGACAGGCAATAAATAATATATAATATAAAATATAATTCCAAAAAGTAAAGAAGCTTATCAAACACTAGTGAGGGCTTGTCAGGAAGACTCCGGTGCCACCTTGAAGAGGCTCCCCCTCGTTAAAGGTGGGATGATGTGAAAATCAATAATAATAACTGCAATGAATTGAAGTGTTCCAAATACATTTCAGTCCATGGATTCATAACAGTATATATGTTAAAAGCCTCATTAGTCATCTTAGGAGAATGCTAGGGAAGCTATGACATACTGGATTTGTATAAAACTTTCCAATCAAAATCTCAAAATTTTTAGTGAGAAACTTGACCTTGATGGGTGAACATAACTTACTCACTGTCTGGTTTTATTCTTGAGATGGTCCCATTCAGATACCATCAAGACTTTTCATGATAACCTCTTCAAATATTTGAAAGTAACCATTGACAAGAAAGTATTTGCACGGGTGGTCACAAATGCCTGAAGATTATTTATTGCGTTTTCCACAGTTGAGAGAAACTTCTTTCTTGCCATTAACCTGAATGTAGATAATTCAGCCTCTTTACATTATACTTTAAGGGTGGTGTTTCTTTAAGTTAACAGTTCTTCCTTTTATTCCTTTGACCAATGTAATGTCAGACGGTTTTTGTGATAATGTGAATAGATTTGGAATCTGATCAAATGTTTTTCATATCAAGTATTTAAAAATAATATGCATTTCTGTATATCTACACAGATAACTGCTGCCAGTCTTAATAATTTTTCTTTAGAGTTCAAACACTGATTCCTTTAGAATTATAAAACTGATTATATGTCACTAGTGAACAATTTTTAACCCTGTAAGGAAGTTGAAGTTTTGCTTTGAATTCATCCATTTTACACATACATGTTCGTATACAGTCACAAGGTCTGGGGAGTTCTCTGTTGTGTCCATTCAGGTGCTGAAAATGTCACTTAATGGCCATTTTTGGTACCAGTAACTTTTCCTTCAACAAACCTTCAAAGTGACACCCATTCACTAAAAACACTAACAACAATGATAATAGTAATGCTTTGTTCAGTTCACAGACTCTTGCAAAAACTCTTGTAGACTTCAATTTGAAACTGAAATCGGAAATAGGAAAGTTCCATTTATGAATAATACTGTTAGAAGATAAATGGTTGGCCTGGCCTGGCAGATGATCCAGAGACAGACCCAGGTCAGATCATTAAATCAACACTTCCATTGCAGGCCAGTGAGTACTGACTGATGTACAGCAGTAGCTGGAACCCCTCAAAAGAAATTCTTTTGTCAGAGTGGTGTTCTGATTCCATTTCTTTCACAAAGCGAAAAACAGGTGGAACTACAGTGTCTTGGACTCTGTTAGATTGACCTCCTGATAACATCATTTAATGAGGAGCTCAGGTGTACGGGCTACCCCTTACAGATGAGAACTTCTCTGTGAATAAAACAATGGATTTCTTCAATCTCAGGCTTTCAGATTGAATTTTGCCATAAAGTCTTTTTTTTTATCCTTTGCATTTTTTAATGTAACTATAATTGATTTACAGTGTTGTGTTAGCTTCAGGTGTACAGCTTCAGATTCTTTTCTATTATAGGTTATTGCAGGATACCTGTATTGAATATAGTTCCCTGCGCTATACAATAAATACTTGCTGTTTATCAATTTTATGTATAGTGGGGTGTTTCTGTTAATCCCAAACTCCTAATTTATCCCTCCTCCCCGTCTTTCCCCTTTGGTAACCATAAGTTTGTTTTCTATGTCTGTGAGTCTGTTTCTGTTTTATAAATAAGTTGACTTGTATTATTTTTTAGATTCCACATGTGAGTAATATCATATGATATTTGTCTTTCTCTGTCTGATTTACTTCATATGATAATTTCTAGGTGCATCCATGTTGCTACAAGTGGTGTTATTTCATTCTTTTTTATGGCTGAGTAATATTCCGTTGTGTATATGTACCACAACTTCTTTGTCCATCGATGGACACTTAGGTTGCTTCTGTCTTGGCTATTGTGAATACTGCTGCAGTGAACATTGGGGTGCCTGTATCTTTTTGAATTAGTGTTTTCTTCTTTTCGGGATATATGCCCAGGAATGAGATTGCTAGATCATATGGTAATTCTATTTTTAGGTTTTTAAGGAATCTCCAGACTGTTTTCCACAGTGGCTGCACCAATATACATTCTCACCAACAGTGTAGAGGGTCCCCTTTTCTCCACACCCTCTCCAGCATTGATTTATTTGTAGACTTTCATGATGGCCATTCTGACTGGTTTGAGGTGATATCTCATTGTAGTTTGATTTGCATTTCTCTAACAATTAGTGATGTTGAGCATCTTTTCATGTGCCTGTTGGCCATCTACATGACTTCTTTGGAGAAATGCCTATTTAGATCTTCTGCCCATTTTTTGATTGGATTGTTTGTGGTTTTTTGATATTGAGTTGCATGAGCTGTTTATATATTTTGGAAATTAAACCTTTGTTGGCTGCATCATTTGTGAATATTTTCTCTCCATAGGTTGTCTTTTCATTCTGTTTATGGTTTCCTTTGCTGTGCTAAAGCTTATGGGTTTGGAGTTCGGGGTTTTTTGGAGTATGAGCCACCCATCTCGTTGCGTGACCCTGCACCTTGCGTGGCCCTGCAATAAACCTTCCTCTGCTCCAAAAAAAAAAAAAAGCTTATGGGTTTATTAGGTCCCATTTGTTTATTTCTGCTTTTATTTCTTTTGACTTGGGAGACTAATCGAAGAAAATATTACTACAATTTATGTGCACAAATGTTTCACCTATGTTCTCTTCTAGGAGTTTTATGGTGTCATGTCTTATGTTTAGGTCTCTAAGCCATTTTGAGTTTAATTTTGTGTATGGTGTTAGGGAGTGTTCTAATTTCATTGATCTACATGAGACTGTCCAGCTTTTCTCCATTGTATATTCTTGCCTCCTTTGTTGGAAATTAATTGACCATAGGTGTGTGGGTATATTTCTAGGCTGTCTATTCGGTTCCATTGATCCATATGTCTGGTTTTATGCCAGTACCATGCTATTTTGATTACTGTAGCTTTGTAGTACTGTCTGAAGTCTGGGAGGATTACGCCTCCTGCTTTGTTCTTTTTCCTCAGGATTGCTTTGGCACTTCTGGGTCTTTTGTGGCTCCATATAAATTTCAGGATTATTTGTTCTAGCTCTGTGAAAAATGTCATGGGTAATTTGATAAGGATCACATTAAATTGGTAAATTGCTTTGGGTAGTATGACCACTTCAGCAATATTAATTCTTCCAACCCAAGTCTTTATACCTTTCTGTCAGCATTGGTATACAAAACTTATCAATTTGTTATCTAGTATCTTGTTTATTCCCAGTGTCCATTTAGCTTTGACGATTTCATCCTTAGCAGCCTGTCTGGTATGGGGTACGCTGTGGTGCCCCCGTCCAGAACAGTTCCTCTAGGTGACACACCCATCCCCAATGCCAACACCTGGTCTGTTGAGGCTCAGAGCTGTGGCCCTCCTGGGCACTGCTACTGCTAAGGGGACGTGTCCCTCCCAAGGGGACCCCCTCCCATGGGTCAGTCTGTGACCAATGGCTGGTTGCTGTGGGCACAGAAAAGTCCAGTCCCTTGGCCTCAGTTTAGGACAACTCGAAGGGGCATCCCTGCTCTGGAACTCCCTGTGGGATCAATGAGACATCACTGGAAGCCTCTCCTTCTGCCCAGCCCTGGCCTCTTCTCTTCCTTGGCAGTGTGTCTACGGAGCACCCATAAAGCTTATACAGAAAACTCTTCATGGCCAGAGTCTGTTTCCAGGGCACTCAGTCTAATGCACATACGTTTTTGAAACATAATGTTGTATGCATTTCTTTTGAGGCAGTCAAACTACTACTACATATCAAGTGCAGTTACTAACATCAGTACCCATCAGTCGGCAATGGAAGCTTTTCTGATCTCATAGTCTTCCAGAATGAGTGTGTCTCCGGGTCATCTGACATGTCATCCATGCAGCTTCTAACTGTGTTCTTCAGAAATGGTACCTTGCCTGTTTCCTGTGCTCCATTGGTCTCAGACTCATTGCTGACAGTTTCTACACAGCCTGGCAATGTGAGTGATTCTGCAATTGCAGGAGGAGTTTGGCTTTAGCTATTAAATGCAGCACTTTGTAACTAGCTTCTTGTATTCAGACTGGTACAGTTGTAACCAGACTCATAAATACTTGTCATTCTTACTTTGTACCTACAGACAATTTTCCCAGTTCTAATATTTTTGTGTAAGAGTGATGTTTTGGGGAAAGGTGCTGGCATAATTTTCCTGGTATCTTTGCTTCCATCAAATACTGCATTTAGGCTGAAGAAGGAGATTATTGGAACACACAAGTCTGAATTCTAGATCAGCCTCGTTATAGTCCCTGATTAGAAAATGTTTCTACTATTCTGACTTGGTATACCTGATGATGTTCCTTTAATCAAAAAATTGTTCATTAAGGTGAGAAAATATGTCTTTATAAATATAAAATAGTATTAATAATATTGACCTAAATAACTTTAATAAATATTTACATATTTAAATATCAAGTACAATAAAGTGGACTATATGTATGTATGTAGTAACTTCAGAAATGAACTTTTCAAAAAGTTTTGGTTGAACAAATTCTTAAGAAAGTTTTCAAATAAATCGGGTTGGAAAATCAAAAAAAAAATGCATACAGTAAGCAATATTGATACATTCCTTTTTTATTTAATTAAAGGATTAAAATTCTGAAATACACATGACATATATAAGTTGTGGAATCTCTTATCCAAAATATTTCAAAAAGTAAATTATTTGAAGCTGTAAAGCCCTGTAGTCCTAATGAGTTGATTTAATTAAGTAGGTTATTTTTTTTTCCTTTTTTTTAATTTGAAGTATAGCTGATTTACAATGCTGTGTTAGTTTCAGATGTATAGCAAAGTGATTCAGTTATGCGTATATATACACATATATATACACATATACAGATAATCTTTTTCAGACTCTTCTCCATTATGGGTTATTACCCATATATAGAATATAGTTCCCTGTGCTATATAGTAGGTCCTTGTTGTTTATCTGTTTTATATACAGTAGTGTGTATCTGACACCAAGTTCTTAAAGGATAATCTTAAAGGTGAGAAAAAGTGGATTGACAAGGTATACCATACAGAAATTTTCCTAGAATCCTCTTTAGACTCTCTCTTTATCAGATTTTTTTCACTATCTGCAGCTGCCAAAAACCATTCTCTTTCCCTCTCTCTCCTCACACACACACATGTACACACACACACACACACGCACACATGCACACACACAGTTCCCTACCTCCCTGCCACACGACTTTCTCTGCCCTTCCTCCTTCATCACTGGCTGTCACCTCTGTGGCCAGTGACCCTCACGGCCTTCCAAAGCCCCCTGGGAAGCATACCCTTGCATCCTTCTCTGATTCCTCTTCTTCCGTGGGAAGCAGCCGCTTGGAATTCGGATGGACCCATTCATTCTCCGCTTCGTTACTTACTAAGCCATGATGGCCACCCTTGCCAAGACCAGTACCATGTACTTTCACGTATTTGCTTTCTTTTCTTCAGATTCTACAGTCGAGCACCAAGGAATCTTTTTTTTTCTTTTAAGATATCTTTATTGGAGTATAATTGCTTCACAATACTGTGTTAGTTTCTGTTGTGCAGCAAACCGAATCAGCCATATGCATACACATGTCCCCAGATCCCCTCCCTCTCGAGCCTCCCTCCCGCCCTCCCTGTCCCACCCCTCTAGGTGGTCACAAAGCACCGAGCCGATCTCCCTGTGCTGTGCGGCTGCTCCCCACCAGCTATGTTACGTTCGGTCGTGTGTACATGTCGATGCGACTCTCACTCTGCCCCAGCTTCCCCCTCCCACCCCGTGTCCTCAAGTCCATTTTCTATGTCTTCTGTAGGTTATTATTTTTAAACATGTTTTAAAATTTCTAAAAAATGATTCATTTTGAAATTTCATCCAGAATCAGATCTTGCTGAGTTTACATCACTATCAAAGATGAAAGGAAGGGAATGAGGGAGAACAGATTTTAAATCATTCATGTTTTATCGGGGAGCACTTAATACCAGAAAATAATCGTAAGCATAATCACACACGCCTTGTATATAGGACTAGGTGAAAATACTAACCAAATTCATTGAAAAAAATACCCACACACACTGAACAACAACAACAACGACTCACTGATGAGAAGCAACTTGCAGCTAAAGGAAAGCTCAGCTTGACAAGCTGGACCAGTGGGCATCAGGGAAGGCGTGGCTTAGCCACTCCCAGCACCCCCTGGCTGCAGATACTATATATTGTAGAAAGTGCAAAATAGTGATGGATTCAGGAGGTTTACAGAACAAGTCTGTGTATAGTTTCACTTTTTAAATAGACTTTAGAGGAATTTTAGGTTCACAGCAAACTTGAACAGCGGGTACAGAGATTTCCCGTCTCCCGCTGGCCTTCCCACAGTGTCCCTCGCCGTCAGCATCGCCTCCAGATGGTAATTCTGTTACCGTTGATGAACCTATTCTGACGCCTGTTTATCACCCAGAATCCATAGTTTGCTTCAGGATTTACTCTTGGTGTTGGACATTCTATGGGCTTGGACAAATGTAAAATGACATGTGTCCGCCATTACAGTATCACACAGAATCGTTTCCTTGCCCTAGAAATCCCCTGTGTTCCATCTATTCATCCCTCCCTCCCCACCCCTGACAACCACGGATCTTTTTCTGTCTTCAGTTTTGCCTTTCTCAGAATGTCATATAGTTGGACTCCTAAAGTATGTAGCCTTTTCGGATTGCCTTTTTTCGCTTAGCAATGTATGTAATGCACACGTATAGTTTTCAAACCTCATTTCAACAGTTGTAAATTTTTGAGTGGCTGTAAACAGTGGTTTACTACTGTGAAAAGTTGACAGACATCAGTCTCTCCCAGCCCAGGTGCACCCCGTGGGCAGCACCCTGATGGGACCACTCTACCCTGCAGTGCCCCCTGCTCGCCACTCTCCAAGAAATCCATTCTCAGCTCCCAGAAATGGCCCTTGTTTTAGATTGCAAACAGTTTTCCATAAGGAAAAAGACTCCTGTATCTGAAACCACTCCTGTGGTTTTCCTTTCACATAACCTGGTTGTTGGGTGCCCTCGAGTGCTGCGTGCTTCACCACAGAGCTCCTTGTCCTTGGCTGTGAGAATTGAGCCAGTATCCAGTGAGCTAACGCCGTATCCAACTTAAGACCGAGGACACACTGGGATCGGTGCTGGGGGAATTATCTGGTGAAAATGGATGGTTTTTTGAGCAACGAAAATCACAAAAAAGCATAACACCGGTCACTTCACCAGGCCTCTTCAAGGCCTGCAGTTAGAGGCTTGGAAAGAACAACACTTCAATTGCTAATTATCTGGGGAGAAAGCGTCCCTGGAGGCCTTACTCCCAGGAGCAGGAGGCCACAGCTTCCAGCCAGGATCCTGGTGAAGACTGAACCTGGCTCTGGACACATGGGCCTCCACCTTTCTGCAGACCGGTGGCAGCTCAGAGCCTAAGCCAGGCCTCTCCCAGAAGGGCAGGGTTACGTAACCGTCGCTAATTAAGACCTTTCAGCCGCAGTGACTCGGTTGTTTGAAGCGCTGTCAAGAAGGATTTATGGGCTCTAGGTCTTCTCACTTGAAGGAATTTTTACTACCGTTGTTCGCAAATCTGTGAGTCCCTTTTGATGACAATAATTAGGAAAAAGAGAAGCTGAAGGATCTGAGAGAGAAGAGGGCTGATAAAAATTGGCGATTTTTGGAGTAAAACCCAGGATGGGTAAGAGAAAGGAATCTGAGGCTTCAGAACCTCTATCCTGTGACTTTGGGGTGGAGAGTGTGTGCAAAAGGGCCGGACCCTGTGAGCTTTGATGTGCGGATGGCACAGACAGGGTGGTTCTCGAGTCTCATGGTTGTGTGCCATCTTGGGTCATGAGAAGGGAGGGGGAATTGCCTTCTTAACCGGGTCAGCCAGGGCTGGAGGCCTGGGTCCTGGGGTGGGGTGAGGGGCCAGAACCAGGCAAATGAGCGCCTCTCAGCATGGCTGTTACGTGACGCCAAAGCAAAGCAAAGCAAAGAACAGCAGGAGATTACTGCTCATTTAGTTTATGCAAAATGCCATTTTATTAAAGTGTTTGATCCGTATGGTCTTAGTTTAGAGAAATATAACAACACTTGACTGGAAAGTTGTCTGGAATTTCAGAGTCAGTGATTGGAAATGAAATCCCAGAGCTAAGCCTGCAAAGAATGAGACGTGGGTTCTAGGAGAGAAAGCCACAGCTCTTCTCAGTCCCTTCCCAGCAGCCCTTGCTGTTTTCCCTTCCCCTCCCCTTTCCCTCTTTTCCTCCTTCCTCCCCTTTCCCTCCTCTTTTCCTTCTTTCTTCTGGGGGAGACTGTCCCGGTGACCCATTGCTGTAGAATAAACTTAGAGGCTGGAGGCAGCACTGTTGCATCATATCTCATGGTTGGGCAGGCTGGGAATTTGAGCCCAGTGGGGCAGTGCCTTGTGCCCTGTCAGTTGGCAGATGGGCTGGGCTGGCGGTTGGGTGTCGGGGGAGGGGAGACGGGTTCACTCACGTGTTGGTGCCTTAGCAGGGAAGGCCGTGAGGCCGGGCACCCTGGGACTGTCCACCTGGGCCCCTGCACACAGCCTCTCCAGCATGGTGGCTGCAGGGTCGCCAGACTCCTGCCATGGCCCCTCGGGGCTCCCAGAAAGGACAGTTCCAGCGATCAGGAGTAGAAGCTTCTAGTCCATTAAGGCCTGGATTGTATTCTCTTGGTCAGCATAGTCACAGAGCCTGCATTCGGGGGGTCCACACACAGACACCACCTCTAGATGAGAAAAAGCATCAAAGGATCTGCAGCATTTTCAAAATCGGATTTATTGCGACATAACTGACTTACAGTAAAACTCTACCTCGAGGGTAGAGCTCTGCCCTACCCTCAGCCCTTGGCAGCCATCCGTGTTTTCTCTCCTTTAGCCTTTCCTTTTACAGAATATCATAAACGTGGGAAAACCCGGCAGGTAGCCTTCTGAGTCAGGCCCCTTTCCCTAGTGTGATGCATTCGAGGCCCACCTGTGTTGTTGCTGAGGGTGAGACGTCCCTTGCCGCTCCCTGCTGAGCAGCGTTCCATCCCGCGGACGGACCACCGTTCGTTCTCCTCTCCGCCAGTTGGAGGGCTTTGGGATGTTTCCAGTTTAGGGTGGTTATTACTAAAACTGCTGTGAACATAGCATATGGATTTTTATGTGAGCTGAAGTTTTCACTTCTGTTGCATACATAACTTAGGAGCAGGACTGCTGGATTGTGCGGCTAGAGCATGTTCAACTCCGCAAGAAACTACCAAACTGTCTTCCGAGTAACTATTACCGTTCTGCATTCCCATTAAACGTACGAGAGTCTCAGTTGCTTTGCTCTTCACTGAACTCTGGTCATTGTTTTATTTTAACTCTTCTAGTAGGTAAGTGGTATCACGTCACGAGTTAATTTCCCTGGTGGCCAGTGATGCCGACTGAGGGCCTTTTCATGGGCTTATTTCTATCATATTTTCTTCGTTGAAGTAACTATTTAATTAGTTTTGACAATTTTTTGAGGTTTTGGTTTTCTTATTATTGAGTTTTGAAAGTTTTTTATATATATTCTGAATAAAAGTCCTTTATTGGATATGTGCCTTACAAGTATTTTCTCCCAATCTGAGGCCTCTCCTTTCATTTTCTGAACAGGTGTCTTGCATAGAGCAGAAGTTTACTATTTTGATGAAGTCAGATTTATCAGTTTTCTGCTTTCGTGGGTTGTACCCTTGCTGTCATATCCAGAAATCTTTGCCTAACCCAACATCGAAACGATTTTTTCCTAGAAGTTTTATAATTATAGATTTACATTTAAGCATGTGATCCATATCCATTTTGAGTTAGTTCTCATATACGGTGTGAGGTATGGATCCAGATTGGTTTTTGTGGGGGTTTTTGGCATATGGATGTCCAGTTTATTCTAGCACCATTTGTTGAAAAGACTATCTTTTTCCACAGGTGGCCTTTGTGCTTTTGTTAGAAACCACCTGATACGTATGTGAATAATTTCTAAACTCTGTTTTATTGATCGGTGTGTTCCTCCTTTCTCCAGTACCACTTTGTTTTAATTACTATAGATTTATAGTCAGTTTTGATATCATGTACTAAAGGTTGTCCAATTTTGTTCTTCTTTTTTGAAATTGATTTTGCTATTCTAATCTCTTTGTTTTTCCATATAAATTTTAAAGTCAACTTTTCAATTTCTAAAAAATGCTAGCTGCAATTTTGATTGGGATTGCATTCAACCTATAGATCAATTGGGGGAGAATTGACATCTTTGTTATGTTGTCTTCCAATCCATTAATATATGACTCTTCATTTACTTGGGGCTTTGATTTCTTTCATCAGTTTTCAGCATACAGATCTTGCATACGGTTTGTTAAATTTATATCTATTTCATGATTTAACTGCCATGTAAATGGTACTGACTTTATTTTATTTTATTTTATTTATTTTTGGCTGCGTGGGGTCTTCGATGCCATGCGCGGGCTTTCTCTAGTTGCGGTGAGCGGGAGCTTCTCTTCGTTGCGGTGCACGGGCTTCTCATTGAGGGGGCTTCACTTGTTGCAGAGCACAGGCTCTAGGGGCGCGGGCTTCAGTAGTTGCAGCACGTGGGCTCAGTAGTTGTGGCTCGCGGGCTGTAGAGCGCAGGCTCAGTAGTTGTGGCGCACGGGCTTAGTTGCTCCGCGGCATGTGGGATCTTCCCAGACCAGGGCTTGAACCCATGTCCCCTGCATTGGCACGTGGATTCTTAACCACTGTGCCACCAGGGAAGCCCCAGTACTAAATTTTTAATTTCAATTTCCAGTTGTCCATTGCTCATGTTTCAAAATATAATTGACTTCTGTGTTCTGATCTTGTATCCTATGATCTTGCTAATTTCAGTTCTAGGAGTATATAGTCGGTAGACTGAGGAATTTTCTACATGGATGATCATATTGTCTGTGAATAGAGAGAGGGTTTTTTTGTTTTGTTTTGTTTTGTTTTCCTTTTCTATCTGTGTGCCTTTTATTTCTTTTTCTTGGATTACTGCATAAGCTTGCCCTCTCAGAATAGGAATGGCAAGAAAGACACCTTTGCTTTGTTGCTGATCTTAAGGGAAAGCATTCAGTTTTTCATTTTAAATAAGTTGTTGGTTGTAGGTGTTTTACAGATGCTCCTTAGCAAGTTTAGTACGTTCCTTTTAATTCCTACTTTGAGGGTTTTTCTTTTAATCACTATTGGAGGTTGAATTTTGTCAAATTCTTTTTCTGAATCTATTAAAATGATTATATTTTAAAAATTCTATTGATAATGTTGAATTACCCTGATTGATATTCAAATATTGAGCTAGCCTTATGTTTATAAGATAAACCCCACTTGATTAGGATAAATTGTGATTTTTACATATTGCTGAATTTGACTTTCTAATATTTTATTAAGGATTTTTGCACCTGTGTTCTCAAGGATATTTGGCCTGTAGTTTTCTTTTCTTTTTTCAACATCTGTTTCTTATTTTGGTGTCAGGATAATGCTTTAGAATGTCTTTTATTTCATTCTTCTTCAAATGCTTGGTAGAATTAACCAGTGAACTTTATATGCTTAGAGTTTTTTTTGTTGGGAGGGTTTAATTTTGTATTCAAATATTTGATAGCTCTGACTACTCAGATCATCTATTTCTTCTTGAGTAGATTGGAAGTGTGTTTCTTTTAAAGAATTTGTTTCATTTCATCTAAGTTGTTGAATTACTGAGCATAAAGATACTCAAAATGTTCTTTTATTCTTTTAATCTCAGTAGGGTTTATAGAGGTGTCTCCTGATATTGGTGATGTTGGTAATTTGTGATTTCTGTCTATTATTGATCAGTCTGGCTAGGAGTTTATTGATATTTAAAAGAACCAGCTTTTGGATTCATTGATTTTCTCAATTATTGTTTATTATTATTTCATTGATTTCTGCTCTTTTTCTTTACTGTTTCTTTCCATAGGTTTAATTTACTCCTTAGTTCTTAAGGTAGAAGTTTAGATTCTAATATAAACATCTAAATGCTATAAATTCCCCTCTAACACTCTACATCCCCAAATTTTGATATGTTGTGTTTTTCACTTTCATTAAACTGAAAATGCTTTCTAACTTTCCATGTGATTTCCTTTTTAACTCATGGGTTATTTTGAAATGTGCTCCTTAATTTTGAAGTTTTTAGGGATTTTCCACATATCTTTCTGTCGCTAATTTCTAGTTTAATTCTGTTGGGTCATAAAACATACTTTTTGTGATTTCAGTTATTTTTAACTTGTTTAGGTTTGCTTTATATGACATGTATATTTCAAATATGTCCATCTCAGTTAAGTTCCATATGTGCTTGAAAAGAATGTGTAGTATGTTGTTATTGGGTAGATTTCAAAAGAAATATTATGTAGGTCAAGTTACTTGATGATGTGGTTCTGGTTTTGTAGATCCTTACTGATATTTTTTGTCTACCTTTTTTTTAAAAAATAAAGGAGTGTTGAAGTCACCAACTGTCCTAATAGATTTGTCTAGTTTTTACTTTCAGTTTTTTCAGTTTTGCCTTTTGTACTTTGAAGCTCTGTTGCATCCGCATTTAGGATTGCTGAGTCTTCTTGGTGAATAGATCATGTCATCATTATATAATATCCCTCTTTATCATTGGTTTTATTCCTTGGTAGGGTACTTACTTTGACTGATATTAATATAACCACTCCAGTTTCATTTTAATTCGTGTTTCATGTATTTTCTTCCATTCTCTTACTTTTAAGCTATTTGTGTCCTCATATTCAAAGTGGGGTTGTTTTATTTTATTTTATTTTACTTTTAATTTTATTTATTTATTTATGGCTGTGTTGGGTCTTCCTTTCTGTGCGAGGGCTTTCTCTAGTTGCGGCAAGTGGGGGCCACTCCTCATCGCAGTGCACGGGCCTATGACTATCACGGCCTCTCTTGTTGCAGAGCACAGGCTCCAGACACGCAGGCTCAGTAATTGTGGCTCACGGGGCCAGCCGCCCCGCGGCATGTGGGATCCTCCCAGACCAGGGCTCGAACCTGTGTCCCCTGCATTAGCAGGCAGATTCTCAACCACTGCGCCACCAGGGAAGCCCCAGTGGGGTTGTTTTAAACACCGTGTAGTTGGGTCTTGCTCTTCATCCAACTGATAATCTCTCTTTTATTGGTATGTACAATAAAATATATTGATAATATATTACATTATATATTTAATGTAACTGTTGATATGATGGGATTAAAACCTGCCGTCTTGCTAATTGTTTTCTATTTGTTCTCTCTCTTACTTTTTTCCTTTTCTCTTCCTTTTGCCTGCCTGCTTTCTGATTCATTAGATATTTTTACAATTACATTATTTTTTCTACTCTTGCCTTATTTATATCTCTTTTTCAAATCTGTTTAGTGATTACTCTGGAGTTTAAAATACATATCATTCGTTAATTACAATATATCTTGAAATCCATTGTGTGTATAATGTAGGGACCTTGTAACAGTATACTTTCAATCCCTTCTTTCCACCCTTTGTGCTATTGTGGTCAGTCATTTTATTCTTACCTATGTTATAAGCCCACAATAAATTGCTACTATTTTTGAGAGTGAGCCAAAATAAGAAAAAAATACATTACATTTACTTCATTTTAACTGTTTCCAGAAGTCATCAATTCTTTGCATAGATCTAAAGTTTTGGTGTCTGATATCATATTCCTTTAACATTTGTCATAGTGCATGCAGGTCTGCCAGTAATGAATTCTCTCAGTTTTTGTCTTTCTGAAAATGTCTTTATTTTGCTTTCATATTTAGAAGATATTTTCACAGAATATAGAATTCCGGGTTGATAGATGTTTCTATTTTTCTATCAGTACTTTAAAGATATCACCCCATTACCCTCTGGCTCACATAGTTTCTGATGAGAAGGGCTGTTATTCTTGTTTTTGTGTCTTACATGCATTGTACCTTTTTGTGTATCTGCAGCACAGACTTTCTATATTCCCTTGCTAGCCCACATTCAGCCTTTAGCAATTCATTAAGAATTTCGCTGAATGTTCCCAGTTGTGTGGTGTCCATTGCTCTTTCTCTCGTGCTCTGTCACAGGCGAGCCCATGTTCACATTCCTACTCCTTGGGGAGGTCCATCTTTTCTTATATTTTAGACACTTGGTTGCCCTGTGACCTCAGCTTCCTTATGGGCTCAAGAAAAGTTTGGACTCTATCGTTTGTTCAGCTTTTTCTCACGCTTAATGGCTACGATGTTCTTTCCAACTTTCTACCGCCTGGGCAAAGCAATCCCTGTGGCCATTTTTAGTCCACAAATTTTGGATGGGTGCTGAGTGAGAAGTGGGACAGTCTTCTTGGTGACTTACTGAGGGAGGGACCCAGAGATAGCGCAGCCAGAGCAGATGGGAAAAGACAGGTGACTTGGAGCGTGACTGGAGGGGCTTGGATGAGTTCTATGTTTTTCACCTCTGCCTAATGAGATGAGCTTCTGAAGAAGAGCGTAATGAAAGGTGTAGTAATTTTTAACAGGACCGTGCTCTGTCCTCACATGTTTTGTGCCAAGAGGCTCTTGTCTTTGTTTCTGTACCTTAAGCCAAAGGATCCTTTGGGATTCCGTGTCTTTCTTTTGAAACAAGCTCCTAAAGAACCAGGACCTTCGTTTGCATCCTGCAAAAAGTTGCTATGGCACAGCCAGTGGACCAGTACCCTCTCCAGAGGCCACTGAGGTTATCGTCCTTAAAAAGCTGGCCATGTCACGTCACTGCTGTTTTCCAAGGCTTTTGATTCCCCATTGCCTACCATATACACTGTTGTCCACTGTGTTTGACATGTGAGGCAATCCCCACAGTGACCTGTCCACTTCCTCCGCCCCTCTTACCCCCTGAACCCCACGTCCAGCCATGCTCACTGTTTTCTCACCATTCACCAGGTTTTTCATAATACCACGCCTTTGCTCAGTCCATTTTCCCAGGTGCGAATGCCCTTCTCAAGGCCTTTCCCTCCTCAAAGTTCTATCTCAGACCTAGTGCAGGTGTCTTCTGATGTGAGGCCTTCCATGCTTTCCTAGGGCAGAGGCTCTGCCCTGTGTGTTTTCTAGAGTCGCTTGTCTATTTCAATTCTATGAGTGCCTCCCCTAGAGTATGACTTCCTTGAAGACAGGCCACTGGGTAGGTATATAATTGGGTTCAGTAGCTGTTCAATAAAAGAAGTGGAAAGTGGAAATTTTTTAAAAGGTAATTTCTATGGCAGACAAAGAGAAATTTAGCCTACAAATGAATAAATAACAATACCTATGAAAAAGGATTTTTTTTTTCATGTGAAGGATAATAGGGCTTGAAACACTGTGACATATAACAAGGAAGGCAGATTTCTGGATGAAACCTTGCCTTGATCTCGAGTATCGGGTAACTGAAAAAAACAATCGGAGAAAGCTTTTGTTTGCTCTTCATCCTGGGATCCCTAGGAAAGGCTCACCCATGGGGCTAAGGTGATCGAGTCCACTTTTCTGCGTGTGCCTTAAAGAATTCCCCAGCAGAAAATGAGAAGTCGCCCAGTTCTTCTTCTTTGTAACGTCACGATTAGCTTCCCAAAGCGTCCATCACCCTCCCCGTTCTCAGCGCTGCGATCGCCGGTGAATCGTGAGCAGCAGCTAAGCGTGTCTTCTCCTCCCCCTGCCCCGCGTCTCCCTGGCTGCCCTGGAGCAGTGCCGACCTCGCCCCCGCAGAACGTGCAGGTGGAAGCCGTGAACTCCACGACCATCCAGTTCCTGTGGAACCCTCCACCCCAGCAGTTCATCAATGGCATCAACCAGGGCTACAAGGTAGGCGCCTTGGGCCACAGCCTCCGGGCGGCCGTCGTGGGGTGTCATGGTCTTGTGATGGGTGAGGGGGCTGCCCGCCCCTCATTTCATCAGGAACCCACGGCATCCAGTTACAGAGTGTGTTGACCTGCTGGGGTCACCTTTTATCCAGGGTCTTCTCATCAGCTGTACTGGTTCAGAAACTCAAATTATTGGTTATCAAGAGTCTGGTGCACGGGAATTCCCTGGCGGTCCAGTGGTTAGGACTCGGTGCTTTCACTGCTGAGGGTGCAGTTTCAGTCCCTGGTGGGGGAACTAAGATCCCGCAAGCCGCGCAATGTGGCCAAAAAACAAAAAGAAAGAAAAAAAAGAGGGTGGTTCATATAGAACTGAACAATGTTATGAGAAGAGCCATCCCTTTTAAAATGACCAGTGGGAGACGTATCCCTGTTGATTGGAATCAGCACGTGTACAAACCACTTCTTCTGGTAAGGTCGTCCTCTCAAAGCCCACTGGGTGCAACTGAGTGATGTTTCTACCAAGCAAGGATAAGTAGGTCCCCCTCTCGCTACTTTAGGGAAAGTTCTGTTTGTAGAACTGGGACTAGCTGACTCGGGGCACCTATCCGGACTGAATTAGAGACAAGGACAGACTCCTATCTGCCCTTTGTCTGAGTACCAGAATATGTTACCTTCAGAGATGTACCTGGATGCAGTTTCCAAAAGTACAGGTTACCTTTCCTTTTGGATCAGCATCTCCTGGCTGGCCTGGGAGACCATCTGAATGTTACCTGCAGCGTGTTTGCAAATCTTCTGTGACAGCAGGTGGACTCAGGGAATATCTTTATAGACAGTTTGCTTGAAAACTTGGTCATTTCAGATTCAGAGAGTGTTATTTCCTCAGACACACAGTTAATTTTTTTTTCCCATTTGGATTCAACTTACTAAAACACTTGTTTTTCACTAGAAAGGCAGACGTAGCTAGAAGTTTGTCCTGCTTTTTTTTTCCCCCCCAGAGGTACCTACAGTCAGAAGCTTCTTAGAAAGGAAATCATATTGATCAACGAAGTTGATTCTGCCTTCTTGACTCTCCTGTCAGGTCTTATTGGCAAGACCGGGGTGTTCATTCAATGGCTTGGTTGTCGGCCTAGAATCTATACAAATATTCTCCTTGTCCTGCACAGTGTCAATTTTCAGACCTAATTAACCCTAGAAATGTTTGGTGTCAGAGGAACTGAAAGTCACACTCATACATAATGTTGCCAAAACATTAAAACAACTTCCCTTGGAATGTGTATATATACTGTATTTCTTTAAAATTATAATCAGTCTCCTAAAATCCTTTTTAGAAAACTGGTGTCATATAAATTATAAATAATTAACATTGTCCCCATTGGACCAGGGGCTTCTTTTTGAATCAGCATAGGTGCCTAAATGGAAAAATATTTGTATTGATGTTTGATTGTACTGATGCAGTTGAATAACTGCATAATGTCATCATTATTTCTAAATGTTAAAAAATAAATATGTTCTGTAACATGTTTAAGTAAACAGAAGGTGAAGGTTTGAGGAGTGTCCATTTTCCCATTATGAGTTAGAGTAGATATTTCATTTATGTACACATGTATAAAATATATATATAAATATACATATTTGTACTCAATAATCTATGAGATATCTTTTAAACTCAATATTTTTCAGTGAGATTATAAAATGTAGGATGTATGGGGTTTCTTAATTACAACTTTGCTTTCTTTGAAGACATTTTAATTGTGAAATAAAATTCTGATGCAGACTTGAGGGTGAAGACATGCAATTAAAAGGATCTCTTTTTCACCCTTTTCCATCCCAGCTTCTGGCGTGGCCAGCCGATGTCCCTGAGGCCGTCACTGTCGTCACCATTGCTCCAGATTTCCATGGAGTCCACCATGGGTACATAACGAACTTGAAGAAGTTTACTGCTTACTTCACATCAGTTCTGTGTTTCACCACTCCGGGGGACGGGCCTCCAAGCACGCCTCAGCTCATACGGACACATGAAGACAGTGAGTACGCCTTTCCAAGTGTCTTATCAATAGCCTTTAGTCAATTGTCAAAGAGGTTTGGGCCACTGTCGTATCCGGCACAGAGCAAGAGCAAAGGTGGGTCACTAGGAAGCTCCATGTTCTCAGTGTGTTCACAGACTGCTCACCCTGAAGAGATAAGTCATTGAAAGTAGTAATAATGTTTGGCAGAGATGCTCTGTGGAGTATGGAAGGAAGCCCGGCTAGAGGAAGGAGCTGTGAGGACAAGAGGGACAGTCCAGTCCCAGCTGTACAGTCAGCCTTTGGTCTTGTCTTGCTAGACTTCTCTTCACTCAGATTTCAACTTACAATCCCCTTACCTTCTTCTTGAGTCTCCCCTTAAAGCCTCCCAGCCCATATCTTCCCTGACCTTCCCCAGGGGAATCTCACCTGCGCCTCTCTAAGACCCTGGACATTCCATTGTCTCCAGCTGGTCAATTCAGATCAGCTGTTTCTCTGCCCCTAGGCCAACTGATGCTTCTGGAAAACATTTTCTGAGAAAATGATCACAGATGTGCACAAAGATTTATATACAATGAGGTTAATTACAATTATTAGTAATTGAAAAAAATGAAAAACATTCAAATGTTCCAAAGGGGGATAATTGAGAAACTATGAATGACAATATACTAAATATTTTTTAGTTATTAAAAAAAGTTTTGTGAGGAAACGGTCTTGATCTAATGTTACATGGCAAAAAAAAACAGTATACAAAACTATATGAGTTACAAATTTTATACAAATACACTTGTATAAGACCATATTAGCTGAGAAAAGACCTTCCGACAGTTGTTATCTCCATGTGACATGATTATGGGTATCTTTTACTATTTTCTTCTTATTTCTCTGCATATTCTCTTTGCTACAATGAGTATGTACTCTTTTATAAGGAGAATTAAAACTTAAATAAGTTTAAAAGGGCTGCCACTTTTCTCTCCTCCAGCTTCCTCCTCTCCCACCTCAACTGGGCTCTGGGTGTGGTCTGACTTTCTGTACTTATCTCTGCTCAGTACTGTCATCCACTGCTCTGCTCTGCCCTGCCCCCTGAGACCCAGCTTCACTGTCCTCCCAGCAATGACATTTACAGAGGTCAAGGCCGTGCAAGATGAGCTTCCTTGCTTTCCCCCTTCCATCTGAGTTTCCCTATGTTCTCACTCTTGGTCCTCTTCCCTCCTCTCTCAGAGGATGAAGAGTCTGACCTTTCCTCAGCCCACAAATATGCTCAGTTCTCCCTCACCCAGAAGTGCCAACTCCCTGACCGTGCTGCCCACTGAGTCACCCAGCTCTCAGTGTAAATGATTACTCTGACTCCTAACCTCTCCCGCTCCCCATAACCCATAGCCACCTGGCTTTCACTCCACTACTCTGCTGTAACCACCTTGAATTGACTCAAGGTCTATGTCAAATTAGTGACACAGGAAGAATAGAAATGGATTTCTTGACCCTCTGAGACCACTGATATTCCTTCCATTAAAAAGATAAAAAGTAACTCTGCGTCTATTAACTGATCCCTGATGTTCTTCCCATACTCTGACTTTGATCTGCTGTCTGCTTTTTGTTTCACTGAAATTTTACTGAGATAGTTATAGATTCACATGAACTTGTAAGAAATAATACTAAGATCCCATGTACACTTTGCCCAGTTTCCCTCAATGGTAACACTTGCAGAAGTATAGTACATCACAACCAGGATATCTACATTGATGCAACCCATCAATCCAATTTAGATCTCTGCAGTTTTATTTGTTCTTGTGTGTGTGTGCGCGTGCGCATGCGCACACATGCATGCATGTATGTGTGTTTAGTTCTGTGCAACTTATCACATGTATAGATTTGTGTATCTATCATCACAGTCAAGATACTGTATGGTTCCAGTGCCTCAAAGATTCTTCTTTTATAGGCATATCCATGTCCTTCTATTTCTTCCTTTCTAATCTATATGTCCTTTATTTCTTTTTCTTGCCATATTGCAATGGCTAGAATTTCTAGTACTGTGTTGAATAAGAGTGGTGAGAGCAGACATTCTTGCCTTGTTCTTGATCTTAGAGAGAAAACATTTGGTCTTCCACTGTTAAGTATGATATTTCTCATAGCTGTTCTTTATCAAGTTGAGGTAATTTCCCTCTGATATTAACTTGCTGAGAGTTTTTGTCATGAATAAATGTTGAATTTTTTCAATTGCTTTTACAGCATCAATTGATATGACCATATGATTTTTCTTTTTAGTTTGTTAATTGATAAGGTGGATTGATTTTCAAATGTTGAACCAACCTTGCATGATTGGAATAAATCCCACTTGGTCATGGTGTATAATTATTGTTCATGTTGTGGGATTCAATTTGCTAATACCTTATGGTAGATGTTTTACATCTAAGTTCATGAGAGATATTGGTCTGAAATTTTATTTTACTGTATTTATTGTTTTTGTCTGGTTTGGGTATCAGCATAATACTGGCCTCATAAAATAAGTTCATACTCTTCTGTTTTCTGGAAGAGATTGTGTAAAATTGGTATTAATTCTTCTTTAAATGTTTGGTAGAATTTTTCAGTGAAATCCTCTGTTCCTGGAGAGTTCTTTTTTGGGAGTTTTTAAATTATAAATTCAGTTTCTTTAATGGTTATAGTACTGTTCAGTCATCTATTTCATTTTGGTAGTTTGTGATTTTCAAGGAATCAATCCACTAAGTTGTTGAATTTCTGAGTGTAAAGTTGTTGGTAGTACTTCCTTATTGTTTTTCTAGTGGCTGCAAAATATGTAGTCATATTCCCTATTTCATTCTTCTGTTTTTTGTGGAGGTTTTTGGTCATTCTTCCTAGAAATTTATCAATTTTATTGATTTTTTTGAAGAACCGCTATCTTGTTTCATTAATTTTTCTCTATCGTTTTCTTATTTTCAATTTCATGGATTTCTGCTCTTATTATTTCCTTCCTTCTGCTTGATTTGGGTTTATTTTGCTTTTCTGTTTTTAATTTTTTGGGGTAAGCACTTAGGGCATTGATTTGAGGTCTGTCCTCATTTCTGATGTAAGCACTTAGTGTTATAAATTTTCCTCTTCACACTGCTCTAGCTGCATCCCACATATTTTGATATGTTCTGTTTCATCTTCACTGAGCTCTATATATTTTTATTTCCTTTGAGACTTCCTCTTTGACCCATGGATTATTTAGAAGTGTGCCATTTAATTTCCATGTGTTGGAGATTTTCTTGTTGTCTTTCTGCCATGGACTTCTAGCTTGGCTCCATTACAGTCAAAGAACACACTTTGCATAATTTCACTTCTTTTAAATTTATTGAGGTTTGTTTTATGGCCCAGAATATGATCAATCTCAGTTAAGGTTTCATGAGTTCTTGAAAATATAATGTGTATTCTGCTTTGGAATCTGCCTTATAATTATAAACTTTATATAGTCCTCATCAGGTTTTAGGATTAAAGGAGACAGTTGGTCAGATGTAGCCTTCTCTTTTTTAAAAAAAGTATTAAGTCTACCTCATCAAGTTCTGTGTGTACTGGGTCTGTCACAATTACAGGGGGTTCATTCATCCATCTATCCAACATACAAACATGTATACGTACTTCCATTCCGAGGTTTGTAGAATACCTGTTATGTGAGAGGTAGCCAGCTGCATGTTGAAGGGGGAGCAGAGATAAGTAAGCACAGCCTCTGCCTTTAGAGCTCCCAGCCTAATCAGATCTGAGGTGGACAGGACTGAGGTCAGTGCCACTGAGAAAGGAGGTCGTTAGCAGTGGCTGTGGCAGCCCAGTGAAGAGTGACAGAAGATACCAGGGGGAGTCAGGTCAGTCTTGTGGAGGAGCTGAGAACTGAGGTCAGCCCTGATGGATGAGCTTTTGATGCCGAGAATGGCTGAGAAGAAACAGAACCCGTAAAGGCAAAGAGAGTAGAAGAGAGTGTGAGAGGGGATGAGGCATTTAGCTCAGCTTCAGTGTAGTCTGTGGGGTGGGGGTGACCCTAGAGAACAAGTTGGGAGCCGACCCAGGAGAGTCTCAACTGCTAAGTTAAGACGCTTGGACAGAGATTGTCTAGGCATTGGGGAACCACAGAGGGATTTCCCTTAGGGCTGTGACTTGAGTGTTTCAACAGCTCTGTCTGGAGGTTTTGTGATGATGGGCTAGAGATCAAGGTGATGCAATCTGGGAAGAAGGCAAATAATTACGTGCACCTCTACACCCGCGGTGGAGCCAGCAGTGGGGGAGACGCTAGAGGCATGTCACAGAGAACTGGGGGCTGGTTAGACGTAGGGGGCGGGAAGAAGGGCTTCTCCAGATCACTCCACAGACTTCGGCGTGGGTGACGGGGCAGACGGTGACGCCCGTGACCGAAGGGTGGAAACAGGTCCAGGGCTAGGACGCTGGGTTTAGTCGGATCCCATTCACACAGAGGCAGGTGTGGCCAGTGGGCAGCAGAGAGTCCAAAGCCGTAGATTTGGGAGTCCTAGCAATTAGCGATCGTGACCTTATTTCCCCAGGAAAATAATTGAGGGAATGTAATTGAGCCTGTGGTCTAACCACAGATGGAAATATCTGAAATCAGTGCCATCCACCTAAGTGGATGCAGTCGCTTTGGGAATCAGGTGAGCGTCAGAGAAACAGGCGGCTCCCTGGGCTCTGGCACCATCACGGTGTGAGGGGAGGCTGGTCTGGGGACAGTGCAGGGGGTGGCGAGCGGAGGGACCTCTGGAAGACGAAGGGAAGTTCTGCTTGCTCGGAGGGTCCGTGCTGCACTCCTCTGTAGGGAAACACAGCCTAACACAGCGTTTACATTTGCAAGCGGGGTGGGAGGGGAGAGTCCCCGTAACTAAGGAAGGTGGGAGTGAACTCTAGCAGCGGCTATCAAGCACCCCTCACGGCTCTTCATCATTTGGACGTTTTCCTCTATTTCATTATTGAAAGAAGAGGCCAGGGCCGCATCTCAGCTCCAACCACAGCCAGGTCCAACTGGATATCAGGTTTTACTTTCCAGAGGACATTTGTTAAAAATAAAACGTGGCAAAAGCAGAGAACTTCTTCAGATAAATGAGAGAAGACTCCTGGCTGAATTCTTTACTAGAAAAGCCCTATTGTTGCCAGTTAAACAGACAGACACTAACTATGGGGAAGCATCCCATAATGCTGTGCAGCCAGGAAACAGAGCCTTAAAGGCAGCCAGGCCCACCATTCGTAAGGAAAAGAGAAATTAGGAATGTCTTGGGAATTGAGAAAAATGGCAGTGATGTCATCTTTTTAGAATTTTCTAACTGAGCCACCATTTTTTTGATAGGCAGGGAGCCTGTTCATCCTACTTAGAAAGATAGAGCATCCTTGTAAATAGGGACGATCTCACTGAAACGGGGGAGGTAGGGCTGCTTGTCAGCTCTTGGGCGGGGGCGGCCTTTAAAAGAGGACTTGGGACTCTGGGTGCTGGAGAAATGGCCCCCATAGCTCTGTAGTGACAGCATGGACGGCGCCATGGTTAGCCCCACATCCAGCTGGCCTCCTTCTCCAAAGCTCTGATGAACTAAGAACTTGGGGCCAGGGTGTGGGGAGCAGGAAGCTCAGTAGAGAGGAAACAGAATATAAACTTAAGCCTAAACCTTGCCAGCTGGTTCCAGCAGAGCTAGAGGACAGGAATATTTGGGCAGGAATCCAGGAAGCAGAAACACTGAGAATAGAAAAGGAACAAAAAGCTTTCTTTGCTGCTCTATCGATTGAAAAAAGAAAAAGTCAGTTCAAAAATCTGCCGCAAAAAAAAAAAAAAAAAAAAAAATCCGTCAGACTGTCTTTCTGGAAACTCACAGTTGGGGGAGGATGAGATGGTCCTGACAGCCCTTCTGCTTTACCACGTTCCACACTCAGAGAGTGAAATGTGGGCTTCCCCGGTGGCGTGGTGGTCAGGAATCTGCCTGCCGATGCAGGGGACATGGGTTCGAGCCCTGGCCCGGGAAGATCCCACATGCCGCGGAGCAACTAAGCCCGTGCGCCACGAGTACTGAGCCCCCGGACAGCCCTGTGGTCCCTCCGGAGCAAGCAGGAGGCCCCTGTGGCAGGCCCAGCTCTGGGCTTGGTGGCTGTGCATCCTCGGGCAGTTGCTTCACTGCCCTGGGCCTGGCGTTGAATTTTACGGCCACAAAGTCGGGGAGGGATCCCAGCAGATTCGTAATGTCCCTCCGGCTCTGAGAATCTGCCATCTTGGATCTGTTGAACTCCTGTTTTGGCCTCTCAGGCCTTTTCTCTCCGGTGCTCTTCAAAGTGACAGCAAGCTCATCTTAGAAATGACTTTATATTCTGATGGTACGATAACTGACACCTAGTAACAGTAGCAGCCAACATTGATCAGCATTTGGGCGGTGTCAGGACACGCTAAGCGCTTCCGTGTTTTGTTCCATTTCTTCTCACGATTACCTTGCAGAGTGAGTTATTTTTATTTTCCCCATTTCACAGATGAGCAAACTAAGGCTTAGAGAGCTTACGTAATGCACAGCCAGCAAGCAGAGGGGCCAGGCTTGAACCCTGCTGAGCCCAGCATTAAATCACAGCTCTGCCCTTCTGCACTAGAAGGGGCTAGGGTCAGGGAAACTCCAGGGAAACATGCCGTTTTGCTGGAAATTTCTCGCGCCCGCCCTGCCCCTGGGGCCCCTGGGGAGAGTGAGTAAGGGTTGCGGCCTGGAATTCTGGGTCAGGTCGGCAGGCATCGCCCTGCAGCCAGGTGTGGCCGGGACTGCCTCCGGGCCAGGGCTCCGGGCTCTGTCCCCACACAAGCCAGACACATGACACGGCAGCAAAGCCCTCTAGCACGCGGTTGCTTTCCAGATCCAGCCACCTGGTTGTTCCAATTAGATCAGATCAGGAGAAAGACAGAGAAGGGATTGTGTCTGCCTCTCCTGCTGCCGGTGTCTGCCGTTCTCTGCGAGGCCAGGATGAGGCCGAGTGAAATCATTTATGTGACCGTAGCCGGCTCACCTTCAACACCTCGGACTCCCTGTCCCTTCTGGGTTTTCTCTGACACTTCCTGCGGGCTCTGGCCCAGCTCCCTGCCCCCTTCCACAGTGAGAACGTTCCCCACAAATCTGACCAGAGAGTATTGGGCTAGCTTGCTGACAGACGTCTTTGTGTTTAATTGCTAGAACCGGGAGCTGTGGGACACCTGAGTTTCACGGAGATCCTGGACACGTCTCTCAAGGTCAGCTGGCAGGAGCCCCTGGAGAAAAACGGCATCGTTACAGGTAAGGGTCTCAGCCTTCAGGTAGAGGAGGAACGCGTTTGCCCCAACATAGAGCGATGGACCCAGAGCCCCAAACACCGCGGCTGGCGGCGCACAGGTGCCCGCGGCCCCTGCAGGGTGACCGGCCACAGGGCCGAGGGCTCGCTCGCCACCCCCCAGGCGGTGCCACCGAGAGCCCCTCCCCCTCCTGGGCTGCGGCCTCAGGGTTTGGAGATCGGGCCTCCTCGGCTTAGCGCCTCCGGTCAGCAGTGTTCTGGTGCGTCCTCTCGTGGGCCTTTCTCTCCCTTAGTTCTCACGGCAACTCAGTGAGGCGACTGCTGAGATTACGACCGTTTTACAGCTGAGGAGACTGAGGCTCAGGCGGGTGGGGTGACCTTTCCTCGGCAGCTGTGCCCTGGGCGCCCACCGCCGCGCGGTGGCCCCGGTGCCCCGGCCTGCGAGTGGCCAGGCCACGCCTGTCTCCTGCCCCCGATGCCAGTGCCAGGCCGCCGGCCCCCTCGGGACCCTTGGGGCACCTCAGGGTGAGCAATGCCCTGGGACCCAGGGGCGCGGGACAGGGCGCCGGCTGCCTCTCCTCTCCTGCGGCGGGGTCTCTGGGGAACAGCTCACCTTTGTAGGGCTTTTAATGATCTTATGTTGTAGAAGAGGTTTCTGAAAAACCTTTCAGGTTAAAGCTGAATTTAAATCTTAGTTTGGGGGAAAAAAATTGCAGACTTGATAAAATCCACATGGGCTTCAGCCTCAGGGGAAGCTGGGGAGGACCGTGTTCCAGCAGGTTCAGGGCTCCCCTCGCACACCCCTTCCCCCCTCCCCACACACGGGCATCGAAACACCCACACGGGGCTGCGGGCGACCCCCGGGGGCTGCCTGGCGTGGTCTGCCCCGGGCGGCCCTGTGCATTCAGTAGACAGCACTTGAAACGTCCCGCCAGCCGCGCGGCGTTCTCACAGCGCAGGCCCCACTGCTCTGGCAGCCCTTTCTGGGGACTTCACGTCCGTCCGCTGGTGACCCCTCGGGAGCCGGGGCTGTGCCCACCCCTCAGTGACTGGCCAGGTGGTCCAGCCGACCGCCGAAGCCCCTGGGGTCCCTCGTGAGCCCCGTGGCCCAGGAAGCGTGCTCACGCCGGCTGCGCGGTCAAGAAAACCGTCCGGGCGTGAGCTGCGTGGACCAGGAGTGATCGGCTGTCCCCGGCCTGGCCACAGGGTCAGAGTCCCCTTCCTCCCGCCCTGTGTCCTGGGTGGCAGCACCTCCCGCGTGCAGGGCCCCCTGAGCGTTTCGGCTCTTGTCTGGTTTCCGAACGACCAGGCAACGCGCGTCTCCTAACCCCGTCTGAGACCTTGGGCAATAACGTCCCAGGGTCACGCGGCCAGCAGGTGGCCAAGCCAGGACGGGGATGCCGCATCACCTCCTCCACGTCATCAATCCCTGGACGCAGGTTCGACCCGCGCTGCTCACCCCAGCCCAGCGCGTCCCCGTCTCGGGTCCTTGCTCTCGGTGACTCGCTGGGTCCCTTGCCACACCGCAGGCCAGAGAAACGCCCAGCAGTTCTGCTCGCCAGGTGGTCAGGTGCACACAACTTAGTATTTCTATCCTAGCACCTTAATAGCCGTTTGAAAAGAGAAGACACATTAATTGAAAGAAAAGAATATTTGCATTTCCTTCCCAAATAACCAGTTAGTTCCTGATGGGCCATGTGCGCCCCCAGGTACAGCCCAGCTTCTCCAGCTTTGGAATCAGAGTGGACCTGCCTCCTGAATCTCCTGTTCCATGTCGGTTTTCACATTGTTCCTGTGTAATTGTCACAGCAACCACCAAAAATTCAGCTTTGCAAACACAGGGTGCATCCAGAGGAGCGCGGTGCGCTCTGATCCTGAACTGTGACTCGCTCAAGCTAGAGGGCTGCGGAGTCCCACAGACACAGCCGGGGGGCCGGCACCACTCTCCCTGCAGTGCCCCGGGGGACCATGTTCCTGCATGAAACTCCCCCTTTCTCTCCCGTTACTCAGAAAACCTCCCAGCATCAGCCCCGCCCACTACTTACCTGCTGGGTGCCTTCTACTCACCTGGACTCGACCAGACCCCCTCACAGAGTGGAGTCCTCGGGTCCAGATGGGACCTGAGAACTGATGCCGCCTCTAACCCTCACTGTTAAATAAAGTAAATTGACAAATCTAGTTCTGCCCTCAGGAAGCTGATGTTTTGAAATACCCACTTTAAATAATGTTAAGTCCAGGAAGGGGGAAAAGTCACTATTGAAACTGGACCTCAAAACCCCAATCTGTTGCACGTTCTGAGGTCTTCTTAGTAGAGGACTGCAGTGCTGAGTATGTAATGAAGAAGCCCTCCTGTGGCCAGGAACGGAAGGAATTAAACCAGGTGGGTGCAGGAGCGCAGGCTGGAGGTTGCACACAGCAGGATGTCACTTTAAGGTACACAAAGGGAGGAAAAACAGACTAGTGAGAGGGAAAGCAAGTCCAGAAGCAAATGCTTAGCAGGAGGTTACCACTTGGAAGAAAAAGGCTTTCTAGCTCAGGCCCCTTGGGGACCATCTGTGGCTGAATTAGAGTGGTACCTACTGCTGATTTCAGAGGGGGCTGAGGTGGGGAGAGGCAGACCATTTACCTCCGTCAGCTCAGCCTTTAGGCTTCACCTAAGTGTGCTGCGTTTCAGAAATCTGGCCAGGACGGCTTGGTGGACACACTCCCCAGGCAGGCAGGCAGGCAGGCAGGCCTTGCCCCCTTACAGACACACCCTCAGCCCCACCCTGCCCTTTGGGAGCACCGAGGTCTCGCCTCCAGTTTCCAGTCTTGAAGGAGACCCGCGAGCGTCATCACCCGAGTGGAGCCGACATCCCCAGGCTGAGCGGCGGGCTCCAGTCCTCCCGATGGACGGTCACCCGTCACACCGGCTGACAGAGCTTAATGAACCCAATTTCGTGTTTTATTAAACAAATACCTGTAGTTACAGGCAGCAGCTATTGTTTATTGTGGAACTCGGCCTTCGCAGCTCGGGCTGTTCAGAGCTGGGTCCCCCTGCCCCTGGGCTGGGAGCGCGTACGCGGTGGCAGCTCCGAGGGTCTGGGTCGGAGCTGCAGGCAGACGCTCCGCTCTCTTCTCTCGGGGCCGCGTTGTCCCACCACCTCTGGCCTGTGCTGTCGCCTTTCCCGCCCACCCTGTAGGATGGGCTGCGGGGGAAGAGGGCCTCCCCAGAGGCGGGAGCCCGGCGGTGGTCACCTGCCAGGGACCTCTGCCCTCCGTGGGGCTCTCCCTGCCCTGGACGCTCTGCCCGGACACGCAGGGCGGCGCTCCCCAGGTTGACTGGGTTTCCCGTGGGGCACGCCGGCAGCACCCCAGAGGCCTTTTCCAGGCTGGAGGGAGAGAATTTTACCAAGTGTAGCAAAAGAAAAACCGTGTTTGTGGGCACACCTGGCCTCCAAAAGCCCCTTTCAGGAAACGCCCGCAGGGCACCAGCGACCGTCCCTCTGGAGCTGCTCCATCAGCGCCCGAGGCTGTTAGAGCAGCTGCCGGGCAGCGTGACGTTGGTCCCACGAGCGGGCTACTCTGTGATGCGGACGGCCCGCGGGAAACTGGGTGCTGGGAGCTTCCCTGTGCTGCCAGAAGGAGAGGCGAGCGGCAGGGCCGCCGGGCGCCCGCACGAACTGCCCACGAGTGCTCCCTGTGAATTCCAGCCTCCTCCTCTCTCCCTACGTGAGCTCTGGGCTGTGAGGGCCCGGATGCAGGCAGACAGCCTGGGATTGGCTGCACTGAACTCCCACAGAGAGTTCACGTCGGATCCACGCAGAATTAGCTCGGAAGCTCCTCCGGTCGCTAGTCTCAGTTGGGCAGCTGTTTGGAGCAGGTTGGGCGCCAGCTGGAGGCCCGGCCCCTGGGTGGGGGCCCCCCGTTCCTGCACCGGAGCCAGAGGGACACTCACGGCCAGGACGGCCCGCTCGGGGCCTTGCCTGCCACACGCCCGCGCTTGGTCCCTCTGTGCGCGGCCTCCAGGCCAGCTCCGTCTCTCTGCTGGTGTTTGTCACACCCTTTCCTGAGCACACGAGCGTCTTCAGTTGTCCGTTTGGTGGTGTGTGTATCCACGATGGTAGCACACTGGATTGTCAGTTTTGATGCCAGGAGATCCTAGTAATTCTCTTCCGCTAAAGGTGCTGTAATTGCTGTGCTTGGGCTCCAGGTTGCCATGCAGAACAAAAGACTATATTTTAGTAAATTTTGATGAAGAACAGCTTTTAAGCAAATAAAATTGTCCGACAGACAAGGTTGTAACATTCACAACATACATAACAGCAAGCGTGTGTAACAGCATAGCGACCCCCTTCTCCTCCTGTGCGTTCAGGGAAGAGCCCGAGCGTCATCACTCCGTGTACAGATTTATCAGGCCAACCCAGCAAGGCCAGGGCTGGTTTCCGGGTTTACCTGTGCACTTCAGGACTTCCGAGGGCGGGTCGTGTGGAAGGAGGCTCCGTGGAGGGTGAAGAGCCTGGGCCATTTCCAGCCAGTTCAGGCACCTCTGGTGGCCCTGGCTTCCTCCTCTGTAAGGTAGGGGTCATGATGGCTCCAGCCTCAGGGCTCTGGCACGAGGTTGAGTGAATTAATGTAGGTGAAGTGCTCAGAGCACCACAGGAACCTCATAAATACTCTGTGGATTTGAAGTTATTAATCCTCACTGCCCTGAAGGTTTCTCTTTTTTTAATTGTACAATCAGTTCCAAACATCTGAACTGGCCAAAAAGACAGAACGGGTTGATTTTAGGGCATCGTGGTGTTCGTGCCGGCCCACTGAGAATGCGGGAAGCCAGAGGTCAGGACAGTCCCCGGGAGGAGGGAGGCTCTAAGATCCGGAGTCGGGAGATGGTGAGTGGTTGGCCCCCCGAGAGGCAGCTGGAACTGCGGGCCTAGTGGGCTTTAGCGGTCCCCGCGGGCCAGGAGCGCAGCTAGGGACTTGTGACGTGTGGCAGGACCCCCTGCTTCCTCCACTGCCGGGTGCCCCGTCCGCCCCACCCTAGCACGGGAGCCCCCGAGCACACAGAGGTCGCCAGACTGTGGGGCAGCAGACGGGCAGTGGCTTCTGACATTAAAATTTTATTGTTTTCAAAACACTGAGGTCCCGGGACGTCTCCTCTAAATTCTTGTTTACCTGCGAGTATGAGTTTCTCACTCTGTTTATTGCTGTCATCAGAGGGAGAGGAACGAGAAGACACCTCCCAGTACTTCTGTCTCCCCGGTTTATCGGCCGGGAAGACGGAAGAACAAGCGCTTTCAGCACTCTGCCTTTGGCCCCTCGGGAGCGCCCTCCATCTCCACCTCCCTCTTTAGGAGACACTCTTAAATGTTCTCTAATCACAGACGCCCCCTCCCAGGGGGCTGACCCAGGGGCTGGCAGGGTCTTTTTTCTCTAAGCCCCAAACTGCACTGGCTGAATAAATTGTGATGATGAGGCCCCGCCGGACAATCCGAGTACAGAGGAGATCAGATGTCGCTCGGAAAACAGGCTCGAAGGGGAAGGCAGAGCTGGAAGTGACACTCGTGCCCTGGGGGAGAGAAACTTTAAGGCAAAAAGTGTTTTATCAATCATTTTGTACAGGGAAAAGTGGCAGTGTTTCCACAAATTAGTTGCAAGCCAGGAGCAAGCTGCTGATTTAGGGTACCGTGTAATGAAAATATCAGCTTCTAAAAATGGAAATATGGATGAAGCACGTCTATCATTTGACAAGAGGCTGCACCGAGCACCGCAGGCTGCCAGTCATCCCTCAGGCCCCTCCGTCCATGCTCCGGGGACCGAGCTTGCCAAGATGCCAGCCCCGACCTCCTGCCGCCCCTGTGGGTCCAGCGGCCCGATGGAGGGGCCCAGCCCAGGGTCTTATTTCCTGGGGCTGTGGACTCGCAGTGGACTTCAGGGGGCCCGGCTGAGCTCCATGCTGTTGCTCAGATCCTCCGAGATAAACGGGTGGCCCAGCCTCTGTCCCCGGGACCCCGGGCCTAACCCTGTGCCCTCGCTTGCTTTCCAGGCTACCAGATCTCCTGGGAGGTGTACGGGAAGAGCGACTCGCGGCTGGAGCTCACTCTCAACAGCTCGACGCACGAGTATAAGATCCAAGGGCTGTCCTCTCTCACCACCTACACCATCGACGTGGCGGCCCTCACCGCCGTGGGCGCTGGCCTGGCCACCTCGTCCACTATCTCTTCTGGGGTGCCCCCAGGTCAGTGCGCCCGGGCCCTGGCGTCCCCGCTGCCGCGTTTCCCTGGGCCGTTTCTCACGCTCGGAGTTGACAGGCATCTTTTGTGCAGAAGTCCCTGGGGGCCTTTAAAAGAGGGGTGTCAGCTCCTGGCTCGGGTGGTCGGGGGTCAATGAACATTACAGTTAAGACCAGGAAGCACAAAACTGCATTCACTCAACAAAACAGTGAAAATGTGGGCTTGAGTGAAGGAGCGAGGAGAAGGTAGGCGGGGAGAAAAGGTACAGAGGGGGAGGGGAGCAAGGAAGGGGCGTGAAGGGTGAGGCGCGTGTCCGCGCACAGCAGGGCGGAGGTGACCCTGCTCTCCGGGCTTGCTGGAAGTCAGGGTGCCCTCCGAAACGTTCGCCCTCATCCCGCTTTGGAAATTGCACTCAACTTTTTCTCTCCAAAGTTTATGTTTAAAATGAGAGTGTTTTTCCAAGGAATTCACAAAATACGTGTGGGTGTTAGAGGATGTCATGGGGCCATCCCTTCAGTTCTGTAATTAAAGCCAGAGGTCTCTTGCTCTTTAAAAAATGTCAGTTGGCCTCGTTTTGGTCTTTGAGAAAAAAGCACAACAGGCTTTGCTCATCAGGCCCGGAAAGGCTGAAGCCAGCATTTACCCCCACGCCCAGTTAGGGTTTTGTAACCTAATTATTTTCTTGGAAGCGTGGCACACCACAGGGGACCTGAAGAGAATACAAAACAAATAAAATGTATACAGTTTTTAAAACTCCCCAGAGGAATAACCGCCTCTCCGCACAGGGACTGTGTTTCGTGAGAAGCCGCTGGGTGGTAGAGAAGGAGGGAGTGTTTCCTGTCCTCTGAGCGCTGTGACCCCACGGGGCACTTTCTACCTTCCTGGGCGTCAGGGGAGCCTTGAGCCCCCAGGGTCCCGAAGCAAGGCTTCCTGTCTACTGATAAGCAGTCACCACTGCCTTCCCTCTCAGGCAGTGACGCTTCTAACGCTGTCGTGAGCATCAGAATCACGAGGGCTTCCCCCCAGATCAGTGCTGGGCCCAGTCCTGCATGGCCGACTCCTGGGTCTGGGGTGAGGCTGGAGAGCTTGCAGTGGAACAGGCCCCAGGTGGCACCCACACTGCTGGTCGGGGACCACGCTTGAGGCAATCCGATGTTTTTTTAAAGATATTTTCAAAATAGATGTATCCTTTCTTAAGAAAGAAGTCTTTGGCTTCCAGAGAGATTCAGTTATTCTACGTAAACAGCCAGCTCCCAAAGCACACATTTAAAATGTCGTTAGTACTTTAATAACTAGTGATGATGACGGCACATGATTTAATCTGTTAGACACACGGCTGACGTGCAGTGACCGGGGTAACACGGGGGACGCATCCCTGTGTGTGACCAGCTTGTTCCCCGGACGGCTTGGACACCATCCAGCCGGGGCTGGGAAGTGGGCGAGCTGACCTCACCTCCGCCCCCAGCGTGACTGTGACCAGCTCTGTCCTGGACGCAGAGAAGCGCTGGAGGGGACACGGGCCCAGCTGTGCCGAGTGACCCTGATAACCCAGGCTCGGAGGAGGCCGCGGGGCTGCTGTTCCTTCCCTGACGGTTCGGGTCACCTGTAGCTGGGGGTCCATCCTAGGGCAGGCCGAGCAAAATCATGTGATGACGATCCCGTTGGGGGCTGTGTTCCGTTTGCCGTGCTTAAAGTTTACATCCATCAACGGCTGAAGAACCAGCTGAAGAATCCAGAGAGCTGAGAAATATGCAAAACAGAGTCACTTGTCCTTCGATTTAAATATTTTCCTCTTCAAATTCATTAGACGTGATGTGGAAAGGACCCTTGAGGGTCTAGCGACACTGCCTGTGCAAATACTGAACTGATCACCAAAGAGGTCTTATTGTCCCTGTGCGAGACCTGGTCTTAAATACCCCAAACACGGGCGAGTTCAGAAGCTCTTCCTCGGATACGGCGCGGCCTGAGAGCCTTTCTGCTGCTCCCAATGCATCTTTTTCGCCTTCATTTCATCCTGCTGTCTTTCTCTAGAGTGTTTGCATCGCCCAATAACGTAAGAGCTCTCATTTTGAAGTCACAGTATCTCACTTCTGAGTGGGACAGGCTCCTTGGGGGGAGTGGGCAACCCGCCCCAGGGCCTGTGTTCAGCTAGGAGGCTTAGCCGCAGGCAGCCTGAGAGGGGGGAGCCTCGTGCAGGACCCCCTGCCCCTCGTTTAGCTGCCAGAGCGACCGAGCACCGGCAGAGCAGGAAGTGTCCTGCACTCTCACCTGGATCCAGTTGTCTTGGAAACCAGAGCCAGGAAGCCTACGGCTCAGGACCTGCACACCTCCCCACGTCAGGCTGCCTGGAGACGCACGGGGTGCACGCTCCCCCCGCCTCTTTCGAAGGCCCTCAAGGTCATTGTCAGAGGGAGGAGGGACGGTCGGTCCTTTGGGTTCTTTGAGGATCCTGGAAGAACTGCCTTCGTCCATCCTTTCTTCACTCAACAAGTGTCTACTGATCACCTGCTGTTCAGGGAGATGATGAGTGAGACATGACCCGACCTTCATGGTTTGTCATCTGGGAGCCACATTCACAAGTCTCTAGTGACACGGCACGTGGCCTGGAGCCTAAGGGGCCACCCCGCTGGAGGGGCAGTCATGCTGTGAGCACATTCCTGGAAAGCTGTGCTTCTCACCTTCGTGGTTGTGAAAACAAACCGTGTTCTGATATAAAGGCGTTTTGGAACTGTTTACTTGCTGACATGTTGACACCTTTCCTAAGCTGTGACAGAATTTACATCTCCACCTTTCCCCTCTCATTTATCTCCAGAACTCCCTGGCGCCCCATCCAATCTGGTCATTTCCAACATCAGCCCTCGCTCAGCCACCCTGCAGTTCCGACCCGGCTACGACGGGAAGACGTCCATCTCCAGGTGGATCGTGGAGGGACAGGTATGGTCTCCTTGAAGCCGAGAGTTGCAGTTTCCACAGGGAAACACTGGGGCCTAAAGTTGAGAGACGGTTGACTGATGCCTTTGCAGAGTGATGAATCCATAGCTGGAGCTGCCTCTGGGTAGTTTGGGAGGTGGTGATGTTTGGAGGAGGAGAACCAGAGACTGGAGGCGGCTGGGATGCCGGGGTCAGGGTGTGGGAAGATGGGGGAAAATGGGATGTTAGGCTGGGCTGTTACTGGAGGGGGTGGGAGAAGTGATCATGGGGTGAACATTCAAGTTGTGGTTCAACATATAGTAAGTTCCCCCAATTTGATGGCGTCGTTGGTTGAGATTCTTCTTTTAATTCTATATCACAATTAGCTACCGAACAGACTAAGAGGATTGTCTACAACTTTTCTCTCAGATGAATGAATGAACATGCATTTACTCAGCAATGTTTGTAGAGCGCGTTTATTTCCAGGCACTATTCTAGGCTCGAGGGGCACAGTGGTAAACAAAAACAGACAAAGTCTGTGCCCTAAAGGAGGAAAGTTCTCTCTCAGGAGAAGGACCCTCAGGTTGCTGGGAGAGGAACATGCACTTTACCTGTGAGGACAGCAGGGGTGCTGGATGGCTGGAGTGAGGGCGTGTAGGGAAGAGCCGGGGGCAGGTCACGGGGATCCTGAGGGTCGACCTTAGGGAGAACTTTGCCTCTGACTCAAAGCACGATAGCAAGATAGCAAGCCCCACAGGGCTCGTGCGTCAGAGGGAGGGTCACAGGGGCCTCCGTGAATCCCACCCACCCAGAAGCGCCTTGTTCTAAGAGCCGAGAAAACAGACGAAGAGCCGCATGACGGGGGTGGTAAAGTTTCCAAATAGTTACTGTCCGTAGTAAAACCCTAGTGATGTTCGTGACTGTGCTTGTGCTCTACCGCAAGACAATTCGCTCTTGGAAACTGGCCGTGAATCAGGGCACGAAATCCATCTACATCTTCAAAACTTTCATTAAGCAACTGTTTCCAGAAACCTCTGCAGGATTCTGACAGTGGGAACCAGCTATTTGGAACTGATCAATCAATGGGGCTGGAACAATTATTTATGTAGAAAAAAAATCACCGTATGCCCCTACCTCCCATCAAACTGAAAAAATAAATCCCCTGGAAATGAAAACCAAAAGAATAAAAGCGAACTTGAAAACGCATCAAAGAAAATCAAGGAGAAAAATTGTGGTATCTCCTGGAAACCAATCCTGGCATCTCAGAGTCTGCCAGATGGAGCCGGGCGAACGCTCGGAGGGACACAGAAGCCGAGAGTCTGTCCTTGGTGTCACTGGACAGCAGTACAGCTGGGCACGGTGAACGCCAAGGACACAAACTCCCAGGGCTTCCGAGTGGGAGTCAGGCCAGGCGGGGCCGCAGGAGTGGAGATGCCCACCCCTCCGTGGCTCAACTCAAGATCTGCGTCTTGTGCTTCCAGAGCCAGACCTGGGAGCGTCCACACTCCTTCTGCCTGGGTTCTGTTCGCCAGGACAGCCATGGGCTCCAGGCAGCCGCAGGGGGTCTGGGAAGGGTCCTTCCTTCTGTCTGTCCGAGGAGAGGAAGTGATGGGGGAACACGTAGCGCTTCTCTCCACACTACGTTTGCTTCGTGCTTCTGTTCCACAGCTGATCTATTTGTCTTTTTAATCTAAAACATTTTAAACATACCCAAAAGGAAGCAGCGTGATCTCATGAGCTCCCACACACACCCATCACCCAGGCTCGTCTCTTCTCTTATCTAGATCCATCTAGTCCTACTTTTTATTGTTGCTGGAGTGTTTTGAGGTTTTTTTTTTTTCAATTAAAAAAATTTTTACTGAAGTATCGTCTATTCATACTATTACATTATTTTCAATTGTACAACATAGCGATTCAATATTTTTATAGATTATACTCCATTTAAAGTTATTACAAAATATTGGTTATATTCACTGTGCTATACATTAAATCCTTATATCTTATTTATTTCACACCTATCAGTTTGCACCTTTTCTTTTTAAATTGAAGTATAGTTGCTGTACAATGTTATATAAGTTACAGGTGTACAGTGTAGCCATTCACAATCTTTAAAGGTTGTCCTCCATTTATAGTTATTATAAAATATTGGCTCTATTCCCCGTGGGGTACAACACATCCTGTAGCTTAGTTTGTGCCTCGTACTCCCCCGCCCCATATGCCCCCCCCCTTCCATCTCTCCACTGGTGGCCACTGCGTATCTCAGACCACACGTCATTTTATTCCCACGTATTCAGCACTGAATAGGCACAAATTTCACAAGCACAGTGTTGAGCAAGAGAAGCCAGACTCGTGATCTGAGTCCACAGGACAAAGTCCCAGAGAAGAAAACATCATCTTTGGTATCAGAGCGCTGGTACCCTCTGGGGTCTCATATGAGGAAGGCTCTGGAACGTTTGTTAGGAATGTTGTCTCTCTGTCTGCATCTGGGTTGCACACCTGTTCTCATCTTGTGCACTCGTCTTCCTTCGATAACTTTACGTTGAACTATGGATGCTTTTTCTCATAATGAGAATGCCATCATCACACCTGACATAATTAATAAACAGTCCTTAATATCATCTAATAATCAGTACACGTTCAAATGTCCCCAGATTTTCCAAAAACGTCTTTTTACTGTGGCTTTGATGAGAACAGGATCCACACAGAGTTCACATTGTGCCTCTGGTTGTCGTGTCTCTTAAATCATTTTTTTAAAAATTTTAACAGCTTTTTCAAGGTATAGTTGGCATATAATAAACTTGACATTTCTAGAGTATACAGTCTGTTAAGTTTTGACCCAGACGTGCATGTCTGTATACCTGTAAGGCCCTTGCCACAGTCTAGATAATGAGCAAGCCCACCGCCCCCAGAAGCTCCCTTGCGCCCTTTGCAATCCTCCCGAGCACCCCCTCAAGCCCACCCTGTCCCCGCCCACCACTCAGCTGCCTTCTGCCACTAGAGATGTTGCCCTTTTCACCCAGAGCCCCTTCTGTTCCCCTGCCACTGCCTTGTTACAAACCCCAGTCCCCTGTCCCGTGGAATGCCCTCCATCGGAGAAGCATTTCCCATCTGCATCCTTGTAGTGTCACTTCACGTGTCCCCCTGCCCCCGTGTTTCCTGTAAACAGGAAGTTCGTTCTAAAACCTCCATTGGATCATTCCAACGTTGTCGTGGTCACTGTGGTGGAGAGTAATTCCTGGGCGGGGCTGGGGGCTTCATACGGCGGCACATCAGGACACATGGGGTCTTGGGCTCCCACTCTAGGGAACGCAGGGACACCGCACGATCGGCAGCCTGGTCCCTGCCTTGTCCTCCCGTCAGCTTTGTATCCAGTGGTCTCACCCATTGGTGACCTTTGCCTGAATTCAGTATCATCTGCAGATACTCAAAATGGCAACTTTCTATCAGTCTTTCCGCCTTTAGTAGCTGGAGCGCCGAGAAGCAGCGCTTCCCTCCTCCCTCAGGTCAGGTCGTTACCCTGAATACAGGAAGGCAGGGCATTGCAGAGCAAGGAACCGGTTCCCAGTCGCTCCCAGCGTCAACAGGTTTTTCTTTCTTCCTTTTTTGCCCAGCTCTCTGTTTTGCTGAGTGTCAATAGGACAGGACGGGTTCTCTGTGTTTTCAGTCTGTTTCAGTCACCTACAGTCTTCATTCTTTTTGAACCTGACACTGACCCATCTTGGCCAGCGGGCAGCCCTTCATGTTCTAGGTGTTTTGACTTCACGATAACTGATCTTGGATGATTTCCTTGGCTCCTGATGCAGGGGGATTTCCCGGGAGCATCTTGTGCCTTCGAGCGCCAAGCTGAAGCTCAAACTGAGCCGCTGCTACCTGGTTTTGTTTAGTGTCAAATCGTATTTAAAGGCCATAATCTGGGCACTAAGGGAAGGGGAGGGTGCTCATTGCTGCTGACTGGTCATTGTTTCTAGACTTTTCCGGCCGATAGAGAGAGGAAACGCATATTTTTGGAAACATCGTGAGTTCGTACTGATATTTCCAATTCAAAGTTAAGATTACTTAACTTTGAATTTTACGTTTTCAGTAACTTTTATACTAAAAGTGTGCTTTCTAGAAATATTAACAAAATTACTTATTTTCTTTATCCTATTATTCTATAAAGAGTTTCAAAATTGCAATGCCCATGATACTGCTAAGGAGCCTGCTGAATGCAACTTATTTGTCCTTAGACCGTATTACACTGTGGATGTACAGCCAAAATACTGAGTCTAGATTCTTCTCTATGTGTGTCTATCACCAACCTAATACAGATTTTAGCTTCATTCATTTCAGTGTCTTTGTTTTGTTCTTTCGCTTCAATTTTTAGAAGTTGCTTTCTTTAAATATCATTTTTACTTTTTTTTTTTTTTTTTTTTTGCGGTATGCGGGCCTCTCACTGCTGTGGCCTCTCCCGTTGCGGAGCACAGGCTCCGGACACGCAGGCTCAGTGGCCATAGCTCACGGGCCCAGCCGCTCCGCGGCATGTGGGATCTTCCCGGACCGGGGCACGAACCCGTGTCCCCTGCATCGGCAGGCGGACTCTCAACCACTGTGCCACCAGGGAAGCCCTCGTTTTTACTTTTTAAAAACTGTTCAAACATTTAAAATTTAATTTATTTTTGAGCATGTAACTCATTTGCATGATCTCAGAGTCACAACTGCTGGTCATATTCAGGGAAGTTTGTGTTCGTCTTTCCCCCTTTACTCTGTTGCCTCCCTCCCCAGAAGCCCCACAGTAGGTTTCTGGCTGGTCCTCTTTTGTCTTTTGCAGCGTTAGCAATGTACGTACCCGTGTCCCCCTTCCGTATGCAGAAGGTGCTGTGCTTTCTTCGTTTGAGGACATGTGAACATCACGTGCGTGGCGGGTGGTCTTCCCTTGTGTGGACGTGCAAGCCTGTGTGTGCAGCTGGTCCTCTGGACACCTGGGCTGTGCGTTCCCTCCTGCTGCTGCCACAACAAACAGCCAAAACCCAGCGGCTGGAACAACACAAGTGTGTTATCTCACAGCTTTGGGCTCCCTGGGCTGAAGTCCAGCTGTGGGCAGGTTGCGTTCCTGTCCGGAGGCTCTGGAAGACCACCGTCTCCTGCTCATTCAGGCTGTTGCCGGTGGTCCTAGGACGGAGCTGGCTGTCACCATCCCCAGCTTCTACGGCCACCACGTCCCTCCCTCCACCTTCAGGGCCAGCCATGGTGGGTAGGTCCTTCCCAGGCGTCAGCTGTCTCCATCTGTCTCATCCCTCTGACCCACTCGGCTGCCCCAGTCTCGCACTTTTCAGGACCCGCCCATATAATCCAGGATCATCTCCCTACTTCAAGGCTCTTAACCTTAATCACGTCTGCAAAATCCCTTCTGTGTGGAGTAACTACCCACAGGTCCCAGGGATTAGGGTGTGGACACCTGGGGGAGTGGTTGGGAGGATGCCTGCAGGGGGCATTATTCTACGTAAAGGTGTTTTCAGCCTTTTGCATACTCATTTTGTACCTTTGCCACTGAGTCTTTGGGATAGATTCCTAGGAACGGCATTTCGAGATCAAGCAATGAAAGTATATGTAAATTTCCTAGACATTACCAAATGCCTCTGCTATATAGGTTGTACATTTTGCATTTCCATCAGCAATATATATAATTTGTTGCCATGCCAAAAAAAATTGAAGTCTAATTTATCAATCTTTTCTTGCAAGGTTTTGCACTTCAGGTCTTAAATAGAAAGGTTTTCCTCCTTCTCAGGTTAAAAAGGAATTCACCCATTTTTTTTACTACCAGTTCTATGGTTTCATGTTTGCATTTAGGTCTCCATCCATTTGGAATTTGTTCTTTTATACGGAGTGAGGTATGAGTCCATTTTTTATCACTTTGCAAATAGCTATGCAATTGTCCCCAGAACATCTATTAAAAAGTCTGTTTTTTCCTCCTCCTGATTTGTAGTATTAAATTCCCATATGCACTTGGGTCTGTTTCTGAACTGTTTATTCTGTTCTATTAGTCGGGCTGTTCATGCACTAACTCTACACTGTTTAATTACAGAGGCTTTAAAATTTGTTTTAATGTCTGCTAAGGTCTTCCCAATCCCCACGAACATACACGCATGCACACACACGCACGCACACACGCATGCAGGCGCACTGCTTTGCTCTCCTTGCTGTGGTCTGATGACGCCGTCTTTCTATCCAAGAACATGATACGTCTTTCCATTTGGTTAAATCTACTTCCGTCGGCTCTCTTCTTCCCGGCAAAAGCACTGGGCGACCTATTCCTACCTTCACTCTGCTCCCAATAAGGCAGGCAAACTGAGGGGCCATCAGCATGCCTCAAAAACTGTGATTGGAAAAGTATGGACTGTGCACCAGCGGCCCCGGCCCCCCTTTTTCTTGCCCCCCTTTCCTAGCTCTGTGGTCCTGGACATAATTTAACTTCTGCGCAAGCCTCAGCGTCCTTGTCTATAAAACAGGGTCAGTAGTGCTGTTGCAAGATGGTCCGGAGGATTAATCAATGTATGTACATTTTGTTACATTTTCTGACTCTGTTGCTGGCATATAAGATCACAGTTGGTTTTTGAAATTTTTTTTAATTTAATGAACTCTCCTGTGTTCTAAGTGCTTTTACAAACATTAACTCATTTAAACCTCGTATTGACCGAGAGGAGGCTGCTGTGACCCACTCCTGCAGACAAGACCCGAGGGACTCAGTTACGCCCCCGGACCACACGCTCAGCCCAGGAGGGGATCCGGCTTGAGTGGCCTGGCCCCTGGCCCACACCTGAGGCTGCAGCTGTGCCACCACCCAGCCTGGTGTGAGGGCCTCACGGCCAGAAGCTTGGAGAATCTCTTGTTAGTCTGTTAATTCTTCTGTAGTTTTCTGTAAAGAAGTCACATCACCTGTTGCTAGTGACGGTTTTATTTCTTCCTTTGAAACCTTTCTTCCTCTTTTCTGTTTCTTGTTATTTATTGTTCTTAATGGGAGGGCTAGATCGTCCTGTATCATATTGAATTGGAGCAGCGTTAGAACAACCTTTGTTTTATTACTAACTTTAAAGAAACTATTTTAAGACTTTGTTATCAAGTGTGACATTTACAACACTTATGGGAGGTTTTGTGTGGGATTCTTGAGGCTTGTTTTTGCAGCTAGTTTGTACTGGGTTCAGACGATGCTTTTCTAATCCTGGTTTGCTAGGAGGGGTTTTTTTTGCGTTTTTTTAGGATTAAAAAAATCATAAAGAAGTTTAATTTTGTCAACCTGTTTTTTGCATCTACTGAGTTGTTCATGTTTTTTCTTCCTTCATCTGTTGGTGAGATGATTTATGTTGATATTCTAATGTTCGCCCGTCCCAGTGTTCCTGAGATAAACACAATTTGATGTTTATTTTGTTTGGGTTAGTTTGGGTTTAAGATTTTTGTATTCATGTTCATAAGTGAACTTGGCTTTTCTGGTTGTTGGTTTGGCTTTTAAGACCAAGAGTTCACTTTCTCACCAATTTTCATAAATAAAGTTGTGATTGCTCTGAGGGGAGCTGAGAGGGAGGGGTGCTGATGCCCTGGCCTTGCTGGCACAGACAGGAGCCTCGTGACCATCTTCCTAAGGTAGCCAGCATTCTTCATCCCAGCCGCGGGTCAGTGCAGATTCCAGGACACACCAGCGCTCAGACCCCACCTCAAATCAATTCGTCAGCATTTCCGGGCGTGGGGTCCGTCCTGTTTGTATGTAACTTCCCAGGTGACACAGGGGGTTGAAAAGGTACCATGTCTGCTGCTCTGGTCCTGCCTTGGGGGCCCCATGCATGGGGCCTGCAGTAGGACGTGTCAGTGATCCGGCCTCTGCCCACGTCTCTTTCCAGAGGTTCCGAGGCTTCATTCCCCAGGGAGGATGATCTGGGCAGGCTCCGTGCCTTTCCCCAGAGGTGGCCGTGCCCCTTCCCCAGGCCTGCACCTGGTGTCTCAGAGTGGCCAGGGCGGTGCAGGTCCATGGCACGGGGCCCGTGGGCGATGGCACAGACTCCCCCGGGTGTGCAGCTCCTGGGCTGCCGTGCTCACAGCTAGCTCACCGCCAGCCTGTAGCCATTTCTTAAAAGTTTGAGATTGCCCTGAAGTTCATTTTTACCTTTCACCTTGAAAGTATTTCAAAACCACAGAAAAGTTGCAAGAATACTACAAAGAATGACCCTTCACCCAGACACTCTATCCAAGTTTTGTCAGTTGTCCCCAAATGTCCTCGGTAGCAAAAGGATCCAGTCCAGGACCACACATTGCACCTGGCTGTCCTGTCTCTCCATCCCCCTCACCTGGATTAGTTCCTCGGCCATTCCGGTCATTTCATGACCTTGACAATTTCAGAGATGACAGGCCATTCATTTCCTAGGATATCCCTCAATTTAGATGTGTATATTTCTTCATGATTGGACCCAGATTATGCATTTTTGGTCAGAATGTCACAGAAGTGATGCTGAGTTCTTCACACTGTGTCTTGTTGGGTTTAACATGATACCGAAATGCCCCATCTTTGGTGGAGTTAATTTTTTTTTTTTTTGCGGTACGCAGGCCTCTCACTGTTGTGGCCTCTCCCGTTGCAGAGCACAGGCTCCAGATGTGCAGGCTCAGCGGCCATGGCTCACGGGCCCAGCTGCTCCGCGGCATGTGGGATCTTCCTGGACCGGGGCATGAACCCGTGTCCCCTGCATTGGCAGGCGGACTCTCAACCACTGCGCCACCAGGGAAGCCCTGGTGGGGTTAATTTTGCTCACTCGATTGAAATGGAGTCCACCAGCTTTTGTCCTCTGTGAAATTACTTTCCTCCCTTTCACAATGAACAAGTACTTTGTGGGGAGACACTTCAAGATTATGTGAAAATCTCATTCCCTTTCCACTCACATCCCTAGTTTGTCATTCACCGATTATGTTTTGCCAGAATTAATTAGTATAATGAGACACGTACTTGTGACCTTTCTAATTCAATCATTTCTTCTACATTTATTGATGGGACTTTTATTGTGAAAAAACAAAAGAGCTTTCTCTTCTCATTTATTTATTTGTTTATTTGTTTATATCAGTGTGGACTCATGGATTTCTATTTTATGTAACAGATTGTAATCCATTGCTGTCATTATTTATGTTGATGCTCAAACTTTCCTACATTTGACCAATGGGAGGCCCTCCAGCCAGCATCTGTGTTCTTTTCACAGGTTCCAGTTCCTGGGAGTACCTCCTTACTTTCTGGCACAAGATGTTCTTGGATTATCTTATTCTTTTACCTTCCTTCCCAGCCATTCTCCAAGGAAACTTGGATCCTTTCAGTGGAGAGTGGCATTTAGAAACCAAGATCTGGGCACTAGATGTGCTCCTTGCTCCTAGGGTGTCATTGCCCCCAGGCCCTCTGAGCGCACAGATCTAGGAGACACACGTGCTCACGTGCGTGCAGGGCTACATCCAGGTCTGTCTCTGTATCTGTCTGCATGCACTGAGAAGCATTAGTTGAGAGCAGCACCTGCAAATACAATTCAGTACCGTCCATTTAGTCAGGCTACCCCCCTTTCCACACTTACACCAGCCCTGCTTGGCTCCCAGTATCCTCATTCTGTTTACTTACTTGCTGAATCCCCCATATGTGGCCAGTCCTTTGAGCTGAGTGGACACCTTCTTTGCACAGGTCCGGACTAAGCTCCTTTGCCTTGAGCTGCTGGAAGGAAGGATGAAGGCTGCCCTAAAACTTTTAAATTACAAACTTACGTTATCAAAGTCTAAAGTTAGTCATTATCTTTGTCTTCCTCCCAGTGGTACAGGATTCTGAAATGCCTTAATTCCAAGTCATACTTGTTATTGTGTCCAGTATTCACTTCTTCCTTGTCTCCTATAAACACAAAGGCTACGATGACGATTACTATCTTTTCTTATAGTCAGTGCTTGCTTAGATTTCACGGCGAGTTTGGCTGTAGCTTCACCTCCCACTCTGTTGGCCTCCAGGCATGGACCTTGCTTCCCCATGCGCCCAGCCATGCATCTGTTATGCATCTGTTACACACTGTCCAGCTCTGCTCTGGCTTTGGGGTCGGAGACTTTTCGGGTTAGCTAGTCTGCCATATCTCCAGAACTGGAAGTCCCTTGGAAATAGTCTTTCTAAAATATTTTAACGTTAACTCAGCAAGTCTAAAAATTCTGGTAGTGGTGCAGACAGTTGGAACTTCAAAACCAGAAAGGTAATTTTTTCTCCTGAAATTCGTTACTTGAACCATTTGTGTTTCAATATTCCTAGAGAGTAAATGTTCATCTATAAAAAGCAGCTTAGTTCCAAACCCCAGGGGTGAGGGTTACAGACGTTTCCTGGCCAAGAGGAGACAAGAGGATTTGTCGAGCATTTCGTCACCCGGTGGGTAGGGGCCTGAGCCGACCCCATCCCAGAGCTGACACGCACGCGGCCCCTGTAACGACTCCTCCTGCCACGTGGATGAGGTGCCCCTTTCCTCCATCCTCTGCCCTGACTCCACCAACAGACTGCTACCTGGTTTATGTTGTACTAATCCATTCTCTTGGTCAAATTCGTTGGAGCTGGTTTTCAATCATATACTAAGTTATCCCAAGAAAATATCACAATGATGTGGCAAAGGTTAGCATGAATATCCATTCTGGGGCAAACGAATCCTGCTTTTATCTGTGAAAGGTTCCTACTAACCTCGAAGGCATATTACAGCAGGGTGTCCATTCAAAAATCAATGAATGGGGGCTTCCCTGGGGGCGCAGTGGTTGAGAGTCTGCCTGCCGATGCAGGGGACGCGGGTTCGTGCCCCAGTCCGGGAAGATCCCACATGCCGCGGAGTGGCTGGGCCCGTGAGCCATGGCCGCTGAGCCTGCGCGTCCGGAGCCTGTGCTCTGCAACGGGAGAGGCCACAACAGTGAGAGGCCCGCGTACCGCAAAAAAAAAAAAAAAAAAAATCAATGAATGGGCATCTCTTTAAAGGCCTTGAAAGACACTTCATTGCTAGGCCAATGCTCAGTTATCTGCAGACTCAAGGCAGAACATACTTCGACCCACCCCCATCATCTCCTAAAACACACATGGCCCCGTCCAGGTAGAGAACAGACCTGAAGCCTCTGAGGGAGATCTTTCCTTGTGCCACCCTCCTGGCCTTCATCACATTCCATGCATCGGCCTCTGACACCCCCAGGAGGGGCCACAGACAAGGTCCCTGAGGACATATGGTATGAAGAACGACACTGTCAGTGACACAAGGACAGTGCAGGCATTGGGGCCAGAAAGACCGGACCTTGAACCCCAGCTCTGCCCCTCCCATTCAGGTCCTTCAGCTGTAGAACAGCAGTGATGGCACCTGTCTTGCAGGCTGCTGGAGCACTAGAACATTCGGTTATATTTATGTATCTAAGATGTGCATGGCTCTGCATTCTATAGGCATGAGGCACTTTACAAGTAAAATCTCCTCTGAGAAGCCCGTTGGCGCCTCAGGGCAGTGGGAGGCCAAGTCCATGTCATGTTGTCCCCCAGGAAGCCTCAGTGCACCACCACTACTTCTCTGAGGGTGTCTTGGCACATTGCTGGTCCAGGCAGGCTCCAACTTTCCTAGACTCAACATGATGGGGCCCTAGAGACCGTGACTGGCATAGGTGACGTCTTCTGGAATATTCCACACCTGATTCCCTTCAAATGGATGCAAGCCACACCCAGGCAGGCGCTCTGTGCTGCAGTGCAGTCCCAGCATTCGCTCACCCAGTGTCTCACCCAAGAAGGGGTTGTCGCCTCCTGCCCTGTGCCTGGCCGCGGGCTGGGATCCTCGGAGGAGTGGGGCTCGGGGGCACCCAGGCCAGCAAGGAGTCAGCCACTGAGCGATTAATCACGTAGAAAGTGGGGAGGTGATTATAGAGATTTGCTCAGGGTGCTGGCGGATGGTGAGGAAGGAGGGACAGAGTCCTTCAAGTGGCTGTAGAGGCCCACGAAGGGGGTGACATCTGAGCCCCATCCCCAGGGACCTCGACAGTTAGCCAGGGCAGAGGACAGCTGAGCGGCCCCCCAGAGCAAGGCCTGGGCTCCTGCCAAAACGTTCTGTGGCAGGACGGCGTTCGCTTTCCTCCGTCTGATCCACGTCTTTGCAGCAAAGTTTCCTTTGAATTCTGACCACTTGTTGAAGTGCGCCGAGCAGGCTGCGTTCTCGGAGTTGTCATCAGTGAATTATGGAACCAAAGATCCTCATCATCGGAGGAGCTGCTTGAAAGGCCCTGTAATTAGCTGATGCTCAGACGTGGGTTAAAATTTTAAATAGCAGGGCTTCCCTGGTGGCGCAGTGGCTGAGAGTCTGCCTGCCGATGCAGGGGACACGGGTTCGTGCCCCGGTCTGGGAAGATCCCACGTGCCGCGGAGCGGCTGGGCCCGTGAGCCATGGCCGCTAAGCCTGCGCGTCCGGAGCCTGTGCTCCGCAACGGGAGAGACCACAACAGTGGGAGGCCCGTGTACCACAAAAAAAAAAAAAAAGATTTTAAATAGCAGCTTTTACGGGTATTTCTGGTTCCGTAATGCTTTGCTTAATTAGTAACCTTTGACTGTAGAGTGAGCAAAACATCTCCTCCCACACTTTCATGGCGTGCGGTAAAAGGGGAGATTGCAAATGGGACGTGTTTTCCTTTGATCCTGCTTGCCGGCCCGGTGCGTCTGGGAGCCCCGCCATTCGCCGTTCGCAGCTGTTGGCTGTGTCTAATAGCCAAGATAACACCCGGGCTTCTCCAGAGGCTGCTCTGAGCAAGGTTTTCTGTAATGAAGATGCTGGTGGTACCACTTGGGTGCAGATAAAACTGGTTCCATCCGAAAATGGAAAGAAAAAGGAAAAAGCCCATTTAGCGCTTATTTGTGCATAATGGTAGCCATTTTCTCAACAGGCACTGTTTCAGGGAGTGTTATGGGCTAATAAAACGCAGCGCGGGCTGCTGAGTGCTGGTCTCTAGATAACTACAGAGCAGCGGAGGTGGCGGGCCAGTGCCCAGGAGCCGTGGGCGAGGCGCTCACAGATGCCCACGGTGGCCCAGCAGTGTCTGCGGCGGTGGCATTTGGAGACACTTTCCGCGGAGAACTTGGGGTGTGGGGTGCAGTGACACTCTGTCTCCAAGTACACGTCCCCCCAAGGGCCCGGCTCAGGGGCTGAAGAGTGGAAGGCCAGGCTTTGTTTCCTTTTCTTTTTGCTGACGTGCTCCCCCGAGAGAAAGCTTTCGGGGTGTATGGGGCCCCGTGTTTCCCCATCTTACCTGGTCCAGGCCTCTCCCAGTAAATCTCTCCTGGCATTGAGTTCTCGGGAAAACACGGTCCTGGCAGGTGTGTGTCCACTTTGCCTTGTCACGGGTGAGGCCCAGGCTGCTGGGCTTGCAGCCAGCGCACCACCCGGGAGCTCCAGGCTGGGGGTCCTGCCTACTCCACCCACGCCTGCCCCCACTCCCCACGTGCCGAGGGCTGGTGGGCTCCAGTCCCGAGCTGACCTCTGGGTGCCCCCATCTCCAGCGCGGAGGGAAGAGGGACTCACGGAAGAAACAGGGCGCCGGAAACTCACGGCAAGTGAGGGGGAAGCGGACGGCCGCGGGCCTCCGGGGAGGCTCCGTTCACGACCCTCCTTTAGAGCGAGGACAGGAGGTGTGCCCGCATCCGGGGAGCAGCTCTCTGAAATGTTGCCCTCAATGGTCCACTTTGCGGTGTGTGCATTCCCAGTGATGTTTTCTCTTTAACAGTCCGTAAAAGTGTTAAATAGCAAGTTGGGAAACATCGAGGCTTAGGAAGATCGGAGGTTCCCTGGAACAAGATACACAGATGCCCGGCTCTGCCCAGGATCATCCAGTGTTCCATCCTCAGCTGGGCCTGGCTGTTCACAGGATGGGACCAGCTGGGACCTGCCGGGAAGTACGTGGCCCCAGGAAGGCCAGGGAGGGACAGGCTGACCAGCGAAGACGGTGCCAGAGCGGGAACCGGGCACATCAGAGAGGATCCGTCCTCAGCACGAGGCTGCTGGGGGCGTAGGAGACCCATCGCGCTGCCAAGGGCACAGGGACGGGGACGTGGCACAGCCTTGCTCCCTCGGGAAAACGTTGGGAGAGTAACAGCGCCTTGAGAGCCTCAGCACCGGACTCACACTGATTAAGCACTTAATAAACACAGCACATAATAAAAATATTAAAGTCAAGGCAAATATTTGGACTCAAAGAGAGCTGCTTGAGTAGCTGTGGCTCCGAGGAAGGACTGTCCTTGCACCGGGAGTGTTCCTGGGACAGGCCTGTGGAGACAGCACAGGGTTCAGCCCCGGGAAATGCTGCAGCGTCAAGCCGACCGCCAGGCCAGTCCCAGGCTGGGCCCACCAAGGTCAGCGACCTGCTGGTGCTCCGGACAGGAGGTGCTGGAGTTCCGTGCGGGTCTCCAGTCAAAGGAGCAAGCTGGGCCGCGTCCCCGGTGGGGGCAGTGTGGGGGCAGCTGGGATGGAGCAGCTCGTGCAGCCAGAAGCCAGCTGGGCATCCAGCTGCTGGTGGGGGAGCTTAGTCACAGGGAGCCAAAACCATCCCGCATCCAGCCGTCCCTGGTCCCCTTTCCCAGTAGAGACTTTCCATCCTTTGTTTATGTATCTCCTACCTCTGAAGGTGTGTTCTGTCTCTGGCAGGGTCACAGGCCAGATGCTTTTTATCTCATCACTTCGAGGTCTGGAGTTGGGGATTTCTGATTGCTAAGTATCTCTCCTCCTTCCCTCGATATGGGTGGGAATTAGGGCTGTTGGTGGCCCTTTTGATAAGTATCTGTCAGCATTTCAATTGTAATAAGCCTTGACTGTGGTTGAATTTCTTTTTCATAATAGGAAGAAACAGTGACATTTTTTCTGAACAGTCTGTCACAAATGCATAAGACGGTTGTCACTTCTGTGATGGCTCCTTCAACAATGGCCCAGCCCTCTGGGTAAATTTGCTGAGACCGGCTTCAGCTCTGTTCTGGCGTAATGCCTCTGCCTGAGCGCTTAGGTACTGAGGGGATAGGTGACAGTGACATATACACTCGGATATTTCAGAATGTTTATTGTTTGCTTGAATGTCCATAATAACACCCTTATGACGACTTTTCTCTTTTATTTCTCAACTTGCGTAGGAAATCTGTACCAGATGAACGGTTTGAAGTGGCTTTTTTCTTCATTAGTCCGTCAGATCCTTTTAGGTCCTATTATGGGACTTTTAAAAATAAGACAGGAGAAGAAAATACTGCAGTGTAAGTGACAGCTCAAGTACAACCGAGGGACACGTTTTACTACAAATGTCATTTTCAAGAAATAGAGGTCAATGCACATAAAAATCATAACTGTCAAACTAAATTAAATTTTACGAGAGTAATATTTTCCTGTCCTTTTTGAGGACCGCTCAAAATTCTTCCATCCTAATTCTCTGACTGGAATTTTAGATTTGCCTGTATGTTTCATTTTTCCGGTCATTAGGTTTTATACTTGTTTCATTTAGTCATACATTGATCCAGCAAACATTTATTAAGCATCTACTGTCATATAGGTTTCAGGATTCATGCTACATACTAGATTACAAAGATGGAAAACTTTTAGTCCACACCTCCAGAAACTCACAATCTGGGGGGAAATGGGGGAGGGATGATGGAGATGTAATGTAATAATCAATAAAAATGAGGCTTGTGAGAATTGTTGTAAAAAATGTTGCCAAGACAGTATCAGAAAGAAAACGGGTAACAGAATAGGGTAATCAAGGAGGGCTCCATGTAGGAGGTGAACTTTAAGTTGGGCCTTGAAGGTTGCACAGTATTTTGATGGGGCGCAGGACATTCCAAGCAGAGAGAATAGCAGAGTGAAAGGCATGGGACCCGCTGTTTTAAAATGTGAATTCCATTTCTCTTCAGGTAGAGTGAGGCCAGTGGATCAGGAGACACAACTCCCTGGAAGGATCATCTGTTACTCACAGATCCCGAGAGGAGGGGCACATGATGCCGGGCAGGGCCACACGAGGAAGCACCAGGGTCTTCCAGGAGGCAGAGGGGGGCAGTGTGGACCACAGACTTCACTGCAGTTTCCGTGGAAGGAGTGGACAAGGCAGGGTGGGCAGGCTGAGGACTGGCTAGTCTGGATCATTCCAGCGGGCTGTGGGGCACAGGGCCCTTCCCTGGTTGTCTGGTACCTGCCCTGGGCGACGAGGGCAGGGGGACAGTGGTCCAGAGTGTGGGAGCCCCGTGGAGGAGGGGGTGGGGTGAGGGCTCTGGCTTGGTTGGTTTGCATTGGAAAGGTGTGCTCACAGGTGAGTTGTTTGTTATCTCTAGGACCCGGCTGCCCTGGGAGGGGCAGTCCCAGCTGGGTTAGCCAGGCCCCGGATGTCAGAGCATGAAATACAGAAACTAGAACTGTGGCTGATACATGCGTGGTGAGGGCTGAGCAGCTGCGTGGTCGGGCCCCGTGTGAGCAGGTGGTGAGGGGAGCCGAGACCGGAGGGGAGGCAGGAGCTGGTGTGAGCAGCCTGCAGCACCTTTACTAAGGGTGGAGATTGTTTGTGTCTGAAAACGCCGGCGAGAGCCCACATCTCCTCGTCTCTGAGCACGAGCCAGGGTGTCTGGGCACTCCGCACGCTTCACCCCAGCAGAGTCTCCTGACGGACCTTCACTTCGGATCCCCAAGGCCAGGTCCCTGCATCACACGAGCATGTGTTGGGCCGGTTCTGGTGTTCCAGTCCCTTTCCCGACCCTCCACACACACCCCACTCCATGAGTGATGGGGCCCAATCCTTGCCGGCACTGCACGATCTTAGAAAGTGGCACGAAATCCCGACACGGGGTGCAGGACGGCGTGGGCAGTCCTGTTTGTCCTTGAGAGGCTTTGTGTCTGACGGGAGAGAAGGGACAGACACAGATGCCGTCCCCCCAACACTCGTGACGGACACGGAGGAGGCCAGCCTCGCTGTCGAGGCGAGCAGGAGAGGAGCCGGGGGTCCGGGGTCCCACGGCAGGATGGAGACTGCAGCTGGAGGGCGGGCGGGGTGCCGAGACCAGTCCCGAGCCACCCGGCGTCGTGGAGCCGCTCTTGGGTGTGGGGCTTAGGCCAGGCACAGGGGGCCCACAGACTCATGGGAGGCAGGCCCCCAGGGGCCCCCAGTGCAGGGACAGTCGTGCGTGCACAGGTGGCTTCCAGGAGAAGCCTCTTCTTGGGTGCAGGAGGACTTTATGGAAAAACTGGTTCCTAGAAGGATATTTCAGGGGGGATGTGAATAAGGTGGCAAAAACCCAGGCGCACGTTGGGGGAGGTAAGACTGGGGGGGTCGGCCTCGAGTCTGCGGACAGTGAGGGCGGTTCAGTGGAGCCTGGGCCGGCGGGTGAAGCCGTGTGCCATCTGAACTGGATGATGACCCGGTCTCTCACTTTATGGCCGCAACAGGTGAGGCCCAGAAATTTCTGAGGCCTGAGCGTTGTGGGCATTGTAGGCTGGGCTGTGTAGGGTGACCGATGGGGAAGGGAGTCCTTCCTGAGATCAACAGCCGGGGGCTCCACTTGACCTGTGACTTTCTAGCAGACTCACTAGGCCATTGGCCACGACTGGACCCGAGGGCAGGCTAGCCGGCAGCCCTGAACCTTTGGTCTGTTTTAAGGAAGAGAGGCTTTTCTAAGAGATGTCATTCTTTTCTTTTAAGTCACTGAGCTTGACTATCCAAATAGGTCAGGAGCTTCTAAACTGGGGTCCTGTCAGTGAAATCAAGTGAAGGTAAGAGAGGCCGGGGGGCCTCCCAGCATCGGGCAGAGGGAGGGGGCGGGCAGCAGGCGTCGGGAGGGAGGCCCTGGCTCAGAGGCTGGAAGCAGGAACGTCCTCCTGGCGGTCAGGAGGCACGAAGGCTGCGCCGGGGTCTGAGATGTCCTCATGGAGGGACGCCAAATGCCAGGAGGAAGGAGGACACTGCCGAGGGGAGAAAGGAGGGGCCGGGACAGACCCGGGAGAGACGTCGTTTAGGGGCCACTGCGGGCAAAGGAGGAAGCAGAGGACAGGTGGCTGGAAAGCCAGAGGGGACCAGGAGTGCCCAGGGTCACAGACCCAGGAGAGCAGCATTTGAGATGGAGGAACGTTTAAGGCCGAGGACCAAATGGTCACTTCACAACCCTCCTGCTTCTGAAGATAAGAAGAGTGTTAGATAGTTACAAAGTAAATGAATAAGCAACGAGCAAGGTAGTGGGGAGGAGGGGGGAGGGCGGGGACCCTGCTTCTGGCTGCTTCGGAGCAGGAAAGCTCAGTCAGTGCCAGGGGCACCCCGCCCCGCCCCCGCCAGCTCACGAGGGCTGCAGGCTGTCCAGACGTTTTGGGAACTGGCCTCGAGCCCTGTCCACCCTGAGTCCCCTCCTGGCTGTCCCTCGATCTGCCAACAGTGCCACGCAGAGGGGCCCCAGCTGTCCGGGGCTCCCTGGGAGGCTCCACTGGCTCAGGCATGGGGACACAGCCCAGAGCCCGAGGGGATGCGGGAGCTGTGCAGGTTGCTGGGCAGGCAGGTTTTCCTGCCGACACCGGGGTTTGGCAGGTGTCCGTAGCGTGGAGCCTCGGAGCATCTTTCCCCCTCTCCTTAGCTCTGGACGAACCGGGAGCTGCTGCCCCCCGCCCTCCCCGTCCGGCTCGTCCTCTCCCTGCACGGCTGCAGGTCCACGGGCCTCCTCTCCGCGTGCAGTTACCTTGTGGACCAGGTTAATGCCTGTCCTCTGAGTGGCCACTGATCCCTGGCCTCCGAGTGCTGAGCTCATCATGACAACAGCGGCCATAGCAACTTGGGCTCTGATGGAAAAACCACTTGGCAAGGCTGGCGGGGTCTAGGACCCCAGGAACTAAAAGATCAGGCGTGTCTGAAGGCGCCAAGTGCAGGCCGGCCATGGGAGCGGCCGCCCAGAGCCCTCCCGTGGAGGTGGGCAGTGGGGCAGCCTCCCCTGGGGCTTTAGCAGAGGACAGCGGGCTCCCCGGTGGGTCCTAATGACCACCCCCGCTGAGTGACATTTGAAATGCGTGGCATTTCTGCTCTTGTAATAAGTATCGTAAAGTGCTGTTTGCTAGCTTTAAAAGAAAAAGAAGGAAAAAAATTTGTTAAAATCCCAGCCTCCCCACGGAGCTCTGGTTTGTTTTATCTTTAAAGAATCCTGCCACACTCGCATCATAGGGAGTGGCCCCTTGCTTCTAGGAAGTCCGTCATCGTGATGGTCTTGAAATCCACCCAGAGAGCCCGAGGAGCCCAGCAGGGATCACAGGACTCCCCTTCCTACTGAGAAGGCTCCTGTCTCTTTAGATCCAAATGTAAACCTCTTATTGTAGAAATTTAACCCCCGCCGCCGCCGAGGTCTAGAACCACAACCATGTTTTCGGTAATAATTTGTTTCTGGAGCTCAGTGCCAGGCAGCCCGTTTTCAGTACTGCCTTGGAAGTCACGCACATGTTTGTCTGTGTATTCATTCGTGTGTTAAACCAACGGGTCAGGCCCCGAGTTTGGGCTGGACCCTGGGGGAGGTGCTGGGGCTCCAGTGGCGAGTCAGACCCTGTACCCACCTCGGGGGCTCGTGGGACAAGTGACAGCAAGCGTGGAAGACGCCTCGGCAGGAGGCGGAAGACACACCGTGTGCCCTGTGGCGGGACGCGGGCAGCGTAGGTCACGTGGTAAGCACGTAGGATTGGGGGCCGGGGGGGGCTCTGCTGCAGCTTCGCGGCTCCACTGTGCGAGCATGAACGTGGGGCCGGCCGTACACGAACCGGTGAGCGAGGCCGTGTGCCAGTGAGACTTTATTTACAAAGCAGGAGGTAGGCCAGGTTCGGCCGGCGGGCCAGAGGTTGCGGGCGCCAGCCAGAACGAGAGCCTTAAGTCTGCCTAAGGCTCCTCTGCCTTAAGGACCCTGACTGTGTTTGACTTACTATTTAGGATTTGGCCCAGACCCTGTAAAGCGAGGTGCAAACCTGTAGAAGCCGCAAACCCAGAGGTTGCCGCTGTGCTGCTCTTCTAACCGGTTTCCCGTCTCCCGTTGCCGTCTCCTTGCGGCCTCCTTCCCTGCACTGACCAGACTCCGCCTCGGGTGCCCTCCTCTGAACCACCTTCGCACCTGCTGGCTCCCTCATCCGTGAGCAGCGTAAATCTTCGACACGCGCTGTGTGTTTGAGTGAGAACTGGGCGTGATCAGCCCTGCACTGGGGCACGTGGAAGGTGCCAGCACAGCACAGAATTAGAACATCGCCTTCTGGCAGCTTGTGGGGGGGTTGGGGGATAGTGGGGGGAGAGGGGGTCCCGTTCATGGAGGCTTCCCAAAGGCCTGGTGCTGCCCAGACCCGAAGGAGCTTGCCGGCCGCGTGAAGGGGCAGGGGACTGGGTGCGTTTTGCGGACGTGCGGGCGTTTGGGACTATATGGTGCCATTAGGTCATGACGGCTGGGCCCGCAGGGAGAGCGGCAGGCGGGGCCTGCGGAGACGTGCGGCACCCACCTGAGCCCCCAGAATGCGGCCTCCATTCAAATCCAGGTCTTTTAAAAAGGAGCCAGAGTGCTGCTGGGGGCGGGGGGTGGTGACCTCAGGTGTCCCCACCCTACACTTGTAGGTTACACTCACCAGAGCGAAAGCCCCACAGCCAACCCGCGGCCCTTTCTGAGGGGTCCCGCGCTGAGGATGCGGAGGGCGGGCCCCCTCGGCGCAGGGCCCTGGGCTCCGGCCGCGTCCCCCCACTGTCCCTTCAGCGGCTCGCGGCTTTGCTGACTCCCGGGCTCATGGCCCGCTCTGACCTCCTGCTCTTTCCCCGCCACATGTTTCTGGCTGGTCATCCATATTTTGTTTTGAAGCTTTCTAACCGAGGTGAAATCATGATAAACGTAAAGTGAGCCATGTCAGCCTGTACGGTTCACGAGTTGGCGCCTCTGCAGCATGCCCCCACCACCTCCGTCTAGTTCCGCAACCTTTCCCGGGCTCCACCCACCCCCCTGTGCCCGTCAGGCTGCCACTCCCCTTCCCCACCTCCCCCAGCCCCTGGCGCCCACCAGTCTGCATTCTGTGTCTATGGATTTACCTGTTCTGCATATTTTATGCAATGGAATCATACAGTACGTGGCCTTTGGGGTCTGGCCTCTCCGCATCACGCGTTCGAGGCCCGCCTGCGCCGTAGCGGGGGTCAGGACCCCCCCTCCTTCCCTCAGCCGAGTGGTGTCCGTCCTGCGGCCGCACCGCGGTTTGCTTCTCCATCACCCCTTGATGGGCACTCGTGCTGCTTCTTCCCTTGGCTGCTGTGAGCAGAGCGGCCGTGAACGTGTGTGTACAAGGACCTGTGAGAGAACCAGTTTGCACTTCTTCTGGGTGTAGCCCCAGCAGTGAAACTGCTGAGCCACGTGGTGATCCTAGGTTTTTGAGGAGCTGCCAAGCCTTTTCACATGCTTAGTCAAGGGTATTTGGAGTTTTGCGTTCAGTTTCTTGGGGACTCGTGCCACCCAGCCCCGTGTTTGCTATCCCCCTCTCGCCCTCCGTGTCCGTTTCTCCAGTTTACCAAGGTCGTTTGAATTCTCGCGCCACCCTCCCATGACCACCTGCCAGCCTGCCTGGGACAGGGATGCAGGGACCTGAAGAGAACTCAGAGGCTTCCCTGGCTGGTGGTGACTCGTGTCCCCCCGTTGTTCTCTCGCTGGGACAGGCCCCGGGGCTCTGCAAGGTGGCGCGAGTGGGGCAGAGAGACTGGAGCAGGCAGAAGTAGAAGCTGCCTCAGAAGGTGGGGAGAATCACGAGAGGTGTGGCTCGGGGGCAGGCTGGGTGGTCCTGGAAGGGTCAGAGCCATGTGAAAATACCTCCAGGGCAGCCAACTGGACGGGAAGTTCACGGACGGGGAACAAAATCAGCAGGAGGTGGATCACTGGGCAGGACCAGAGGGCAGGCAGGGCGCCCCACTTGGAAAGGGGTCAGCTGTGCCCCGAGGCAGGTCTTTACCACCTCAGCTGGTTCCCAGGGCAGCAGCGAGTCCCCTGTGGAAGGATCTCCAGTGTCCCGGCCAGCGGCGGTGTCTTTGGTGTGTGTTTGGGCAGAAGGGGTCAGGGTGGGAGCGGGAAAGACTGAGCCCCCTGCTCAGCTGCAGTGGAAACGGCTCTGAACCCTCCGTGAGGACACCCGGCCACCCAGGTCCCGTGGGGTCCTGGGCAGGTCTTCTCTGACGAGTTATCCCCTCAGCAGGAATGAAGGACCCGACGGCCAGGTCCTCTCCTGCACCCGCAGTCTCAGAGCGCTCGGGCAGTTGTGCCCAGGTCCTAATTGTGAGCTGGTGACTGAAAACCCCCAGACCCAGTGGCAGGGACAGAGAAGCCCACGTCTCAGAGGCCCAAGCTGGGGGTGTGCACACACAGGACTCAACTCGCCCCACTCGTGAGGGACACGGGGCGGCCGCACGTACATGAATGGCAGCCTCCGCCCTGTGTCGTCCAGCCGGTCCCAAGACCTCCCTTCCCCAGGTTGGAGCCATCGGCGACGAGGAGGAGTGGGTCACCCTCTACGAGGAGGAGAACGAGCCTGACGCCCAGACGCTGGAGATCCCGAACCTCACGCCCTACACTCATTACAGGTGAGAGCGGCAGGCCATGAGCCCCACACGAAGAGGGGGTGCCCCCCACAGGTGGCCCCTGTCTGCAGCAGTGAAACCTAGCTGCATGAGTGCAAGCGAGACACTTCCAGGTGGCCATAACAGTAAATTGAACCTTCTGGGGCACGAGACACGGTGCAGTGTTATTCCAGGGAGATGGTACCCGATGCTAGGTCAGCCACGTCCCTACCACCAACGTCGCTGGCCAGGCAGCCAGCAGCATGGCTGGTATATTAGGCTTAGTAGCCAAGACCCACATGGCTGGAGATGTGGTGCTTTTCTTTACAAAAGTCCACGACCTCTGGGGACCATTACCGTGCTGTGTGTACACGAAGCAGACATCCTCAGAATACCCTTCTGTTCCCCCTCCCCGCCCAGGACTAGCACTAATCAAGCACTTAATGTGCCATTTAACCTTTGCTCCTTGACCCTGAAACGTATCCAGGCAATACATCCTTGGCCTTAACAAAGGGTGGGGTGATCATGGGCTGTTAGAGACATGGTGACTCCCCATAAGGTCACTGAAGGAGGTGGAATTTCCAGTTATCACCAGATGCTGAGTTTGATAAAGTCACTGTTCTGCCAGGATGGATACATTTCATAAGATCGGGGAACAAAAGACTAAGAATGACAAATTCAGGGAGTAAAAGGTGAAATTACATCTTTGCGAAGAACGCTTTTTCAGTACGATCCCAAACTTAGGGTTTTTTTTAAAAAAAACTAATGAGAGATGCTGTTTAACTTACATTCATTTTAACATCCTTCCTAAGATTAGAGCAGATGAATCAAGATACACTTGTTTTTAGAGAAAAACATTCAGCATAAAATGACCTGTTGGGATGCAAGACTTGCCATGTGAAATTATATAAGCTATGTAGTTATTTCAGAGGTCAGAAAGTGTGATTAGAATCAGTGTCCCTGTCTTAAAATCACGTAAATTTAGGAAGCCCCTATAATTAATATGTGTGTCTACTTGGGATATTCTTCTGGTATATAAGTTCAATTTGAATAGTTGTACATATTAATAAAGAAGAGATAGGGCTTCCCTGGTGGCGCAGTGGTTGAGAGTCCGCCTGCCGATGCAGGGGACACGGGTTCGTGCCCCGGTCAGGGAGGATCCCACATGCCGTGGACTGGCTGGGCCCGTGAGCCATGGCCGCTGAGCCTGCGCGTCCGGAGCCTGTGCCCCACAACGGGAGAGGCCACAACAGTGAGAGGCCCGCGTATCGCAAAAAAAAAAAAAAAAAAAAAAAGAAGAGATAAAAACTGAGAACATTAGCATCGACTTTAAAGGACATCTAATTCCACCCTCGTTCTATAGATAAGGAAAAAGGCAAGTCAGCGATGGGGTGAGAGTCGCAGGGTGTGGATTCTGGGGCCGTTGCTTCTCTCCTGAACCAACAGAGAATGGGTTGCAGGGCACCCTTGGTCATTAAGAGACGCTGGAATTTCAAAGCTGTCATCTGGTAGCGACATTGTGACATTCCACTTCCGTTAAAGAGCTACCTGAGCTCTAATCCCCTGGTCTCGCCCTAAACTTGAACCAGCCAAGGGCATCTGATGGCACAGATTCTGGCCACATAACCCATCCAGTCATGCTTCCCTTGGAACGGGAAATTGCTGAGTTGCGGTGCGTTTACCATTCTGTGGAGGCTTTTAGGGAAAGAGGCCATCTATGTAATTCACAGTTGTAATGAAACCAGGTGGAAAGAGCGCGGCCTTGAGCAATGGCCTCTGTGACGCAGGCAGACACATATGCGCCCCCGCCCACCCCGTACCCCTGGAAGTTGTGGGCGGGTTTCCCTCCTTGCACATTACCTCTTGTGCAGAGTAACTCCAGTCGTCGGCTTTGCTTCCAGGTTCCGAATGAAGCAGGTGAATGTCGTCGGCGCCAGCCCCTTCAGTCAGTCCTCCCGGGTCATCCAGACCCTGCAGGCCCCCCCGGACGTGGCCCCCACCAGCATCACCGTCCGAACCGCAAGCGAGACCAGCCTGCGGCTCCGCTGGGTGGTGAGTTGGGAGGTGGGGGGCCTGCGTGGGAGCCCAGAGCTTAGTCATTTACTAGTCTTGCCTTGTCCCGGTCAAAAGTAATCTCATCATTAAACCAGAAAGTATTGCATTTTACAGTCGGTGTTGGATCTCAGACCAGCCCCAGCTGTCTTATTAATTAGTAGCATGACTCACTGGCTTCTTGGAACCGAGGAATATTCTTTGGGGAGGAAAGCCGATGGCCCTACAGGCTGAATCTGTTAAGTCCTTAAGCCAGGTTGATACAGAACCAATGCTCAGTATTTGTAAGAGAGCCGGGTTGATATTGAATCAGAACATTTCCCCACAAAATTAAGCTGAAATGTATTAAAAGAAATTATGTCCAGCCAAAGTTACTGACAGGACTTCATTTAATTAGCAGAAGAAAAGTTCCAGGGGAAAGTAGAATAAAGGTCATAAGAATATTCACCCCAGAATATCTTTTCCGTGGACTTGGCCCCCTAAGACAGGCCCGTGCGTGGAGACCCGCACGGGGGGCGGCTCCAAGACCTTGGCTCACCGCGGACTGTTGTCCACTTTCAGCCGCTGCCTGACTCACAGTACAATGGGAACCCCGAGTCCGTGGGCTACAGAGTTACGTGCTGGCGCCCCGACCTCCCGTCCACTGTGCTGGCCCAAGTCATCAGCGACCGGCTGGAGAGGGAGCTCACGGTCGAGGGGCTGGAGGAATGGACGGAGTACGAGCTGCAGATGCAGGCCTTCAACGCCATCGGGGCCGGGCCCTGGAGCGCGGCCGTGCGGGGCCGGACACGGGAGTCAGGTGAGACAAGGGCCGGCCGGGCCCTGGAGCGCGTCCGTGCAGGGCCGGACACGGGAGTCAGGTGAGACGAGGGCCGGCCGGGCCCTGGAGCGAGTCCGTGCGGGGCCAGACACGGGAGTCAGGTGAGACGTGTCTCCCTGGAGCCCGAGCAGAGCGTCCGCAGTGTCGCTGGCATCTCGCTGGCTCGTCCCCCACTCCCCTGCCATGTCTGTGTTGACACTTTCCTGAGTAATTTGGTCCAACTGCATTAGAGCCCATGACGCTGCTTTGAAGTTGATGATGAATTCTACCAGGGGCTAGACTCGCATTATTATCTTTTTAATTAGGCGTAATTCTCACCACCAATGATGAAAAGTAGGAGTGTACAGAGACTCTAAGGAGATCTTTATAATGCAAGGTGTTCGGGACCTCCTCCTGATAAAGTCACGTGTGTGATGTGTTGAGTCTCCCCTGTGCTAGAACATAGACCCTCAAAAGTTCAATTGCTGTAGCACAATGGTAGTTTATTTCTCTCTCATTACAGCCTAAGATGGGTGTTCTTGTTGTTGGGTGGCTCTCATCCATGAGGTGATTCAAGCACCCAGGCTCTGCTGTCCTGTAAATTAACCGCCATCTGCACGCAGCTGCCAGAGGGGAGGCATGAGCAAAGGGTGGGCACCCCTGTGTCTTAGCACCTGCCCCGAAATGGCACACACCCCTCTGCTCACGGCCGCGGGGCTCGGGGTACCGCTCACGGTCAGGAAGGAAAGGAAAACTTGCAGTGGTCTCTCTGCAGGATGCTCTTCTTCTAGGCTTTGTGGTCAACAGTGGTTTGCAGGACCCTTACTGGCCTGGTTCGAGTTTGTAGAAACACAGAAAAGAGTGTTGCTAACACTCTTTAAGGATGCACAGCACAGCTCTTTCCACTAGTCTGAGATAGGGAGGTTTTCTCCTGAAAACGAAGAACATCTCTGCTCCTCTCACCATCCCCTTACCCCGTGACGCTCCCCCAGTGCTTGATGTATCCGGTGGGGGGGAGGGGCGGGGGGGGCGCTGTTCAGTACCTTCCTGACCTCCACCCAACGAGGGGTGAGAAGAAGGTAGAAAGTCTGAGATGGTGAACTAGCTCCATTGTGACTTAGCTGTTTCCTCGGAGGCTTCCTGAGCCCAGGGTGTGTCCTGTCTTCTCAAGGCTCCACAGGTACAAAAAGAGAGAGGTCACCCTGGAAGCCCGTGTGGGACGGGAGGGCAGCCAGGGGAAGCCAGCACCTCCCAGCAGCTGTTTCCACGCTGGACACCTCAAAATGTAATAAGTACATTTAAATTAATTAAAGACTTTTAGTAGGAAGATGAATAAGTTCTGAGTAACCTTATGTACAGCATAGTGATTAAAGAAAGTTGTTACGAACTGAATCACTGTGTTGTACAACTGGAACCAGTATAATACTGTATGTCAGTTATAATTCAAAAAAAGAGAGAGAGAGTCACTAAGAGAGTAGATCTTAAACATTGTCACCACAAAAAAGAAAAATAAACAGTAATTATGTGACCTGATGGAGGCGTTAGCAAATGCTATGGTGGTAATCATCTTGCAGTATATGAGATTAAAATGTGCAACATGTTGTATGTTGTACACCTCAGTCTTACACAGTGTTATATTCAAATCATATCTCAGTAAAACTGGAAATAAATATTAAAGTTTTTAATTATTAAAGGAAAGCATGAAAACTTTAAGTAGAGATTAAAATACCATTTTAAACAGTTTTGGGGTTTTTTTTAGGAAAAACAAATAAAACACAGTCATTGAATAAACCACTCTGACTGAGGTAAAAAGTAGGTTAGACACTGATAAAGAGGGAATTACCAAACTGGAAGCTGGAAATGAGTAAAAAAAACCTCAAAATACAGTGCAAAGACATCAAGATTGAAAGTATGATAGAGAGGTTAAAAGACATAAAGAATAGAATGAGAAGGTCCAACATACATTTAATAAGACTCAGAAGAGAAAGGGGGAGGAAATGAGAGGGAGGAAATATGTGGAGATTATGGCCGAGAAATTCCAGAACTGATATAAGACATTACGTATCAGACTGAAGACATGAATCCTGAACAGAATAAATAAAAATAAATCTGCACCAAAATGCACTGTGCTACAACTGAAAATACAAAAGCCAAAGAGCAATCTTAAAAACATCTGGAGCAAAGGCATCTTACCTACAGAGACCATTTGAAGCCAACTTCTCAAGAACGAGAGAGGCCAGAAGACAATGGAATAAGGATCTTGAAGGCACTGAAAGAAAATAACTGTCAACCTCAAATTGTACACCTAGCTACACTTTTCAAGGATATTGTTCAGAAAACAACAAACTAAATGTTATGTAAAGATGAAGAAAGTGTCATTAAAAGCAGAAAATAGGGCTTCCCTGGTGGCGCAGTGGTTGAAAGTCCGCCTGCCGATGCAGGGGAAACGGGTTCGTGCCCCGGTCCGGCTGGGCCCGTGAGCCATGGCCACTGAGCCTGTGCGTCCGGAGCCTGTGCTCCGCAATGGGAGAGGCCACAGTAGTGAGAGGCCCGCGTACCGCAAACAAACAAGCAAACAAACAAAAAAAACAGAAAATAATCCTTTGGGGTAGTTTTCAAAGAACAAAGTAAACCCGTGGCAGAACTGCTGCACTGAGACTATATTTTGTAAAACTCCTTCCAGCTGCTGAACAGCTGTCTTTACAGTGGTCAGAGGCCGTCACTCTATGTGTGAACTCACTCCAGTGTTTCTTTCTACCTCTGCTCTCCTCGGACAATCTTGGATCGTCTCTTACGTGGACTCTGAAAAGACTTTGCTGAGCAGGGTCGTTGTCTGAGGTATAAATTTTGTATCCAGAAAAGCACTGTGGGCTTGCTTTTGTCTCGGTTGACAAATGTGTGTACGTGTGGCCAGGAGGGGACCGTGTGCAGGCCGGCGGAGCTGACTGTGGCCGTGCTCGTAGTTCACTTGCTGAGAAAGCTTCTGATCTCGAGGGAGAATTGTTCCTACAGCTTACACTTTGCTTTGCCAGCTATCCCGTTCTTTCTACTTTTGAGGGTTATGGCTTACAGAAAATTATCTTTTGTTTTTAACTGAATGGTTATTCAGTGAGAAATTTTGGTTCAACACATATCTCTTGGAGAAGAAGAGAACAGTTTTGGTTCAGCAGGTGTTTCCATTACAACTTGATAACAGGGTTATTGATCCTCATTTCACGATATGGGGGGGTTCAGATTTCAGATACTTTTAATACCAGAAGAGTGGGCTCCTGGAGACCCCTTATGGGCTGTTCTCTCCTCTAGGGAAACTGGTGCTGTCATGCTGGCCCCTCCATCTGGGGCTGGTCCTGGAGGGGTTCAGTACCCCCACGTCCAAATGGAGCTTCCAGAACCTTCTGCTGCAGGAAGCTTCTCACCCTGGCCCACAAGCCTCTCCCAGCTGTGGCAGCTTTGATGTCTTGCCTTCCCTGGTGCTGCCGAGGTTGGACAGGTAGCCTCCCCAGCAGAGAAATCAGCCCCTTCAGAGGACTGGTCCTGCCAATCACTGCTCAGCATTTGGCGAAGAGTGTGAAGGGGCTACACGGGCCCACTGGCCAAGTGCTCCCACCACCACTGATGGGGACAGGGAGGGGTCGGAGAGAGCCGGGGAGGAGAGGAGAGCTGCACGCCCACCTCTGGAGCCCAGCGTCACCTCAGTGAAGATAGCCGTCCATCAGTGCTTAGAAACAGCACGGTGCGCAGACGCGCTGAAAGCCAGCCATGGAGGCACCGAGCAGAACATCTTGAACCACATTTAAATGAGGTTTCCAGTTTTGAAGTGCGATCGAGCTGGTCTCATGACACCTTATGATATATTATGGTATATTATAAGGGTAAATGAGGCCCTAAAAATCAGAGAGACTACGTGAGGAGTAGCTGTGAGCTGCGGGGTGAGAAACCCTGTAGAGGAGAGAGAACTGAAGGAAAAACGCATTTTAAATGGTATTGGTTTTAATGAAAGGGGAGATTCTAGGATGGTCTCAAAACTCAAGATATCAGGTTGGGAAAGAAGTTGAATCTCCTTCAAGTTAGGTAATGAGTAAGATTTTTTTTTTCAAATCTTAAAAACATGAATACTTTGTAATTAGATGGCAGAGTTTATCCTGGTGGGACTCGAATCAGCTGAAATGTTCATCCTGAACACTGCGATTTTCTCTGCCTGTCTTCTCGTTAGGAAACCAGCTGTGTTCTAGGCGCCGGGGCTGAGTTGCTGTGATCACAGGGTTGCCCTCATTCTCTGGAGATGTGGATGGCCCGCCAGTAAATGGATTCACATGTCACTGCATCTTAGAAAATCAGCTATTATTTTTAGATCTACAGTGAGAATTGGGCACTTACGGTTTCAAAGATTAACCCAAAGGAAACAGTTAAGGATTGAGAGGTTGACCGTTTGTGTTGCTATGACAATGGCTTCTCTCTTCACAGACAGGGATGGGAGTTTAGAACATAGCACTAGTATCTTGGGCATAGAGTATATTTTCTGCTCTCACCTGATTCTAAATAAACTCAGAAAACTAAGTTAGATAAATGGGAGGCTTACCTTCTCTTTGAATGATAATTAGTCCTTTAATTCACAGTTGGTTCTGGGTGCCAGCTTATCACTCAGTTTTTTATAAAATAAGCACGGGTGTAAACAATGTCCTGGTAACTGCCTCGGAAGTTACGACACCCGGTGGGAGCCCCCAAGGCACAGAGAGCACAGGTGACGCCATGGGAGCCACCGCCAGAGGCAGGGGGACACAGGGCGGCATGTGTGACAAGCATGCTCCCCTTCAGGGGGCTGAGCTGACCGGAAACCACGAAGATTCTTTTCCTGTGACACTTATCTGCTCAAATAAATTAATATTATTTTGTTGAATGACTGAATAACGGAATGAATGACTCTCAACTGACATAATTGGGAAGAAAAAATTGTTATCGACCCAGTGGGCTGACTTGCATCTTCTCTCTCCAGAAATGTCAGGAGGGCCCCTGTGCTTGGGACTAACAGGCACCAGCAGTGGCATCTCTGTTTTGTGGGCACTGGCAGCCGGTCTGGTGCCTGAGTTCTGAGGACAGTCAGTCAGTGTAGCAAGTGGACAAAGGGAGGGGGGCCACTGCCTCCTGGGCATCGAGCCAGGGAAGTCGCCCTTTCCTGGGGCTTGCAGCCCTCCCAGGACACAGGTGGTTGAGCTCAGGTTCAGTGTCCCCCAGAAGCTCGCCCTGTGAGGTGGCAGCCTGTTGCTGGACCTCCTCTTCTCTCCATCTCAGACCTGCCAGTTGTGGGAATGACCAGGTCAAGCTTGCAGACAGCGGAGCAGCACCTCTTCCAGGCCCAGCATGAATCCTGGCGTTTTTTCTTAAAGCCTGTGTTCATTTCCTGGGGCTGCGGTAACAAAGGACCCAAACTGTTGGCTTCAAACAGCAGATATATATTCTCTCGTAGTCCTGGAGGCCAGAAGATGGAGACTGAGGTGTCAGCAGAGCCGTACTCCCCCTCTGGAGGGGCCGGGAGGGTCTGTCACAGCCAGCCCCCAGCTTCCAGAAGCTCCTAGTCCTGCCAGGGGGTTCTCCCCACGTGCACATCTGTTTCTTCTCATATGGACACCAGTTCTATTGGATTAGGACCTACGTTACCCCCATGTGACCTCATGTTATTAATTACGTCTGCAACGACCCTACCTCCAAATAAGGTCACATTCTGGGTAGTGGGGTCAGGATTCCAGCATAGGAACTTGAGGGGACACAATTCAACCCATGACAAAGACCGAATCACTTCAGTGTAGGAACTCTAGGAGTCACAGGTTGGGAACACTGTCGTCGTGCAAACACACATTACTTTCCGGATTCAGACTAACTGGCTAACAGAGTCACCTTCACAGTGGCTGTGCCATGAGGAGGAAGTACTTATGCGTGAGTGAGCGAATGGATGAGTGAGCGAATGGATGGATGAGCGAATGGATGAGTGAGCGAATGGATGGGTGAGTGAATGGATGAGTGAGCGAATGGATGGATGAGTGAGCAAGTGAATGAACAGTGAGTGAATGAATGAAAGAGTGAACCAGCCCACAGGGCGGTCCTGGGGGGTGACTGAGAAGATGCCAAAGCCCCATCACGTGTTATGTACCCATGAGATTCGTGAACTTGACGTGTTCTCCTTTTCGACCGTGGAGGCCCTGGGGGGGGTTGCTGAGAGCTGCCCCTTTTCTTGGTGCCTGTTACCCCCACACAGGGATGTGCACTTGGTAAACCTCCCCTCCCCTCCCCTCCCCTCCTCTCCCCTCCCCTCCCCTCCCCTCCCCTCCCCTCCCCTTGGTGCAGATCAGAGCCTCACCTCCTCCCCTCTCCACCCACCTGCCCCCCACAAAGTGCCCCGTTTAGAGATGTCAGTAAACTGGTGTCTGAAAGTGAGGATTTCCATCTAAGATGAAAGTCACAGTTCTCACACGTTAATATAAGAATCAGACGAAGCTTATTTTCTTGCTGGGTGGACTCAGGTAAAATTGAGCTCCTAAATACCCAGGATTTATGGAATTTGTTGCTAATATTAAAGAGATTTACATTTCTGTGCAGGTTTAATCTGATCACTGCAAAATGTTCAGAATACATTGCTGTTTCAAGGACAACTTGATTATGTGGGTAAAACTTAGACCTTTATTTGTAGAAGCCTTTAGACTTGGCTGCCAATCTATTTAACTCATTCTCCGCAGTTCCTTCAGCGGCCCCTGAAAATGTGTCAGCCGAGGCCGTCAGCTCCACCCAGATTTTACTGACGTGGGCTTCGGTGCCCGAACAGGACCAGAATGGGCTCATATTGGGCTACAAGGTATGTGCTCAGGTGACCTTCCTCTGCTCACGCTGTGAACGTGCTGTCACCTGTCTGCCCAAACCCGTGAGCTCACGTTCTCCTGCTGATCTCCAGCTCTGGCCTATTTCCTGATTCCACATCACTTGTCTCATCTACCTTCATCACAGTCTGGAGATGAGGCATTGGTGGACCCTCTTCACGTGGGCCAAGACAAGGCACTAAGAGTTCTGAGCCTGTTTCCTCACTTGTAAAGTGGGAGGAACGGCGGTAGCTCCCTCCCAGGGTTGGTGTGAGAAGTGGCTTATCCTGTAAAATGCTGAGGACGGATCATTAGATCCCTGCACATGTGTCTGCACGTGTGTCATCAGCGGTGAGGGTTGGACACCTTCCAGCTTCTCTGGAAGACGTTTCTGGGTTTAGTCTTGTGTGTGTTGACCCAGACCCTTCAAACCCTACTCTGTTTTTGTTCCATCCCCTCCCCCAAGAAGCAGGGCAGATCTTCCTGGATTTGGCCACAAGGCCACGCTTGTCCCATGCACCGCTGCCTTCTCCTCCCCCCTTTCCATCACTTAGATCCTAGTCTCTGTTTCCCCCACCTGTTCTCATGCCCTCCCCCAACCCGGGCATTCTGATGGCTCCCTTCTGGCCCCTTTAGACATGGCGATCCCACTGAGTGGGCCCAGTGACCAGCACTCCACACCCCCTACCTGGACCCCAGAGAAAAGCGCTCGCCAAGCCCTTTTCAGAGTCCTCCCCGATGACCCCCTCTTTTACGGCCTTCTGGTCACTGATCTGAGGGACCAGTTCCGAGAGGGTGAGCTTAGGGAATAAGGGGGAGCAGGCGGACCGTGGAGGGGGCATCTCAGCGTGCTGTGTCTGCAGCATGGGCAGTAAATAGCCCAGGGGCGGGGCCTTGGGTTCAGGGGGAGAGCACAGGTCTCCTGAGGCAGGAGCTTAATCTCCCAATAAGCCAGGCAAGCGAGTGGCTGCTGGCCCCTTGTACAGGAAGCAGAATGTCTCTGTGTTCCTAGCGAGCCCTGGTTTTAGTGGCTGCCGCTGGGCACCTGAAACCCTGTGAATTACAGCGGGGCGTTTGGCTCTCCCAGTCCGGCCGTGGCTGGGACACAGCTCCAGCTGCCTTCCGGTCTGGAGTCCAGTTGCTTCATCTCCATCTTTCCCCCAAAATGCCAGTGAATAGGAATTAGATCCCTAAGCCCTCAACACAGCTGCCCTGGGGGAGGACCCTCAGTTGCCTGGTCCTTGACATGTGGTCCTGAGACCCAGGCCCGCCGAGGCCCCTCCTTGCACACCGTCCTCCTGACCGCCCCGCCTGGTGTGTCATGCTCAGATCCTGTTCCGCGCCAGAGATCTGGATCCTGAGCCCAGGAGCCACGTGGTCCGAGGGAACCACACGCAGTCCGCGCTCCTGGCGGGTCTGGGCAAGTTCGTGCTGTACGAGCTCCAGGTGCTGGCCTTCACCCGCATCGGGAACGGGGTCCCCAGCTCGCCCGCCATCCTGGAGCGGACCAAAGATGACGGTATGTCAACAGCTGTGCCTTTGCCCGTCTCCCAGGTTTGCTGTCGCCATCCAAACCCTCTGGATGGTTGTCATTTTTAACTTAATTTTCAAAACACTCTTTTTTCTTCATTTCAGCACAGGAAAACAAAACAAAGTTGTTTTCTGGTCACTGAGCGCTTCTGTGGCCAGTTTCAGCAGGAGTGAATGTTCACAGCCTAATTAACAGCCTGAGCACAATTTCATCGCAGCTCTGCTGTAGGCAGTGCAGTAAAGGCCGGGCAGGCTGGGCCAGAAAAACCTAAGGCCTGGTGGTGTTGGCAGAAACCTGGCTGAAAAACCCCACTGCAGACCCCGTGCCTCGATTCTAGATTCTCTGGGCTTCCCGCTCTCGTTTGCATAGTAAGGGATCCTTAGAGGCCCCACAGAGTGCGGTGTGTAATGGGCTCCCAGAATACCCGGGGTTCGCAGCCTCAGTAACAAGTACATCTTGACGGCGTTGTCTAAATCATCACTCCACTTTGCAGATGTCAAACACTTAAAGGTTAGCTGCTTTACATGATCTTTGTTAAATAGACTGTGATGAATATTCTGGGGGAAAATGCCAGTCTCCCCCCAAAAAACCCAGGCTCAGAAGCAGCTGACAGAGGTGAAACATCCATAGATTTTCTTAAGCATCTTTACTGAAGTAATTAAATCAACCCCCCAACGCACTCTGACTGCTGGGTTGACAACATTCTCTCCGTGTTCCTGGCAGACACCCGTAGCTGGGCCTCCCCTGGGTCAGAAGAGGGGCCGCCTTGAACCTGGTCCTTCCCTGGGAGCTGGTCTCAGGGCGGCTGGGGTCTGAGAGGGACCGTGTGACCTCAGGGTCATGTCTTTGCAAAACGATTTGCTCTGTCGAGGGCCACACACATAAAAAGTGACAGGGGCTTTTAGTAACTCTTCCTCAGACTCGGGCAGTTATCATTGTTTCTTCCCAAAGTATAGGCTGGGGAGTCATGGACTGATTTCTCTTTCTCTCTCACAATCCTGATATAAACGTGTTTCTCCTTCCCCTCATTGTGATGCAAATGATCAGCCTTGGGGACAGGGAGGGGGCAGACACCACAGAGGACAGACAGCGGCAGAGTTTCCTGTCCGTGAATTGGTCCTGGTGTGTGAGCCCGTGGCCTCCGTCTTTCATTTATTTTATCTGAACCCAGGGGTCATAACACATGTTTATAATTTAAAATACCGTTCTCAACTTAATAGCTCGAGGCAGAATTCAACAGCCCTGGAATGACTGTAAGGCCCCTCATTTTATTTTTGTATTGATTGCTGCATGCTCATTGCCTCTTTGAATTACTGGTGCACCAGACCACCCAGAAGCACTATTACATGTGTTTGCGGACATCAACTCTTAATTTTCTGGGATAATGCAGGAGAGGGGTCGTGTGCCTAAGAGAAAAATCATTGGTTTTAGCCATGTTACTTGGTCAATAATTGTAACCTCCATTTAGAGGTGGGAGGGACCTTCGGCCACCTTATTTATCTGACACCTGCTTGGTGGATGTCCAGCCCAGGAGAGGAATCAGCACAGATGGGTGAAATCTCTCCTGTGACTTGACGTACCCTCTACGATGCTGTTTAGCGACTGGGCAGCTAGCTTTAGGTAACACGCTCGCAGGACTCGCAGCGTAGCTCATGAGCACTGCTTACGCTGCTTGGAGAGCAGACGCGCTGGATTCAAAAGGAGGCGTTTTCTCAAAATCGTTAGGGAGACACACAGAGATTCCAAAAGTCACTTGCCCAGAACTTAGAGTAACTCACCCCTGAACCGTGTCATCGGCAGTCATGACTGTCCTCGGCCAGCCCACAGAATCCTCCCCCACGAGGCCCCGTCGTGCACCCACATGACGTCCCAGCAGTGCCTGGATCACCGGTCTTTTTTTCCCTTCAGCCCCAGGCCCACCCGTGAGGCTTGTGTTCCCAGAGGTGAGACTCACGTCTGTGCGGATCGTGTGGCAGCCACCGGAGGAGCCCAACGGCATTATTCTGGGTAAGGGAGCAGCGGTGACTAAAGAGGTCACGGCTTAGAGAGAGAACAAATCGGTCGATCTCATCTATTTTTATTAGATGTCTAAGAGGTTAAAAAAAAATCCTGTCTACAGCAGCCTGGCATCCTCTGAACTGAGAGACTGCAGCCCTCTAACCGTGTCCTGCACTAAGATTTCTTTGCAGAATGAAATTTACATTTCGTTAGCCCAGAATTTCGCGTTCGTTCGTGGTTCGTGGCAGTGTACCATCTGCAGTTGACCTTCCATCCACTCTGAAATACCCCAGCTATTTTGATGTGTGTTTGGAAAACCACGGGCTTGTTTTTCATGGAAGATTCACTCCCTGGCTTTGCTCCGAAGTCCCGGAAACGTCTGTCTTCTGCTGCAGGGCCCGCACCTAACCCTTTGAGGAAGCTTCCCGAGTGAACTGCATGCTTAGGTCTCAGGGAGATGGTTTACTCTGAACTTTGCATTCAGAACGCCAGCTCTGATAACTTTGATGAAAAGCCTTAATTTGTCCTAGTTTCCCAAAGGCAGCAAATTTTATTTAAAAAAATCATCAGCCCCTTTATTGGTTCACCCTTTCACTAGGACAAATTAAGGGCCTCGGATATGCCAGGCCTCGCACCCAGAGTGGTAGGTAAGGAGTGAATAAGATGTAGGTGGGCCGTCCTCGCGGGGTAGACACCAGCGACACTACCACGTGGTCACGAGGCAGTAGGGGTTCCAGGAAACGCCCTGCAAGCTGCGCCTTGTGGGCCCGGGGGCTCAGTGGGCGGAAGGCATTGTCGGGCTTTATCTTGAGAATGAGTGGTAGCAAACCACAACCTGGGTCCGCTAGCCCACGCCCGGTAAAGCCAATCTACTGACACTGGGTTGTGGTGAAGGAGAGCATGGCCTTCGTTGCAGGGCAACAAGCAAGGCGTCCGGGGCAGCTGGTGCTCAAAACACCCCAACTCCCCGAAGCGTTTCAGCAAAGCATTTTTAAAGGCCAGGCGAGGGAGGGGGGTCACAGGGCGTGTGATCAGCTCACGCTCAGCTGTCTGGGTGGTTGATGGTGAGGTCACAGGGCAGTGTCACGGGGGTTCACGTGATCAATCCTCGGGCTCTAGTAGGTCTGGGGACTATGTTTCGTGCTCAAGGTCATCGAGTAGATAACGTCTTCCACGTGGTGGAGGTTTTAGCATCTGTAACACAACTCAGGGTAAGGACATCAGATACTGTTATCTGGGTACCTCAGAGAGAAGCTATAGCAGAGGATACGGGGAGGGTCCGTGCTGGGAAGGCCCCATAGGGTCTCGCTCGGTTGCATAACTGGTTTCCAAATCCTTGAATGGAGCACTGCCTTTTGCCTGTGGGAGCACAGACCTCCCAGAGGGAGATGTGGGATGGGCCGGGCTGTGAACCACTGGGAAGGCCATGCTTCGTGTGCAGGAGGGGCCAGAGGCCCAGACCTTTCAAAGTGAGCCTTTAAAGGCCAGGCACGAGGCCCGGTGTGTGCTCCAGACGCAGGCAGCACTGAGATGCGGTGGTAACCTCCTCCTCACCCACAGCGGACCCCATATACGCCTGCTTGGGTTATCGGGGGTTGACGGTAGGACCATAAACACGGCTTACAAACAGCAGTAAAATGCACCACTTAGACCTGCTTTTGAGCTGAGGATTATAAGATTTAGAAAAGTGTTTCACTTCATTTTTTTTTTAATTTGAAAATCTGTGCTGAGGACCTTGAGAAGCGAAGTGACGTGATCGGATATGTCTTTTGGATAATACCTGGCAGCCGTGAAGAGGGTGAACAGAAAGGCAGCTAATTATTGGGTTCTGGCTTCAAGATGGAGCCTGGGGCTCCCACGTCATCTGCGCAGCCGGCCGGGGCCCCTCGGCTCCACCCTTTCCTTCTGCACTTCCTGCAGCCACTTCGCTGTGACGACAGTGTTTCTGAGCTAGGTGACCTCTGGAACTGCAGGTTCTCGCTATTAAAATCACGATAAACAGCCGGAGAAGGCTCTATTGCAGTGTGCGTTTCGGATCCCGTCCGGCTGAGGGACCGTTGCAGGCCGGTCTCAGGCCCTGGGGCGGCCACGGTCTGCGGAGCTGGCTGCCACTCGCCAGGCTTCCTGGAGCCCGCATGCCGGCAGGGCCTGCCCCCGACTCAGTGCCCAGCCTACAGCCTTTCCTGCAACAAGCAAGACGAACCGTCTGTTGACCCAGGGGATGCCCCAGCACGCTGTGGAACAGGAAACATTTTCAGAGCACAAGATGTGACATTCCACCCGTCACTTCCGGCCCTAGGAGCCGTCCAGAGCGGCGTTCTCTGTGGGGATCGGGGGCCCCGGCTGCTGGGGAAGGAGGCCCTGCCGCCCCAGGCCCCCGCCACCACCTCTGCTGATACCCTGGCTCGTCCCGATGCTGGGATCATCTCTGAGCTCTCCGCAGCTTTCCTGGGCCGATAAGAATTAGTTCTGACAGCAGGACTCCAGGGGGATGTGCAGAAGGCAAGTGTGCCCTTCATGTGGGATTCCCTCTTCGCGTAGACAGCCGTGTGCTCTGGTTTTGTTGCCCTGACTTTGAACTGCTCATCCGGGGGCTTCCCTGCCCACACGCTGAGGTTCCGGCCCCAACCAGCTCTGAGCTGTGGTACTTGCCTGGTTCTTTGCCAGGAGAGACCCCCTACCCCGGGCCGCTGCTGTTCCTTTGACAGTCACGTCAGGTGGCATCTCTGCTTGCGGCTTTACCCCCTCGCCCATCCCGACCTGCGCTGGGCTCTTCTCTTTACTCCCAAAGCACCTGCACTCACAGTCACAGCATGAATCCTCCGTCCACAGGAGACCGGCGGCTCACTTTAGAATCGTGTCACCTGCTTTTAAGGGTGTCTTCAACATCAGCTTTTCTGATCGTAAAAGCACGTGTACAATGCAGATACTTTGGGTAGCGTTTCACATTCATCCAGTTTAGAACCACAGAAAGTCTGACGATCCCCAGCCGAGGGGAGGACTTGGGGTGCAGCGTCACGCGCTCCTGTTGGGAGCGTGACCTGGCGCAGCTGCGGCGGGGCGATCCGGGCGTGGGCGCACCCCGTGCCCCAGCCGCTCTACCTCCGGGTCTTGACCCTGGAGAGATCCGCACGCCTGTTCCCAGGAAGAAACGCACCAGGAGGTCCACTGCAGAGCTGCGTTAAAGAACAGAGAAGTTTAAAAAAGAAAGAACTGGAAGCAATCCAAATGTCCATCAAGAAGGCAATGAAAAGGTAAATTGCGGGCTGTTCGTTACAGCAGAAATCACGGTAGCAATTAAAGTAACGAACAAGACCTAGCTGTGTCAACGTGAATAAGTCTCACAAACATCTGTTGAGTGAAGAAAAGCAAGTTGCAGAAGAATATATCCAGCTTAAGAATGTCTCTGTACATTTAAGCACTCCACAGACATTACCATGTATCACTTATGGCTACATGTATATAGTAAAAGTGCAAAAACTTGGCAGGAATTTGCAATAAGTTGGGAATAGGGGTTACCTTTGAGGAAAAGGATCCAATAAGACCACCAGAATAGCTTCAACTTTTTTCTATCATATTTTCTCTCTTAAAATGAAAACAAAACCCATAAAAATTTGGCAAAATCTCAAGATTTGTTCAGTGTGTGATGAATACATGGGTGTGTGATCTATATTATTCCAAGTATTTTTCTGCATGTTTGAAATACTTTATAATTTAAAAAGGACAACTATAGGGGCTTCCCTGGTGGCGCAGTGGTTGGGAGTCCGCCTGCCGATGCAGGGGACGCGGGCTCGTGCCCCGGTCTGGGAGGATCCCACGTACCGCGGAGCGGCTGGGCCCGTGAGCCATGGCCACTGGGCCTGCGCGTCCGGAGCCTGTGCTCTGCAACGGGAGAGGCCACAACAGTGAGAGGCCCGCGTACCACCAAAAAAAAAAAAAAAAAAGGACAACTATAAAATAAAAATAGCATATTCACTATAAAATTCTTAAATAAAATTCACAAAAGTAACAAGAAGAAAATGGAAATCACCCACAATTCCACCACCTAAAAATAATGTCAACTTTTTTCTCCCAGTCATTTTTAGTATTTGAACTATAAAATAGTTCATATTTACAAAGGAATCTCTTCATGCTAGTGTATTTATGTTATAGTGAATAATAAAAAGACACAGATGTCCCTGCGCCCAGTTTAAGACGTAGAACGCCACCAGTACTGTTGAAACCCCAGCAGGAGGTAGACACGCCCCTGAATTTTGTGTTTGTCATTGCTTTCTTTTCCTTTATGATTGTACTAGTGTTATATTGAAGCCCAAACAACTTAACATTAGCGTTGCACGCTATGCACTTTGTATAAGTTCCTGTTATATATTTTTCTGTGACTTGCTTTTTCTTTCAACCTTGTGAAGCTTGCTTGTCTCTATGGCGGCATCAGCATGCTCCCCGGTGGTTCAGTGGTCCAGTCCTGCGTACAGCAGCTCATGTTCTCTGACATGGACACTTGGAGGCTCCCCTCCTGGGGCACCTGTGCACACCTAGGCACAGCCTCCTTGGGTCATAGCATTTGCACATTTTCAACTTTACGCAGTGACGCCAGACTGTTTTCCTAAGTGGTAACGCCAGTTTACACTCCCATCAGCAGGCACGTGGGTCCCCGTCACTTGATACACCTTTGCCAACCCTTGGTAGACTCAGACTTTAATTTTTTGTGCCATCCTGGAAGGCTCAGTGGTGTCTCCTTGGGGTTTTATGCTGGATTTCCCCGACAGCAGGTGAGCTGGCCCGTCCTTGTTCGTTTATCCCTGGGCTGCCCTGGGCATCTTGAAGTCTCTGAAATGCTGTTCCCATTTCCTTTCTAGTCCCTATCATTTCTCCTTGTCTCTTGCCAGTTCAATGGTGCATTTAGAAGGTTTCCTTTACTTAATATCGTGTTTATTTTTTTTCCTTTCTATTATGGTTTATTACAGGATATTGAATATAGTTTCCTGTGCTGTACCATAGGACCTTGTGTTTTAAACCCTGCGTGGCGGACAGGCTGGGTGGAGGGGGCAACCCCGCAGCCACGTGGCCAGGCGCCGACCTCGGCAAGTGAATTCCCACCAGTCACTTAGTCCCTGTGTGCCTGGGCTTCCCCACCCTCCAGGGGGGCGGCGTGTACCTCCCTGGTAGGGCCAGTACGCGGTGCACAGAGAACCCAGAACAGGGCCAGCCTCCCAGCAAGTGCCTGGTCAGCGCCAGCTGGAACGCTGTGGCCATTCGGTATCTCACCCCTTCTCTTGGACCGGGGAGTGTTCTGCGTCACTGTGTATTTACACTCAGTATTTCTCCGTACCCACCAAAGGCGTGTTGCACAGCTTTGCTCTCCGCCACCCTGGCGGCTGGAACGGAGGGTTTATGCTGGAAGGCAGCATGGGGCCAGGTTACAGGACGCCCCCGAGGCACTGAGAAGTTTGGGTGTGGATCTGTAGTCCCTGGAGGTCACTGAAAAACCACAAAACTCCAGGTAAGGAGGGAGTCATACTGTAATCCTTTGACGGTTCCAACCGTGGCCAGAGGCTAAGTGAAACAGTGCTCCGTGTCCCTCCAAGGTGGGAGACATCACACTTGAGCCTCTGTGGCTGTACTGGCGTTGAGTGGTCATTGTAACGAACGCTGTCTTGGGTAACCTGTCACCTGGATATCATTACAGCCAGCGCACTAAATGGTAGATGCTGTAGGAAAGACGGGCAAACAATTTCTAAAGATTCAGACTGGTGTCCACAGGGGACAAAGGAAAACATCTTTCTTCCAGACTCACTTTGCATCCAGGGGCCTTGAATCAGTGTTCCCACTCCGGCGGCGTGGCCTTCTGAGTATATAACCACCTCTGAAGCGAGTGCTTTTGTAACCTATACCAAAACGTGTTCTTGCATTTCCAAAAGAGATTAACAGCGTGAAACACTGGAGGGGCCTAGAAGGAAAAACACTTGTTTATTTGTGTAAATATTTTATCAGGCAGAGCTGGCAGCATTCAGGGCCTTCCTTTGGGGGGCGTGGTGGGAGCCACCGGAGAGTGGCCACCCCTCCCCCACTCGCCAACTGCTCCACAGTCCCTTAAATGCTGTCACAGTCAAGTGACGCATGTGGTCTTCAAACCCACGCGGGTCTGCCCTGCCAGACACGCCAGATCCCCCCCCACACCCAGTTAGAAGTCAGCTTGCCCACGAGGGCTGAACCTTGACCTTTAGCTTGTCACACAAGGGTGTGCGAGAACTCTGCTGGGAATTAGGGGCTCGACTGAGTATGATCCGAGTTCGCAAATGCATCGTTTCCTCCACTGTTGCACTTGTCAGCCCCCAGCCCTCAAACGGATAAGCCATAGAACCAGCAAGCCAGGTGGCATCTAGACTAGGCTGGCGCTGGCTCGCAGGGAGACTCAGCTGCTGTGGGTTCCGAGAACCAGGAATGGGCGTTGGTGGGGCTGTCACCAGCCACACCCCCCGACAGTGCCTGCAGAGGGGTCGGCAGCATCGGACCCCTCTCGTGGCCTTGGCCTCGAGGCCCCAGGGATGGTCACCACACAGGCGACTCTCAGGTCGACGCCTTTTGTTTGCCCAGGAAGCATCCAGTCTTTATAAAAGCCTGCCACCACCTAAAATGTCTACACGATTCTCTCAGAATAATTCTGGGACCCTTCGACAGCCAGATCATTGAACCGAGGCAGCCGAGACCCCCCGCCGGCCCCCCGCGAAGGCCTCCTGTCCTCAGCGGCATCCCTCAGACTCTCCTGTTTGCGCCTCCCCCGCGGGTGGCCCGGAACCTGCCTCCTGCTTGGAGCCCCGACCTCTTTGGGTCCTGATTTTCTAGATGAGCCACATCTCCTCATCTCCCGGGCACTTCGGAGCTGCTCAGGCTTCTCTCACCCACGGTTTCCATCTTCGCCGTGGGGCCCCGCGGCTCGTACGTGGCCTGGCTTCTCCAAATGCCCGTGTCACCGCGATGCACCATGACCTTCAAGGGCGGCTGCTCTGGGCACCTGTCCTCCCGCCGTGGATCCCGCCCCGTTCCTTCCTTGCGTGCCTGCAGCCTCTGACCTCACGTCGCTGAGATTCAGCTCGTGTTTCTGAGCTTCCTGGACCCAGAGTCACATAACGAGCCTTGTCCCGCAAGCGCCATCCTTGTTCCTGACGTGCGAGCCCGCGCTCGGCTGTTTCTCTCGGCCGTTTCTGTAGAGAAGCCTCTCTTCTGCTGTTCATCACGTCCGTGTCAAGGTGAGATGCGGGTATTCATCTTTATCAACACACCACAGGATGGGGACAGTAGGGATATTGTCTCTCTTTTAGGGCAAATAACGGGAAGATACAGATATATCCCTCGGGCCGAGGAATTTTCTCCCAGTGGCTCCATGTGGGACCTGGATTACATAGAACAGCCCAGATTTCATGCAGTTCTCTGGGTAGACGGGAGCCCTCGGGGCTCAGGCAGAAATACCCATCGAATGGGAAGCATCTCGTGTGGGGCGGAGCCCCAGCCTCTCACACCTGCCCACCCTGCTTGCGAGCTCAGTGCTCACCTCCTGGCAGCTTGGCCTCGGTGACCCACAGCGGGCCTGTGGACTGGGACGTTCAGGGCATCCATCCTTTGTGTCACTTTGCTGTCCCGCTGCACACCTTACTGTCCTCGTGTCCTGCCATTACAGCCGGCACAGTGCCCTGGCTGCGGCCGGGCCGAAGACTGGTCTCCACAGCCGCGGGTGAGCTCGCCTGCTCCTTGCTGCCTGTCTGTCCCCCCCTCAGACGGGGCGGCTTTGGCTCCAGGCCCTGCCACAGGGGACCTGACCCGGCCCTCACCTGAGCCCCTCCCTGCACAGGCACCCCGAGGCTCTTCCAGGCACCCCATCTCTTCGGCTGCTTTCTGAAACAATGCGTCCCCTCCAGATGGAACGTCGCCCATGGAGGTTCGTGCTTGAGTCCAGCCTCTGGCCGGGCAGCAAGCCTCTCGCTGCGTCTAGATGCTTCTCCACAGCCACCCTGAAAATATCCTGCTGAGTGGCCAAGTTGTTTTCTATTTTGTGCCCCTTTCCTTGACATCATCAGGATCCTGTCATTTTACAGCAGGAGGGAGCTCTGTCCTGTTTACTGGGTGCCCCGCGCCCCCCTCCTCGGGTGTGACACGGAGACGCTGTCATGTGCCCCGTGGACCCTGGACCATAGACCACTGCGAGGTCTGCACGTGGTAGGAGTGACGCGCCTGGGGCCCTGATGAGTGGGGGCTGATGTTTTTCTTTATTCATAGCTAGAAACAAAAAGTCGAGAGTTGAAACTTGCCCGAGGTGAGAAAAGCTAGGCTGGGTTAGGACCCGGGTCTCCTGACGACATCCTGCTGCGCGGTCAGGGGCTTCTGAGAGACAGACGAGACCATCTAGAAGCATACAACACGCCATCCAGTGCCAGGATGGCGAGGAGGCAGGCAAGAGACAGGACAGGGAGTGAGCGAGGGACCATGTGAAGGAACCGCCCACGGGGAGGCGAGGTCAAGGGTCACCCTAGCGCCGTGCTCTGGGGGTGGGGGAGGGCAGAGGTGGTGCCTTTGATGGAGAGCAGACCTGAGCCAGCCCAGGAAGGGGAAGGGAGGGGAGGACCTTCGGGGAGACCGGTTCCCATTTCGTCCCCAAATCCCAGCTCACAAAGATACATGTGCCTTTGAACAAAATCTGAGTTTCATCCCAGGATTTTTTTTTTTTTTGCGGTACACGGGCCTCTCACTGTTGTGGCCTCTCCCGTTGTGGAGCACAGGCTCCGGACGCTCAGGCTCAGCGGCCATGGCTCATGGGCCCAGCCGCTCCGCGGCATGTGGGATCTTCCCGGACCGGGGCACGAACCCGTGTCCCCTGCATCGGCAGGTGGACTCTCAACCACTGCGCCACCAGGGAAGCCCCATCCCAGGATTTTTAATTCCAGTGGCAGATAATCTGAGAAGAGATGAAACATCATAAAGAATAAAGGATAAAGAAAGCACATCTGTAATCATGTCCTGTTCCTAAAAGTGTATAAATCCTCATTAATTCAGGCTTACTAGGTGAAAGGTGATTTGAATTAATGAGGAGTCTTAATCACTCACACACATGACTCTCCGAAATACAAAGGGACACGTTAAGGGACCGAACGCTGGCTGGTGGGGGTCGTGAGGGGAGCTCCCTGACGGGTGTCGGGGGCCCCCGGGACGCCGAGTGTTAACCACACGCCAGCGGCCGCCCGGTGTTCCAGGTGCCTGGGCGTGCTGGTCAGGTGGTTTCTGCGCCTCCCGCCATCTCAGCTGTAGGCACGCTGTCTCACACTCTGAAAAAGAACCCTGGTCAGCTCAGTCCTACACAGAAATTCAGTGTGTACGCAGACAGGGCCCGGGTCTCAGACATACATACGTTCATCTGTTTTTAACGCAAAGTTACTTCCTTGTTCTTTGGGGAGGGTTGGCATCTCTTCATCACTAGGAGTGGTATTCGAATGGCCGTACACACTTACCCTGGGCCACACCTCCCTCTTGAGGGTTTTAAAGTATTGTGTTTGATCATGTTCTTGTTGGTGGTCTGTGTCTGCCTGTGTAGTCTTTGTGCTGGATTGTGAAGTTCGGTTTGTCTGTGCAAGATACCTTCCCTTAGTTCCTTGCTTTGGTTTGGGAATGTGCGTGTGATAATGACGTTGGTCAGTTGCTTCGTACGGGGCACAGGCAGACTTTCCTCCAGTGGCCAGGGGGACGTAGAGGTCCCCAGTCCCCCGTGAGGCTTGCTGTAGCCTCTGTGGATGAACCACGTGCCCACGTGGACCGCGCCGCCCTCGGACAGAGGCTGCCTCTAGGCCGTCTGATCTCCCCCTGTGCCCCTCGAAATCTGCCAAACATGGGTGTCTCTTTTCACCTGCAAATCCTGACAACATAAAAATAATAATACGACACCTAAAAGCCGGCGTAGATGTACTGAGGTTAGAGCTGGTGTAAAAACGTGGATTTACATCACTCTCGTAGCAGTGGGTGAGTTTCAGAAGAGAGATGGGGCTTAATACATCAAATAACAGAGAGAGAAATGGATGTAAAGTGTGAAGGCCCAGGCCAGGGAATCAGGACGGATGGTGTGGCAGCCAAGGGGGGAGGCGAGCAGCACGGGAGTCTCGTGCGTCCACCACGGTCACGGTGCGGAGCCAGCGGGTGCTGTCGCACGTCGGGGGACCGAGTTCACCGCATCGCCTGGGACCAGCGGGGGTGAGGACCAGAAGGACCGGGGACCGGAAGGGAAACCGACTCTGACAAAGCAGATGCCCACCGCAGAGGTGTTAGCGGTGACGCAGAAATGAGCAGCGGGGCCGACGGCGGGCTACAGCGGGTGGCATGTTCTCCTGGAGCCTGGCGCGGAGCCCGGACACAAGCCCCCGCACCCTGTGGCTGCGGGGGCACTGTTGTCCCTGGAGACATGCTCTTCTCGTGGGGCAGGACGCCAGGGGCCCCTCTACCCCCTCTGCTGGGAGCCTGGGGTGGACGCTTTCGCTTCTCGGGACGCTGTGGCTCCGTGGAGGGTGAAGGCTTTGGAGCTGGACAGACGCAGGGCTCAGGCCAGCTCTGCTGGTGACTTTCTGTGTGACCTCAGGCAGACTGCTGACCTCTCTGAGCTCTGCTGCTCTCTGGCAGGACCTCAGGAGGCTCAGGAGGAGAGCACCGTCAGGTGGGCAGCAGGAGGGCTCTGCTGCGGTGGCCACACTGACCACATGGCCCTCGTTTTCAGAGTGCTAGGTGTCCGGGAGTCTCAGAGCTTGGGCTTGGGCTCCCAATGCACCCGAGCTCCAGGTGCCCCCTCCCCGAGGACCAGGCAGGGGCGAGGGAGGTGCTAGGGGAGGTCCAGGAGAAGAGCCCCCGGTCGTCGGTCAGTGGATGGGAAAGGACAGGTGTCCAGCAGGACACCCCGGGACAGCTGGCCGCCACGGTGGGGAGGATGACCGTCGGAGGCAGAACACAGCTGTCAGAGCCTGTCCAGGGTCCTGCAAACACGCTGTGACGGTGGTCACTGTGGACAGGGCTGGGCTGCCCGCCCCCGTCTGCATGGCCATGGTAGTGACCCGCAGTGGTTAGGGGCTGAGTGCTAGGGCACACTCTGCGTCTGACCCCGTGGGATCGTCCTCCTGGCCCCCCACATAGCGGGCAGGCTGAGGCTCCTTATGCAGGCGGGCAGGTGCCAGGAAGCTTGGCCACTGATGGGGCCAAAGGCTGTGCGAGTGGGAGGACCAAAGGAGCCCAAGGAGATGCCTGAAGGAGCAGAGATGCCCACCCGGGGCAGGGAGGCCACGGAGACGCAAGCTGCTTGAGGCCCAGAGGGCCTGTCCCGAGGGCCAGCAGCCCATCTCCACAGGGGCCGTCACACCCACGGGACGCCCTGCGAAGGCAGAGCTGGGTTTGGCGCTGCTGGCCTCGTCCCCTGAGGGTCCCTGTTGAACTGAGTGGCTTGGCTGTCATTAGCGGTGTGGAGGTCACGGCACTGCCACTTCTGGTCTTAGCGCAGGACTCAGCGGCTGGACCGCAGTTGTCTGGGAGCCCAGGAGGCTCGGGCCGGGTCTGCAAGTCCGCTGTGCCTCTTCAGATATGGGCAGAGGGGCCCCAGCAGGGCCTGGTGGGGGAGGCCTGGTCCTTAATGAAGCCCGATCAACCATGAACCCTTGATGATCAGGGGACTTTGAGAGACGGTCAGAGGCGGGGCCCTGCCCCGAGCTGATGTACTCCCTTCTGCTTCCTCGACACTGGGGCGAGCTGTTTCAGGGGAGCCCCCGGCTCAGAGCCGCAGGGGTGGGGCTTCTGGGAGGGGCGGGAGCGCTGGGCTGGCGGGAGGAAGCGGGGTGTGCAGACAGACAGACAGACGTGGTCTGAGCACAGGTGTGAGAGCCTCCAGGGCAGCCCGCTCCAGGGAGAAGCGCTCCAGGAAAAAAGACCCTTGGGGGTTGAGGGCAGGGCCACTGGAAGGCGGGCGGGGGGGCAGGGACAGAGAAAGCGGCTGCCATTCGCGCTGCTCCCTGGGTCCTCCGGGCTCCGAGGACCACAGGGAAGAGGAAGCTGTTTTCACATCTAGTTCCGTGAAGGAAGAAGAGGGGACTTGGCGCCCCGAGGCCCTCCCTTCATCACGGAGCCTGGCTTCGCTCCCAAGAGCCCCAGCCTGCTGCTCAGATGCTGGCCTGGGAGAGGGAAACAGCGCAGAAACACGTGGCTCTGTAGGGTTTCCCGGGTGGCAGGACTGGAGGCTGCCCCGTGAGTGAGGGCACAGCTGACCAGCAGCCCTTGTGCCCCCCCACAGGGTACCAGATCGCCTACCGCCTGGCCAGCAGCAGCCCGAACACGTTCACCACCGTGGAGGTCGGCGCCACCGTGAGGCAGTTCACGGCCACTGAGCTGGCCCCGGAGTCCGCGTACGTCTTCCGGCTGTCGGCCAAGACCAGGCAGGGCTGGGGGGAGCCGCTGGAGGCCACCGTCATCACCACCGAGAAGAGAGGTAAGACGGGGAGGCCCAATTCCCTGCCGGGCCAGAGGAGGGGAGGTCCCGCGTGCCTGGGGAGGGTGGCCGCGCGAACTGCGCGTTCCTTAGGCACCGCTGAGCCTACCTGGAGCTGGACGCACAGCGGGTCTCACAGCCCAACACTCGCCCCAGGCTGGGCTCTCAGGCCTCATCCTCCCAGGTCCAAAGATAGAGAGCTCTCCTCCTCCCCAGGGATACCAGAGCTTCCTGCAGGCTCCCCCCCACCGGGACTCCGTCAGGCCAGCACTTTCAGGGTGTGGGGAGCAGCCAGGACTGAGTTTCTCCCCCAGGCAGCTCAGAGCCACAGGCCTCGTTTCTTGCCCTCCTCCTTAGACTCCATGCAGCCCCTCGGAAGGAGGGGGAAAGAGGTTTGCTCACGGTCTGATGTGACTTGAACCAAACCCGAGTGCCAGTACTGACACGAGCTCCCCTAAGGAGGCAGCCCTGTCCCCTACCCACCACGTGCCCCTGCCTGCACCGTCCCACAGCTGGAACAGCCGCCCCACCAGCGCCTGCAGGGCGTCGGTCCGCGTGGCTCAGGGAGAGGGGGCCCGGGAGAGCTTTGTCCCTTCCGGTGGGTCCGGGAGGGGCCTGAGAAGCAGGGGCAGGACTGAGGCTTCTGGGGGCGAGAAGAAGTGTGCAGTGTGCTTCAGCGAAGGGTGCTGATTACGTTAGATGCAAGGGCCCCCGGCCGCCCATCACCTGGGGCCGGCAGTCAATTGCTGCTTTATTTCACGCCACACCTTCTAATCAGAATCGATACTCTTCATGATAAACAGTGAAAGAATGATTCCTCCCTCTGTGGAGCTTCTCTATTGAAATCAATGGGGTGAGGAGACAGGGCGACGGGCAGACGAGCCCCACTCAGAAGCCAGGTCCCGGGCTTCCCTGGTGGCACAGTGGTTGAGAGTCCGCCTGCCAATGCAGGGGACACGGGTTCGTGCCCCAGTCTGGGAAGATCCCACATGCCGCGGAGCGGCTAGGCCCGTGAGCCATGGCCACTGAGCCTGAGCGTCCGGAGCCTGTGCTCCGCAACGGAAGAGGCCACAACAGTGAGAGGCCCACGTACCGCAAAAAAAAAAAAAAAAAAAAGAAGCCAGGTCCCGGCCCCGCTGCCCGCATCCCAGTCCCCATCCCTGCAGGCACGGAGTGGCCAGTGACAGCCCCCAGGCACCCCTGCTCCACATGCCTTTACAGTTTCAGGCCCAGGTCAACTTCCAGGGGGAGGAGATTAGTGTTAAAGATGCACTCATCCCAAGATCAGAAAGCGGGAGAGAGTCCAAAGGAACCTGGAGATGCTCGGGGCGCCCAGGTGTCATTCAAGATGCCTTACACGGCGGTGCCGTCGGGGAGCATGGGTGGGTTCACCTCCAGTCTGTCTGTCTGTCTGCCTGTCTTTCTCTGCTCTGAGGATGGACCATTCCAAGAGCCAGCAGGGGTCTCCAGTCAGATCCAAGCTGGGCCCCGGCCGAAGTCAGAGACCCTCATGTCCCTGCGGAACCAGGGACAGTCAGTCTGCAGATCGTCTAATCCGTGCAACCGGCTCTCTGGGCAGCCACAGTGCCTCCCCTGCTTAATTTCACTGCGAGCCTCTCACGTGTCCCTGATCTGTCCTCTTTTGGTTGCAGAGCGGCCGGCGCCCCCTAGGGAGCTCCTGGTGCCCCAAGCGGAAGTGACCGCGCGCAGCCTGTGGCTCCAGTGGGTCCCGGGCAGCGACGGGGCCTCCCCCATCCGGTACTTCACGGTGCAGCTGCGCGAGCTGCCCCGGGGACAGTGGCAGACCTATTCCTCGTCCATCAGCCACGAGGCCACAGCCTGTGCCGTTGAAAGGTACGCAGAGGGCCAGGGGGACCCTCCCCCGGGGTACGGGGGCCCTGCCCTCCCCAGCCAGCTCCTGCCCATTGAGTAGGGAGCCTGTGCAGGACGCAGAGACGCGCCACCGAAAGCCTATGTCTCCTCTTGTAGTCAGCGGTGCTGTGCCGGGACCCAGTAGTCCTTGCATCCCGCGTCCGGGTGCAGACGCCCACTCGGGCCACTTCCCCACCAGAGTCCTTCCGAGCGGCCCGGCACAGATGGTCCGCCCGCCCCAGGCCCCGGGGACTGACGAGGCACAGATGAGCAGGCAGTGGGGCCCTGAGCCCGGGAGGGGGACTGAGGCTCCCCAGTGCCCGAGTGGCACGGAGTTGGGGGCGGCGGGGAGGGCAGCCCAGCCTGCCACTGTCACCGTGTCACAGGCCGGAGAGAGGCCCTTCTCTGTGCCGTCTCTGCGTCAGCAAGGTGGACAGATTCCGCCTGGGGGCCGCCGTTCCTTAGTGACAGCGGATGGGGCAGGATCAGAGCCCCGCCCCCCAAGCCAGCTGTCTGGTGAACTGCTGGGCAGGAGGGAGGGGCTGCACCGCCGGCCGCAGCTGGACCCGCTGCGTCGTGATCCCACCTGGGCCCCTTCTCTCGGCCGCCCCACTCCTTACGGTGAAGGAGACTAGGGCTGGGCGGGGTTACGTCGCCCGCCAGAATCCTACAGATGGAACAGTCTAGACGGGCAGGTCTAGGAAGTGGCCTCGGGCCCTGCGTCCTCACGTCCGCCCGCGTGGAAGACCCCGCCTGGGAGGGTGATGGCGGCAGCCCGGGGAGACGCCTTGGCATCTTCACTGTACTTCCCGCCCGGCCCTGGCCTTGTCACTTTCTGCCAGGCTCATGCTCCGGGGCTGGGGAGGGGCTACTAAGTAGTGGGTCCCACTGTCCCCCGTGGGTGCTAGAACCCCTGCCAGGACCTCCCAGGAGGACGGAGGAGGCCAGGACCATGGTTTCCTAGGCGGACCGAGGTCCTCTCGTCGTTCAGAACGAGCCCCGTGCCGGGTACCGTGCCGCACTCACGTCCACCTGCCCGTGGAATCCCCACGACCGCTCCAGGAACTGCCGTCCCAGTTCCACGGGTGAGGAACAGGGTCAGAGGTCGCTTTGGTACCTTGCCTGCAGCCCTGCCCAGCCAGCAGGGAGCACATGTGGGCCTCCCTGGGCACGCCACCCTCCCCCTCGCAAGGCCGCCAGTCTGCTGTCCGCTGAGCAGAGGCCATGAGCCGTGCCATCCTCAGAGACCCCCGGAGGCGCAGCTCAGGGCTGGGGTTGGAGCGTGGCACTGTCACTCCCTCCTACGTGTGCCAGCAGCGGGGCTGAAGGAGAAGGGGACCACGGCCCTGGTCCAAGGAGCCGGCACCGACGGGGGTGAAGCTGGCGCCCACAGCGGGTGTTGTCGGCTCCAGGCGGCGGTGGCCACTGTCACTGCCCACCCGGGAGGCTGTGCGGCCGGCCTGCACCCTGACGGGATGAGCAGGAGTAGCGCGGGAGGCTCGCAGGGACCTCCCGGCAGCTCTGCTTTGGCGCACGGAGCGCGCGCCCCCTTTGGAGGTGACCTTCAGAGGCAGCCACGGGCCCAGAAGGAAGGCAGCTCACCACTTAGAGCTGCGGCCTCCTGGGACCCCAAGTGATATACCTGGTCTGAGTGACTCCCTCATCCCATGACCCAAAAAGCTCTCAGCTCTGTCTGAAGATGAGGGATGGACGGTCCCCATGCACACGTTCTGCCTCCGGAAGGGCCGAGGTCACTGCCTGCCACTTAGAGGCGACATTTGTTCAGGTCCGTCTGCTGGCGAGTAGGGGTTTAGAGCACTAGTGACAGTCACGGCAGCTGTAACCGCCCTCCTCGTGGTGGGAAGATGAGGCTGGAATGGCATCAGTGTGGACGCGCCCCTCCGAGACGCTCCCCACGGCGACCTGGTGGTGAAGCCTCCCGCGCCATCTCCCCTGCTGTCATTGTCATCGCCACCATCACCGTCTCAGCATCACCCAGCCCTCCATCAGTTCCAGAACAATTCCCACGTGTTGTCCCCCAGGTCATCCACGTGGAGAGAAAGGCCTGTGGGGTACAGACCAGACTTTTTATTATTTCCGTCGTGCAGACGAGGACAGGGGGCAGCAGACGTGTCTTAAGCAGCGAAAGGGCCTCAGCTTCTCTGAATGGGGGAGGGGATCCCTTTGTGTTTCGGACATTCCCTGGGCCTGTAGCCCCAAGCTTCACAGATGCAAACCAGCACCCAGCTAATTTACGTGGGTCCAGATGTAGCAAACAGTGTTTATCATCTACACCCCAAGCTCTCAGCAGTCCGTCTACCCCTGAGTGGCCATGGGACCTTGGAGGAGCGAAACACGGGCTGGAGGAACCATCCTGTGGTTCCTCTCAGCTCTGGGTCGAAGATTTGCCTCAGTGACCAACAGCAGTGAATGGACGGCCAAGTAACAAGGCCCCCAGAATAGTCAAAGCCTGTCCCCGCGGAGCCCGCCAGCCTTATGACAGCCGTGGGACCCGCAAGACACAGCTCCCCCTGCAGTGGAAGGCACTCTGCTGCAGACACACACCCCGGGCCAGGATTCTCCTGTGCCGCCTGGGGGTTGGGGGTTGGGGGTTGGGCGAGCGTGGCCAGGATGCCCAGCTTACTTTGTACAGCACACTCCAGTGCGCTGGGCGCCTGGCTTCGTTAGAATGTGCCCTCGGTCATAAATAACCCCACCTCCTCGTGTAAACATGTGAAAGAAGAGCGATAAAATCCAACTGCCTCTCCTGTCACGGAGCCTCCAACAGACCAGTGGTGTGCTTGGGACTTTGCGTTGGAAAGGAGAGGTCCATGTTTCAGGACAGACAGTTTAATTTAGTGCAGGAGACACTGTTGTCAGTTTCCTAGTGGGCCAGAACCAGGACACATGGTTCCCCCCCCTCAGTAGAAAACATGTCGCGGGCAGAATCCCGGGAAAGCGACGTCTTGTTCACTGCCACCGGGTCATCTCCCTGCCTGCTTCATCGTCCTGACAGCTACATTCTCCTTCTTTTTTCTTTTTGTTTTTGCGTTACGGGGGCCTCTCACTGTTGTGGCCTCTCCCGTTGTGGAGCACAGGCTCCGGACGCACAGGCTCAGCAGTCATGGCTCACGGGCCCAGCCGCTCTGCGGCATGTGGGATCTTCCCAGACCGGGGCACGAACCTGCGTCCCCTGCATTGGCAGGCGGACTTTCAACCACTGCGCCACCAGGGAAGCCCCACTCCTTTTTTTTTAAACATTCTTTTTACATTTGACTTTTGCCAGTTGCACGAAGTCTGCTAGTGGCCAAAAAAACATAAAACATTTAAACAAAAGTTTAAAACAAAAAGTTTAACAATCCACATCTCGTACCTATACCTACCTCTGGTGACTGTGGGTCCAGAGCACTGGGAGGGGTTGGGTCTGAGGGACCTATTTCAGTATCACCAGTTTCTGGTTGATGGTTGCATCCCATAGAAATGCAGTGTAGCTGAAGAGAAGAGCTCTGAGCACAGAGCCACGTGGACGTTCTGGATGTCCCTTTAGGACAGAGCAGGGATGGCGTGGGCTCCGGTGACGGCTGTGTGTCCAGTAACCGTGGGCCCTGCTGTTCCCCTGGACCTGCCCTCTCCGGCAGCCTCTGGGAAGACAGGAAAGAGAAAGTAAAATGTATTGAGCGCCTACTGTGTGACCGATTGCCAGACTTCATGGGGTGGGTTATGTCATTTAACTTCCCCTGGAAGCGTGGGTATCATTACCTCTGTTTTCATAGATGAACTGAGTGAGACTCAGAGACATTAAATGGCGTGCCCCAGTTAGGAGTGGCAGGGCCAGAATTTAACTTCCTGCTTGGGGCCGACTCCAAAGCAGAGGCTCAAGGAGGCCTGGAAGAGTGAACAGAGGGCAGAACTGGGGGACATCGGAGGGCTTGTTCCTTATTCATTTATCAGGCAGTCGTGAAGTCCTGTTGTGCCCAGGGGCGAGCCCGGAGGGAGCGAGGGGCTGGGATGGACGGGGCGATGAGGGTGTGCTCAGGGTAGAAGGTAGACCAGTAATCCAAAGGAGCAACTCCGCAGACATGAGGCGCCTGTGGAGGACGGAGACCAGGAGGCGGACACGGTGACCGTGGTCACCTCTCCGGGGCGATGGCCGCTCCCTTCACGGCCTCCGAGTCGATCCTCGCCTGTTTTCAGGCGCCTGGCAGGGCTTCCTACTGAGAGGGTAAGTCCTGCAGCTCAGATGCCTTCCTGTCCCCTGCGACTCCCAGGGACAGTCATGGGTCCCGTGAAGCGGGAGAGCCTGCACAGCGCAGGTCTGATGCCGGGAGCTCCGCTTCCCAGGCTCCTCGTCCCAGCCCGTCTGTCACACGCCTGTCATCAGATGTCATCCAGCCATCAGACATCCTTTACTGCTCCGCTGCTGTGCCCCCGCCTCCTGGAGACCCCGGAGGTCAGGAAAGAAAGGGTGGTCTTCAAGAGCTTGACCTTTGGCCTCAGCTTCCGGAACCATTAGATAACAGTGACATACTGAATATAATGTAATAAATCAGATGCACTGCTATGTTCTAAATGGCAGCGCACTAGATAATAAAAGTGCTCCATATAAACACAAGGGTCATTTCCAGGGCACCTACCGTGTGCCGGACCTGTGCTAATATTCACGTGTCCTCTTATTCAACCCTCCCAAGAAACTTCAGAGACAGATAATGTCACCCCGGCCATTCATTCCTTATGCGGGGATTCACTGAGCACCTCCTGGGTGCCAGGCACTGCCATTGGTGCTGGGGACAAGGCAATAAATGAGGCCTTGGTCCCTGTCCCCAAGGAGTCCTGAGTCTTGTAAAGAAGACAGTCGTCAAGGAAACAGTTACTTACAAATTGTGATGGAGGAGACGAGGACATGCACGGGGCGTCGGGGACAGTGGGCAGGGGCCAGGCATCGCCTGGAGCTGGTGAAGCTGGCACCTGCCGGGCAAGAGCACTACGACCACTTCTCGGTTCTGAGCGCCGGCTGTGGGCCACACTCCCCTCCGCCCGTCTCCTGAACTCATCCCAGCAACAGCCTCACGGCGCGGGCACTGCTGTCAGTCCAGACGGGGAGACGGGGTGACCTGGAGGCCGGGGGAGGAAACACGTGGTGACCTCCACCATTCGTGACATCCCTCCTGGGAAGCTGGGGACAGATGGGAGCTTACGTGTCTGCTTTAACTGAATAAAGGGTGTCGCCCCAAAACCAGATCGTCCTTCAGGGTGGGACTTCAGAAGCGTCTCCACTAAAGCCAGGGCCGAGGCAGCGTTGGCCGTCAGCGCTGTTCCTGGCTGTGGAATCGGGGCGCCGGTGGACTAGCGAGCAGCAGGGTGCAGTCGGCTCTGGGGGGCTGGGAAGCAAGAGCGCCCCCCGAGGTGTCAGCTCACAGAGGACCGCTGTCATCGGTCTTACGCAGGAGGCGACTTGAAAACAGAGGCAGAGAAAACTTTTCTGATCCTGGTTTCCAAAAATGGTTGTCAGTGTTTCAAAAAGCAGAATCCTTTCTCTAAACGAAGTGTCACCCAGAACCAGTTACAGACCAGATGGAAGTGGAGCCGCTGTTGGTTGATGCAGGGGGAATGGAGGCCCCGGACGCCCAGAGGGTCCCTCGGAGTCTCAGGGGTTCCTCGGTGCTCAGTTTGAAAACCACTGGTCTACAGGCTGGGTCAGAGCCAGGGGAAGGGCTGGTCTGAGGCAGGGAGGGCTGTGCTTAGACCAAGTTGAGGAAACTTGGGGATGGTTTGGACTCGAGGGACGGGGAGGGAGCGTCTAGAATCACTTCGGATCTTCGGGTCCGGGAAACGGGGAGGACAGCGGGGCCACTGCCTGAGACACAGCCGCTGCTGGGAGGGAAGGGGGGACGCAGGGCCCTCGTCTGCTGCTCTGGAAGTAAAACCCGAAGGGCGGTGACAGCGGCCGGCCAGCCAGCCGGGTGCTGAACGGGGCTGAGCTAGGGAGGCGCCGCCGGGGCACTGGGTGAAGGTCTGTGTGTCGTCCACACGGCGGAGTTTGTCTGAAGCCTCAGTCGTCAGTGTGGCTCTGCGCTGGGCACACGGACCGTCTGGGTGGGTGGGAGGATGGATGGATGGATGAGACGGAGGAAGGATGGAAGGGAGAGGGGAAGCCTGCAGTGGTGGCACCAAGGAGTGCGTTCATGTCCCGAAAGTCTCATCCGTGGGCCGAGGGGGACATCTTTTCACAAGGACAGCCAACACTGTCTTGGCCTTACTTAAGGTGGGAGGCAGTGTCACTTCAGGGCGAGACCCCTCTTCCGGCCTCCGACCCCCAGCCACTGACCAGTCCTCAGGCGGAGGGCGGGGGCCTCTATCTCCTCGCCGTGAAACAGGAATCGTGACGGCTCTACCCTGCAGAGCCGCCCTGCGGCCTAGATGGGGCGGCGCTGCTCGAGCGCGGCTCCGTTGGCGGGAGGGGGCGGGGCAGGGGCAGCCCCTGGAGCCGGGCCCCGGCGGGGCTGGCACGGAGCTCCGCGGAGGAGCGCTGGGCTGCGGGAGGAGGTGCGCGCCTGCTCCCCGTGCTCCGATGCTCCGAGCCTGCGCCGGTGTGATCAGCTCCTCCTGGGAAGTCCCCCGCGCTGCTTGCTGTGCACAGGTGTCTCTGAGTGCAGGAAGTGGTAGTCCCTCCCCAGGAGCCCTAGGCAAGCACTCCAATCCCCCTGCTGGGAAGTTCTGGGCTCCCCCCACCCCGGGAATCTCCTGTCTCCCTAGACTGGCCAGTGAGCCAGCTCTGGGTGCTGGGAGCTGCTCCCCAGACAGTCCTGGGCGCCCGGCTCGCTGCTGCCGGGAGGGATTCGACCGCAGCCCCAGAATGCCTGCTCCTCGTGGCCGCCTGGGCCCGTGGACAGGCGGAGGTCTCTGCGGTCACGGGTCCCTTCCGTGTTTCAGGCTGAGGCCCTTCACCTCCTACAAGCTGCGCCTGAAGGCCACCAATGACATTGGGGACAGCGACTTCAGCGCGGAGACAGAGGCGGTAACCACGCTGCAGGACGGTGAGCAAGGGGGCCCGCTTCCCGCTGCCGCCTTTGCGCCCCGGAACCCTGGCTCCTAGAGAGACCCACTCTTGTCTTGGGCCAGGAAGGGGTCACCCCGGGGAGTGGGGGCAGTGGCCGTGGGCAGCGGAATTCAATTAGCAGCAGAAGCTGGGCGCTCCTGTACGGCCCAGGGCCGTAAATCAAGACTTCAAGGGCTTCCAAATGGAGGAGGTTTCTTTGATTGGCTTCCAAACCCCGACCATCCATTAGCATCCCTGAGACTGAATAATTGATAGGGTCATTAAAGATAGATGTCGTGGGGTAGTTGCGTTTTAAGAGGTTTTCCCCATTTTTCTCATTCACGAGCCACCCGGTTTTGTCACTTGACAAAAGCACAGTTAAGTGATGGAAGTGAGACCCCCTAACAGCTCCAGGTGGCTTTGCACCCGCCCTGTCCTGCTCAGAGGAATTGGGCCTGAAGATCCGTTGTGAGTTTGTTTGGCAATCGATAATGAAACCAGGCTCAAGGGAGCTGGGAGACGGTCTCCTCAAGTCCGCCCAGCAGACAGGCGGGTGCTTGGGTTGGAAAGGAATGCTGCTGCGTAACAGTGCTGGGCTCTGATCCCGGACTGCAGACCCCAACCCTTAGCTCTCCCAGCGGTGCTTTATGATAATCCCCAGACCTGGGCTTCCCTGGTGGCGCAGTGGTTGAGAGTCTGCCTGCCGATGCAGGGGACACGGGTTTGTGCCCCGGTCTGGGAAGATTCCACATGCCGTGGAGCAGCTAGGCCCGTGAGCCATGGCCGCTGGGCCTGTGCATCCGGAGCCTGTGTTCCACAACGGGAGAGGCCACAGCAGTGAGAGGCCTGCATACGACAAAAAAAATAATAATAATCCCCAGACCTGCCCCAAGCACCCTCTCCTCCAGTTAACGAACGCAGCAGGGGAACGAGGCTCAAACCAGCCCGTGTCTGCCCGCTCGCCCCGGGACCCCCCCACCTTCAACTCTGCTCTTTCTGTAACCTGGGAGGGCGGCTTCTCCAACACCAGGCCGCCAGTGACTTGAAGGACCAGCTAAGGGGTTCCGGGGACCCTTCTAGCTCTTCAGGGGCACGCAGAGACTACTTACAACAGAGCAGAAGCCACCAGGGCCCGCTGGTGACCCTGACCGGGACGTGCCCGCCGAGCTCACGGGAGCCCGCAGCCCCACCTGCGGGGAGGAGGGGCGGGACCGGGCCCTGGAGACACCGAGGTTGTCTTTTGTGGCTCCCGCTTTAACCCCACGTTTCACACAACCAAGGTTCCACTTCAGCTGAGCACTGATGGTTAGAAGAAAGAAAATGCAGCATGCTGGTTTGGGGGGGGTCTCGAGAAGGACTGTGGAAGCAGGACGCCCCCTCCAGCCCCCCTCCGCCCCTCACGGGCTCAGTCAGAAGACGGCCTCTCTCACCCCTTTCATATTCAGATCACTCCTTTGGATGCCTTTATCGTGTCATCTTCCTTTTCGGAGATTTGCGATTTCTCTTTGCCGTGGAACGGCCTTGTGTTTTCATTGCATCCTCTCAAAGTCCAGCTCTAGGCAGAGACTGACTCCAGGGGTGGGCAGCCTTGTGCTGGGGAAGGGGCTTGGGAGCCTGGGGATGGTTTGCTAATAAACGTTTCCTTATAACAGTGTTTAGGGTACTGAGACCGCCCCGTAATTGTAATCCTGTGTGATCAGGAAAGCTGGATCAGGGTCTTAAGATAGAACAGCAGGAGGTCGGAGGGCGCAGGGTAGAGAGCTGTCCCTGGGCGGGACAGGGAGGCCTGGCAGGTGCAGGGGAGACTCACAGAGCAGGGACCCGGGGCCACGTCGGGATGGTGTGCCAGGCACACCCTGGGGGCGGGGCGGGGAGAACTCCTCAATCATTCTGCTCAAAGCCTGCTTCTGAACCTTAACGTGTGTCGGGTGTCAGGATGTCACCGTGGGGCAGCCGTAAGGAGGCCAGTCCGACTGCTGAGACAGGGCCGCACAGGCCCAGCGGGGGCGGAGGTGGGGAAGGGGTGTCAGGAAGGCCTGCTGGGCATGGCAGACGCTCCAGAGAGCAGGGCAGGGCTGTGGGCAGGGGTCACCTTGTCCCCCAGGGAGCAGGGCAGAGCTGCCACCGAGACCCAGCCCGAGGCCGACGTCCCTCCAGCCCCCGGAGGTCAGCCTCCGTCCCTGACAGTCACGTCTGTGTTTAAAGCCAAGGGCACTGTGGCCTGGCTTGATCACTTGTCCTGTTCGGAAGTCGCTCTGACCTGAGTACCTCAAAAAAATCATGCTCCTCCTCTGGGGGGAGGGGTGGCCCCCGGGGAGATCTGGGAAGCGCAGGGGCTCCCCGGGCACCTCCTCTGGTGTGAGCAGCTCCCCGTGGAGAGACCCAGACTCGCGTGTCTGTCTTGGGGGTCCGCCTGGGGGGAAGGTCAGGGACGTGAGCTGTGATCGCCCGACCGGGATTAGGTTCCTTCTCTCCTGGACACAGGCTGGCGGGTGGGGGCAGGGCATCCCCAGGGAAGAGGGAGGCTGGATGCTGGCTGGCCAGCTTTCCCCGGCTCTCGGGGGGCTGGGCCTGGCCCTGCCTCCTGACGGGGACCGGGAGAGCGCTGGCCCAAGCAGCCGCCGAGCACAGGCAGAACCGCCTCATCCTTGCCTTCTTCTTTCTCGTATTTCAGTTCCAGGGGAGCCTCCGAGCTCTGTCTCTGTGACGCCACACACCACCTCGTCTGTTCTGATCCAGTGGCAGGTAAGGGCCCCAGAATCCCATGGTAAAACCGTTCATGCGACCGCGTGGTCAGCTGGCACCTGCTGGGCCCCGGATTGGGGTGGAGTGGGACAAAGGGGACACGCCAGTCGGGCTTGCACACCGTGCGGGGAAATGGTGAGTGTAACTTCCAAGACGGGAAGTGCGGGACTGTCGTGGCATGCATAACGGACTCGTGCCCAGCGCACTGAGGGGACCAGCAGGGCGGCAAGGGGGGTGCCCAGAGCACAGACGGGCTGAGCTTTGGAGAAGGATGCAGACAGAGCAAGGCTCCTGTGGCAAGACTGGTTCACGTCCTACCGGGTTATCGTTTGTACAGAAATTAATTCCAGCCAGACAAAACATCAACAGGGTGACATGTATCTTTGTTAGTTCCAAGTGTTTAGTCAAACCAAGGAACCTTCTCGTAAATAATCAAATGATCCTCGGTGAGCTGTTAACAACGCTCTAACACAACACTGAAAGCACCTGCCGCCCTCTCTTTGCCTTACTTCCACTTCTGGATCATTTTCGCTAACACTGAGGTGCCTTGAGGGCAGAAATAACGAGGGGCAGAACCGCCAAGGAAGGCTGCCTGCCCAAGGCGAGCCCAGCGGAGGGCGAGGGATCCAGCCAGGGCGCGGGGGGCTAATTCAGGAGCAGGGCTGGAGCTGGACCGGGCAGGCGCACAGACCGACGGGCAGGGGCCAAGGGCGGTGATGAGCGTGGGCACAGCATCTGGCCAACAAGGGAAGCTCCTGCGTCCAGAATGGGGGCCGCCGTCCTGGGCGGGGGCAGTGCCTACAGCCAGCAGGCCGTGGGGAGGGCAGACAGAGGGCAGGGCTGTGGTCTGGGTTCGAGCCACGGGCAGCTGAGGTCTGCCTAGGAGTGGCCTCTGTGGTCTGTGTGGGCAGGAGAGTCTTCCTCTGGGTTGATGATAATCGTCTAGATAATGCCGGAATCACATCCAGAATCAGCGGGAACCAAGCACAAATAACGGTCTGGATGTGGCCTTGGAGAGTGGAGGGGGCTTATCTCGGCCGGGTGCACTGCACTGGCACAGGAAGAAAGGGCGGGACGGAAAGGGGCAGGGAGCCCCAGGAGAGGACCAGGGCCCGGGCTCAGTCTGCAGGCCCCAGTTTGCCATTGCGTGACTCTGATCCCCAGAGGCCTCTCTGGCTCCAGCTTCCTGCTCCATAAAAACAGGAGGTCAAAGGTGACCTCTGACGTCACTGCAAGGTCTCTGATCCAAGGCCCGTTAGACCTCGACAGCCCTGACTTCCATCTGGGTCTCTGATGGGAGGTAGGAAACATTCAAAATGGAAATTCAAGGTCCCGAGCGCTTCTGTTTCCCACCCTCCACTAACATGATCAACCAAAAGCAGATGGGTCCTTCGGGCTGTGCTGAATGCTGCCAGGTTTGTGCTTTGTGTGTCAGCTTGGGGTCTGGCTGCCCAGTAACTAGGTGAGCTCCTTTTCTGTGAAGGCAGCGGCTCAGGGCTATGTCACCTCACTGCCTCCGCATACATGGCCGTGGACGAGGTGCTGGCTGTCAGCCCGGCCATCCCGCCTCTGGCCGCTGGGCTGCAAGCCCTCAGCTGCGGCTAGAACACTCTGTGAAGTGGCGAGAACCGCACCAAAGGCGCTTGGCATGTGTGTCTGTCAGCTGTCCGCCTTCAGACCCCAGCAGAACAAACTAATTCCAGGAAGCCTGAACAGGAGGTGGTCAGGATGATGCATTGTGGAAATAAATGCCTGTCAACTGCCAGGCAATTGAAGTATAATTAAAATTATGAGTAATTTACTAAATCAGAGTGAGCAGAACAAAGGAACTACATTTAAATATAGATTTGCATTCCAAATGAAATGTTTCACCTGTAAACTTTTTTTTTTTTTGTAATTTGTTTAAAAATGAAAACACTGCCTGTAATTTCAAGGCCGTTGACCCATTTGAACGGGCTGCCTGTCAGATCTGATTCCTCTTAGTAGGATGATCAATCTGTGCCTTTCACGGGTCCAGTGCTGTTTGGAATCTAAGGATTTGCATGTATATTCTAGACAGCGGTGGCTTTGTGTGCACACTGAGTGCAGCTCATACTGGGCATTCACATCTCTGAATTGATCACAACATTTAAGCTGGCTGTTCTGAAACCTCCAGCGGGTCACACAGTCTGTCACTCAAATGCATTTCCCCTCGTGTGACTGCAGTGGATTTTGAGGCTGTTTTCTAGCAGAGAAAACGTCCTAAGGGACAGATCACATCATGCACGATGGACTCGGGGGAGGGGGGACTCAGTGCTGTCCAGGACGCCTTCCCAAGAGGAGTGTTGCGGCTGCCTGGGCAGAGGGGGCAGGACGGCGGGGCCTCTTCAGGACAGCTCTTGGCCTTTGTCCCTTTCCTCACCACTTGCTCTGTTGTCTGCAGAGGACCAGCTCCGGCTTGGGGTGCTGAGCACCTTGAGGTGAACAGGACAGATTCCAGACCTTGAAGAGCTTCCATTTAGTTCATTGAGCTCTATGCGCATTAGTGCGAAGCCAGCGGAGGGGAACAGCTGAGTCTGGCCAGAGGGAGGTGGGAGGTGACAGGATGAATGGTCCTCCTGATCTCAGGTGGCCTCGGCCTGCGGCGGCCTGAAGCAGCATTTCAGTTCCCCGGCCAGAGACTGAAGTCAGGTTGCCACGGTGAGAGTCCTGACCACTAGACCAGTGGCCAGGGACAAGGCCCTGGCCCATCGGCTTTATAGAAATGAATTCCCACAAAGAGATGGAAAGTTGTGAAACGAGTAAAGTGTTTATTAGGAGGAAAAAAGATGTGTGTGAATGGACTCACACGGGTGGACTCAGAGAAGGAGCTGTGCCCTCATGGTAGTTTGAATCACTTATATGGGGCATTTCTTCCGGGTTTCCTTCAGCCAGTCATCTTGCTCTGCCTGGTTCTGAGTCCGTATTTGGTTTATCTCGGAGTCCTCCCATGTGTGCGCACGCATCTCTTAGCCAAGATGGATTCTGGTGAAGAGGCCTATGGGTAGGTTGACATCACCTGCTGTGGGGTTGCACCCCGTCCCTTTTGACCTCCGAGGGGCCTTTCTGCACATGTGTAGTCGGGGCAGGTCTCCTTGACCTCAAGAATGAGAAATACGTGGTCTCTTTATCTTTTATCTGGGCAGGGCTCAGCTTCTCTCTGCCCTCGTCCCCCCACAGGGGACAAACTCCAGCTGCTCAGCCTGGGGCCCATCTATCGCCTGCCTCACTCCCCCAGTAAAAGGCAGGGAGACGACTATGCAAACATCACGTACAGCCAGAGCAAACGCTCGGAGGTGTGACGGCTACCGGGCTTTGGTGCTGTGTTTCAAGGGAAGGCACGATGGAGCCGGGTTCTCCAGGGCCTCCTGTGCTCCGCTGAACCATCGGGACTTAACCCCACAGGCGTCAGAGGGAATCCCTGTTCTGTGCTCCAGGAAACGGAAGTCATGGGAAGTCATGGGCTCAGGCCTCAGGACGGCAGCAGCTGAGTTCCAGTTCTGTCTCATACTCGCCGTGAGGCCTCACGCTCCATGTGGACCCTCCCCAAGCCCAGGTCCCCCCAGACCTGCCTGGTCTGGGAAAGCCCGCTGCACCGGCTCCAGCCCATCCCCGAGTGCTCGGCCAGGACTGAGGCTCGTGGTGGGAGTCCTGCCCCCTCCCCACCCGGGCCCTTCCCTCCGCTCAACCCTGCCGCCTACAAGACGCCCGCCCTCATCCTCCCGGCCGTCCCCAGCTCTCGGTTCCCTTCCGGCCCACTGGAGTGGGCCATCAAGGCCAGTGCACTCTGACCAGCTCATCTGCATTTTAACGGGGGCTTTGAAAACTGAAAAACTGCTCTGGACCCCCAAAAACCTGCTGGTAGAACTTCTGACGTGCAAAAGGCAGAGTGAAGATGATTTTAGAGGGGACCCCAGCCCCTTCAAGTGTCTGCCCGTACAGATGGCTGATCCAGGATGAAGTCAGCCAGAGGTGGTGTCGCCTTGACATGAGCACACCCAGCGCACCTCCACAGGCGCTGACTAAGCGCCTGCTGTGTCCCAGGCCTGGCAGAGGGGCTGTGGGAAGATAGAAACGAACGCGACACAGGCAAGGCCCGGCCTCCACGGCACGTGCTAAATCAGAAACCACAGGAGCGGGGTCGTCAGGGCCAAGGGCTGGGAGAAAGGTCAGCAGTGTGAAGGGAGACTTCCGTTCAGAAACCCCCTAGAGACCACCTAGGCCGGCTTCCACACGTAGCAGGTACAGGGTTGAGCCCCGGAGGTTGTGCACCAGCCTGAGCCTTCCCTGCAAGGCCATCGCAGAGCCAGGACTTGAACTGGGCCCACTGCTTCTGGAACTCTCTGTGGGTCACATGGAGCTGCCCTACTGGGACCTCCCAGGACACCCAGAGTCATAGAGGCCTCTCACAAATGACATGGTTTATTCCAAGCTCGAGGAACAGAAAGTGTGGTTAAACCCTGTTCAGGATCCCGCGCAGGCAGGCGGGCCTTGTGCATCGCCGTGGGTCATGAGAGCCTCACTGAGTGAGGCCTTCAGAGAGGCCGCCCTCCAGGCTGTGTGACCACCTGCCCCTCCTCCCTGGGCTGGTACGGCTCCTGCTGGGAGGGCATCACGGGGGGTGTGGTTTCTGCTGTGGCCAGATGTGGACCTGCCCGCAGCTGCAGCAGGTGTGCCTCGGGACTTGGGGCTCGGCCTCTCCTCACACCCCTGCAGCATCCTCTCCTCCTCGGCTGGAAGGGTTTGAGCCTGGGATCGGCAGCCTCCGCCCCTTCCCCCGTCCCCCACACCCCAACCCCGTAGGTGTGGACACAGGCTGGGGACTGGGTGTTTGCCGCTGGTTCCAGAGCCACATTTGGTCCCCAGGGAGGACGTTGTTATTTTCACAAACTCCCTGCATCCTGCCTGTTGGATATTCTGGGTGAGTTGAATCCGGTCCTTCCCATTCCTCTCAAGCTCCCCACTCCCTGAAAGTCAGTTTCTCTCACTGTCACCCCATCTCAGGCCTGTGTGTCTGTAGGGTCAGGCTTGGACCTTTGCAGGCTCCCTGCGGGGGTCTGGGTGCCTGCAGCTGCCATGACCATAATCTGGGCCTGTGTAGAGGCCTGGAAGGTGACCAGGGTGACATTGCTGGGCTGGGACTTGAGACGGCTCTGCCCACCTGCCTGTCTTCAGCTCAGACCCCAGAGAAGGAAGCCTGGGATTTCTCATTGTCACCGCCTCTCCCTTCCCACCTTCTCCGCAGCAACGATGCCCCGGGACTCTCAGGCAGGACACTGGCGTCATCTGGGTGGACCGGGGCTCCCTGGGTGCGCAGCCGGTGCCTCGTGTGAGCCTGGATGCGGGGCACAGCCTCCCAGGAGAGGGGAAGCAAAAGCCCCCCCGACTCCGGGTCTTGTCTCTCGTACCCGGGCATCTTCCCGATTAACGGGCTCCTGTGGACTTGAGGACTCTCCGTTCAGGCCCATCTCCTGGAGTTCAGCTCCAGATGGGCCTGGGAGGGCCGCCGACGCGGGGAACGGCGCAGGACCCAGCCTGTCCCGGCTCAGTGCCGATCGATTGATGCCCTGGCTGGTTGCTCCTAGTGACGCCCCCCCACCACTGCCGCCTGAGCCCCGCCCATCCCTGCACCTCCACTAGGTGGGGCTGCCTTTTCTCCCCCATAAAAGCCCCTCCTCCCACGAGGGCCAGCTCCGCGGTTGCGTGCCCTGTATGTTTCTCTCTGATGCTCCAGTCTGCGGCGAGCCCTCCCTTTCTGGCACTTCGTGTGTCATAACTCAGGACGTGTCATCGACCTGCTGAGTGGGTCAGCGTTAGAAGACAGGGCTGGGGCGAGCGCTGTGCTCCCCGGCAGTGGCGCAGGGCTCGGCGGTGCAGGCAGGTCCCCCCTGCGGCAGAGGAGCTCTGCTGACCACCTGGTGGGCCTCAGCCTAGTGTCTCCACTGCGGGGGGACTTGTGGAGTCCAGGCCTCCCCCCTCCCTCAGGGGCCGCATCTGTGAGCAACCTGGGGTCCCCAGGGTCAGAGGCCCTGGAATTGCTTGGCCTTAGTCGGCAAAGGGCCACGGAGAATGCATCACCGTGTCCTGGACCTTCTCTGTACAGCTTAGGTGTTGGGTGGAGAAATGCCTCTCCTTTTATTCTCACACGTAGACTTTTCCAACTTTTCCATCCGTTGCATTTTTTAAAGAAGGGGGTGAAATAAATGTTCTGTCACATGTTATAAGAGTTGTGTTTGAAGGGAGACCTACAGAATAAGGATTGTAATTTGTCTCCACTGTAGCCAATAAGAAAACAGGACTAGAGTTAACGGGGCACATTGCCGCCTTCCATCCTTATGCATAGATGTGCGTGTGTTGTGCGTGCGCACAAACACACACACACGATTTGCGTCTCAGTCTCTGTTGTGATGCATTAGCACCGACCCTGTCTCTGGCATCAGTTAGCGTTAAACGCTGAATGGTGTCTGCCTTTACCACACGGAACCAATTTTTAAATAGGGGAGGGTGGTACAACATAAAAACCCTAAAAGCGATTCTGAAAACAACTCTGTGAACTCTAAAGAGAGAAATCTGGGAAAAAAAGAAACAAACAACACGTCAGCAACGCCCCGTATTAAGGGAAGGATCTGAAACGCTGCAGTCCTCAGAGTGGGAGAGCAACCAGGACAGGAGCCCAAAGGCTGGGCCGGCTGGAGAGAAAGCAGAGGGACATCCCAGGACGCCCGGTGATGGGCCCTCTCACAGGGATGCTTCCGCATCTCCAACACCGAGGTTTTGTCCATCAAAATTGGTAAGAAAGAAAAGGACAAAATTTAGTAAAATAAAATAAAATAAAAACCATAACAAGAAACCGAGCCTCTCTCCCGCTCCCCAGTCAGACCCCCGGGCTTCACCCCTGTCCTCACCTCCCTTTCTGAGAGCACTCAGCTTCCCGCGTTCCTCGCTGTCTGTCGGTTTGGGCTTCGTTTTGGGAACGGCTGAGGGAGAGACCAGACGGCCCAATGCTGTAGAAAGTGGTCAAGGTCGTGGTTCAGCCACTGGGGCCGGACAGACAGGCGTGTGTCCCAGGGACCCTGTGTGCCCTGCTGGTCGCCTGTCCACACACGCCATCCAGGAGACACCAGGTCTGTGCTGGTCCACCTTGCCTTTCATGTCATTAACTCTGTGACTGTGAGTGGATTTTAAAGACATTTCCACCTGTGGGTGTCAGTGGCCAGCACTCAGGCAAAGGGGCGGCAGCGGTCACACCTTGGAAACATCGGGGGTCTGGTTCCAGACCACCACAATGAAGAGATTCTGGCAGTGAAGCGAATCACACGCCTTTTTTGGTTTCTCAGTGCATGTAAAAGTGATGTTTACACTATACTGTAGTCTGTTAAGTGTGCAATAGCAGTATGTCAAGACAAGACAATGTACTTGATTGAATGAAAAATACTTTATTGCTAGAAAATGCTAACCGTCATCTGAGCCTGCAGTGAGTCATAGCAGTGACACCAAAGATCACACTAGCAAATACAGCAATAATGAAAGAGCTTTAGCTGTTGTGAGAATTACCACAATGTGCCACAGAGACATGAAGTGAGCAGACACTGCTGGAAAAGGGCGCTGATAGACTTGCTTGACTCAGGGCTGCCACGGACCTTCAGTCTGTAAAAACACAGTATCTGTGAAGGGCAGTAAAGCGAGGTGTGCCTGTAGCTAGCCCGCCCGTGTCCCGTTAACGTAAACTTCACATCGATGACGGTTCTGAGATTCAAATTCAACTGGGTGCCCAGTGTTTGCATTGGCCACATCTGGCAACCCTGTGAGGGAAAAGCAAAGCAGGGGAGACTCACCTGACCTGGCAGTCCCTGGGCTCTGGTTTCGCGGTTCTGGCCTGACAGTCCGCAGTGTTCAGAGGGGGCCCCAGGGTCCTGCTAAGGCAGCCAGAACCAGAAGGGAAGGGGCTGGAGGTGAGCCAGCCCCCAGGTCCTCTGTGCTGGGTGTGGTGGCTGAGAAAGGTTGGGAGGGAAACGGAAACAGCCCCTCCCAGAGAACAGTCCTGCCCCCAAGACACAGCTCCCTCTGCACCCGCGGAGGGTCTGGAGCCAAGGCCCACACGTGCCCAGCAGCCCGGCCCTGCCAGCCCCCGGTGGGCAGAGCCTGGACAGGCTCCACAAGGAGACATGCTCGGGGCCATTGGCGGCTCCGACGCGGCCCTCCTGGTGGCTCTCTGCCCCTGAGCTCACGCTGGGGTCTGTCGCCCCTCAGCCAGGAGGAGTGTCGTTTGATTGGATTTGCTGGGCTCCTCCAACAAGATGGACACGCAGGGATTGTCCACGTGGCGAGTCCGCTCAAGTTTCCAAGGCACGCGTGTCTGCGTCTGATGGGGAAAGTGACCTGCCGAGGTGCTTGTCGTGAGGTGAGGGCGTCACCGAGGACCCGGGAAGCACCGTGAGGACGTCAGGGCCGCAGCAGAGCCGCAGTGCAGCGCCCGGGCTCGAGGGAGCACGCGGCAGCTCTCGCTGGCGACAACGTGGTGACTCTGGCACGTGCGCCAGTGTGTGCAGGGCCCCCCCGTGTCTCGGGAACCACACTTGCTGTCTGCGCTGCCCCGCTGGAGAGTCTGGGGAGCTGAGGATCCCACACTGTCCACGTCCGCTTGGTTCCTGGGTTTGGGACGGAGTAGCAAGAAGTCACAGAGAACGGACTCGTGTGAACATCAGATCCTGGGGGCGCCTGGGTTCAGGGACTAGGACTGAAGGGTGAGAGTTTGGACAGCAAAGCACACGGGTGTCCCGGGGCTGCCGTAACAGGTCACTGCAAACTGGGCGCCTGAGCACAACAGGGCTCTACTCTCCCACAGCTCTGAAGGCCAGAGTCCAAGATCAAGGTGTCGGTTAGCTCTGAAGACACAGGGGGCACCCTCCCTGCCTCTCCCCAGCTTCTGGTGGCCGCGGCAGTCCTCGGTGCTCCTTGGCTTCTAGACGCATCCCTCCAGCTTCCGCCTCTGCCTTCACGTGACGTCCTCCTTATGTCCAAACGTCCTCATCTTTGGGTCTGTTTATAGTCTCAGCATTTGTCAGATAATGGCTAGATTGTATATTGCCTCTTAAAATGTGCTTTGTCTTCATGGATCCATCACGTTGAACATTTAGGTGCCTGTGCGAATTAACTATTATAATACCTGACGGTGTTCACGAGTCCAAAGTCTGCGATTATGTTTGCAAGCAATTTTGCTGTCAGTGCCCTTCCAGCTGGAAGGTCGTCCTGTTGTCTTCGTGTCATTGGAAAGACCCAGAGAGGATTGGTTTAGGCGTTGTTTTTTTTTTCGGGGGGGGGGGCGGGGGTTAGTCCCGAGCTTGTATTTGTAGGACTCAGGACAGCACACCTGCAAATGTTTGTGTAGCATCGATTTCCAGACGTGTAACTGCTGAATTAAAAGGCAAGTGCTTTAAAGACTTAGACCAATAACATGGAATTGCCCTCCCAGAAGAAGCCAGTCATTTCCTTAGGGCCCTCCCTACCACTGTGTGGCCTCTTCCTAACTTGATTACATCTGCAGAGACCCTATTTCCAGACAAGGTCTCACGTTCACAGGTACCGGGGATTAGGACGTCAGCGTATCTCTTGGCACACAGTTCAACCAACAACAGAGGGGCTTTCCTACCAAAGCTGTGGCCTCCATTCAGGCACCAGGACGCTGTGTACCAAGGCGCAGTGGCATCACTTAGGCAGTGGCCTTGTAGAGTCACAGGAATCCAGGGAGCGTCCCTGTCCCCGGGCAAGGCCTCGTGACCCCTCCAGCCAGGGGTCACGGGCATGCCCTTGGTCCGTCTGTCTGGTCACAGTTTGGGAGGTTTGATCCTTTACTCGCTGAGGATCCCAGAGGGGAAACTGGAGCCCGAAGCCCCTAAGACCGGGGTCGGTGCCGTGGCCTCACTGGGATTCCGTGTGGAATGAGACGACCTTTCTTCTACTGACAGATCTGTCAGCCACAGGGAAAGGGACAGTCGGCGGGCCCCGCCTGACCAGACCCTGCGCCCAGAGTGGGTTTGCACGGGTCCTGGGCTCACGTTCTCCCTCGAGCTGAGCCTCATCACCGAGCTACCCGTCACCTGGCTTCCACCGGGTTCTTAAGAGTCAGACGAGCCCCGCCGTCACGCGCTGACATGAAAGAGGGAGGTGTGGGTTCCAGCCTGCGCCTGAGTCGGGCAGAGTGGGGGTGACCGGGCACGCGGAGGGGTCAGTGAGGTTCCCAGTGAGACGGCCACGGCCTGGGTGGACAGAAGGGACAGGGACTGAGGGGACGGGGTGAGGCCAGCGGCGGACGATGCAGAGCCAGGCCACATCCCCGGTTCCCTTCAGGTCCTGGGTTGGCCCGCTACGGCCAGCTTCCTCGCCCGTCTGTGACCTGGGCCACGGTCTCTGGCCTCAGCCCTGGGGCTCGGGGGTTTGGACTGGACGTGGATGAGATGCCCATGCTGCACTCACCAGCACCAGAAGCCCCAGGCTCCAGGGAAACAGCCGCACGGCAGGCCCTGTCCCCCCCGAGTTCCCTCATCAGTGTGACACCTGCCTGTTTTCTTGCAAACAGCTGAGGGCCCTCCGTGTGGACTGGTGCACCCCTCCTAGCCAGGCGGCCACACGTGAATCCAGGTGCCCTGACTGTGGTGTCTTTGCAGCCCCCGAGGGATGAGAGCCTGAACGGCCTCCTGCAGGGATACAGGATCTACTACCGGGAGCTAGAGTATGAGGCGGCCTCGGCCACTGAGTCCAAGACGCTCAAGGCGCTGTCCTCTCTGCGGGCCGAGCTCACAGGTGAGCCCTCTCGTCCCCCTGCCCGGGCCCGGCAGCAGGGAGGTTCCTGTGACCGCGGTGCATCCGCCCCCCAGGCCTGGGCCTCGGGGGCTGGAGGAGGTGCGGCCCTGCCCCCTCCCACCGACGGCGCGCACGGCCCAGAGGTGCCGTGAGCAGAGGCCCCCGGCCGGTGGGGGACCGGGGAGGCTGCCCGGAGGAGGAGCCATCTGAGGTGACTGTCAGGGTAAAAAGATGTCACTGAGGATGTGACGGGAAGCGGGGGACGCAGGGCCCAGCACAGCTCAGTGCGGGTAGGCAAGCAGAGCGGCAGGGGCTCGGGTGGGGCAGGGGTCAGCCGGCCAGCGCAAGGCGTGTGCTGCGTGGGGCTGCCCCAAGTGGAACAGGTTTGGGGTGCACTGGGGCGGCTGCCGGGAGCCCCGGCTTCTGTCCCGGCTCATCTGTCTCCTCGCCTGCACCCCGCCAGGCCCCTCCACGGACTCTGACGGTCCTTCCAGCAGCCGTTGAGGAAGCTCTGGAGCTTCTGGGCGGGCCGCCGCGCTCCCCCCTCCTCTCTCTTCCTGGCGTCCCACACACTGTCAGAGGAGATACTTGAGCCTTAACCCCTGCACGCCGGGGTCGGGGCAGGCTGGCCGGGGAGCCGGGGCCTGCTCTGCCAGGGCCTGCTCGGGCCCCACGTCTCGGCGAGGGTCCCACGTGCTATGGGCAGCTCCCATGCTCCCTCCCCAGCCCGCCTTTTGGGGCCTCGGGGCTGCAGCTCGGCCCTGGCCCTGCCAGGAGGAAGACTGGCTCAGTCGTGACCCCCAGTCTCAACGTCATCCCGGGTGTCCCTTGCTGACGTCCAGACCGCAGCAAGCGTCTCCCCGGGCTGTGTCACAAAATCTGATCCGTGGAATAAGAGGGTGCAGTGGGGTCTGTGCTCCCGGCCCCTGTTTGTCATCTGCTCGTCCCCTTCAGCCCGGGGCTCTACCTGAGCACAGGTAGCCCGACGAGGCGTTGCCCGGGAGATGCCGATCTCCATCTCCCCCTGTGCTGCTTACGCTACCTCATGCCAGAGGCGAACTTGACCCGTTTAATCTGAGGGGTGAGCACACGCCACCCCCTCGTGGGCCGGGGGGCCTGGCAGGTTCTCCAGGCAGCGCGGGGGCCCCGGCGAGCGGACCCCGCCACGCGGGGGGTGGAGAGGCTTCCTGGCCAGGCCCCGGCCCCACGCCCGCAGCCCGTCACGCGACAGCTGCTCCCTGCGTGCTGACCGCCTTTTTGCTCTGCTTGCCCCTAACAGCCCAGAGCAGCTTCCAGACCGTGAACAGCAGCTCCACGTTAACGACATACGAGCTAACACGTAAGTGGCACCGCCCTCAGCAGGAGCCGTGTGGCCGCGTGGCCATGTGGCCGTGTGGCTGGGAGCAGCCAGGCAGCGCCGCGTGGCCTCTCGGGGGGCCCAGTGGAAGCAGCTTGTACTTGTGGCTCTCGTTTCTGGGATTCCCCCTCAAACGCTGCTTCGCAATATGCCGGAACCACCAGGGAGACAGGAAAGGAGACTTCTAGAAGCAGAGGCTGGGAGTGCGGGGTCCCGGCAGCTGGTCTTCGAGTTTGGGACAAGAGGAAAGGCAGAGTGGGCGGATCTCCTCTCTGGCTCCTTCGACATATTTTTTAAGCCCCTTTCTTATTGTGGTAAAATACACGTAACACACAATTTGCCATCTTCACCATTTTTAAGGGTCCAGTTCAGGGGCATTAAGCACATTCACACTGTTGGGCAACTGTCCCCACCGTCCGTCTCCAGTCTCCAGAACTTTCTCATCTTCCCAGACTGAGACTCCGCCCCCATGAAACACAGACGCCCCGGCCCCTCCCCCAGCCCCTGGTCCCCACCCCCTACTTTCCATCTCTGTGACCCTGGCTCCTCCAGGGGGCACCTCACAGAAGTGGGATCGCACAGTGTTGGTCCCTCTGTGTCTGCTGGGTTCACTTCCGGTTTCACCCGTGCTGTAGCGTCAGGGTCTCCTTCCTTCTCAAGGCTGAGGGACAGTCCCCCGCGTGCACACACCCCAGTTATTTATCCATCCGTCCTCCATTCCTCTCTAACCAAACTGCTTCCCCTTGGACTCCTGGCTGGGGATGGGTTTCAGCAACCGAGTGCAAGGCTGAGGGGCCCCGATGCGATTAACTTCAGCACAGAGAAGTGGCTGGATTAGAAAGAGGATAAATGGGGGAGGGGGAGCCGGCCCTCCCCCGGCCCCAGGTGTGCAGGCACCGGCTGCCAGCCCGTGCCCTTTCATCCCGCCACCACCTGGGCCAGCTGACCGGCCTGGCAGCCGGGGCGGGGCTCACAGAGCTGTCCCACCTCCCCAAGCGTCACCTCGTCCATCCGTCGTATGCTTGCTCACCCCCACCCGCCCCCATCGCTCCCTGGTTGTTTCCTTGTCTCTCTGCCAAGTCCCTCCTGGGCCGGGCGCTCTCCCAGACGTGACCTCCCCGAGGAGCCAGGTGAAGAGTCCAGTGCAGGCCCGGCCCCAGTGAGGAGGGCTCCCTCCTGGGGTCTCGTCCAGGCCCTCCAGTCATGGTTATGAAGTGCAGGAGGGGCGGCCTCGACCACGCAGCAGCGTCCACCCTGGTGTGTCTCCGTGGATTCCCGGGCCACACGAGTCCCAGGGTTGAGACGAAGCCTGGTGGTTTGTCTGGCAGCACGGCTGGACCACGTGGACAGAACCTTGACCATGAAATGTACACATATCGGCAAACCGAGGCCTTTGAGGTTTTAATGGCCGTGTCCTGGGAAGAAAATGACATGTGAATCCAGACACCTCGCCCAGGCCCCATAGCCAGGCACGAGCTCTGTACTAGCCGACATGGTGAGAGCAGCTGACCTCTAAGCCAAAACATTCTGGAAAGTTCTCCCCGTTGCATGGCTTTCCCGAGGCCCCAGGTGCGTGCCGGACAACCTGGGTACATGGTTCCTGCAAATCGTGCCTCCCAGCGAGCGGCTAGCTCAGCAGAGGTGCGGCAGATCCAACCCCCCAGGCCCTCCCTAGAAGGTGGTCAAGGTTCTCCCTGCCCTACTGGGCCAGGGTCTCACTCCGTCTGTTCCTACACTTACGGAGAGATTCTGGACCAAAAGGCAAGCCCAGGTCAGGCCCTGTATCCTAGCTTCTTTCCCACAGAAGAGGAGCCCGCTGCCGCCTTCCCCTGAATGCAGGATGGGCTGCGTCTTTGCCTCACGAGTGTCACTAATGCCGGAACAGAGAGTGGCAGGCCCCTCACAGACCTCTCTGCAAGAAAGAGCTCTTCCCCCGCGTCTCCTCAAGGGGCACTGGTCCCTCAGCGTGGCTCATGGAGGGAGTTTTCTAAGAAAGGGAGGGGGTCCCGCCAGCTGACCGCTGTCCCCTGGCCCTTGCAGATCTGAAGAAATACCGGCGCTATGAAGTGGTCATGACAGCCTACAACGTCATCGGCGAGAGCCCGGCCAGCGCACCCGTGGAGGTCTTCGTCGGCGAGGCCGGTAGGTCCCGCGTGCCCACCCCAAGCCCGGAGCTCAGGTGCCAGCAGCGTCCCCCTCGATGAAGGTCATTTTGCTGGCAGGGCCGGAGGCTTCCGGTCATGGCTGGAAAGAGGCCGAGGGCTGGGTGTCCCGACGGGGGCAGCGGCCAAGCCTTGCTCTTGAGATTCAGGGGTGTTCAGCGTCTGGATCTATCAGGACCTGCTCTAGGGGAGCAATGTCGCCTCCGTGGGAGCCCAGGTGTGTGGGAACCTCCGCGTGTGGAGGGGGCATGTTGGTCAGCTGCCATCTCTGGCTGGGCCCGGGCAGTGGCCCTGGCACTGAGTCAGCCTGACCATCTGTAACAGGCCCTTCCCAGGTCTTGAAAAGCCACGCGGATCCATGTTTGTACCCCTTTTAGGTTAGACGTGGCCCCTGAGTTTGTCTCAAGGACCATCCCTTCTGTGGGGCTAACCCACAGGGAGACGTCGTGTCCTCTGGAAGCCAGGGTGCGCCTGCCCCCAACCGCCCTGCAGCGAGCTGTGCCCCCTGCCCTCTGGCCCACAGGGCGACCCCTCCCCCTGACGCCCATCGCTCGCCGACAGCCGTCTCCTCTGAGCTTGGCAGATGGCCTGAGGGTTCTGCTCAGATCTGCTGGTGCGGAGTTGGGAGGGTGAAGGATGGTTGGAATCCCTCTGAGCACAGAGACCCAGGCCTGCCGGAGGACAGAGGGGTTCTGGTCACTCGGCCGGTGCACAGAACACAGGTGACCTTTTGCAGTTTGGAGAGGTTATCGTCGTAAACCAATCAGCACTGAGGGCCTAGCTTAGCAGGGTTTTTCTGGAACAGTCCCACAGTATTTTCGTGTAAGCGCGGATAAAGCAAGTGAGCCACCAGGAGGTCGCATTGGCCTCTACACAAAAGTCTGTCTTGGGGGGAGGTGGAGGTTCCTTGGAGCAGGTGGGTCAGGGGCCAGGCATTCCAGGAGGACGTGGGCCTGGCCACAGAAGAGCCTACGCGGGCAGATGGGGGACGCGGCAGGGAGGGGACACTTCAGGGAGGGGACGTGGCGCGTGCCATCCATCAGAGCAGGAGCTCTGGGACCTCACTGGGCATCAGTGCGGGACTTCGTACCGCTGGGTTGAGGGGCGCACGGCCGGCCAGCTGCGACCTGCAGAGCTGACCTGCCTGCCACCAGCCTGCAATCCAGGGAAAGGGCCCAGCCTGTGGGGGCCCGGGCACTCCGGACAGGGCCTCAGGCCCAGGACCAGGGCAGATGTCCAGAGAACACAGCTGGAGCCTGGGCGGGAGACCCGGCTGGCACTGGGGCCGCAGCCAGCCAGTGGGCGACCGTTGGTGTGCCCAGTTCATGGGTCTCGTTCTGCGTTTGCTTGTTTGTTGTTTGTTTGTTTTGTGGTAAAGCACTGTTAACGTGAAACGTGCCGACCTCATCACTGGCAAGCGTCCAGCTCAGGGGCATGAAGCACATTCACCTGTTGTGCGGCCACTGTCCCCCCCCCGTCTCCTCTAGGGTCCTGCATCTTCCCAAACAGGAGCCCCTCGCCTGTCAGCAGACCCTTCCCTCTACCCTCCCCCCCGCCCCGGACGGCCTCTAATTTACCTTCTGTCTGTGAATTTGCCTAGTCTGGGTACTTCCTAGGCGGGGACTCACCACATTTGTCCTTTGCACCCGCCTTCTCTCAGCGTGTTTTCTTGGTTCATTCATGTTGTAGCAGGTGTCGGACTCTGTTCCTTCTCATGCAGTAGGCGTGTCCACGCTGGGCAGACACCACATTCTCTTTACCTGTGGGCCCATCAGTGGACACCTGGGTTGTTTCCACCTCTCGGGTTTGTGCTGGAGCTGCTGTGAACTCGGGTGGACCAGGTGTTTTTCCCAAGTGCTGAGCTGAGGCTGAGCCCGTGTGGCCTGGCCCTGATGCAGGGCGCTGGCTGCTCCCGCCCCCTCCACGGGGGCCCCTCTCCCAACACACACCTGCCCCCATGCTGACTCTCCCCGGGGTGGGGAGGTCGCGGAGAGGGATGGAAGGAGGTTGTCCATTGGCTCTGCCGCCGTGGCGTGGGCGGCAGCCTCCGTGTTCCTCCATCAGGAACACGGAAAGCAGGGGCCGGGACACAGAGGCGGATGCTCAGCCCTCAGCGTGTTGCTCTGCCGTCTGTGTTTACGCTGCCAGAGAACGTTCTGAAAGGAGGATGCCAGTGCTCCCGGCATGGCTGCCAGTTACCCTTTGCCTCCCAGTCTCCACCTCTCACAGCCCAAGGGCCCTTACAGTGGTTTCGTTCCGATGCTGAGCCGTGCCGCTAATCAGGCCTGCAGAAAATAAAGTTCACTGGGGCCAATTTCCACTCACCTGGCCAGACGCTTCATCATGTCACAAACTGGTCGGCATGAAACACTCAGACTTGTGTGAAAACAGCCTGGAAACAACACGGTTTCCCCAAGTTAGACCGCCCTGAGCATCTGAGTGTCGGCTCGGCCGGTTTCCGGCTGTGTGATGCGGGGCCAGTTACTTCACCTCTCTGAGCCCTGGCCCTGAGGACCATGGTGCAGAGGGGAGAGCTGCGGGCTAGGAGTGAGGAGACTGGGGTCCTTGTCCCAACTCTGCCCCCAACATGCCTGTTGCAACTGCAGGATAAATGTCCAGGACACGCCTGGACTGGTCAGTCAGTAAGAGACCCTGTGTGGTTACTGGATCGGTCTGGCCCATCTACAGAGCAATGAGAGGTTGAGAGTTAATGATCTTCAGGTCCCCTTCAGTCCAAATATGTAATATTTAAATCCTTTTAACCTCAGAGAGAAAGCGTAATCTTTAGGAGATTTCTCATTGAAATTGATTTCTGAGTCCAGGCATTTCAAATTGGTAAAAATAATACATTAGTAAGGACTCCAGTTTGCAAGAGATAGAAACCCAAACAGGCTTCAGCTGAAAGAATCAATTATCAATTCACATAACAGAAAAGTTGAAGAGCCTGGGTTCAGCTTCAGGCATGGCTGGATCCAGCACCCTAGCAGGCTGGTCCCATGTCCCCACTTGGTTCCACTCTCCTCTCAGCTCACTCCTGTCTGGGGCAGGCTCCTCATCAAGGTGGCCCTGTAGCTTCAGGCAGTAGAAAGAGAGTTTCCTTTTTCTACAGTGCCTACAGTGGCAGTCCACTGGCCCCCGTTAGCCTGCCTTACATGCCCATCTGCTGCAGCCAATGGCCTGAGGTCCCAAAGCCAGGGGATTATGTCATCTCTACCTGGACCACATGGACCGAATGGGAGGAAGGGTCCCCAGATCCCCAGGGGAGATCTGGATGCTGCTGCCAGAAGGGGACTGGGTGTTTGCTCTAGCTGTCAGCACGGCACTCACGGCAGAGTTTTCCAAGGGGCCAAAGCTGCTTCTGGGAGATGTGTCTGTGGGTTCCTCAGCAGGACTGCTGTGCCAGTCACCCCCACCCCCGCCCCTGTGAAATCTCCAGGCCCAGCTCTGTGTTCTCGGGGTTCTACAGCTGAAAGGAGCCCATATCCTGGCCTTCAGGACACTTACTACTGGAGGACAGGCCCCACCTTCAGGATAAGGCTGCCCTCCTGCCTGGGGCACATCTGTGTTTCCAGACCTCCCAGGCTGCTCCCCCGGGACATACGCCATCCCACCCACACCGTGCTGCATCTGCCTGGGACCCCTGCTCTTCCCCCCAGTCCCTGGGAGACCCCGCAGTCTTCCGCTCAGCCCACCTTCCAGGCCAGCCCCTCAAGGCCTGGCCGCCCTGTCCCCGGCCTGGGCAGAACCCGGGACCCCTCTGCTCCGGACACGCCCCCCGCTCTGCTCTCGGCACCTGCTGTCCGTGATGCAGAGACCCTCTGACTCACCCCAGTGTCCAGGGCGCTCGGGGCTTCATGGTTGCCTGGAGCGCAGCAAACACTGAAACGTTGGGGGGGTGAAGGCGGGGGAGAGCAGATTCAGACGGAAAGGAAGGAGGGGGCCACGCAGCCTGCTTGACCCCCGGGGCCCGGGGAGGGGAGGGGAGACCCTCTGGGGCCTGGGGAGGGGAGGGGAGACCCCCGAGGGAGGGCTCCTGCCCGAGGCGCCTACAGCCCCAGCTCCCGCCTGCCCTGCAGGCTCTGCGCTTTCAGGGGGCGTGCTGGCTGAGAATCCCCAGGGGCTCTGACACCACGAGGGGCCCCGACAGCAGCAGAGCAGACCCAGCCCCTCCTAACAAAGCCTGAGGCTTCCATCTGGGCTCTTGTTCCAATTGGGTCAAAAACGGATCCTTCCCTGAGCACCTTGTAGGGAACCATGAGGGCAGAGCATGTGCTGCAAGCTCTGGGGGTGGGGACCCCTCCCGGACCCCGTCAGCGGCTGCCCTGACCCGTACACCCCGGCAGCCCCAGACTGCACTCTGAGCTCATCCGTCTACTGCACGCAGCCCCTGCCCCGGCCAAGTGCTCGGTCCCTGGAGGTGCCTCTGCAGCCCCCATGAGTCGGGGTTGATTCCCTGAGGCGCAGGGCCCGGGGTCCCCTGTCACAGGTCACGGTGAAGATTGTTAGTGGCTTCCCTTCCCGGCCACCTGACCTAGGAGGGCCGGAGTGGAGGCCAAGGTGAGCAGCCCCTGGCCCCGTTCATCCTGCTTCCCCCTGAACCTCAGCCCAGTTTTAAAGCCAGAGCGGATGGACTCTGTCCACATTCAAACCACGCCATCTGCAGAGCTGAGACGCTCACGATCCAGGCAGAGGAGAAGAAACCCAGTGCGATCCCCAGGCGGGTCTGGCTAGACAGGTTGCTGTCAGGCAGAGGCAGTTCCGGGCCAGAGAGTGACTGAGTCAGCCAAGTGCTGAGCCTGGGCCGGACCTGACGCCCAGACGCACCTGATGTTCGCAGACTGTCGTGGGACCAGGACTGCCGGTCTGGGGTGTAGGGAGGGGGAACTCCGCACAGCCCAGCAAAGCGCACGTGGGCTCTGCGGCCTGGTGTGCGGCCATGGGGCTGTGTCGGGTGGAAGAGGGGGCCGGGCGCCACGGGGTCTGCTAGTGGGGGTGCCTGTGTGCGAGCCTCGCTCCAGAGGGGGAGACCGAGGCCAGTCTTGGCCATCACCTTCCTGCCGTGGGAAGTCGCCATCACAAAGGTCCCCATGCAGGGACTTCGGCGTGGCACTGGCCTGTCTCTCCCTTTTCATCTCTTGCTGGAGTCGGTGGGTCCCTTGGTGTAGGTCTGAGCCACAGCCCGCAGTTTCCTCGTGTTGTTCTGTGATCCCAGATGTCCCAGCAGCTCACCCCTGATCAGACCCAGGGCTGAGGTCTGCCCTGTCCCTGAGACCCAGCAGGAGGAAGAGCGTTGTCGGTTCTGCAGTGAAGGAGCCAGGGCTCACTCTGCGTCCAGTGGGCCGTGCCCGTGAACGCTCGGGTCGGCGGTGGAACGTCCGGACTGTGTTACTGGTTCCACGATTTTCGGGGAAACAGGCGGACATGCAAACTCAGTATTTACGACCCCTCAGTCATTTCAGAGTGGCATCCGGGTTTCCTTTGGTGTACACGTTGCTTCGGAAGACAGGAGAGTATCTTGAAACTCTTGGTCTGGTTGTCGTTAAAGACTCAGAAAACTGCTCGAGGACTGCGGGTTCCGCCTGTCTTGTACGGGCTCCAGGCGTGTGATTACCGTCGGTTGGGACGAGAGGAAAATCCCACGTGTGTCTGCTCCCCTTTGCGGCAAGCGAAGGCAGCCCTCGAGCCTCGGGGGACAGTGAAGGGTTTTGGAGGCGCGCTGGCCTGAGCCCGCGTGTGATGCACCGTGAGCGGCGCTCGTCTGAGAGGCGTTAGCGCGGCTTCCCTTCCCACAGTGCACAGGGCCCTGTCCCCGGGGGTCCCCAGGGCAGTGCTCGTGGAACACAGGCCACGAAGGTATGAAAAGCACAGGCAGGTGCTCACCGTTTCAGTGGCCAGCCTCACCTGCTGGCGCAGCCGGCAGTGCTGGTGCAGGTAGAGGCGTGGACTCACACCTGGGCCATCACCGGGTGGACCGGCCAGTGGACAGCCTGCCGTGTCCCAGGCGTGTGTCGGCACCGTCGCTGTCCCCATCTCCCAGAGGAACGGGACGCTCCGAGGTCGTCACCCAGTCTCCCAGGGGCTCTGCCCGCTCTGCGCTCACACCCACGAGCCACTGCCTGGAGTGCAGCCGGGGGCTCCCGCGGAAGGGGCGTCTGCAGCCCCCGACCCAGGGCCGCGGGGCCCGGAGGTGGAGTGGGTGCACAGTTGGCCCGTCCCCTCGCCGTGCCGGGCCTTTGCCGCTGGGCCTTTGCCGCCTCTCCGGGCTCTCTCCCCTGCACCCCTGACCCCAGGACGCCTGCTCTGAGGCCCGCGTGGGGAAGGAGACAACAAGTCCAGCATCCGCGTTGGTTTTCAAGTGCCCTGCAGGCGCAGTGGGGGCAGGGTGACAGGAGCAGATGCGCCGAGAACTCGGGGTGTTCCCGGGACTAGGCCAGTAGAGCAGTCAGCCGCGGCCCGGGGGGCGGGCAAGAAGGAAAGGGACCGGCCCTGGGAGGGCCTCGTTAATGCTGGGACAGAGGGCGGGGCAGGGCCCGCCCCGGGGGTGAGCTGGCCCCCCGGCCCCTCCCGCGGGAGCCCTAGGAGCCTCTGGAGCCACCCTCCACCCGTACTCCATGCCCCGCTGGACTGACCCTTCCTGGGCCCAAACCCCATCCCGTTGCTTTTCAGGTTCCTTCCTTCAGTTCATCCCCGTGTCTATAAGGAAGCACGATGCATTCCTGAGAGGGGCCCATGGGAGCCTCCGGCCCCACCCAAGGCTGCCCCCCAGCAGCACCTCGGCTGCACCAGGCCCACCCTACGTTCTTCCCGCCATGGTGGGATCAGCCGCTCCCCCAAACCCGGGCATCCCTCTCATGCCCCCCGGGCTCCCCACGCCGCCCTGCCTGGGTTCCGGCCTTTCCTAGCAGACACGGGAGCCCAGGAAGCACTGGTAGAGAAATGACATTATTCATAACTTTATTTCCATCAATGTAGGAAGGTTATAGAGAATATTCTAATGCATAGCTCTTTATTTGGAAAGGGTCGCAAATGCCACACAATTCAGAGTCCATGTCCTCGGCCAGAGTCTCCAGAGAACCCTGCGGTTTACCCGACCGGTGGCTCGCAGCGCACCCCCCACTAGGCCCTTGAAGGCGGGGAGACCCCAGTCCTGCCCTGGACGAGGGTGCCCTCTGGGCAGAAGGGAAATGGCCTCCCGTGGGTCCTGGAAGGGGCTGAGGCCATCCAGGATCAAGCCCCACGGGGCGGGCCTCTGAGTGTCACAGAGCTGGGGGTGGACAGCAGCGGGGCTGCAGCTGAGCTTTGCAGGCAGAGTGGACGCTGGATCGTCCACACCAAGGAGGCACCATCTCCACGTGGGCAGCTGGGGAGACGGCCACCCAGGGTCGGGTATTCACACGGCCCACTGGGCTCCCAGCAGCACGGACGGAGCCGGGGATCCAGACGGGCCGTGACCCCGTGTCCCACCCGAGCCCAGGTCTCACCCCAAACGCTGGCCCAGCTCTCGCCTCTCCTTCCCAGTCAAGCTCTTCGTGAAAGAACCTGCTTGCTTTCGTTTGCCTTATGTTGTTTAACTTGGGGAAATGAGGGAAGTTTGAAGTAGACTGGGACACAGAAGGCTGTGTGCTCAACCACCAGGCACCGTGACCGTCTTCCCCCCTCTCGCCACCCACCTGCATCTCTGCTCGCCTGTTCTCAGACACATGTCCTTTTTTGTAAACATTGTGTCGTTCTAGTCAAAAATACCTGAATGTCTCTAAAAGAACTCTTTCAAAAATATGTGTATATAACCACAAAGCCATTATCACACCCAGAAAAATTAATAACAGTTTCTCAATATCATCAGTATCCAGTCAGCACTCAGACCCCCAGGGAACTGCCTACTCTTCCCAACCCCAGTTCTCTCCTCCACGGCCACCCTGCCAGCTCCCGCCCCTCTGCCCTGGGAGCTTTTTATCACCAAGTCGAGTGGGTGCTTCTCAGCCCTGGTCTCGGCCTGACCTCTGACCCTGGCCGACTCCAGCTTGGTCTCCATGGCACCCGGACGTGGGAACTGGAGGGAGACCCCTCCACCCCTGCTTGTGTCCTTTGCCTTGGCTCACAGACGCACCACACCTGAGGTGTGGGGCTTAAAGTTTACCTTTGTTTTACAGATGAGAAAAACAAGCACCAAAGTTTCCAGAGGGTTCTCCAGGAATGCTTAGCTGGTCAGGGGTCCTGGGATGCACCGGTGTGGCCACTGCATCCAAGGCCACTGTTTTTCTCTTAGAGAGCAGGGCCCCTCTGGAATCAGCATCAGAGCGGAGAGACACGGGGTTCAAAAATGTGGAAAATCAGTGGGTTAACCAGACTGTGCCATAGTAGAGCAGGGTTCTGGACCAGGCTCTCAGGCCAAACCCAGCCAGTGCCTGTTTTTGTAAATAAAGTTTTATTGAGACGCCCACTCCCTTACATACAAAGGCAGAGTTGAGTCCTTGCAACAGAAACCTTCTGTCTCTTGAAGCTTAAAATGCTGTCTGGCCCTTTATGGGAAAGCTTCCCAACTCTGCCCTGGGGAAGTAGCTTGGGCCCTAGAGTCGGCAGACCCAAGTTCAAATCCAGTCCGTCCTGGGACAAGTGACTTAACTCCTCTAAGCCTGAGTTTTCTAAGGGGGGAAATGAGAATAAGATCCTTTCCCTACAGCTTGAATTCTGTGAATACAAACTACATGGGATGCAACTGGTTAATTAGGGACCGTGAATTGTGTTATGCGGACCAGGTCGGCTACAATACAGTCGCGGTCTGTCAGGACCTGGATCTTGCCATGATGGGAAACTCACTCTACAGGCAAAGAGGGAAAAAAAGAAAACCCACAACAGTCGCGAGCAATGTAGCCGGTTTGCTTGAGTGGCTTCTAACTTTGCGTCTCGTAACGGTGGTAGCAGTGATTAAGCTGATAAGATGGTGTGAGCCGTGGTGATGATGGGAAAACAAAGGTCACTGCTGGATGAAACCAATGCTGGGTTTGTTCGGCGCTAACCTTTATCACGGAAATATCTGTGAGAAAAATATGCTTGTTCTTATGAGTCTGGAACTCTCTGGCCTCACCTCCTTTCATACTGAAACCACTGTTTTTAAAATACTCTTTGGGCGCTCGGCGTCCGAGGGCTGCCGCTGCCTGGTCCGCAGCTGGAGCACCCCTAATTCTGTGCACACGTGTGAACGCGCTCTGTCAGAGCTAAGAGCCCTCGTTAACTCACCCCGTCCTTGGTCCGAGGCACCTGTAATCAGAACCGCTCAAACGCCTGCACCGCTCCAGAATTCTGCACTTCTGCCAGGACATCCACCAATGAAAAGGCCAGGAGCTTATCCTAGATTTCCTGTGCAAACTCATGGGGCCAAGGCCACGGCTGGGTCTGGGCTGGTTAAGAGGACATGTTGACCTTAACAGAGGGTGTTTCGCTGGAACACCATGAAATCCTGCATTTACAACAGGGGCCGCACCAAATTCCAGCCAGCCTCTGGCAGCCCAGAGTGTGCAGTCTGGCCTTGGGCTGGGTGCTTTCCCTGAGGAGCTCGCACTGGTCAGGGTGTATTAGTTATCTGCTGCTGGGTAACAAATTGTCCCAACGTAGCTGCTCAGACAGCACACACCTGCTACCTCGCAGAGTCTGTGGGTCAGGAATCCAGGCTTAACTTAGCTGGGTCCTCTACCTTGGGTCTCTCACAAGGTGTCGCCAGGCCTGCAGCACTGTCCAAGGGCTTGGCCAGGGAGGGCCCCTCTCTGAGCTCACGAGTGGTTGTGCACGGGACCCCGTTTCCTGGGCTGATGGGCAGAGGCCTCCCCGAGGTCCTCGCCTGGCCACCTCTCCGTGGAGCATCACCATAACGGGCTGGCTTCCTTAGAGGGAGCTGGTGGGGGGCGAGAGGAGCCAGGAGGGGGCACCAGCAGGAGGGGCAGCTCAGGCTTCCTGACCTGCCTGCAGGAGGCTGCCCACCCCACCGCGTCTGCCATATCCTACGTGTCAGAAGGATCGCGTGCGGCTGTGAGCACCAGGAGTGGGGTCCCTGGAGCTGTGACCGGGATCCATGGTGACACACCTGGCTGCCCTCGGTTCACACGGGAACCACCAGGGAGACGGGCATCTAGACGCGTCAGCGCGTGGTGACTCGATTACCTACCGTCCCTACGGGGACAGAGCCCACACAGAGCAGTGCCCTATGTGCCCAGTGCCCAGACAAACCCTCGGGCGATTATCTGGACGGAGAGGTCACCTCGGGGACGAGCTTGGCGGCACCACGCGCCCCTGGCCAGGCCTTGCTTTGCCCTCACACCACCCATTTCATTTCAGCTCGAAAACCCTTTACGTCTGATATTTTCTCCAATCTTACAAACAATGGAACTGCAGCTCAGAGACTGAACAGAGTCCCAAGTCCCACCAGCTGAGCCCAGACCTTAAACTCGCCAGCCAGGGCTTCTTCCAGAGCCTCCCAGCTATGTTTTCTACAGCCTGGAGTACATGGCATTGAGTTTTTAGAAAATAGCCCTTGTGACCAGTTTCCTGATTCTTCTTGCTAAGCTTCCTTGGAGTTGTTTTGGTCCTGGCTCAGCACTGAGGAGACAGAGGACAGGCTGGGGGCCGGAGCTCGGAGGGGAGGACGTCCCCTGCTGCCCACCCACCCCACCCACTACCCCTGCCGCGGCCCCAGGAATTCCCCTGGGAGGGAGGGACGGAGGCTCAGAGCCAGGCTGCCTGGGTCTGTACGAGGCCAAGTCCCCACGCTTGCTGAGTGTGTGACCTCGGGCAGGTTACCGGAGCTCTCTGGGCCTTAGTCTTCCCGTCTGTGTAATGGGCAGTGACTTGTACCCACCTCCCTAGGTTAGGAGGATGAAGTGAGCCCAGATGAAGGGTTTGGAGGAGATACTTGATCCCCTGGTATGAGGGGAGCACCATCGGTATCGGCATCAGCGCTGTTCACATCCCACTGACGGATCCCTACATTAACCAGAAGTTAAAGCGGACGTTAGCACCACCGTATTTGTCTTCACAAGTCCTGGGGGTTCTGGAGAGATGGGGGCTGTCAGTTGAGAGAAGGGTGGTGCGTGTCCCTCATGTTCGTTACAGATTTATCAGATATGATCTCACTTTGTCTGTTGTAAGCTCTGTGAAAAATTACTTACTTTGTAATGTCAATGGAAATGCTCATTGACGGACCTGAGTTCCTGCGGGCGGGGCTCACAGCTGCCTAGCGTCCTGGGTGACCGGGCGTTGGACGTCCCGTTTGGTGGCAGCAGTGACTCACAGCCTTCTTCTGGAGGAGGAGGGGGCTGCACGCCTGCCCGGACGTGGCTCCTTCCTGGATCCTTGCGATCCGCCCACTCCTTCCTTCCTGGGCCGAGTCGCTGCTTGTTCCTCGGGGCTGAAGCCCCGCCACCCATGTAAACCTCCTTTATGGACTGAGGGGGCCCAGAGGCCACACGGTTACCCAGACCTGGAGTCCCTCCCCTCCGGTTAGCCCTGCTTAGGGGAACAGATGTGGTGGCAAAGTTTGCTGAGAAGGTGAAATTACATTCGAGAATTCTGTTTCCTACTCACTTTTTTTTTTTTTTTTGGCGGTACGCGGGCCTCTCACTGTTGTGGCCTCTCCGGTTGCGGAGCACAGGCTCCGGACGCGCAGGCTCAGCGGCCATGGCTCACGGGCCCAGCCGCTCCGCGGCATGTGGGATCTTCCCGGACCGGGGCACGAACCCGCGTCCCCTGCATCGGCAGGCGGACTCTCAACCACTGCGCCACCAGGGAAGCCCTCCTACACACTCTGACAGGAAATCAGAAACAGTGTTTGACCAGAGAAATGTTGGTGTAATTAACGTGAACTGATGAATGTACAATTTTTTAAAGATCACATAACGAAATACTTATTTCACTATATTAAAACACTAACAGGGATCCTCAGATTATCAGTTAAAAACTTGCTCTACCCAAGTAATAAATCACTGGCTTACGAAGAGTGAAAGTCAAAACCGAGCATGGTCCGGCCTGGTCCAGCAACAGCAGTTCCAGCCCCCAGACACCCGTCTGTCGTGACGCTGGCAGACGCCCTGCCCCGCAGCTCTCCACTGCTCCATCCCCGCCTCCCCGGCCCACGGTCCCGCGTTAAGTGCCCCCCATTCCTGAAGAGCCAGCTGGATGTTCTGTTTCCAGGAAAGACCCCACGTCCCCCGGCCAGAGGTGACCCCTCGTGGCCCTTTGACCCTGTCCTCACATTGCACCTGGTACTACGACTACTGTGAATTATGTCTCCTGTTGCACCTGTCTTGTCCATCCTTGTGTCCACCCGCCCCACCGAGCTAAGCCGAGGGCCTGGTTGATATTCAGGAAAACGTCAGAAAAGTCGCTCCGTGGCGACAGATCACCCCCGAGTCTCAGCGCCTGAAACACCACCCGTGTGTTTTCTCTCGCGCGTCCCTGTCCTTCACGGTCAGCTGCGTCTCTCGTGCTCCCAGACACAGATGGGGATCAGCCCCTCTGGGGGCCCCGCTGGTCTGGGGGTGGGGAGAGGTCGGCGCCGTGGAATGCTCTGGAAGCTCCTGCTGGGAAGTGCCCTGCATGTAACTGCTGCTCCCCTGTCGTCAGCCAGGCCAGTGTCGGAGGCATGCAGCTCCCTCGGGGGGGACTGTCGGCAGGGTGGGTGGACGCCCACCGCCACGCCACGGGGGCAGAGTGAGCGGGCGAGTGGGGGCCGGATGGTGAACGGTCCCACCCGAGCAGCTGACGAGCCCCTGCCATCCCAGCCTCGGCTGTTTACCAAATGCCTCTGAGGCGTTGTTTCCTCTCCTTGCCGTGGTTTCAGCACACGGCTGCCTGTCCAGCTGCCTCCCTGGAGCAGAGGTTCTGAAAGGTTGACGTGGGGGGCCCCCGATGAGCCCAGGGCCGCCCAGGGTCTGCGGGACGCCGAGGCAGGAGCCCGTGAGCCAGCGCCCCCTGTCAGCAGCAAGCCTACACCGGGCCAGGGCAGCCGCCGTGCGTCCCTGACGCCTGATGGCCACGTCGGGGCCGAGCAAGCTGGACAAAGTGCTGCCCTCCCTGCTCCGTGGGACCCGCCTGCCGAGTCCAGCCCACAGCACCCAGCTGTGCAGGGCCTCTCCCAGCGCTCAGCCAGAATCCCAGAAGATTCTAGAAATCGCTGGGATTCCACTACTGCTGTCAGATGCAAGGAGCCCCCAGAAGTCCAGGAAGCTTCTCTATCACCACCCTGCCCGGACCTCTCTCCAGGGGGCTGGGGTGGCGGGAGTGACCCCTCAAGACCGGTGGGTGACAGCTGTGGGAAAGTGTCGTCTGCCTGGGCCAAGACGCTGGATGGAGAGAATCTCCGCTCTGTGCCCTAACCCTGCACCCGCCTTCCAGCGCTGTCCGTGGGCAATCTGCGTATCAGCAAACACCAGGGACTGCCAGGCCGGGCCAGCGTGCTTTTAAAAACTAATTTCATGCATTTTAACACAGCATTCTAAGCTGATGTTCGTGTGCGCTGTACTCCACAAATGCTAAGGTTGGAGAACAAGAGGATCACGATCCATCGGACGCTCCATCGGTTTCCAAACTGAGCACCTTCATGACAGAAGAAGATTGCACTGGGGATGTAGACAGACGGCTTTCCTGAGAGTCAGGGTCTCCCATTAGGGTGGAGACCCTGAGGATCTCCGGAGCCAAAAACATAAGTCTTGAAACCGGCGTGCTTTGCTCTGTGTTCACCTGGGTTTCTCCCTCCCCTGCTGTGTTAGCATCACAAAAGTCCTTGTCACCTGCAGCATTTTTGTGGCCGGAAGGGGCTGTGCTGTAGGACAGCTGGGGGGTGTGGAGACAGCTCAGCCTGGGGACAGCAGCACCTGGGGCTGCTTTGTCCAGCCCGTGTCGACCCCAGAGCCGTCGTGGTGGGCCCTGGGTTTGGCTGTGCTTCGAGAGGGAAACTTGGGGGACTGGGGCGACCACGCCCAGATGGTCCTAACCCACCACCAGGGTAATGGCTGTGCTCAATTTTGCCTTTCACATTTTAATCGTACAACAGTAATTTTGTGATAGAGTCGCCCATGGCAAACATGCAGAAGACATTAACTTTATTTATGTTTTGGATTATTAATGTGGCTGTTAAAATTCCTCCAGTTAGTTTTGATTGAATTGTTTTTTTGTGGGATTCTGTTGTTTAATGGAGCGGTAAATAAGAATTTCTGTTAATGAGGCTGAGCATCTGTCACAACAACCTGGTGTGGGTTATTAACATTTCCATTAACGGCAGGGTGGGCAGCGATCATACAGGAGCCACACAGTTAGAACAAAATAAATAGTCGGTGTCAGGCTGAGTGGGTGTTAATTACCATTTTATTCTGCACTGGTGGTGGGGAAGCAGAGAGGGGAAGATTCGGGGGAGAGGTGCCTCAAGGAGGTCATCCTCTCCCCAGGAGGCCTCTCCAGAGAGACTGTGAGCTGGGCTGCCTCCCTCCGACGCTGATGTGTGGTCCTTTCCATTCATGGCCCTAAATAGACTTGAGTCAAGAGGCAGCGCCCGGGCCGCAGGCAGGGCCGCGGAATGTGAGGGTGCTGGGTTGGCGCCCTGCCCCTGCAGCCATGTCCCCAACAGCTCCGTGGAGCTCCCCAGGGTCCAGCCCAGCGTGGAGTTCACTGGGGGAGGGGTCACCCAGGTGGGAGGAAGGAGTAGCTCCTTGGAGGCAGAGGACAGACGGGCCAGAGGGGTGAAATGTCCCCAAATGTACACGTGCGTCGTTCCCAACTTACCCGCGGCTGCCTGCAAGGCCACGAGGCCACGGCCATGGTGCCCTGTCAGTCACCTTTCACCTTTGACCTGCACAGTGTGGCCCTGCTGACACCAGCACAGCACCCGGGGGCGCTAGGGGTTGGGAGGGAAGGAGTGGGACCGGGTCCTCCTGGGGGGCGCGGAGCAGTGGCCTCTGTGCTCCGTCCCCGAGGAGGGGCAGCCCCGGGTCTGCAGACGTCAGCTCCACCTGGAGCAGGGCTTCGTACCCCAGGATCCGGGACTCGTGGTGGGAACACAGATGCCTTTCTTTCTTTATTTTTGGCCGCGAGGCCTGTGGGATCATAGTTCCCTGACCAGGGATCGAACCCAGGCCCTCGGCAGTGAAAGCGCAGAGTCCTAACCACTGGGCCGCCAGGGAGCTCCCACAAATGCCTTTATTTTCTCCGAGTTCCACCTGGAACTGAGCATCTCCCTCGGTTATGAATGTGACGACGTACCAGTGCCACATCACTGGGGCCTGGGACTCTCTCAGCAGCAGGGCCCCCAGGTGTGCCCCCGTCGCGGCGAGGTTGGCTGTTGCTGTGCCATCTCTGCTCATCCCACCTGACCTCAGAGCCGTCGCTAGAGCAGCTCTTAAGCCTGACTTCAGAGCTCAGTCACAAGCACAAGCACGTGGGTTACTATGTCACACCTTCGTTTTCCAAAGCTCTGCTGTGTCTCGATATAATCGGTTTTCTTTGGGATTCTCCAGATTTCATTTCATGCATTTAAAGGCGTGGTTCTGAGAAGGGTTTGTGGTCATGCTGGCATACAAGCGGGGTGGTCCAGGGCAGGGTCTCGGGACTTCTCAGCGGACCCCGCTGTTCTCTCCGCAGCCCCGGCCATGGCTCCACAGCGCGTGCAGGTGAACCCCCTCACAGCCAGCCAGCTGGAGGTCACGTGGGACCCACCGCCGCCCGAGAGCCAGAACGGAAACATCCAGGGCTACAAGGCAAGGCGCTCTCTCGCTTGGTTTGGCCCTTCCTTCCAGGTCACTTGTGGGCCAGGGTCAGTGGCCTGAATCCCCAGATCTCCCGAGGGCTCCGCTGGGACCGTGGCCGCCCTCGGCTCACCCTGCCCTTCTGCTTCCCGTCCTGACTCAGGCCGACGGACCCTTGGCCCCCAGAGCCCGGGCATCGCCAAGCGGCTGGAACGGGCTCAGCCTGCCCTTGCCTCTGGCCTGGGAGAGTGGGGCTCAGTTCCCCGCTCAGCCAGCAGCGCCTCCCTCCCCTTGCACCCCATCTGGGAGTCTCCACGCCTTTGCTGACAGTAAAAGGGAAGTACTCAAGAGAACAGGTTCCCCCGCTCCCCAAGCCCTGCCCTGGGTCCGAGTCTCTTGTTTGGTAGGTCCAGGGTGGGGTCCAAGGGTTTGCGTGCTCCTGGGAGCCTCACTTTGAGAACCCTTACACTGAACTGTCATGATTCCACATTAAATATCCCAGAGGTGGGATCCAAGAAAGGCAGCAGCCCGTTGCAGTCCGAGCATCAGGTGATGAACGATGACACAGTGTTGGTGGGGGCAGGGAGCCCCCCGCAGTGTTCCACCTCCAACATCACCCCTGCGTACGGGGCTCGGACCCCGTGAGATCAGCTAAAACCGTCCTGAAGTGCCTGCCGTCCCTTGAAAACTCCCCACCTTCCTCCAGAGTGAATTTCCTTGTCTGGTCTGTTGAGCCCAAGTTGATCAGTCATCAGACTCCATGGGCTGGCCTACCCTGCAGACTATTGGACCAATTAGATGTCCCTTTAAAAATGACATTTGTAGGTGTTTTGTGAAAATAAATACCATCCTCCACGGCAGGGCACCTGCAGTGGTTAATGAGGTCATGGCAAGTGCCCTGAGCCCGGAGGCAAGGTGCTGTTTATGTATGTCCAAAACATGTTTCCTAATTTCCTAATGATAGAGACATCGAACCTGGATATTGATTTCAAGTTAGTGAGGCCTGTTCAAGCAGAGCATCTCATCTGGTCAGTTCAGAGAGCAGAAGCTGAACTGCGTCTTGCAGGTGGATACAGAGAGGCTCCCCCGCCAGCTCCGCTCCGGCCTGGCCGGGCGTGCGGGCACGGGAAAGCAGGCCCCGGGCCCCGCGCTGCCTGGCAGCCTCGGCTGCCCTGTGCGTGGGCCAGCGGCTCTCACGGCCTGGCCTGTTGTAGGCCCACAGAGCCGAGGTGGATCCGTGGATTGGGGTTGTCTTTGGGTGGCCTGGCTGGCACTGGCTTGGGCAGTGGTTCTCGGCCAGCTGTCTAGGGAAGCAGTTCTGATGACCTTAGCAAACCTTTGTATGCGGGCATCATGTTCGCCCACGAGTGCGTTAAAAACTAGACGAGAAGAAACGGAACCCAGGAGAAACAAGGGCTGCTCCAACAGGGCTGAGCCCTACGTGGTTCATCTCCACGTTATTTTTGGCTGTTTTCATAACCAGAGTATTGGGTCACATTGATCCAAGGCTTCGATCTCAGCCTTAAAGAAAACGTGGGAGCGTAGGGTAGAGGTTGGGGGCTTGTTCTCCCCACAGGCTGGAGCAGGGGGTAGACTGGTCTCCCTTCTGTCCAGAAGCTTGGGGGAAGGGGCACGGCCCCCACAGCCAGCCCTGTGAGAGAAAAGGCACTTTCCTGGCAGCCAAAGGAGATGCCACCTCCATCCTCAGGCCCTGTCCACCCTGGCCTGGCCTCAGCCACCCCCGGCTCTGCAGAACACAGCTCGGCCCCCAGGAGCACTCAGGTCCCCTCTGGCTCCGTGGCCACCTGTCCCCAGGCTGAGAAACAGAGGGGGCGCCACCCCTTCCCTCCCATGCTGGCCTCCAGCCTCTGGCTCTTTCTGGCAGATCTACTACTGGGAGGCGGACAGCCAGAACGAAACGGAGAAGATGAGGGTACTGTTCCTGCCCGAGACGACGGCGAAGCTGAAGAACCTCACCAGCCACACCAAGTACCTGGTCAGCATCTCGGCCTTCAACGCTGCTGGAGACGGGCCCAGGAGTGACCCCCAGCAGGGCCGCACCCACCAGGCTGGTAGGAGGACAGTGTGTTTCCTTTCCACAGCCTGGGTCACCTCCCTGCCCTGGAGCTGTTCCCCGACCCTCCCTCTCCATTCCCTCCGCTCTCCGCTCTGCCTGTCCTGTAAGCCAGAGCCCGCGTAGCTGGGAATTTCTGGGTCCGATTCATGTGGTGTCCCCAGCGCCCAGCCCAGGCCTGCTGCGTGGAGCTGCCCCGTAAGCATCCACCAGTGTGAGCAGCGTGGGCCGTGGGGGGCCGGGTTCCATCTGCACAAGGCCTCATCTGTCACCAGCAGGACTTGCTCCAGGCCCCCGGGGGAGTCTCTCAGGGTCCAGATCCCAGGGCAGGGGAGCTCCTTGTATGTTGATGTGCTGAGCCCAGGCCGCAGTGTTGGCCTCCCCGGGCCTCTGGGCCACAGAGTCTCCTGGAAGCAGCTGGCAGGCCGTCTCTCAGACACAAGCCCCGTGCAGGTCCTAGGGCATGGCCGGGCTGCCCAGCCGGGGTTCACACTGCCTGTGACTTCCTCTCCTCATCTGGGGTACGTTCTGAGCCACTCACTCACTCTCCTGGCGACTCGCAGAGTCCCTAGTGGTTTGGGGCGCTTCCTGAGGCTGACCAGGCTTCCCGAGGGAATGGCGGCTGGGCCCTGGGTCCCGGGAGCTCTGGGGCCTTCTTGAGATGCAGGGAGTGGAAGGCTGGCAGTGTAAGGTAGGGAGCCCGTGGGGCACAGACCCACCGGCTCTGGGCTCCCCAAACCTCTGTGGGTTCAGCCTTCCCGGGAACAGGGGCTCCTGAACGTCAGGCCCCCTGGGAGATGACCATGACTGCATTGCAGGGACTGTGTCCTCGGGGCCCGTCCAGCAGCCCGGGAGGGGCTGTCTGTGGACTGTGGGCTCTGAACAGGAAGGGTATGGGCGGACCTGTGGGGCTGAGGGTAGGAGGTGGAGGCCCTCAGACACTGCAGGCCTGGCGGGTCACAGGGCCAAAGGGCCCCCAGGGATGGGGGAGGACCGAAAGGGGGCAAGTAGGGGCCGATTCAGTGGGCATTTCTGAGCACGGAGGGGAACCCAGCTAGGGGGGCATCCGTGCCCACTGGGGTAGGGGCAGCTCTGGGTGCCAGCACCCACCCGGCCCTCCCACGGGGCCCAGGCAGACGGGAGCTGTGGGTGGGGTCGGCGTCCTCCCTGGCCACACAGCCTGCCTCTGCATCTGCCAGGAGCTTCTTCCAGCTCAGGGTGGCGCGTGAGCTCCCCCATCTCCAGACCAAGGGGGACAGTGAGATGGCCGGGCGCCCATGGGATTTCAGATGAGGACCAGTGTGCGGGGGGTGTCCTCGGAGGCCTCTGGGCCCCCCAGGAGGGGAGGGGAGGGGAGAGCCCCCCCCCCAGAGGAGCAGGACTGGAGCCCGTGGAATCCTCCAGCAGGTGCTAGAAGATGGCACTGTCTGCACTTCATTTTCTGTTTCCATCCATTATTCGTTTTCATGCCTTTGTCATTGCATCTCTCGGGCTCCTTTGTGTTTAAACGCCGCCGTTTTCTCTGCTCTTCTCGGGAGGGTCTGAGTTTCTGATTGACCCTGGGAAGTTCGGAGATGATCAATAAATCTCCTTTTCATCCACGGCATTGAGACTTCACTAAATTGGAGATACCATCTAATAAGATCTCTGTTCCATGCGGAGGCGTGGACACTTATGTAGATGACGTAAAGGGGCTTTGGTGAACGTACTCTCTGTCCTGTCCTCCAGCTCCCGGGACCCCCAGCTTTCTGGCATTCTCGGAAGTAACCTCCACCACGCTGAACGTTTCATGGGGGGAGCCCACGGCAGCCAATGGCGTCCTGCAGGGCTACCGAGTGGTGTACGAGCCCTTAGCGCCTGTCCAAGGTAAGCCTCCCGGCTGCGTGGCAGCCACCGTCTACACGGCTCGGCGCCGGGAGGGGCGGGTGAACCGCCTGAGTGCGTCCGGGGCTCCACACGGCCCTCTCCGCAGGGCCCCTGACCCGGCCTCTGTATCCCCCAAGACCCGCCTCTCCTGCTGCGCCTGAGCTCTCAGTGCTCGTCCCAGCCTGGGTGCCGCAAGCTGGAGCCACGAGGGCAGCTGGGCCCGGACGCTTCCCTCGGGGGCTCCTCGGGGGCTGCCTTCATTCTTCCGTTTACTCAGTGAGGCTTTTGTTTGTTTTTTGTGTCGGGGGTGGGGGTTTTTTGGCCCGCATCTTGCGGGATGTTTCCCCACCAGGGATTGAACCCCTGGCCACTGCAGTGAAAGTGCCGCGTCCTAACCACTAGACTGCCAGGGAACTCTGGTTAGCAAGTCTTTTTTAAGCGCTTGCTGTGTGCCAGGTGCCGTTCTAGTTGCTGGAGTCTGTGGATCCAGGGAAGCTGGGATCTGAGCTGACCTGTTCATCGAGATCCTTGCTTTCCTGAGTGCAGTGAGCTGTGCTCCAGGGAGGAGAGAGCCACACATGAACAGACACACACAGAGTCTGATAGTGATCAGCGCCGTGAAGGAGGGAGTGGGGGCCTTCCCTGGTGGCGCAGTGGTTGAGAGTCTGCCTGCCGATGCAGGGGACACGGGTTCGTGCCCCGGTCCGGGAAGATCCCAAATGCCGTGGAGCGGCTGGGCCCGTGAGCCATGGCCGCTGAGCCTGCGCGTCCGGAGCCTGTGCTGTGCAACGGGAGAGGCCACAACAGTGAGAGGCCCGCGCACCACACACACAAAAAAAAGAAGAGAGTGGGACCGCGTGAGAGCGTTGGGCGTGGAGCGGAGACAGGCGCCGAGAGACAGGAAGGGCCCAGGAGCCCAGCGTCCGAGGCGAGACTGGCCCACAGAGGCTCGGTCACGCGGGGCCTGCAGGGAGGGGGCAATGCTAGTCGTCCGGGCGGCCGCAGGGCCAGTGACGTGGGGCCGAGGTGGAGCCAGAGGCACTGGGTCTGAGTTATAGGAGACCGGGATCCCCAGCTGAATCAACCCTGGCGCCACCAGGGGGGCTGGCTGGGGGCTCTGGGAGGGGATGATGGACGGGAGAGGAGAGGACAGGTGCAGGGGTGGACAGGGTGGGCGGGAGGGAGCCGGGCCGTGATGGCATAGCTCTGTCCCTACACCCCTGCTGTAGTTGGTGCCGCCAGCTCTGTGTTGATTTGATTTCTTATCCACTCATCTCTGCCCACTGCCCAACTCCCGGAGCGCACACTGAGGGCTGAGTGGGCATTTCTTTCTCTCCCCACTGTGTGCCCGGCACTGTGGTGCAGAGAAGGGAGGTGAAGCCCTGGTCATAGACACAGACAGACTGTAGAAGTTGTGGATTATTTAATGTCTGGGAGGAAAAGACATCGCCCACCCATCAACTGATATTGGCTCTCCATTTAAAGCCGTGATAAAAGCTTCCTTTTAAAACAAGCACATTCAAGTAAAACAGGGAGTTGACTTGAAGAAGAAAAGTCAAGCCCTAGATTTTATTTCATCGAATCTACACTGCCATGGCCTGTGAGATTCATTGTTATTTTATGAAGTGCTGAGAAAGAAAAAATGCTTCCACTAAACCACGGCCCAGTCCTCTTGAAGCATCAGTTCCGAGCTGCATCCCAAATCAGAGATGTAAAAATGCGAGGGGGATAAAGTGCGTCTCAGAAAATCGATGAACTTAGGTAAATAACAGTAGAGGTGACGTGTGGAAACGGTTTGTAAAACAGCCAAGAGGCTGGGGACCCGCACTGATTTAGCACACTCTGCTGTGTCTTTTCAGCACCCAGCACCTATCTGGGGACAGGTGGCCTGGGTGTGGCTTGGGTCAAGGTCCAGAAGGAGACGGGCCACGTTCCTGCTCGTTCAGTAGGGAGGGAGGGCCGAGAATTAATGGAGACTTTCATTGTGCTCACCAGCGTTCCCTGCACACGCATGCACGCACGCACACGCATGCACACAGATTCCAAGAGCCCAGGTCCCACACACCTTTTCAAGGATATTAACCCACTAGTGCCGTTCAGATGGGAAAGGGTTGCCAAGAACGGTGCCTGACTGGCCTCTGCCTCCTTCCTCACCCCAGACCGTGAGTGAGGTTTCCCACGCTTCCCCTGGCAGGTGACTGACTGCTGAGCAGAGCATCTGTGTGGGGAGGTTTGCACCGTCTTTCCAGAAACCCCACGGCCCACACCTGTCTCCTTGGCCTCCCGGCAAGGCCACGGCCCAGCCGGATTCTGCCGCGGGGCCTGGCTGTGCCCCCTGTTACCCTCCTCTGCGCGGTCAGGCGCTAGAATTGCTGCCGGGTTGCTGCAGAGCTTCCCCACGCCTGCCCCCCGCCCCCGCCTCATCCCCAGGGGCACATCAGCAGCTCGGATTCCCAGTGTCCTCGGGGCTGCTTGTTTGTTTCACGTCGTTTGGACACTCGGGTCCACCACAAGCAGATCACAGGGTTCTCCCGGTGCCCCCGTCAACGCGACCCCACCAAGCACGCCGACCGGTAGGTGCCGTCCCTCCAGCACTGACTACACGGCAGGCCGCACCCACCGCTCTCGAGTGTTCTCTCCTCATCCTCACCACAGCCCTGCGGGGCGCGCTGCATCTATCCTCATGCCACAGACAGAGCAGTCGGGCTGGGCTTCCCTGGTGGCGCAGTGGTTGAGAGTCCGCCTGCCGATGCAGGGGACATGGGTTCGTGCCCCGGTCCGGGAAGATCCCACATGCCGTGGAGCGGCTGGGCCCGTGAGCCATGGCTGCTGAGCCTGCGCGTCCGGAGCCTGTGCTCCGCAACGGGAGAGGCCACGACAGTGAGAGGCCCGTGTACTGCAAAAAAAAAAAAAAAAGCAGTCAGGCTTCGGGCCCTTAAGACATTGTCCGCGGCCTACAGTTGGGGAACGGCGGGGGGAGAAGAGGGACTCGAACGCAGGCGGGCGAGTTCAAGAGCCGAGGTCTTATCTGTCACGTGATGGGGACCGTCCGGAGCACTTGTGTCTCTGATGGCAAGCGGCAGAGATGGAGCCCGAGGGCAGTCAGGAAAGCATCTTGCTTTCCCGCCGCGGGTGGGGCTTGCCGTTCCCTGGAGTGACAACAGGTGGAGTCACTTCGGTCACAGCCGTCTTCCCCTCGTTTCACAAGTAGCGAGATATCCGCCGTCCACAGCAGCATCCCTTGTCTGTGGGGAGGGCCGCTGCTCTCAGCCTGGGTCTCCGGCCAGTGTGCCAGCCCTGCCATCGGAGCAGGGACGGGGGCTCAGCCCTGCGCTCACTCAGCCGCTGCCCCGGCTCCTGCACCCTCAGTGGCAAACTGTCCAGATGCCAGGCTCTGGCTGTGCACGTCCCAGACCCACTGACGCCTGCTTGCCTGTCAAGTGGCCGGTCCAGGGCTGGGGCTACCCCACGTGACAATGACGGTGACAGGAAGTGTCCAGTCCCGCCTGAGGCGTCGCAGGGCTGCCTCTAGCACCAGGCCGGCGCTAAGCCTGGCCGCCAACCGCAGGCCACCCCGCCCCCCGATAGCTCGGGCCCTGCTCCCGCTGGGGTGAGGCTGGCCACAGGCCTCGAGCCTCCCCCGGCCTCCCTGGCAACCAGCAAACACCCCTTCCCCAGGAGCAGAGCTCACCGACCCACTGCCCTGGTGCCGCCCTGGTGACCCTGTGACCTTCCCGAAGTGCCCTGCTCACCGCCAACCCACCATCACGTCCCAGGATCCCACCATGAGCCCGCCTGGACCACGGCCTCTGCCAGAACCCCTGACTTAGCCAGATGTACACTAGTCCTGGGCCCTTCCAGCGGCCACAGCTGGCAGCCAGAGAGGAGCACGGCCCGGCCGAAGTGGGGCCATAAGGAGGCCATCACACGGGGCGTGGGCAGTGGCTGCCGGTGGCAGTCCTCCTGCTGGTGGGTGTCATGGGTCGAGCACAGGACAGCCCCAGATCGAGCCCCATTGCGTTCCTCCGGACTTGGCTGTGAGACTCACAGTGACCACTGGAGCAGTAACCGCCGTGGGGCGGGCGGAGGTGTGGAAAGCGTTTGCACGCGGGAGGCACCCTGTCCTCTCGTGGACACGCCTGAGCCGGCCCTCGGGGAGATGCCGGGGACGTGACCTCTCCGTCCTCTTGCCTTGGTGGACAGCCGACCACCTGCCGGGCACGTGAGGACCAGCCATAGCTGCACGCAGGAGCCCGGCCACGATCGGCCACGCCAGCCACCTCCCAAGGCCTGACCAGCAGGGTCGTGAGCTGAGCTCCATGGTGGCCGCCATAAGCCCTGGGTGCTGGGGCAGCATGGCTGCCGCGGAGTGTGAGAGCTGCAGCTGGGGACCCAGGTGGATCGCAGCGCCTGGAGTTTAACGTGCTTTCGAACAGTCACTGCAGGGTCTGGATCCGGCCCTCCTGCCACTGCTGTGAGGTGGGCACTGCCCACTCAGGACTGACGGGAAACGGAGGCCTGCAGAGGTCAAGTGCATCGCCCAGCGTCACACGGGGAAGAAGTAACAGGCCTGGGACAGGCTCCAAATCCCGGGGCGTCTGCACTCCCCTTCCCACTGGCCAACCCTGCGAGTTTCAGAGGGAACCCGCCCTCAGCCGATCATGGAGCAGTGGCGCTCGCCCTGGGCGCCTCTCTGCCAGGGCTCTTTGGGGCATTCTGACCTAAGACCGCGCCGTTGCCTAGCTGAGCAGGCCCGACACCGTGGACAGAGTCGTGGGTGGGAACCGAGAGGCTGAACGCCAGGCCGTGGCTGTGAAAGCACCACACAGCTTCCCGGAGCCGCTGAGGGCAGGCTGCCCTGCGTCCCCACACCTGGGTCCATCCCTCCCCAGCGGCCCCCAGTTCCCCGACTCTATATCTCCTCCCCTTAGGGCGGCTGGCTGATCTGATGGGTGTGCAGGCCTCTTGGAGGGCGTCTCCTGGGGAAGCCTGGCCCGCAGCCCCCTCGCTGTTGGATCTGGGATTCAGGCAGGGAACCATGAAAGTAGCAAGCGGGGCTCCGAACCATTTCTGTTCTCTCATATGCCTCAGAGGACCCGCGCATCTCCCAGAGATATGGCTGCAAACGCAGGGAGAACCTCGAGCATCTTTATTTTATATTAACTCTCTGTGATAACGCCGGTTCCCTTGTGAAGATCACCAAGGATATGATATTTATGTTGATAAACACGTACACAACTTTGTGGTAAAGACAGTAAAAAAGCAGTTGTAAAGCAGTGACCTCATCCTGGGGTGACCCTTCTCCATGCCCCCTCCCCCAGGCTCAGGCAGCGTCTGGAGGGACACCTGTAGACCCTGGTCGGGCAGCCTGCAGCCCAGGCCCCAGGAACAGGGGCGTCGATGTGGTACTGCAGTGCTGTGGACCCCGGGTCCCTCCACCAGGAAAATAGGCCTGGCTGCGTGGGGAGCCCCCAGGCCCTCGGAACACTGAGCCGTGTCCTTGGGAATCTGATTCCATAGAAGATCTATTTTTATGTTTTCTTACATGTTTGAAATGGAAGTATTTCAGGCGACTGCACCCTGAGGTTTGGAGTGCAGGGCATGGTTTTAAAGTTGACTGAATAAATAAAACGCTGACGTGTTTGGGATGGGGGAGGGGGAGGGGAGCAGACCAGCTCCACCTCTTGGCCTCTTGGCAGGACAGAATTCACAAAATCTGTGCACAGGGTTGGTTTTGCTCTGAGGAGAAGGAGGGCATTTTTTAACAAAAGAAGGGGCTGCTCTCCAGGAAAACTTTATATCCGGCAGGATCCCGTGTGTGTTCACTGGTGACAGTCAACCGTGGGTGCAGATTGTCATCCCTGAAACCCCGTTCTGGAGCGATGCAGCTGAGGGGTGGCCTCTCTTTGCAGAAATGGCCCTGCTTCTCTACCGAAAAGCCCTAGTCACGCAAGAGAACAGCCCAAATTGCTCCGAAATAACTTGGAAGAGAATCATGTAGCTGAACAAATGTTTCATAAAAGGCGCAACATGAAGACAGTAAACCAACTAGAAGGGCTTCTGGAGACCTGTAGGGTCAGAGGAATTTGCTTGGATGACTTTGAAAGCTGGACCCACTTTGTAGCGAGGACGCACGTTGCTGGGCTCTTCTGAGGTCAAGGCCGCCCTAGGATTCAAGGTGCAGATAACACCGGCCAGTCGCAGCGAGGGCAGGTGGCGCCTTGGTCTTGGGAAGCCCGGCCGTTCTCTGTGTGTGGGACACGGTGGCGCAGACGCTGGGCCCAGGACAGCAGGCACCTGGCGCGTCTCTTCCACACGACCTCTGCTGACTAACGAGTCCTGGAACTGCCCCAACCTGACATCCTCCTCCAAGAGGTCCTGACAGACATCGGTGTGTTGAAGGCTCTGAGAAGTCCCACAGTCTAGAGCTTACGTAGCTTTTTTTGTTTGAATGCTTCATTTTCAGACTTGTTTTACCAAAGAACCCTATTTTCCCTTCTGGAAAATGCTGTGTTTGTGTACTTTTCAGTTTGTATCCCCAAAGTATCCAACCTCTATTTTCTAATTAAACCTAGTACACCCAGCATCACATCTGCTCGGTGTCTGTGTTGGTGAGGGAAGCGTCTCTGTGCTGGCACAGGTCTGTGGAGCTGCGTCACCACCGCTCTCTGTGGTGACAGGTTCGTCATGTTTCAGGGTCTGTGGATGAAGTTGTCATGCATTGCCAAAGCCCTTAGGCCGCAGGGTGGGCCCCGCAGTGGGGGTGGTGCCTTCAGCCCATGCAGAGTCTTCCTCCATCTTCTTCCTCCACGTTCTCTCCCCCGGCTAAGCTGGGAAGCCCGAGGTTGCCTCCGACGTCACACAGGGCTTTGTGCAGCTCCAAGCCAAGCGGGGAGGGACCCTCCAGATGTCGGGGGCCTGCCCCCACCGTGGTGCCAGTTGCCGGGGCTCCCTCCCCACCGACGTGGCCAGTGAGCCGGGGCCTCCTCCCGCGTGCCATGAGGGTAGTTCTTCCCCATGTCAGCACCCGCTTACCAAGCTTAGACTCTAACGGCACTTACGTGTGCTAAAAATCGGCCATTACTGGCACTTACAGTCCCAGTGGTGAGAAACGCTTCCTCAGCAAACCTCGCGGCCTCCTGGTGGTCAGAGCCGAAGAGGCGGTGCTCAGGGCCCCTCTCGCCCTTCCCGGCGGCTCTAGGGGTCAGCAAGGTGGTGACGGTGGACGTGAAGGGGAACTGGCAGCGCTGGCTGAAGGTGCGCGACCTCACCAAGGGGGTGACCTACTTCTTCCGAGTGCAAGCGCGGACCATCGCCTACGGGCCCGAGCTGCGGGCCAGCGTCACGGCCGGGCCGGCCGAGGGTGAGTATCAGGCCTCCTTCGTCTGGCCGGGGCTTGGTCTGCACTCCCGTCGAGCCGTGCTGGACGCTCAGAGCCAGCGTCAGCTCAGGACTCCTTTGGCCCCGCCTTCCAAGGCGTGTGTTAACTGAACGTCTGCACGCGGATGCATTCAGTGTGGGCGAGCAAGTTGTTAGGTGTTGAGCGTGTCCAGTGTGTATTTGTTTTCTGGAAAAAAGCGAAAAGAAGTGCATTCCATTTTTGAAATAAGATACATAGGAAACATTTGAAGTTTTCCTGGCATGAAGAGGGGCCACGTGGTTCCCGCTGCGCAAATGCCCTCGGCCTCTGTGTAAGTGCTTTTGGAGGAGAGGGCAGTGGGTCGAGCGGGCACCTCCATGCCTCAGCTCTCTTGATGCTCTGATGGACCCTGTGAGGCCAGTGTCAGCCACACCCCGACTTCCAAGATGAGGGACCGAGACTGACCCAGGGGGAGCCCCACCTGGAGACCTAGCAGCAGAGCTGGCCCCTCTGCGGGCCCAGGAGTCCTGGGCCAAAGCCCACCCACTCTTTTCTCCTCTGTCCACAGGTTCCCCGGGCTCCCCTCGAGACGTCTCGGTCACCAGATCCGCCTCTGAGCTCACCCTGCAGTGGACGGAGGGCCGTGCGGGCAGGACGCCCACCACGGGCTACGTCATCGAGGCCAGGCCCTCAGGTAGGTCGGGCGAAACCCCGAAATGGTGTGTCTGTATCTGTAAAAGAGGGGACGTGTCAGAGCTTGGAGCCTCCCCGGCCCAGCATTTCCCTGATGACATGGAGACGGAGGGCACTGACTTGAAATGAGAGGCTCCCTCTCACTCCCCCACCCCCCGCTGTTGATTTTTTAATATTTATTATTTACTTATTTATTTTGGCCGCGCCGGGTCTCAGATGTGGCACACGGGATATTCGTTGCGGCCTGCGGACTTTTAGTTGCGGCCTCCGGGATCTAGTTCCCTGACCAGGGATGGAACCCTGTTGCGAGCGCGGAGCCCTACCCACTGGACCACCAGGGAAGCCCCCACTCCCCCATTTTCATAACCACGGCCGCGCTAGCAACCTCATGGGCCTCAGACCCATGGTGTTCTGGCCACGTTACCCAGGCTTAGGGAGAGGATGATTGTCACTTGGATACATGTGCGTGAGAACTTAGGGTCACTTAAGGCCGTCCTCGGCTCGGCGGTGAGACCCACAAGCATTGTCAGAGGCTCCTCTCGAGATCTCGGTGGAGAGCGTGCTGCTCATTTCGGATCGTCATGAACCTTCCTGTTAGCAGTGAAACCCACACGTCACCCACGGAGAGCGAGGCTGAGATCCACCCCGACCCCATCCGCCCCAAGAGGGCTTCCACCTTCTCTCTGTTCAAGTAATGCCTGAGGGCGGACGTCGCTGGAAAGTGAACGATGGTTTGAGTCAGATGTTACAGCTGGAGCTGGGGGGGCGTCACCCTCGAGGAGCCCCGGGCACATTCCCCGCGACCTTCAGACGGCCGTACGGCTCAGCATGAACATACACGGCGTGCCAGGGACGCACTCGGAAAGCGAATCGCCAGGCCCCGCCGCCAGATGGACTACAGCACTGCGAGCACTGCAGTGCACTGTTTAAAGAAGCTATTAGACCGAGAGGGAAGGTCCCCGGAGTTGCAGACGTCACAGGCGTCCCTCCTCCCCGCCAAATGGCTGTTGAAAGATTACTGGTTAGAAGTGCCTTCTAGAAACTTCTAAGGAGAAACCTAGTATATAAAACCAAAACAGTGTCTACGTAAAGGCGATGTGAATCCTTCTTTGGCTCAAGAATGCCCATGTTCAGCCCCCGGGCCTGGGGGACCCCGACAGTTTCTGATAAGCAGGGCATGTGTCCTTTTCTGGAATTGGAGGGTCCCAAATCCGTGACGGGGCTGGACTCGCCAGAGGCCTCTGTGGTCACTTGGTCCCCCCGTACCTCTGAAAGCAGTGAACCCAGAAGAGCCAGCCAGCTCTCTGCTGGCGACATCTGACCCGGGGCACTTTCGGAGATCAACAAGTGCCGTGGCTGAGAGGCCCTGTGAGGTCTGTGCCCAGACTGAGGCAGTGGAGGCTGCACTGACCCCAGAAGGCAAAGCCGCTTGCTCCCCAAATCCAGGGAGAGCGTTTGTTGCAAAGGTTGCCTGGCTCAGGCCCACCAAGGGGCTCCATCAGCTTCGACGGGAAAAAATACGTTTTTATCTTCACGAGCCCTCTAGCTGAAACTTAGCTTTCCCTTCACTTATAAACACGTGTTAGTTTGCTTGGCTACTGTAACCGAGTAGCAAACACTGGGTGGCATAGATAATAGAAACGTGTTCTGTCTCAGGTCTGGAGGCTGGAACCCCAGATCGAGGTGTCGGCAGGGTTGGTTCCCTCTGGGGGCCATCGGGGAGGATCTGGTCCAGGCCTCTCCCCTGGCTTCTGGCGTGTCGCTAACAACCTTTGCAGGTCCTTGGCTTGTAGCAGAAGCATCAGTCAGACCCCTACCTTCCTCTTCACGTGGCCTCCCCACTGTGTTCCTGTGTCCAAACTTCCCCCTTTTAGAAGAACCCAGTCATACTGGATTAGGGCCCACCCTCATGACCTCATCTTAACTAATTACGTCTGCAAAGACCCTATTTCCAAATAAGGTCGCATTCTGAGATACTGAGGATTAGGCCTTGAAGGTATGAATGATGAGGGGACCCAGTTCAACACATAACCGTAGGTGAGAAACCACGTAAGTAATTGCAGTACCTGTGAAACCGCCAGCAGTAGAAATCACAGCTATGTTCACATCATGTGCCAGCTGTGCAGAGGTTTCCCAGGATCGTTCGTACTCATCACGGCGTTGAAATTATGGTCGTCTGCAGACCCTGCTTGACCTTCTTATCAAAAGCGTTCATGAAGAAGCGAAAACGTCTTGAGTTCCCTGGGACAAGGGTGTCACCTCAGTGCACGTCTCTCCACCACATCTTCCAAGGACCACGTAGCTTAACAAGGGTGCAAAGAAAACCCACGTGATCCAGACCTTCTGAGTACCCAGGAGACGGACGTGACTGTGAACTTGCGGTTACTGCTAGGCATTTATGAGCATCACCGATATAACTGGTTTCCTTTTCAGTTTTATTTTATGCATGAAAACCATTCTGAGATGGGGTCCTTCAGAGTCAGCAGGTTGCCAGAGGGTCCACGGCACCAAGAAAAGATTAGGAAGCCTTGCTCTAGAGGACACGCACCCAAGACTCCCGGCTTGTCGTTTCCTTCTACCTGAAGGCTTGTCTCCCTGACAAGAGTTAAAGATCCCAGTGGACACGTGGCTATAAAAGGGCCACACGAGGCACCCTTGAGGCGATGGAAATGCTGTGGATGTGTTACCGACCAGGGTTCTTGGCTTCCTTCCTCAGTAGAAATCGATCAGAGGCCAGACAGGAAATTCAGGCAAGGCTTTATTGGGCTTTATTGGCTTTATTGCTGCAGCAGGGGGGTGCGAGAACGAGCAACAGCTTCCCTTGCTTGCTCACTCCCTGACGGGGGCGGGGCAGGGGGTGGAGTGAGCTTGTTCCTTACATGGGGTGAGGGTAGGGGTGTATCCAGGAGTCGGGCCAGAGGGGAGGCTTAGGTGTTTTGCCCACCTCTTAGGTGGTGTTGTTTGCAGGGGGCATGCTCAGTACCCTGCTTTTGCTCCCAACCCCCTGCTTTTGCTCCAGTCTCTTCAGAAGTGGCCGTTGGGTTTTCGGGTCTCTGTATCTTTTGGGTCCAGAATTTGTCCCAACTGGGCATGCACGTAGTGATTTTTAGTCTCGTACAGTTTCTTTGGTTTTTGTTTCTCGAGGAGAGACGTGTCCAGGTGCAAGCATCGCAGCAAAGGGTCCCGTCAGGACTGTGTCAACATCAGTTTCCCGGCTGAGCTGTACTGTAGTTTCCCAGCATGACCCCCTTGCGGGGGAACGGGGGGTTGGAACACTGGATAAAGGACACGTGGGATGCCTGTGCTATTTCCCATAGCTGCATGGGAACCTACAATTATCTCAAAATAAAAAGCTTAGCTTAAATTTTTTTTTAAAATCTCCACGGATGGTCGCCTCCCCCTGGTCAGTCAGGTGCACCGTCTCTCTGAAACGAGCACCTTCGTGTCAGTGATCGGCCTGCGGGGAACGGAACTCCCCACCAGCCAGACGCAGGCACGCGGGCCTGGGATCTTAGCCCTAGTGAGCACCCGAGGCCGCCCCAGGGTGGGGAGGGTGGGTTCTCAGGCTCCCTGGGGAGCTGGTTCATTTCCCCTTGCGCTGTGACTGCTCATCCATCTGCTGTGATGCAGGAAACGGGGTGCTTGGTGGTTACAAGTGCAGCTTCAGGGAGTCTGGAAGGGACGTCACCCCACACCCGAGGGCCTCACCCAGACACGAGTCCTCTGCCGGCAGCTGGCGGTCTGGCTCCCCGGGTCACTACCAGAAGCTGGAAGCTGACCCACGGGGACCAAGACACGCCAGGAAACTGACCTGGAGGACGCTGTCGTTTTCAGCGAGCCCCGAAGATTCTGCTTCACTTTCTCAACATTGCAAAGCAGGTTGCCAGCGATTTCGACTGGGCCAGAGCAGGCTGCCGGCCTCACCGTCCAGCCACTGAAAGTTGAGGGAGACGCCCTCTCCCCGCCGCCCTCCCCCCTTAACGGAGGCCTGCAGCTGCTTGGAGTCAGATGAAAAGCATTTACGGATTGTCCGTATTTAAACACCTTGCCAGTACCCTGGGCTTTGGATCTCAGCTGTCATCTAGTACAGGCCTCATGACACAGAACAGTAAATGCTGCAGCATCTCACTCTCGCCCCGAAGCTCCTTGGCGACACCCTCTCCAGGCAGGGCAGTGGTGTCTGAAGGGAGCCTGGTAGTGGTGCTGGGCCCTGGAGGGGTAGTTTTTTTTTTTTTTTTTTTTTTTTTTTTTTTTTTTTTTTTTTTTTTTTTTTTTTTTGCTGTACGCGGGCCTCTCACTGCTGTGGCCTCTCCCGTTGCGGAGCACAGGCTCCGGACACACAGGCTCCGCGGCCATGGCTCGCGGGCCCAGCCGCTGCGCGGCATGTGGGATCTTCCGGGATAGGGGCACGAACCCGTGTCCCCTGCATCGGCAGGCGGACTCTCAACCACTGCGCCACCAGGGAAGCCCAAGGAGGGGTAGTTTTTAATAGGGGGCCACCCGGCTTCCCGTCACCACGGGCGTCTGGAAAGACTGAGCCACTTTGTTGGGTGGCCCTGGGGGCCGCAGGCTGCCTGCCATCTCCCCACCAGGCCTCATCTCCATCTTGCCCTTGGAAGGCATGGAGCTTGTCCGCTTGGCTGGCGCGGGGAGGGTGGCCAGCAGGCTCCAGCGGCCCGGGCAGGTGGCCCTGCAGCCTTGTGCATCTTCACTTGAACCCCTGCAAATTCTGCTGATGCCCTAACATGAAAACACCGAACTGAACAGCAGCTGGTGACATTCACGTGGGACTAGGACACACACCCCCCCTCACTCCTGGAGAAGGGCGGTCAGCGAGTGTGGACGCGGCCCCAGACGCCACAGGACAGCCTTGCCGAAGGTGCGTGTCTCTGGTTGGGCGAAGGTTTCTTCCCAGTTGGTGTTGCTAAGCTCCCAGGAAGGCGATGGAAACTATGCAGGGGCATATGCAGATGATTTATTTACACAAATTGTCCCGAGGCATTTTACTGTATAGATCAGGAAACCTAATTTACATATTTACACAATAGACCAGAATGGCACTAAAGGAACTATAAATATATTTTCCTCTCCACAGCAGCCGTGAAATACATATTTAGGATGTACCCAACGCAAGGCAGACATTGTGTTGCTCTTTTCACGAGTAATGTATTTAGCCCAGAGAGGAGAGGGGGTCAGATGGAGCAGGGCCCCTGTCCCCATGGGCCCCTGTCCCCATGGGCCCCTCCCTGCCCACTTGCGGTCCTCCTGGGGCCCCCCAGGCCCCTCCCCACTCTTTTTGTCCACTTCTGATCTTTGCCCGCGGGACTTTTCAACGGAACAAAGGAAAACAATCAGTGCTTTTCAGAAGGTTTAAAATCCATGGAAGTTGCCAAGTCAGCGTCCTCAGCCCGAGGGCTGCGGCTGCAGTTCTGACTCTGTCCCTGGCCTGCGTTCACTTCTTCTCTCCTTCACGACCCCAAGTTGACAGCCTGTCGGGCTCTGCAGCCGTTTCTCTCTGGGCTGGGTCCTGGTCCTGGGCCATCCTTTGCATTTCGACGTTCATCTCACTGGTGTCCTACCTTCAACGAGGATCGGATAACATACAATTATTTTATCATCAGATGTATTTAGCCTCAGGTGTAAGCCCCACCTGTTTCAGCTCAATTTCCGACCCAGCCCAGTTACACCAAGAGAAATGGCAGCGTTTAGGACATAAGCAGCTACCAGGCTCAGAGCTGCAAAGCCGACGTCATGGCGCTGGTTACGTGAGTTAGTGGAACCAGAACCTTTGGGCCGTGAATGACAGTTTCATTCAGCGTGGAGACCCTGCTGGGTTGTCCACGAGCTCAAACGTCTTTCTTGGCGTCTGCCTTGAAACCTGCCACAGACATACGCTTCTGGGCGTCGGCAGGGTAAGTGGAGCGCAGACCCTGGGATTCGGGAGGACAGTGTCCCTGCTTCCCTGTTACAAGGGCACGGCCGGGAGCAGATGTGCCTGGGCGGCAAGGTGCTGGCCCCGCAGGAGAGAAGCTGCCTCGCGCCAAGCGCCAGAAACAAGTGCGGTCGGGGCAGCGACCCGTGTGGACTGGAGGCGCTTGCTATCCTGGAGGATATTCAGTATTAGCCGTTCTCCTTTTTTAGTAAACAAATGCTGCCATAGGGCAGCTAGGACCGAGAGCTTATATCTTTAAAGGAAAACCAGCCAGTGGGGCGCACGTGCGTGTGTGGACCCTCACGCAGCTTTCCTTCCGAGCCCGGCAGGGATGGAGGTGTGTGACCGGAGTTCGGCTTATCGAGCCGCATTCTGCCACGTGTATTTCTCCACGGCTCCCCCGCCTTCATACCTCGAGGTGGCGTCTTCCCAGCAGTGTCACAGTAAGGGGAGGCCAGGAAGGTGCTGGGCGTCCAAGAAGGGGACCCAAGCCTGGCAAGATGCCACGGACACCCCGCCACAGACATCAGGAGGCCCCGGCCTGAAGGTCGACGTGTCTCCCAGGAAGGTCGAAGTCCTGGCACCGCCCGCAGGGCTGGTCCTCAGGCCTCTGGCATTGGCCATCCAGAGATGTGGCTTTGGGAAACGAGTGACTGCCCTCCTCGGGCCAATCACGAGTTCCCCACACGAGGGTGATGTAGGGGTAGGAGCGCCCCCAGTGGGGAGGGAAAGCAGGCTGGGGTCTGCTGAGCACCCGGCGGGGTGGCCTCGCCTGGGGTCTGACAGCCGGCTGAATGCATCCCCAGAAAAACACAAGGGCCCGCACTCCCCTCAAGTATTGATTGAGAATGTAAATCCAGGCCCGGGGATTATCCTGGCGTGTGGAAAATCAGTTGCACAAATCTCATTATGTTTAATAGTTCTCTAATGTTATTTTTCCCCCTAATTTGTAGACATACTTTTCTCCATCAATGATTTATTGAGATATTTAACAACATAATACAAGCGAGGAAAGCAATCCACAGAGGAGAGACAGAGTGGAGGCCTCGGCAGCCGCCAGGGTTTTCTGCCCACCGTGATCGCGGTGTGAATATGCGTGTGGATAAATAGCCCAGGGAATCACAAGTGGAGCCTAACATGCTGAGTGTGCTAATTTTGGAAAGGCGGAATTAAGCAGAATGAAAGTGCGAACTTCCTTCAGAAGGAAATTCTCTTGGTATGACTCCTCCCCTCGCAGCGTTTTTCAATGTAAAGTCAATCGTGTGTTGAGATTCTGTATCAGTATTTTTAAATGTTTTTATGGAAACCTCACATAATTCCTGGAGCTATGACAGATTGCTTAAAATAAACTGTGGAGTTTAGGTGACAGGAGAGGCAGGGGAAGTAATTCTTTTTCTTCAGTAGCAGGAAAGCATTACAGAAACATTAGTGTAAAAGACATCCAGAGAACCCACTGCAGCAGTGTTCAAGCCTGCTGCAGATGGTCTGGGAATGCCTTTCACACTCTTAGGTCCCTTAATTTCAATGGTTTTAAGCAGTATCCAGTTTACAAGAGTCTGTATTTTTTCCTTCAGTCTCTTTCACAGCATAAAATTATCTGTCTTTTTAGAGGGAAAACATTGCACAATTTATTCAATGCTTAAAGCCCTTGGCACAGTGACTTGCTCATAGTAAGTGCTAAATAAAATGGTGGTGGTTATTATTTCTGAAAGCTCCCTGTGCCAGGCCCTGTGAAAGGCTGTGGGGGCACAAAGATGCATGGATGGATGGATGATGGATGGATGGGTAGATGGAGGGATGGATGGAAGGAGGAAAGGGAAGGGAAGGGAAGGAGTAAGGAAGGGGTGATGAATCATGTCAACTGATATTTATTGAACTCCTGAAAAATTCAAGAGCCCAGTGGTGCACACAGACAGGTAAATGTAAAGAAGTGTTCTGGAGGCCCCTGGGCAGAAGCTGCCGTCTCTTCCTGGAGTGTAGGAGTGGGTCAAGGCTGGCCTCAAAAAGATGAATCTGAAAGGGTGCGACGACCTTATTGATTTTCCTCCATCACCCCCCTGCCCCAGAGACTTATAAACAGCTCACTGAGAACAGGAATCTCACCTGATCCCCTGCTGGCTGGAACAGGGCCTGACCAAAGAGGGAGCACTTCAGTATTTGTGGATCGAATGCGTGGGTGAGTGAGAGGGGGTGGAGGGGGAGGATGCCTGCCGCCACACGGGGACAGGGACGCCAGGCAGAGGGAGTGGCTCGTGCAGAGGAAACGCCCCCTCCGTGCCTGTTATTCCCCGAGCATTCTTGCCAAACCAGAAATAAATCACATATGACAATCATGAGTGTAAACCTTAATATGTTTAGAAGGAAAAGAAAGGCTTAAGCTATGACTTGCCATTTGGACATTATTAGTGGTAATGGGTCACTTGGTGAGAAACTACTATAAATGTGAATATTTAGAAATAAATCATCATCTTACTCCCTTTTTGCCTGTACAGAGATTTATGCCTTGAAAGTCTCATTCACATCCATTCCTTCATTAACCTGTGACTACAAGGACTTAATCGGTGCAAACTCGAAACCCTACACAAATACAACTTACACACTAGCGATCTCTTTCTGGTTACTGTGGGGTTGACCCTCTCAAACATATCTGGTGTTCCAAGGTGTGTGATAAGGTTGGTTTCCAGATAACCCCCCGCCCCCCGTAAAGCTGTCTGCACATATGCATGCATATTCAAATGTGCATGGAGATTCCTCTCCAGATCTCCTGCTGTTTTTAAAAGATCACAAACCTGTGCCTATAAAAGAATTTATAATTCATGAAGGAGCACTATTTCAAATGAACATTTTGGGCCCTGAGCCCACTTTTTACTGAAAGACCTCCTTAGAGATTGGATTTATATTTTATTTTGCAAACACTCACGGAGTGTACTGCTTACTAAGCACTTTATCAGTATTAACTTGTTTAACCCTTGCAACACACCTGTGATGTAGATGCCCTTTGTTGTCACCGTTTCACAGATGAGGCACAGAGAGGTTAAGTACTCTCCCTAAGGTCACACAGCTAATGTGCGGTGAGGCAGTCTTCACACCAAGGCTGTCTAGCTTCTTCCTTTCTCTCTGCACCTGATTTTCTGGCTTTAATTTCAATTTTATTAATGTTTTCCTACATGTCAGGACTTAAAGAAATTCAATATGTATTTTCATTGTGGTAAAATACATAACATACAATTTACCATTTTAACCATTTTTAGGTGTACAGTTCAGTAGCATTAAGTATATCCACGTCGTTGCACAACCATCACCACCACCCACCTCCAGAACTTGTCCATCTTCCCAAACTGAAACTCTGTCGCCGTCAAACCCTAACCCCTATCCCCCTCCCCCTCCCCCTGGCGCCCACCCTGCTACTTTCTGTCTCTATGAATTTGCTCTAGGGACCTCCTATAAGTGGAATCATACGGTATTTATCCTTTTTGTTTCTGACTTACCTCACTGAGCACCCTGTCCTTGGGTTCACCCATGTTGTAGCAGGTGTCAGAGTTTCCTTCCTTTTTAAGGCTGAAACATATTTCATTGTATGGATGGACCCCCTTTTCTTTATCCATTCTTGTGTTGGACATTTGCGTTGCCTCCACCTTCTGGCTACTGTGAATAATGCTCTATGAACATAGATGTGTCGGTGTCTGTTCAAAATTCAGTCTATTTTTTAAAATGTGTACCTGTATTCGGTAGCACCTGGGCATAGATTAAATAGCTACTGGTCTTAGGGCAGGTTTGATGCTGCAGCGCCTCCAAAGGATGCTCAGACTCGAGGGCGGCACTTGGGGAGTTCGGTTCGGCAGGTTAAGGCAGGGTCCCCAGGTGAGGGAACCAGGCCCCGGCAGGGTTGTCCCAGAGCACGTGCACCCCCATGCCAGTTGCCACTCGGCGCCTTCACCCCACGAGAGCACGCGACCCGTTACCGATTATGGAAACTTGCGCCGGGCACACTGCAGCGACCGCCCCAGGCGGTGGGGACAGCGTGACAGCATGACTGCAAGGCTGGCAGCCGGCTGGCAAGAGAGGCTTCGTTCATGGACGTACACACACGACCACACGGGAAACAGAGGGCTAGTGGGAAGCAGCCGCAGAGCACGGGGAGATCGGCTCGGTGCTCTGTGTACACCTGGAGGGGTGGGACAGGGAGGGTGGGAGGGAGACGCAAGAGGGAGGAGATGTGGGGATGTATGTATATGTATAACTGATTCACTTTGTTATAAAGCAGAAACTAACACACCACTGTAAAGCAACTATACTCCAATAAAGATGTAAAAAAAAAAAAGAGGCGTTCAAAGTTTTTTCTTTGACCCGCCGGCTGGATTGTCGTTTCCAGTTAGAAAGCAGTGGGACTGAGAACTCAGGTCAGCAGCTGGTGCACGCAGGCGCCACTGGGCCAGCGGGTGTCCTCGGTGAGCCTGAAAGGTGGGCTTAGGGGCACGCAGCAGGAGGTGGTCGGTGGGCAGCCGGAACCCTCCACTGAAGGTGAGATCCAGTCAGAAACCAGAGGCCGGAGAGCACTGGGGAAAATGCTTCCGCCCAGCTTGCAGCCTTAGCGGAGTCCAGTCACCAGGGGGAGGCCCCTCTCCCGCCTGTGCCCCCGGCCCCACAGCTCCCCCAGCCTCAGGCTCACATCCGTACCCCGGGGAGGGAGCTGAGGGCAGGGTGGGCATCCATGCGCAGGCGCCCTGACCTCTGCTCTCTCTGCCCCGCAGATGAAGGCCTGTGGGACATGTTTGTGAAGGACATTCCACGGGGCGCCACATCCTACACCGCCAGCCTGGACAAGCTCAGGCAAGGAGTGACCTACGAGTTCCGGGTGGTGGCCGTGAACCAGGTGGGCTACGGGGAGCCCAGCAGCCCCCCCGCTGCCGTGTCAGGTAGGAGCCCTGCCCAGGAATCCCGGGGCGATGCCCCTCCTTCGGGGGCAGGGAGGGTGACCTGGAGCCACGGTGACGGAAGGAGGACCGGCGCGCGCCTCCCGAGGAGCTGGGAGGACGGCACGGGCCCCGCGCGCTCCGCACTCCCGACCACGCTGTGCTCCAGCCGTTCTGAATTCTCATCTCTCCCTGAGCGCTGGAGCCACCAGCTCCAGCCGGGCGGGGTCCCCCCGGGGAGGAGGCTTCCCAGGCAAAGTGGAGCCCAAGACCCTCCACGAGGGGACGCGTCCTCATCATGGAGCCATGGGCCGGTCTTGAAAAGCAAAGATCGCCCCCAGCAGCCACCGGGGAGTGTGTTAGCCCTTGACACGTGGTCGTGTCCGACGGGGACCCCGGCGAGCCCTGCGCCTGAAGTGGGAGGTGCCAGCCCCCCGCCCTGCTCTGGGTGGAGCAGCAGACACGGGGGAGGCCAGGCTCCCTTTCCCAGAGCTCGAGTGTCAGTGGAGACAAACACTGTGCTCACCAGTGACGTGGCAAGGGGTGTAACAGCTGGGGGTCAAAGTGACTGCCTGAAAATCAGGAAGGGCTTCCCAGAGGAGGGAGCCTGGGTCTGGGTCTTGAAGGGTGCAGGGGGACGGCTGCAGGGAAGGGAGAGCCTGGGACGAGGCAGAGGAAGTAGCAGGTGAGGAGCCCGGTGAGGACCAGCTGGTGGGGAGGGGAGGGCAGGTGAGGCTGGTCCCAGGCGCGCGTGAGAAGCGGGTCTCCACCCCGCCTGCACCTTAGGGTCACCCCTCGGGAATGCCTAGAAAACAGCCACGCAGGGCCCCACCCTGGACAGCAACTGCATCTCTGGGGGCACAGGTCTGGGCTTGATGATTGTTTAGCTCCGCAGCGGTCCTTACATGCAGCCAAGATTGTGAGCCGGGCTGTAGAGGGGTTGAGTGAGGGCTGGCCACTGGAGGTGATCTGGAGAAGGGAGCAGGCCAAGTCCGGGCCAGAAGCCACGAGAGCCTTCCTTCCCATCAAGACAAATATGTTTCCCTTGCCTGCAGTCACATTTGTCCAAGCTGCTGACTGCACTTGTTTAAATTGAAAGCATCCTTCATCCTTTCCCTGTCGTGAGTCTGGAGGAAGGGTAGCGTCTTGGGCGCTCAGGCCCCTGGTCTCGGAGCAACGTGAATCCCAGGGGCGCTCAGTGAGAGGGGCTGCAGGATGGACCCGGGCACCACTCGCTTGTTTAACGAACAGTACGTAGAAAAGTCAAATTTTCCTCGCTTCCTTCATCTTTATTAAGAAAACTGTAAACACACCCCAAAGTAGAGAGAATAGAATAAGGAACCCCCAGCACCCATCACCCCAGTTCAGCAATTCAAGATATGCCTCCCTTGGTCCATGAACAAGAAATCATTAGAAAGCAATTCCAAATGCTCAGAGCTTTTAATTCCGCACACGCGGAGCCAGTGGCAAAGGCTAGTTCCTACGTAAGCACGCGGATCCCGGCCCTTGAGGTCATGGGGCACCGTGGCTGGACCGTTCCTCTGAAATCCGTTGCATCCCCACGCTGGCCTTGGCTGCCAGCTGGTCAGCAGTCCACTCATCTCATGGTTTCGAGAAGCCAGCAGGCCGTCACCTGCCGGCACCCCTCAGGCCCCGCTGTGCAGACCGGGGGTGGGGAGCCCGACTCGGGGCCGGAGTCCCGTAGCCCAGCCCAGGCCTTTCTGCCCAGGCCCGCTCTGCGCCATGGCCCAGCGGTTGGGTTGGACATGTTGGCCTTATTCGATGGGAGGCCTAATGTACAGCCTGAAATCCAGCTCATGTATTTTGGATTTAAAGTGGTGTCATCTGTCAGGCCTCCCTGTGCTGTTACATGATCCAGAGCAGACGCCCCCCTCGTTCCCAGGGTGCACACGCTTCGCATCCATCCAGTGAGGTATTTACAATAAGGGAGAGGTCTTTTCTGGGGGTTTCTGCTCCTGGGAGCCAGACCTTGGGCTCCACCTGTAACGGGCTTCCTGTTCCATCCCTCACGTCCGACGCCCCGAAACAGGGAAGCTCGTGGAAGGCACGAGTGGGACCCCGGGCCGTCCGACACCTACCGAGAAGCAATTCCCATTTTTCTCGTCTTAGTAAACAGAATAAAACATGAGGAAGACGATCCTTCTTCAAAGCAACTTTCAAGTGAAACCTTTTTTGTTCGTTCTGGGAAAACGTTATCTAAGGGGGGCCCGTTGTTCGGCTCAGTTTTGCTGGAGGATCGAAATAAATAAAACACAGCCCAGCCTCCGGGGCTGGGGGCCCTGATGCAGCGGAGGAGGCCGACAGGTAGTCAGGCAGGCCCACCCAGCCGGAGGTTGCGAGCAGAGGTTTCTGGGCAGGTGTGGAAGGGTCCGGCGCTCGGCACGGGCAGGGCTCGGGTCGCGGGGTTCCCAGGCTTAGACCGACCACACCCCGAGGCCAGTAGGGGCATCACTGAGGCCTTTTAGGAGGGGCCGACTTCCCACCTGAGAACGCTCTCTGTGATGTCAAGGGTTTGAGCACAACGGGAAGAGGCGACACAGTTGAGCAGTGGTTCCGGTGGCCTGGGCGGCAGTGGTGGCCCAGGGGGGTGGCAGCGGGGATGGAGGTGGCCAGGGGACTTGGGGGCTGTCTGGGAGGGAAGCCCTGGCACTGCGAGAGACGAGCAAACCCGGGCGCTTTTGTTCCTCCCTCCCTTTAACCCAGACGACATTTGTAAGCAGATGAAATTGAGAGAATATAAGCACGATGGCCAGGGTCCAGGACAGTGAAGTCTCTGGGGTGGGAGCGGGGGGTAGGGGGGGTGACAGGACCCTGGGCCCAAAAGAGACGGTGGAACCAGAGCCTTGTCTCTGGGTCGGTCTGCCGGTGACAACCCAGACCAGGCAGGGGTTTCGCCCTCCCCGTGCCCGGGGCTGCCCCTCGAGTCCTCCCCTCCCCCGCGCTCGGCAGGGACTGAGCTTCTGTCCCACGTGACCGAGTCCGTGTGCCGTGTCGCCCTTCAGCTCAGGTGGAGAGCCCGTTCTACGAGCAGTGGTGGTTCCTCCTGGTGATGGCGCTGTCCAGCCTGCTTGTCATCCTGCTGGTGGTGTTCACCCTGGTCCTGCACGGCCAGAACAAGAAGTACGGGAGCTGCGGCCCAGGTGGGACGGCGCCTGCCTTTCCCCGTCTCCCCACGGGGGAGCTCTGTGGAGCTGAAACGTGTGGGGCTTCCCTCCTGGATCCGGGGTGCCCACATCCACATTCCATTTCATTCGATAAAACAGGCACCGCAGACACCCCTTCGGAGGCAGCGGGTGCAGGGAAACAGGCGCTCTGGACCTCGGCCACCAGAGTCTGTCCGAGCTCTGCCCTCAAGCGGGCCGTGTGTCCTTTGGGTCATTTGGCCTCTGTGAGTCTGTTTCCTCATCTGCACGGTTGCTCAAATGCAGGAGTATTTTGTTAAGTGATGACTAGAAAGTGGAAAGCGTTAAACAGATGGAAAATCGCACTTTTCAGTGTCATGAGAACAGTGAGTGGGGCACGTCTCAGGCATCCGGTGTGGCTCGGGGATGGTACAGAATCGTGTCTGTGGCCCAGCCCTCCTCACTAACACAGGGGGAGTACCTGCCTTAGGTCCCGCGTCGCAGCTCTGAGCCCTCTGTGGGCCGGGTCCCCGGTGTTCCCAGCACAGCCTGGCGTGGCGTATGGTAGGTGCTTAGTAAGCGTCCGTTGCTAAAGGAATCACCATCATTAGAGAAATGGACAAACTTGGGCAAAGCCGACCACAAAAGGGCACATACAGTGTGACTCCGTTTACAGGAAGGTCAGGAGCAACCTAATGAATGGATGTTTCTAGAAGGCAGGATGGTGGGTGTTCTTAGTGGAGAAGTATAAGGAGCGAAGGTCCGTGAGGGAACCTCACGGGGTGCCGGGAACACTCTGATACCTCTGTGCAGCGGGGGCCCGCAGATCCCCCGACCCCAGCCCCCCGCACCATTGTCACGGCACCAAAAGGGTTCATAAAACCGGGCACCTAAAGTGCCTGCCATTTGCTTTTGTAATATTAAGCCATTCATCCCTCCAAGAAAGGATTTATTTTTTTCTGTATAAATTCACTTCTAACAAGTGTTCGTAAATCAGATTTTTATTCCTACGGGTTTACAGTGTAGGAGTGGCATGTCATTTTACTGAGTTAATGCTATTACAGAATCCTAGGTCTGGCGCAGAGAAAATCTCCCCGCTTTCACTTTTCTTCTCCATCTGGGAAACAGACCTGAAAAGTCCGATCTGACCTGCAGCTTCTGATACTCAGCCTCCCCCTGGAGCATTAATTTAACGTCATCATTGAAGCCCAGGGGGGAGAAAAAAAGAAAAGAAACACTTGTCTACCAGAACGTTTCCCTGCATGCCCAGGAGACACACAGGACCTAAACCTTTGCTGCTGCAGCCTTGTTCTAACCCTGCTGCTCATGCTGCCTTGTACGACGTCAGTCCCCTTCTGATAACAGTCTCCAACTGCTCTCCTCCCATCAACCCAAATCCCTACTCGCAAGCAGCTTCATCTTTCATTCACCACTCTCTGTGTTCTGCTGGCTTTTCCCCGTTGCACACGAGGAAAACATTAAGGTGAGGTGAGGGCTGTGGGATCCCCAGCAGAGAGGACCCTTGTGGTTTAGAAAGGCTGATGAATTTTACAGACACACATGGAGCCCCTGGTGTGTGCTCGGGCAGCATCCCAGGGGCTGGGATGTAACTAAGAGCGTAATTGTGTGAGCATAACTGGGTCTGTGCTCCAAGAGTTTATAGTCTGTTAAGGAAGACAGACAGACGACCGCAGGGAACAAGCCAGCGCAGGAAAAATGCAGACGTGGTGACGGCACCATGGAGAGAAAAAACACAGGGCGAAGACTTCAGGGTCCGAATGTTCTCTCTGGTCTCACGACCCTTGAGCTGTGATCTGAAGGAGGGGGTGAGTGATAAGTCACGAAGATGGCTGGGGGAGGGGCTCCCAAGGTGGGGGAGGGAAAAGGGGGGTAGACCAACCTGAGCAGAGGGACAGCTGTGAGGACACCAACTCTCATGCCAAACGAGGTCAGAGCCACCAGGACCTCTTCGTGTCCTCGGGTTACTTGTAACTTTGGCCGGCTAATGTATTTTAGAATATGTTTTGATATGTATTTATAGACTTGTTTTAAGTGGTTTTCAGTTACATTCACAGACACGTGTGACCATCATCACCACAGTCAGGTTTGGAGCATTTTCATGACCACAGAAAGAAGCCCTGCACCCTTTAGTTATCACCCCTTATACAGTTACTCTCCACTTACTGTTTTGTTCTGTGACTGTGAGCCTTTTATTTTGAAATCTATTGAATATTTAATTTCCTCAATGGTTTAAAAAGTTCACGTATTCTGAGTACTCTTTAATAAAATACTGATCAAAGTACTTGTATTTTGGTGTCAAGCAGAATAAACACCCAAATACTAACGTCATTTTGCTGCAGGGTTGACATGCAGCCTTCCTCCGCAGCCTGACTCTGCCTGCCTGGCTGGCTGACGCAGGCCGGCCCGGCCCTGGGCTCCGTCCAGCAGGCCATCGGGCAGCAACTTACTGAAGCATCTGTGCTCGTTTCCCCACCCGGCTTTAGGTAAGAGCATCTCCAACATGGAGGAGTCCGTGACCCTGGACAACGGGGGATTTGCCACCTTGGAGCTCAGCAGCCGCCACCTCAACGTGAAGAACACCTTCTCGAAGAAGAACGGGACCAGGTAGGGCTGCAACAGCTCCAGCCCCCCGTGCTGCCTGCACCTGAGGACCCGCTCGGCCGGGCCCATGCCCACGGGCCCCCCAGTGGGGTAGCGCCGAGCCGGGGGTGGGGAGTTAGGGATGTTTTAAAGACATTTCCAGAGTTGGAAAAAGAGGGCAGGTCTCAGGTGCAGCGACGTGGTCTCGTGAGATCTCCTGGCCCCAGATGGGGCAGGCGTCATGCGAAGCTGCAGGGGGACTGCGAATTGTTTGCATTGGGGGCCAAAATGGTGCCGGAGGCGGCGGATTTCTCCCACTCAGCTTCGAAGCAGGCCAGAGGGTGGGTCGGGAGGCCTCAGTGGGGGGGTAACTGGTGTCCCCGTCCCGCCCAGGTCCCCGCCTCGGCCCAGCCCCGGCGGGCTACACTACTCAGATGAGGACATCTGCAACAAGTACAACGGTTCCGCGCTGACTGAGGGCGGGACCCTCAAGGAGAAGTCGGGGGACGCGACGGAGTCTGAGGTGGGTGCCTGTTACGCGGGGCCCCCGCCAGGGGCCCTGCGACCGCACGGGGCAGGCAGAGCCGGGGACAAGCGGCTCCCCTGCCCGGACGAGGAGGGTCCTCGCTCGTCTCTGGCCCCCAGGTCCCTGGCTCGAGGCTGGCTCCTAGGTCAGTCGCTCCCCCAAAGTGGACGCCGATCCGCAAACCATCCTCGTTCCATTTTGTTTTCAGAAAGAGACCCGGAGTTTTCTGGAGGTCACCGTGGAACTTGGTGGCCTCTAGACCCCGGCTGGGTAAGGGGGGCCCCAAGCCTGCCCAACTGGTACCACTGGGGACCCCCGCCCCGGGTGGTGGCTTCCCCTCCCGCCTGCCTCCCTGCTTGCTTCCCTGTGCTGAAGAGGGGACTTTGGTTACAGCGTCGCTGGGTCAGTTAACAGGGTCAGGTGAGCAGGACGGGAGCCCTGGGGCCAGGGAGACCAGGGAGACCCTGCCCCGAGGGGCTGTCCGCCTCCAGCTGAGACCCCCGGGACTCTGCCCTGCCCGTCCCAGGCCTCCTTCGCGCCTGGGCACTCTCCGTGGAGCTGAGTGAGCCCTGGGTGAGGCCTCCGTCGGGGGTGGGCGGGAGGCGTTCCCTGGAGGCAGCCGTGGCGGCGTCCCCGGGAGGGGCTCCGCTTCCCCCACAAGCGCCCCAGTCAGTCTCTCACGTTCATGAACAAAACCGGTTGAAGCAGCCGGTAGAGAGCTGGGGCCCGGTCAGTCCCAGACTGCTTGGTTTCAGAGGTGCTGAGCCTTGACAGGGATGAAATACACCAAGCTCTTTGATGGACACGCAGGCCCGCTCCACCCCTTGGCATTCATACTCTAAATCAATATTTAATCTAAAATAATTCTCACCTTCATTCTGATCTGAATTTAGGCCTTATTGAGCCCTGAGGCTCAAAAAAATGGCTTCTTTTAAATTGTGGCTTATGTATGAGGTCACAGTGGGACCGGGACAGCAGGGGGATGGCAGGGTGGCACCAGCTCGCTCTGTCGGCCTCACGTGCTCTGTTGACAAGGACGCCGGGCCCCCCTCCCCGTCTGTACCGCAGCCATGGGCGCGGGGAAAACAGCAAGCAGCACTGCACATGTTCAGAAGGAACATTTGTCTACAGTTGAGGCGCTTTAGATTTTCAGGTGAAAAGCTGCAGACACTGACCTGCCTCCTCCTGATAAGGACGCCGCAGCTTGTACCAAAAGCAGCACGTTGGGAAGGGGCAGGTCCGCCGTCCAGCACGTTCTGGGTCAGCAATTAGAGACAGTCACCAGCGCCTGCCTTGATGTGTCCTGGATTCCTGGGCCTGCTGCGCTTAGACCGTCAGGCCTCGTGGATGGTGTTCACAGTGACCGGGCATCAGCTCTGCGGGCTGCGTGCTTCACGGCTCCGCGCGTGCTGAGCACTGACTGAGCGCCTGCTCTGGGCCGGGCACGCTCGTTCTACGCTCACACCAGCCCTGTGAGGTAGAGCGGTTCTCGTCCTTGTTCACACCACAAGCCTGAGGCCAAGGTCGTTCCACATGCAGGTGCTGAGGCTGGACACACAGCCCCACCCCACGAATGTGTCCAGAGCTTACTGACCCCCACCCTCACCCTCTCCCACAGCCCAACTCCCAGGCACCTGTGGCCATTCCCAGTGCTGCCAGGACTGGATTCATCAATTCTGGACTCTGTTCATGAAAGCATTCTCAGAATGGGTTGATAGGAGGCATTCAGTCTGTTTCTCCTCTCACACATGCGGGTGTTTTGAGATTCAGATTTCAGCTGATTTGCATGGAGGATTATTAAATGCGTACAGCCACTGAGCTAGGCATATACACACATGCATATGTGCAGACGTACATGCATTCCTAAGTACATACACGTGTACACATGTGGAGGAAGAAGGCAGGGAGGGAGGAGGGGAGAGGGACGTGGAATCCACAGTACGTCCTGCAAGGAGGTTGTTCAGATCCTCACGTAATAGATCAGAGAGCCAAGGCTTGACGAGGCTTTTTGTGTGTGTGTGTGTGTGTGTGTGTGGTGCGCGGGCCTCTCACTGGTGTGGCCTCTCCCGTTGCGGAGCATAGGCTCCGGATGCGCAGGCTCAGCGGCCATGGCTCACGGGCCCAGCCGCTCCGCGGCATGTGGGATCCTCCCGGACCGGGGCACGAACCCGTGTCCCCTGCATCGGCAGGCGGACTCTCCACCACTGCGCCACCAGGGAAGCCCTTGACGAGGCTTTTGAACGTCTTCCCCAGACGCACACTGATGGGCCTCGGGCTCGCAGCTCCATCTCTCCTGCCAGACCTGCTGTGCAGAGCTGAGCTGACGTAGCCCTGGGATGTGTGGCTGAGCGAAGGAGGGGCCTTGGCAAGCCCTGTGCCTGGAGGAAGGGGTTCCTTCTATGATTCCCACAGATGCTTTTTGGGTCCTAATGCTTTTTGGTTCAAGAAAGTTGATCAAAGGTGTGGATGCTCTCTCCACCCAGGATTTTCACCTTGAATCTGGGGCTCCAGCCCCCGCCCCGAAGCCTGTGGTAGTCGCCTCCAGCGAAGGCCCCATGGAGTCCGGGCTAAGAACTCGCATGTCTGGGCTCTCTGTCTGCTCCTGGGTTCTCAGGTAGATAGGGTGAGGCCCATCTTTCTTCCAGAATTATGTGCTCTATAATCTTGCTGGGTCCCGACTTTGACCCTTATGATTTGGGAGAATTGTAGGCAGATGCATGGGATCCCAACAGAGGGATCTTGGAAGTGCCAGCTCCAATGGGAACATTTCCTTTGAACCACATCTTTTAAACAACCAGATTGAGATGTAATTCACATACCACACAAGTCACCCATTCACCATATTGGTTATTTAGGTGTGTGTGTTTTAGTTTCCTCAGATTTATGAGCTTCTCAAATCTTCTTCTGTTACTGATTTTTAATTTTATTCCATTGTGGTCAAAGAACACACTTTGTATATTTTCAATCCTTTCAAATTTATTGATTCTTGTTTTATGGCATAGCATCTGGTCTGTGCTGCAAGAATTCACTTGAAAAGGGTGTGTTGCTCTGCTGTTGCTGTGTGGTGAGTTTTGTGTGTGTCTATTATGCCTGGTTGATTTACAGTGCTGTTCAAGTCTTCCACACTCTTGATCTCCTGCCATCTGCTGCATTGAAGTCTCCAACTATTATTGTTAACATTGTCTATTTCTCACTTCATTTCTGTCTGTTTTAATCTCATGTATTTGCAGGCTCTGTTTTTAGGTGCATATATGTTTATAACTGTTGTATCTTCGTGATGGATAGACCCTTTTTATTAGTACAGAGTGTCCCTCTTTTTCTCTAGTAACAATTTTGTCTTAAAGTCTATTTGGTCTGATATTAGTACAGCCAACTCCAATTCTCTTTTGGTTCCTATTCACATAGTGTATCATTTCCATCCTTTCACTTTCAACCTATTTGAATCTTTGGATCTAAAATGTGTCTCTTGCACGCAGCATATAGTTGGATCATGTTATTTTATTCATTCTGCCAATCTCTACCTGTTCACCAGGTTGTTTAATCCATTCACATTTAATGTAATTACTGCTAAGGCAGAATTTACCTCTGCCATTTTGGTGTTTGCCTTCTATAAGTCTCATATCTCTATTTCTCTATTTTTCCTTCGCTGTCATCTTCTCTTTTGAGTGGATATTTTCTAGTGTACCATTTTAACTCCCTTGTTTTGCTTTTACTATATATTTTTTCAGTTATTGTTTATAGTGATTGCCCTAGTATCAGTATTTGCTTCAGATTTATACTAAATCTCTATATTTCTAGATAGATCTATTCCCTCCTCCCCTCTTTGTGTTATTATTATACATATTACATCCATATATGTGGCAAACCCAAGAATGCATTTTTATAGGTATCATTTGATAGAATTTTGTGTCTTTTCAAGAAGTTGAGAGAAGAAAGGTGAGCAAGTATCTATTTAGAGTTTATCATTTTAACCTTTTTATTTACTATTTCTGGTTCTCTTCATTTCTTTATGCCTCTTTGCACAGCTATTGTTAAGTATGTTACATTTCTATATATTATAGGCCCAACAATACAATTATATACATATTATTTTATGAAATTGCTATTTAAATCAGATAAGAGAAGAAAGGAGAACAAATAGGTAATTATACTGCCTTTTGTAATTCCCTATGTGATTACCTTTGTCGGTACTTTTTGTTTTTTCATGTGGATTTGAATTACTCTGTGGTGTCACTTGCTTTCAACCTGACAATCTTCCTTTAGTGTTTCCTGTGAGGCAGGTCAGCTAGCAATGAATTTTTCGGGTTTTGTTTATCTCAGTATATCTTTATTTCACCTTCATTTTGAAAATAGTTTGTTGACTATAAGATTCTTGGTTGACAGTTTTCTTTCAGCACTTTGAATGTGTGACCCCATCGTCTTCTGTCCTCCATTTTTTCTGATTAGAAGTCAGCTGTTCATATTATTTGAGTTCTGTCATTCTGGGTAAGTCATGTTTCTCTTGCTGACTTCAAGAGTTTCTTTTTGTCTTTGTCTTTCAGAATGTTAACTATGATGTGTCTGGGTGTGAATCTTGTTCCATTTATCTTACTTGTGGTTTATTGAGCTTGTCAGGTGTGTTGACTTTTTTTTTTTTTACCAAATTTGGGATGTTTTCAGTCATTATTGCGTCCAGTGTTTTCTCTGCTTCCTTCTTGCTCTTCTCACCCTGGTTCTCTCACTATGCTTCTGTTGGTTCACTCCGTGCGTTCTCACAGTTGTCAGGTGCTCTGTTCGTTTTCTTTTCTTATTCTTTTTTCTGTTTGTTTTTTAGATTGCATAATCTCTACCATTCTGTCTTCAAGTGCACTGAGGCTTTCCTCTGTCAGCTCAAATCTACCACTGAGTCCCCCTGGTGAATTTTTAAATTTTGGTGATGGTATTTTTCAACTCCAGAACTTCTCATTAGGTTCTTTTTAAGTCATTTCTGTCTCTTTATTGATATTCTCTACTTGGTGTGGTAGTGTCAGCATACTTTAATTCTTTACACATGGTCTCCTTCAGTTCTTTGTTAAAGTCCCCTACCATGATGGTGTTACTGTCAATTTCCCCTTTTATGGCTGTTAGCATTTGCCTTATGTATTGAGGTGCTCCTAGGTTGGGTGCATAAATATTTACAATTGTTATATCTTCTTCTTGGATCGATCCCTTGATCATTATGTAGTGTCCTTCTTTGTCTCTTGTAATGGTCTTTATTTTAAAGTCTATTTTGTCTGATATGAGAATTGCTACTCCAGCTTTCTTTTGATTTCCATTTGCATGGAATATCTTTTTCCATCCCCTCACCTTCAGTCTGTATGCATCCCTAGGTCTGAAGTGGGTCTCTTGTAGACAGCATATATACAAGTCTTGTTTTTGTATCCATTCAGCCATTCTGTGTCTTTTGGTGGGAGCATTTAATCCATTTACATTTAACGTAATTATTGATATGTATGTTCCTATTCCCATTTACTTAATTGTTTTGGGTTTGTTATTGTAGGTCTTTTCCTTCTGTTGTGTTTCTTGCCTAGAGAAGTTCCTTTAGCATTTGCTGTAAAGCTGGTTTGGTGGTGCTGAACTCTCTCAGCTTTTGCTTGTCTGTAAAGGTTTTAATTTCTCCATCAAATCTGAATGAGATCCTTGCTGGGTAGAGTAATCTTGGTTGTAGGTTGTTCTCCTTCATCACTTTAAATATGTCCTGCCACTCCCTTCTGGCTTGCAGAGTTTCTGCTGAAAGATCAGCTGTTAACCTTATGGGGATTCCCTTGTGTGTTATTTGTTGTTTTTCCCTTGCTGCTTTTAATATTTTTTCTTTGTATTTAATTTTTGATAGTTTGATTAATATGTGTCTTGGAGTGTTTCTCCTTGGATTTATCCTGTATGGGATTCTCTGTGCTTCCTGGACTTGATTAACTATTTCCTTTCCCATATTAGGGAAGTTTTCAACTATAATCTCTTCAAATATTTTCTCAGTCCCTTTCTTTTTCTCTTCTTCTTCTGGGACCCCTATAATTCGAATGTTGGTGTGTTTAATGTTGTCCCAGAGGTCTCTGAGACTGTCCTCAGTTCTTTTCATTCTTTTTTCTTTCTTCTGCTCTGAAGTAGTTATTTCCACTATTTTATCTTCGAGATCACTTATCCGTTCTTCTGCCTCAGTTATTCTGCTATTGATCCCTTCTAGAGTATTTTTAATTTCATTTATTGTGTTGTTCATCACTGCTTGTTTCCTCTTTAGCTCTTCTAGGTCCTTGTTAAATGTTTCTTGCATTTTCTCTATTCTATTTCCAAGATTTTGGATCATCTTTACTATCATTATTCTGAATTCTTTTTCAGGTAGACTGCCTATTTCCTCTTCATTTGTTAGGTCTGGTGGGTTTTTACCTTGCTCCTTCACCTGCTGTGTGTTTTTCTGTCTTCTCATTTTGCTTAACTTACTGTGTTTGGGTCTCCTTTTTGTAGGGTGCAGGTTCGTAGTTCCCATTGTTTTTGGTGTCTGTCCCCAGTGGCTAAGGTTGGTTCAGTGGGTTGTGTAGGCTTCCTGGTGGAGGGGACTAGTGCCTGTGTTCTGGTGGATGAGGCTGGATCTTGTCTTTCTGGTGGGCAGGTCCATGTCTGGTGGTGTGTTTTGGGGCGTCTGTAGCCTTATTATGATTTTAGGCAGCCACTCTGCTAATGCGTGGGCTTGTGTTCCTGTCTTGCTAGTTGTTTGGCATAGGGTATCCAGCACTGTAGCTTGCTGGTCATTGAGTGAAGCTGGGTCTTGGCGTTGAGATGGAGATCTCTGGGAGATTTTCGCCATTTGATATTACGTGGAGCTGGAAGGTCTCTTGTGGACCAGTGTCCTAAAGTTGGCTCTCCCACCTCAGAGGCACAGCACTGACTCCTGGCTTGACCACCAAGAGCCTTTCATCCACAAGGCTCAGAATAAAAGGGAGAAAAAATAAGAAAGAAGGAAAGAAAGAAAGAAAGAAAGGGAGGGAGGGAGGAAGGAAGAAAGAAGTAGGATAAAATAAAATAAAGTTATTAAAAAATAAAAAATAATTATTAAGAAAAAAAAGCTTTTTAAGTAAAAAAAAAAAAAAAAAACCCAGACGGTCAGAACCCTAGGACAAATGGTGAAAGCAAAGCTATACAGACAAAATCTCACACAGAAGCATACACATTCATACTCACAAAAAGAGGAAAAGGGGAAGAAGTAATATATCTTGCTCCCAAAGTCCACCTCCTCAATTTGGGATGATTCGTTGTCTATTCAGGTATTCCACAGATGCAGGGTACATAAGTTGATTGTGGAGCTTTAATCCGCTGCTCCTGAGGCTGCTGGTAGAGATTTCCCTTTCTCTTCTTTGTTCGCACAGCTCCCGGGGTTCAGCTTCGGATTTGGCCCCGCCTCTGCGTGTAGGTCGCCGGAGGGCGTCTGTTCTTCGCTCAGACAGGACGGGGTTAAAGGAGCCGCTGATGCGGGGACTCTGGCTCACTCTGGCCGGAGGGAGGGAGGGGCACGGAGGCGGGGCGAGCCTGCGGCGTCAGACGCCGGCGTGACGTTGCACCAGCCCGAGGCGCAACGTGCGTTCTCCCGGGGAAGTTGTCCCTGATCCCGGGACCTTGGCAGTGGCGGGCTGCACAGGCTCCCCGGAAGGGGGGAGTGGACAGTGACCTGCGCTCGCACACAGGCTTCTTGGTGGCGGCAGCAGCAGCCTTAGCGTCTCACGCCCGTCTCTGAGGTCCGCGCTGTTAGCCGCAGCTCGCGTCCATCTCTGGAGCTCCTTTAAGCAGCGCTCTGAATCCCCTCTCCTCACTCACCAGGAAACAAAGAGGTAAGAAGAAGTCTCTTGCCTCTTCGGCAGCTCCATACTTTCCCCCGGACTCCCTCCCGGCCAGCCATGGTGCACTAACCCCTTCAGGCTGTGTTCACGCCGCCAACCCCAGTCCTCTCCCTGCGCTCCGACCGAAGCCCGAGCCTCAGCTCCCAGCCCCGCCCGCCCCGGCGCGTGAGCAGACGAGCCTCGGGCTGGTGAGTGCGGGTCGGCTCCGGTCCTCTGTGCGGGAATCTGTCCGCTTTGCCCTCCGCTCCCCTGTTGCTACGCTCTCCTCCGTGTCCCCGAAGCTTCCTCCCCTCCTCCACCCGCAGTCTCCGCCCCTGAAGGGCCTCCTAGTGTGTGGAAACCTTTCCTCCACGGCTCCCTCCCACTGGTGCAGGTCCCGGCCCTATTCTTTTGTCTGTGTTTATTCTTTTTTCTTTTGTCCTACCCAGGTACGTGGGGAGTTTCTTGCCTTTTGGGAGGTCTGAGGTCTTCTGCCAGCATTTAGTAGGTGTTCTGTAGGAGTTGTTCCACGTGCAGCTGTATTTCTGATGCATTTGTGGGGAGGAAGGTGATCTCCGCGTCTTACTCTTCCGCCATCTTCTCTCGAAAACCTCCTTCAGTTCTTTGAACATATTATAATAGCTACTTTCAAAGTCTTTGTCTGCCAATATTTGGGGCTCCCCAGAGGCTGCCTGCTTTTTTTCCTCTGTATGGATCACACTTTCCTGTTTTTGGAAAACAGCTCATTTTCGATAATATATTGTATCAGCTTAGAATACTGATATTCAACCCCCCTGGTTGTTGTCATTGTTGTTTGCTTATCTGCTTATTTGTTTAGTGACTTGCTGGACTAGTTCAGGGAAGTCCGTTTCTTCAGCAGTGTATACCCTCCTATGTCACCCCTCCGAGGTGCAGCCTTGGGCACACGTGCAGTTTCCCTGACAACCAGGGATGACAGGTCTTAGCCAGGGTCCCCTTGTCTCTTGTTCTTGCCTCCCCATTGAGATTCTGGATTGTTTACCACCACGGGTATCACACCCAGCTGTTAACCTCCACTACCTGCTAGCTCTATTATTTTTGACAATGCTCCAGGGTATAAATTACTCCATAGTTTGATCCAATTACAGCCCAGACCTTTTGCAGTGGCAGGATGTTGTTAACCTTTGAATTTTTCTCTGACCCCCAGAGGGCTCTCCTTAGCTGTCTCTTTGCCTGGTTCTCGCTGCTAAACTTCTGGCCGGTTTATTATTACTTCACTTGTCGCTATCATGGAGCTGCCAGCTTCCTCTCAATTTCTCACCCCTGTGGTCGCCATTGTTTCCAGCAATGCCCTTAGGCCTGCTCTGGCCCAAATACAGCCATTCCCCTCGGGCAGAGCAGGGGAGCTCTCCATTCGTAAGGACTGACTCTCCTCCTAGCAGGACCTCTGTGTCACAGCACCAAAGCTGGACTGGGGCCGACAGCCCTCTTCTCCATAGTGACCCACTTGCTGAACCAGTGGGGCGCTGGGTGGAGACGGTAGCCCCTGCTCTTCTGGGCAGTGTGGAACTTCTTCCGTACTAGCCAGCTGGGGTGGGGGCGGTCAGGGCTTAGTATTCGCGACCTGCTGTGCCGGGTGCACATCATCCAACCTCCCAGCGAAGACGGGGTGAGGAAAGGAAACCCAGTTCTCTTGGCCATACCTGCCTGGAATAGAGTCCTGCACTGTGGAGCTGGGGGTGGGCAGTTGGATGAGAGATGCCTGCAGCTTCCTGCTCCAGGTGAAACCAAATTGCTGGTCTAGGAGCTGGGTCTTCTTGGCCACATGTGCTCAGAGTGGAGCTTCTGTCACCCTGGGCTGAGGGGGAGGGGGAGCAGGTCATAGGTCAAGTGGCTCAGACTCTTGCTATTTTTAGTGATTTTAGATTTTCTGGAATAAGTCTTCCCCCCTTTGCTATTATGCCCTTGGCAGCAATTCCAGGGACTCTAAACGTTTATAATTTTCCCCAGTTAAGTCATTGTCCCACTAGGGAGAGGACCTGCTGGCTCCTCCGGCCATTCTGGAAGGATCTTTGTATTGATGATTGGTCGGCTGGGGCGGGGTCTCCTGACCTCCCTTCCTGCCCACCCGCTCCTCCAGAGCCAGAAACCCTATGAGGTCTTGGCCGGAAGAGCTCTTTTGCGAAGCTAACATTTCACTAAAAAAAAATAGTGATGCCATCCTTTTCTCCCAATTTTCAGAAATATTGCTCAAGTGAAAATTCTAAGAATCCGTTCACAGGTGCGCAACAACCTGACTGATCAGAGTTGCTCTGAATTAGCCCATCAGCGTCACATGACACGTGCTGTGGCTCTTTATGTCCCTCTGTTTAGAAATAGGAGGCTCTGTCTCCGTTTTATCGCACAGATGCTTATGAATTACATCAGGGCTACTGTTCAAATCGCATCTTAAAAATTGTTTTCGAAATCCAAAGAAACAGTTTTCAAGATCTCTCCTCCAACCAACTTAGAGCAACCCCCTCATGCTTAACTAATTCTCTAATAATATTTGAGTCTTTCATCTTGCCAATGCAGTACCCAAAGTGCTGAGATGATCTCTGTTAGCTGCTTGCCAGGCATCCAGGCACCTTTAGAAACTCTCACAGTCCGTCTGCCAGCACATCCAGTCACAGGCTGGCCTTCTGCGGTTTCCTGGGAAACCAACACACAACGCTATTTCATTATCACACAGGAAACTTAAAAAAAGACCCTGCAGTGTTTCCTTTTTGTCAATAAGTCTAAATCACTAAAATACATCCTCATTAAAAAATAATAATGTCATATAAACAATAAGCCGGGCAGGCAGCAGAAGGACGAATGGCATTTTAATTCAGTGCCTTCTTGTGAAGGCAAAGGCAAGACCTGAGCAGGAGCCAGGAGGCCCTCGCCCCGGGCCCCACCCTCGCCCCGCCCTCACCCCCACCCTCGTGTGTCATGAGACCTGGGTACGCTCTCACTCTCCCTAAACGAACAGCAAGAAGCTAAAGGAGCAGCTCTTTGTCTCTCCTCTCCTTTCTGCACGATGGTTTTGTTCTCTCACAGTGGCTTTTGGGACCACTTGGCTGGACCCGCAGCCCTGCCACTCAAGGCTGACAGCTGCCTAGCTTGGTCCCCACACGAAGCACTCTGCTCTTCCAGATGCAGTGGGGAAAATCCCAGGGCAGGTTCTGACTGGCTCAGCTTAAGCCACATGCCCACCCATTAGCCAGTCACTGCTTTCTGAGGGTCAAGCCCTTCAGCCCATGTCACAGGGAAAGGTGGGACAAGGGTCACTTGCTTCAAAGGGTCACAGTTCAGACACAAACCCTGGGACATCACTGTGAGCTGGACAGCCAATCCCGACTGTCTCCTGCCAGGCCCTCTTCTTAGTGCCCACATTTGTCACAGGCCTAGAGGACACTGAGATCTGTGGTTGAGAAAATGCATAATGACACATAGCTACTAAGAGGTCTCCAGTGAAACTACGTTTTGTTAATCACGTGAACATACACGTGAGTGTGGGACACGGGATGTGTTCATTCCCGAAGCAGCGCTGGACGTACTCTGAGAAGTGCTGGCTCCTGCAAGAGCTCAGAGCCCCCTTCCAGGCCGCCCCTCGGTGCCATCTGGTGACTGCGCACCCGGCTTCCCCACATCCTGAACAGCTGCAGGAGGGGGCACAAGGGTAGAAAGAGGGGAGAGAAGTGCTCCGCCCACACCCTGGGTGTGGGACGTGTTTATAAAACGAGGGACCGCCGCATATGATGGCCTCTCCATCACCAGAGAGACCTGGTGTGAGACCCACCCATCGAAGTGTCTCTAATCTTTTGTACAGCTGGGGTCGAACGCGGCCCCGAAGGGTCACTGAGAAGCCTCTGTCTCTGCCACCTGGGCTGCGACGCCAGAGCTGGGTCTGCCCCCACTCTGTCCCCAACCAGGATGACCCTGAGATGGTCACTCACTTCTGTGGGCCTCCATTCTCTCCAACACAAAGTGAGATGGAACCCAATCGCGACTTCTCACATTCGTCCTCATGTGGTTGGGACGGTGGGTGGGGAAGACCCCCAAACACTGAAGGGTGAAATCTTGAATCTTAACGTTCAGTCTTCAGATCATCATAAACCCTGACCCCGTCTGAGAAACCAGGAACCATATTGCTGTCGTGCAATCCTGAACGTTCCGTGAATTTTGTAAGGTCGGATCTTAACAAACGGCACCGCGAAACAGGAAAGCTTCAAGTGAGCTTTATTAGGGGGCGCTCCCGGGCGAGGTTCACTGGTCCGAGAGAAGGGGGCCAGAGAAGTCGCCCCCGGGCGAGGGTTGGGCAGGATTTTATAGGGCAAGAAGGGAAAGGGGTGTGGTGAATCTGGGAGGGCGCAGGGTATTCCTTATCTGGTGGTCTCTTGGGGCGTCGTGGCACTGTCTGGTGCCGGTTGCATCAGTCTTGGGACCGCTAGTTCCGCCCCTCGAAAGGCGGGAAGGCTGGGCCGGGTGGAAAGCCCCCAGGTCAGTTCCTGGAACTGGGTGGTCCGGAATGTCTCCAGGTCAGCTTCTGGAACTGGGTGGTCCGGGGAGTTTCGGTCTGATGCAACCTGTGAATCTGATTGCGTCCCCCTGCCTCGGGCCAGCGGGCCTTACAAATTTCTCATGAGGAAAGAGGGCTTCGGTGTCTTCCTTCCCCTGAGCTTCAGGAAATGTAGAACCGAAGTCAGGTCTGAAGACGTGAGAGACCCAACTCCGGGACTGACAACAGCTTCCTCGGCTTCCCGCTGGCCTTTGTCCTCCTCCCTCTGCCTTTACCCAGAGCTTGGCCTCGTAAGCCCCTCAAGGCCTCCAGAAAACAGAGGAAGGATGAATCTTAACCACCAGCCACAGAGGCAGGTGCCTGATCTCTTATCTGAAAAAGGTCCACTTTCAAGAACTGGGTGTTCCTCAGGTTGGGGCTGAGTCCTGTGTCGGGTCACATCCCCAGCAGGGCCAGGGGGGCGCTCTCGTGGACCGCACTGTGTTCCTGCAGCAGCCCCTGAGGACACCCGCACCGGCTGGCCTCCCAGCAGTTCAGCTCGGGGTCCGCGGCACTTGAGCTCGACGCAGGTCAGGCTGTGCCTCCACACGAGTTGCAAAAACAGCCTTTGGTTTTCAGAGCATCACGGGCTTGGGGACTGACCACTAGGGGCTGGTGAGCCTGTTAAGCCGCGTGCAGGAGGGGCTTGGAGCCGGGAAGCCCGAGGCCTGGGTGACCGGGCTCAGGGGCCCGGGGCCCACACGGCCCTTTTTCATCCATAAACCGGAATCCGAACTCCCAGCTCGCAGGGTCACGGTGCAGCGACAGAGGTGGCACGAGGCTGCTCTGTCGGGAGCAGTGTCCACAGGGAAGAAGCCTGCGCTGCCTCTCGGCATCGCTGTCCAGTGATGGAGGAGCTGTCCTGCGCCTCTGGGATGTGTTGGGAGGGCACGTTTGTCAGCCCCCGTCTCCAGGAGCTCCGCCTCAGCCGTGTACGATGTCACAACACGAATGGTTTACATTTAACGTGCTGGGAATTCCCAGATCTGTGACTCACCGTCGTGACTTTATGTAAATATTCCATTTAGAGCAAGGGTTTCAGTCTGTGTCCGAAAAATCCCAGAAGTCTCTGGCTCCGCCGTATGTACACGAGGGGTGTCTGCACAGCCAAGAGGCCGCCCGCTCTCACAGCACAGAATGCTGCTCCCCGGGTGCGGGACAGCGTGAGCCCTCGGGTCCGAGCTGCCTTCGGGGGCGGCCGTCACCCCCAGACCGCCAGGTGAAGGCCGGAAGGCGACTGTCCCCTCCTCCCCTGCCCCCACCCCAGCCTGGCCACTGCTCAGAATCCTCCCAGAGCCTCCAGGGAATACACGTTCCCAGGCCCCATCCCAGACCCACTGAGTCCGGAGAGCAGAGTGGGAGCCGCCGCCCAGGAAGCTGTGATCTTCCAAGACTTCCCCGGAGATTCTGAGCCAGCATTAGGGGGACACTCGCTCCTTTATACCGCCCAGGCCTCCGTCACCGTCCGGGGAGAGGAAAAAGGGCACGTGTGGCTGAACCTTTGACGGCTCGGCCCTGGAGCCCAGCGGGGAGGCGCCCTGCCCGTGGGCGGCTGGAGTGTGAGGGACCAGCCAGTCCCCCGCCCACTGCCCACGGTGACCTTCACCTGGCAGGGTGCCCCGCGAGGGGAGGGGCTTTACTCAGCCACGATTCCGGTCCCCTCCCTGAACTTGAAAGGCCGGAAGCCACTGTACCTGCAGACCCATTTTTGGCACATGGACGGTGGCCTCTGTGAGGTCCAGGGTAGCGGGCGCGGGGCAGAACCCCTGTGCTTTCAGGGTCTGGGGAGCGTCTTGGGTGCAGGTCCTCACAGCAGAGCCCGGCCAGCCTGGGTGCCATCCCCACCCACCAGGCGGCAGGAAACTCCCAGGATTCAGGGGAGGGGCCCCGGGACCACCTGGCAGGTCTGGGACAGGGGAACCGGGAGCCCTCCCCAGTCTGGGAAAATACTTCGGCCTCCACTGTCTGGATCAGCCCACCCTCCAGCACTGAAAATCCACTCCCAAGACCACACAATACACGGCATAGAGTTTTACTTCAAGAAAATGAACATAGAAACTGTGCGGGCTAAATGCTCTTACTAGAAACTGCTGCTTTGTTTTGTAGAAAGAAAGGGGGGAAAGACCTCCAGAGGGACTGATCTTGAACCATCAATGGGTGGCCCACTTCCTCCACCAGCTGCTCTGGGGCCGCATGGTGAGGGGTCAGGTCCCTTAGTGCCTGGAGAGGGAGGGGCCCGAGCACTTTAGACACCACGACACCGCGTTCATTTGCGGTGTCCTTTCTTGGCAAGCTCCCCTCGGAGATCGGCATGGATGTGACATTCCCTGGAAATGTGTGTCCCATGAAGGACAAGCCTCCTCCTCACCCCCTCTCAAGCTCAGGATCGGGTCCCATTGGTCTGTGAGAGCCTGCGTCATGGTATGGTCTTGGGCCGGCTTGGCCCCCAGGCCTTGTACATTACCATGCTCTTCTGTATTCTCCACTGCCAGGATACACACCATCCCCTTGAGGCTGCGTAGACCCTCCTGGGTGGGAGATGGGGCGTAGACCTCTCCTGGGTGGGAGACGGGGTATAGACCTCTCCTGGGGTGGGAGTGCTGTGTAGACCTCTCCTGGGTGGGAAATGGAGTGTAGACCTCTCCTGAAGCGGGAGTGCTGTGTAGACCTCTCCTGGAGCACGAGTGCAGTGTAGACCCTCCTGGCACAGGCTCAGGCACAGTGATGGGCTGGGCAGCAGAGACTCAAGGGCAGGGAGACAGCACGTTGCCTGGCTTGGCGCAAGCTCAGCCCGGGTCTCTTGGGGCGAGGTCTGGGGGGTGGTCTGGGGGGTCCGTGCGCGGCTTGTGTGGAGTGTAGGAGGTCTGGGGCCGGGGAAGCGGGAGGAAACAGTTGACCTGCACCATCCCACCGCGGGCGGCCAGTGCTGGTTCCCTTCCTGGCCCTGCCTGTTCCCCGCTCAGCCCTGCTGCCCACAGCTGCCCTCCCGCGTAGCTCCCCCCGTCCGTGACCGCCCCCCGTGTCCACGGCCCCCCTGAGCTCCCCCCAGCCCCCCAGCCACCTGGCTGATGCCTCGCTGTCCATCCGTCTGTCCGCAGGGCACCGAGTCCGAGTCCGAGGACGCGCTCCCCCAGCACTCCTTCGTCAACCACTACCTGAGCGACCCCACCTACTACAACTCGTGGAAGCGGCGGGCGGGCGCGGCCCCGCACAGGTACGAGGCGGTGGCGGGGGCCGAGGCCGGGCCGGCCCCACGCGCGGTGGTCACCACGCAGAGCGCCGTGTTCGCGCCCGCCGCCCACGGCACCCGGACTCCGCTCACCGGCTTCTCGTCCTTCGTGTGAGCGGCGCCGACCCCGCGGCGACCCTTGTTAAGACAATCAGCTCCGGGAACTGGGCTCCAGCTTGGGTTTAAGAGGATCTGACGCCTGATGATTGATTTTACCCACTTGTGAACGCGAGATTTCAATTAGGAAAGTTTTTTTTTACTGGCTTTTTGTAACATCGCTGCAGGAAGCGGGTTTCTTTGTTTTTCTTTTCTTTTTACGAGAAGGTGTGTTTCACTGGTGCAAGGGCTTGTCACCCCGACCTGGGAAGACCTGAGCCCTTGGGTCCCGGGCTTCTCCATCCTGCGCCGACTAGGAAGGCTGGTGGGGAGGGAGGGGGGTCCAGGGAGGCCGCGCCTCTTGCAGGCCGCTCCCTTCTCTTCTCTAACCCCTGCCCGAGAACCAGCGGCCCGCCTGGGGCTCCATCCCACCGTCTCCGTCTCCGGCGTGCGAAGAGCATGTGTGTGACCCAGGCTCAGGGCCTCCGGACCCAAGGGTGGCCATCTCTGAAATGTCCTCACTCGGCAGTTTGTAGGCGAAGAATCGGCTTTAAGGTTCCCGGCCGCAGGGCCACAGATTCCAAGGTTCCGTTCGGCGTCCTTCCAGGGTGAAATATTCGGGGCTCCCCGTTCCTTTCTTCCTTTCGACCTCGCAGCGCAGGAGCGGGAAGCACCCCTGCTGGGAGCCACCGCCGTGGCCCTCGGCAAGCCCGCTCCTCCCCTGACCGCACAGCACACGGCCAGCCCGCCAAGCCGAGCGAACGAGGCAGCGGCTGCAGAATCGCTCGCTGTGTAAGAGGTGTGCATTGTTAACCAGAGTATTTTTTAAATCTTTTTATCTTTTTTTAAAATACGTCACATGAAATGAATGAGTCTCAGCTGTCTCCAGGTGCCTTTTTATTAATTGTTTAGCTTTGTACATGGGAAAGACGAAGAGCGACAGTGTCTCCAAGTATAGCAAAACGGCTCTGAGAAGACGGGGTCCCCAGCCCCTCTGCCCGCCCCCGTGCCTGCCAGGCCCTGCCATGCGCGTGGCCCGCGGCTTTCCTTGCAGCGCACGCGGCCTGGGGCCTCCGGGTTCCCGCCGCTGCCATGACTGGTGTGGCTGTCCCTTTCCCGACCCCAGGCCAGCTCTTAGCCTTAATGGGTTTTCTGGAAACCATTTTTTACTTTAATTGTTACTGTTTTGTTTTCGTTTTTTAGCGACATGGAAATAGCGCGAACTATTTTGAAACTCCAAACCGTACCTCTGCCTCTAGCCCATCACATCATTTTTTGCAAAAGGTGTGTGAGGTACAGGGGGTCAAGCCGTGGTCCCAGGGCCAGATGTTCCCGGAATGCTGCTGCTGTCAGTGGGGTGTGCCCCGCCCCCCCGGGGGGGGCACTGCAGAAGGACCCCGCCGGCTGCCCGGTCAGCCGGAGCCTGTCCGCACCCCCCAGGGCACAGGACGGGCCTGCAGGTCCCCAAGGGGGAAGGGCTGGGCCAGCCACCCACGCCAAGGGGAGCCAGTCTCGTGGCCACCTGCATGTCACGTGGTCTGCGGGGTCCCTTCCTCCCACGCCTCCTCCGGGCAGAGGGCTGTCTTAACCCTCTGATTTCAGAGTTGCTGGGTGCGGTCTCCCCAGGAGACCAAGGAGAGTTTTGTGTTGCTGAAAAAAGGCCTCTTCTGTTTGAGAGTTTTGTGTTGGGTAAAAGAAAACCTTTCAGTTTCTCTAAAAGTAGAGGTAGGAGGTGTGGAAAGGTTCCTTTCTCTCTCTCCTCCTCCTTCCTTCTCTCTTTCCTTCCTCCCTCCCTCCCTCCCTCCATTCCTCCCTTCCTTCCTTCCTTTTCTGTGTAGAGGGGAAACGTTCTAAACCAAAAATCCTAGACGCTCTGCCCAAAGCCTCTCCTGCATGAGCATCGCTCCCTGGACAGGACCCACCCAGGGCACAGGGCCAGCCACCTCGGTCCTCTCGGTCCCAGACGGGGAAGTGGACAGGAAGCCCCAAGGCTGCAGCTCGAGTTTCTCGGAAGACAAGCGATCGACGGAGAACGCCGACAAACACTGCTTTCCGCGCTCTGGTCTCTAAGCCATACGTCCGTTGCTTTATATACGGGAAAGTGCTGGTACGTCCTAGCGTGGGGACGGCTTGGTTTGAGGCGTGTTTCTGGCTTTTGGGCTTTTGTGACAACAGGACGCCTTTTTCCCCAGGCTCATTATACTTTATGTGTTTTCTCTGCTCTGAGCGAACTTCTTTGGGACGGAACAGGCGGTCCGAGGCGGCGATGGGCGTTGGCGTCCGCGCTCCGCCCAGTGGCACTGGCGCTGTGGGCCGTGGGAGCTACTGGACCAGAGGAAGAGTGGGGTGTCTCGGGTTAGATTTCAGCCTCCAGGTAGTGTGGGCGTTGAGAAGCGTCGATTCCTAACCTCTCGTCTTTGGGGAGGAACAAAGAAAATCACAGGATAGGAAAATGGATACTGGATTTTAATCTCGGCTCTGAAAAAAAGGACGAGCACCGTTTCTCTAACCGAGGCCAGGAGGAGTGTCCTATCCCGCCGCCTTCTGATCCACGATGCCCTTCCGGTGTCTCGCGCTCAGCTGTGGCGGAGTCCCCCGTCAAAGGCCCCGTGATGGGCAGGCGAGCTGCCCCTTCCGTGTGAGGACCCGCAGCGAAGCAGCTGCAGGGATGGGTTTGCGCAGGTTCCCGTCCCCACTGGGGCCTCCGGGCACAGGTTTCCAGGCCAGTGAGCGGCCGGGCGGGGCTGTGGGCAGTCCCTGTGGTTAGCGGGCCGCGTGGGGCACATCTCCTTGACTGCACCTCCTCCTCCGAATAAATCGGTTCAAACCAAGGCCTCCCCTTCCCGGCCATGCTTTCAAGGAGCGCTCGGTGTGGGACAGCTCCGGCGGAGACCGCGGAGGGTGGCGTGCGCTCCGTAAACCCCTGCGACGCTGTGCCTGCCCTGGACCGCGACGGGACTGAAGCATGGTGTTTGCGTAATGTTTCTAAGGCTTTGTAGCATGGTTTTCAGTTTTACGAATTCCTGGCACACTAGTCCTTGTCCCAGTGAGCGGTCATATCCACGTATCCAGATGCGGCTCTTTGATTCAGCATCCCTGTAGCGGGGACCCTCTGAAAGGTGGGAGCGCGTAGAAATCCAGGAACTGAGCTGGTCTGCTGTGCGTGCCTCATTTCCTGTCAGCCTCGCCTGCTGGTTTATCGGGGGCTTAGGTCAGTCCTGAAGTCTTCCCGGCAATTTTCTGGAATTGTGCAGAAAACTAGATCTCCTTTAAAAAAAAAAATTGTAGGAAGACAGGGAGGTGCTATGGGTACGATTTTTAATAAAAGCATCATTTTGTTCCTTATGCGCCTGTGATTTTCTTCAGCAAGTGTTGATGAAGTGACTCATGAATTCTAGGGCTGTAGGATCGAAGACTGAAACGTCAGCCCAGTGCTGTGCTGGCCCCTCCTGGAAATGCAGGTGTGGACGCACAGCGGAGGTGAGGTCAGAGGGGTTCAGTTGTAGATCTCCCGGGGAGAGGCACGCCGGGGGAGCAGCCCGGCCGGGTGGCCGGGGTCCTGAGGCGAGCAGCCTGGGGCCCGCACACCTGGGCGTGGCCAGCAGCCATCCTCAGTACAGCCCCCCACCGCCCGGAGTACCCCACAAAGACTCCACAGGTGCCTGGAGGGGAGACTGCTCTTTGCCAAACTTAGCCTTGACTGGGGGGAGACTGCCCCCTCCGATGGACCCTCCCCTCCCCTCTCCATGAAGACCCAGAAGGTTCCGGGAGCCTGAGGCCCTTCCCGCCCCTTCCAGCTGGGCCCGTGTGCCCTGAGGCCAAGTTGCCATGGGTGCCAGGGTCCACCAGGAGGCGCTCGGCTTTGCCCTCAGCCTCAGCTCCTCCCAGCCTCAGAGCGCGGCTCTCCACGTGGTGCTCAAAAATCCCAGTGCCCGGCCACACCCAGGCCCAGGAAGACAGAACCTCTGGCGCTTGGGCCCAGGCATCCAATTCTCGGGGGAAAAGCTGCCCGAGTGATTCCAGGTGCCACCAATGCGCTGCGAGGACAGGGCCCGGGGGCTGGGTCGAAGGAGGGAGAAGGGGGCCTGTGCTTCCGACTTGGCCCTTTTGCTCCAGAAGCAAACACTGACAAGCCAGAGGTGAGAACATTTCATTTTCTCTCTTTTCCCCACATTGTCTGCCTACATTCCGCCCCCATAAATATGCACTTAAGGTCAGCCCACGTTCCAGTATTTTGGACACCACAGCTGCCGTGTGAAGGGTACCATTTCCGGGTGGCGCAGCGTGCTCTGCTTTCGTCCATCCGCAGGGTCCACCATGCCCCGTGGGTCTATCAGGGTCCCATTTTGCAGGCGAGGAAACATGCCCAGGGTGAAGCCATTTGCCCCAGGTGGACACGGGGCAGAGGCAGGGTCCAGACCAAGCAGTCGGGCTGCAGAGCAGGCAGAACCACTGCACGGCCTGCCTTCCCAGAGGCCATCTGCCTTCCCTAAGCTTTCCTCCTGTCAGGGACAGCTGGCCTCAGGAAGGCAGGGGCCCCTGCACACAGCGCAGGGTCCAGCGTGGCGACCACACCTGCGCAAAAAGGCACCTGGGGCTCAGAATTTATTCTCCCCCCCATGGTTCTCTCCTTTGTTAGTAAAGAGAAAATGCAGGAGTCCACTTGCACAATCTGGCTTGTTCCAGGCAAAGCGTGGCCGTTGTTACTGTTACCGTTGTTATTACTGAAAAGTTAATGTAAAAACTTTAGAAATGCAGCCAGTGATCACAGAGAAAAGAAATCTCCATCACCTTGTGGATGACAGTTAGATGGACCTCCCCAAGAAGGAAAAATGACTCGGTGGGGGGGGGCCCTCACTGCACCCAGCCGGCTGGGGAGCAGTGGCGCCCCAGCTGTGGTCTCCAGAGCTCAGTGTGACCTCTCCATGCCCTGCAGGAGGGGAGGGAGCCATCACCTTGATGCCTGCACCTTCCTGGGAGAAGCACGTTGTTCCCGGGCTTTGAGTCCCGCGGAGCCCGGCCCAGACTGTGGAAGGTGGGCGTCATGGGCTGGTGGGCCCTGCGTCTCCACGAGGTCAGATTTCTTCTGGAAGGAGCTGGGAGTCTGGGTCCTCTCCTCCACAGAGAGCCCAGTCCACGAGCAGGTGAAGACCCAGGCATTGCCCTCAGCAGGGCACCTCTGAGACGAGCTGGGCCCCCAGGGCACGCTCGGGGGTGAGGGGGCCCTAGAATGTGTCTCTCCTGCCCCAAGCACCCTCGCTGCTCCTGGGGCGTTGCCTATCCCCTGAGTGATACTGTTGGGGCAGGACGACCTCCCAGGAGACAGGTGAGCCAAGCGAGGCTGAGGGGGCAGGTGCCCCTCCTGGGAATGAGGCCCCCAAGCGGGGGAGGAAGCAGAGGCGCCTCTGAGGGTCCTCCCGGCTACAAGCGCAGCCTTGCTTCCTGCCAATTCCAGGGCTCCCAACAGCCTCTCAGTAAGTTCCCCTGTTTAACTGAGCTGGAGACCACGCCCCTGCTGGCAGCTGGAGGGGTCCTGGTCCCCAGGCCGAGCTCTGGGCATCTGTAAGGCCACCCCGGGGGCTCCGGCAGCAACGCCTGGGGGCCCTCAGCCCCAGGAGAGCAGTCATATCCTCGGCTGCCTGGGCTCAGGAGCAAATCCAGAACGACCTGGGTTCCAGCTGGGACAAAGGGACGGTCCACATTATAGACAGGATGCACCAAGCGGGCAAGGGCTAGAGCACAGCTAGCTGTGGATGTCGCCTTACGTGTGTTTTCCACAAAACAAGGCATTTCTGGGGGGGAGAAAACACTCTGTGAAAATCATGAACTATATTTTATCTTTTTTTTTTTTGATTGATTGATGTTCTTTACTTTTTTTTTTTTCTTTTTCTTTTTCTTTTTTTGCGGTACGTGGGCCTCTCACTGTTGTGGCCTCTCCCATTGCAGAGCACAGGCTCCGGACACGCAGGCTCAGCGGCCATGGCTCACGGGCCCAGCCGCTCCGCGGCATGTGGGATCCTCCCGGACTGGGGCACGAACCCGCGTCCCCTGCATCGGTAGGCAGACTCGCAACCACTGCGCCACCAGGGAAGCCCTTTACTTTTTTTTTTTTGACATTCCTTTTTTTATAATATTCTTTTCCATTATGGTGTATCAAATACTGAATACTGATACTGAATATAGTTTTCTGGGCTATATAGTAGGACCTTGTCGGTTATCCATTCGATATATAAAAGCTTACATCTGCTCATCCCAACCTCCCACTCCATCCCTCCCCCAACCCTCTCCCCCTTGGCAACCACCAGGCTGTTCTCTATGTCCGTGATTCTGTTTCTGTTTCATAGATAGGTTCATTTGTGTCGTATTGTAGATTCCACATATAAGTGATATTATATGGTGTTTGTCTTTCTCTGTCTGACTTACTTCACTTAGTATGATCATCTCTAGTTGCATCCATGTTGCTGTGAATGGCATTATTTCATTCCTTTTTATGGCTGAGTAGTATTCCATCGCATATATGTACCACATCTTCCTTATCCGTTCCTCTGTCGATGGACATTTAGGTTGCTTCCATGTCTTGGCTATTGTGAATAGGGCTGCTGTGAACATAGAGGTGCATGTCTCTTTTGAATTAGAGTTTTGTCTGGATATATGCCCAGGAGTGGGATTGCTGGATCATACGGTAGCTCTGTTTTTAGTTTTCATGAACTATTTTTAAATGGCCCCACCCGAAGTGTCCTCTAAGTCAGCATCACTGTGCCCACCCACCCAGAACATCAGGTAAATGTTGCCCCCTGTGTACACGCACCCCTTCCTCCACCAGAGCCGAACCCTTCTCCCAGGACAGAGGCAGTGATTCTCTCTGCCTCCACCAGTGATGATCTCCCAGAGCACCCGCCTGTGGGCACCGGAGACCCCCCAGCACCAAGAACAGGCAGAGCGACGGGGGGCTCTGAGGTTGGTGACGAGGCCTCCCCGGAGGTCCCGGGAGAAAACTGAAGTTTGACACGGTTGTTGCCAATTTCTGTGACATTGGCACATAAGTTTTAGAGGTTTAGTTTTGTCATGAAGTGAAACCATTTTCAGATACTTTATTTGGGAGCCGCAGCAGCTTTTGCAAACCTTCTGATCAACTGGCCTGTTTTCCGAACACGATCGGTTCGCCAGACGCCTATTTTAAAGTGATTTGAACATGTCCATGGCTTTGCTTGGACAAGAAGGACCTTAGGGTTTGCCAAAATCTCTTTCCCTTTAATAGCTGGAGTCAGTTAACAGCCAGCATGGGCGAAAATTCCAAGCTGTTCATTTTGGGCTCTGCAGTCTTAAAAATGTCCTGCTTCTCCTCAGATAAGACAATATTCCACAGTCATTAAGCAAATAACGACATTATGGGGTTGAATCTAATCCAGACTCAAATAGTTTAATTAAAAAATGCATATTTCTAAGGCATCCTGAAAATGTTTCTGTGGGATTCTCCAACCAGCAAACAGCATAATTGGCCTGCTGACTTGGGGGTCCAGACAGCCCCATGGGGCCCCCAAAGGGAGCCCAAGAAGAAACCCGATGGAGCCCCGGAGTCTGTGGGGGACATTCCTGTGCCCCTCTTGGTCTTCAGAGACATTTTTTCGAGAATGTCGAGGGCAGGAAGACTGGGGACTTGCAGCTCCAGAGATGAGGGGTGACAGAAACCAGACAGAAACCCAGCAAGCCCTCCAGGGGCATCTGTGATGGAGAAAGGGGCCCACACAGCCTCCTGGGGACCCCAGCGAGGGGGGCCTCATCTGCATCTCAGGGAGCCCCCCTTTCGTCATCCACCTTGGTGGCGCCCACTCACCCAAGCAGGAAATGAATCCTGCTGCGTCCACACACTGGAGCCTACGCAGCTGTTTCAACAAGATGAAATTACACACACAGGTGCAAAGCAATCTCGAAGTTATACCATGCCGTGCAAAAATAAATATGCTCCCACTTGTGTGTGTGTGTGTTTGCACACGTGCAGACGTGCACATACGCCGGTGCAGAATGTGGAGAGACTGTCTCCGGAAAGATGGACAGGAACTTGGTAACAGTTACCTCTAGAGAGGGGACGAAAACGGGGGGAACCAGGGTGGAGTGCGACTAACCTTGGCACCCTCCGTATTTTTCACCAGGTACATATATTATCTTTTCATGTAAAAAAGAGAACAATGGACGGGCTTCCCTGGTGACGCAGTGGTTGAGAGTCCGCCTGCTGATGCAGGGGACACGGGTTCGTTCCCCGGTCCGGGAAGATCCCACATGCCGCGGAGCGGCTGGGCCCGTGAGCCATGGCCGCTGAGCCTGCGCGTCCGTAGCCTGTGCTCCGCAACGGGAGAGGCCACAACAGTGAGAGGCCCGCGTACCGCAAAATAAATAAGTAAATAAATAAAAGTGAAGTGCGTAGGCTGCTCGGTGGTGATAAGCAGAGAAATAGAAGTAGAGTGGGAGAGGGGAGATGGGGGCAGGCAGGGGCAGTTGTCACTTTAACTAAGGTGGTGAGTGTAGGCCTCAGTGAAAGAGTGGTTTCCCACCAACAATTTGAAGGAGCTAAGCCTGCTATTATTTGAGGAAAAGTAAATGAATCTGCTACATAGATACAGCCTTCCAAAATACAGAGTTCAGGAGTGGGGAAAAGATAAATAAGGCTCTTTAGAGAAATCCTTTGCAAATCCAGGGCATAGTTCATTGTGCTATTTGGTTCGTACAACAAACCCTCCCTGAGAATTTAAGAGACAGAGGTTTCTTCCAGGAAGAATGGAACACAGGCTGGACCACTGCCCAGTGGGGTCAGGGTGGTCCCAGGAGTGTGCAGACAAGATAGCAGCCACAGGCCACATGCTGCCCACTGCCACTTAATGTTTTTCTAAGGGCTTTATTGAGAAATAATTTACGTGGGTTTAAAGTGTGGAAGTCAGCGATTCTGACTCGTCCCTTTACAGAGCCACAACTATCACCTTATTCAAATTTTAGAACATGTGCCTCATCCCCAAAGGAAATCTCATGCCATTAGCAGTCAGCCGCCATTTTCCCTGAGCCTGCCCCCCTCCCAGCCTGGGCCACCACAAATCTATTTTCTATCTCAAATTTGCCTACTCTGGACATTTCATATAAATGAAATCATACCATACGTGGAATTTTGTGACCAATTTCTTTTGCTGAGCGTAATGTTTTCAGGATCCCATGCTATAGCACGTATTAGTACTTCATTCCCTTTCTTTGGCCAAATAATATTCCACTGTAGGGATATCCACATTTTGTTTATCCACTCAGCAGTTAAGGGACAATTGGATTGTTTCGGGTTTTGTCCATTATGAATAATGCTGCTCTGACCATTTGTTTGCGAGGCTTTGTGTGGACATAGGTTTTCACTTCTTTTGAGTATATACCTAGAGATAGAATTGCTAGGTGATATGGTACCTCTACATTTAACATTTTGAGGAAATGCCAGACTGTTTTCCAATGTGGCTGCACCATTTTACATTCCCATCACCAAAATATGAGGGTTCCAATTTCTCCACATCTTTGTCAACACTTATGATTGTATGTCTTTTTTATTCTGGCCATCTTAATGGGTATAACGTGGTATCTTGTGGTTTTAATTTACATTTCTCTAAAGACTGGTGGTTGAACACCTTTTCGTGTGCTTGTTAGACATTCATACATCTTCTTTTGAGAAATGGTTATTGAAATACTTTGCCCAACTTTAAATTCAGCAATTTCTCCTTTTATCACTGAGTTTTAAGGGTTCTTCATGTTTTCTGGATACAAGTCCCTTATTAGATATAGGATTTGTAAATATTTTCTCCCAGTCTGGGGTTGTATTTTCACTTTCTTGATGGTGTCCTTTGAAGCACAAACATTTTTAGTTTTGATAAAGTCCAATTACCTGTCTTCCCTTTATCATTTGTGGTTTTGGTGTCATATATAAGAACTCGTTGCCCAGGGACTTCCCTGGTGGCGCAGGGGTTAAGAACCTGCCTGCCAACGCAAGGGACACGGGTTCGAGCCCTGGTCCGGGAATATCCCACATGCCACGGAGCAGCTAAGCCCGTGTGCCACAATTACTGAGCCTGTGCTCTAGAGCCTGCGAGTCACAACTGCTGAGCCCGCACGCCACAGGTACTGAAGCCCATGCGCCTAGAGCCCGTGCTCCACAACAAGAGAAGCCACCGCAATGAGAAACCCATGCACCGCAACGAAGAGTAGCCCCCGCTACCGCAACTAGAGAAAGCCCACACACAGCAACGAAGACCCGATGCAGCCAAAAATAAATAAATGAATTACAAAATTAAAAAAAAAAAACTCCTTGCCCAGCCCCAGATCACAAAGTTTCTGAGAAAGAGTAAACAGGAAGAGCCAGTTTAGGTGTCTTCGAGACATTATATAGCTGCAGTAATCAAGATGGCATGCTACCCTGGTGGTCCAGTGGTCAGGACTCTGCACTCTCACTGCTGAGGACCCAGATTCAATCCCTGGTTAGGGAACTAAGATCCTGCAAGCTACACAGGCATGGCCAAAAAAAGACAGTGTACTATTGACCGAGGTTTAGATACATAGATTCGTGGCACCAAATAAAGAACCCATAAATAGCTCCACATTTGTGTGGCCAACTGATTTTTGACAAAGTGCAAAAGCAATTCAATGGAAAAAGGAAATTCTTTTCAAGAAATGGTGCTGGAGCCATTAAACATCCACACGCCAAAATGAACTTCAACCTCCCTCATCCCCACTCTCGCCTTCCTTCCCTCCCTGGGGGTGTCCCCTTGGCATCAGCATGGGTCTTAAAAAGTTAAACATACACCTACAGTGTAATTTAGCTCTTACACTCGAGGTATTTACCCCAGAGAAATGGAAGGTGGTGTCTATATAAAGACTTACATATAAATGTTAATCATGGCTTTATTTGCAATTGCCAAAGTAGGAAACAACCTGAATGTCCATCGCCGGTGAATTGATAAAGCAAATTATGGTCCATTCATACAGTGGAAGACTACACAGCAACAACCAAAACAACAAAATGGACTGCTGATACAGGTGACCTCACAAACGAATCTCAAGAACACCGTGCTAAACGAAGAAGCCAGACAAAGCAAGGAACATACCATATGATTTCATTTTATATAAAATTCTAGGAAATGCAAGCGAGTGGCGGAGGCAGGTCCCCGGTTGTGGAGGGCAGGTATGAGACACTTCGTGGCGGGCAGAAGGGAGTGAGCAGAGAAGAGTTTGGGGGCAACAGATAGGTTCCTTATTGTGCTTGTGGTGATGGTTTCATGTGTATGTATATATATCTCTCACGTTGTCCTCTTTAAATACATGCAGTTTATTGTATGTCAATTATACCTCAATAAAGCTGCTAAATATTGAAAAAATATATATATTTATGGATTATCTGTGTAACAGTAAAAAGTGGGGGAAGAAGATATGTTTTAGGGAGAATGGATGCTAGATCAGAGTTCAGGGTGGCATCCACCTGCCCCCCTGCTCCCACCCAGGCTGCCCCCCACAATTCTGTGGCCCGAGGCATGGCCCTGAGGTCACTGTCAAATTGTAAATCGGGTAGAGGTTTGAACTTCACAGCGGCAGCTGCAAAGGACGGGAGCCACAATGAAACTTGATTCTGTGTAACTGAATGGAACCCTCAGCACCATTCCTCCTATTGGTGCGGTGGGTGGCCGCCCCTGTGTGATCTCCGCCTGTTACGGGCCACTTCCACGGCTCTCAGGGCCTTGGTGCATCTCCCTCCCCTGTTTTCCGGGAGCCAGTCCCACGTGGCCAGAGCCCCGATCCCTCTTCAAACCACCCCGCCTCTGAGAGCCACTCTCGCCACGGACACTCTGCCCACCCAGCTCTTGTGTCACGACTGGCAGCCGCTGTGAAAACGGGAGAAGGTGGAAGGTGAGGAGGGCGCATTTACGTGTAAAAACGTCATTCTTAACCGCACAGACCCATGCTGATGCCCCGGGGACACCCCCAGGGAGGGAAGGAAGGTGAGAGGGGGAACAAGGGAGGTGGGTACCACGCTGCCCACGAGATGCTGTATGTGGTCCTGTTAGCGGGGAACCAGCAACAGCGGGTCTGTGCAAAGCCTGGTCTTCAGGGCCCTGTGACCTGCGGGCCCGCAGGAGGCGTGTGGTCCTCACAGGACTCGGGGTTGTCCCTGGGGTGGGCTGTTGGCATCGAGCGCTTCCTGGCTCGGGGTCAAGCCCAGCATATTGAAACCAGAGCACACATCCTGCCTGTGAGAGGGTGCAAACCCTCCCCCTCGTCTTGTGCAGCAGGGAGATGGTGCAAGAGATGCCTCTTTTCATGGTTTTTTTCTTTTGTCGTCCCAACATTCACATTTTTAAGTGATGCGGCTGAAGTTCATCTCGCTACCCAGCCCTAGATCACGTCAAGAAGTTGGGAACTTCCAGCCCGTCGGGAAATTTTCATTCCTACCATGTTCTTAATCCACAGTCCAGGCCTCGGCAGACCCCAGCGCTTCCTTCCGGCTCCCGGCCCCGGAGGGACCACAGCAATCACGGGGTCCTGATTTTCAGAGCCCGTGACCCACCCACCTCCAGAGAAGTGGACCGAATCGCTCCCTGGGAATGGTTACCTGCCCGGGAAGACGGAGGATGGCCGAGCCCAGGACACCTCGAGGGACGCACCTCTCTTTCAACACACAAGTAATCTCCCAGTTTCTCATCGATGGGGCCGAAAACACAGATGAAGGCGGAACACCTCTTTCTTCAAAGGACGTCTGAGAGGCAGCTTCAGTTGAAAGACGGGACACATTCTGTCTTTGAAATAGAAAAGCTGACCAAACTTTGAATGTGGCTTTAGATGTGCGAGAGACCACCGTTCTCAGGGGACAACACACCTGAGAACACTCACCTGCCTCTGCGTCCCGTGCCTCCCGGGCACCATCTCTACAGCGGCACGTCTTCACCTCCACATTCATCTTTCTAATGTGACATCTTAGGGGTTTTTCTCTGTCAGGTGAACGTGGGCTTCACTGAGGGCTGAGAAGACCTGATCCTCGTGGGCAGGCTGATAAGTTCTGAGAGCTGACCATACCCCTCCCTACTTTTGGTTTCATGCCCCCTCCCCACGCACCCACCCCCTAGACAGAACTGGCTTTCCTTCCTCAAATCCCACTCTCACTCTGCATCCATATGACACTACCATGTCCACAAATCCCCCTGATGCCTCACTGCTGAGGAAGAAAGGGGGAAGAGGGACAGAGGGGGTGTCTTGACTCATTTCACTATTTCACTAGCCCTGAAATGCATTCAGTCTGGAGCTGTGCTCTCCGTACAGAAGCCACCAGTCACATGTGGCTACTTAACTTTATATTAATTAAAATTTAAAATGTACTTCCTCAGTCACACTCATCACTGTTCGAGGGTTCAGTATCACATGTGGGTAAAGGCCACCGTATTAGCACAGATGGTGGCACATTTCCACCACTGGGGAAATTCTGTTGGACGGAACACCTTTTTTACAGCCTCTCTCTCCATCACAGGTGTGGGATATGGGCGAATAATTTTTTTAAGAAACTGGGCATTCCTGGACCCAGGCCTCTATCATTCACTGGGACATTTTTGGAACATTGAAAGGTGAGTGTGTTTCAGAGTCATTTTCCCCCAGCGGTTGGGACCCTTTGGCCCGTCCACCTGATTCTAATGGGGAGGTGGGGTTAGGAAGGCAAAGAGGAAAGGAGGCCGTAACTGGGACCCGAGGCAGTTGTTGGGTCTCCACAGGGGAAGAAGGTTTGACCAGCTGGAGATGGAAACATGGTGCCTTTCCAAGCCCTTGGCCCAGGTGGATTCACACCCTGGAATTCCAGGGTTTGTCTTTTCTAATTTTCTGAAAGCAATGTCTGTCCTCTGTGCTCTGGGGACACAGCATTTTGCTTCCATCCAAAGCTGTCTCAGCACCAAGAATGCAGAGGCACAGCCAGGAGCGTGGAGATTGTTTCTAAGATAAATCCATCCACTGCAGCTCAGTTCCACTTCTTGGACTAGTTTGCAAATGCAGATGCCAACTGGTGCTAATTTTTCAGGTTGAAAAGTGGCCAAACCTCACAGACAACTGTTGGAGAACACTTCCTTTCTAGTCCCTGGGTGGGAATCTGATGATTTCCACGAATGCCTGAGCTCCTTCTGGGCATGATAGGGGATTTGGATAGTCCAGTGGTTTTCCAAATTTTTGACATTCACCTACTATCATCACTATTTTTGCCCATCTCCAAATACTATCTGTACTATAATTCACTACATGATTTTCTTTAAGTCAACCTTTAATTTTTTAAACCTAAATCAATGTAGCTTTATCTTACGAAATAATAGCTTAGAAATTCTGGACTACATGTACTAGCTGTATGTTTTTCTAACTTACCTTAAAATAGTTACTATTAACCTAATGCATGTTAGTCCATGTACCACCCAAATCATCTTGCGGCCACTTTGGGAAACAGTGGATTGGGAGATGGAGAAGGGTCCCTGAGTGTCTGAGCCATGTGGACTCAGTAGAGGATCACCTGTCTAACAGGTCTTTCTTCTTCTGTGGGGGATTTTGGAATCTGAACTGTTTTAAGAAATACGGCAAAATATGGGGTAAGCCTCTCACCGTGACTCCTCTCCCTCCATTGCAGCAAGATAAGGTGGGTGGGGCCTTGTCCAACTTGCAGTGCAAGCACAGTGACCACTGTCGTCTCTGCTATGTAACACCCTGGTCTCACTCATACAGGGGATGCAGAGGCATTGCCGTGTCCTCCTCAGTTTGAAAATTAATCCGCCGGTATTTGGACCACAACTGCATGCAGAGCCCTGAATCAGGTACAGGGCAAGGGCTCATATTTCCAGAATCTTCTTGGAGTGGGTGATATCTGAGTAAGGTCTTGAGAAATTCGTAGGAGTGAGTAGAAGCTGGTTACATAGAAAATCTTGGAGTCCATTGGGGAAGATGGCCCGATGCAAATACAACACTTGGAGGCGGGCTACAGAGGGTGCTGAGTGAGCCAGGAACCCAGCTGGCCCCGGGTGACCTCAAGGATGAGCAGAAGGCACCACTCCTTGCAGCCAAGAGGACCCCCCTTCTCCAGTGTGCATGCCCAGGTCCCGGCAGAAATGTCCTTATGCAGGTTGATTTCTTCTTTAAAATCCTTCCCTGTGAGAGCCACAACCGAGGCAGCATTTTGTATGCTGTGGCTGGTCCTGCCCCAGTTTCACTTTCTCCCTCTATCCTCTCAGGATTCAAGCAAAACAAATTTCAGTGCCCGATGTTTTCTGCTAAGAAATTTGAGGGCAGGGGATATGATATAGGACACCATCCGTCAGTGTCTTGAAAACACTTTTATGCAGTTTGACCTCGATGTCTTTTGCAATTCCCATTTTAACAGAATCAGAAATGCCAAGATTTCAAAACCAGAAATCAGCGTCGAACCCCTTCTCTGCTTCTCATTCATTCATCAGACTCTTTGGGGGCTTTTGCTGTGGGTCAGACACAGTGTTAGGCACTAGAGGGGCAGAGACATAGGACGCACAACTTCTGTCTTTAGGGATCTCGTGGTTCTGTGAAGGAAAGATGATTCAAAGTCAACACGAAGCCCATTCTAGTTCTACAGGGAACACAGGCAAAGCCAGAAAGCCACATAGAAAAGGTGGTGTCTGAGCACTTGAAGGACAAGTAGGAGTTGGTTAAACAGAAAAGGAGAGAACTCATTAGAGTGGCTAAAGTAGAAAGGATTGGCATCATCAAATGTTGGTGAGGATGTGGAGCAACTGGAATGCTCACATGATTGGTGAGAGTGTAAAATGGCTCCACCACTTTGAAGAACAGCATGTTATAAAGTTAATCATACATTTACTCTGTAACCTGGCAGTTCTTCACCTAGGTATTCACCCAAGAGAAATGAAAACGTGTCAGAAACAAACAACTTGCTCAAGAATGTTCACAGCAGGCTCCTTCACAATCCAAATGTTCATCAATGCAAAATGGATAAACAAATGATGGATTAGTTTGGAAAATGGACACAGTCCATACAATGGAATCCTACTCAACAATGAGAAGAAATAAACTATTGATACACTCACCAACGTGCGTGAATCCCACAAACATCATGTTGTGCAGAGGAGTCCAGACACAGTAGAATACGTATAATATGATGTCAGCCTTGTGAAGTCCAAGAAGAGACAAAAAAAATGAATCTATGGTGGTCAAAATCAGAAGGTGGTTTTGAGGTAGGAAGCTGAGTGGAAAATGGACCGTAACTTTCTAGATGGTGGACACGTCCATGTCTTATTTTGGGTGGTGGTGATCACAACTGCCAAAAGTCTCAAAACTGAACTCTCCAGCTTACATGTCCCAAAACGGAATGGGGGGAAAAATCCCAGGAATATTCTGGATACAGTAAAGACTAAAGATTTCAACATGACTGGAGACATGATGCCTGATAAAGCACTGGGGAGGTGAGTGGAGGTAAGATCATGGAAGAAATCCTATCAGGCTGTGCCCTTAAAATTCATACGCAGGTTTTTTATACTTTAAGGGGGAAAAGAAATGGGGGACTTGCATAATAATAAAGTTCTCAGAGAGGAAGTGCCAGGCTCGCTAACCAGGACATCTCGGCTTCTTAAATAGCCATTGCCCGTTTTGTTTTGTTTTGGTCTTGCATCTGCAGCAGCATCTGTGAAGGCACAGCCCGTCCTGGTCGTCCGGGGTCCTGTCCTCATCAAGTGAGTTCTCATGCAGGTGTTTTGCACCCTTTGTACCAACCGAAGGGTAGTTTCCAATGTGTGGTTGCTCCTTCTCTTTGTGTTCTTGACCAGAAGTGAGTTCAACACGGGCTTTGTGAGCTGGCAACTTCCTTTCCCTCCCTCTAGACCCGAGACAGGAATTAATCATCAGCTAATAGGCTTAAAGCCCTTTTTCATATTCATCGTTCATGTCATACTCAGATGGCTTTGAAAAATACGGTTTGGCTTGTTGCGATCACGCCAGCATCTGAGATGTGGAAAATCTGCCTGTGAATCGGCGATCATCTTTGGAAGGTAAAGGCAAGTAACTGTGGAAATGACTTCATCCAATGGTGGCACCCAAAGTAACACGATTTATCTCTTTGCTGAAGTTAAAATAGTCATATGTCAAGGCAGCTAGGATCTGAGTGGGTTCCATGTGTAAGATTACAGGCCTTCACCAGCTGGCAGCCTCCTATATAGGGGATGGGAGAGGTCCCAGGCAGACCTCTCCCCAAACTCTCTCTCCTGTCCACTGGTCAGGAAAACTACATTTCTACCTTTGGCTATTAATTTGTCCCATTCCCCCCACCCAGCAGGGACATGGGGAAGTGGCGTCTTGGGAACCCTGCCGGCGGGTCCCAGTGACACGGAGCCTGGCAGTGGGAGGCCCCACGTGGGACCTTCTCATCTGTCAGTTTTTCACCTGCACTTGCCTTTTAGGCAAAAGGGGCCAGAAGATAGCAGAGTAAACACATAGCTGAAATTTTTTTTAAGTAAAACTAAAAAGTCTCCTGGGAGTGTAACCGCTGGCTTGTACCCCCTGTCAGAGCCAATCGTGCCAAACTCACCCCCATGTCACATTCAGGGATGTCACACTGCAGCCTGAGGTCATCCCCGAAGGAGGACTCACACCATGGAAACTGATGAACACCCCAAACCAGAGCCTGTTCCCTGGAGAGTTAGTACCTGCCCAGCAACAATATCCCTCCACCTAGAATTCAAGCCAGTCTCCTCTCCTGCACAGTGATGACTTCAGCTAGCATGATCTTTAAGTCCTAAAAAGATTTCTATTCAGAGTCCGGACCAGCAGAAACAGGAAAGTCAATTCAAGCTTCAGAAACATGTTTAGAACCATCGTGAAATGAAAGCCCTTTTCTTGCTCAATTTAAGTGATCAGAGTATCTGTTGCCTCTTTCGGTTCACCCGAACCCCAGTCTCCGCCCCCCATGCTTCAGCAATTCTGGTCGACAGAGGTTTTGTACTAGATGCACCCAAATGTCTTTGGGGCACTGGTTGCACCAATGGCTAAACACTGAATGGCTGTGACTGTGCTTCAGACGTTTCCCCTTGTCCAATGCCAGGGAGACTTTCTGGTGCAAAACATTGGGAAGAAAGGGGCTTGGAAAGACTTGGAGAGGGTGGAGGGTCGTGTGACCGCTGGGGAGGAGGGAGGCAGCCTCTGGGTCTTTCCAGCGTCCTGGAGCTGGAGCACGTGGATGGAAGGGGCTCTGGTCCAGGAGCCCGGGCATCAATGGTCACGATCTTCTCTTCCTCTTTTTATAGACTATCATGGGAAGCCAGATGAGCCCCATTTGTTTCTTCCCAGGCCTGCACATTATTAGGATGGCCTAAGAGGCCCAGAGCCCACGTGAATTGAGAACCGGTATGAAAATATGGAGCTGGAAGTTACGACCCGGGGCCTCGGTCATCTGCGGCTCCATGCACCTGCAGGCCAGGCCGCGAAGCGTGGCGACACGTCCAGCTGTGCAGATGGGCATCGTGGGCGACTGCAGGAAAGCTGGGGGGGTCAGGGCTGGGAGACCCCGGGGGACTGACTGAACATTTAGGGATCATGTCACAGGGCTGGATCCTGCTCCAGCTGCCACACTGTGCTAGGGGTCTCCCGATCATGTCCTTTTTCCATTCCTTCTAGGGTGTTCCCTTGCCTTGTGCCGCCACTGGTCCAACGGTGGACAAGCAGGGCGAGAGCTGTAGCCTCAGGATGCTTGCCTTCCAGGTGTGATGGGCGGAGACGGGCTGGCTTCCAGGTGGGGGGCCTGAGCAGGCACACGGGGCCACATGCTTGATTTGCTGTTTTGCTTAAAATTCTTATTAATTCCTGAACAAGGGGACCTGCGTTTCCATTTTGCCCTGAGCCCTGCAAATTGTGTAAATGCTCCTGGGTGGGGAGGTGGCAGAATGGCAGCAAACAAGTCGACCGACAGAGAAGCAAGATAAACGCAAACAGTGAGCCATTCGGTGACGGCAGCACGGAGGACCGCAGGTTAGGGACTGGGGGCTGGGGAGGGGGTGGGGACGGGCTTGGCTGGAGGTTACACCTGGGGTCACCTGTTCTGGGAGGCATCTCCGAGGAGGCAGCCTTAGGATAGAGCGTCCCGGGTGGAGGGGCAGGCGGTGCAGAGGCCTTGGGGCAGCAATGGGCTCCGGGAATCCAGGGTGAAGGCCAGGGTGGCTGGAGTGTAGAAAATTCAGGGGAGGCCAGGGAGGAGGGCAGGGTCCAGATCCTATAGGGCTTTGTAGATGAGATAGAGCTGGGCTTTTGATCTCTCTGCAGTGGGAAACCACCGAGCAGTGGGGGGGGGTGGGATGGGATACATGCACGGGGCAAAAATGGAGGCAGGGAGGCCAGTGAGGATGTTGAGGTCCAGGTGGAAAGAGGACAGCAGTGGACACTGAGAAGCTGATTGGATTTGAGAGATTTGGGAGGTGACATGGATGAGATTTGCTGTTGGACTGGACAGGGTGTGTTTAAAAATAAAGAACCAAGGGCATGTTTAGGGTTTGTGTCTGAGCAAGTGGGTGGAGGGCAGGACCATGGACAGAAAGACAGGAGGGAAGTCAGGAGGAACCGTCTGGTGGGGAAAGAGAATTTTGTTTGACCATGTTGAGTTAGTCATCCCAGGGAGACACTGAGTAGACTTCGGATATCCATACACATATAGGCACAGTCTATTCTGAGAAAGGAAAGGTTATACCAATGCTAAAAGAAGCCTAAAAGTAACCACCCCTAACCCAGTGCAAGAGACACGATGGTAAATACATGATGACAGCCAATGACGTACGGGACGGTCCAGCCCGATGTCACTGCAGCTCACAGCATCTTCTCTTGTGACAGTCATTCCATTGGCTCTGAGCAAGCAGAGGTGCCTAGTAGAATTCTGAAAGACACAGTTATTTTTCTTAGCATCCAGCGTTGGACACACTCCATAACCACTTAATAAGCACCTTTCTTTCCAGCAGGTGGACCCCTGGGGGTGAATGAGCCCCTCAGGCTCTAATCCTCAGCGGACGTCTCAAGAGCGTCTGTAAGAAAACTCCAGAGGTCCATGGGGTGACCCTCCCCAAGGGAACACTTGTGATGATCCCCATCTGCATTCTGCACCCCAGTCCCAAGCACTGGCCAGAGCCTGAGGAGTTCCATTCTGAAAGGTAAGCGGGCTGGACACTCAAATTTCTGGTAATTCTCGGGGGTGTATCATCTTGGAACTTTGTTTGATTATGAGATAACACTTACATACAGTGAAATGCCCAGGCCATAAGCGCAAACATGGACGCACTTTGATAAACATATATCCCAATGGGACTACCGCACCACTCAAGATATGGAATATTTTCATCACCCTGGAAAGTTCCCTTGTGCTACTTCCAAGCCAGGCTGCACACCCCTATGAGGAACCACTGTTCTGATTTCTGTGACTATAGATTAGTCTTGCTGGCCATTGAATGTCAAAAAATGGAATCATCCAGTATGTACTTTTTGTGTCGTTTGTTCCCTTTTACTATTGAACAAGAGTTCCTTGTATGGACGTACCACCGTGTGCTTATCCAGTCTCCTGTGGGCAGACACTCGAGTTGTCTCCTGTTTGGGACTAAAACCAATGATGCTGCTCTCATCATTCTTGAAAAAGCCTTTTGTGGACCTATGTCTCCATTTCTCTTGCATTGGTCTCCAAAAGTGGACACATTGTAGAACTTCTTAAAGGAATGTACAGGCACCACTTTCCACCCAACCCCAGATGGCCTCTGCCCACTCTATGTTGACACCATTGTAAAAAGATAATTCGAATGTTCGCCCAGATGCATCCAGCCCACTCTCTCCAGCCAAGGAGTTTTATCATCTCCATTTGCATGCTGTGCTCGCAATTAACCATGTTGAGGAAAGTGACACCAGGACTGACTTAGAGCAGCTGCAACACTGAGGGGTTTATCGCCACATATTAAAACCAAAGCCATGGGGAGATTGGCTCGGAGCCAGGTACATCAGCAGCAAGAAGGGTAAAGGTGTGTCGAAAATAAAATTTAAATTTCCAGCTGTGGTCATGAGCAAGCCATTTTCCAGACTCGCTATGGGGTCACGGCCTAACGAATGAGGCCAGCCTGGAGGATGCGTCAGAGCAGAGAGGACGCAGCGGCCCCCGCGTGGCTGGATCTGTGCGGAGCGCAGCCCCCAAGAAGTCTGTGTCCTTTGCATAAATTCTCACGGGCACAATCAAGGGAATCGGAATCATCTGGAACCTATTTAACTAGCCGGCTTTTTACCACAGCTCGGGCACAGCAGGAATTAATCCTGTGTCCACCTGGAGTAAGGACGGGCCAGAGCCTGTCCCTGGTCAGAGCAGCCATGCAGTCGAGCACGTGGCCCCTGCAGGACGCAGCCTGACCCCGCTCCAGCCTGTTCCTGGATGTGTACCCCCTTCTGTCAGCTCTGTGGCCCAGGCAGGTCTACACATGAGTTCTCCCTCATTTGTAGTTGAGGCCAAGACTCATGGTAAAGGCAGAATTGCTAAGTGTGGTCTTTGGCAAACATGGCTCTCCTCCCTCTGTGCTCCTGGGCAATAACGGGTCATGACAGGTAGGGAGACATTCCTCCTCTCTACCTTGAACCCCAGGATAAGGAGACTTCTCTTTACAGCTCTAGTGAAAAGAGGACAGGCCCAGGAATTCCCTGGCGGTCCAGTGATTAGGACTCTGGGCTTTCACTGCCAAGGACCCGGGTTCAATCCCCGGTTGGGGAACTAACATCCCACAGGCCACACGGCGTCCCCAAAAAGAACAGAATAAAAAAAATAAAAAGCACATTTAAATAAAAAGAAAAGAGGACAAGTATATACCTAGGAGTGGAATGGCTGGGTCATATGGTAACTCTATGTTTAATTGTCTGACAAACTGCCAGACTGTTTTCCACAGCATCTGCACCATTCCCACCAGCAGTGTATGAGGGTTCTGATTTCTCCACATCTTTGCCAACTCTTGTTTTTTAGGATCTGACTTTCTGATCCTAGCCATCCTACCTGGTGTGAAGTGGTATCTCATTGTGGTTTTGACTTGCATTTCCCTGATGGCTAATAATGTTGGTTTCTAAAGTTCTTCCCAAATTCCAAAGTCCTACGATTAGGGGCGTGATGTATCCAGATTCTAGACCGTATTTTGTAACAGGTTTACCTTGCAATGTGGGGTATGAGACAGGAGTCTTCCAGGTTAATTTCTGGGAAATCTGTATGGGTCCCTCACTGTGTCATAAAAACTTTAACCTTGCCCCCAAAGAAGTCTGGCCCTTGCCCTCAGCATTGGGAAGTGATCTCAAAGCCCTTGTAATGTCATGGCTGATAGAAGTGTTTGTTTTGCCGGGGGTCTTGGGTCACAGCAAGTAGTCAAAACGTGAATTAGACGTTAGTCCAAGCTCCAGAGGGGCTGGAGGCTAAGCTCGGCCACACAGGGAGTCAGAAACCCACGTGCTGGCGCCCAGTGAAAACCCTGGCTCAGAGGAGCCTCCCGGGCTGGCAGTGCTCTGTGTGTGTTGTCACAAGGAAGTAATGCTGGCGTTCCTCGAAGGGCCATGTAGGAACTTTCCTGGCCTCCGCCCTGGGCACCTCTTCCCTTGGCTGATTTCAGTCTGCATCCTGTAACTGCTACACCATGACCATAACCAGAGCTCAGCTTTCATCGAGTCCTGTGAGCCCTAGAGAATCATGGAACCCAAAGGTGGTCTTAGAGACTCCTGAGCTTGCAACTGATGTCAAAAGTGAGGGTGTCTTAGGGACTCTTCCCTAACCTGCATCTCCAAAGTGGCTGGCTTCTTGCAGACACAACCCAAAGACCATGGTTCTTTTGAATCAAACTGGGTTGAAAGTGGAGAGAATGCTTCTCCCCAGAGCATTCAAAACATATGCCCACACAAAAATTGTCAGGAATGTTCACAGCAGCATAATTTATAAGAGCCAAAAAGTAGGAACAACTCAAAGGTCCATCAGCTGGTGAATAGATAAATGAAATGTGGTCTGTCCATGAAATGAAATGTTACTCAGCCGTGAAAAGGAATGAAATACTGATATATGCTAGAACCTGCATGAACCTTGAAAACAAGCTTAGTAAAGAAACTAATCAAAAAGACCACCTCTTGTGTGCTTCCATCTATATGAACTCTCCACAGTAGGCAATGCTATAGAGACAGAAAGTAGGTCAGTGGTTGCCTAGGGGGTGTAGGGTTTCTTTTTGGGGTGATAAAAATGTTCATGGCGCTGGATGCACAGCAATGTGAATATACTAAAAAACCATTGAATGGTATGCTTTAAATCAGTGAATTATAGGTATGTGAATTACATCTGAAAGTAGAACTGTTTAAAAATAATAATTTAATGCTTAAAACAAGTTTACTATTCTCTGCATTTGAGAGGTTGGGAGACCAAAGCACAGAGAAGTTTCAGGAGATGAAGCCCAGAGTCTGTTTCATAATTTCTGTTTCTCCAGGAGCATTTCACACCACCCACTCCTCATTGAGGAATGAAGCAGGATTATTAACTAATTGAATAAAAAGAGTTTCCTTCCTTGCTTTTTATATATTAAAAGAAACCACATGCTTTAAAGAGTTAAATCTAAAAACCAAGCCAACAACTAGAAAGAAATACAAGGAGTCTCAAGGTAGAAAGGACTTTCTAGGCATAAAAACATGAAATAGCAACAGAGATGAATGAAATTATACTAATGTACTGAAAATAGAAAAAAAAAACCTCACAAGCAAAATTAAAAGTGGAAAGGCAGAGGAGGAAAAATATTTGCAATGTGTACGAAAAACTGGCTTTGAAAGCAAGTTCTGACACTAGAAAAATAAATAGCTATCAAACATACACAATATCTGACTTATTCAAAAATTTAAAACATTGCAAAATAAGGTATTAAAAATCCAATATTTGAGCCCCCCTCCCTGCACATAGCATACAGTGTTGGTATAAGAACTATGAACTAGACATTTCCATTCAACTTTTCATAGAAGAGAAAATCTCCCAGTGTTTCTGGAGCACCATTTAGAAATAAGCATCCAAAACTTATATAATATTTATACCTTTGAGTACAAATCTTACTTAGCAATTCATTCTCAAAGAACAATTAAATAAACACACAAAGAATTATATACAGATATTAATTTACAACAGCCAGAAACCTCCTAAATATGTACAAATAAGTAAACAGTTAAATAAACCATGATAAATTTGTATAACAAATTATACGTGCCAGTTAAAGAGCTACTGAATGGCGTGGGGAAATGCAAGAATGAAAACATCAGGTAACAAAAGCAAGATACAAAATTAAAAGTGCCGTACGTCTTAATTCTGAAATAAGTACATACAAAGACATAGAATCACAGAAAAAAATACTGAAAGGAACAGTACTTGACTTATAGTCAGCCTCAGTCATACAGTGGAATGTTTGAAAATTCTAATGAAACAAATACATCGAGATACGATGCCTGGCTTTTGGGAGGTGCGATTGGGGGTAGTGTTTGTTTTGTCCGTGATTTTTGTGCATTTCCCAAAGTTACTACAATCCACATGAATCAACCTTATAATCAGAAAATAACAGCAATTCAAGTACAGAAGCCTGTAGAGATGTCAAGTGAAATATTTAACAGCGAGTTTAACAAGGAGGTGAAAATAATCAAAAATCCAAACGAAACAAAAGCAGAACAGAGAGAGGCCGGGGCGGAGGAAGGAAACTCGCTCTTTGTACCTGTATCCTTTAGATTTATCATAAACTAGTTTCGAGGTAATTTTCAGTCCATTGTCCCTGTGTGGAATAAAAGCCAAAACTGTTACCCACAACAAAAACGTTTCAGTGGGTTTTCTTTACTGTTTGAGGCCCAGTCCGTAATTGCCTGTCCCTTTCGTCAGAACAGGTTGTCACTAGTGGCTCATACGAGGTGGGAAGTTGCAGTTGCTTTGTCAGAAATCACAGGAGTGTTTCAGAGGCAGGTGTGCCCCTGTGTAAAACACGGCGCAGGTGCTGGCCCTCCAAGGCCAATTGCCTTCGACAGAGACCTCTTCCTCCACCTGTGAATTTGGCTGGATTCCTTTGACCACCAGCATAATCACAGCAAATGAACACGGACAGTGAAAGTCCTTAGTAATGCACAAAATGACCCAAATTTCCAGGGAGTAGAGATATAAAAATGTAACAGTGAAACCCTAAAACCCTCTTAGGTAGGAGAGCCAGGCTCTCATAATCTGTCTATAAGGGCAGCTAAAATGTTTCTGGAAAGCAGCTGAGGCACAGATAATAAAGAAGATCTGGGATCATTTTTGAGCCAAACAAAATAAGGTGATTCATTTAACTAGCTGCTTGATGAACCCAGAGTCATTCTGTCTCGTTTATCCCGATACCTACTCCAGAAGAGTATTTTTTCCACTCAGATTTACATTCACGGTCCTAAAACTATGGTTTCAAAGTCTAGATATTTGGGGAAATGTAAAACAGCATAGCAACGGCAGCCTTCTTCCTAAGGGGTGACAAATCAGGGTCATTCGCTAGACCCACCCTGGGGGAGGGCTGTGTCAGAATTAAACTTCAAAGAGATGGTTGATAGGCCACTGGCATCTCACCTCTTTGTAGCTCCCAGTGAGACTTGCTGGTGGGTTACAGTCTCTTTGCAAGGTGCATTTTTCCTTCTGCTCCGGGTGTTTGTTGGTGCCCCTGAAGATCAGGACCCTGAACCAGATTTGACACAAATACTGGTGCTGAAGTAGGGGTTCCCTACGTCCCTTTGCGCATGTCCCCCCGGGAGGAGCCCCATATGACATCCGGAACAGGGCGTTGCAAACTGGCCACCCAAATGTGGCTGTGGACCCTTCACCTGCAGTTCCCCTGGGTCTTGGTCTTCCATCTGCCTGCTTCCCACATTCACACACTTGGTCCAGCCCCGAAGGCATCGGTGAGATACCTGGTGGGGACTGGAGCTCCCCCAGAGGGAGACGCACTCGGTACATTTCATGCTGCCCATTCTTCGTGCAGATGAGGACCTTTCACGGAGGAGCCCCCGGCACTGCGGGGGGACGGCAGTCTGAGGAATCGTCCGTTCGGAGAGGTCCCATGAGCATTCATATAGTCTCCTGTCTTCCTTTTTTCAGTGTGGAATGGCCACCAGAGTATCAGGAATAAGTAAGTGTCACCCATTGTTGGCTGCGAGAATTCATGGAGAGGGTGTAAGAGCACGGCTCGTGAGCTTCTATGCCTTGCACCACTCCAGGGGGAATTATTCACACGAGAGGGCACCCTCTGCATAGGTCACACTGTGAACACTGCCCCCTGGAGCTGGGCATCAGGACAGCCCGAAGATGTGACTCCTGTATTTCAGCTGGCGTCTGTTCTCATGTCCATCTCCAGGGGTGGCACGTCAAACCAGGGGAGGGTTTGGGGTTGTTTGGGGCTTGACTCTGGCTCTCAAATTGATTGAGGCTTCCACTCTGATGAGTACATTGGGCCAAAGCCAACATCACACACACCAAAATACGAGCTGACCGAGAAGAACTTACCCCAGAATATCACAATCTTTCAACACTCACAAACAACAATGTCAAAGGTGACCGCAGTAGAGTGATCATGTGAATCAGCCAGAATCACATGCTGAGTCTTTTTTTTTTTTAGGAGCCTTATTGAGATATAATTTATGTGCTATATAATTCACCATTTAAAGTGCACAATTCAATGGTGGTTTTTTTTAACATTTTTATTGAAATATTGTTGACTCACTATGTTGTGTTAGTTTCAGGTGTACAGCAAAGTGATTCAGTTATACATATATATATTCTTTTTTTTACATTCTCTTCCATTATAGGTTATTACAAGATATTGAGTAGAGTTCCCTGTGCTCTACAGTAGGTCCTTGTTGGTTATATATTTTATATATGGTAGTATGTACACTTTAATCCCAAACTCCTAATTTATCCCTCTCCTCTCCGCTTTCAATGGTTTTGAATATAGGCACAGTTTTGCAACCACCAACAGATCTAACTGTAGAATGGTCGCATCACCCCCAAAAGGAACACTGTGCCTGTCGGCAACCACCCCCATTTCCCTTCCAATCCCACCCCTAGGCAAACACTAATCTACTTTCCGATTCCATAGATTTGCCTGTTTTGGGCCTTTCATATAAATGGAATCACAATATGTGGTATTTTGTGACTGAATTCTTTCACTTATTATAATGTTTTCAAGGTTCATCCATACTGTAGCATGCTTCAGTAATTCATTCCATTTTATTGCTGAAAAAGATTCCACTGCATGACTATAGCACACATTGTTTAATACATCATCCGTTGGTGTACATTTGGGTTGTGTTCACTTATTAGCTATTACAAATGATTCTCCTATTAGCATTTGTGTACTAGTTTTTGTGTTTTCATTTCTATTGGGACTGTATCTAGGAGTAGAACGTCTGAGCTATATGATAGTCATACGTTTAGCATTTTGAGGATATGCCAGGGTGTTTTCCAAAGTGATGGGACTATTTTATGTTCCCACCAGCAACGCAAGAGGGTTCCAGTTTCTCCGCATCTTCACCAACACTTGTTATTGTAGGTCTCTTTGATCATTGCCATCGTAGAGGGTGAGAACTGGTATCTTGTGGTTATGAATTGCATTTCCCTGATGGTAAGCATCATCATGTCATGTGTTTTTTGACCATTTATATATCTTCTTTGGAGAGATGTCTATTCAGATTCTTTGTGCATTTTTTCAAATTGTGTTATTTTTTTAAAGCATTATTACTGAGTTGTAAGAGGTTTGCATATTTGGGATACAATTTCTTTTTCAGATGTAGATTTACAAAGATTTTCTCTCAGCCTATGGGTTGTCTTTGCACTTTCTTGATGGTTTCATTTAAAGCACAAAGGTTTCTAATTTTGATGAAGTCAAAGTTTTCTCTTTTTCCTGTTATTGCTTGTGCTTTTGGTGTCATGTCTAAGAAATCATTGCCTTACCAAAGGTCATGAAGATTTACTCCTGTGCCTTCCTCCAAGAGTTTTATAATTTTAGCTCTTACATTTAGGTTTATAATCCATTTGGTTTAATATTTATGTATGATGGTGAGCAAGGATCCACTTCATTCTTCTGCTTGTGGCCATTTAGTTCTCCCAGCATAGTTCATTGAAAAGACTGTTATTTCGCATTGAAATAATGGGGCACCCTTTTCAAACGTCAAGTGATCATAAATGTAAGGATTTGTTTCTATACTCTCAATTCTATTTCACTGAGTTATGTCTATCCTTATGCCAATACATTATCTTGATTACTGTAACTCTGTAGTAAGCTTTGAGATGAAAAAGTGTTACTACTCATTTTTATTCTTTTATTTCAAGAGTGTTTTGACTATTTGGCGTCCCTTGAATTTCCATATGAATTTTAGGATTAGTGTGTTTATTTCTGCAAAACAAAGTAACTGGGATTTCAATAGGGATTGCACTGAATGTGTAAATCAGTTGGGGGAGTACTGCCATCATAACAACATGTCTTCCGGTCCATGAATATGGGATGTCTTCCTATTTATTTAGATCTTTAAAATTTTTTCAACAATATTTTATAGTTTAAAGTGTACACATTTTGCACTTCTTTTACTAAATTTATTCATAAGTGTTTTATTCTTTTTGTGCTATTGTAAACGGAAATGTTTTCTTAATTTTATTTTAGAATTGTTCATTGCTAGTATATAGAAGTACAAGTGAGAAAGTGGAATAGGGCCGAAAACTCATTCAGGTGATTATTGCAGTAATTGGAGGAAAGTGGTAAGAATATAAATTAAGGCTGAAGTAACACTAATAAAAAACAATAGACTTTGACATATTTAGAAATTGGCCAGTTCTATGATGGAAATTTTTTTAAATGAAATGATTCAGAGGTTTGTTTGGGCAACTGAAGGAATAGTCACAACATAGAAGTAACAAGTGATTTTTTGTGTGTTGATTTTTATCCTGAATCCTTGCTAACCTCATCATTCATTCTAATAGGTCTCTTTTTTTTTTAAGTGCGTTCTTTGAGATTTTGTAAATACAAGATTATATCTCTGCAAATAGAGATACTTTAACTTCTTACTTTCCAACATGAATGCTTTTGGTATCTTTTTGTTGCTTAACTGCCCTGCCTAAAACTTCCAGTACAAAATGGTACAAAAGTGGTGAAAGCAGGCATCCATGTCTTTTTACTGATCTTAGTGGGAAATCATTAAATTTTCACCATTAATTATGATGTTACTTGTAGGTTTTTCATAGATGTTCTGCATCAGATTGAGGAAGTTCCCTTCTATTCCTAGTTTGTTGAGTTTTTTCATCATGAAAGGGTGTTGGATTTTGTCAAATGCTTTTTCTGTGTCTATTGAGATAATCATATGGTTTATGTCCTTGAGTCTATTAATATTTTTATTATGTTGATTTATTTTTACTTATTAAACTACCTTGCATTCCTGGGGATAAATCCCAGTTGGTGAAGGTATATAATCTTCTTCATATGCTATTAGACTTTATTTACTAATATTTTGTTAAGGACTTTTGCATCCCTACCCATAAAGAATATTGGTCTGTAGTGTTGGTCTCCTTTTGTGATGTCTTTGTCTGGTTTTGGTATCAGGGTAATACTGGCCTCACAGAATTAGTAAGTGTCCTTCCTCTTCTGTTTTCTGGAAGAGCTTGTTAAGCATTAGTGTAAATTCTTCTTTAAGTGTTTGATAGAGTTAATCAGTGAAGCTATTTGGTTAGGAGCTTTTCTTCATGTTTTTATTGCTAATTCAATCTCTTTACTTGTTATAGGTCTATTCAGATTCTCTACTTCTTCCTGAGGCAGTTTTGGTAGTTTGTGTCTTTCTAGGAATTTTCTTTCACCTGTTATCTAGGTTATTTATATAATTATTCATAGAATTCCCTGTAATCCTTTTTATTTCTGTGAGGAACTAATTATATCCCCTGCTTCATTCCTGATTTTAGGAATTTGACTTCTTTTTTTCTTGGTCAGCCTAGCTAAAGTTTTGTCAATTTTGTTGACCTTTTCAAAGAACCCACTTTTGTTCCATTGATAATCTGTATTGATGCCTAGTCTTTATTTTATCATATTTCAACTCTAATTTTATAGTTTCCTTATTTCTATTCGCCTTGGGTTTTGTTTGCTTTTCTTTGTCTTATTTCTTAAGGTTGAAAAGTTAGTGATTGATTTGAATCTTTCTTCTCCCCCCAACCCGCCCACTACTGTAAATTTCCTTAAACACTGCTTTAGCTGCATTTCATACATTTTGGCTGGTTGTATTTTTTTCTCATTCATGTTAAAGTATTTTCTAATTTTGCTTTTAATTTCTTCTTTCACCCATTGGTTATTTAGGAATATGTTTTTAATTTCTAAGTCTTTGTGAGTTTCCCAAATTTTCTTCTGCTATTGATTTCTAGTTTGATTCTATTGTTGTTGGAAAGTGTACTCTGTATGAGTTCAACTTTTAAATGTATTGGGGTTTGTTTTATGCCTAGAACAGGGTCTATCCTGGATACTGCTCCATGTGTACTTGGGAAGAATGTCTATTCTGCTGCTATTGGGTGCAGTGTTCTATAGATATCTGTCAAGTCTTGTTGATTTATGGTGTTTTTCAAGTCTTACAGATCCTTGATCTTCTGTCTAGTTTTCTATCCATTTTTGAAAGCAGAGTATTGAAATCTCCAACTATTATTGTTGAATTATCTATTTCTCCCTTCTTTTTTTTTTTTTTTGGCTGTGTTGGATCTTCTTTGCTGCACACAGGGGCTCCTCTTCGTTGTGGTGCATGAGCTTCTCACTTGCAGTGGCTTCTCTTGTGGTGGACCACGGGCTCTAAGTGTGCGGGCTTCAGTAGTTGTGGCACACGGTCTCTAGAGCGCAGGCTCAGTAGTTGTGGTGCATGGGCTTAGTTGCTCCACGGCATGTGGGATCTTACCAGACCAGGGTTCGAACCCATGTCCCCTGCATTGGCAGGCGGATTCTTAACCACTGTACCACCAGGGAAATCCCTCTCCCTTCAATTCTATCATTTTTTGCTTCATATATTTTAGGACTCTGTCTTGTTAGAAGCATATATGTTTATAATTTTATATATCTTTCTAGTGGATTGATCATTTTATCATTATAATATGTCCCTATTTATCTTTAGTAACATTTTTGGTTTTAAAGTCTGTCTTATCTATTAGGATAGCCACTCCAGGTCTCATGCTTGCTGTTTGCATGGTATTACTATTTCTATCCTTTTATTCTCATTCTACTCACATCTTTGGATTTGGAATATGTCTCCTGTAGAGAACACAGATTGTTGTTTGTTTGTTTGTATATTAGTCTGACAAGCTCTGCCTTTTGACTGGCTTGCTTCATCCATTAACAGTCAACATTATCATTGATATGATTGGGATACATCTGCCATTTTGATTTTTGTTTTCTATATATCTGTATTTTTGTTCCACTAAACTCCTTTACTCCTCCCCCTTTTTTGTGTTAAGTGAATATTTTCAAAAATAATATTTTAATTCCTTTGAGAAATTTTTACCCAATTTTTAAAGTTATTTTCATATTGGTTTCTCATGGGCTTACATCTTAACCTATCAGAATCTACTTCAGATTTATACTAACAATTCCACTGAGATACATTTCTGAGTAACAGAAATGTTACTCTTACGCAGTTCTAATCTCTCTCCCCTCTTTTTGCGCTATTATTATATACACCATGTCTATATGTGTTATAAACTCCACAAAACATTGTCATAATTTTTACTTTCTGTGGTTGTATGTCTTTTAAAGAAACTTTAGAGAATCAATAATATATTTATGGAGTTTGTGATAGTAACCTCCTTATTTACCACTTATGAGTCTTCATTTCTTCTGCAGTCTCATGGTGTTACCTGGTGTCATTTCCTTACCCCAGAACAGCATGGTTCCCACTGCTTCCCCTGTGCTGCTATTGTTAAATACACCATATTCATATACATTGTAGGCTCAGCAATACGCCTTAAAGGTGTTGGACCTTTCTTCTGGCCTCCATGTTTTCTTATGAGAAATCTGTAATCATTCAAATCCTTCTTCCTCTATAGATATTGCATTGTTTTATTGTTGGCTTTCCTGGCTACTTTCAACATGTCTTCTTGTTTTTAGTTTTCAGGGGTTTTAAAATTATTATGTGTCTGAATTCCTTCAGGTTACTCCTGTTTGGGGCTCACATAGCCTTTGAATCTGTAGGTGTTTGTCTTTCTCCAAAGTTAGGAAATTTTCAACCATTAGTTCTTTAAATATTTTTTCAGCACCAACCACCCTCTTTCTCCTTTCCTTCTGAGACTCTGATGACATGAATGTTAAACATGTTACTATCCCAGAGGTCCCTGAGGCTGTATTCATTTTTTTTCAACCCTTTATTTTGTCCATTGTTGGGATTGGATTATTTCTGTTGATCTATCTTCAGTTCATTAAGCCCTCTGTCATCTCCATTCTGCCACTGAGTTCACCCAGTTAAATTATTTCAATGATTGTAACTTTTTCATTTCTAAAATTTCCATTTTTAAAAATATCTTCTATGTCTTTACTGAGACTTCCTATTTCAATATATATTCCAAGAATACTTGCGATTGCTCATTTGATCATCATGAGAGTTGAACTTTCTGTGGTTCTTCATACTCTAAATAACTCTGGATTATATCCCAGACATTTTTAACCGTAAGCTGTGAGACTCTGGGTTCATTCAAATCCTATGGAGAATGTTGATATTTTCGCTCAGTGAACAACCAACCTCATGAGGTTCAAGCTGCAAGTTCCGGGGCCACAGCTCCAGTGTCGTTCAGCTTTCAAAGCCTTCACCGTGCTCTTCACTCGTCTGTCTGTCCTGGGTGTGTTCCCCCCGGGTGGTCAGTCTGGGGCCTGAAAGGTGGCTTATCCACTAGTTCACGTCTCAGGTTTTGGGGTATGCTAATTACGACCAGGCATCCCCCCACAGACCCCGAGGGGATCCTGGGGCTCACAATGGACTGGAGACACTTCCCGGCTCCTCCATCTGCCTGCTGCTGCCTTTGTAGGTCCTCTGTCCAGAGCTTAAGGCTCCAGGCACAACCATCTGCTGGGCACTTCTATGACCAGGTCTGCATCTGGGCCCAAGTGGTGGGAGGACAGAGAGAGAAACACAGAATCCTGGTTGGTTCCTCCTCTCAGGATCACACCTCCATGAATGCAGAGGAAAGTGAAGCCAAAGCCGAATCATTAGCCAAATCCATCGCACCCGCCTCCACCAATCAAGGTCTTCACGATGCACGGCCTCCAAGCAGCACGGAGCCTAAACGATAAGGCATTTCCCCGAGTTGTGGTCCAGGAGCTTGGAGTCAGCTGTATCTGGTTCCAGCTGAGCCAGTTAAGACCCTCCAACTGGGCATGCGCGAGTGTCCGCTCCGTGACTTTTTTTTTTTTTTTTTTTTAATAATTAATTAATTTTATTTATTTATTTTTGGCTGTGTTGGGTCTTTGAATCTGTGAGGGCTTTCTCAAGTTGCAGCAAGCGGGGGCCACTCTTCATCGCGATGCGCGGGCCTCTCACTATCGCGGCCTCTCTTGTTGCGGAGCACAGGCTCCAGACGCACAGGCTCAGTAGTTGTGGCTCACGGGCCCAGTTGCTCCGCGGCATGTGGGATCTTCCCAGACCAGGGCTCGAACCCGTGTCCCCTGCATTAGCAGGCAGATTCTCAACCACTGCGCCACCAGGGAAGCTCCCCGCTCCGTGACTTTTTGACGTCAGAGGACCGAAAACTCCACCCTCAGGTCGTGCTGAGGGCGGTGACTTAGTTACGCCTGCGCAGAACGACCTCGACCACACCTTTTCCCATCCCCTCTCCCCAGGCTCCCTACGCCTCCACTGCCCCGCTGCTTCATTCTTCATCCCACAAACGCCTCAGCCCCTCACCTTCGGGGCGCTGATCTGAGACCTATTCTGTCTCCTTGCTTGGCTGCTTTGCCAAGAACCCGCCTCTTTGCTGCAAACCTGGGCAAACCTGCGCATCTTGGCATTGGGCAAAACGAAGCTGATTCTGTAACAGAAGCTCCCCTCTCTGGGAGTCTTGGCTCCCGCTGGGGCTGTCTGAGAGCTGGGGTGTGAGAGGATGGAGAAAACAAGGGAGAAGGAAGGAAAGGAAACCTTGGGGATTTATGTTCTCTCTCTGAGGATAGGAGTTACTGTTTTGTCTTTGAGCTGGAATCAGCCACTTTCCCTGGGTTCGCGCTCGCTCTCTCTCTCTCCCTCTACCTCTCCCTCTCCCTCTCTTTCTCCCTCCCTCCCTCCGTCTCCCTCCCTCCCTCTCTCCCCTCCCCCAATCCCCCTCTCCCCACAGCTCACTTCTGGCTTTACAGCTGCATTAAATTCAGGCTGGGGACACTGGAGGGGGAAAATGGTAAATCCACCATCCCTTTGGTGGTACTTTAAATTCTGGTCTTCTTCCCCAATCTGACGGCTACTGCTTTCTCTTCAAAGTCCTCCAGTAGCTGCTCTGCATTCTGTACAGGTTTTATAATTACATACAGTGGAAAATAGGGGTGAGATACTATTCCATCTTATCCAGAACTGGAATCCGAATTGGATTTTAGAAACCAAAACTAAAAAAACACAGATTAGCACAAATCCACTATTTTTACTAGAAAGATAATTAAGTGCATTGTTTCCTGGTGGTAGGTTAACAACATCATCTTCACCTGCAAAGGACAGCTTCGATAACCACCTAAATCTTATGCTCCAAGCATATCTTCATCTATTTTTGCTTTATTTGAAAGAATATTCAAATTCATTGAAATTTCCAGCTGCTCCTAGGCTAGGTTGAATAGATGACTAAATGACTCTTGGAGACTTCCTTTTAAAAGATATTTCATAGCCCGCATACTCTAGGATTCTTCTAATTTCTACGGCTGGGGTTTTTCGGGGATTATCTCAACCCACTGTCTTAAATATTGAGCTCCATGATTGATAAAGTTGATGGCAAGGCTAACTCCAAACACGTGAATTTAAAACACTAAATCACATTGATTAGAGGCATATGGGTGATACTCCCTACTGATTCTTTAAGAGCTGGCCTAGCAAGACACAAGGAGAGCGCGCTCACCTCACCCAGCCCCCACCTCGCCGAAATGCAGAATTCACGTGGCGGAGACCATAGTGCCCCCAGTCAAACATCAGAGAATATTGTTTAAAATACTGATTTGCTCCCCTCATTGGTGCTATCAGCATCGGAAGATTTGGGGCAGGGAGGGAGACAGGAGGTATTTGCCAGATACTTTGTTTCTGTACCTGGTTTAGTTTCAAAAGCTTAAGCTCATTGATAGTATAGTTTGAAGAGAGAAGTGAGTTTCTGGGGGAAACACAGAAGCAGAGGGAGAGTTTCTCAGCTAAGAAAGCAGCATCTCCTGGGCATGTGCAGGAGTGGCTACAGTTCCCCTCAACAGCGGGGGCCTGTGTCAGACCTTTATACCCCAAATGGTGCCCAGACCCCAGAGGCATGGCCTCACGATGTCCCTGGGGTGTGGATCTCAGCCTGGACCCCCAGCTTCCCCAAACCTGGTTTGGAGGCAGCAAAGAGAGCTCCAGACTTGGAGGGCCCATAGGAGCTGGTACTTGGGGGTCTCTCTTCTCACCCATCTCTGACCCAAGCAACACCCCAGCTATCTTTGCCCCACCTGGAACTCCAAATCCTAGGCTCAATTTCCAGAAGAAGCCAGGGTGGGAGCGTGTCATCAAAGCTCCTCTTATTCCCACCCAGCCAAGCAGGACGGGGACTCGGAGACAAAATTAAGTTGATGTAAAGACCCTGAAGGCATAGACATTTCTGGCACACCCGAGTGGTGGACGGAGATTCCCCTCCACCAGACTCCCACGCCCAGCCCCACCTGCACAACAATAAATAGTAAACAGAGATGTAACCTTTGTGGAAAGAAGAATTTTTAGCAGATGTACGAAGCTGCCAAAGCCGGGGAGTCTTATTCAGCCAAATGATTACAGCCTGGGCTTTATTTCTAAGCATCTTTTTAGCATTATGCTGTAACCTATAATAAGTGGCTTTGCTTGTGCAAACAGTGGAGGATCCTAACTGGCCCCGGCGAAGGGAATGGCAATATACGCAGTTACACTAATGGTTTCATTTTTTAAGATACTGAGTATTGTCTATGTGTGGTGCAGATTTTTTAAGATACTGAGTATTGTTTATTGCGTGCGGATGAAACAATTGCTCTCCCAAGTGGAGGGCCGCGTACGAGGGGCTGGGAGGCTCCCTGCATTTGCTAGCTGCTACCAGCCCCCCTGATGGTTTTTTCTCTCCCCTTATGAGGTCAGTAACCAGCTCTGATTTCTGCTGAATCGTTTTGCTGTGATCTGTCTTGTCCTCCCTCCCGATGTTAATTATGTCTCCAGAGGAGTGCGGGACTAAAATACAGAGCTGATTCCAATAGTGGAAAAATGTATTTCTCCTTCTTGGACCTTCCTTCATTGACTTTCAGCTCCCTCCCCATCTGGCCAAGGTCTGTAATCAATAGTCACGTGGCTCCCGGTCCTTTATCTGGGAGAGATGGGGAGACCTTGGTGGTACTTTCTTTTCAGACTTCAGAATCTAGAGTTAATGTACGGATAAAAGGCCTTTATTCTCCATCCCTTTTCAGTGAAATGCCCTCCTCGTTTTAAAACAGCCCTCCCTTCCGGAAATCTGCTACATGTCTTCCATCTTCTGGGAATTTATATGGTTCATCTTATGGAAATAGAACGTTGCCTCCAGGTGCCCAAAAGTAAGAGTAAAGTTCAAACAAGTAACTTCCCCCCAAAACCCCTTTTCTTAAAGAGAAAATAATTTTTTGTCCAACTTGGAAAGAGAATAGATGTCAGGTGCCTCCACTTTCCCAGAACTTTGGGTGTTTATTCCCCAAATGTACTGTGTGGGTTCGTGGTGCCACCACTATGTGGTGCCGTGGGTTCGTGGCCACCTGAAAATGAAGATGTGCCCGCCTCCAGCCTGGCACGAGAGTTATCCTCCACTAACGGTCATTAAGCGAAAATGAAGGCCACTAGGTAAGCCCAAAATGTTGATCATGGGACTTAAACTCCATAGGGAGGAAGGAGAAGTTACCATCTCTATTGTCCGTGGCAGTGAAGAAAGGTTGATGAAATCAGCACACGAACAGCAGAGGGAATCAAGAGATGCCCCTTGATACCTTTTCTAATCCTATCTCCACCTTTTGAGGCCCAACTCCCAAAAAACCATTAAGTAGAAGCACCCCTAAGGTGCCCCTCAAACCTTTGCCCCGTTAGCATCTTACCAACTTAGCCTAGAAGCATCTACAGCTGATTCTCATCATTCCCAGTAATTATGTCCTGTAAAGTCTCCGTCAGTATGGAACCATCGCTCCCAGGGGCAATACGCCATCCCCAGGGAGCCTCTGGGCACAGCATATGCAAAACAGATCAATGCAAAACCTAGTGTAGGTGCGTTTCCATTTAAAGACACCTTATTTAATCCACGTATATTGTTTATTCATTAACACTGAATAGAGGGCCAACAGCCCTCTATCTCATGCCTGGACGAAGCTCACCTAACATATACAACTTGCATTTAGGAACATGGGACAAGCACTAAGGTTGGGGCCATTTTATGACCCCATGAATGTGCTGCAAGTGTTGACTTTGGGGTTACAAATAAATGTTAAGGAGTCGGTGAATTTGTAACTGTGGAATCCGTGAATAACGAGGAGGAATGCTATATCCTAAACCTCTTCATACCTTTCTTATCCAAATCTCTCCATCTTGAGTCTCCGTATTGGTTTGCTGGGGACACCATAACAAAGCACCACAGACTGGGTGGCTTAACAACAGAAATCTATATTCTCACAGTTCTGGAGGCTAGAAATCTATGATCAAGGTACCGGCAGGGCTGATTCATCCTGAAGCCATCTCCTTGGCTTGTAGACGACTGTCGTCAACCTGAGTCTGCACGCCGTCTTCTCTCTGTGTGTATCTGTGTCCTAATCTTCTCTTCTAAGGACACCCATGTTACTGGATTAGGGCCTCCCAATGACTTCATTTTACCTTAATAACCTCTTTTAAGGCCCTATCTCCAAATACCAGTGCATTCTGTGATACTGGGGGATTCAGACTATAAAATGTATTCCCCCTCTCAGAGCTACTGTGTTGAATTTTAAGTGTGAGCAGAACAGACTTCCTTCTAATCAGAGTTGGGATCAGGGTACCAGGTTTGGGCCCATAATGAAGATGAAGATCTCAAGTAAAGCAGACAAAACAAACCTCCAAGCAAAGTGTCAGGCATCTTCTCCCGTGCAAGTCAGTCACTGGGGAGACCAGGAAAAGCAGCCTCATCCCAGGCTGGACCAGAACAAGGCCATGTCTACTAGGAAGACCTGGACCCCGAGTCCTTGGGCGGCCCTGCAGGTGATGGATATTGACCTTGATAGGCCCGATCTGCTCGCAGGAGCCTCGTAACCTCAGCCTGGGGGTGAGGGTGCCATGGGGATGCCCACAGCCTAGGGCAGGGACTCCACCTGCCTCTGGGCCTCAGACCCTGGAGGAAGGGCGGAGAACTTTCTCTGTGAACTCAGTCGGTAGTTCTGCCTTCCACGCTTGGTCCCAAACTCACCTACCAGGCAGCCCCAATGTTACAGGTTGAATTGTGCCTTCTTCCTCAAAAGATGTTACAGTCCTAACCCCGGTGCATTTCCTTATTTGGAAATGGGCTCTTTGTAGAGGATCCAGTTAAGATGAAGTCATTAGGATGGGCCCCAATCCGATATGACTGGTGTCCTCATAAAATGGGGAAATTTGGACTCAGATTCACACACAGGGAGAATTCCATGTGAAGATGAAGGCAGAGAGCAGGGTGATGCTTCTACAGGAATGCCAAAGACTGCCAGCAAAATCCCAGAAGCTCAGGGAGGGGCCTGCAACAGACGGACCCTCACAGCCTCAGAAGGAACCCACCCCACCCATACCTTGATCTTGGACTTGTAGCCTCCAGAACTGGGGGACATTAAATTTCCGTTACTAAGCCACACAATTTGTGGTATTTTGTTACAGCAGCCCTAGCAAACTAATACACCCAGAGAAACGATTTCTAAATCAGATTCCTTCTCCCTGCCGCTTCAAATTTACTATTTTACTAAGGAATTTATTCACCCTCCCTACAAAGGCAGACAAGCCCCGCAAAGCCTGATCTTTGCTGACATCTACCCCATTTTATGTCTCTCCCTGAAATTCAGTACACTCCAGGCTCACCAGACGCCCTATTCATCCACAGCCATACCAGATTCTTTGCTACCTCAGGGCCTTTGCACCAGCTCACATCTTCCTCTGGACCGCTCTTTCCCCAAGTCCTTTGCCATTTTGGTTTCAGTAAAAACATCACCCCCTCTGGGAGTCCTCTCTGACACCCCCATCTAAGCCAGTGCATCCCAAGACCCCAGGCCTGTTCTAGCCCTTATCCTGTTCCATTTCTTGCATAGAACTAAGTGTGATCTGAAACTAAAAGAACTGAAATACAACCACTGGTAACATGGTGGCTTATCTCTGATGAGAGGATATATGGCATGATTTCAAGTTTCTCTCTGCTTTCCAGAGCTCCTACCATTAACATGTATTATTTTCTAATCAGCAAAGGGGCAATAGCTGCTCAAAAAACGGTCAGCAATTTACTGGCATCTGTGCCTTCAACACAGCACTGGTGGCTGGCAGAATGCTGCCCTTCTAGGGGGTTCTCTCGCAGGATTTCCTTCCAGATGATTGTGGTGGTTTTAAAACACTTCATTAGAATTCTTTGATTCTTGTCCCTCCAGTAAGAACGAGGCTGACCTTGGTGAGTTCTTTGTGACAGAACAGAAGTGATGCTGGGTGACTTCCAAGGTCAAGGCAGAAAAAGACCATTCTCTTCGAACGTTTGCTCTGGAGGCAGCTAGAGGAAACCAGATGCCACGTTAGGACAAACTCCACCAGGCTGAAGAGGCCACCAGCTCCGACGACCACCAGACCATGGGCGAGCCACTTGGGTGCGCCATCTTGGAAGTCCATCCCAATCCAGTCCCCAGACAACTGAACATCCCCACCGTCTGATGGCAGCACATGAGCAGAAAGGGCTCACGTAACTCTCGCCCAGCAAGGTGAGACTCAGCATCATGCATGTGAATCCTTATGCCCGACCTCACTGCATGAGATGTTTGCCGTATTCCATTGGATTTGGGGAACCTGTTTCAGAGTCTTTCACCAAGGAGCTTCCATGGTAAAGTGACAACCACAGGACTTTGGAGGCACACGGCTCTGAAAACATTTTAGCTCTGCTCGGCTACTTTATCAGGCATGCATTTTGGCTGCAGTTAAGAGAAAATTTGAATAACCAGGGTTTTTAAAAGAGGGAATTATTTTTCTCACGGAAATCTGGAGGTAGGCTTTTGCTGGCATTGCTTCAGCTGCTTTAATAACGTCATCAGGGGCTCAGGCTATGTTAGCTCCTAGACTCGTGATTTTTTTTTTTTTTTTGCCTCAGGGTCACAAAATGGCTGCAGTAGCACCAGATATCACTTCTGCTAACAAGGCAGTGAGAAGGGAGGAAGCATGAGAAGTCATGCTAGCCACATCTTGCCTTTTTTTTTTCTCTCTTTAACAAAAAAGCAAAAGGTTTCCCAGATGTCCATGTAGCAGTCCTCTCCTTAGGTTTCGTGGGTCAGAAGTGGATCACATGGCTTCCCCTAGCTGCAGGAGAGGCTGGGGAATTGGGAAACAGCTAATTCCCATGATCATCTTAGCTAATCATAAGTCTCATAAGTCATCACTTGGGGCTGGGTGCATTGCAGTATTAAACTGAAGTTCCTCTTAGCAAGGAAGCATGGGATGACGAGTTTTAGGTGTCCGGTGAGCAGTGTCCACTCGAGCCACCTGACCAGGTTATGGCTTAGTGACGTAGAACAAGACCCTTGAGCCCTGTGAGCCTGTTCTTTGTCCATGAAACGGAACAACACCATGTCCTCAGCCCCCAGCAGGGTGGCTGGGTTTCGAAGGATGTCCTGAATGAAGGCATCCCTGGAAGAAAGCCTGGCCGTGTCCTCTATCCAAATACATCACACACTGTCCAGAATTAACCTGGTGGTGGGTTTACGTTGTGGGGACACAGAAATGTTCACAGTTCTGGCTCTGAGACCAGCAATCTGCTTCGAAAGGGAAAAAACAACAGAATTGGGTGCTCCCGAGAAACCTTAGTGCTGCAAGTGACAATCGTGTAAGGAGATGAAGTGAGCTGCACTTCCTCTGTCTTCATCGGGCTGGAGACCCCAGATGGAGGCAGACTCACAGCCCTAGCAGCACTTCCATCAGCTCTCTGTGCTCAGTTCATTTATACCCCGTGGTTACGACGCCCAGCAGGGGACAGCGGTGCCCACCGACATCCCTCTTTGCATTTACTCAGTGGCACTTGCACATTGATTTCCTTGGAGTTTTTCCTTTTTTTGTAGAATCATAACCTACCTCCAAAGTGCGTCTGGGCCATTGTCTGTGGAGAGCCCAGGCTTATATTTTGCCCAGGGCAATATTATCAAAGCTGTCCCCGGGGCTGGCAGTCAGGAAGGCACGAACCCAGACGCATCCTCTCCTCCCCATCTGCTCTTGTTGTCGTCAATCAAGCTGATTTTCAGTCACCGGCCTAAATTGCTACTTGCCACCGTCTCTTTGCCCTCCAGAGAAATCCCTTCTACTGCCGTTTCTCAAGAGGCTAAGACCTTGGCTCCTTCTAACCAGAATAAAGTGACTCGTTAAACTATCCCATTGCCTTTCATAATGAACATGGCTGCATAAGAACATTTTTCTACCTCTCCTCCTGGAAATCATGCATAAGGAGCAAGGAGAATGTAAAAAACCCATAAACTCCATTTTCGGAGAAACCAGAAAATAGATATAGTCCACAGACTTCAAAGTACGTATGCAGACTGACAGAGCAGCCGGGGTTGAGCAGGACCTCACAGGAGGGAAGGAAGTGAAGAAGTGCGGGGGCACCAGTGGCAGTGGAGGAATGCACCCGTTGTGCAGAATGCACCCCTAAGATGACGGGCTCACCCTGAAACAACAGCTGCACCGATGTCAGCATCAGTGAGCATGGGAGCTGGGGCAGGAGGCGGTGGAGGAAGCTCCCTCAGCCCCAGTTTGCTTCAGAGAAGCAGAGGAGGCAGGGCTGTAAAGGATGGGTGAGAAGCAGGGAAATGCAGACCCGAACCACAGCGAGACAGGATCTCCCACCCGCCAGAATGGCCATCATCAAAAGGAACACAAATAACAAATGCTGGAGAGGATGCGGAAAAAAGAGAACCCTCCTGCACTGCTGGTGGGAATGTAAACTGGTGCAGCCTCTGTGGAAAACAGTACGGAGGGTCCTCAAAAAACTAAAAATAGAGCTACCATATGACCCAGCAATTCCACTCCTGGGTATATATCCGAAAACAAAAACAAGAACTCTAATTTGAAAAGATACATGCACCCCAATGTTCACTGTAGCATTATACACAATTGCCAAGATGGAAACAACCTAAGTGTCCATCAACAGATGAATGGATAAAGAAGGTGTGGGACATACACACAATGGAATATTACTCAGCCATAAAAAAGAATGAAATGTTGCCATTTGCAGCAACATGGATGGACTTGGGCGTTATACTTAGTGAAATAAATCAGACAGAGAAAGACAAATACTGTATGATCTCGCTCATAGGTGGAATCTAAAAAATACAACAAACCAGTGAATAAAACAAGAAACAGACTCACAGACAGAAAAAAACTAGTGGTTACTAGTGAGGAGAGGGAAGGGGGAGGAGCAATAAAGGGGTTATTGTGAGATTATATGAAATCATCTGGGTGAAACTTCTGAAAACTGTAAAGCACTGTAGAATTTAAAGAATCTTTCATTCAATTACAAAAAAGAATGGATGAGAAGTAGCCTCACTCTGGCAGGAGAGAAGAAACACCTGCCTGGGGCTGACATCGTTCCGCCGTCCCTCAAGGACTTCTTGCAAAGACCGCTCCCTGTCTCCCCAAATTTTCTCTCCTTTTCCCGTGTAAACGGAGCTTTAGCCATGAGCACATGGCCACCCGCAGAGACTACACCTCCCAGCCTCCCTTTCCGCTCCACGTGGTCATGTGACTCTGAAGGACCAATGGGGTGTGAGCAGAAGGGGCGCGCGGGGCTCCGGCCTAAGGCTAAACACCTGTGTCGGAGTTTGGCGTTTTTCCTTCTTCTCCGAAGGCCGGAAGGCGGGTGTGGGAGCAGTGCTGCTTCCGCGGTATTGGATGTGGACGGAGTCTGAGGGGAAGGGAGTAACAGAACGGAAGGCCCTTGCGTCCCGAGTGACGTCGTGGAGCATGGAGAACCCTCCCACCCCCCAGCAGCAGCCAGGACTGAGAGCCACGGACACTTGTGTAAGCGAGACCCTCACGGGAGCCATGCTTCCTGTATCCTCAGCCCACACTCTACGTGATACATCCTTAATATAAATGTGCACCGAGAAGTGGGGTGCGGCCATGGCAAAAACCTCGCATAGTGCCTGGGGGGGGCGCCCAGGGGAGTGGGGCGAGCCGGGTCCTCCTTCCAGCCCTTCTGCATGGCATCCCCGCCTCCAGGGGCCACGGAAGCCCAGCGTCTCCAGGTCCTGGAGCCCGCGTCTTCCCCCTGCACGATTACGGGAATCTCTCACCCTCTACACAGTTGCCAATTAACTTCCAAAGCTTGTTCTTAATCAGGATCCCATGTTTCAGAGATGTTTGCCCAGAAAGCCTCAAAATTGTTTTGAAACGCGCGGGTGTTTTCTCTGCAACACCCCCGCTGTGAACATTGCACTGTCAACTGCCTCTAATCTCCCCGCCTTTCCTATCTCACAGCTCCGGGAGGGCTCCTCAGGCTTCCGGAATGTTCCGCGAGACAAGAGCTCTCTGAGCAGGACGAGTGCAGCTCGCCGGGGACAAGCAGCAACATTCCGGGCAAGCGGCGTCACCAGCCGGACCGCGGCCCCTGCAGGTACAGCCTTGTGCCGGGGTCTGGGGGACATTCCGCTGAGTCTCGCGGGCTTCTGCGCCCACGCTGGGCGGCCAAACGTTTGTTCGTTGATTTTCTAAAATCTCAAGCTCTTGACTGTGAAATGGTTTCTAGCTGGAGGATGTGCTTGGTTCAGAGAAAAAGAGCTGACCTGACGTTTCCAGTCCGTGTTTCTCAAATGTTGTTCTGGAGAAGAAACTCTTCTTTTTCTCCCGAAACACAGTCTTAGCCAAAGCGTCACTGTGTAAAAAGAGACGAAAGTGGGTCTGACTTACGTAATGGGTTTGGAGGGCACCAGGGCCCCCATCCCCCGTTCCTCAGCCAGTCTCCGGGATCAGAAAAATCCTTGTTCGAAGCAGTGAATTTCCCAGCCTCTCTGTGGGTCCATTATGGACCCCCTTGATCCTGTCACAGTGAGTAGAAGTCACAGACGAGCTGCTAATGCTCACAGCAGCAGCGATGAATCTCACGAACGTCTTGCTAAGTGACAGAAGCTAGGCACCAAAAGTACATACTGTTGCATCCACTGACGTGAGATTCTGGAACAGGCAAAACAAACCCTGAGTGACAGAAGTCAATCAGTAGTTGCTGCTGGGGGTGGATGGAGATGGGGAGGGACCTGAGAGAATGACCGGGTGATGGAACGTTCTATGTCTTGAGAGAGGGTTGCCTCACACAGGTGTGTGCACTTGGCAATGCTCTTCAGATCCTAACACTTCAGACTTGTGCGTTTCACTGTGTGTAGATTTTACCTAAAGAAAGAAGCAGCGTCAGCAGACAGGGAGCGTGAGTGCTGAGGGTGGGCAGAGCAAGTGGCCTGTTGTAGCGGAAGAGAGTGAGGGTGGGAGGTGACAGCGAGAGCTGAGCCCCCGACAGACCGGCTGGAGCCCACCCGCGAGCCGTCACCAGGTGACGGGGCTCTGCTTTGCATTACACGGGACGCACTGAGTTTTAGTGTAAGAGCACGATGCCACCGACGCTGCACAGGCACACCCCGTCCTGTTGGGCTTTGCTTCATTGCACTTTGCAGATACTGTGGGTTTTTACACATTGGAGATCTGTGGCCACCCCAAGTCCCGTACGTCTGTTGGTGCCGTTTCTCCGATGGCATGGGCTCACTGTGTGTCTCTGCGTCGCGTGGTGGTAAATCTGGCAGTATTTCAAACTTTATTATTATTATTGTACGTACGGTGATCTGTGGTCAGTCTTTGATGTTCCTGTTGTAGTTGTGGGGCGCCAGGATCTGTGCCCGTGTGAGATACAGAACTTAACCCACTGTTGAGATGACAACTAAGGCTTTAGAATATTACATAAACTTAGTTGATAACGCAGCAGCAGGGTTTGAGAGGATTGAAGTTTGAAAGTAGTTCTGCGGTGGGTAAAATGCTCTCAAGCAGCACTGCAGGCTACAGAGAAATGGTTCGTAAACGGAAGAGTCCATCTATGCGGCAGACTTCATTGTTGTCCTATTGTAAGAAATCTCGGCAGCCACCCCAGTCTTCAGCAACCCCCCGACCCCGATCAGTCAGCAGCCACCAATGCAGAGGCAAGACTCCCCCACCAGCAAAAACTTTAGGACTCGCTGAAAGCTCAGATGATGGCTGGCATTTTTTAGCAGTGTTTTTTCTAATAAGGTTTGCCTGTTGTTTTTCTAGACGTAATGCTCTTGCACACTTAATAGACTCCAGTGTAGTGTAAACGTCACTTTTCTATGCCCTGGGAAACCGCGAAGTCCGTGTGACTTGCTTCATTGCAGTGGTCTGGAACGGGCCGCAGTCTCTCCAGGGTCTGCCTGTAGTTGAGGAAGATAGTTGGTTTGTTTGTCACTATGTCAAGTGGGCACATCCCGCTTCTCGCGCTGAACGTGGCCGTGAACTTTGGCCGCCCCACCTGCGCCTCTCCTGTGTGTCTGGGGAACTGGGCACCGGGCCTCTACCTCCCGCAGACAGACTGGAAAGTGGACAAGGGCTTGTGGTCTGGGCTCCAGTTTCTCTAGTCTTGGAGTCGATGCCAGGAGGCCAAGGAAAAGGGACCTCCTGGGTCCATCCTGCCAAGAGTGGCCATGGCAGAGCAGCTTTGTCCAGTGTCCGGAGCCAACCATAGAGGCAACCCCAACGTGTGAGATCCAGGTGGTGCCCCAGGGTGGGGACTGCAGCGTCTTCCAGTGTGAGGTGGGGGCATTGTTTTTTTTTTGTTTTTCGTGTTTAATTAATTAATTTATTTTTGTTTTTATTTTTGGCTGCGTTGGGTCTTGGTTGCTGCATGTGGGCTTACTCTAGTTGCGGCGAGCGGGGGCTACTCTTCATTGCAGTGCGTGGGCTTCTCACTGCAGTGGCTTCTCTTGTTGCAGAGCACGGGCTCTAGGAGCACGGGCTTCAGTAGTTGTGGCACACGGGCTCAGTAGTTGTGGCTCGTGGGCTCTAGAGCGCAGGCTCAGTAGTTGTGGGCGCAGAGGCTTAGTTGCTCCTCGGCATGTGGGATCTTCCCGGACCAGGGCTGGAACCCATGTCCCCTGCATCGGCAGGCAGATTCTTAACCACTGCACCACCAGGGAAGTCCTGTTTTTGTTTTTTAATTGAAGTAGAGTTGATTGACAGTGTTGTGTTAGTTTCAAGTGTACGGCAAAGTGATTCAGTTATATATACGTATATTCTTTTTCAGAGTCTTTCCCATTAAAGGTTCTTACAAGACATTGAATGTAGTTCCCTGTGCTGTCAGGAGGTCCTTGCTGTTTAGGATTTGGGGTGTTGTTATCGGCAAAGCAGCCTCCAGGGCGTGAACCAGATTCCGTCTCTGTTGCTTGTAAGTCAAACCCCTCACCCAGAGCACTCTTCTGCTTTGAGGGTTGGTCTCTTGCGTTTGAAGGTAGCTGTGGCAGAGATGTCAATAACGAGATCCTTGTTTTTATGTCTCTGGGCCTCCTCACCTAAGAATGCGGGAGTTCTAGCAAGTGATCTAAAGGTCTCATCTGGCGTCACAGACGTGAAAGTCATCGCTAATAGTACTTGATGCCTCCACTTGGATGGCTGCACTGGGTTGAATGGTGATGTCACTGCCCACCTGCTGCAGGGCCCCTGCACTGAGGGGCTGGGGGACCCCTGGGAGAAGCAGTATCCCCGAGGGTCCCAACAGCGGTGCCACAAAGGCTATCTGTCACCAGCCTTCTCTTTGTCCAACATGCCCACCTCCACCCCCCGCCAAGACTTCGGCCCAGAGAAGGGAGGTTGGGGATGCCCATCTTGCCCCTGTGAGGGCAGAGTCCATCTCTAGGCCCTTGGCTGAAGTATCAGAACTAAGAACTGGGACTTCCTGCTCAGCCGTATGGCTGTGATGCAGTAAAGGACCTCATCACTTGCTTCAGGAACTTCTTCAAAATCGACTTATCCGAACCACAGATTTCCCAAACCGACCCCTTCCAGGACACGCGACTGCTCAAGTGGGCAGAGCGTTTGCCCACCAAGTAACTGTGTCTTTATCAAAACTCCTGCTAGATCCTTGCCTTACTGTGCCCGTCAAACCTGTGCTGTTACAGCGAGAGCTTTGCCTGATCATGGTATGATCTCCCTTGTTGAAAGACCTGCCTTAAACCACTGGTGACACATAGTGGGCTGAAGGGTGCCCCCCCAAAGATATGTCCATGTCCTAATCCCTGGACTCTGTGAGTGTGGCTTTATTTGGGGGAAAAAAGGGCTTGGTAGGTGTTTTTAAGGATCTGGAGATGAGGAGATCATCCTGGATTATCCCGATGGGCCCCAAATCCAATGACGAGTGTCCTTACAAGACACACAAAGGAGAGACACACAGACAGAAGAAGAGGAAGCAATGTGGCCACACAGGCAGAGACAGGTGTGGGACCGGCACCAGCTCAGAAACACTGGTGCCCCCAGAGCCAGAAGGGGCCTGGAACAGATCCACCCCCCGAGGGAGCGTGGCCCCGCTGGACTTGGACTTCCGGTCCCCAGGACTGTGAGGGAAGAAATTTCTGTTGTCTTAAACCTCCTAGTTTGTGGAAGTTTGTTAGGGCAGCCACAAGAGACAAGTATAACAGCTAACAGTCAACTCATGTTGACGTGTCCAAAACTGAGCCCCACGTCTTCCTCTGAGGCCCCGGCACCCAGAACCTTCCCCTCTGCGTTGATGTCACCTCCTGTGTGCAGCTGCTCAGGATAAAACCTTGGAGACACTCTTACCTCTTTCTCTAAGATTTCACAGCCAAACCATCAGGAAATCTTGTAGCTCCCACTTGGAAAGTATGAACCCCGAATCGGAGAAGCAGAATCTCCCCCTCCACGTGCTGGATCAGGAGGTCCTTCCGCTGGTCTGTCTCTCCCTCCCTCCCTCCCTCCCTCTCTCTCCCTCTCTCTCCCTCTCTCTCTCTCTCTCTCTCTCTCTCTCTCTCTGCCCTTTTTCTCCCATGTGCTCTCATTCATTCCATTCCAGCCTCTTTGCTGTCCCTCTAACACCCCAGGGCCTTTGCACAGACCACTTCATCTGCCTAGAGCACACTTCCTTGACAGCTGGATGGCTCAGCATCTCTCCCCCTTCAAATCTTTGCTCAAATGTCACCTCAATAAATTCTCTCTTGACCACTCATTCCAAATACCAGCCCTGCCACCAGTGTTCCCCATCATTTTTATCCTGCCCTATTTTCCCCATAGCCCGTAACACCTTCCGTCATGCTCTGCCCTTTATTTATGTGCTGTGTTTGTTTATTGTCTGTGTCTCCCCTGCTAGAATGTAAACTCAAGACCAGCAGGCATTTTTACTTTCTTTATTCTCCGATCTGTCACCCAGAAGTGTGCCAGACTCAATAAATATTTGTTGAATAAATAAGTGGGGGGAAACAGTGTCACCTGTTTCTTTCATAATAGAATGCATTTGTGGGGATCTCAAAATAGGTGGAAATCATGTGGTCATCAAAACGAATTGTCTGTGGTGTATTTGAAATATGAAGACCTTCAGCGTTGCTCAACTGGTTGTCATTTTTTCCCTCTTATCAGCTACATTGAGAAGCCTCCCCAGTTTGTAGAACAGCAGCATTTTTCTCCCGAGTGTGGGCCAGGATAACCATTGTCAAAGGCAGGAGCGTCTGTAGCCCCTGCACACACTCCCGAGGATAGGCCAGGTTAGGCTGTGGCAACAAACGGCCCCAAACCTTCAGTGGCTGAAGATGGACAGGGCTGGTGTCTTGGTTGCCCCAGAGTGCCTGGGGGGCCTCGGTGACCGTCCAGGCAGCTGCCCTCCGTGTCACGGCTCATTCTTTGGCCTCCATAGTAAGCGTGCTGCCACAGTCACATGGGTGGGGAAGAGGGCCCTGGCGCACGGGCTTAGCTGCTCCGCGGCATGTGGGGTGTTCCCGGACCAGGGCTCGAACCTGTGTCCCCTGCATTGGCAGGCAGATTCTTAACCACTGCGCCACCAGGGAAGTCCCTGACCCTGGATTTTGAGCTGGGGTAAATATGTTTTATTAGGTGTCCGCGGTGGATAAGGTAGTATCCATCTATCCCTATTTCTTTGGGTGCCTTTTGTAAAATGAGAATGGATGTTGAAAATTTTTAAATACCCTTTTAGCATAAAATGAAGTTTATCTTTTCCTTTCCCTTTAAATTATATTATTTATTAGATTTCTTCAAATTGGATTGTTTTTATATTCCATAATAAAGATGGTCATGATGTATTTGAAAATGTTACTAGATTCATTCACTAGTATGATATTTTATTTAGAAATTTTGCATCTGCATTCATGAGTGAGAGTAGCTGATAGTTTATTATTGTTGTTACTATTATCATTCGTGGTAACTAGTGATGGTTGTATCACGTCTGCTACTGTTGCAGTCTGTTGGGTATTAATATCAAGCTTATGCTCTTTTCATGAAAAGAATTTGAAACATTTGCTTCTTTTTCTGGTCACAAGCTGCTTGGCTAAAGTAGATCTGCTACTAATTGCCCCAAGAAGGACTCATAGAATGATATTTTATTAGCAAAAGGCATTTTTGTGGCTAGTCTTTACACTTCAAGGATAGTTTGGCTGGATGTAAAATCATGGCTCACACCCTCTTTCCATGAGAATATTGTAAGGATTTCTCTCTCTCTCCATCTCTCTCTCTCTCTCCCTCCCTCCCTCCCTCCCTCCCTCCCTCTCTCCCTCCCTCTCTCTCCCTCCCTCTCCCTCTCCCTCTCTCCCTCTCCCCCTCTCCCTCCCTCCCTCTCTCCCTCCCTCTCTCTCTCCCTCCCTCTCTCTCTCCCTCCCTCCCTCTCTCCCTCCCTCTCTCTCTCCCTCCCTCCCTCTCTCCCTCTCTCCCTCCCTCTCTCTCTCCCTCCCTCCCTCTCTCTCCCTCCCTCTCTCTCCCTCCCTCTCTCTCCCTCCCTCTCCCTCTCTCCCTCTCTCTCCCTCCCTCCCTCCCTCTCTCTCCCTCCCTCCCTCTCTCCCTCCCTCTCTCTCTCCCTCCCTCTCTCCCTCCCTCTCTCTCTCTCTCCCTCCCTCTCCCTCCCTCTCTCTCTCTCTCTCTCTCTCTGTCTCTCTCTCTCTCTCTCTGTCTCTCTTTTGCTTTGAGTGTTACTGTGAAAACACCTGAGACCTACTTGGACTTTTTCCTTCTAAGAGTCTTCCTTTACTTGCATGGCTGCCCAAAGGAATTTTTTCTTTATCTTTGAAGTTTAGTAACAAACTAGAAATGTTTCAGTGTTGACTGCTTAGAGTCATGTAGTATGTTCTTTCATTACATAGATTCAAGTCTTCTTTTACTTCAAAGAAGTTTTCTTGAATTGTATCTTCTAATAGTTCTTCTGTTCCTTTCTGGGTTTCTTCCTCAGGGACTCCAGTTACCTGGATGTAGCGGTCACCTTACATAGCTTGTGCATCATTCCCTCCATACCCTATTTTAAAATGGTCTCTTTTTGGTTTTTCCTTTTTTTTTTTTTCTTTCTGCTTCTCTATGTCAGCTGTAGACTACAACTTTATTACTTTTTATTGTCTTTATTTGGGGCAGTATTTATTGTGGCAGAGTCTCCCCTTTCCCCTTCCAACTCCATCTACATTTCCAAGATGGTTTTACTCGTTTCTTCTACTTCTTTCCCAAGTGCTGTCAGCTTTTGCTTTATCCCTCTTTCTCTCTCACTTGAGATTTTGAATATTTTACTTATCGTCTTCCTTAGTTGCAGTTGTTTCATTCACTTTTTGAAAACAATGCCTGGTGAAATGTTTGTTTGCAGTTTTCATCTGTATACTCTGGTGTGGTCAGCAGGATAATGACCCCAGCCCCCACCAAAGATAGTCACGTCCTAATTAGTGGAAACTGTACATACGTTATGTTGTATAATAAAGGGGGATAAATGTTGCAAATGGATTAATGTTGCTAATCAGATGACCTTAAAATGGGGAGGTTACCCTAGATTATCTGGTCGGGCTTAATGTACTCACAGGGGTCCTTAAATGTGGGAGCAGGAGGTAGAAGAGGAGGTCAGGGTGATGCAACATGATAAAAAACTCAACTGGCCATTGCTGGCTTTAAATGTGGAGAAAGAGGCCATGAACTAAGGAAAGCAGGCAGCCTCTAGAAGCTGGAAAAGACAAGAAAACACTTCTCCCCTCAACCCTCCAGAAAGGAACACAGCCATAGTGGCATCTCAGTTTTAGCCCATTTTGTGACTTCTGGCCTTCAAAATAAGCCACTTATTTTGTGGTAATTTGTTACAGCACCAATAGGAAACTAATACACACTGAAAAATATCTGAGTACTCTTTGTAAAAAGTTTTGCTGCTGTTTTTCTCACTTTTTCCTCTTAGTCCATTTATGTAGATGTTGTGCTGCTTATATATATTTTTATTACTCATTACCAAATGAGTTAGGGCTTTGTACCAACCACTGTGAAGACAATCCTGTAGGTGGGAAGGGAAGTTCAGGTAGCATTCCAGCCTTGCAGGGTCTCATGATGCAAAGTCTTGCTTTTTGTCAACTGCAGCAAGAACAGATTTTTTCCTGTCACGTGGCATGTCTTCATGATCCTTTGTGTAGACTTCTGTAAATTGGAATGGTTCCAGTAGGAGCGTTTGTCACCCTCCATTTCTCTGTCCACATTGCAGCAGCAGGTGAAAAGCTTTTGCTCATCAGTTCTCTTACCTTACAGAACTGCATTTTTGCTGGTATTTTCTGAGATTTGCAGCACCTGGACTGTCACCATTTGGATCTCTCCTCAACGTCTCTCCATTTCCTTCTGCCAGCTCTAGGAGGAACTCAGTTGCTTTTGGCAGCATTTTACCTATATGCTAGAGTTTATCTTCATTGGCTGAAAATGAAGTGTGCATTTTTTACTTTTTTTTTTTGGAGTATGGGGGAAATTGAGTTTCTTAGATATGTTCATAAGATAATTCTCACCTGAATTTTTAACAAGTGTCTCAATTGACTGAAAGAAATCTTTGGGCCACACTTTGAGAAACATCTAGAAATTTTTCATCATTGAAGGGAGAGACTTGATCTGGAATCAAAGATAAGTTCCAGCCAACCCAGCACCTTGCACCATGCTTGGCAAACACAAATGGCTCCATAAACTGAGTGGACCAAATGGGATTTTTTTCTAGTTCTTCTGCAAGGAAAATCCTACAGGCAAAATTTTTTGTTTGTTTGTTTGTTAAATCAGAAACTAACAACAGGACTTCCCTGGTGGTGCAGTGGTTAAGAAACCACCTGCCAATGCAGGGGACATGGGTTCAAGCCCTGGTCCAGGAAGATCCCACATGCCGCGGAGCAACTAAGCCCATGTGCCACAACTACTGAGCCCGCGCTCTAGAGCCTGCGAGCCACAACTACTGAGCCTGCGAGCCACAACTACTGAAGCCTGTGCGCCTAGAGCCCATGCTCCACAAGAGAAGTCACCACAGTGAGAAGCCCGCGCACTGCAACGAAGAGTAGCCCCTGCTTGCCACAACTAGAGTAAGCCCGCGTGCAGCAACAAAGACCCAATGCAGCCAAAAATAAAATTAATTAATTAATTATTTTTTAAAAGAACAATTATTATTAAAAAAAAAACTAACAACATGTCAAGTAAGGTAGTTTAACCCCAGCCACTAGCCGGATGAAGCACTATTTATGAAGGTAGCTCTTAGGATCCTGGTGAGAAAAGATCAAAGGCAAGTCCAGTGGCCCTGTTTGCCCAAAAATATCTTTTAGTCAGTCTTCAGGGCTTGAAAACTCTCACCATTCAGTGGGCTGAAAAGTAAGGGGGGAGGAATTGTCTCTAAAAGTACATGAGAATGCCTGGTCAAAAAGAACAGGACTGCATCAAGCCCTACCATAAGATGAGGAGCAGCCTTTGTTTATAATAGCATGAAACAACTGCTGATGAAAAACATCTGATTAATTCGTTAACGCACCAAAGACTGAAATGTAAGACTTGATACCATAAAGCTCCTAGAAGAAAATGTAGGGAAGAGCTCATCAATATTGGTCTTGGGAATGATTTTCTTTAACATGATTCCAAAAGCACAAACAGCAAAAGCAAAAATCAACACATGGGACTACATCCAACTCAAAAGCTTCTGCCCAGCAAAAGAAACAATTAACAAAATGAAAAGAGAGCTTACAGAATGCGAAATTTTTGCAAACCATATATCAGATAAGAAGTTAATAGATAACTATATCCAAAATAGGTAAAGAACTTACAGAACAATAACAAAAAACAAAGTCTGATTAAAAATGGGCAGGAGGGGCTTCCCTGGTGGCACAGTGGTTAAGAGTCCACCTGCCAATTCAGGGGACACGGGTTCAAGCCCTGGTCCAGGAAGATCCCACATGCCGTGGAGCAACTACGCCCGTGTGCCACAACTACTGAGCCCGTGAGCCACAACTACTTACTGAGCCTGTGCTCTAGAGCCCGTGAGCCACAACTACTGAACCCGCGTGCCACAACTACTGAAGCCCGCACACCTGGAGCCCATGCTCCGCAACAAGAGAAGCCACCGCAATGAGAAGGCCGCACACCTCAGCGAAGAGTAACCCCCGCTCGCCACAACTAGAGAAAACCTGCGCGCAGCAACGAAAACCCCATGCAGCCAAAAATAAATAAATAAATAAATAAATTTTTAAAATTTTAAATTAAAAAAAAATGGGCAGGAGAATGAAATAGACATTTTTCCAAAGAGGACATCCAGGTGGCCAACAGGCATATTAGAAGATGCTCAGCATCACTAATCACCCGGGAAATGCAAATCACAACCACAAGGTGGTACCACCTCACACCTGTTGGAATGGCTGTCATCACTAAGCATCTATGTTGTGCCAGGACTATGTGGTCAGATTTATCAAAACTGTGAGAGCTAGTCTCAGATTTGTTTAGACAATAAGTAAACGTGATGCTGATAAGAGAGTGTGTGCCTTGTGAGTAATGGTGGTTTTTCTCTACTTTTGATCAAAATATCATTCATGGAATATCTAACGTTGGCATTACTACTCTGGAAAGAGTTACAAATGCTGAGTCCTCCTGAACTTGTCCTTTATTCACGGGGATGGTGTGATGTGCTGAACTGTGTTCCACTCCCACCTCAAAATTAATATATTGGCGTCCTAACCCCCTTAGAATATGACTGTATTTGGAGATGGGGTCTCTAGAGAGGCAGTGATGGTACAATTAGGTCACTAGGATGGGCCCTAACCCACTATGACTGGTTATAAGAAGAGATTAGGACACAGACACAAAGAGGGGTGACCATGTGAGGACACAAGGAAAAGACGGCCGTCTGCAAGCCAAGGAGAGAGGCCTCAGAAGGAACCAACCCTGCTGACACCTTGACCCTGGACTTCCAGGCTCCCGAACCGTGAGGAAATCAATTTCTGTTGGCTCAGCCACCCAGTCTGAGCCGGAACAAACAGGCGTGGACCCCGTCACGGAACATCATTGATAAGCATCACCTGACTTCGTCCTTGGACAATCTTGTTCTCCTCACAGCAGTCTCCCACTGTTATGCTTTTCTTTGGCCTTCTGGTAACAAACCCCTAAAGAAATAATAAATATCTTGAAACCCAAGACTGACATGAGCGGACAACTTGGATAAATTTATGTCAGGATACCGACAGAGGCCTGCCTTTCAGACAGGATAATGAAGGTGGCTATTCCCAAGTTCTGTCTGGGTTTCTACGAAGCTTCTGACTTAATTCCCCCCTCCCCCCAACAGCAGGGGTTTATAGACGAAAGGTCAGCTGGGATTATGGGCTTTTTAACCTAATGCAATCAATGACAGCGACCTCTCCAAGTTTATTTCCAACTCAAAAAAGATGGGCAATTATACGAAATTTATGCTCAGCTAAGAAGAAAAGCAATTATCATGATTTTTGCGTGCACTTGAAGAATATTGATGCATTCCCCACAGGTGTATGGAAGCTAATTAGCATTTCCATTAATATTAGTTAACATGATTAATATTTACTTCTCCGTGCCAGGCACCGTGCTCGGTGCTGCAGACAGAAGAGATCTGGTGCGGGGATTAGTGGAGCTTAGGATCTCGTGAGAGAACCAGACGCTGATGAAACAAAAACAAAGATCCTTCACAAACTGTGATAAGCATGATGAAGGAAAAGGCAGGGCACCCTGAGAGAGTGGGGCTGGGGGGGAGGGGCAGACCCAAGCAGAGACCCACGTGAGCTGCATCTGAGAAAAAGTATTGAGCACAGAAAAGCAAAAGCATCGCAGTGGGCAGACAGCCTCCCCTGGGTCACTCTGTAGCCATTCAGGGCTCCATAGCCTGCTGGAAAGACTCCTAACTTGATAGTAAAAGCAGTGGGATGGGTGTGTGTGTGTGTGTGTGTGTGTGTGTGTGTGTGTGTGTGTGTGTGTGTGTGTGTGTGTGTGTGTGTGTGTGTGTGTGTGTGTGTGTGTGTGTGTGTGTGTGTGTGTGTGTGTGTGTGTGTGTGTGTGTGTGTGTGTGTGTGTGTGTAAATTCATCTATTTATTTATTTTTGGCTGCATTGGGTCTTCGTAGCTGTGCGTGGGCTTTCTCTAGTTGTGGTGAGCGTGGGCTTCTCATTGTGGTGGCTTCTCATTGTGGTGGCTTCTTGTTGCGGAGCCTGGGCTCTAGGCGCTTGGGCTTCAGTAGTTGTGGCTCGCGGGCTCTAGAGCGCAGGTTCAGTAGTTGTGGCGCACAGGCTTAGTTGCTCCGTGGCATGTGGGATCTTCCCGGACCGGGGCTCGAACCCGTGTCCTCTGCATTGGCAGGCGGATTCTTAACCACTGTGCCACCAGGGAATCCCTGTGTGTTTTTTTAAAGCAGCTTTATTGGGCTACAGTTCATCCATTTAAAGTGTACGGGATCAATGGCTTTCTGGATATTTCCGGATATGTGCAGCCATCACCACGGTCAATTTTAGAACATTTTTATCATCTCAAGAAGAAGTCCCATACATGTAGTCATGACCCCACTGTTCCCCACCCCCATCGTAGCCCCTGGTAACCACTAATCTACTTGCCATCTCTATGGATTTGCTTGTTCTGGACATTACATGCAAATGAAATCATACAGTGCGTGGTCCTTTATGACTAGTTTCTTTCAGTGAGCATCATGTTTTCAAGGTTTATGTTGTAGCATGTGTGTCAGTTCTTCATTCCTTTTTATGGCTGAATAATATTCCATCGTATGAATAGACCACATTTTGTTTATCCTTTCATCCATCAGTGGACACTTGGGTCGCTTCTACCTTTAGGCCACTGTGAATAATGCTGCTGTGAACACGGGTGTGCAAGTTTTCACGTGGATATACATTTTCATTGCTTATGCGTGTATAGGAGTGGAACTGCTGGGTCGTACGGTAACTGTGGTCAGTCCTACAGCCACCAGACTGTTTACCTCAGCGGCTGCACCACATTACGTTCCCACCAGCAGTGGATGAGGGTTCCAGTCTCTTCGCATCCTCGTGGACACTTGTTGTTGTCAGACTGTTTGATCTACCAGTTCTGGAGGGTGTGAGGGGTATCCCACTGTTTTTGAGTGCCTTTAAGCTCAGAGATGCCAGGACCGTCCAGGGCTGTGGTTTAGTGCTACAGTTCTCAAACTTGAACGCTCATCAGCATCACGGAGGGAGATTAAAATGCAGAAGACGGGCCCTGCTCCATAGTCTGACCCGGCAGGTCTGGGGTGGCCGGGAATTGCATTTCTGATGAGTTCTCAGGTGATACTGCTGCTCCAGAGACCACACTTTGAGAACCACTTTGCCAAACTACTGACGCTGTGGGTAATCATTACTCAAATCCATTTCCCCCGCCTTCACTAATTAAGTTCGTCTACCGAAGACTTGCTCGTCCTCCAGGCAGCACGGAGCCTAAACAATCAGGTGTTTGCTGGAGTTGTGGTCCAGGAGGTTGGAGTCAGCTGTATCTGGTTCCAGCTGAGCCGGTTAAGACCCTCCAACTGGGCATGCGTGAGTGTCCGCTCCGTGACCTTTTGACGTCAGAGGACAGAAAACTCCACCCTCAGGTCGAGGGCCGTGGTTTAGTTACGCCTGCACAGAACGACCTCGACCACCCCTTTTCCCATCCCCTCTCCCCAGGCTCCCCACGCCTCCACTGCCCCGCTGCTTCATTCTTCATCCCACAAACGCCTCAGCCCCTCACCTTCGGGGCACTGATCTGAGACCTGTTCTGTCCCCTTACTTGGCTGCCTTGCCAAGAGCCCTGTCTGTGCTGCAAACCCAGGCACCGCAGCGTTTGGGCTTGCTGTGCGCGGCCAAAGCAAACCTGGTTGGCTAACAGCTTTGAGAAAGGAAGCAAGAGTGGGTTGAGTTGAGAAGCGAGTGGGAGGCGAGGGAAGAAAGGCAGAGACAAGGAAGGAAATGGAGAAGGAGCCGTAGGGAACGGAATGAGGCGTCGAGACTTGCCCGTGTTAAATACAAAGACCTGCCCCTGGATGCTCGCAGCAGCTTCACCGAAGTCGCTGAGAATTGGAAGCAGCCAAGGTGCCCTCAGCAGGTGCATGGATACACATGGTTCATCCAATCAACGGATTATTATTCAGCACAGAGAAGAAATGAGCTGTCACGCCTTGGACAGGCGTGGCGGAACCTTCAATGCATGTCACTGAGCGAAAGCAGCCAGACTGCAAGGGCCATAGGCTGTGAGGCCAAGCGCGTGACATCCTGGAAAAAGTGAAACTGTGTAGACAGTCGGAAGATCAGTGGTTGCCAGGGGTTGGGAGAAGGAAGGAGGCAGGGATGAATAAGTGAGCACGGAGGATATCCAGGGCAGTGCGAGGACTCTGATGCAGTCACGGTGGATGCATTTGTCAAAACCATGGATTGTTTGATGCAGAGTGAAACTGTGGACTCAGTTCGTGACAAGGCAGCAATATTGGTCCATCGGTTGTAGCACACATCTTGCACAGATAAGATGTAAACAACGGGGGAATGAAGGAGGGGCTCAAGGGCACAGGGGAGGGTCAGGCCCTGATCTGGGCCTCCCCCCCCACCAAGGGCAGCAGGTGGAAAGGAGGAGGCAGCCCAGGCGTAGGGCCCTGTGGGCACAGCTGGGAAAGTGAAGGAGTCTCACACTGGCGGCTTTCGTTTTCTAGGTGGAGAAGGGTGCGAAGTTATTGTCTTAAAATGGGGCGGGGGGGGAGGATGCGGGGTTTGAGAGTCAAAGCAAACATGGGATCACAGACACGGAAGCTGATGAGAGGACCTGGTGGGCGTGCTGGGGGCACGGAGGGCCTGGCCCTTAGCCGGCCAAGCTGGCTGCCTGCAGACGCAGGAAGTCTGTTCCTCACACCCTCTTGAAACGGGCATTTTTTTTTTTTTTTTTTTTTTTTTTTTGCGGTACGCGGGCCTCTCACTGCTGTGGCCTCTCCCGTTGCGGAGCACAGGCTCTGGACGCACAGGCTCAGCGGCCATGGCTCACGGGCCCAGCCGCTCCACAGCATGTGGGATCTTCCCGGACCGGGGCACGAACCTGTGTTCCCCGCATCGACAGGCGGACTCTCAACCACTGCGCCACCAGGGAAGCCCTAAAATTTATTTTTTATTGAGGTGAAATTCATATCACATAAAATTGCCCACTTTAAAATGAACAGTTCAGTGGTATTTAGTACATCCGCAGGGTTGTGCAGCCACCACCTCTAATTCTAGAACTTATTCATCTCAAAAGGAAACCCTGTACCCTTAAGCAGTCACTCCCCGTTCCCCCACCCCCACCCCCGACCCCTCCACCAGCAGATCATGACAAATGCTAATCTGCTTTCTGTCTCTATGGATTTGCCGATTCTGGACCTTTCATATAAGTGGAATCATGTAATATGTGGCCTTTTGTGTCTGGCTTCTCTCACCTAACATGTTTTCAGGGTTCATCCATGCCGTAGTGTGATCGGTATTTTTTTTTTTGGTATGAACGAATAATATTCCATCAGGTGTGTAACTATATCATCCATTCATCTGTTGGACGCTTGGGTTTATCTACCCTTTGGGTTGTAAATAACGATGCTGTGAACACACGTGTAGATGCCCTACTTTTGAACAAACACTGGCCTGTGCCACTTCCCCACTCACCTCCACCCTGTCCTTCTGTTCCCTCCAGACTCCCAGCCCAGTTACCACCAAAGCCCTCGCCAAGCCCTGAGGAAAGGGAGAATGGAGTCACAGGGGCCCTGCCGCTCGCAGAGTGTTTCCAGACCTTTTTCTATGTACTTCTATTTGCATACACAAACATGCAACGGAAGGAAACACTGTGTTTCTATGAGAGAGAGGGAGTGAGAGGGAAACATCGATGAAATTATTCTGGACCTTTCATATGGTAATTTGCTTTTTATTTTCTTAACGCTTTGTCTCAGTGGTCTGTCCACAGTAGTACACACAGATGCACTTAATTATTTTTAGCTGCTGCAAAATAGCCCCGCGTCCCCGTCACTGCTGCTTCATGAGCTCCTCTCCTGTTGATGGGCACATAGGAGGTTTTCCATTTTTCACTCTACCGAGTCATTTTGCTACAGACATCGTTTAAACGCTTCCTCTTGTAAAAGTGCCACGATTTCTGCTGGGTTGATTCTGAAAGAGGTCTCAGTCACCGGAAATGTGCATTTTTAGTTTGAATAGAATCTAACAATTGTCCCCCTCCTTCCCAGTGCTTGTCCCAAGGCTCCACTAGGAGAACCTGTCTCCCTGTTCTTTTGTCAACACCCTGCGTTCTCCAACTTGATGCTATTGCAAATCTCATGAGGAAAACAGTTCTGAATTTTTGTTTTCATCTCCGTTTCCCTGGATGACAACCACATAATTGTCTGTGGATTGGACGAAGGCAGTGGTTCTCAACCAGGGGTGATTGTATCCCCTCCAGCAACAATGCAGCAAAGTCTGGAGACATATTCGGTTGTCATGCTGGGTGAGCAGTGCTCCTGGCATCTAGTGGGTAGAGACCAGGGATGCAGCTGAACATCCCACAGTGTACGGGACACCCCACAACAAAGAAGGTCAGTGAGGCCAAAGCTGAGAAACCAGGGAGAAGGCAAATATAGTGTACGAAACCTATCACTGTAACTGAGCGCACCCTAGAACAAGGCATGTGGTTTTTATAGAAAATGAGGATGATGAAACATTTCTCAGCAAAACCTCATCTCCGTACACGAGCGTTGGAGAGCCGCCCTCTAGGATGAAGTACACCAGGCACAATGGCAGTGAGGACTTCCTGTCAACGGGGATTAGCAGTGCGATTGCCCACATGTAATTCAGCATCTCCAGCCTCAAGTGATAAGAACCAGGTCAATGGGATTTGCAGACCACAGTCCCTCGCTGACCCACAGTGCCCTTCTGTTATTTCCTATCACTCTCCTATCCCCTCTGTGCTGGGCACCTGTCCCTACCTGAACGATTCCAAGCATCCCTTCACTTTTTGTGCCTTGCCTTTATTTCACAGGCAGGTATTCGAAAATGCCCATTAAATTATTCAACATTTTCTGCTACATAATGAAAATTTATTCCCCTCCACTTTCCCAAATCATCTTAAGGGAAAGAATTAACTGTTGAGGAAACAAATTTATGCATATTATTCCTGACCTCTGCCTCTCTTCAAACATTAAAGGGAAATTCTGCACCAACCTGACAAAGACGAACCTTAAAAACAAATTTCACTGCATAAAAATCCCCAGGATTAACTTCCATGGGCAAGAGCTTGGAAAGGGCCCATCTCCCTCGGGTTTCTGTAATGAAATTCAGCAAATAATCAAAAGAACAAACATTAGGAACAATAATGGGCCAAAATATTTTCTCCTTCATAAGCTTTGTTAATAATTCCCGTACATACGCCCACACTCATCCTACAGCTCTGGTTTAATAAAACACGACGGTCGACAAGAATTTTATAAGGTTTCAGCCTTTTGCTCCCTTTTGACGCGTGAGTGAATGTTAATACAGTAGACAGGGATGGGGTCCGGAGGCGGGTTCACCCACATGGCCCCGTGTTGCCTCAGTTCACCAGGGAACCGAACATCCCAGTCAAGGCTGCTGTCCATTTATGGCATGGACCCTCCAGGTGGATTTGAAACAGTCAGTGCTGCTTTTAAAAATGCGTGGGGGTGGGCTTCCCTGGTGGCGCAGTGGTTGGGAGTCCACCTGCCGATGCAGGAGACACGGATTCGTGCCCTGGTCCGGGAGGATCCCACGTGCTGCAGAGCGACTGGGCCCGTGAGCCATGGCCACTGAGCCTGCGCTCCGCAATGGGAGAGGCCACAGCGGTGAGAGGCCTGCGTACCACAAAAAAAAAAAAAAAAGAAAACGGGTGGGGTGATGTAGAGGCACATGTGGGAAACAGCCTCCCAAAGTTCGTTCTCACATGTGAGTAAATGTGCAGTTGCTAAATTCTACACAGTTAACGAGGAATCTTTCATTATTTCTTGAATAGACCATATTTGCTGATTCCACAAATATATATGGGGTAGACTGAATTACTGGTGTGAATTCTTCCCTCCCTTGTATTGTACATCCAAATATTCATGGTGGGCAGAGTATTTCCCCACCACTGGACACTGGCCTTGGCCGTATGTCATGCTATGGCTAATAGGGTGTTAGCAGGCGAGATGCTAAGGCTTAAAATGTGCTCATCCAGTTGGGCTACATGCTGCATGCCTCTGGTGTCCCACTAATCCCAAAATAAGAAGCACAGAGCAGGCAAGCTCTGGCCGAGCAGAGCCAAACCCAGCCTAGATCAGCCAAATCCCCACCAACTGGCAGACATGGGAGCCAGAAATAAGTGCTTGTTATTGTTAAATGCTTGCCATTGTTCACCAGTGAGTTTGGGGTTGATTTGTTACACAGCGTTATTGTGGCAATAGCTGACCAATACACTCCTATAGTACTCTCAAACTCGGTGCAAAGATGAAAAAAGTTTTATAAAAGAAGATCCCAGTGTTTAAGGGGCTTGAAGTCGAGTGAGGGGTGCAGACTTGTAAACTGGTGCAAAACTGACAGAGGTGCTGTTACCAGTGTATGAGCCACGGTCGTAGGAACCTAGAGGCAGGGCAGGGTGCTTTGCTCCTTCTAAGAGATCATGTTCCCGTGTCCAAGCTCGTACTACTCACCACACGACAGGCCAGTAAATCAAGATACGAGTTGCTGGGGCGAGGAAGAGCGACTTTATCTGGAAGATAAAGAACCATCTTAGCCAAGTCAGAATTCAGGCTCCTTTTATACTAAAAAGGGAAGGCGATGTGGCTGGTCGAGGCCGACTTCTTGGTGTCAAGAATCCTTTGTTCCTGCAGCTGTGCACGTAGGTCAGGTCACCGTGTTCCTGTAAACCTCCAACAGGACAAATGTCTTTCTCTGTTCTGCAACTTTTTATCTAAATGGAAAAATGTTATACCCTTAAAAGGTCAGAGCCTTGAGAATGGGCTCTCCTGTGTATTTCAGGCTATAGGCAACATTCTTAACTGGAAGCTAAAGCAATAGAGTACAAAGGTTAAAAGTAAAAGAAACAGATCCAGTATGGAGTCAGATTTATTCTTCCCTATTACAATCAGGGTACCCTTCCTTGGGAAGGCAACGCAAACAGATTTATCAAGCAACTAAGGGAGAGGAAAGAGCTTTTAAGCAAAGAGAAAAAGTGGGTGCAGTGTCCATGGGTCTGCTGGCATGCAGTCTGGCCAGAGTATGGGATGTTAGGGGCAGGTAAATTGACAAAGGGGGCCAGAACTGGGGCCCTGTACCCCACTGCACCCCATTGCAACCAGACCAGTAGCCGCTTCTAAAGTCCTTTGGAAAAAATCTGATGTAAAAACCTGAAAATGATTAAAAAGAGACTTTGAAATAGTGAAAGAAAAATTCAGTGTGAAATGAGTATAATAATAAATAGCAACCTTAGACAAGGCTGGCATCTCCAGATGAGACTTGATTTTTCATCTATGCCTGATAATGGACAAACTGAGGGTCATGGAAGCAGAAAATATCATCCAGACCGATAGGGTGTGAAAGTCAACAAAGAATTGGAGCAAAACACCAAAAGGATAAAAAGCTTGTAAGTGGGCTGAAATCTCCCAGACAGAAAAAAATGTCAGTTGACTGAAATCTAAGCTTCTGCACGCTGGGTGTGATGTCCCCTACTCACCCTATCTCATCCATGACAGCACTAAGTATCTGAAGAGCTCCCAGGGCTGGTGGCAGGACGGTGTGTTGAAGGATCCTGCAGCCCAAGAAGAGCACCTTGCAGTTCACTACGTCCAGGGTCAATGCCTGGAAAGGTGTCCATGGGAAGGACCGAGGCACAGACTCACCACCCACCAGGGGAGCCTGGCAGCCAGCATAAATGCAGGCAGCAGGCTCAGGTTAGGACAGTAGAGCTTGGTGGGGACTGGGGCTCACAGCCCAGAAGGGCAGCTGCTGCTCAACCCCACCCACCTGTGGGCAGGCGTGTTTGAGGACCCTGTAATGCTGCATCTTCTGATCGTTTTGGGACAGGTCACTTATCGTGTAAAAGCTGTTAACAATTCAAATGAAAACAAACAAACAAAAAACAGATACGTACTGCATGTGTCAAATTAAAAACCGGGAAAGATTAAGTCCCAACTGCTGACCAGCAGTTGAAAGTTTTCATTTAAATCCCAAGGGGTATGGAAGGGCTCGCTACCAGCATAGGATTTCAAAAAGAGCCAGATTTTACCTGGAATCCAAAAGCCTCCTTTGCATTAAGAGTCAGACTAGGAAAGGCTTTGTAAAACCTTGGGAGGAAGAACACAAAAGGCAAGAGCAGAAAATGTCAGCTGGCTTCAAAGTATTTGTGAAGCATCTGTGCCAGGTCTTGAGAATAAAATACAGATACAGTGACCATGTTTTCCTCCAAATGTGGCTTTGTGGGATCTGGGTGGCGGGGGTGTTGTTGGTTTGGAGTTTGTAGAAGTATCATACAAAGGAATAAAAACAAAATCGCATTTAGTTATGAATTTACCTGAGGGTTTCCCTATGTATTCTGAATACCAGCCTTTTTCACAGTATTATGTCATCGTGAGAACCATTGCAGGGGTCTTAACCGTTTCATAACTTTTTCTTGGTGTATCTGTCAGGGTTCAATCAGGGAAGCAGGGCCACTATGAGAATTGTGGAACTAGGGGTTTATTCTAGACATTGGACCTTTACCCACCCGGGAAGTGAAGGCTTGGAAGGTGCTTCTGGGAGATCACAGAAAAGTCATTCAGCAGTTTCCCCGGAACACGGAGCAGTGGGCAAGGTGGGTCCTTGGGGGAAATAAAAGAAGTCAAGCACACGCGGCAACTTTAGCAGACTTGGCTGGGAATTCCATGGAGAGGATGGTGGAACACACGCCTGGGTGGCTACTGTCCCTCTGGACCATGGCCAAGGGTCTGCAGGTGAAAAGAGTAGAGGACACTGTGACATGGAGCCCAAAGGATGTCCGCACCCGCCCCAGGCAGGGTGGAGAGTGTGAGGACCACTGGCCCCGGGGGCACCTCGCGTCTGCCCATTCCAACCGCTGACCGGCAGCTGCTGCTCGCCCCTCCCTCAAATCCCCCATAAATTCCTCTTCCCACCAACTCTAACCAGAAGCTTATAGGGCGGAGACGGGGAAATGTAGTTCTCAGCCTCAGCCAAGCTGATCAGGTGATTCCGCACGCATGGTGAATGATAAAGTGAAGTTAAAACACTTTATTTAGGTCAGTATAATTTTGAAAGCATATTTAACACAAGTTACTTTATAAACATTTATTTCGTAAAATATAGGGAAATAGGTGGGGTTTTCCAATAAGCTATACAAAAAGCTTGATTTGTTTACTTAAAATTTTAAAATAAATAGTGAATATTGAAATCTACATTGAATTTCAACTACCTGTTACATCCTAAAAATGGACAAAAGTTGGCTAGATGTTTGAAATTCTTGAATCTTGGATTTCAAAATCATTAACGGTTTTATTTTATTTTATTTATTTATTTATTTTACATCTTTACTGGAGTATAATTGCTTGACAATGGTGTGTTAGTTTCTGCTTTACAACAAAATTAATCAGTTATACATATACATATGTTCCCATATACCCTCCTCTTGCGTCTCCCTCCCACCCTCCCTATCCCACCCCTCCAGGCGGTCACAAAGCACCGAGCTGATCTCCCTGTGCTATGCGGCTGCTTCCCACTAGCTATCTACCTTACGTTTGGTAGTGTATATATGTCCATGCCGCTCTTTCGCTTTGTCACAACTTACCCTTCCCCCTCCCCATATCCTCAAGTCCATTCTCTAGTAGGTCTGTGTCTTTATTCCTGTCTTACCCCTATGCTCTTCATGACATTTTTTTCTTAAATTCCATATATATGTGTCAGCATACAGTATTTGTCTTTCTCTTTCTGACTTACTTCACTCTGTATGACAGACTCCATCCACCTCATTACAAATAGCTCAATTTCGTTTCTTTTAGTGGCTGAGTCATATTCCATTGTATATATGTGCCACATCTTCTTTATCCATTCACCCGATGATGGGCACTTAGGTTGTTTCCATCTCCGGGCTATTGTAAATAAGGCTGCTATGAACATTTTGGTACATGACTCTTCTTGAATTATGGTTTTCTCAGGGTATATGCCCAGTAGTGGGATTGCTGGGTCAGGTGGTAGTTCTATTTGTAGTGTTTTAAGGAACCTCCAGACTGTTCTCCATAGTGGCTGTACCAATTCACATTCCCACCAGCAGTGCAGGAGGGTTCCCTTTTCTCCAAGTGAAAAGGTGAGAGAGATGGTTTCAAGTGCTTGCTGCTGGCATCTGTTCACAAAGAGCTCAGCAGAGAGAGATGGGTAAAGACTCTCCTGGGAAGAGTCAAGTCAGGCGGGACTGTTGCTTCACTCTTTGTGACACGTTTTTAAAAGAGAAAGGAATCTCAATGTGTCATTTTCGATACAAAGACAGCAATTTATGGCTCTTGTAAGGAGCTACTGAGTGTCATCTAGAGACAAATCTGAAGTCTCCCTATTTCTTTTTTATTCTCCTATTTAACTTGTATTTAAAATTCAGCATTCACTATGCATCCCATCTTTGAACAATGGTCTGGTCCATGTATGCTCTAAGCTGTGGCTAAGGATGACAGCCATGTAAAATTACACCATTAAAACTTTTAAAACTTTATAGTGGTCAAGCCTGCCTTGGTGGCCTGAGTCATTCTACGACTGACAAAGCAGACGGAGGAGAGATGGCCACATTCATTCGAGCTCCAGTTGCCCGTCAGGGGACCTGAGGGGCCAGTTTCTACCTTGCCTCATATGGGGCACTGGCCGAGCTGGCAGTCGGACACCAGCCAGAACAAGAGATGATAGGCTCCCCCGCCTCAAAAAAAAGATGGGACATCTGGGCAGTGAGGAACAAAGGCCCAGATCTCTACCAGGCTGACTGGTAAAGGTCTTTCCAGTCAAAGCCAGTCCATAACACCTGAGGTAGGCGGCTGTTTCTTCAAACATGCAGACACTGATGCAGAGCTACAAGCAACACAAAGAATCAGGAGAACAAGAGAACAAAATAAACCTCCGGTATCTGACCGTGGATGTCCATGGGCCGTGACACGTGCCCATCATCAAGTGGCACTCAGTGAATGGTGACTGAGAGGATAGAGGGGGGTCATTCCCTGAGTCACAGGGGAAGATTTGGGGCCAGATGACTCAAGTCAAACTGGTTTCTTACAAAACAGCACTTATTGCTTTGTATAGCCAAAAATCCAAGGGGAGACCTCACCTTGATCCAGGGCTGGTGTCATCAGGCCCAGCCCGGCTCCATTGCTAAGCTCTACTTTCACCATGTTATCTTCTATATTGACTAGAATCGTCTTTGACTGCAAATAGTGAGACATCTGAGCAACAGCAGCTGCATAGCACAGGAGGAGCCTCCAAGAACACTTCTGGCAAAAGCGGGGCCTTCCCTTGTTTGCAGCAACATAAATCAGCTACCTGCCCTGGAGACAGAGGTCCCCCTGAAAGGGAAGGTTGAACGCGAGAAGCAGGGCAGGTGGGACAAAGTGGAAATCACAAATAGAAGAGAGACTTTTGCTTTGTATAAAACTGCAGGCAAAAAGAAAAGAAAACATATTAATACATAAAAAATGTCTTAACATATAAAACAACTAATTAGAATATATAACAGAAGAAGTAATTCCCTTAAAAAAGCAGGAACATCAACAGCAAAGATAAAATACCTAAGAATAGGGCTTCCCTGGTGGCGCAGTGGTTGAGAGTCCGCCTGCCGATGCAGGGGACACGGGTTTGTGCCCCGGTCCGGGAAGATCCCACATGCTGCAGAGTGGCTGGGCCCGTGAGTCATGGCCACTGGGCCTGCGCATCCGGAGCCTGTGCTCCGCAACGGGAGAGGCCACAACAGTGAGAGAGGCCTGCGTACCGCAAAAAAAAAAAAAACCTAAGAATAAAATATGCAAGGTCATTATGAAGAGAACTTTAATATGCTCCTCAGGGGCACAAAATAAGCCTAGAATAAATGGGAAAATATATCACATTCTTACATTGGAAGATCTACATAATAAGATGCCCATACTTCCAAAATTAGTGTGTAAATCTACCATAACCCCAATAACAATACCAAGAAGGTGTGTGTGTGTCCAGTATACACAGCTGATGTCAAGTTGATGTGGAAAACCAGGTAAAAACAGACAGGAACATCTGAAAAAGAAGGGAAAAATCAGTCCTACCAGATATTAAAACTTATTTTAAACTTACCTTCCCTAAAATAGTGTGGCACTAACACGTGAATGGACAGGAAAATCAATGGAACAGAATAAAAAGCCCAGAAATAGACTATTTATGACAAGGTTGGCATCTCGATCAATGGTTTTAGATCAACTGGACAGCCATTCTCACATCCATGTAAATAATAAGTTAGAACAAAGGTTTAAATTATTTTTTAAAAGGAAACCACAAAAGTAATAAAGAATAATACATTAGGTTTAAAAAATAATCTTGGATTTGGGGAGCTGTATATCTATGATACAAACTCAGAAACTGTAAGAGAAAAAAACAGATTTGATCACATAATAACAATAATAATCACACCTTCTGTATGACAATCCACCCTAAGCAGACCCATGAGACAAACAACAAACTTAGAAATATATTTTCAAGTTGTATCACAAAGGTCTAAATTCCCTAATAAGAAGACACTAGTCACAAAAACCTTAAAAGGACAAAGGCTATGAAGAGACAGTTCAAAGAGGAAATTTAGTGCAGAGAAACCAGTAGACACTTGCCATTCTGCCTGGAAATCTTAACCAGATCCATCCATTCATTACAGACATTTCCTGTTTCCCATGTTACCACAGCAACCATTCAGCTAAGCTTTCTGCCACCCCGGAACCAGGGTCTCCTTCCCACCAGCTCCCACCAGCATGTTCTCAACGGCAACCCAACCCCTCTGCCCACCACTGTATGCACACGTGTGTGCATGTGTATATATATCTCCATGCACATACGTGGATACACACATATATACGTATACACATATATACACACACATGCACCTGGTTGGTTGTACGTAGAAAATATGTCTGGAAATATATACAGTTGTCCCTCAGTATCCACGGGGCATGGGTTCCAGGACCCCCAGAGGATACCAAAATCCACGGATGTTCAAGTCCCTTGTATAAATGATGTTGTACAGTCAGCCCCCTGTATCTGTAGTTCTGCATCCACAGATACGGAGAGCTGACCATACACGTGTATGATGACAGACAAGATCAGTTGCATCTGGAGAAAAGAACTAAGTAGCATGAGACGGGAGTAGAAGGAAGATTTTCACTATGTCCTATTTTGTAGCTTGTGAATTTTGAACCACATAAATGTATTATCTATTCAAAAAGCTGTTATCAACTTGGAAGAGGAAAAAGTTTTAACTTTAAAATATATATTTAAGGTTGTTGTATCTCCATGATTGTGAAACAATTATTGTTCATTTCCATAAAAGAGACCCTCAGTAAATGGATGAGAATTCATGAACTTCCCTGAAATGCACAATAATCAATTAAAACATGAGGTACCATTCTATCAAAAATTGGTGTTAAGAGGTGTTGTCAGGAGGAATAAAGGAAAAGCCTCTTCACTTTCTCGGGACATGTAATGGTCAGTTTTTGCTAAGGAGGGATTCTGTCTGGGCCACACCCTTGGTTTTACAGCCTGCTGCTAATGAGGCCAGCGTCATGAGGTCAGTATTTCAGGGAATTGTAAGAAGGACTGCTCACCCCTTCCAGCCATCCTTTAAATCCCAGCCAGTGATCCAAGGGGTTGCCCGTTAAGAGGGCAAATGTCTCAGTGTAAATCGTTGGTCATTACTGGCAAAAGAACAGAGGCTCTGGGTCTCACTGATGTGGGTCAGTGGTGTCATGGTTTTAATGGGCTTTGCTTCATCCTGCAGTGGCAGCACTGGTCTGTCACAGAGCACCAGTTCACACAGCGAGGCAGCAAAGCCCAGGCAGCCCAGTGGGCTCTGGTCATCCCCCCTGCTTCCGTCAGCCTCTGCCATGTGTTCAGCGCTAAAACCAGGAGTCAGTGAAACTTGTGTAAGGGATTTGAGATACAACTGAGTTGAGAAAAAATCGGCCCACAGAGCACGAACGGAGCTGGGTTCTTGGTGAGACATCTCTCTCCTCAGTCTCTGTTTTACCCACTTATGCCTCTGAGATCCAGGGCCTGTTCTCCGCAAGGTGGGGCTGTGATTCAATCAAAATCTGGATATTTGATTGTAGATGTGAGGAATAGACCAGACGCTGGGCTCGGTGACAGTCTAGTCACCCTCCACTTCATGGATTCAGTATTTGGGAATTTGCCTGCTCGCTAAGATGCATGTGAAACCCCAGGCCAGTGCTGGCAGTGCTTTCACGGCCATCGTGGACACACGCAGAGCAGCAAACTTTTGAGTCTCTGTATTAGTTTACTAGGGCTTCCAGAACCAAATCCCGTAGACTGGGGGCTGAAACGTCAGAAGTCTGTTGTCTCACAGTCCTGGAGGCTGGAAATCCAAGATCAAGGTGTTGGCAGGGTTATTTTGTCCTGAGGCCTCTCTCCCTGGCTTGCGGACGGCCACCTTCTCCCTGTGTCCTCCCCTGGCCTTTCCTCTGGGCACAAGTGCCCCTGGAGTCTCTCTGCGTACTAATCTCCTCCTCTTATAAGGACACCAGTCCTGTTGGATGAGGGCCACCCTAATGACCTCATTTTAACTCGGTCACCTCTTTAGAGACCCCATCTCAAAATACAGTCACGCTCTGAGGTCCCAGGGGTTAGGGCTTCAACACGTGAATTGGAAAGGACACAGTTCAGCCCAGGCTGGTTACCTGGTGACACGTTTCCAGCTGAGGTTGAACAGGTGATGCTCTGCCTTCTCAGTTCAGCTCACACTTCAAACAAGCATGCTTCCCACGGTCTACCTGGTGAAGCTTGTTCACATTTCTGTGCTTTCTGGTGGTGATTTTGCTGTTGAAGAAGGCCCCAAGCCTGATGCCGAAGGGCTGGCTGGTGTTCCCAAGCCCAGGAAGGCTGTGATGGGCCCCATGGAGGAAACACACGTGTTACATGAGCTATGTTCAGGTGCACGTTACAGCACTGCTGGTCGTGAGTCCAATGTTAATGAATCAAAAGTATCACTGAATTAGGTGTCCTGAAAGAGAAACACACATAAAACAAAGGAACGTGTTGATTGTTTGGCGAGAGTGTTGTGACCAGAGGCTCACAGGAACCTGACCCTGTATTCCCCCCGTGAGAAATGGCTCCATATTCACTAATTCCACGTTCGCGGCGAGTTTATAGGACGTAACTACCATGAGTAACTAAAATCAACCGAAGCTTGAGCCCAGTTTGGTCTGAAGGAGATGCGTTGGCCTGTCTTCAGCTTATTTATTCTATTGTTTCCTCCCCCGCCCCCTGAGGTAATCCTCCTCACCGTGGGGTGGCCTGGATGTCCAGATGTTTTCATAGCTTTCTTCATGGAGCTTGCAAAGCCTTCTCTACATTCATTCAGGTACAAGTTGTTTCTTCAGAAGAGGGACCACTAAGGAAAGATGGGGCTTTAATTCTAGATAGTTTAGAATCTGTCTCTTGAGCTCATGGTAATTATGCATCAAATTGTCATTCAGATTGGAAGATCTATATTTATATACTATTTCTTCCATAGAAAAGAAAGAAAAAGTACCTGATGTATTTGAGAAGAAAGAGAAAGAAAAAGGAAGACGGGGAGGGAGAGAGGGAGGGAGGGAAAAGGAAGGAAGGAAAGAAGGAAGGAAGACTACGTCCAACACATCATCCATACCGAAGCCTCCTATGGATGAAGCTCCCCTGAATGAGGCATTTCAGCCAAGTTCTCACTGCAAGTCTCCTGGAGAAGGAGGCACCTCAGTGCATCAGGTTGGCCATCCAGAAGCCTACTTAGTGAATATTACCCCTGTCTTAGTTTGGATTGTCCCTAAAGCAAACCTTGAGACAAGGACGTGGGTACAAGCATCCTCCTTGAGAACAGTCCCAGGGAGCACAGTGAGGTCTTGGGAGGATGAGACAGGGAAGGGAGGAGGAGGAGTGAAGGGTATCACCATGAGAGACGGTGTAGGATACTCAGAACTGCCCTCTCACGTGGGCGCGGGAGCTGGGGTATCTGTCCGCCAAGCCCCTTTCTGCACTGGTGGAGGGTCTCTCCTGGGGTATCAACTCCTTGGCACTTCCAGCCTGGCCTCCACGCACGGGCCAGGGATGCTCCCGTGGCCAGAGAACGGACTCCGGCAGGAGACGTTGGGAGCTGCTGGTGTGTATAAGACCCCCTTTCAGGGATCTCTGGAAGAATCAAGGGGATGGGAGTCCCCGTCTTACAGATGAAAAATGGGAAGCAAGGTGCCCAAGGTTACCGAACAGTACCTGGGAGAGATGGTGTAGTAGTCACGTAGCAAATTATCCCCGAACCTTGAAGCTTTAAGCGTCGTGCATTGATTATCTCACACAGTTTCTAAGGATCAGAAATCTGGGAGTGGCTCAGCTGTTTGGTTCTTGCTTGGGGGGGTTGGTCTCATGAGATGCAGTCAAGCTGTTGGCTAGGGCTGAAGTTGTCTGAAGGCTTGACTGGGTTGGCAGATGGGCTTCCAGGTTCTTGGTCATGGCTGTTGGCAGGAGGCCTCAGCTCCTTACCAGGTGGGACCCTCCAAAGGGCTGCTCAAGACAAGGCAGCTGGCTTCCCCCAGCATGTGGGATCTGAGAGGGGCAGATCAGGATGGAAAAGGCAGTGTCTTCTGTAACCTGATCTAGACAGTGACAAGCCATCACTTCTGCTGTGTTCTAATCCCCCAGGCCACCTTGGTGCAATATCTCTCACTGTAGATAGAATTTGAGCCCGAATTTGCCTGACTGCAATGACCATATTCTTTTTGTTATATGTGGTCAGTGTTCCCACGGTGGGGTGAGGTAACCCCTTTGAAAAGGCAATATCTAAAATTCAAACCTCCGTGCTCTGAGGGAGTTTATAATAAGATGTGATGGTGTGTCCTCTTTTCTTTGCTGAGCTCACACGTGCAGACCCTGCGCCCACTTCCTGCAGCCTTCACCTGGTGAGGGGCAGGGGGCAGGAATCTCGCCAGCATCTAAACTTCTGCTGTCTTTCCAAGCGTCTCCTCCTCCACAAATGCAGGGAAGATTTATTTCCTCTGGAGTGACATGAAGTTTGGGGGTGTTGATGCCACAGTGCTTATACCAAATCCCTCTGTCTTATATCTAAGCCTTGGTTCTTTCAAACTTAAAATTCAGTGATTTGATTTGATATTCCTGCCCCCACCCCCACCTTGGACCGAGGGCTGCAAGGGAAGCCCTCTAGTTACAAGTGACAACATTGAGGGTTTAACAGAAGAAGAAAAAGAACATGGTAAATTCTTCACAATATCGCCCCCAAACTTGGATGATCTCCTTTCCTCCCTACTAGTTACCATCCTTACTTTGCAGGTGAAGAAATGGGTGCAGAGATTGGTGAAGTGACTTGCCCAAGGCCACGGGCATTGTGGTACCTGAGTCCAAAATCTGTAATTTTCCACTTTGTGTCACTCAGCTATCTCTTGAATAGAGGAACAGATCGTTTTCATGGTTGACTGGGCTTGTTCCTGTAGCTCAATGCTGAAATTATAACATAGAATCTGAGCAAGAAAACAGAATATTTGAAATCAGAGCTGTCACGTAAACTCTGGGGCATGTAGGTGCCATGCTGAGTTTTATCAATACTAATACAATTGCATCCATGTTGAGTACTATTAAATGTGATTTTTCTTCCTCTTCTATGTATTTTTAAGCATGCTGTAATTCTTTTATTGTTTGGAGTGACTGCTGTTAGCAGGAACTGGCTCCATCCTGGGTAAAGCATCAATACTAATACGGTAGCAGGGCATTAGACACTCATAATACACATTTTAGATGTGTATTTTCTTCCCACTTAATCTATTTTATTTCAGTATTCCCCACTCTACGCGCTGTCAACGATTTTTCTGCACTATTGCTTCCCAAGGACCTTAGTAAAAATACTATGTAAACAAAAAAATATACGGTAAATGCATAAAGAACGAACAAATGAATTAATTCATCAGTTTTCTGGACCAAGACGCCGCAGAACAAATGCAGCATATTCCAAGAAGAGAATCCTTATGAAAAAGTGTGACCCTACGGCATTCATGCTTGCTCGAGAGAGAGAGATGAAGAAAGATAGAGACAGACAGAGACAGAGAAGGAGGAAGAGAGAGAGAGAGCCCTTCACACCACTGTTGGGTATTTTCTTTGCAGAATCTGGGGAGACACTATAACACAGTGCTGAAGAGAAAGAGTGTGACATAAGAGCAGAGAGGTACTGACCGTCAGCTCCCGGAAGGTGACTTACCCATGGACCAGGCAGAGCTGGGTTTCTCACCCACAGCACTTAAGTCTGACCCCAGCTCAACGGAGTCTTAGTGCTTCTCAGGGGAGAGGGTCAAGGGTTGACATGTGTACGGTTTTGAGGTCTAGGCTGGTATCCGTTTCCTGTGGGTGCTGTAAACGAACCACCACATACTGAGCAGCTCAAAACAACAGAAATTTCTCCGCTCACGGTTCTGGAGGCCAGAAGCCCAAAATTAAATGTTAGTAGGATCGCACTCCCTCCAAAGGCACCAGGGGAGCTTCCATTCTTTGCCTCTGCCAGCCTCCGGTGGCTGCCGGTGCTCCTTGGCTTATGGCCCCATCACTCCAGTCTCTTCCTCTTGCCACACTGCTCCCGCCTCTTCTGTCTCTGTGTCTCTTGGATTTGGGGGCCACCAAGATAAGCCAGGATGATCTCCTCATCTCAAGATCCTTAATAAGTCTATGAAGACCTTTTTTCCGAACAGGGCCACACTCACAGAGTCCAGGGATTAGGATGTGGACATATCTTTGGGGGGGGGCACCCTTCAGCCCACTACATGTCACCAGTGGTTTAAGGTGGGTCTTTCAATGGGGAGATCATACCGGGATTGGACAAAGCTCTCACTATAACAGCACAGGTTTGACGGGGCCACTAAAGCAAGGATCTAGGAGGAGTTTTGATAAAGACACAGTTGTTTGATGGGCAAACGCTCTGCCCATTTGAGCAGTCGCGTGTCCTGGAAGGGGTCTGTTTGGGAAATCCACGGTTCGGATAAGTTGATTTTGAAGAAGTTCCTGGAGCAAGTGATGTCAAAGGGAGATGCTGTTAGGATCCAACATCTGGTGGGGGGTCTCGGCCACACGTCTGGGGTCCTCAGCACCAACACCACCAAGGCGGGACCCTGCTAGTAATGGCCAAGCTTCCTGGGGACAAGAAAACAAACCATGGTTGTCCTAATAGAAAGGAGCTTCACACACCCAGGAATGGGACGAGGAACCCCACTTCTCAGTGGACGGCAGCCAGAGGACCCACAAAGGACAAAGCAGCCCCTCTTCCTGGAGACCAGCAGGTATGAGGCCAGGGGCTCTCCCGGACCCAATGCCCTGAGGACGTGGATGCCCCTGGACCCACAGCTGCCTCCTTGGGGAGGAGATTGAATGCTGGGAGATTGAATGTTTGCCCCAAAGATGGTATTTGGAGTGGCAGAGGCTGACTGGACAAATATGTCTCCCTCCCACCCTTCCATCCTCCAGGGGGGCACCTAATAAGGAAAATGAGACCCGTGGTAGGAAACAAAGAAGCTGCATCTCATTTCCACATCTGAGGGGGTCACACCTGAGACGCTGCAGGTTTTACATGGTAACAGCCCATCTGAAAGGGGTGAGAGGAAGGGATGGGGGCACCCAGAGTCAGGGACGGGACTGTCTGAGTGACCACTGGGCTTGGAGGGTCAGCTAAGCAGCTTTGACCCAATGGTTCCTTGAAGGCTGCTTCCAGGGGGCGCTCAGCATTCGTACTGCAGATGGAGGTCTGCGGGGAAAACTGGCTTTACAGTGTGTAACTGTTCCCGCCTACGTTCATTTCCCCTCGGATTTTTTTCTTTTTTTGTGGGATAACCGAGGTTGGGGGATACCACATAACCAGAGCAAGAAGAAGAGAGATCCGAGCCCCAAGCCTTGGGCAACACCAATGTCTAAGGGATGCACTGCAGAGGAGGGACGGGCAAAGGCACAGAGATACGGTGGGGGATGCTGTGGAAGATGCTGCTGAGAAGCCAACAGACAAGGAAGCTTCCAGGAGAAAATGTCTCTGTTGTTCGACCACGGTTGCCTTCGCTCCAAGGAGCACTTCTGCAGGGGGGTTGGAAACACTGTTCTCTTGTTGAGGGGTTGGTGGGTCAGCGTGCCCTCTGTGCTCACAGGCACCGGCCCCGGCCCCCAGCATCCGTCCTCTGCCACCTCCCACGAAGGACTCTCTGTCTTCGTCCTCTCGGATGTTCAAGACCCAGCTCACGACGCGTCTGTCTTCCGAGCATCAGAGCTTCCCTGGCCTTTCCAAGTCCACTTTCCCCGGCTCATCAGCGAAGGGGTTTCTTCTTGGAAATGCAGGATGGCATTACCACTGCCCAGTGAGCTTTCTCTTGCGAAGTGGATGGTGGTGTCGCCCTGGCTGCTCCTGGAAACCAGAGGGTAGAAGAGCAGGGCTGGCAACACCCTTTGCCCCCCGTGTCTGAAGCTGGAGTGGTCCTGCGCATCTCGTCAGACCGTGCTCCCAGATGAGGCGGCACACTCAGCCCCGGGGGTAGGGGGTGTCCTCGCTGGTCTCCCCGACAGCTGCACCGCGTCCTCTCTCCACGTCTCTCTCTTCCAGCAGGTGAGGGGCCACGCAGAGTCTCGACAGCATCACTTGGGTTCCTACCTCGGAGGTAGGATTCCAACACCTGAAAGAGAAGTCAGTGACCAGTAGATTCATCTCTTCACCCGAAGCAACTGAAAGTTTCCACGTAGACTCACACCTCCTGACGCCGCCAGTCTCTCGACAAGGATTAATTTACCACGATGGGGCTTTGTTCACAGTAATGAATTTTCCTGCAGAGGCAGCCAAAGGAGCAAGGCTGGGTGTCCAAGCATCAGACTCTGTCAGGATTGAGAGAATACTTACCTTGTCAGTGGGAGGGCTCTAACGAGAACTGTGTTTCAAATGCAACGCTTCCTGGTAAGCCTAAACGTTCAAAGCAACATTACTCACAATAGACGAGGTTGAAACAACCCAAGTAACCAAGCCACAGATGAACGGATAACCAAAATGTGGTCTATACGTTTTATATATGGTATTTTATTAATAGTGTATTCCATTTACACATAAAGGAATACATAAATGGAATATTACTCAGCCTTAAAAAGCAGTGAAATTCTGCCACCTGCTACAGCATGGATGAACCATGAGGACGTGATGCTCAGTGAAAGAAGCCAGACACAAAAGACAAATCTTGCAGGATTCTACTTCTGTGAGGTCCCTAGAGGAGTCAAATTCATAGAGACAGAAAGTAGAAGGGTGGGGGCCAGGGGCTGGGAGGCCAGAGGCAGTCAGTGTGTAATGGGGGGCAGAGTCTCAGTTTGGGAAGATGAAATGAGTTCTGGAGATGGACAGTGGTGATGGTTACACAACAGTGTGAATGTGCTTAATGCCACAGAACTGTTCACTTAAAAATGGTTAAAATGATAAATTTTGTGGTGCATATATTTTACCCACATTAAAAAAAAGTCAAAGGCAGTTATCTGTGAAGAGTAGGACTTGGGGATGGGAGGACTGATCTTCCTTATAAGCTTTGTGGTACTATTTGATTTTTTAATACATGCACATGATACTTTGATAAATATTTTTAATTAAAAAATCAAACACAGTAAGTGATATCTTTTAGCTGGAAGGAAAGAAAATCTATATAAGAATATAAACTACCATCGCTATTCCATGTGTCTTATCTCGCCAGAAGAAGAAATAACATATTTTTCTTCCCTGATGGAACTGGCAGAAACTTGGAAGCCGTTTGGAATGACTTGAGTTTGACATCAGAGGTCCTTCTCTAATGAAAAGACGATGCTTTTAGTTCACATTTTTCAAAGTGTGCTCACAGATACCACCTTATTCAATATCACACGTTTGTATTATGAGCCAGAAGTGCTTGTTATCCTCATTTTTAAAATAAGGAAACTAACACTTAGATTAATTCTAAGTTCCTAGAGTAGAAGGCTTCTCAGTACCCAGTCAGACCACACTGCGCTTAACATTTCACAAAATAGTAAATTTGCCAAATATTAGTGGTCAGCTTGAGCATAGTTGGCTCTAAAATTCATTGACAATTAGCAAAACAATCAAGCAGTCTATCATCATCTATCATCTATCTACCTGTCATCTATCACTTAACTATCATCTATCTATTGTCTATATCTATGTGTCATCTGTGAATCATGTATTTAATCATCTATCATCTATGTGTTATCTATCATTTAGTTACCTATCGTCTATCATTATTTTTCATCTCTCTCTTCCTGTCACCAATCTATCTATATCTCTATCATTTATCTATGTATCATCTATGTGTCATTGTTGTTGAGCCCAAGTTCATGTGCCTGATGCACAGTGAGGCCAAACAAACTGAAACATCAGAGTTTGGAGCAGAGAAAGGTTTATTGCAGGACCAAGCAAGGAGAATGGGTAGCTCATGCTCAAAAGACTCAAAATCCCTGATGAGTTCAGGGAGGAAGTTTTTATAGACAAAATCTCGGGGGAGGGCTGCAGGGTGTGTAACCCTCCTCTGGTTGGTTGGTGGTGAGGTAACAGGGATCTCAATCATCAGCCTTCTGGTTCCAGCCAGTCTGGGGTCCCCGTCTTTGTGCTTAGCCTGAAGCAACGTTCTCCACCTGGGTGAGGGCCTTCGTTGCTGTGTAAGAGCTCAGAGACACGTATCAGATTGGTATGCGTACGCCCACAGGAGGAACCAGGAAGTGCATCTTTCTTCATTTCCCTAATTGGTAACTGAATCTGCCCTTTGGAGCTCAGACAAGGTCTAGGAGGCTGAAACAAGAAATGGGGGACGTGGAAATGTTTTTATGCCAGGGAGGGCCCCACAGGGTCCTGCTCAATTTCAGTCCCCCCATTGTCTTTGATTTTCCTCTATCTAGAGGGGAACAGGTGTTGGACAAGAAAGGGAATAACATTTTGGATAGAGAGGTTAATCACAACCTCGGCAGAGAAGCTCAGCTTTAGAGGGACTTGGTTTCATTATCTGTCATCTGTGTATCTATCATCTATCACTTATCTATTTATCATAGATATAGAGATACAGATATAGATCTGTCTCTTTTCTATCATCACTAGAGTGACCCAACTTCCCGATTTGCCTGAAATAGTATCAGTTTATTTCTGTGTTCCAGGTCAGCACTTGTCTAGATTTCTCACTTCTGAGCACCCAGGGCTCTAATCGCCACATTAGCATAAGCCCAGATGGAAAGCACTCTTTGTGTACGTGGAGCTTCAGCCCTCACCTCGTCTGGTGGTGTGTGCGACATACATGCAGGAGATGGAGTTTTCACTCTCACATGTGACGAAATCTGAAAGCTAAACTGAGATCATCCATCCCTTTTTTCCACATATTTCCAACAGAAACTGATACCTGTCTTTCAAGGATAGCATGTAGGAGACCCACTGAGAAAACAAAGCAGGCTTGCTGATCAATGGAGTGAAGTCAGGAGAGGCTGGACATGGCTAACTCCTTCCAGTTTGGGAATGAGGGGGAAGTATTCAGTATAGCTGCCTGTGCTTTGACCTGCAAAATGTGTGAAACTACCAGGCCAGCGGTTGGTGAGGCTGGTAAGCAATGGGGGAAAATATATGTAGGTGCGTGTGGAATTTATGTGGGAAATAGAGACTGAGCCCCTGCTGGTGAGTGTGTTAGAACCATCTGAACACTCTTGCTGTAGTAGTACGGACACTTATTGCATGGAGTAAATCAACAACTAGTTATGTATGTTATGGCTAGGTAATGCCTTTTTATTTCACAACAAACTCCTACAGTAATAATAAACTGGAAATGAAAAGCAAAAGTGCATGTTTAATAAAAACTAAGGACTGAATTTCCATTTCTCCAGAAAATTGATGACAACTGCATAATTGACACAAAATGCTTGTTGACATTTACCACTCACCCCGGGGGCCATGGGGATTGTACTTCCCCCAACGAAAACCAGAAAAAAGGCCAACCTGCTGCAGATGCTTCAGTATCTACTTCAAAAGTTAATTGAGGGACTTCCCTGGTGGTTCAGCGGTTAAGACTCGGTGCTCCCAATGCAGGGGGCCCGGGTTTGATCCCTGGTCAGGGAACTAGATCCTGCATGCCACAACTAAGAGCCCGCATGCCGCAACTGAGAGCCCACACACCACACATAAAGATTCCACATGCCTCAACGAAGATCCCGGGTGCTGCACCTAAGACCTGGCACAGCCAAATAATAAAATTTGTTTAAAGTTAATTGAGGACTTCCCTGGTGGTGCAGTGGTTGGGAATCCACCTGCCAATGCAGGGGACACGGGTTCGAGCCTTGGTCCAGGAAGATCCCACGTGCCGCGGAACAACTAAGCCCGTGCGCTGCAACTACTGAGCCTGCGCTCTAGAGCCCGCAAGCCACAACTACTGAGCCCACATGCCACAACTACTGAAGCCCGTGGGCCTAGAGCCCGTGCTCCACAAGAGAAGCCACCACAATGAGAAGCCTGCACACCACAATGAAGAGTAGCCCCTGCTCACTGCAACTAGAGAAAAGCCCACGTGCAGCAACAAAGACCCAACGCAGCCAAAAATAAATAAAAATGAAAATGGCCATGATTTAAAAAAAATTTTTTTAAATAAAGTTAATCGAGCACAGCCTTCTTAAAATGACAAAGATGACAACACAACGTGCAGCTGCAGAATGTCCATTTCTATGGCACTCCATGGAGCATGACTTTTCATTTAGATCAAATGACTGTTCTTCTAAATCAGTGTTGCTAATTTTACTCCCAAATTTTACTACATATGTATAAAAAGTGAAGGAATAGCTGCTAAGGTGTCAACTTCATTGGCAGAATAATTTCACAAACAGTTAAATGATGCCAGTACTGTATCAACATCATGAGATGTTTCTAGTAGAAAATCAGTTCATTCCAGTAATAGTGTGATCTTTTTCATCCAATTCACATTATCAAAGTAAAGCCTTTGAAAATTCATCTATTTGAAGGTGAAACCTCTAAAAGTATTATAAATACTATTGAAAATTCAGTTTAAAGTTCAACATTGAAGATAAAATAATTTAGGGGGCTGTAACCATACAGTACAAAATTTTATGAAGAAAAATGTTGAGATAAAAATAGCATTCTTACTAAATTATTAAAATCTGTGGAGCAAAAACATACTTGGAACTGGTTGTGGTGCCCACAATTGTTTCCAAATATGAAGTAAGCTTCTAACCATAGAAACAGCAACTGTGCCTGTCACCATTTACAGATAGTTTTTTTATGCACAGAGTAACTGAACTACAAAATTATTTAAATGATGTTGATGCGAAATTTAAAAGAAAAAATTTCAACACTTTCTATCTTTGCTTCCCATCATCAATGCATTTTAGAAATATTTCCACTGTTAGAGAAAACTATTTCATTTAAGCATCCTACAATGGTAGTGAATGTTTGTTTTTTGTTTTTTTTTTTTGCCTTTTTATAAATGAATCTTCCAAATTTGGGGCCCATTTTTTCCCAGATACGTTGGAAATTTTAAAGTAATCATGGAGTGCCAAGAGATCTTCAGCACTTGAAGATCTTAGCCAAATGCAATTACTGAAAACGAAGTCTGCAATCAAGAAGGTGTTGAAATTTGTTCCCGCAAAAGTAAGCGAGGAAATAAATGATGTGAGCGTTCAAACCATGTGCAGGATTTAATTCTAAAATTCTAAAATTGTGATTGGGAATATCTAGACTTGCAGAAAGAATCTTCTGATGGAGCTCCTACTTTTCATGTGATAAAGTGACAGTACTTAGAATTTCTCAACATGTTTGATTAGTGACACACTTAAGAGAGTCATAAATAGAATAAACTTACTTCACAGAAGTTTTTTTAATGTTTATTTTATACGGGAGTATAGTTGATTTACAATGTTGTGTTAGTTTTTGGTGTACAGCAAAGCGATTCCATTATACACATACATATATCCATTCTTTTTCAGATTCTTATCCCATGTAAGTTATTACAGATTATTGGGTAGAGGTCCCTGTGCTATACAGTAGGACCTTGTTGGATATCTATTTTATATATATTAGTGTGTATCTGTTGATCTCAAACTCCTAATTTATCCCTCCACCAGCCTTTCCCCTTTGGTAACCGTAAGTTTTCTATGTCTGTGAGTCTGTTTCTGTTTTATAAATAAGTTCATTTCTGTCGGTTTTTAGATTCCACATATAAATGATATATGATATTTGTCTTTGTCTGACTGACTTCACTTAGTATGATAATCTCTAGGCCCATTTATATTGCTGCAAATGGCATTGTTTCATTCTTTTTTATGGCTGAGTAATATTCCATTGTATATATACAGCACATCTTCTTTATCCATTCATCTGTCGATGGGCATTTAGGTGGCTTCCATGTCTTGGCTATTGTAAATAGTGCTGCAGTGAACATTGTGGTGCATGTATCTTTTCAAAGAATGGTTTTCTCTGGATATATGCTCAGGAGTGGGATTGCTGGATCATATGTTAGCTCTGTTCTTAGTTTTTTAAGGAACCTCCATACTGTCTTCATAATGGTTGTACCAATTTACATCCCCACCAACAATATAGGAGGGTTCCCTTTTCTCCACACCCTCTCCAGTATTTATTGTTTGTAGACATTTTGATGATGGCCATTCTGAGTGGTGTGAGGTCATACCTCATTGTAGTTTTGAGTTTCACTTCTCTAATAATTAGCCATGCTGAGCATCTTTTCATGCGCCGTTTGGCCATCTGTGTGTTTTCTTTGGAGAAATGTCTATTTAGAACTCCAACCATTTTTTGATTGGGTTGTCTGTTTGTTTTTTATTGAGCTGCATGAGCTGTTTGTATATTTTGGAGATTAATTCCTTGTTGGTTGCATAGTTTGCAAATATTTTCTCCCATTCTGTGTGTTGTCTTTTCATTTTGTTTATGGTTTTCTTTGCTGTGCAAAAGCTTTTAGGCTTAATTAGGTCCCGTTTGTTTATTTTTGCTTTTATTTTTATTCCTCTAGGAGTGGATCCAAGAAGATATTGCTGTGATCTATGTCAAAGAATGTTATGCCAGTATTTTCCTCTGAGAGTTTTATAGTATCTGGTCTTTTTAGGTCTTTAATCCATTTCAAGCTTATTTTTTTTTTCTTTTTTTTTTTTTGCCGTACATGGGCCTCTCACTGCTGTGGCCTCTCCTGTTGTGGAGTGCAGGCTCCGGATGCACAGGCTCAGCGGCCATGGCTCACGGGCCCAGCCGCTCCGCGGCATGTGGGATCTTCCCAGACCAGGGCACAAACCCGCGTCCCCTGCATCAGCAGGCAGACTCTCAACCACTGCACCACCAGGGAAGCCCTCCTGTATGTTTTTAGAGAATGTTCTAATTTAATTCTTTTACATGTAACTATCCAGTTTTCCAGGCACCACTTATTGAAGAGACTGTCTTTTCTCCATTGTACATTCTTGCCTCCTTTGTTGTATGTTAATTGACCGTAGGTGCATGGGTTTATTTCTAGGCTTTCTATCCTGGTCTGTTGATCTATGTCTGTCTTTGTGCAGTACCATATTGTTTTGATTACTGTAGCTTTGTGGTATAGTCAGGTCAGGGAGCCTGATTCCTCCAGCTCTGTTTTTCTTTCTCAGGATTGCTTTGGCTATTCAGGGTCTTTTGTGTTTCCATGCAAATTTTAAGATTTTGTGTTCTAGATCTGCAAAAGAAAAAACAAAGTTCTGTTGGTAATTTGATAGGGATTGCATTGAATCTGTAGATTGCCTTGGGTAAAATAGTCATTTGACAATATTGATTCTTCCAATCCAAGAACATGGTATATCTCTCCATCTGTGTCATCTTTGATTTTTTTCATCAGCATCTTATAGTTTTCAGGGTATAGGTTTTTGCCTCCTTAGGTAGGTTTATATCTAGGTCTTTTATTCTTCTTGATGTGATGGTAAATGGGACTGTTTCCTTAATTTCTCCTTCTGATCTTTTGTTGTTAGTGTATAGAGATGCAACAGCTTTCTGTGTATTAATTTTGTATCCTGCAACTTTACCAAATTCATTGAAAACTCTAGTAGTTTTCTGGTAGTGTCTTTAGGATTTTCTATGTATAGTATCATGTCATCTGCAAACAGTGACAGTTTTACTTCTTCTTTTCCAATTTGGATTCCTTTTATTTCCTTTTCTTCTCTGATTGCCATGACTAGGACTTCCAAAACTAGGTTGCATAGAAGTGGTGAGGGTGGTCATCCTTGTCTTGTTCCTGATCTTGGAGGAAATGCTTTCATCTTTTCACCGTTCAATAACAGAAGGTATTCTGAATGGAAGCAAAAAAGACAGGCTCTGTAAAATTTTGGACTGAAATATTTACACATTTTAACACAAAAATAATAAAATTGATAATAACCTCCATTTATCAGAATTGTTCTGAGCCTACCAGATACCTCAGCACCTGTAGAGAGGAATGTTTTTGTAACCTAAAATATTACGATTGACTGAGAAAAATTGATGGAAGGTGTCAGCAATCTCAAATGCATTAGTCATAGAAACCACTTTAAGGAAGATTACAGGCAATTTTATAAAAAATAAAATAGAACAATATTGAAAAACTTTCTTTTTCAGAAAAATACCAATGAGATGGTGTTAGAAGTAGAGATGGCTAAAAAAAACTGAGGAAATCACGTGAATAGCTGCCAAGAATAATTATTCTTCCCATGTTGTTATCTAGTGTTCAGATGATTAATATAAACATTTTAAAATTCTTTTTCCTTTAATGCATGTAGATTTTGGTTAATTTTTTTAAATATTTATTTTTGAAAGAAAGAACTACTTTAGAGCTGCACCAATATCATGAAACCAATTTGCAAGTCAGTAAATAAATAATTTTAAAGTTATTTATATTTTAGCATCACTTTTTAGCTTCAAAATTTTTCTGGTCAGGACAAAACAAAACTATATGGTAACCCCATCTTGTAACCTTTCTTGTTCTGGAAGAGATTTAAGGCAACATCAAAAGATACGGAACATCCCAGCTTTTAAGTTTACTAACTCACTAAACCTCACTAAAGATTTTGGGAGCTTAAAGTTCTTTTCAGGATTTATCCTGCTTTTAGTTAAAGTAACCAGTTCCAAGCTAGAATAATTTTACCTTGATCAGCTTTTATGGTAAATAAAATTAGGGTGACTAAATAGTTTTTATGTTATTTCATATTTAATCATTTATCTGACTACTCCTTCCTACCAAGAAGCAAATTACAAATATGGCATAGAGAACGTCCATCTTCAGGTGCCATTCAGGTAGCTTACTTTATACATTTTTAATTTGAAAATCAATCAACCCAGCAGTTATTGGAACCCCGCCCCGATTTGTAGGGTAGCATGGCCTTCCAGAATACGATGATGGGGGAGACAAGTGCATAACAAAGTCCTTTATGAAAACGGTTGGGTAGAATTGGGTGATTTTGTTCAGAAACAAGTCCAATTTGTTCTAAGGTATTTCAGAGTCTGAAAGTGGGAAAGGGAATCTTGTCTCTCATTGTCCTCTGGCATGAGTTGTTTGAGAAGGACAGCAGTAGCTCCTGAGATTTAGCAGAGGCATTTTATGGGGATAAACTTTGTTCAGCATGGTCAGTGAGTGAGTTAGCCAAGCCATTGGGAAACCGATGAGAACATATCCCAGAGATCAGAGCCTTTCTTTCTTTCCCATGAGCCACAGAGAAGAGGGTGCAGGGAGTCAGCTGAGAGAAATGAGTGAATTAAAGGGACAATTCATGCTTCTTGCTACCACTGGAGGGATGGCAAGCCTGCTGGGGCACTTACAAAGAATTTGGGGAATGTTCCCAAAGATAGCTTGTTTCAAGCCAAGTCTTAGACTTGGCTTCCCCCAAAGTCTAGCACTGAGGCAAGGACTGGGGCCCACATCATCTTCCTGGAAGGAAATGTGAAAATAATAATAATAGTAGATAATAGGGCTTCCCTGGTGGCGCAGTGGTTGGGAGTCCGCCTGCCGATGCAGGGGACATGGGTTCGTGCCCTAGTCCGGGAGGATCCCGCGTGCCGCGGAGCGGCTGGGCCCGTGAGCCATGGCCGCTGAGCCTGTGCGTCCAGAGCCTGTGGTCCACAATGGGAGAGGCCACAACAGTGAGAGGCCCGCGTACCACAAAAAAAAAAAAAAAAGATCGTCTATACCAATTTTTTCAGATTCCACATATATGAGTTAATATTACAATATTTGTTTTTCTCTTTCTGATTTACTTCACTCTGTGTGACAGACTCTAGGTCCATCCACATCTCTACAAATGACCCAGTTTCATTCCTTTTTATGGCTGAGTAATATTCTATTGTATATATGTACCACATCTTTTTTTTTTTTTTTTTTTTGCAGTACGCGGGCCTCTCACTGCTGTGGCCTCTCCCATTGTGGAGCACAGGCTCTGGACGCGCAGGCTCAGCGGCCATGGCTCATGGGCCCAGCCCCTCCACGGCACGTGGGATTTTCCCGTACCGGGGCACGAACCCATGTCCCCTGCATCGGCAGGCGGACTCTCAACCACTGCGCCACCAGGGAAGCCCTGTACCACATCTTTTTTATCCATTCTTCTGTTGATGGACATTTAGGTTGCTTCCATGTCCTGGCTATTGTAAATAGTGCTGCAATAAATATTGGGGTGCATGTGTCTTTTGGAATTATGGTTTTCTCTGGGTGTATGCCCAGTAGTGGGATTGCTGGGTCATAGGGTAATTCTATTTTTAGTTAGTTTTTTTTTTTTTTTTGCGGTACGTGGGCCTCTCACTGTTGTGGCCTCTTCCCTTGCAGAGCACAGGCTCCGGACGCACAGGCTCAGCGGCCATGGCTCACGGGCCCAGCTGCTCCGCGGCATGTGGGATCTTCCCGGACCGGGGCACGAACCCGTGTCCCCTGCATCGGCAGGTGGACTGTCAAGTGCTGCGCCACCAGGGAAGCCCCTATTTTTAGTTTTTTAAGGAACCTCCATACTGTTCTCCATACTGGCTGTATCAATTTACATTCCCACCAACAGTGCAGGAGGGTTCTGTGGCAGCTTTTAAGAAGCACCACTTCGTGGCAGCTTCTGGAACATTCCGGGAGCCTGTGCATGTGCATTTACCTCTACCTGGAATTGGAATGTCTGTCCTTTCCCTCCACCTTCCACCTGTTCACATCAGTCCTCTTCTGAAGCATCTCTCTCCCCACGTGCCAGGCTGAGACGGGTGCCCCTCTATGTGCAACTTGTCACAGGGCAGGAACTGTCATTGTTGTCACTGTTCACTGGGACAAAGATGTGTGAGAATGACTCAGGGTGGCGGTGTGTTCATTTAGTCCCTGAAGCAGCTCCTCCGAGGACTGGGTTTGACGTTTGATGAAATGAATTCTCTGCCACATATATCTTTTGGAAGTTGACGTTTTCTGTAATGAGCTCAAGGGACATTCTCCGTAAAGCCCACCAGAAGATTCCAGGCTGTAGGATGTAGGGAGCACTGCTTCCCACATCTTCCCAGTTCCTCACTGGGGAGGAGCTTGGACTGGTGGCGACAAGGGGCTGCTTGTCCAGGGTGTGGTCCCACTGGCTGCAGGAATTCCTGGTTGGGGTCTCTCCATGCCTCCAAGACACCCAACTCTGTTACCCTGAGACCGCAGCATAAATGCCTTGTGCACTTTCCCCGGACTTACTCCTTGGTCACCGTCACATTTCAGAACCCAACCCGTGCCTGTGACTGGATAGAAACTCAATAGATGGCTGAGACCAAATAGATTGGGAAACAGTGTAATTGCATCCTACGCACACTTGCCTTCATACAGTATGTGTAGACAACTATGAGAGCGTGTGATTCTCACTTTCAAAGATGCTTATTTTTTTTTTAGCCTGCACACTCTAACTAACCACTCTGTGTATACATGAAACCATGGATACTATGTTATCAATTATGGGTATATTACTATATGTACATTATATATGATATACAATATAATTAATAGTATAATTTTATAAATAATATATTGAATATTTACATATATGCATTATTGATTATGCAAATTACAATTATATAAGATACACTGATTTTTATATTTATTTTAAAGAATTGGCTCACACAGTTGTGGGGGCTGGCAAGTTCAGAATCTGTAGGCGAGGCCAGCAGGCTGGCAGCTCAAGTAGGAACTGACACTACAGTTTTGAGGCAGAAGTTCTTCTTCTCCAAGAAATCTCAGTTTGTGCTCTTCAGGCCTTTAGCTGATTGGAGAGGGCCGACCAAATGATGGAGGATAATCTCCTTTACTTAAAGTCAGCTGACTGTTAGATATTAACCACAACTACTCAAACCTCTGCGACAACACCTAGATTAGTGTTTGATTATATACCTGGGTCCTGTAGCCCCGCCAGGCTGACACATCAAACTCACCCTCACATAGGACATTTCCAAGCATACTATTGACTGAACCACACTTAGCAACTTTAAAATCAAACTCTGAGAGGGACTTCCCTGGTGGCGCAGTGGTTAAGAATCCGCCTGCCAATGCAGGGGACACGGGTTCAAGCCCTGGTCCGGGAAGATCCCACATGCCTCAGAGCAACTAAGCCCGTGCCCCACAGCTACTGAATCCACATGCCACAATTACTGGAGCCCACGCACCCGTGCTCCACAACAGGAGAAGCCACTGCAATGAGAAGCCCACACACCGCAATGAAGAGTAGCCCCCACTGGCTGCAACTAGAGAAAGCCCACGTGCAGCAACGAAGACCCAATGCAGACAAAAATAAATAAATAAAAATTAAAAAAAAAATCAAACTCTGAGAAAAACGAACCCTCCTACAGTGCTGGTAGGAATGTAAGTTGGTGCAGCCACTGTGGAAAACAGTGTGGAGGTTCCTCAGAAAACTAAAAATAGAGCTACCATATGATCCAGCAATCCCACTCCTGGGCATATATCCAGACAAAACTCTAATTCAAAAAGAGACATGCACCCCTATGTCATAGCAGCCCTATTCACAATAGCCAAGACATGGAAACAGCCTAAATGTCCATCAACAGATGAATGGATAAAGAAGACATGGTACATATATACAATGGAATACTACTCAGCCATAAAAAAAGAACAAAATAATGCCATTTGCAGCAACATGGATGCAACTAGAGATTATCATACTAAGTGAAGTAAGTCAGAAAGACAGATACCATATGATGTATCACTTACATGTGGAATCTAAAATATGACAGAAATGAACCTATCTATGAGACAGAAACAGAATCATGGACATAGAGAACAGACTGGTGGTTGTCAAGGGGGAGGGGGTTGGGGGAGGGATGGACTGGGAGGTTGGGGTTAACAGATGCAAGCTTTTATATATAGGATGGATAAACAACAGGGTCCTACTGTATAGCACAGAGAACAATATTCAATATCCTATGATAAGCCATAATGGAAAAGAATATTTAGAAAGAATGTATATATGTATAACTGAATCACTTTGCTGTACAGCAGAAATTAACACAACATTGTAAATTAACTATACTTCAATAAAAAAATCAAAGTCCAATATATACACAACTTCCCTGCATACCTAAGCATTATAATAAATGTCCAAGATTAGGATGTCAGTATTGTTTGGGGGGGCCATTATTCAGCCTACTGAATAAATCAGCAAGTGGTTAAGAGCATAGAGGCAAAATGTGTAGTTCTTGTGGGTTTAAGAAGCAATATGTATCTATAACATCTATACCTCACTTAGCAATCTTCATTTACTTCTGAAAAACCCTACCCCTGAGTGAAGAGCTATGAAGTGAAAAAAATGTTTCCATTATTCAAAGTAAAAATTGTGATGTGTTCCATCCCAACCTAAAATATCCAAACAATTTTCACAGATAAAATACAAATTGAGCAAGGAAAACAAAGTTATAAATAGTAACACTCTTAAAGTAAATAGATACAGTTTGTCCATAAAATAAAATGTAATAAAGTTTTATTGCATTTGCTCTTTTGTCTTCAGCACTTTCTTCACCAATTTTTCAGCCTTTTAGGGGGTGCCTGATGACTCAAAGCAAACTTAAAAATAATGACGCATAAAATCACCTTGAGGGCCAAATAAAGGCAAAACAGAGAAGTGTTCAGAGCTAAAATGTGGAGATAGGGCATCCACAAAACAGACTGAAGACTTGTTGAAAATACCACCTCTCAGCTGGCGTACATAGGAAAGCAAAATATGCTGGCGTGAAATTAAAGTGGTTTTTAAAATTTATTTATTTGTTTATTTATTTATGGCCGTGTTGGGTCTTTGTTGCTGCAAGCGGGCTTTCTCTAGCTGTGGCGAGCGGGGGCTACTCTTCGTTGCGGTGCACGGGGCTCCTCGTTGCGGTGGCTTCACGTCGTGGAACATGGGCTCTAGACGTGCAGGCTTCAGTAGTTGTGGCTCACGGGCTCAGTAGTTGTGGCTCGCGGGCTCTTGAGCACAGGCTCAGTAGTTGTGGCGCACGGGCTCAGTTGTTCCGCGGCATGTGGGATCCTCCCGGACCAGGGCTCGAACCCGTGTCCCCTGCATTGGCGAGCGGATTCTTAACCACTGCGCCACCAGGGAAGCCCCTAAAGGTTATTATACAGATATTCTTCATCCAGAAACTGGGTCAAGTCAGTTGTACGACCTAATATCAAAATATGACATCTTTATAGCAAATTTATTTAGTGTGATTTTGGTGAAAAAGTCATGACGCACGTGTGCACACACATGTATACACACAAGGAGTCACTGTTTAAAAAGTGCTGTAACTTTCCGAGAGCTATCCCAGCCAAAGCTTGGACGCTGAGGCATTGTTATGTGAGGTCCATGTGTGTCTGCTTGCAAATTCACAGAATATTTCTAAAAAGATACACAGGGAGGAGGACTGGGGGACGTGATAGGAGCGAAATTTTACTTTAACTTAAGACCTTTTTTGGAACGGAGAAAAAATATATAAGGATACCAGCAGGAGCCCTTGAGTGGGTCCCTACGTCCTCAAACCAAAGTACACATTGAAAGGTATCATGGTGACTTCTTTCCCTGCAATGCCATCCTGTGGAAAAAGAGTGAGATTGTTTGGTGAAGACTGTTGCTTTCCCAGCCCCTTGATGAGAATTCACAGTATTGTCCTGTGCAGATGGGCCTGTGGAGCAGACTTTATTGCCGTTCCTTCCTCCGCCCTCTTCCCAGCTGGCAGAGCCTCCTCCCACCATAGCAGCTGAAAGTGAAAAACAGGTACATTGCAGCCTCCCTTGCAGCTAGGCTGGCCCCACTCCTGTCCAGTGGATCATCAGAGGACATCTGCTGAGAGAAATTCCCTGGTCAAGCAGGGAATGAGAGAATTAAGTCCTCCTTATTCTTTTGGACATGAGTGGGTAAAGATGTGATGTCTGGAGCTGTGGTAGCCATCTGGTGACATGAGGAAAATTACCTAAGGGAGAAAGCTGAGGATGACTGAGCAGAAAGAGAAAATTACCCAGGTTTGTGATGTCTTCATGGTTCCACTGAAATAACCAGTCTTGGAACAACTTACTGTTGGACTTCTTCCAATGAGAGAGACTAAACTCTTGTATCATTTAACCCTAATCATCCTAAACATCCTATTCATTTAATCAAGTTTTCAGTTACTTGTAGCTAAAGTATCCTAGCTGATGTAGCATGTCATAAACTTTTAAATAATTATTCTAGACTTACCATGCCAGTGAACGTGAATTTCACTATGACCTATTTTATTTGTAGAATCAGTGAACAAGAAACAAATTTAAGGGGTGAGTACTTTATTAGAGGGCCAAAGTCCAGCCAGTGTTTTATCACCAGGGATCTACATAATGTTAATCACGGACAAGTATGTTTTGGGAAAATGTCTCTTTGAGGTTTATCACTTCTAAAATTTCTTAAAAGTAGCATATATTTTATCACTACATCACACTACTTACAGATCTCTTTATAGTAGAGGTAGCTGTCATTAAGTAAACCATGCCTTGGAAAACAGTTCCTGTAAGTTTGTTAAAGTCTGCATTCACCCAACCCACTAGGCTTGCACTGCCTTCATCAGCTCCCTCCAATGGGTGGAGAGTATAGAGGGAACTAGAGGTCTTAGAATTGGAACACTTGGGTTTGAGTCCAAGTTCTGGCGCCCCAGTCCTAGCTAGGTGAACTTAAGTTAGTAAACTCATTTGTGCCTCACTCTGTTTGGCCCCAGATATAGGAAAGACAAGAAGCAACCATGAACATGACTCATTAACATCCTGGAGACAGTCTGAAAAACCAAGTGTTTACTTTACAGGTGTTCAGTGATACTGTGTGCTGGTTATGGTATCATTTAGAGCACCTCAGCTTCAAGTAACAGAAAACTGAACTCATAGAGGCTTACTTAGCAAGGAGATAGGTGGTGACTGCCCTTAACTTAAAAGAGTTGTCAGGGACCCAAGATTACTCCATTCTTTGCTTCCTTCATCTTTACAATGTGAGCTTTTTGATCTGATGTTTGTTGCTTCATGGTCACAAGATGGCTGCTGCAGCTCCAGGCATTGTTGCCTTATTCGAAAGCAGGAAACAATGGGTGCAGTGGCAAAAGGTCGTTTTCTGTAGTGGTTCTCTTTTATTATCACCAACAGAAAAACTTTTGTTGAAGCACTTCAGCACGTTCCCTTGGGACTATGATATATGACAATCCCTTGTGGCCAAAAATAAACGAACAGACAAAAAAACTGGGAAAGCAAACATCTGGCCATTTTACATTCTCTCAAGTGGAAAGTAAACAAAAGGGAAGAGAGCTGGGGATGGTTGCTGTCTGACAGTGAACATCTATTTTAATTAGGGTTCATTCCAGAGATGCAGTGACTCCCAAACACTGGTGAAGTAGGTTGGTGTCATAGCCGCAACCACAAAGAGTCAGGGTTAGTAAACAAATTCGTATTGAGCATCTGTTCAACGCCAAGCAATGTACAAGACAGAGAAGATTCCAGTCCTCAAGGAATGTAGACAAGAAACGTGTGCAATTAAGTAAACATGATCATTTTAAATGGTGATATACACCTTGAAGAAACGAAAAGAGTGTAAAGAGGTAGAGAGTGATGCCAGAAATGTGAATCATTCTGGCCAAAATATAAAATAACACTGATGAAAAATGATACTGAGCACCCAGTGTTTTTCTCAAAAATCCGGTTGCTTCCTAACTGAAAGTGATGATGTGACTTTGCTTCCATCCTGAGACTGTGCTTATCCACTTCTCAGGATGTTCCTTTCATTTATACAAAGTTTTCTAGGCCCTTTATACTCTACCACCCAGTGAAGCACTATTTATGAATGAGTTTCATGATCATTATTCATTTAAGAACATGTGTTTCCTCTCCACGGGGAGGCCCTGCTTCCTGTGCAGGTTTCTTTTTGACCGTTTTCTTTCAATTTTGCTCATTGATCCCACGAAGAATTCTAGGACTTCTCTGGGGAGGTGGTCTATATTCAGCATTTTAAGAAGAGGGGCTGGGAATGTGAATACAATTGTGAAAAGAAAAAGAACACACGATGGAAAGGGAGGTGTCCTGCTGGAGCATCTGTCTGCCTTGACATTATCACCAGGATGAGGTGTGCTCACTCCCTCAGATTATGTGACCACAGTGACTGTCACAGAGCCCACGGCAAAGTGAACGATGGGGTCTTAGAGCTGCAAGTGACCTAAATCGTCTCACGCAGGCTTCCTCGTGCGGTAGAAACCCTCCTGATAAATGTGCAGATCTATTTCCTTGGACCGGGTCCCATAGAGGGGAGGCTCCTGTGGATAAGCGTCCACCGCGGGCAACCCCAGTTGCCTTGTGCTCTTTCTTACAAAACCATCACCCGTTAGTCCTGATGTTGCTTCTGGAACCACTGCACTTCCCCTCTTCTAACATCTCTCAGGCCGACTCCAATCAGAGTTTTCAAGACCATTCCGTCTCAACGGCGCTTTGTCGATTCCACCAAGAGCTGGTCACCCGCTTCTCATCCAGCTGCTTCCATCATTTGGATTCAGGATGCCAAACCCTCTGGGTTTCCCTCCCACCTCCCTGGCTGCTCCCCTGGAACCCCTTTGCTGCTTCCTCCTCTTCTCCCCTCCCTCCAGTCTCCAGGGCTCTGTCCCTTAGCGGTCACCTCTTCCAGGCGGAAGCCGATGGCCCCGAGTGTACATCCGCAGCCTGGTCCTCTCCCAGCCCTCGGGCTCAGAATCCCACTCCCTTCTCCCCACGCACTGCCTAACAGGCTTCCCCGCCTTCATGAGGCTGAAGAATGGAACCCCCGGCTCCCCCGCCACTCAGCTCTCTCGCTGGGCTCCTGTCTCAGTTACTACAACACCGTCCTCCCATTGCTCAGGCCCCAGAATGAGGATTCATCAGTAAATCCTGACCCTCTGCCCTCAAGATCATTTCCTGATGAGATACCATCACATGGCTCACATGCACCCCTCACATAGTCACATAAGAAGAGTCCATGCACACAAATACTGCACATAGCTAGATGTTAGCGCTGCCTTCCCAAACTTCCATAACACTTACAGCTTTCTGCTAGTATTTGTCCCATGCCACCTTGTGTAATACCTATTTGTGGTCATGCCTTATCTTCCCTAAGAGCATACAAAGCCCTTGAAGACAGAGGTTATCCTCCACATATGTTCAACCTTCATAGTGTAACATTCGTAATCAGGCCCTATAAGTATTTCCTGAAGAAGTGGTTATAAGTCTTACCAGTTAGAGCTCAGTCTCTTTTTTTCCTTTCAGTATTTTCTAATGTATTTTTAAATTGAAGTATAAGTTGATTTACAATGTTGTGTTAGTTTCAGGTGTACAGCAAAGTGATTCCGTTATATAAATATATATATATATATATATTCTTTACAGGTTATTACAAAATATTGAGTATAGTTCCCTGTGCCATACATAATTCGAAAAGATACATGCACCCCAATGTTCACTGCAGCACTATTTACAATTGCCAAGGTATGGAAGCAACCTAAATGGCCACTGACAGATGAATGGATAAAGAAGATATGGTATATGTATATGTACAATGGAATATTCCTCAGCCGTAAAAAAGAATGAAATAATGCCATTTGCAGCAACATGGATGGACCTAGAGATGATCATACTAAGTGAAGTCAGACAGAGAAAGACAAATATCATGATATCACTTCTATGTGGAATCTAAAAAAAAAAAGATATAAATGGACTTATTTACAAAACAGAACTCAGTCTTAAATACCAAAACCTAGGAGTTACTTGGGAAAGGTACTGTCAGTTGTGTCTGAGCACTAATGGAGGAGGGCTGGATCCACGAAGACCACCTTTAGGGAAGGATTATCACAATGTCCTTGAAGAGACAATGCGGTAGCCCCCTGTTGACCCCAAAGTCCGGTGCAGATTTCACAAACCCCATCTTCTAAATTGTTCCCAGTGATCCTATCTCATCTAAGACAGGGACTTTTTTTTTGCTGCCCTCCAGCAAAATAAACATCTGTTCCCCAACAGAATAAACAGCAGCAGTACTTGATCAAAATGGGACCTTTATCACAAAGCCATCTAGAGATCAGTCTCTCCAGTGAGCTCCAGATCACTCCATTCATCTCCAATTTTAAAAAACTGAAAATTCCCAGACTTCACTTTTGTATTTTTTCCTTTAAATGGATTTATACCTTTTAAAAAAATCAAGGGCCAAGTTAATGCCTATCTTTTCCTGTCTATTTGTTTGTTCTTGAACATGATAAACTACTTGAGTCATAAATACACTTAGGAAACTAATATAATTATGTTGCATATTCTTTGGATAAACTCTGTTTCCAGAGTTAAATCGAGTTGAATTTATACAATAGGGATTTTTTTTAACACTTAGACACAGAGAGCATCAGTGGGCCTTCTCAAATGGAGAAAGCTGAACAGGTTATGACCTAGTTCTCAAGCAAACTGTCCAGAAAACATTCTAATTGGGGAAAATAGCCACAAGGGTCCGGTGCTGCCAACACTGAGCCGCCCAGCCCGCTGAACTCCTATTTTTCATTCCTGTTTCTGCAACTTGTAAGGGATTAAACGGGAGCTAAGAGCTTGGCAGTTGAAAAGGTGAGCGTTTTTCTGGGTGGTTCGAGCCTCATCTTTTAGAGGATTCCAATCTGTGAAGGTAAAAGTTGCCAAGGGGCGAGGTGGGCAAGGCTGGGAGGGTGGTGTGATCAGGTGAAGCCGAAGCCAAATCATTAAGCCAAATCCATCGCACCCGCCTCCACCAGTCAAGGTCTTCACGAAGCACATCCTCCAAGCAGCACGGAGCCTAAATGATAAGGCGTTTCCCCAAGTTGTGGTCCAGGAACTTGGAGTCAGCTGTGTCTGCTTCTAGCTGAGCGGGTTAAGACTGGATAGGACCACTGACCCTCCAACTGGGCATGCGCGAGTGTCCGCCTCGTGACCTTTTGACGTCAGAGGACGGAAAACTCCACCCTCAGGTCGTGCTGAGGGCGGTGGCTTAGTTACGCCTGCGCAGAACGACCTCGACCATACCTTTTCCCATCCCCTCTGCCCAGGCCCCCCACCGCCGCTGACCACCCTGCTTCTTTATGCTTCATCCCATAATTTCCCCAGACCCTTGGCTTCAGGGAGGCTGATCTGGAACCTTCTCCCTCTTCGCATGGCTTCCTTGCAAATAACGCCCCTCTTTGCTGCAAACCTCGGTGTGTCAACGTTTTGACCTGCTGTGTGCGCGGGCAAAACGAATCTGGTTTGGTAACAAAGCCCCAGATTCCAGAATTCAGCACGGTTCCCCCTTACCAGTGGCTGAGCAAGTCGGCCTAGAAGGGCGCCAAGGATGCTTCTTTACTGACAACTTGTTGCGTGCTCTTTGTGGTGTTTTGTTTGTCACGTGGGCGTTTCGGAAATTGTGATGGAGAAGTTCCAGAAATGATCATCATAACAGAGGTCCAATTGGACGTCAGATTTGCTTCTCTTTAAAGAAGAGGAGGCTCTTCTTTTTATTTCTTTTTTAAAATTTTGTTTTATTGAAGTGTAGTTGATATGCAGTATTATAATTTCTACTGTACAACAAAGTGATTCAGTTACACATATATGTACATTCTTTTTCATATATTCTTTTCCATTATGGTTTATCACAGGATATTGAGTATAGTTCCCGGTGCTCTACAGTAGGACCTTGTCGTTTATCCATCCTGTATGTAACAGTTTGCCTCTGCTAATCCCAACTCCTACTCTATCCTTCCCCCACTCCCCCTCCCCCTTGGCAACTACAGTCTGTTCTCTGTGTCTGGGAGTCTGTTTTGTAGATAAGTCCATGTGTGTCATATTTAGATTCCACATCTTTATCATTCTTTTATTTATGTATTTATTTTATTTGTTTTTGGCTGTGTTGGGTCTTTGTTGTGGTGCGCATGCGTCTCACTGTGGTGGCTTCCCTTGCTGTGGAGCACGGGCTCTAGACGTGTGGGCTTCAGTAGCTGTGTCACGTGGGCTCAGTAGTTGTGGCTCACAGGCTCTAGAGTGCAGGCTCAGTAGTTGTGGCGCACGGGCTTAGTTGCTCGGCGGCACGTGGGATCTTCCCGGACCAGGGTTAGAGGCTCTTCTGAAATAGCATCTGATGGACGTGCTGACTCCAGGGCCCGGCTGGGCGGGCTGAGGCTTGGTTGGCCTCTTGGGCAGCTTCACTTTTTCCTGCTTCCTCCCGTCTGTTCTCCGGAACTGGTCCCTAGTGAGCATCACCACCCACGTCTCCATCTCCGACTCAGCTTCCAGAGAACCCAAGCCGCTTGCCTGGGTGCTGGGATGGAGTGTTTGTTCTCTTAAATGGTTCATCAGGGCCCAAGAGTCTAACCAGTAGTTCGTGACCTCTTTTAGGTCTGAGACCCTCGCCAAATGACAAAGATAAACCAATTTAGTAGCGAGTTCAATGTTCTTTAATTCAAAGGAAAACAGTGCATGGACTCAGGGAGTACAGTGCCTCACAAGCAGGGGAGCGCCGTTCCCGAGGGATTTGGGGCAAGCATGAGGTTTATGGAGCAATAGAAGCAGGCAGGGGTGGCTGGGAGGTGGGATTTCCTTCCTCATAAGGCTGGATGCTCAGTCAGGGAAGAAGGCAGGAGTACTTGGCTTAAGCTTGATTGGCTGGGGTTGCACATTTGGACTTATTTAAAGCAAGGAAATCATGACATTTTCTTGGCGTTTGTGGACTGGCGTTTCAGGTCAAGGGGATCATTTACGGGGACACAAAAGTTACCTAAGTTTCCATTTGCTGACACAGCATCCAGGGGCAGGAATGGCTCCATCTTGGGCCTAGAAACTTCAAAACACTTTCGAAAAAACGATGCCTACATTTCCCCCCAGAAAAATGTACATAAACACCTAAAATTTTGCCTGCAGTTTCGTGGAATTCGGAGCACCTCTGAAACCCTGAGAGACACAACCCCCAGTGTTAAAATCCCCACCCAATCCTCCCGTGAGTAAAGCTCTCAAAAATTCCTTGGACTCTGGGCGTTTTTAGGCATATGGAGTGGTAAAAGTTTGCCTGTCAAGGTAGATGTTTGAGGAGTTGAGATAAGCCATGAAGGTGATGGTGACTCTTTTTTTTTTAATTTTCACTTAAGTTTTATTAAAAGCTTTGCCTTTTGTATAATATTCTCTATTAACCTCACCTAACCATAGAGACATAACCTAACCTCTCCCAACCATTGAGAAGACATCGTTTTAATCCCTTAGAGAAAAATTAAGCAGTACAGATGGTGACTCTTGAATTAGGAAAATGAAGTATTGACTTGGCTTAAGCTTTCCTTTCCTTTGAGAAAAACCCACGTAAGAGATTTATCAACAGAGCTGGCCTCGGAGGAGCAAACAAATCACCTTTTTTCCTTCCCGCTACTGACTCCTCACACCCCTCTTCTTGACTAGTCCTTCTCACCCCTTAATGAAATCTGAGGCAGATCACAGAGATGTTTGGATCACTTCCAGAAAATATAGACAAGTAGCGTTTTCAGGGGATTGAATTTTCTAATTTTATTAAATCTCCCGTTTTCTTTCCTCCATCAGCTCAGGCTGGCTTTGGGGTTAGAAACCTCCCATGGAAAGGAGAATGGTCTTCTGTTTCCTACACAATAGCTGTTGCTATTAGTTCCCCAGGGTCAGGCAGGGAAGGAGGAGGACAGGGGAGGAGGTGTTACTTGGCTGGTGCAGTTGTGATCTGGTGTCTTTGGGGTCCCCCTAGGTAATCCCTGCTGGGAATCTGACTACATTTCCCAGGTACAAGCGGTACCTCCTTCATCTGACTGCTTTCAACAATCCCAGGCTTCTTGCAATCCACCTATCAGCTGAGTCACTTTGCCTGCCAGGCGGTCTTTAGAGGCTGGGAGCGACCTTCCGAATGACTCACTTGTTCCCAAGGCAGCCTTCATTTCTTTGCGCTGCCACCAGGGGGCGCTCCACAGAGCCCTCTTCCATCTCTAACTACACGGGCTTCATGGCAAGTCCCCAGAGTGTTCTCTCAAAGGCACCCTCCAAAGAAACCCTCCCTTTCCAGTCTCCTGAACCCCTGTAACAAATTCCCTGCCTTCTCGTTTGTAGCCTGCTGAGGGAGGATGGCCTGATGCTGGTAGATCCATCCATGTCTGCCTGTCCTGACAAAACTCCAAGACAGACAGGTTTCCAGGTCACTGTCCTGGGACAACTCCATGACTTATTCTTTAGAATAAAGTCTGTCTGTATCCTTTCTTTCCCTCTGAACTGTGAGCCATGTGGGAAAGGAGACAGTGATTTTTCTATAGTAGAAATTCTAGCATCTTGAACTATGTAACCATGAGCATCTTATAACCACTTTTGGCTGATTAGGAATACTTTGAAATGCTCAAGGGACTTGCCCATCTGTGTCAAAACCCCAGAGAGCATATACATTAAGAAAATAACCCTTCAAAGGACATAAATGTCCAGAGCAGCAGAACCACTCTTTCTTTAAAATGAGTCCTACATCCTCAAGAGTGCTGAAAGGCAATGGCCATGAACCTATTTTTGGAAAGCCTAAGATCATAGAATTTCACACTTCTAGCACAAGCCCATGAGTTACCTAACACATGTTTTAGGGAAAGAAGGAGAAGTTTTCTAGCCCTAACTTACTGAAAGGCCATTACAGTTCGAAGAGCATCAAAGAAATGCACCCCAGGGATGCCCACCTTTGAATGTCCTACAGGGCTGGGTAGCATTCCTAAAAATCAAGAAAAACCCAAGAATAGAAAGTTGTGGCAAAAATACCAGAAATGAGCACTGCCTCTGCCTCATAACCTTGAAATATAGTTACCTGAAAGGTAACTTCTAAATAACATTCCAGCATCTACAGAACAGGTAAGTGCTAAATGATGTAGCAAAAAGAGTGCTTAGGATGGGTGGGAAAGAAAGGTAGGTCCTGATGCAATGAAAAGTTTCATTTTGATTTATTTAGGGGAAGATGTGGTTATATTAACAGGATATACATTTAGTAAGCAACCACTGAAAAGCAGAAGTCCTACTGAACTTGATTTAATGAACCCATAAAAATTATTTGGAATTCACATTTATATCTCTATTTAAATCCATACTTAGAGAACATACATATATTTTTCTCAAGTTTACTTTTTTTCCTGGTGTGATTCTTATCCTTTATTGTGTTGATGATAATTAAACATTCACAACATGATTTGTACATTAACATTTGTTACAGCTTTGAGTGGCACGAAAAGAGATTTGTCAATAGAAATCCAGCTTATGTGGTAGCAAGATGCTGGTTAGAAACTTCAAATGACAGGACCACTGGGTTTGATAAAAAATAGTTTAGGCTTTGCTGGCCACCACGTGGTCTCTGTCCAAATACCCATCTCTGCTGTGTAGCCTGAAAGTAGCCAGAGATGATGTATAAACCAGTGATACATTTATGGACATCAAAATCTGATATTCACATAATTTTACATGCCCTGAAATATTATTCTGTTTGGTTTTTTGGTGTTTATTTTTATTTTTTTAGCAATCATTAAAAAAGGTAGGGACTTCCCTGGCAGTCTAGTGGTTAAGACTCCATGTTTCCAATGCAGGGCATGAGGGTTCGATCCCTGGTCGGGGAACTAAGATCCCGCATGCCGTGCGGCACAGCCCCAAAATTTAAAAATAATAATAAATAAATAAATAATAAAAATATAAAAGTCATTTTTAGCTCACAGGCTGTATGGGTAGAGAGTCAGACTTAGCCAACAGGCCCCATTAAACCATATAAAGGCCACAGCAATCCAGGAGGCGGTAATACTGTAATCGTCCCCTTATGGATGAAGAAACTGAGCCTGGGGATATTAAGTGATTTCCTCAATTTAAACAGCTGAGGATGACAGAGCAGCGAGCGGGACAGACGTGTCTGCCTCTGAGACCCCACCTTTAACGCTGCGTCGGATCTGTCTCTGGCAACCGTTTATATAGTGTATTTATAGATCAGTTCACCACCGTGGTACATGATGTCATTAGTTAAATGAAATTCTCCACCCAGCGCGGTGTTTGACTTCTGACACCTCCAAAGTTTTCCGTGATCGAATTTATTAACAACGAAGCAGCAGTTTGCAGTCAGCCTAGCAAATAGCCTGTGACAGAGGATGCTTTATTTTCACAGGCCTCAGATTCAGAAGACATTATCATTGTAATTATTTACTTATGTATTTACATCCTACAATGTTCCTAAGAGGGTTTTAGCTAACGAAGAGCACTGTAACCTCATAAATTAATGAAGTCGTTATAAATGGGTGATGTTAAATCTTCATAAACCATAAGGCCTGGGGCATGCTCCTGCGGGGTTATTAACTTGGTTTCTTTCTCTTTCCAACACTTAAACAAGAAAAGTCATTCACCCACGGGAAAAGCCAGAGGTGGGCCTGGCAGCCTTCCAAGTCATGGCCTTGAGTTTATGAGAAGGTGTTGACAATTCCCTTCCACGAACATTTCCTCATTGCCACCTTGTGTTCTCCCTGCTATGGTGAATTATTTGAGAAATTCTAAACAATTACTGGACCCAACCCTTATGCTCAGGAAACTTACAACCACAGAAGAAATGAGTTCCAGATGAATCCAGCACTTAAGAAATGTCACTGTGGCCGTATTTGCTTGTCTTCAGCTTTTAGAACACATCACGCAGTGACCTGCCTCAGGACCTTTGCACCTGCCTTTTCTCCTGCTCAGAACAATCTGTTCTTTACAGAATGGGCTCCTTCTCATCCTCCAGGTCTTGGCTTGAGAGATCTGCCCTGAGCAACTGTGTAAGGTATTTTCGTTTTGTTGGTCTTTTCCACCAAATTCTGTTTCCTTCGTAGCCCTGTTCACAATCTGTAATGACACGATGCACACTCATGGTTACATCCTTATCTGTCTCCTCCTCCAAACTGGAAGCTTCAAGGGGATCACATCTGCTTGCTTGCTCACCACTGTTTCCCCGGCACATTGCACAGGACCTAGCACATAGTAGATGCTCCATAAATAGATAAGGAATAAACACGTGATTGAGTGAATGAATGGAGATGAGCGGGGAGGGGACCACGTTGGGGGGCTTCAGCCCCCCTCCCTCACCCCAGCCCCAGACACAGCAGGTCAAGTCTTGCTAGATTCACATGTGGGCGTTCACAGAATTTTCTGTTTTGATTTCTAAAAGCAAAAGCAATGAGGCAAACCAACAAAAAGAGAAGAAGTTGGCCTTGCTAAACCGGAGAGACCCTCCCTCCCCCCACCCTCCCCTCCCTCCCCTCCTCTCCCTCCTCCTCCCCTCCTCTCCCTCCTCCTCCCCTCCTCTCCCTCCTCCTCCCCTCCCCTCCCTCCCTCCCTCCCTTCCTTCCTTCTGCAATGCCTTCCTGGGTTCTTTTCTCCTGCATCCCATTTATCAAAGTCATCACATCTAGGAAAAGTTGTGTGTTTCCTAAACACCCCCACCTCAATTTGTTCTGAATTCCCTTCATTCAAACTGAACAGAGACAGAAACATTAAAAACACATACACACAGTTAATGGATTGGGGAATACATTTACCCTTCTGTACTAGCCTAGAGATGGGCGGAAAGGTCGTTTCAAATAATTATCACCCTGATAATTGAGCAGATGGCAATCACCAAATCCAGCCATCCCCGCCCGTCAGGGCCTCTGTAGCTAATTCACCTTCATGCCTGGGCAATTTATTCTAACTAGATTCCACTTCATGATTGCAACTTGTATCATTGCTTTTCACGGTGCCCCAGAAACTGAATTTGCAAAGGGTTCGTATGTCACAAGAAGCTATTCCTACAGAAAGTAGGAAAATTGGCATGGGTCCAGAGACCTGCTGTTGGCCACTTGAGACATCAGAATTAGACCCAATCATGCCTTTTTTCATCACTGCCTGTGTCTTTGCCGAGCTGTGCCTCTCCCCTGTATTGTCCTCTTCCTTAAGCCACAGAGGTCTTTCCTAAAAGCTGCAGAAGTGCTCCACACTGAAAAGGTGTTCAGTCTCTCCCATGTTTTAATGACTCAAATCCAAAGATGAGAAAAGCAACTCAGTCACAGTTACCATTCTTCTTAATTTGTCATCCTGGAGACCAACTGTTTCCCTTATTTTTTTCTACCTTTTCCTTTTCGTTTAGCTCTTTTTGTAAGAATTCTAAGGGGGTTGCCTACCAGAGAAAATTCACCTCTCCCAGGAAACCAATCACCCACCATGGCAGGTGCTCCCTCTGTCAATGCGTTATTACTTTTCGGCAGGGACGTGAATAGTCCATTTACTCTGAAGAAATTAGAGAGAGTGTGGCAGCAACAACATATAATCACTTAATTTGGAGCAGATCCAGGACTGAATATAAGCACCTTTGATTTAAAGGGAAAAAATCAATTAAAGGCAGTTGGCAGAAAGTTCTTTCAAGTCAATGAAGTCATTCAATCAGTCCATAAAAAATGACTAGTTTTTGAAAGCATAATTTGATTTCAAGTGAGAAGAGAAGGGCGGGAAGCAAAGATTGGCATCCATGAGAAGGAAAAAAACCAAAACCAAATGATAGACGATTTAGGAATTTCCATGATCTCATTGGCTTTCTAATTCCGTTTTGTTTTCCAGTCAAGGGTCCCTTCTTGGTGTGCGTTTGGGGTGGGGGGGAATGGAAGAGACAGCTCTCGAGACCAGGGCTCAAGATGCCAGACACTCACTTTCCCAGCCTCCCTTGCGGCTCAAAATCAGACAAGTGTTGCAGGAAGAGGGACACCTTCCAGGGCCCGAGAGCCGGCTCTGGTCTAACACTCAGAAATGAATTGTCCGAGAAGACACATGTGCTCACAAAGCAAAAGACTTTATTGGGAAGGGGCGCCCGGGCGGAGAGCAGGGGGGTGAGGGGACCCAGGAGATCTACTCTGCCACGTGGCTCGCAGCCTCGGGTTTTATGCTAACGGGGTCAGCTTCCAGGTTATCTCTGGCCAGCCATCCGGCGTGGCCCATATTTGGTCTGACTTGGGGTCCTTCCGGTGGCACGCGCATCTGTCAGCCAAGATGGATCCCAGCGTGAAGGATTCTGGGAGGCTGGTAGGATATATTATGGGCTGGCGTATCCTCCCTCCTTTGCCCCCTCCCGAACTCTCCTGAGTAGTTTTCGGGGGCAGCACCACGTTCCTTATCAGGACCTCCTGTTGTGAGACAGCTCATGTAAGTGGTCACCACCGTGCCTGCCCCAAAGCAGGCAGTTTGGGTCAACAGTTCCTTAACAAGTGGACCTGCACCCCCCAGTCAGCACAGCCTGATTTTGACTCCTGAGCTAGTGATACCAGATGCAAGGGGCGGGGAGCTCTCCATCCTTCTAACTGTCCTCATCAGGACCAGTTGTGAAGCGTGGACAAGGAATTTCCCCAACTTGAGACTATGTGTTATCTGGGAGGGGAGCATCCATGAAAAAGGGAAGGGTGGGGGGGAAGAGGCGCAGACAGAAAACCAAGAGGCTACATACGGCACCGTTTTGCTTGGAGGTGAATGAGTTCACCTTGTAGCAGAAGGAGCCTCAGGTGGAGTCTGTTCTGGGAAAAATTAGAAATTTGCTTTCAGTAGAAGTCTCCCATCATTCCTTTCTCTCTCCCCAAACTGCCCCGAGTGCCTCATGAATGTCCATGGCCCCGGCTTTGCTACCAGATACCCACGAAGCGCTGCCCACCTGAGTCCCCCAGCCCTTCACCTTCCCCCTCCCAGAGTTGAGCCCTCTGCTTGTAGGCTGAAATGTAACTGCATCGTGTCATATTGCCATTAGAGGCCTTATCCAACACCCTTGGGGCCGTACATGCTTTCGCATTGAGAACTTTGCAGCTTTCCAAAGAATGCATGGCCGAGGCTTTCTATTACATTATAGACACAGAAGGATCCAGGGACGGCAACCTGTAATCAAACCCATGAATATTTCTGTGGGAAAGCACATGAATATTCAGACTAAGCGGGGGAAAAAATGATTATAAATAGCCTCTCATCAGGTCAGGTCAGACTTTGAAGAACTTTTGAATTCTGGAGTGGCATGTAAGGATTATGCACCTGTGTTTACAGACCTTTCTACCCCACCAGACTGAACAGAAGATGGGAGACACTGGCTCCCCAGCCATCCATAAAATTTGAAGCCTCAGTACAATGAGTAACTAAGAAAATGCTGAATGCAATTAAAGGTAGTGCTGAGGAATCAAAGGATGTCCTTCCCTGCTCCGAAGTGCCGCTTTCCTCTGGGCAACTGGTAAACTGACAACCTGATCCAGAGCTGGATAAACCTTTTCCATCAAGGGCCACAGAGTAAATGGTTTTCAGGCCAGATGGTTTCATTTGCAGCTACTTAACAATGCCATTATAATGCAAAAGCAGCCTTAGACAATATGTAAATAAACAAGTGTGTCTGTGTCCCAATAAAACTTTATTTATAATAATGGGCTGAGGGCCTCATTGGCCCAGAGACCACGTTTGCTGACTCTTGAACAAATCCATACAAATGTCTTATCTGATGATTCACTCAGCAAACACAGGACTTCTGTCATGTGCTAGGCACCGTTCTTGTGCTAGAAATTTAGCAGTGATTAGAAACACAAGTTGATGGCCTCATTAAGTTTACGTTTTAGCTGATTCCAGGCATTAGATTAGAATCTTCAGATCATCTCAGCTCTGTGCTTCACTTTGTCTCTATAAGAGTGGACCATAGGGGCTTCCCTGGTGGCGCAGTGGTTGAGAGTCTGCCTGCCGATGCAGGGGACACGGGTTCATGCCCCAGTCCGGGAAGATCCCACATGCCGCGGAGCGGCTGGGCCCGTGAGCCATGGCCTCTGAGCCTGCGCGTCCGGAGCCTGTGCTCCGCAACGGGAGAGGCCACAACAGTGAGAGGCCCGCGTACCGCAAGAAAAAAAAAAAAAAAGAGTGGACCATGTCCGAATATATGAACAGACACCTCACCAAAGAGGATATACAGATGTCAAATAATAGTATAGAAGATGCTCCACATTATATGTCATTAGAGAAAAGCAAATTAGAACAGTGAGATACCACTACACACCTGTTAGGACAGACAGAATCCTCAACACTTCCAGCACGGAATGCTGGTGAGGATGTAGTGCAGCAGGAGCTCGCATTCACTGCTGGAGGGAATGCAAAATGGTGCAGCCACTTTGGAAGACAGTTTGATGACTTCTTACAAAGTTTAACTCTACTTTTACCATAGTACCATGGGATCCAGCAATGGCGCTTCCTGGTTTTACCCAAAGTGAAACTGTGGGTAATCTTTAGTTAAATCCATTTCACCTGTAACCTGCCTTTACTAATCAAGGTCGTTTTAATTGTTGCTGCAAAAGACTTGCACGTCCTCCAAGCTGCGCGAAGCCTAAACAACAAGGTGTTTGCCTGAGTTGCTTTCCAGGAACTTGGAGTCAGCTGTGTCTCATTTGAGCTGAGCTGGTTAAGACTGGATAGGGCCACCCACCCTGCAGTTAGGCATGTGGGAGTGTCAGGTGACCTTTGCTGCAAACCTTGGCTTCTCAGCGTTGTGGCTTGCTCTGCGTCAGGCGAAATGAACCTGGTTTGCAAACAAAAGGAGTGGAGAACATCTGTACACACAAAAACCTGCACATGGATGTTTATAACAGCTTGATTCATAACTTGGACGTAACCAGGATCTCCTTCAGTAGGTGAGTGGATAAATAAATTGTGGTCCATCCTGACAGTGCAATATTACTCAGTGCTAAAAAGAAATGAGTTATCAACTCATGAAAAGAGGGCATACTGTGTGATTCCAGCTATATGACATTCTGGAAAAGGCAAAACTGTGGAGACAGTAAAAAAGCAGTGGTTTCTGGGGTGAGGGAGAGATGAATAAGCAGAGTGCAGTGGATTTTTAGGGCAGTGAAAATACTCTATGATATTATAATGGTGTATATATGTCATTACACATTTGTCCATACCCGTAGAATGTACAGCAACCAGAGTGAACAGTAATGTAAACTGTGGTCTTTGGGTAATGATGATGTGTCATTGTAGGTTCATCCTTGGTAAAAAAATGTACCATTCTGGTGGGGATGTTGATAATGGGGGTGGCTGTGTGAGGGGTAGGGGAGATGCTACCCCTTAATTTTGTCATAAACCTAAAACTGCTTTTTAAAAAATCAAGTCTTAAAATAAAAACCATCGGCACCTGCAATTGATGCTTTTTATCCGCGGGTTCCATACTTCCGAATGTGCCTTCACCCTAAAACTTATTGGTAATCCCCAAATCAGCACTTGCAGGGCTGCTGTACAAAGCAGAGAAAAACTTGATACACCTAATGCGACCCCTTGCCTTCGTGTTTCAGTTCTTGTGCTGTAAACAAGCAGTCTTCCTGCGGTCTATTTATGCCATGTTTTGCATTTTTATGCTCTTTGCTGTTGAAAATACCCCCTAAGCATGGTGCTGGAGTGTGGTCTAGGGTTCCTAAGGGCCTAAAGGCTGTGATGTCCGTTTCAGAGAAAACACGTGTGTTAGATGAGCTTCATGAATGCCTAAGTTGCAGCGTGGTTGGCTGTGAGTTCAATATTAATCAACAAAATAAAATAAGGTGTCTTTTAACAGAAACACACATAAAACAAAATTATGTACTGATCCGTTGATGAAAATGCTGGGACCAGAGAGGCTGGTGGGAACTTAACCCCAAACTTCCCGGGAGCAACCGTTAATTCAGAGTTTGTGTTGACTTTATAAAACATAGATGCCAGCAGTAACAAAAATCAACTGTATTTGGTGATAGTGTTCTCTTATCTTTTAAAGCTCGACCTTATCCATAAGTATGATTCTTTCTTCCTTTATAACGTTATTTATCTGGGCCTTCTCTTTTTTCTCGATCGGTCTTGCTAGAACTTTGTCTATATGGGTTTGTTTGGTTTGGGTTTTTTTTTTTTTTAAGAATCAACTTTCGGCTTTTTAAGATTTCTTCTCTAACTCACAAATTGTTTAGCAGCATGCTTTAAAATTCCCAACTACTGAGCATTTTTGATTGTCTTTTCACATTAGCTTCTAACTTAATAATATGTGATCAGAGAACAAGGGCTGTATGTAAACTATCCTGTGAGATTTATAGAGGATGCTGTGTGGCCTGGTAATGATGCCACTAACATTGGCAGGTGCCCGAGGGTCCTGTCCATCTTTAGCACTGAATGCAGGATTCCACGTGGGTCTATTCAGCCAATGTTGTGATTTGTGCAGATCTCCCATGTTCATTTTTTGTGTGATTACCTTATCAATAACTGAAACAACTGTAAGGGTGGATTTATCCATTTCCCTGCAGTTCTAACCATTTTTAGCTTCCTCCGTATAGGGCTGTTTTGTTGGGTGCGTTCATGATTAGAACAGCCGTATCTTCTCACCAAATGGAACCTCTTACCATTTTGCAGAGACCGGCGCCATGCCTTATCACGCTTTATGTCTTAAAGACTAAGCTGTCTAATATTTAAGAGCAGCAGTCTTTGGGGTATTATATTACTGATGGGTCTTTTGCTCCATCCTTTTATTTTCGACCTCTGTGTGACTTTTGCTTTAGATGTATGTACCTCTTAAAAACAAGAGACGGGGGTAGAAGAGAATAGTTGGGGTCATAGCAACGTCTCCCCTCTCCCAGAGCAAATTATAAAATCCCTGACGGCTGCAGACACTGCTTAGATTGAAGGAAGGGGTTCACTTCCTGCCCCAGCCTGCCCTCTGGCTTCCCAGTTGGAATCATAGGAGTGGCTGGGGAAGAGCCAGCTTCATGTGCACCATTGGACGGGCCAGAGGAGTCCATTTGTCACACAAAGGGTGGAGACCGCAGCTCAATCTCTTTCCGTTTCCTATATTTTGACTTGTTTTAGTTGCCTTCATTTTCCATGAGGTCAGACACGGGACTTGGGGACCAAAGGCAGAAGGGGACCCACAGAGAAAAGAAGAACCAAGCGAGCCAGTGGGAAGCCCGCCCCCAATCAGGGCAGAAAGTGCCCCCTTCCCAGGTCCGTTCGTTCTACAAAGCTCTATGAAATAGAGTTCACGTAAGGTCACTTCACACGTTCCTTATTTGCATGTAAGACCCTTTTCTTCTAAACCAGAAGAGATTTAGAACAAAATTCATATAGTGTAGCCAAAATTTGGCCTCTGTACACCAGTACCGAGCTGAATCTCGGAGACAGAGTTTGGGGTGAAGTAGAAGGGAATAGCTTTATTGCTTTGCCAGGCAAAGGGGGCCATTGCAGCCTAACCACTCAAACCTGTGTGTCCCGACCTGGAGGGGGTAGTGAGGAGTTTTATAGGAATGGTTCAAGGAGGAGGGCGTGGTCAGCTCGTGGACACTCTTCTGATTGGTCGGTGGTGAGGTAATTGGGAGTCGGCATCACCAACCTTCTGGTTCCAGCTGGGCTGGGGTCTACGTGCTTGTGGGCAGCACGCAGTTAACTTCTTCCAGTTGGTGGGAGTTTCAGTATCTGCAGAACAGCTCAGAGATACTCTGTGTATCCCTTGAGGGGAACAGGACCTGCCCCGAGGCTGCACTATTGTTTCTCGACTGCTCCTCCCTTGTCTCCGCATCCCCTCCTTCCCTGATTAGCCACTGTTTGAACCTGCCCTTCGGAGCTCAGGGAAGGTCCTGGAGGCTGAATGAAGCTTCTTTCCTAAAAACAAGAAACGGGGGACACAGAAAGGCTTTCGTGCCCAAGAGCCCCACAGGGTCCTGCTCCAATAGGGCCATAGAAACAAGGAAGGGAAAGTAAGTGAAGCAACCAGGCTTAATCATTGGGGAATAGTGGGGACTATGTGAACAGATGTATTGGTCCCACCTAGAAGCTGCCAGTTTCCAACCTGTGGAATTTCCCAGCCGTTGGGAGGTGTCTAGTGATTGGAGATCAGTACTGGTTTGTTGGAAGCAATTATTGATGTAGGGATGCTGAGCTGGGAGGGGATGAGTAAGGTACTCAGAGCATGTGGGAGCTGAGTCTCAGGAGAGGTGCAGTAGCACCGTCTGTCTCTCTTTTTTCTTTCCTGCATATGTGTAGATGTTCCCCTCTAATGAACATTGAGTTGAAAGGACCAAAATTCCAAGTTTTTGATTGAGTCACAAGGACATCAAGCTTTTAGAACCAACTTACAAACTTGAAAATAATAGCCTTTAACATCAAGAGAGAGACTCAGATACAGTCTATGTTTCCATGGTGACATGATCATCTTATCAAAATAATTAAAGCTTTAGAGAAGACATTTAAAATTGAAACTCTGGAAGTCAGTTTACCTGAATATATCAAGTGCTTTATTCAAAAAGCACATTCGACCTGAAAATTCCACACATAGGAACCTGTCTTAAGGTCAAAATGGGACCGTTGGACATAGGTGAATATATGATATTATTAACTGCATTACTCTTTTTTTTTAAATGTTACATCATACTTTTTGGGGGGGCTGCATTGGGTCTTCGTTGCTGCGCACAGGCTTTCTCTAGTTGGGGCGAACGGGGGCTAGTCTTCGTTGCAGTGCGCGGGCTTCTCATTGCAGTGGCTTCTCTTGTTGGGGAGCACGGGCTCTAGGCGCACGGGCTTCAGTAGCTGTGACTCGTGGACTCTAGGGCACAGGCTTAGTAGTTGTGTCACACAAGCTTAGTTGCTCTGCAGCATGTGGGGTCTTCCTGGACCAGGGATGAAACCTGTGTCCCCTGCATTGGCAGGCAGTTTCTTAAGCACTGCACCACCAGGGAAGTCCCTGCATTACTCTTTATATTAGAGAAAATAAGAAAATAACTTATTAAAAGACTATTGATAGACAATTGATTAAGCAAGTCATGGCACAGCCATGCAAAGAATACTTTTCAGCTATAAAATTATGCTGCAGTTCAATAATCATTGACATGGAAAGATGGCCATGTAATATTAAGTGAAAAAAGCAATATGATATTATTTTTCTTTGAAAAAGAAATATGTGTATGAAAATACACATGCCTTGGGACTTTTCTGGTGGTCCAGTGATTAAGCCTTCCCCTTCCAATGCAGAGGATGTGGGTTCGATCCCTGGTCAGGGAGCTAAGATCCCATATGCGTCACGGCCAAAAAACCAAAACAAAACAGAAGCAATATTGTAGCAAATTTAATAAAGACTTAAAAAATGGTCCACATCAAAAAAAATCTTTAAAGAAAATACATGTGCCTTGAAAAAATGTCTGAAAGGTTATTGATCAAAATGTTAAGAATGGTTATTTGAAAGTTAGGATTACTGGCAATGTATTTTTTTCTTTGTTTCTCATATTTTGTAAAGTATTTGAAGTAAACACAAATGATTATAGTAACTTACAAAAGTAAAGTTACTAAAGAGTGCATTGATAATTTCTCTCGGCATTTAAATGAATAATTGATCTATTTAGTGGCTCACTAAATAACTAATTATAACTCTAAGTTATAAATTCCCAAAGCGTGGGAGAGTGTTTTTCTTCTTTTCTCCCAGCAGCTCCATACACAGCCCTGCAGGGAACAAGAACTCCATTATGGCTGTTGACTGACTGGGTATTTAGATGTGAAGGGCTGAGGAGATATTAGTGAAAATAGCTAAGAACTGAAGTGCACGGCTGAGGCTTTGGCACTCGAACTTTCATAATTGAAAACTAAAACCTTCAAGTCATTGCATTTTATTATAAATGAACCCACCCCACAACTCTCCTTCGGTTTTGAAATCTTGCCAAAGTGTTGGTTATGATCCCATCCCTCTACTAATGGAAGAGTTTTTAAAGCTGCTTAACGACATCGTTTTCTGCAAATCATAACGAGGGAGACAAATGTGAATCAGGTGTTTGAAAAAGCCATGCATGGACCTGTGATTTCTGATACAGGAGCAGGGCCTGGCTGGGCAACTTTGAGGTGAAAAAAGTATATTTTGCATCCCCAGCTTCCTCACCATTGTCGTTGCCTTCTGCATCAGTCAACTATCACTGCATAAGGAATAATCACAAAAATCTCAGCAGCAAAAAAAAAAAAAAAAAAAATTGCATGTGTTTGTTGATCTAGTCTGGGCTCATCTGGGGGGTTTCTACTGCTTCAGGCTACGAGTCTAGCTGGACTTTCCCCCTTCCCCATCTAGTCTGTGCCATGTGGATTCACTTGGGATCCAGGTTAAAGACGCAGAAGCTATTCAGGGGAAGCTCTTCTTTTGTCAGTGATAGAAGGTCAAGAGTACATGCCCAACCTCGCAAGCACACTTTGAATCCCTGCCTGTGTCATCCCACTGGCCAAAGCCAATGCCCAACAACCATGGGCAGGAAAGACCACAGCAAGGGTGCATTACAGGAAACCATAACCAATTATTCAACTGACCAAGCCCTTATTCTCTTAGAAGGTTCTCTGGGGGGGAAGGGCGCTCCCCAAGCTGTTGTAGGCATGGCTTTTCTCATCTCTTAGTTGTAGGGGCACAAAGGGATTTCCCAGCATGTATAGGGAGCATCCTGGGGGCTGAGGGGAGACTAGAGTCCATTTCCCTCCAAGTGAGATGACATGCAGCAAAAGGCAGGAGGCCCCTTGTGTGCAGTTCTGCATGGGCACCAGCCAAGGAGTATTTCCATTTCCCTCGAATTGTTGGGTAGCAACAGCATTCACACTAATAACTCCTTGCTTTAAATCTCCAAGAAAAGCGTGTGCAGTGTTATTCTCAGAAGTCTTAACTTAGGCTGGGTTCTTGGGGACTGTGGCGAAGTGTGCATCAGGATGTACACAAACGCGGACGATATTGGGAAAGTTGAGAAGAAGGTGCGAGCGACAGGGTACGTTGCAGCCTTTGGTGACTGACAAACGTCAGGGAGGCTTTCTACTTTTTCCTCCCAAGTCTAGACACCAGTTGGCAGTTGGTGTGTCTATTGCATCCTAAACGAGGAGGGGCACACAGAACTCCCCGAGGCTTAAATGTGGCCGGGATGAGAGGAAAACAGGAAAGTCTAAAAAACAATACAAAGCAGTGCATGGGAAAATCTAGAGGATGGATCAGAGCAGGGGGTCCTCAGACCATCAGCCTCAGCATCAACCTGGGACTTAGAAATGCAGGTTCTCGGGCTTCACCCCAGACCTGCTGAATCAGAAACCCTGGGGATGGGGCCCAGCTACACATGTGTTTACAAGCCCCGCCCCCCAGGTGATTGAAATTGGAGAATCACTGGAGAAGGACAGTCTGTAGAGGAGAGAAGGATGGGCATTCCCGGGGTGATGGGTGGGGTGAGCTGCGGGGGAGGGAACAGCATAAACAAAGACAGATGGGCACTCCATGACCCTGGGGCAGTGGTTTGCTAGGGCTGCCATCACCAAGTGATGACTGTGCAGCTGAAATAACAGAAATGTGTGGTTTCCCAGTTCTGGAGGCCAGAAGTCCATGATCGAGGTGCGGGCAGCGTGGGTTCCTTCCGAGGCTGCGAGGGAGTCCTTTCTGCACTCCTCTCCGTGCTGCAGGTGGTTTGCTGTCGGTCTTTGGCGTTCTGTGGCTTGGCGATGCATCACCGCGATCTCTTCCTTCTCCCTGTGTGCCTTTCTGCCCCTGTGTCCAAATGTCCTCTTCTAATGAGGATCTAGATCATAGTGGATGAGGGCCCCCCTAATGACCTCGTCTTAACTTGATCCTCTGCAGAGATGCTATTTCCAAATAAGGTCCCATCATGGGTGCTGGGGTTAGGACTGCAACTTCTCTGGGGGAAACACAATTCAGCTGCAGTTCAATCGCTGACAGTAGTGATTAATGCAGGGATGAGTATGTGATCCAGTAGGAACCAATCGGATGCAGTGAGATTACAGCTAAGAATTCTGGATTTGACCTTGAGGGGACGTGAGGTCTGGAGGCGCCCCAGCCTTCTCTGGCCTGTCAGGGAGAATAGGAGTCCAAGAATATGAGGGAACCCCCCCCTCCCCTTGGTGGTGAGTGGGACCAGAGAATATAGGAAAACAGTGGGTCCAGGTGATATCATTTGAGTCATTAAAGCCAGGACTCTTCCTAGACTTTCCCAGTTCATGAACCAGTACATCTCCTTTTTGTCAGAGTCATTTTGGATTGTGGGTTTTTGTCCCCAGAAATCTAAAGAATTTGAACAGATACAGATAGTTCGGGTCTATAAAGTCAAAGCTAGTTCGTACCCCATACTGGTAAGTGTAGAAAAAAAAACAAAACCACTGGAGTAAAAGTATGAGGCTGTTCTTGGCTAGAGGGAACCAGTCCAGAGATTCAGGCCGCCCCAGGCCCTACCCGTCTGCAGAGAGCGACGTCTTAACTCCTGGGGCGCATGCCTGGCAGACCGTGTCTCCACTGGCTACTGCTCAGACTGGGGTCCACCGGGCCAGCAGCAGCTGCATCCCCTGGGAGCTGGTCAGAAATGCAGGTTCCCAGGTCCCGCCCTGGAATTTCTGAATCGGACTCGGCATTTTAACAGGATCCCCGTTGATTCATATGCACATGAAACTCAAGAAGCACTGTTCCAAGCTAATAAGCAGGGAAAGTCATGGTGGCTTGAATCCTGGCTCTTTTAACAATCAAATTGAATTTCTGCTTAATCTGATCGAAAGCTATACCCCCAAGGATTGAGATCCAGGACTGAGATGAGACAACCAAGTCATCCTATGACATAATGATATCATACTATATTATACTATATTATACTTATATATGACATAATACATCAATAGTAATTTACATTATAGTGTAGTATCGTATATGGATTCCACTTTGAAGAATGCAAGGCATCAGACAGTACTTTTTTGTTTTGTTTTTTTGTTTTTTCTCTGGTACGCGGGCCTCTCACCGTCGTGGCCTCTCCCATTGTGGAGCACAGGCTCCGGACGCGCAGACTCAGCGGCCATGGCTCACGGGCCCAGCCGCTCCGCGGCATGTGGGATCTTCCCGGACTGGGGCACGAACCCGTGTCCCCTGCATCGGCAGGCGGACTCCCAACCACTGCGCCACCAGGGAAGCCCCAGTATTTTTTTTGTACGTGTCATGTCTTTATTGAATTGCATCATTAATTCCGTTGACCATGATTGTCAGCATCCTGAACAAAAGCTGCTAAGCAATGGCTCAGCTCTTACCTTCATACATTTCCATTCACTGAGTGTCCAGAGCAGCCCACTGGACACTTCATCAGCACCAAACTAACCATCCTTAGAAACCTAGACAGCCAAAAGGGCAGGAGACATGTCCAGCAATTCACCTGCTAGGGAAAGTAAATTCCGTCTTGCTTCCTGAATTTCACAGTGATTTTTTCCCTGCCCTTCCACTGCATTAAGCCCTCTGGGAGTGAGTTTCTACCTGTTGTCACTGTTCATGGCTCAGTTTCAGGGTAAGGGCACCAAAGGTGTCAGGGTCCCTGGGTGCCACATTTCCGGGGTATCAGCAGCAGTCCATAGACGGCAAATAAACCAAAGTTAAACTTATCCTCACTGACCTTTTCACATCTCTGACTCTATATACTTATTTTGATCAGAATGGATGCCATCAAAGAATAAAGATGATCAGAGCTTAGACAAAACAGGCAAAGCCGAGTCCATTCCAGTGCAGACAAAGGGGCATGTGTCCCTGAAGAAAAGTGCTGAGCAGAAATGCAGGGTTTAGATTGTAGAGGGGACCCTGGTAGTTGTGCTAATTAAAGATTGACAGCTACCATTGTGAACAGAACAAGTCCAGAGGTGTGTGCACAGTGGGTTAACACGAGTCTTGTCATTCACTGGTCCTGCAAACATCTTCAGTTTGGGCCAGTCGGGGTCAGGGGTCAGTCCATACGTGTGGTCCTTCAGCAGCAGCAGCAGCCTAGGACCAGTTGTATGATCTGGCCAAGCGGTGCCGTGAGTGGAAATTTTTTATATACAACATCAATTCACTTAGTCAACATTTATTGATCCTCTGATACGGATTGCTTCATTCTGATCTCCGCTCAAAAGGCATCGCGTTGGAGAGGCTTTTCCTTATCATCCGATCTAAGATCACACACACCCGGCCCCACCCACTCCCCACCCCCTGCTCTGCAGCCCCTGCCTGTTAACCCTGTTCTGTGTGTGCTTGTCGGCTGGGCTGTGGTCTCTTCCACTCCAAGCTGCAGCCATGGGGAAAGGGCTTTGTTTTGCTTCTGGCTGTGTTTTCACACTTAGAACAGAGAGTGGGTGCCCCGTATGTGTTTCCCAGTGAAAAGCCTCAGGTGCTAGACAAAACTAGAGCTTCTGAAACAAAAACAGTGTGATAAAGCCAGATGCTCTGTATTTTAGTAAAATATTTTTTTAAACTCTGTATTAAAAGCAGAGGGAAATGAGAACACTTGTCACTTGTATCCGGCTTTGGAAGGCAATCTATCAGCATCCGTAAACATTTTATTTTTATTATTTTTTTTCTTTCGTAGTTACGGGTTTTATTTATTTATTTATTTTTAGTTTCTGCTTTATAACAAAGAATCAGTTATACATATACATCTGTTCCCATATCTCCTCCCTCTTGCGTCTCCCTCCCTCCCACCCTCCCTATCCCACCCCTCTAGGTGGTCACAAAGCACTGAGCTGATCTCCCTGTGCTATGCGGCTGCTTCCCACTAGCTATCTATTTTACGTTTGGTAGTGTGTATATGTCCAAGCCACTCTCTCACTTTGTCACAGCTTACCCTTCCCCCTCCCCATATCCTCAAGTCCATTCTCAAGTAGGTCTGTGTCTTTATTCCTGTTTTACCCCTAGGTTCTTCATGACACTTTTTTTTTCTTAAATTCCATATGTATGTTTTAGCATACGGTATTTATCTTTCTCTTTCGGACTTACTTCACTCTGTGTGACAGACTCTAGGTCTATCCACCTCATTACAAATAGCTCAGTTTCGTTTCATTTTATGGCTGAGTCATATTCCATTGTATATATGTGCCACATCTTCTTTATCCATTCATCCGATGATGGACACTTAGGTTGTTTCCATCTCCGGGCTATTGTAAATAGAGCTGCAATGAACATTTTGGTACATGTCTCTTTTTGAATTATGGTTTTCTCAGGGTATATGCCCAGTAGTGGGATTGCTGGGTCATATGGTAGTTCTATTTGTAGTTTTTTAAGGAACCTCCATACTGTTCTCCATAGTGGCTGTACCAATTCATATTCCCACCAGCAGTGCAAGAATGTTCCCTTTTCTCCACACCCTCTCCAGCATTTATTGTTTCTAGATTTTTTGATGATGGCCATTCTGACTGGTGTGAGTTGATATCTCATTGTAGTTTTGATTTGCATTTCTCTAATGATTAATGATGTTGAGCATTCTTTCATGTGTTTGTTGGCAGTCTGTATATCTTCTTTGGAGAAATGTCTATTTAGGTCTTCTGCCCATTTTTGGATTGGGTTGTTTGTTTTTTTGCTATTGAGCTGCATGAGCTGCTTATAAATTTTGGAGATTAATCCTTTGTCAGTTGCTTCATTTGCAAATATTTTCTCCCATTCTGAGGGTTGTCTTTTCGTCTTGTTATGGTTTCCTTTGCTGTGCAAAAGCTTTGAAGTTTCATTCGGTCCCATTTGTTTATTTTGTTTTTATTTCCATTTCTCTAGGAGGTGGGTCAGAAAGGATCTCGCTGTGATTTATGTCATAGAGTGTTCTGCCTATGTTTTCCTTTAAGAGTTTGATAGTTTCTGGCCTTACATTTAGGTCTTTAATCCATTTTGAGCTTATTTTTGTGTATGGTGTTAGGGAGTGATCTAATCTCATACTTTTACATGTACCTGTCCAGTTTTCCCAGCACCACTTATTGAAGATGACCATTCATCTTCTTATTATCTACATATATATGATACAAGTCCTTTGCAAGATATATGTATTACAGATATTGCAAACAAAGTGTCTTGCCCTGTTGTTTACTTAATGATTTTTCAATAAGACGTTTTCAACATCTTGTAAAGTCCAGTTTATCAATTTAAAAAATTTTATAATTTGCTTTTTGTATCCTATTTAAGAAGTTCTTGGTTTTTTAATTGAAGTATAGTTGATTTACAATATTGTGTTACTTTCAGGTGTACAGCAAAGTGATTCAGTTAAATATATATTTATATTTTTTCAGATTCTTTTCCATTATAGATTATTATAAGCTATTGAATACAGCCCCCTGTGCTATACAGTAAATCCTTGTTACTTATCTATTTTATATATAATAGTGTGTATATGTTAATCCCATACTCTTAATTTTTTTCCCTTCCCGCCTCCCTTCCCCTTTGGTAACCGTAAGTTTGTTTTCTACGTCTGTGAGTCTGTTTCTGTTTTGTAAATAAACTTGTTTGGCTCGCGGGATCTCAGTTCCCCAGCCAAGGATTGAACCCAGGCCACAGCAGTGAAAGCCCAGAATCCTAACCATTCGGCCACCAGGGAACTCCCTGTATTATTTTTTAGATTCCACATGTAAGTTATATAATAATTTGTCTTTCTGTGTCTGACTTATTTTACTTAGTATGATAATCTCTAGGTCCATCTGTGTTGCTGCAAATGGCATTATTTCATCCCTCTTTATGGCTGAGTAATATTGCACTGTATATATATATATATATACCACATCTTCTTAAACCAGTCATTTCTTGATGGACAGTTAGGTTGCTTCCATGTCTTGGGTACTGTAAATAGTGCTGCTATGAACATTGGGGTGCATGTATCTTTTCAAATTAGAGTTTTCATCTTTTCCAGATATATGTCCAGGAGTGAGATTGCTGGATCATATGGTAGTTCTATTTTTAGTTTTTTAAGGAACCTCCATATTGTTTTCCATAGCGGCTGCACCAATTTACATTCCCACCAACAATGTATGAGGGTTCCCTTTTCTCCACACCCTCTCCAGCATTTATTATTTTTAGACTTTTTGATGATAGCTACTCTGACTGGTGTGAGATGATACCTTATTGATTTGCATTTCTCTAATGATTAGCGATGTTGAGCACCTATTCACGTGCCTTTTGGCCATCTGTATGTCTTCTTTGGAAATAAATAAATAAATAAAAGGAAATTCACATCTAAAATTCATTCCCATTTTATGACCATTTATTGGCTAATAAATGATTGACTTATTGAATGAAAAAAAATTGGTAGCTCAAAGGCGGCAACATGATATGGTGATAGGACTTGGCGGCAGACTGGGTTTATATTCCAGATTCACGTCTTATGCTTAAGTGATGTGAGCAGGTCACTCTGTTTTCTTGTCTGTCTTCTCTATAAAGCAGACGATCCTTCCCACCATGCAGGGGTGCTGTGAGGCTGGGGTGACGTCACAGATGTAAAGTGCAGCCAGCAAGGACCTGGTATATTGCATGGGAAACTCCCTGGTGGTCCAGTGGTTAGGACTCTGCGCTTTCACTGAGAGGGCGCAGGTTCGATCCCTGGTCAGGGAACTAAGATCCCACAAGCCACGCAGCATGGCCAAAAAAAAAAGGACCTGGTACATTGCTGCCTCTCAGTATATTATTTGCCTCCTTATCTGTTTGATGAAATTTATGTATCTAAAACTCCCCATTCTCCATGAGGTCTCACTGTCTTGCTATTTCTCTGACTGGAAATTTTAATACACATCTCAAAAAAGAAAAAATCATTGCATGCCCTAAGTTGCAAATATTTTTTTCCTGTGCATTCTTCTAAGAGCTTTGTTTGAGCTTTCACATTTAGGTGTGTGTTTCATTTTGAGTTAATATTGTGTGTGGCCTGGTATAAAGGTTGATGCTTATTTTTTTTCCACATGGATATCCAGTTATTCTAGCACCATTTTTTCTTCAACTTTTTTTCGGAAGTATAGTTGATTTACAATGTCGTGTTAGGTTCAGGTGTACAGCACAGTGATTCAGATATAGATATAGTTATATACATACATATTGTTTTTCAGATTCTTTTCCCATATAGGTTATTTACAGAATATTGAGTATAGTTCCCTATGCTCTACAGTAGGTCCTTATTGGTTACCTATCTTATATATAGTAGTGTGTATCTGTTAATCCCAACCTCCTAATGTATCCCTCCCCTGCTTTCCCCTTTGGTAATCATATGTTTGTTTTCTGTGTCTGTAGGTCTAACACCATTTGTTGAAAAGACTTTCCCCCCGTTGATTTGCTCCAGCATCTTTGTCAAAAATTAATCCTATATGCATGGATCTATTTCTAGACTGTATTTCAGCATAGCCCAGTAGAAATATAACACAAGTTATAAATGTAAGCTATGTGTAATTTTAAATTTTCTAGTAGCCACATTTTAAAAGGCAGGCAGCTATTGGGATACCATCTTAATAACTCGTAGTTTAGTCAACCAGGAGTACCTACCCACAGGTACTGTTTTATGAATGGATCCAGACTGACCAGCACAGGTGATGGTGCATAATGAAATATGTATCAAGTAAAATAAAACAGATTCAGTTGGTCCATAACCTGGAGCCTCAGCTGAAAGCAGAGCCCATGAGTTGTGACTTTCAATGCGATGTTATATAATCAACGCTAAACATTTCCTCCCAAGCAAGCTCAACAGAGCAAAGAGCAAGATGCAAGATCCATAATCAATACCGTGAGTGATATGAAGTTTATTTAACTCCAAGAGGCAAGCAATTGTTAAAGACTGAAATAAATCTTAAAGGTTAGTCAGAACTAACATACGATAGTCTTTGCCAGCCTCATGGATTAAGTTTCTAGAAACAACTGGATGAGATTTACTGGTTAACAAAGATTTAAGGGAGAAGTAACATTAGAACAAAGATTGTGAATAAGCATGTCTTTAGAAGTATTGATTAGTTAACAAAAGATAAACAACAGAGACATAACAAAATGCTGGACTAAGCGTCACTTTCCTCTGCAACTTCTGTAAAATGGCAGAAAATATAATTTTAATGAGAATAAATATATAATAGTACTAGACTGTAGAAGAGTGTTTTTTTTTTTTTTGCGGTACGTGGGCCTCTCACTGTTGTGGCCTCTCCCGTTGCGGAGCACAGGCTCCGGACGCACAGGCTCAGCGGCCATGGCTCACGGGCCCAGCCGCTCCGTGGCATGTGGGATCCTCCTGGACCAGGGCACGAACTCGTGTCCCCTGCATCGGCAGGCAGACTCTCAACCACTGCGCCACCAGGGAAGCCCCTAGAAGAGTTTTTTAAATTTTATTGAAGTATAGTTGATTTATAATGTGTTAATTTCTGCTGCACAGCAAAGTGATTCAGTTATATAGTACATGTATACATTCTTTTTTATAGTCTTTTCCATTATGGTTTGTCACAGGATATTGAATCTAGTTCCCTGTGCTCTACAGTAGGACCTTGTTGTTTATCCATCCTATATATTATAGTTTGCATCTGCTAATCCCAAACTCCCAATCCTTCCCTCCCCAACTAGAAGATTTTTTGAAGTATGGAAAGTACACAGGATATGATCTATGGAGGGAGAAAAGACAACAAAAATAATAGCCCAAAAGCAACAGAAAAGCTTATGTGGTTCAAGGATGCTCCAAGCCCAGAGCAGAGCTGTGATTAGAACCCAGGACTCCGGGCTCTGTCCACTGATTGCTCCATCACATTCCCCATCTCTGCCAAATGTTGTCTTAAATAATTTAATATTTTAAAAGTAATCTCAAGTTACAAAACTTTGGCTTTAAAAAACACAGAAAAATTGCCCCATAAAAAAGCATCCCATAAGCAACAAGGTCCTACTCTATAGCACAGGGAACTATCTTCAATATCCTGTAACAAACCATAATGGAAAAGAAAATTATAGTAATAAATAACAATAAAAACTAAATAAAATTACAACAAAAAGAAAAAAAAGCATCCCAGTTCATTACCACAAATAACATTTCTTTTATATTTTCCTATTTTCAGGTATATTTCACATATGCATAATTGTAAGAGGAATATACATACAAATTTGTCCTGTTTTTCATTTAACCTTATATAACGTATTTCCCATCTTGCCACTGAATCTTTATAACTATCGTTTTTAATGTCTACATAATATACTTTGATTATGATTTATTTTTTTTCCTTCTTTTTGACCTTTTGGGTTGTTTCCAATTTGTGCTATTATAAATAATACTGTAATTAACATCTTTATTTCCTCAGCTGAATTTAAATCTGTTTCATGAATTAAAAGCAGCTGAATTGACTTCTCTTTCATTCCTTTTTGAACAAAGATGGAATGTCCTGGTTTCATAACAAGGAATGGTCTAAATTTAGGGTTACAGATCGGGCTCTGTGACAAGTTAGAATCGCAGTGGCAGAGTTCTTAAAGCGTTTCAAACTATGTCTGTTTAGCTTGCTTGTCCCTCTTTGGGGAATGCAGTAAGTCCGTGTTGCTCTGGTTTAAAATGAATCTCAAGATTTTTAACTTTACTCTTGACAGGAGTAATTTTGTTTTTAACAGTATGACTTCTGGATGTGTTACTTTCTTCAGATCTTTCTGCACATGACCAAGGTTAAGGTCAACTATGAATGCATAGGTCTCAAGCCATTTGAAATACTGGGTAACACTGACAAGGTTTCTGTTTTTTCATGAAGTATTTTGTTTCCCCAGATAAAGCAATGCCTAGTGAGATTACAGCAGATCGGTGGGGGGGATGACTTTTTTTTTAAAGAACCAATTAAGAGTCTTAGAAATATTGAATATGATACTGAAATTTTTAAACTCAACAGATCAAATGAATAGTAGATAGATGGAGCTAAAAACTGATTATTTCCTGAATAATCAAACCATTCCAAAATGAATTTCCTAAGTAGAGAATGAAAGAATGGAGGAGAGGAAAAAATTTAATAATAAACTTATCCAGAGTTAAAGAAAGACACAAGGATTGTGGTTGAATAGGTTCACTGAAAGTTGATCAGAATGAATGAAACAGATAAGCAAAACAACAGGAGGAAGGGGAAGTCCTAAAAGATTACAAAGCAAGCAGGAGAGAGAGAGAGAGAGAGAGAGAGAGAGAGAGAGAGAAGAAGAAGAAAACAGATTGCCCACAAAGGAACAAAAATGAAACTGGGTTCTGCCTTCTTGTTGGCAACAGTGGATGCTAGAAGACAAAGGAGCAGCAACCTCAAAACTCTAAGGATAAAAATTACTTTGAATCCAGCATCTTATACACCATCCAAAACTAATATTTAAATGTGAGATCAAAATCAAGACATTTTCAGACATACTAGGACTCAAAGCATTTACCACCCAATAAATCTTTTTTGAACAAATAGTTAAGGATTTGCTCCACCAAAACAAACAAAAATAATGAATTTAAGTAGGCAACATAAGATGCAAGTAACCAAAATGAGAAAAAAAATAAAATCACTCTAACAGTCTCATGAGTTTCACGTGTAGACAACTGAGAAAATGGAGGGGAGAAAAAAATTATCTGTTGACAATTCAGGATGCATAATATTTTTAAATGTGTTATTGAAAACTTTAAGCTGAAAACATTCCAAAAGAATTCAACTTGGGAAAGGTGTGTTAGCAAGAAGAGGGGGAAGCCTGGTAGGAAAATAGGGGAGTAAAATTATACGAAAGGTCTTGTCTTACTTAGGAGAAAATAAAAATTCTGATTAACTCTAGACATTTTCTAAATTTAAGAACAATTAGTAGAAAAATAGAAATATACATATAACTTGATTTCAGACTGCTGGAGGAATAATAATAAAACAATAATATGATCAACCCTCGAAAGACAGGAAATAAAACGTAAAATAAGATGGGAATGTATTAAAACATATTGGTAATCACAAGTGAAAAACCAGTTAAGTTCTATTAAGAGACAAACATTTTCAGAATATATCAAATAATAGTCAGCTACATATAGTTAAAACAAATCACCTGAAACAAATGACACAGAAAGCTTGAAAATAAAGAGATGACAAGAAGATGGCTTCTAGTTAACCTTAAGAAAACAGGTAATTACTGTGTTATTTAAGCTATATGTGGAGTAAGATGGAAATATTTCTAATTCATAACTTTAAAACCTGTTCATGTTAGTCCAAAATTAAAAAGGAAGACCAAAAATCAGTGAGACCAAAAATCATCTAATCATCTCAAGAACTTAAAAAAAATTAAACTGCAAATAAACTAAAGAAAGTAGATAAGAAGGAAATATTAAAGAGCAGAAATTAAAAAACAAATATACAGTAGGCAGGATGAAAAAGCCAAAAGTTGTATCTTTGAAAAGACTAATAAAATCAGTGGTTCTCTGGCAAGAAAAAGAGAAGGAATAAATAGGATATTAGGAATGAAAATGGTAACATTTCTACAGATATTTAGATGTTAAAATAAAAATAAGAGCAAATTTGCTAATATGAGCAGAGTTATAAACTTCAAAATTTAGATGTTTACAAATACCTAGAAAAACACAACTGACCCAAGAAGAAATCAAAATCAAAAATCTGCATAGTTCTATAACTATTAAATGAATTAAATCTATAATTTAAAAATTCGCCACAAAGTAAACTCTAGGCCCAGATTGTTTTCACTGAGAAGTTCTATGAAATGTTTAGAGAGTAAGTAATGCAAATCTTATACAGACTTTAATAGAGAATAGAATAAAGAAGGAACACTCCAAAACTCGTTTTATGAGGTTAGTATACCAGATCCTGACAAAACCAATTACATTCATGAATTTCAACGCAAAATTCTGAAGCAAAATATCAAAATTGATCCCAGTGGTAAATAAAAAGAAAAACAAAAAGAATAACAGTTAATGACCAAGCTGGGTTTATTCCAGGAATGCAATATGGATCTACTACTCAAAAATCAACGAATGGGCTTCCCTGGTGGCGCAGTGGTTGGGGGTCCGCCTGCCGATGCGGGGGATGTGGGTTCGTGCCCCGGTCCGGGAGGATCCCGCGTGCCGCGGAGCGGCTGGGCCTGTGGGCCGTGGCCGCTGGGCCTGCTTGTCCAGAGCCTGTGCTCCATGGCAGGGGAGGCCACAGCGGTGAGAGGCCTGCGTACAGCAAAAAACAAACAAACAAAAAAAATCATTGAATGATACTATAGTATCTGCTCAATAGATGCAGAAAGTTTTATAAAATTTATCATCTATTTGTGATTTTAAAAACTTTTAGCAAACTAAGAACAGGAGGGAACTCCCTCAATATGATAATGGATATATTTCTTTAAAAAATTACAGCAATACCAAACTACAGGAAATACTTAATGAAATTTTGAAAAAAAAGTTTTAAGGACAGGAACAAGAATACCAGCTGTCGGGCTTCCCTGGTGGCGCAGTGGTTGAGGGTCCGCCTGCCGATGCAGGGGACGCGGGTTCGTGCCCCGGTCTGGGAGGATCCCACATGCTGCGGAGCGGCTGGGCCCGTGGGCCATGGCCGCTGAGCCTGCGCATCCGGAGCCTGTGCTCCGCAGCGGGAGAGGCCACAGCGGTGAGAGGCCCGCGTACCGCAAAAAAGAAAAAAAAAAAAAAAAAAAGAATACCAGCAGTCACTTCAATTCAACAGTGTAATGAAGATCCTGTGAGATAAGAATAAGGCAAGAAAAAGAAACAAAATACATAAGACTTGGAAAAGAAGAAATAAAAAGGGCATTATTCAGATATTAATGGTTTGTAGAAATCCAGAAGAATCTACAGAAAATAATTACAATTAGTAAATGAGTTTAACGAGATTGCTGGAAACAAGGCCAGTACCTAAAAGTCTATTCACCCCTACCAGCAACAAAAAGAAAAGAAAGCCTGTAAAAAGATAACATTGTAATAACACAAAAAGTTCAAATCCCTAGAAATGCATCTTACAAATGTTATACAGTTTATCTCTAAAGAAAACTGAAAAGCATCACTGAGAAAAAGTAAAGAAAACCTAAATACTATGTTCATGGAGTGGAAAATGCCATATTGTAAAGCTGTTACAATCGCCTACAACCGCCTTTGTTCAATACAGAGATGTTAGTGGAATCTACAGATTCAAATTCCAATCAAAATTATAATTTTTGTAGAAATTAACAATGTTTTTAAGTTCATATGGAAACGCAGAGGGCCAATATTAGCCAAGACAGTCTTTGGGGAAAAAAATAAAAAACAAGAGGAAATCCCCTGGGGGAGGTGAGTCCAACAATTCTCATGACTGTGGTGTGTCCTAACTCTCCAGCTGGTTGACCTATGTGCTGGAGAATCTGAAGAACTAGGTCATCTGGATCTCTGGGCTTCAGCACTGGTTCCTGGACACCCCTCTCTGAGCCCAGGCACCTTGAAGGGTCACCTGGGGGCGCTCAGATCCACAGACCCAGCTGAGCTCCAGCTGTGTGAGTGCACCATCTTGGATGTCCATTCTGGTCCATCCTGGAGATGATGCAGCCCCAGCACCATATGACGGCAACCCCGTGAAAGGCTCCAGGGAATACTGCCCATCCCAACCTTTCCCCAATTCCTGACCCACAGAATCACCAGAAAAATAAAATGGTGGTTGTAAGCTGCTAAGTTAGGGGTTAATTTGTTAACTAACAACAGATAACTGGAACAGCCACCCAAAGGAAACATGCATTCTGTGTGGACCTAGAGAACAGGCTTAGAGAGGACAGAGTTGGCTTACAATAGCACCAGCTCTCGCCTTTTTCCCCTCGTCTCTCTCCAAGCTACAGGTAGCTTGTTGTGAGAAGCAGGACAGGGAACACATGAGACCAATCGGGTCTCCACGTCAGGCTCCCAGCCTGAAGCAGGTCCAAACCAGAATGGAGATTTAATGCTAAAACAGGCTTGGAGTTTTGATGAATATCTCAAGTCGGATATGTTGATCTGAGATTGCTTTTGCTTCTTAAACTGACCTGGGAATGTCTGTCATGTAAGAATGAACCAAAAACTCATGGGCTAGCCACATTTTTACTGGGAGACAGAGGAAAGTGACCAAAACAGCAAAAATTTTAAAAGGTACGTTTTGATTTTTGTCTGGAATCAGGTTTTATTCAACACACTGGGTAAAGATTTTTTTTTCTTTTCTTTTCTTTTTTTTTGGGGGGGGGTAAAGATTTTTAAAAAATTTTTCCAGTACTACTGACATATAATTGACATATAACATTATGTAAGTTTAAGGTGTTGTACAATGTGATTTTTTTTAATTTATTTATTTATTTTTGACTGCGTTGGCTCTTCATTGCTGCACGCGGGCTTTCTCTAGTTGCAGCGAGCGCGGGCTACTCTTTGTGGTGGTGCGCAGGCTTCTCATTGCAGCGGCTTCTCTTGTTGCAGAACGGGCTCTAGGTGCACGGGCTGCAGTAGTTGTGGTGCACGGGCTCAGTAGTTGTGGCTCGTGGGCTCTAGAGTGCAGGCTCAGTAGTTGTGGCACACAGTCTTCATTTCTCCGCAGCATGTGGGATCTTCCTGGACAAGGGCTCAAACCTGTGTCCCCTGCATTGGCAGGCAGATTCTTAACCACTGAGCCATCAGGGAGGCCCTGCAATGTGATGTTTTATAGAAGTATATATTGTGAAATGATTTCCATGATAGAGTTAGTTAACACATTCATCAGTTGCATAATTATGATTTTATTTTGGAGTGAGAACACTTAAGATCGACTCTCTTAGTAACTTTCAAGTGTGTGATATAGTTTTTTAACTACAGTCACCATGCTGAATACTAGATTCCCCAGAACTTATCCATCTTATAATTGGAAGTTTGTACCCTTTGACCAGCATATCCCTGCTTCTCCCACCCCCGGCCCCTGACAACCACCATTCTACTTTGTTTCTATGAATTTGGCGCTTTTTTAAAAATTTCACATATAAGTGAGATCATACAATATTTGTCTTTCTCTGTCTGATTTATTTCACTTAGCACAATGCCTTCCAAGTCCATCCATGTTTCTGCAAACGGCAAAATTTCATTTTTTATGGCTGAGTAATACTCCGGGTGTGTGTGTGTGTGTGTGTGTGTGTGTGTGTTTGTGTGTGTGTACACATCTTTTTTATCCATTTATCCATTGATGGACACTTGTTTCCATGTCTTGGCTATTGTGAATAATGCTGCAGTGAACGTGAGGGTAGAGATATCTCTTTGAGACAGTGATTTCATTTCCTTCAGATAAATACCCAGAAGTAGGATTGCCGGATCATGTGGTAGTTCTACTGTTATTTTTTTGAGGAACTGCCATACTGCTTCCCATAGTGGCTGCACCAGTTTACATTCTCACCACAGGGCTTTAGGGTTCTCTTTTCTCCACATCCTTGTAGACACTTGTTATCTCTTGTCTTTTGAAGCCATTCTAACAGGTGTGAGGTGGTACCTCATTGTGGTTTTGATTTGTATTTCACTGATAATTAGTGATGTTGAGCACCTTTTCATGTACCTGTTGGACATTTGTATGTCTTCTTTGGAGAAATGTCTATTCAGGTCCTTCGTCCATTTTTTTAATCAGATTATTTGGGTTTTTTGCTATTGAGTTGTTTTGAGTTCTTTATATTTTTTTGCATATTAACCTCTAAACAGATAAATGGTTTGCAAATATTTTCTCCCATTCCACAGGTTGCCTCTTCATTTTGTTGATTGTTTCTTTTGCCATGCAGAAGCTTTTTAGTTTGATGTAGGCCCCACTTGCTTATTTTTCCTTTCGTTGCTTATGCTTCTGGTGTCATATCCAAAAAAAATCATTGCCAAAGCCAATGTCAAGGACTATTTTCTCTGTTTTCCTCTAGGAGTTTTACAGTTTCAGGTCTTATATTTAAGTCTTTGATTCATTTTCAGTTAATTTTTGTGAGTGGTGTAAGATAGGGGTCCAGTTTCATTCTTTTGCATGTGAATATCCAGGTTTCCCAACACTGTTTATTGAAAATACTTTCTTTTCCCCATTGAGTATTCTTGTCTCCCTTGTCAAATATTAGTTGACCATATATGTGTGGGTTTATTTCTGAGCTCTTGATTCTGCTCCGTAGTCTACGTGGCTGTTTTTATGCCAGTACCGTACTGTTTGACCTACTACAGATTTGTAGTATAGTTTTAAATCAGGAAGTGTGAGGCCTCCACCTTTGTTCTTCTTTCTCAAGATTTTTTTGGCTGTTCAGGATCTTTCATGCTTCTATATGAATTTCAGGATTTTTTTTTCTATTTCTGGAGCCCAGTTACAGGGCCCTTTCAGAATCTAGTCTGACTTAGTTTGGAGGACTCACCTCCACGGGCTCCTGGACCACAGCCAAGAGGGGCTGGGGCCAGTTCACGGGCCACTTCAGGGCCCACAGCCAGGACCAAGGTCTGTACACCTAACACCCGACCTGTGGGTGGGCCTGGTTCCTCCCTTGGCATGTGGTGCTGATGACAGGACCAAGCCAAACGGGGCTGTAGCCGAGTTCTCAGGGGATACAGAGCTGTCTCTGGGTCCGTAGCTGGGACCGTGGTCAGCACATCTGCTGCCGGGGTGCAAGCCTGCCTTCTCAAAATCCTCTCCTTCATCAGGGACTGCATTGAGCTTTTACAATGTCATACCTGGATCCCAAAGCTCCTACAAGAGTATTTCTGTAGGTGGATGGACCCCAAACTGTTGTTGAGGTGGGAGGATACACGTGAGGAACGTCTTATTCAGCATCTTGCTGACGGCACCGCGGGATTTTCATTTCATAGACTGGTTCTAGATCCCCTCATCATGCTGGATCTTTTTATTTGATTACGCTTCACGTTCGTCTGGGATGTTTTGTTTGTTTGTTTGTTTGTTTGCGGTATGCAGGCCTCTCACTGCTGTGGCCTCTCCCGTTGCGGAGCACAGGCTCTGGACGCGCAGGCTCAGCGGCCATGGCTCACGGGCCCAGCCGCTCCGCGGCACGTGGGATCTTCCCGGACCGGGGCACGAACCCGTGTCCCCTGCACTGGCAGGTGGACTCTCAACCACTGCGCCACCAGGGAAGCCCTATCTGGGATGTTTTCATCCTAAAACAGAACACATGTAGGCTTACACTTAGAATCGCAGTTTTTCAAAGTCTCCCTGTCTTGATACTGTTACCCACCCGTGGACTTTCCTGCCCGGCTTTGTGGAGGGATTTAATTCACCAGAAGGTGGGGAGGATGACCATATTCCTGGGGTGATGGTTTTACAGGCCCCGGGAGGGACACAGACACACCCCAAAATCAAACATTCTCCAAATCCATTCAGTGTCGCTCATGAATTCCCAAAAGAGAGTATTGGTGCATTTGATTCCTGCCATCCTCACACCGGGTTACTCAGTCACATCAGAGTTGCAGTTCACATCCCTAGAGCAAGTCAGGCAGGTGAGGAGAGGACCCTTGTTAGCAGGTAGAAAGGTATTCCCAGAGTAGCCAAGTCTTTGAACTTTTCCCCAAAAGTCAGAAACCTGAATTCTTGTTCTTCCTGATTTCTGTACGTTGCCCACAAAATAAAAATAATTCTTAAACCTTCTATGAGCCAAGCAAAAGTAATATATGCACCTGATTCAGAAAAGACGTGCAACCCCTGATTTACGGAGAGGGCTAATCAGTGGTGAATCACAAGGGTGATGAAATTTCCAGGGCCAGGACTTTGGATCCAGCAGAGAAAGGGCGGAGAGGGGCCGGGCAGATGAGAGGCACAGCCATGTCTTTGCTGTGGAAACCCCACGGGAGAAGGGTTAGTTGTTTTGGGTTTTTTTTTTTCCTGTATTAAGAGATCAATGGGAGATTAATAATAATCCTGTACATTGATGGAGCACTTCCAGACTTGAGCGCTTTCTCATCTCTAATCGCATCTGATCCTTATAACAGCCCGTGAGCATGTCAAGAACATCCAACACTCTAACCCGGTGAGAGGGAGATAAGGACGCACACCACTGCACTCACGGAAAGAAAGAGGAGAGACAGAAAGTGAACAGGAGGACCCAGATTTCAGTGGAAACCTCAGAAATAAGTTCATTTTTCCCAACTTTCATCTGCTCCCTCTTACCCTCCCTTTGTTTGATAGGCTGTCCTGGTCCGTGGTTGCAGTAGACCAGGGGGTGGGAGTGGGAGGCGAGGGTCCATACAGGGAGGCGCACGGCAGGTGCAACAGTCAGGACGCCGGCCAGGGCAAGAGAACACATCTGGTGAGACCTGTAACGAAAATACCACCTGGTAGTTCAGGGTCCGGAGATGGTCCTCACTGACTTGTTGATAGCCAAAGAATCAAACCTTGACAGACGTCAGTCAAGTCCATACTCATTAAAAAAGGGGGGGGGGCTTCCCTGGTGGCGCAGTGGTTGAGAGTCTGCCTGCCGATGCAGGGGACACGGGTTCGTGCCCCGGTCTGGGAGTATCCCATATGCCGCGGAGCAGCTGGGCCCGTGAGCCATGGCCGCTGAGCCTGCGCGTCCGGAGCCTGTGCTCCGCAACGGGAGAGGCCACAGCAGTGAGAGGCCCGCATACCGCAAGAAAAAAAAAATTCATTACCTGGAGCCAATGTTTATACTCTGGTGGCTCAGAGGTAAATGAGTCTCCTGAAAAAGTGGGGTGAATCTACCCATTAGGATGGCGACTGTCCCCCCAAAAGAAGAAAATAGCATAAGTGTTGGCCAGGATGGGGGGAAATTGGAAACGTTGTGTGCTGTGGATCAGGGTGTAAAATGGTGCAGCTGGGCTTTCCTAGTGGTGCAGTGGTTAAGAATCTGCCTGCCAATGCAGGGGACACGGGTTCAAGCCCTGGTCCGGGAAGATCCCACATGCTGCCGAGCAACTAAGCCCGTGAGCCACAACTACTGAGCCTGTGCTCTAGAACCCTCAAGCCACAACTACTGAGCCCATGTGCCATAACTACTGAAGCCCGCGTGCCTAGAGCCTGTGTTCTACAAGAGAAGCCACTGCAATGAGAAGCCCACGCACCGCAACAGAGTAGCCCCCGCTCACTGCAACTAGAGAAAGCCCACACACAGCAATGAAGACCCGATGCAGCCAAAACGAAATAAATTTATTAAAAAAATAAAATTAAATGGTGTAGCTGCTATGGAAAACAGTATGGTGGTTCCTCAAAATATTAAAAATAAAATTACCACAGGATCCAGCCATTCCATTTCTGGGTCTACACCCCGCAAAAATTGAAATCAGGGTCTCAAAGGGATGTTTGTACACCCATGTTCATAACAGCATTATTCCCAGTAGCCAAAAGGTAAAAGGAAGCAATTCAGTGTTCACTGACAGATGCATAGATACGAAAATATAGCATATACGTACGATAAAATCATAGCCTTGAAAGGGAAGGAAATTCTAATGAAACCGTGGGTTAGATCCATTTCACCCGCGTCCACCAATCAAGGTCGGTTTAAGACCTGCACATCCTCCAGGCATCACGGAGCCTAAACCGTACGGTGTTTGCCCGAGTTATTTCCCAGGAACTTGGAGTCAGCTGTGTCTAGTTTGAGCTGAGCTGGTCGTGACTGGATAAGACCACCGACCCTCCAACTGGGCATGCGCGAGTGTCGCAGGGTGACCTTGTAACATCGGAGGGCTGAAAACTCCACCCTCGGATGGTGCTGAGGCCCGGGAATCAGCTCCGCCTGCGCAGACCCACACTTCTCCCCATCACCTCTCCCCACGCCCGCGACCGCCCTGCCTCTGTATTCTGCTCCGTCAGTATATCCCATACACACCCCAGCCCTTGCCCTGGGACAGGTGGGTTTGAGATTTGTTTTCCGTCTCTTCGATTAGCTGCCTCGCGAATAACCCTTCTCGATGCTGCAAACCTCGGTGTCTGGCGGTTTGACCTGCTGCAAGCGGGCAGAACAAAGCTGGTTCAGTAACACCTGCTACGACATGGATGACCCTGAGGGCGGCTCTGCTAAGTGAGCTGTCAGTCATGAGAAGACAAGTGCTGCGTGATTCTATGATAGAGCAGAATCTTCTAGAGAAGAATGGTGGTGATGGCTGCACGATAATGTGAATGCACGTAACACGGCTGACCCTTACTCTTAAAAATGGTCAAGATGTATGTGTATTTTACCACAATTGTAAACTTTTAAGTGGGGCAAAGTCACAGAACTAATGCGATCCCTCTGGCCTCCGCTTCCCTCTGCTCCCATGTTAGGCTTCAGTTTGACCCTAATTCCTAACCCGCTGGCGATCCGCTGCTGGTCTACACCTGGGTAGGTTTGCCAATTCTGTTTCCTCTCCCTGGAATTCTTTCCTGCTCTTATCCTGTTGTTTGACCGACTCCACCTCAAATGTCAGCCTCCTGAAGGCTTTCCCCATCCGACCACCCACAGCCTGTTCCAAGGGTTACTGGTCTCTTTCTGGGCCTCCTCTTCGTCATATCTGTATTCCTGTAGCTGTCCTTTCACATAATAGTTTGGCTATACGTTTGCTGGTCTACATTGTCTCCCCAGTAGACGTGGGCTGTGTTGGGGAGGGCGCCTGACGGCATGAGGGTAACTGGGCATTTTCTCAGCCATTCAGGGCTGAAAGTGAAGACCCAAATATTTGGAGATAGAATGTAATTTAAATGGGATTATAATGGCCATAAACACACACACTCTGTGACTTTGTGGTGACTCTCCTACATATCTCTGTTATAAGCAGAGCAGAAAGTCCTAGGCTGGTATCACTGCAATTTTGGGCATCCCTAGGGGCCATCAGGGTCTCAGGTGGGTCCATGGAGAGACGAAACCCATGGGAGATGAATGGGTTCCTGGCCTGGCCCAGGTTTAAGATTCCTAGTAAACTGTGTCCAGTGGGGCAGGAACCCATTCTTAAAGAAGAGTTCCTGGTAGATACATGAGGCCTGGGAAACTGGGATGGGAGATGGGGCGGGAGGGGGAGAATAATTAAAATACTTGCAAAGGACATCCCTGGACACCTTTGTGCACCTCACCTGACCCAACCCTTAAAGATACTTAGGCCAAGGCTTCCCTGGTGGCACAGTGGTTGAGAGTCTGCCTGCCGATGCGGGGGACACAGGTTTGAGCCCCGGTCTGGGAAGATCCCACATGCTGCGGAGCGGCTGGGCCCGTGAGCCATGGCTGCTGAGCCTGCGCATCTGGAGCCTGTGCTCCGCAACAGGAGAGGCCACAACAGTGAGAGGCCCATGTACCGCAAAAAAAAAAAAAAAAAGATACTTAGGCCAGATTCCCAAGAAAAAGAGATTCTATAGGAAGCAGCCAAAGAAATCCATTTTTTTAAGTGATATCCCCAGGAATATTTAAGAACCTATTGAAAGGATAGAAATATAGATAGAAGGACGAAATGAATTCAGAAATAGACCCACAGGACTTCCCTGGAGGTCCAGTGGTTAAGACTCTGCACTTCCACTGCAGGGGGTGCAGGTTCGATCCCTGGTCAGGGAAGTTCTGCATGCTATGGGTTGTGGCCAAAAAAAAAAAAAAGAAAGAAAGAAAGAAGTAGACCTACATATGCACAGTTCATTGATTCATTACAAAGGTGCCAAGGCAACCCAAAGGGAAAGAGAATGCCTTTTCAATAAATAGTGTTGGAACAATTGAACATCCACACAGGGCAGAAAAAGAAGTTAATCCTTGACTCACACTGTATATAAACATTAACCCAAAATGGATCAGAGACCTAAGTGTAAGAGCTAAATCTATGAAACATCTAGAAGAACAACATTAAAGAAAATTTGTGTGACTTTGGATTAAGCAAAACTTTCTTAGATATGACAACAAAAGCATAATCTTTTTTAAAAAAGTGATAAATTACACTTCATCAAAGTTAAAAACGTTTGCTCTTCCAAAGACACCATTAAGAAAGCAAAAAGACAAGCCACAGACTGAGAAGATATTTGCAAATCATGTATCTGATTAACTTGTAACATAACAGAATATTTAAGGACCTTCTATAACCCAACTTAAAATGAGTAAAAGAGTTGAATAGACATTTTGCCCGAAAGTTACACAAAGTTTGCATACCCTCTCAATAAAGAAACCATTGAAGTTCACAGATATTTTTTAAATTTGCTTACAGGAGCGCCTCTTGCCTGGTTCCCCCTTCAGTCTGGAACAGCTAAGACCATGTCACATTCCACGACAGCAACAGTTGCCTCAACTATCCTGTGTAAGACTTACAGCCACAAACGGTAAGAATCGCATCAATCTGGTAACCCGGGGACCAGGTTGAATTGAATTGAGTTGAGTTGAATTCTGTGAGTTGAATTCAGGGTAGGAAGGTGGACCTCAGGGGTGCTGTAAGCAGGGGTGTGCCTGTAAATGCTTAACGCCTGCTCTCCAGGGGACAATCCTGATTTCTCGTGTTTGCCACTTTCCATGGTGTAAATACTCCCATCCTGGCTAATTTCAAGCTAATGTCATGACATCACTGAACCCAGAATTGGGAAGAGATGCATGTGATCAGCTCTCCTGAGCAGCCCAAACCAATTCCAGCACGTGCCTGGTAATGAGATGCCACTTCAGACAACTAATTGGCAAATCAACAAGCCTGACAATACTGAGCGTTTAATATAAAGATGCATTAAATGATGGTGGGAGTGAAAATTGGTACATCCGCTTTGGTGAGCAAGGTGGCTTTATCTGGTGATGCTTGTAGTCTACAGTCCAAAAATGTTTGCAGTTTTCTACCAGATGTGTACACAGGGCTTCTTGCAGCATTGTTGGAAAGAGCAAAAAAGTGGAAACAACCTAAATGTTCCTCAGTAGGAAAATGTATAAATAAATCATGGAATGGTCATTCAGTAGAAGAATGCCCTACAGCATTTAAAATTAATAAGCTAATATATGTATCAAGACAGCTATATCTTGGAAAACATAATGTTGAATAAAAAATCAAGCTTTAGGATGTTATGTGATGCATAACATAGAACTTCTGTAGCAGTTTTAAATGCATAAAATGCTACCCTGCAATATGGTATAGAGATATATATTCATTGAAACGTGATAAAATCATTTTAAATAGACTAGACAAATACATACCAAATTTATGATAATATTGCCTCTGGGGAGAGAAAAAGGAGATTGAAGCTGGGGATGGATACAAGGGGTACTTCATCTTTATTATATTATTCTAGCTCCTTTAAATGTTAAAAAATAATGGTTTTAAATAAAAATGACAACATATTAATGGTTTAAATTCTGGATTCTGAGAAATAGGGCATAGTGCTGGTTACCTTTTTTTTTTTTTTTTTGCGGTACGTGGGCCTCTCACCGTTGCGGCCTCTCCCGTTGTGGAGCACAGGCTCCGGACGTGCAGGCTCAGCGGCCATGGCTCACGGGCCCAGCCGCTCCACGGCCTGTGGGATCTTCCCGGACCGGGGCATGAACCTGTGTCCCCTCATCGGCAGGCGGACTCTCAACCACTGCGCCACCAGGGAAGCCCCTCTTTGTTTTTTTGATGTTTCAAAAACTCCTTCGAAACATCCAGCCACAATCTTTTATGACATGGGATTGTTAATTCTATCCCTGTTCACTGGCAAATCCCACAAACCAAAATACTCAGGTGGAGAAGTGCCATTAGCACATGACCATGTGGGTCCTTTCCTCTCAAGTGGATGGGACCAGAGGGGAACAGTTTATGTCCCCTTCACTGGAAGCCCCTCTTGTCTTCCTCCTCTGAGCTCCTGGTGGCATTTCATGAATGTACCTCTGGTGATATTCGTCACACTAATTGTACAATAATTAACATTTCCATCTCTCTCTCTCTCATTAAATGTGAGATCCTCCTGAGTGGAAACCACAGTGTATTCATTTCTACATTCCTGGGGTCTTGCGTGTGCCCCAGCAGGCGATGTGATTTTGAATGAAATCAGAATGAAGGAATCATCTCCATTTTGCAAGACCACCTTCTAAATTTAGTAAGACGGTGCTATGGTCTGAATGTTTGTGTCCCCCAAAAATGTGTATATGGAGATCCTCACCCCCAGAGGGAGCAAGGTGGAAGCATCAGTGTCTCTTCTGACCCAGCCCCAGTGGTCACAGAACACCGTGTCCACAGGATCCCTGTGGCTTCACAGCTCAGCCCTTACCGTGTGGGAGGAGACCACACAAGGGTGTGAATGTGTCACAAACTTGTACTGCTCACCACATGACAGGCCAGGATATCAAGAGACAAGCTGTTGGGGTGAGGAATAGTGACTTTATCTGGAAAGCCAGCAGACCGAGAAGATGGTAGACTCATGTCCCAAAGAGCCATCTTGCCCAAGGTAGAATTCAGGCTCCTTTTATACTAAAAGGGGAGAGGGAGTAAAATCAAGTACTTCCTGGTTCCCATCAGCCTCTGGAGGGGATGTGTTCATTTCTTCCTCCCTGCAGTCATTCACAGGTGGGCCTGGTCAGGATGTTTCCCGTGAGCTAAACAAAGGTATTTCAGCTTAATGCTCATTACCTGGGAAGCAGGGTTCCCAGAGATGGGCCATTATGTATCATTTAAGCGTATAGGCAACATGCCTTTGGGGATTCACTTGGACTAGAATACAAAGCTTCTTCCCTGTTACAAATGCCAGGAGGAGAGAGTCACTGGCGTGCTCTTCAAAGCTGGCTGCCACAGCCTACAGCCACGGTGTTGCCCTACTGGAAGGCCTGCTAGGGGTAGAAGGCGTGGGGTGAGGGACCCTAACACATGATAGGTCCTCAGTAGGGTCAGCGCCCTCTTCCCCTTTCGTCCTGACCATGTGACCCTCAAGGGCCATCCCTGCTTAGGCCTTGTCACTCCGTCCTCCGAGCTGACCCACTACCCAACTGCCGCCTCCATCAAGTGATAAACACGACGGGTTAGCACTTCCTCCAGTCCCCTCCGTTCTGCTCTCTCTTCTGGGCCCTACACATCTTACTCTCAAGTGAAGGAGGAGTCTTCCAGTTGTCTACTGTGGCCTCACAGACCAACCCAGAGCAGTGACCTTTAATTTGCTCATGAATCTGGTGTTGACAGGGCTCAGCTGGGCAGCTCTTGCTTGGGGTCTGCCATGTGGTTGCAGGCAGGCTGGAGCTGGGGTCATCCCAAATGTTCTCTTCAGGATTTCCCTGGTGGCGCAGTTGTTAAGAATCCTCCTGCCAATGCAGGGGACACGGGTTCGAGCCCTGGTCCGGGAAGATCCCACGTGCCGCAGAACAACTAAGCCCGTGCGCCACAACTACTGAGCCTGTGCTCTAGAGCCCGTGAGCCACAACTACCAAGCCCGCGTGCCAGAACTACTGAGCCCGTGTGCCAGAACTACTGAGCCTGTGCTCCAGAGCCCGTGCTCCACAACAAGAGAAGCCACCGCAATGAAAATGCCACGCACCGCAACGAAGAATAGCCCCCGCTCGCCACAACTAGAGAAAGCCCGCCTGTAGCAACGAAGACCCAACACAGCTAGAAAGAAAGAAAGAAAAGAAGGAAGGAAGGAAGGAAGGAAAGAAAAAAAGAAAGAAATGTTCTCTTCATATGTCTGGGTTGGAAAGACTCAAACAGCTAGGGGCTGGGGTACCTGGGGTTCTTGAGACATTTCTATCTTTCTAGATAGATCCACAGATGATGAAAATAGATAGGTAGATGCAGATAGATGATAGATAAATAGGTAGATAGAATGAAGATAGATATAGATGAATGAATGATAGGTATAGGTGAATGATAAGTAAATGATAGATAGACAGGTGATAGATGTAAATGGAGAGATCAAGACAGACACAGTGGTATGTTGTAAATATATCATCCCTGTTCTCTAGAACCAATTGTTAAATATTCAGGAATTTTGTGAGCTGGTTGCCAAACCACTGGTAGCTTGAAATTGATAGTGATGAGAGTATTTATGTCACAGAAATAAGCTATACATCATATCTTTTTTTTTTTTTTGAGAGCAAGCTTGTCTACTTCACTGGATGTGGATAGATAAAGAAACGTTTTTATTCTCAGTTCTGTTTAAACATACCCAGTTTCCCAGGTTTGTCCACTGAGCAAGATGCAAAGGTGAAGGGAAGTAAAACCTTCTCCCACTGGCGTTTAGGGAACAGGCACCACATCACACCTCTCCCTTGAGCTCACCAGACCTGCAGCAGCTCCAAAAGGGAGCAGCCCCTGCAATCAGCTGAGGTCACTCTACAAAATCATCAAGGCCATCAGCCCCCCGGAAACACTCCGGGTTAGAAATATCCCACATCTGTTCAAAGTCAGAGGAACAGCATCGATAAAGCAATAATTGTTTATACTTCTATTGAAAAGCCTTCACTTAAAATGGAAAGAAGCAAACTCCACACTTGCAGAGAAAGTTACAAAAGCTGAGCAGAAATGGTTTCCCCTTCTGTTTACCTAAACCCCCAAGGCCCTCTTTAGAAAGGACATCTTAAATCCAAAATTTAAATGAAGGACTTTTCCTTTTTTTTTTAAATTTTATTAGAGTATATTTGATTTACACTGTTGTGTTAGTTTTAGGTGTACAGCAAAGTGATTCAGTTATACATACATATATATTCATTCTTTTTCAGATTCTTTACCCATACAGGTTATTAGAGAATATTGAGTAGCGTTCCATGTGTTATACAGTAGGTCCTTGTTGGTTATCTGTTTTATATATAGTAGTGTGTGTATGTTAATCCCAAACTTCTAATTTATCCCTCTCCCCAACATTTCCCCTTTGGTAACCATAAGTTTGTTTTCAAACTCTGTGAGTCTCTTTCTGTTTTGTAAATACGTTCATTTGTATCATTTTTTAAAATTAGATTCCACATATGAATATCATGGTATTTGTATTTCTTTGTCTGACTTCCTTCACTTAATATGATAATCTCTAGGTCCATCCATATTGCTGCAAATGTCATTATTTCATTCGTTTATCTTGTTCGTTTTTATGGCTGAGTAATTTTCCATTGTGTATATATATACCACATCTTCTTTATCCATTCCTCTGTTGATGGACATTTAGGTTGCTTCCATGTCTTGGCTATTGTGAATAGTGCTGCTATGAACATAGGGGTGTATGTATCTTTTTGAATTATAATTTTGTCTGGATATATGCCCAGGAGTAGGATTGCTAGATCATATGGTAGCTCTATTTTTAGGGGGTTTTATTTTGTCTTTTTAAAACTCTTTACTTTTTTTTTTTTTTAATTATTTTTGGCTGCGTTGGGTCTTCCTGGCTGCGCGTGGGCTTTCTCTAGTTCCAGTGAGCGGGGGCTACTCTTAGTTGCAGTGTGCAGGCTTCTCATTGTGGTGGCTTTTGTTGCAGAGCATGGGCTGTAGGCGCGCGGGCTTCAGTAGTTGGCAGCACGCGGGCTCAGTAGTTGTGGCTCACGAGCTCTAGAGTGCAGGCTCAGTAGTTGTGGTGCACGGGCTTAGTTGCTCCACAGCATGTGGGATCTTCCTGTACCAGGGCTCGAACCCATGTCCCCTGCATTGGCAGGCGGATTCTTAACTACTGTGCCACCAGGGAGTCCCTATATTTAGTTTTTTAAGGAACCTCCGTACTGTTCTCCATAATGGTTGTACCAATTTACATTCCCACCAACAGGGAGGGTTCCCTTTTCTCCACACCCTCTCCAGCATTTATTGTTTGTAGACTTTTGGATGATGTGAGATGATACCTCATTGTAGTTTTGATTTGCATTTCTCTAATAATTAATGATGTTGAGCATCTTTTCATGTGCTTTTTGGCCGTCTCTATGTCTTCTTTGGAGAAATGTCTATTTAGATCTTCTGCCCATTTTTTGATTGGGTTGATTGGTTTTTTGACCTAGAGCTGCATGAGCTATTTGTACATTTTGGAGTTTAATCCCTTGTTGGTCACTTTGTTTGCAGATATTTTCTCCCATTCTGTGGGTTGTCTTTTCGTTTTGTTTATGGTTTCCTTTGCTGTGCAAAAGCTTTGAAGTTTCATTAGGTCCCATTTGTTTATTTTTGTTTTTATTTCCATTTCTCTAGGAGGTGGGTCAAGAAGGATCTCGCTGTGATTTTTGTCATAGAGTGTTCTGCCTATGTTTTCCTCTAAGAGTTTTATAGTGTCCGGCCTTACATTTAGGTCTTTGATCTATATTGAGTTTACTTTTGTGTATGGTGTTAGAGAATGTTCTAATTTCATTCTTTTACATATAGCTGTCCAGTTTTCCCAGCACCACTTATTGAAGAGTCTGTCTTTTCTCCGTTGTATATTCTTGCTTCTTTTGTCATAGATTAATTGACCATAGGTGCACGGGTTTATTTCTGGGCTTTCTGTCCTGTTCCATTGATCTATATATCTGTTTTTGCACCATTACCATACTGCTGTGATTACTGTAGAAGGACTTTTGCTTTTAATTAGAAATGAATCATGTGGGAAAGAGGTAATGGCAGGCATTTATGAGCACATATTAGAATGTTCTGGAATAATGCATTTTATGCAGTTAAAGGTGCCCTAAGGAAGGAAAATGGAGAAAAGGAGAATAGTGAGACACTGGACAGAAAGTGATGCCAGGGGTCCCTGGGCCTCAAAGTCTGGAGAAAAGTGATGACCTGCAGCTCTCCAGACCTGATTCAGGCTGTGGATCTGGATACCTGCTGACATCTGGGATCCCTGGTAGAACAAGCCTCCAAAGCTTTATGATAGATGACTTCATCTCGAGAAGCTCTGGACTGAGATTGTCCTCCACACCACAAAGGGGGGCCACATCATAACAAGTCTGTGCAATGGAAGCTTCCAGAATACTGACCCCACACACACATGTTCCCATACATTTAAAAAAATTTATTTTATTGACCTATAGTTGATTTACATTGTTGTGTTAATTTCTGGTGTACAGCAAAGTGATTCAGTTATACATATATATATTATTTTTCATATTCTTTTCCATTATGGTTTATCACAGGACATTGGATATAGTTGCCTGTGCTGTACAGTAGGACCTTGTTGTTTATCCATCCTGTGTATTATAGTTTTGCATCTACTAACGCCAATTTCCCAGTCCATCCCTCCCCCCCTCCCTCTTGACAACCACAAGTCTGTTCTCTATGTCTGAGTCTGTTTCTGTTTCATAGATAAGTTCATTTGTGCCATATTTTAGATTCCATATATAAGTGATATCATAGGGTATTTGTCTTTCTCCTTCTGACTTACTTCACTTAGTATGATAATCTCTGCGTCCATTTTTCTATACTTTTTAAAACATTTTTTGTCAAAAATCCCAAAAACTCTGCAAAGAGAAAGAAAATAAAATTTGACTAATCTAAACATCCTGAACCCTACCTCTACTAGGAGCAAAAATGACTTGACTCCCGTGAGATCAGGCTTACTATTTTTCCCTGGCAGTTGGAGGGAAGCTCTTATTCAGAGATGTCTTAGAGGAAAGGAGAGAAAATAGAGGAGATGTTTGAAACAGAATTTAAAATCACTCTTGAATTTTCTTTGAGTATTGTAGATACTGAACACTCACCCTTGGCAATGAATACTAAGTAGCTCCTTGTCTTTCTGGAGGGCTTTTGCTTGTGCTCGTGTTATCTCTAAAATCTCATAACCTTCTGAGTTAATCCTCCATGGACAGGTGAGGGGAAATTAGAGTGGCCCGCACACACTTTGATCTCCTAGTTAAGCAGCCTTTTCATTTATCTCATGAGCCCTCTCTTGAATTCTAGCAGAATTAGGAAGTTAAAGTACCAGTGACCTCTTTTGGTCTAGCAAATGTAAAGAAGTCTAAGGGGTATGTGGTGAGTGAGAAAGTGAGGGAGTGACAGAGTGGACTTCCCTTCTAATTTTCTAGCTCAACACCGAAAAGGTGGGGAGATGCCACAGGTCAGCAAAGGACAGTGCAGATGAAAACACTTACCCTGAGTTTTCACTCTTGTAACTTAAAAAACAAAAGATCTTGTCGCTGAGTTTCTTCTGTGATATTGGATGCTTTAACTTTATAAAAGAGAGTCCCAGAAATGTGGGTCTTGGTGTGCATCCACTAAGGAGTTCATCTGGAAAAGGTGGAGAGGAAATTATTGCTTCTTCAGAGGGAAAAGAGTTCAGGAAGTTCTTAGGCAGTAGGGAGACAGTGAAGACCTCCGTCAGGAGAATCAGGATCTGAGATACAAGCTCCGCATCTGCAGGAAAGGAAATCCGAGGCAGAGAGCAGCCTGCTCGCAAGGTCATCTGGATGCAGCTCATGACCTTCAGCTCAGGGGCCAGGCCCTGGAGGAGACATCGTGAACCACAAAGGCTCAGCCCAAATTCAGTGTCACCCAGTACATTCCGTTCAGTTAAATGTTTAATAATTTTGTCAGATCATCTCCTTTCTAGTGGTCTCGTATAAATGATTCTGCCTTGTTTTTTAAAAAAGGAAAACACAATTTATTTAGTGGTTAAACATCTGAAGTCGATAGTCAACCACCACTTTGCCTCAGTTACACTCACTCGTGCTCTGACGTACCCACTAGGTGCCTCCTTTGATGGCACAGATGCAAAACAGAAAGCTCTTGTTCCACCTCTCAAATCCCAAAAGATGTCACAGGTACAAATGGTGGAGTAGATCGTGGAAAAAACTGCAGGCATTAGCAGTTCTTAAGAGAATCCAAGTGCGTGCAAACTACCCGATGGTGAATCCTCGGGCTGCCTTAGAAACTGATTTCCAATCAATCCAGGAGGAAGGGAAAAAAAAGGCTACCCGGAGCTCGTGCTACCAACAGGAAAGCCTGACTCTAGTGTACACAGCTTAAAAAATTATATCCCTATCCAAAATCATCCCTCAGAAAGCTGCAAGATGGGAGGTGAAGCACATGTTAACTAATCTTACCAAGGTAAACATTTCACAGTACATACGTGTGTCACGTCATCACATCGTATACCTTAAAGCTACACAATATTATTTGTAAATTATATTTCAGTAAAGCTGGGAAGAAAAAGAAAAAGGTGCCCAGGTCCAGGGTGCTGGTGGAAAACAGATGATGGAACAGAGAGAACTCATCAGATTACAAAAGGAACTACTGAATCCAGAGAAAATGAAAAAATGTCAAGGACAGAAATGGAAGCATAGAAGTGTGCGTGGCTCCAGCGTGAATGATGAGAACTTAGGTCATGATGATGCAGACACCAAATGGGAATCCTTCCTTTCCATGTTTTGGGAAGGCCGGAAGTGGGTGTGAGGCGAAGAGGATGTCAGAAACCTGAACTCTCATCAGGAAACAGTAGGATACGTGTGTCATTTAATAACATGGTTATAAACACCAGAAGAAACTTCTAAATGGGTTGAAAATGGACACTGGAGGGAAAAACTAGAGTGGGGTCAGGTAGAGCAAGGCGCCACGAATTTTGTTGTAAACCATGGAGGACTGTTCCACTTCTTCAAGCGTGTACATATATGAATTTGATTTTTTTAAATAAAATTTTAAATCCCTGATCAGGTGTGTCACCTCCTCCCAAACCCCTTTGGGATTAAGCACTCCGTCTCTTGCTCCTAAAGCACTGGGGCCAACCTCCCGCCATATTGAATCAGTCTGCTCATGGGTCTGATGTTTCCCCACCAAACTGGAAGTGTCTCATGCCTGACCCAGAGAGGTGCCCAGGAAGTCTTTGGGGATCCAAACAGAAGCCCGGACAAGAACCCCCTGCTGACCTCCCAGAAGTGTTTGAGGTTCAGATGAAACTCCTGATAGGGGGTGCTGGGAAATCCCCACATGGCGTAAGGCTGAGCGGTGCCTGCGGGCATCCATCAGGTGGTTCATGAACAGCCAGGAGCTGTCCTCACAGAGGGCCTGCAATGTGCTCAACAGCATGCTGGGCCCTGAGGGGACACTCACGGTGCCAACAGTAGCCTCAAAGCCCCCCCTGCCCTTTGGGTGATCCACCCCAGCAGGGGGACTAATGAGGTTGTTTGGAAACAGCACAGCTGAACGGTTAAGGCCCCAGGTCTGGAGGGTTCTGCCCTTTCTGGCACTCTCACCTTAGGCAAGACTGGTTATGGCAGTCCTCGCATGGAAGAATAGATGTGTGTCGTTTTAACCCACCCAGTTTGTGGTGTTTTGTTACGGCAGCCCTGGGACGCCAATACAGTCACTGTCCAGCTCAGCCATATCTTAGGCCTCTGATCTCCTGGGTCATGAAGATCAAAATAATAACAACACGTGCTTCATGAGACTATTGTCAAAATTAAATGAGAAAACACATGACCAACACTTAGCCCAGTGACTCACGATTTACGCTCTCAAAAAAGGTGAGGTGGGCTTCCCTGGTGGCGCAGTGGTTGAGAGTCCGCCTGCCGATGCAGGGGACGCGGGTTCGTGCTCCGGTCCGGGAAGGTCCCACATGCCACGGAGCGGCTGGGCCCGTGAGCCATGGCCGCTGAGCCTGCGCATCCGGAGCCTGTGCTCCGCAACAGGAGAGGCCACAACAGTGAGAGGCCCGCGTACCGCAAAAATAAATAAATAAAATAAATTAAATAAATAGATAAATAATAAATAAATCTTTAAAAAAAAAAGGTGAGGTTATCTGATATTGTCATCACCATCACCACCACCACCACCATCATCACCACCATCACCATCATTTTTGATAACTTCCTTTGGGCCAAGTAGTGATTTGGGGTCCAAGCAGTGGAAGCCAGAGTTACAAGATCCTGTGACACAAAGCAGGACAATGTGCATGGGAAAACCCACCTGTGGCCACTTTTCCGGGTAAAGTTAATGAACTCGTTTGATCATCAGGGACCTGGAGTGGCTTCAAGAAGCAATCGGCGGGGGGGCTTCCCTGGTGGCGCAGTGGTTGGGAGTCTGCCTGCTGATGCGGGGGACACGGGTTCAAGCCCTGGTCCAGGAGGATCCCACATGCCACGGAGCGGCTGGGCCCATGAGCCATGGCCACTGAGCCTGCGCGTCCAGAGCCTGTGCTCCGCAGCGGGAGAGGCCACAGCAGTGAGAGGCCTGCATACCGCACAAAAAAAAAAGCAATTGGGGGGCTTCCCAGTTGGCGCAGTGGTTAAGAATCCGCCTGCCAATGCAGGGGACACGGGTCTGAGCCCTAGTCTGGGAAGATCTCACATGCCGCGGAGCAACTAAGCCCGTGCGCCACAACTACTGAGCCCGTACTCTAGAGCCCGCGAACCACAGTTGAGCCTGTGAGCTGCAACTACTGAAGCCCGCGCGCCTAGAGCCCATGCTCTGCAACAAGAGAAACCACCGCAGTGAGAAGCCCACACACCACAACAGAGAGTAACCACCGCTCGCCACAACTAGAGAAAGCCTGTGTGCAGCAACGAAGACCCATCGCAGCCAAAACCTAATTAATTATTTTAAAAAGAAACAATTGGCTGGGAATCCGACACAAGCAGCATTAATAGCACAGCAGAACCTGTATCAACACCAGCATCTGAGTAGGACCTGGGCGGGTGCTTTCCAGCAAGGAAATGGTCAGTTCTCTCACCTCTGCTCAGGGGGTCAACTTGTTCAGTCCCATGGGGGGGCATTCTGTAGCTAAGTCACACAGGAGCATCCTGAGGAGGGGGTGCCCAGGTTCCTGTTTGGAGGGGCAGGAGTCTTCTAGGTCAAGATAATCTCTGCCTTGTCCATTATGTCAGTGTCCCTTGCATGACACCCACTGGAAAAATTCCTTTTGTAGTTTAAAACCAGAAAAGATCTTTACTAACAAATGGACCAGCATTCTTCTCTATTAAAACAGTGTAACTTAGGCAGCCCTCTTTCCCTCAATGCCCAGACCAACGGGAATCCCAGAGCCCAAGGTAAAATTTAATCACAGTAACTTAGTCCTAGAAAGAGCAGATTTGTTCCTTTTTATGGTTTTGATTTATTTTTCTTTTCCCATCATCTTATTGCATGCGTCTTTCGTTCTAAATGGTCTTAGTATCTCTTTGGGAATCACCAAGTCTGGTCCATGAAAGCCTTGCAATAAATGGGTTTTGGAGCCAGTTAGTGAAAATTACAAGAAAGAAAAAGTAGTCAAGTCATGCCTTGAAAAACAGTTTTTGGAGCCTTTCCCAGAGGGAAATGGGGAAGGGAAGGAAAAAGAACAATGCTCAGAGCATAATGGCTAGAGGCAGAGAGATGAAGCCCATGTGGGTGTGGAAGATTCAAGAGGAGAACCAACATGAATAAGAGAAAATATATGAGAAAAAGGGAGGGAGGGGGCACAAAATTGGAGATGCATTTGTGTAATCCTAAGAAATAACTGAACATTTGTGAGCTCTGAGGGAAATGGGAGCGATTTCCTGGAGATAGGAAAATAATTATAAATATGTATAATATTTTGATGTAACAAATGTATTTTCATACGAAGCATATTTTAGATTTATAATCTGAAAAATGTTCTGCCGAGTCTGAGGTTTAGATAAAGCCTTGTAAAAACAGATGACAGGCTTGCTCAGGGTCACTGCCCTTGAATTTGGAGAGGTGATGCTTGAATTTGACTTTTGATAATGAATTTTGAGAACTTTGTTGCAGAGCCTTGGGGCTGAGAGCAGGGATCCGCAGGCTGCATGCTCTATTGCTGTATCTGACGGTAAATTTAAACCAAAACAGGCAGGACCAGGGGGTGTATAGCTTATCTGGCCTTCTGAATTCCAAATGAAATGCAAGGGGGGCTAAATTTCAGTAACAGAATAGAGGCCATCCCTAGGTAACCAAATTAGGCCTTCCTTAATGAACGGTGTATCATGAAGAATCAAGAATCAGTCAGCCGCTGAGATACAAACATGAAGATCACCATGACCTAGGAGGAGGTGAGGAAGGGAAGGAACCTCTGGCTTTGTAACGATTTTAGCTTCAGCTAAAGGAAGGAATTGACAAACATCTCTTCGTCAATCATCTGTCCCCAGACTTCCTCTCACTCCTGGATACATGTCCACCACCATCCCTTTCTTCTACCAGACAGCGTTCCATGGTGCGGATGACAGAAATCCTGGATCTCCCGGTGAGATGCTCATAGTCACCTCCAGGGGCTGAGTGCACGCCTCCTGCACAGGGGGCCCTGACACCTGCTTCCCGGTGCTGGATGCACCCCAACCTCCCCGCCCTTCCACCCAACATAGCCTACCAGCTCCTGGGATCTCCAACCACCTAATTTCCAGCTAATTTTCAGAGGTTTTTCTGCAAAGACGTATGTAAGTGTATAAACAGGACAATCAAGGTGGGGAAGAAGACCCCATTAGCCGACCGAAGTCGTGGGCATAATCCTACGCGGAAGTTTGGCGTCTGTGCAGCCCCACGATTCCAGCCTGCACGACCCAGCTGCCAGCCAGACCCTGAAAGAGGACTGTTCAGATGCTTTCCTTGTTGTAGGCAACGTGAGTGTTACTGTGGGTTGAATTGCATCCCCCATTAACATACGTCCAAGTCCTAAGTGTTAGTACCTATGAACATGACCTTATTTGGGAATAGAGTCTTTGCAGATGTGATGAAGTTAAGGATCTTGAGATGAGATCATCCTGGCTTGTGGGTGGTTCCCATATCTGAAGACTGGTGTCCTTAGACGAGAAAGAAGACGTAGGTTTGAGACACAGAGAGATGCAGGGAAGATGGGGGCAGAGATTGGAGTGATGCAGCCACAAGCCAAAGAATACCAGGGGCCTCCAGAAGCTGGAAGAGGCAGGGAAGGATTTTCCCCTAAACCTTCCTGGGGAAGGTGGTCCTGCTGACAGCTTGACTTCCAACTTGTGGCCTCCAGAACTGTGAGAGAATAAATGTCTGTTGCCTTAAGCCACCAGCTTCTGGTAATTTGCTAGGGCAGCCCTAGGGCACTAATACGCATTTGCCATCCAAACCTGCTGTGGCAAAAAGAAGAAAAGAGCCAATCAAATAAGATTGGCTTCCACTGGGCATCTTCTGAACCTCCTGCTGGAGTGAAGTTGTCAGAGAGCCACAGCTCTTAAGGAAGAGACACGCTTGTCATCTCAGGAAGTGCCAGCTCATTACCAAAGAGGCCCAAGTAGGGAGAACCCACAGGTGACGTCAGCAGCCCGATTCACACGTCATATTAGTGAAACGGGGGAAGAGAGAGGAAGGCGAGGAAGGGGAAACCCCGGGAGAGCATGAGGCTGTGGGACATTCAAGGAAAGAAGAGTCACACATTCAACCAGCATTTCTCAGCACCTGCTCTTGTCTACCAGCCTTCAGAACTTTCAGGTAGAAAAATCACAAGAAAAAGTCTTTCTCTACAAGAACTCGAAGTCTAGTTTAATAAATAGGAATACAGTTACTTGATTAATGGTTGTTTAAAGCTAGAAAAGATCTTAGAAATCAGCCCAGGGTAGTCCAGATTTCTTCATTCATCAAAGTGTTTATTACCTGCCTGTTCTTTGCCGTTCTCTGTGCTTGGCATTTCAGATACAGCTCGAGCAACAAAGTCTCCACCCTCAAAGAATTTGTATTCTAGAGGAGAAGGTAGACGATACACAAACAAGAAAAAAGTATGGCCAAGAGCAATGATGACAACAAACCTAGACAGAACGATAGGAAGTGAAGAGGGTAGTTCAGGATGGCTGGTCAGCAGAAGCTTCTCTGAGGAGGTCGTGTTTGTGCTAGGTCTTGTTTTTTTTTAATTTTTATTTTATATTGGAGTATAGTTGATTAACACCTATAGGTCCTTGTTGATTATCTATTTTATATTTACTAGTGTGTATCTGTTAATCCCAAACTCCTAATGTATCCCTCCCCTCCACCTTTCTCCTTTGGTAACCTTAAGTTTGTTTTCTATGTCTATGACTCTCTTTCTGTTTTGTAAATAACTTCACTTGTATCATTTTTTTAGATTCCACATATAAGTGATATCATATGATATAGTCTTTCTCATTTTTTAAGTTTTTTCTTTGATGTGGACCATTTTTTTAAAGTCTTTATTGAATTTGTTACAATATTGCTTCTGTTTTATATTTTGGTTTTTTGGCCCCTGAGGCATGTGGGATCTTAGCTCCCTGACCAGGGATTGAACCCACACCCTCTGCATTGGAAGGTGAAGTCTTAACCACTGGACTGCCAGGGAAGTCCCTGTCTTTCTCTTTCTGACTTACTTCACTTAATATGATAATCTCTAGGTCCATCCATGTTGCTGCAAATGACATTATTTCATTCTTTTTTGTGGCTGAGTAATATTCCATTGTGTGTATGTACCACATCTTATTTATCCACTCATCTGTCAATGGATATTTAGGTTGTTTCCATGTCTTGGCTATTGTAAATAGTGCTGCAGTGAAAATTGGGGTGCATGTATCTTTTCGAATTATGGTTTTCTCCAGGTATATGCCCAGGAGTGGGATTGCTGGATCATATGGTAATTCTATTTTTAGTTTTTTAAGGAACCTCCATACTGTTCTCCATAATGGTTGTACCAATTTACATTCCCACCAACAGTATAGGAGGGTTCCCTTTTCTCCACACCCTCTCCAGCATTTATTGTTTGTAGATTTTTTGATGATGGCTGCTCTGGCCAGTGTGAGGTGATACCTCACTGTAGTTTTGATTTGCATTTCTCTAATGATTAGTGATGTTGAGCATCTTTCCATGTGTCTTTTGGCCATCTGTATGTCTTCTTTGGAGAAATGTCTATTTAGATCTTCTGCCCATTTTTTGATTGGGTTGTTTGGTTTTTGTTTTTTTTTTTTTGACAGAGAGCTGCATGAGCTGTTTGTATATTTTGGAGATTAATCCCTTGTCAGTTACAAAGTTTGCAAATATTTTCTCCCATTCTGTGGGTTGTCTTTTTGTTTTGTTTATGGTTTCCTTTGCTGTGAAAAAGCTTTTACGTTAGGTCCCATTTGTTTATTTTTCTTTTTTTCATTCCTTTAGAAGGTAGATCCAAAAAGATATTGCTGTGATTTATGTCAAAGGGTGTTCTGCCTATGTTTTCCTCTAAGAGTTTTATAGTATCCACTCTTACATTTAGGTCTTTAATCCATTTTGAGTTTATTTTTGTGTATGGTGTTAGAGAATGTTCTAGTTTCATTCTTTTACATGTAATTATACAGTTTTCTCATGTATTGGGTCTTGAATGACTGCTCAGAAGGCCTGAGTTGCCCAAACCCTGCACCTTCCAAAGAAAGGACTGGTCCTGACCAGCTCCAGGGAGATAACCTTTAAGGTCATGAAATATCTTACCTGATAAGAGTGTCTTTGTATTACATGGGGACCATGGGCCACACCAGATAGTTTATGCTAACAGTGTGAATCATGGTTGGGGTCTTGGGCCCTGCTGTATCAGTTTGACCTCTGGAAGGGCTGGAGACTGAATAACTGAAGTCAGCCACATGGACAGTCCATACTTATGTGACTGACCCCAGTAACAAACCTGGAAGCCAAGGCCTGGGTGAGCTTCCCTGGATGACAGTATGTCATAGGTGTCATTACACATCATTACTGGGAGAATTAAGAGCTGTCTGTACCATTCCACTGGGAAAAGACAATTGGAAGCTTGCTCCTGGTCTCTCCTGGACTCTGTCCTGTGATTCTTTTACCTTTGCTGATTTTAATCGGTATCTTCGTACTGTAATAAACCATAACTGTGAGCATAACTGCAAAATTGAAGGGGAAGGCCCTGTCGAGATACCCCTCAGTGTTAGACTCTGGTCATTTTACACATTCTTTCATATTTTTCTTGTTCCCAGTTGAATCCACCTGTGGAAAAGATCACCATTTTCCCCACACCCAGTGCTTTCTCTCTTCATCTCAATTTGGGTCACCTCCACACTCTTCTTACCACTAGATTTAGCACTACAGAATTACAAGAGTATTATTATGAAATACTAGGGTGAAATGCAATAAGGTGTTCAAATCATTGGTCAAACATGCCCTGCTGGTCAGAAAACAAAGATGGCGCTGCCCAGAATGACTGGGCAGGGCCCCTGGCATGCAGTAGGTCATTTGATTGGGTGACAGATGGACATTTGGACTCACTGTAGGGGAAGGACGTCTGTTAGGGCTGCCCCTGAGTCGTGTCCGAAAGTGGCGGGCCCCAAGAGTCAGACTTACAGCAGTAACGGGAGGAGTAGGAGGTAGAGACTGGTTTACAAACAGAAGATGACAACGTGTGTGTCAGCCACCCCGGCTGCTTCCCCGCATGCATCCTGCTGGGTCACCAGCTTTATCTGCTTGGACGTTCCCGGCCACAGATGCTCACAGCCACGGGTTTGCCGCAGCCTCTCCTGGTCCAGACTGGCCCCTCGGAGCTCTCCTGCCCGCCGTGGGCCACCAGTCAGGAGTCCTGGCTCACCCTACCCAGTTTGGCCCTCTTGGCCAAGCCCCGAGATCAGGCAGGATTCCACACTGTGGACTGACTCCTGCTGCAGGGTTCCGATGAGTCGGCCAGAGATCGAAGGCAGAGACTGACTCTTGCTCTCCCACCAGCTCTGGCTGACTTGGGTCTGCAAGTCACAGGACTTGACACGGGAGCAAGTTAGCCTTGTTTGCCCCCTCAAGCTGCTGCTGACCAAAGCTGGCCGGATTCCACCAGACCCAAAGTCTCCTGGATTCACCCTGAGCACTGCTGGCTTTAGGGCACCAAGCTCAACTTCCAGGAGATATTTCTTTCCGACCATGACAGGCACGCTCGTCACCATCTCCTACCTTCAGCAAGCCCGAATCAGTTTCTGGGATGTGGCCATTCATCCAGCAAACATGTTCTTAGAGCCTCCTGGGGTGGGGGGCTCCTCTACTGGCCACCATGAGGGGTTAGGAACCCAAAAATGAGCACAGAAGAAGGTATGACCCAGTCTCAAACTCCAAGGAGCATAGAATTTGGGGATTTTGAATATGAATGTAATTCATTCAGTTACCCATTAAACTGTTTATTGAGTGCTGGGCACGCTATCCATCGGCCAGTCTACGGTGCACTTTTCCCGCCATCACTGAACTTGCACAGAACTAATAGGTGAACTAAAAATAGTAATAATTACAACAACAGCAGCAAAGCTGACATCTGCCGACCTGGGTGTTACACAACCTTTATCCCACCACACCCTCACCCAGACAGGTGGTGTCATTACTGCCAATTCCCCAGTAAAGACACCAAAGCATGGAGAATTTAAGTATCTATGACTCCCAGAAGTGTTTGTAAAGTCAGCCGGTGATTCATTTTTCCTTTTTTTTTTAATATTTATTTATTTGGTTGCGCTGGCTCTTAGTTGCGGCATGTGGGCTCTTTAGTTGTGGCATGCATGTGGGAACTAGTTCCCTGACCAGGGATCGAACCCGGGCCCCCTGCATTGGGAGCATGGAGTCTTAACCACTGCACCATCAGGGAAGTCCCTCAGTGATTCATTTTTCTAACATTTGGAAACATTTGGGGACATTATGACTTCTGATTACCCTCTTTCTTGGATGTTCCATGGCTGGATTTGACATTTCCTTGGATGAAAGTTCATAAGACATTAGAAGTTAAACATAGAATATTGGATCATTGTCACCTATTTCCTCTTGGGCCACTAATAATAAATGAACAATTTTTTAAAATTAAAAGTCTTCCCAAGGTCACACCCCTCATAAGTGGCAGAGCCAGGCAGTGGACCCCAAGCCCTGGCCCCCAGTCTTCTCCACAGCCTGTCCTCTTGACCATGACATTTGCTGAATTAATCACATAGAGTCCGTTCGCCACTGCCAGAAGCCTGAGCTCACTCCAATTAGCGAGCACAGATTTAAATGTGCTGAGTTCACCCTCCACCTGGCTCTGAGATGATGCTGTAATGCAGTGCAATCATGTTTTTGAATGATTAACTAATGCCTCCTTTTTTCTTTGTTATTGGGGTGTAACCCACATAACACAAAATGAACTTTTTTTTTTTTGGAAATGTACAATCCCATGGCATTTGGTACATTCACAATGTTGTACAACCCTCACCTCTAATTTCAAATCATAGCTGGCGTTTTCTCATGCCTGTTATCTCCTTTGACCTTGCTTTGTGGTGCCTCAAGGAAAGAATGCAAAGCAGAAATGCAGAAAGAAAATGAGCCATTGCTGTGGTCTGGATGTTTCTCTCCCCCCGAAATTCATATGTTGAAACCCTAACCCCCAAGGTGATGGTATTAGGAGGTGAGGCCTTTGGGAGTGATTAGGTCATGAAGATGGAGCCCTCCCGAATGGGATTAGGGTTCTTATAAAAGGGGTCCCACAGAGATCCCCTGCCCCTTCCACCATGTGAGGACTCATTGAGAAGGCTCCAGCTATGAACCAGGAAGCGGGTCCTCACCAGAATGCAACCGTGCTGGCCTTGATCTTGGACTTCCAGCCTCCAGAATTGTAAGAAATAAATGTCTGATGTTATAAGCCACCCAGGCTGTGGTATCTTGTTATAACAACCTGAACAAACTAAGACAGTCATTTCTTGGCTTTTAGTTTCAAAAACCTGGACCCCAGAAACCTAGAAAGTTCTCTCATATATAGATAGAGATTGGGGGAATAGGATGAATAGGATTTTAAAAAGCATCCTGATCCACCAGAGGACAGACAGCAGAAGCAAGAAGAACTACAATCCTGCAGCCTGTGGAACAAAAACCACATTCACAGAAAGATAGACAAGATGAAAAGGGAGAGGGCTATGTACCAGATGAAGGAACAAAATAAAACCCCAGAAAAACAACTAAATGAAGTGGAGATAGGCAACCTTCCAGAAAAAGAATTCAGAATAATGATAGTGAAGATGATCCAGGACCTCAGAAAAAGAATGGAGGCAAAGATTGAGAAGATGCAAGAAATGTTTAACAAAGACCTAGAAGAATTAAAGAACAAACAGAGATGAATAATACAATAATTGAAATGAAAACTACACTAGAAGGAATCAATAGCAGAATAACTGAGGCAGAAGAACTGATAAGTGACCTGAAAGACAGAATGGTGTAATTCACTGCTGCGGAACAGAATAAAGAAAAAAGAATGAAAAGAAACGAAGACAGCCTAAGAGACCTCTGGGACAACATTAAATGCAACAACATTCGCATTATAGGGGTCCCAGAAGGAGAAGAGAGAGAGAAAGGACCAGAGAAAATATTTGAAGAGATTATAGTCGAAAACTTCCCTAACATGGGAAAGGAAATAGCCACCCAAGTCCAGGAAGCGCAGAGAGTCCCATACAGGATAAACCCAAGGAGAAACACGCTGAGACACATAGTAATCCATTGGCAAAAATTAAAGACAAAGAAAAATTATTGAAAGCAGCAAGGGGAAAATGACAAATAACATACAAGGGAACTCCCATAAGGTTAACAGCTGATTTCTCAGCAGAAACTCTACAAGCCAGAAGGGAGTGGTATGATATACTTAAAGTGATGAAAAGGGAGAACCTACAACCAAGATTACTCTACCCAGCAAGGATCTCATTCAGATTCAATGGAGAAATCAAAAGCTTTACAGACAAGCAAAAGCTAAGAGAATTCAGCACCACCAAACCAGCTCTACAACAAATGCTAAAGGAACTTCTCTAAGTGGGAAACACAAGAGAAGAAAAGGACCTACAAAAACAAACCCAAAACAATTAAGGAAATGGTCATAGGAACATACACATCGATAATTACCTTAAACATGAATGGATTAAATGCTCCAACCAAAAGACACAGGCTTGCTGAATGGATACAAAAACAAGACCCATGTATATGCTGTCTACAAGAGACCCACTTCAGACCTAGGGACACATACAGACTGAAAGTGAGGGGATGGAAGAAGATATTCCATGCAAACGGAAATGAAAAGAAAGCTGGAGTCACAATACTCATATCAGATAAACTAGACTTTAAAGAATGTTACAAGAGACAAGGAAGGACACTACATAATAATCAAGGGATCAATCCAAGAAGAAGATATAACAATTATAAATATATATGCACCCAACATAGGAGCACCTCAATACATAAGGCAACTGATAACAGCTATAAAAGAGGAAATCAACAGTGACACAATAATAGTGGGGGACTTTAACACCTCACTTACACCAATGGACAGATCAGCCAAAAAGAAAATAAATAAGGAAACTGCTTTAAATGACACAATAGACCAGATAGATTTAATTGATATTTATAGAACATTCCATGCAAAAACAGCAGATTACACTTTCTTCTCAAATGCACACGGAACATTCTCCAGGATAGATCATATCTTGGGTCACAAATCAAGCCTCAGTAAATTTAAGAAAATTGAAATCATATCAAGCATCTTTTCTGACCACAACGCTATGAGATTAGAAATGAATTACAGGGAAAAAAACATAAAAAACACAAACACATGGAGGCTAAACAATACGTTACTAAATAACTAAGAGATAACTGAAGAAATCAAAGAGGAAATCAAAAAATATCTAGAGACAAATGACAATGAAAACAAGACGATCCAAAACCTATGGGATTATAGCTATACAAGCCTACCTCAAGAAACAAGAAAAATCTCAAATAAACAATCTAACCTTACACCTGAAGGAACTAGAGAAAGAAGAACAAACAAAACCCAAAGTTAGCAGAAGGAAAGAAATCATAAAGATCAGAACAGAAATAAATGAAATAGAAATGAAGAAAATAATAGCAAAGGTCAATAAAACTAAAAGCTGGTTCTTTGAGAAGATAAACAAAATTGATAAACCATTAGCCAGACTCATCAAAAAAAGAGGGAGAGGACTCAAATCAATAAAATTAGAAATGAAAAAGGAGAAGTTACAACAGACACTGCAGAAATACAAAGCATCCTAAGAGACTACTACAAGCAACTCTATGCCAATAAAATGGACAACCTGGAAGAAATGGACAAATTCTTAGAAAGGTATAACCTTCCAAGACTGAACCAGGAAGAAATAGAAAATATGAATAGACCGGGGCTTCCCTGGTGGCGCAGTGGTTGAGAGTCCGCCTGCCGATGCAGGGGACACGGGTTCGTGCCCCGGTCCGGGAAGATCCCACATGCCGCGGAGCGGCTAGGCCCGTGAGCCATGGCCGCTGAGCCTGTGCGTCCGGAGCCTGTGCTCCGCAAGGGGAGAGGCCACAACAGTGAGAGGCCCACGTAACAAAAAAAAAAAAAAAAAAAAAAAATATGAATAGACCAATCACAAGTAATGAAATTGAAACTGTGATTAAAAATCTTCCAAGAAACACAAGTCCAGGACCAGATGGCTTCACAGGTGAATTCTATCAAACATTTAGAGAAGAAGTAACACCCATCCTTCTCAAGCTCTTCCGAAAAATTGCAGAGGAAGGAACACTTCCAAACTCATTCTATGAGGCCACCATCACCCTGATACCAAAACCAGACAAAGATACTACAAAAAAAGAAAATTACAGACCAATATCACTAATGAATATAGATGCAAAAATCCTCAACAAAATACTAGCAAACAGAATCCAATAACACGTTAAAAGGATCATACACCATGATCAAGTGGGATTTATCCCAGGGATGCAGTGATTCTTCAATACACGCAAATCAATCAATGTGATACACCATATTAACAAATTGAAGGGAAAAAACCATATGATCATCTCAATAGATGCAAAAAAAGCTGTTGACAAAATTCAACACCCATTTATGATAAAAACTCTCCAGAAAGTGGGCATAAAGGGAACCTACCTCAACATAATAAAGGCCATATATGACAAAACCACAGCAAACATCATTCTCAATGGTGAAAAACTGAAAGCATTTCCTCTAAGATCAGGAACAAGACAAGGATGTCCACTCTCACCACTATTATTCAACATAGTTTTGGAAGTCCTAGCCATGGCAATCAGAGAAGAAAAAGAAATAAAAGGAATACAGATTGGAAAAGAAGAAGTAAAGCTGTCAGTGTTTGCAGATGACATGATACTATACATAGAGAATCCTAAAGATGCCACCAGAAAACTACTAGAGCTAATCAATGAATTTGGCAAAGTTGCAGGATACAAAATTAATGCACAGAAATCTCTTGCATTCCTATACACTAATGATGAAAAATCTGAAAGGGAAATTAAGGAAACACTCCCATTTACCACTGCAACAAAAAGAATAAAATACCTAGGAATAAACCTACCTAGGGAGACAAAAGACCTGTATGCAGAAAACTGTAAGACACTGATGAAAGAAATTAAAGATGATACCGACAGATGGAGACATATACCATGTTCTTGGATTGGAAGAATCAATATTGTGAAAATGACTGTACTACGCAAAGCAATCTACAGGTTCAATGCAATCCCTATCAAATTACCAATGGCATTTTTTTACAGAACTAGAACAAAAAATCTTAAAATTTGTATGGAGACACAAAAGACCCCGAATAGCCAAAGCAGGCTTGAGGGAAAAAAAACAGAGCTGGAGGACTCAGACTCCCTGACTTCAGACTATACTACAGAGCTACAGTAATCAAGACAATATGGTACTGGCACAAAAACAGAAACATAGATCAATGGAACAAGATAGAAAGCCCAGAGGTAAACCCATGCACCTGTGGTCAATTAATCTGTGACAAAGGAGGCAAGGATGTACAATGCAGAAAAGACAGTCTCTTCAACAAGTGGTGCTGGGAAAACTGGACAGCTACATGTAAAAGAATGAAATTAGAACACTCCCTAACACCATACACAAAAATAAACTCAAAATGGATTCGAGACCTAAATGTAAGACTGGACACTATAAAACTCTTAGAGGAAAACATAGGAAGAACACTCTTTGACATAAATCACAGATCTTTTTTGATCCACCTCCTAGAGTAATGGAAATAAAAACAAAAGTAAACAAATGAGACCTAATGAAACTTCTAAGCTTTTGCACAGCAAAGGAAACCATAAACAAGATGAAAAGACAACCCTCAGGATGGGAGAAAATATTTGCAAACGAATCAACGGACAAAGGATTAATCTCCAAAATATATAAACAGCCATACAGCTCAATATTAAAAAAACAACCCAATCCAAAAATGGGCAGAAGACCTAAATAGACATTTCTCCAAAGAAGACATACAGATGGCCAGGAAGCACATGAAAAGCTGCTCAACATCACTAATTATTAGAGAAATGCAAATCAAAACTACAATGAGGTATCACCTCACACCAGTTAGAATGGGTGTCATCAGAAAATCTACAAACAACAAATGCTGGAGAGGGTGTGGAGAAAAGGGAACCCTCTTGCCCTGTTGGTGGGAATGTAAATTGATACAGTCACTATGGAGAACAGTATGGAGGTTCCTTAAAAAACTAAAAATAGAATTACCATATGATCCAGCAATCCCACTACTGAGCATATACCCAGAGAAAACCATAATTCAAAAAGACACATGCACCCCAGTGTTCATTGCAGCACTATTTACAATAGCCAGGTCATGGAAGCAACCTAAATGCCCATTGACAGACAAATGGATAAAGAAGCTGTGGTACATATATACAATGGAATATCACTCAGCCATAAAAAGGAATGAAATTGGGTCATTTGTTGAGACGTGGATATTATCTAGAGACTGTCATACAGAGTGAAGTAAGTCAGAGAAAAACAAATGTATTAATGCATACATGTGGAACCTAGAAAAATGGTACAGATGAAGCAGTTTGCAGGGCAGAAACTGAGACACAGATGTAGAGAACAAACGTATGGCCACCAAGGGGGGAAAGTGGTGGGGGTGGAGGTGGTGGTGTGATGAATTGGGCAATTGGGATTGACATGTATACACTGATGTGTATAAAATTGATGACTAAGGGCTTCCCTGGTGGCACAGTGGTCTGTAGAAGAACACGTGGCGCATCTTTGGAAAACCTACTCTGCCACACCAGCTTCTACTGAAGGGTCATCTCACCTGGCCTCAGCGTGCCCAAGACAGGCGGCACCCTGTCTCTCAACAGAACTGCCCCTCCACAAGGGACCTGACTCCGGAAAGCTGCCCAGCTTACATCCGTCTGTGACCTGAAAGAGAAAGAAACTTGCTCAGGGTTTATCTGTCGTAGCAGCTAGTGGTGCTTATGCTGACTCATAAAACCATCTAAACATGGGAGCTATGCTTGCCTTGGCTTTCTCATGAGGTTGTAAGAAAAACACACACGACTGCAAGATTCATTGCCCTAAGATTCTCCCCCCTTAATTCTCATAATAATCGATTTGATCTCGGTTCCGTTTCAACATTTACAAAGCGCTTTTATCCCCTCTCTCTAAATCAGGGTAACCACACCCAGCCCAAGACCTGTCGATTTCGCCACCCCAATACCTCCAGACCCCATCGGCCTCTCTCTGTCTCCCCAGGCATCCTGGCCTGGGCTGTCCTCCTCCTCTCTGCCTGACCCACTGCAGGGACCTGCTCACCAGTCTCCACATACACACTCTGTCCCCACTCCATCCTTCCAGCTCCCCTGCTTACAGCCGTGCATTGCTTCCATTCTTCTTAAGGCAGAGTCCAGAATCCTCACCATGGCTATGGGCCCCCTCTGCTCCAGCCTCTGTGGCCTCGTCCCAGTTCCTCTGAGGCTGCTTAGTCACACTCACCACTTTTCATGAGCCACCCGTGGCCGCTGGCGTGTATTTCCTACAAAATGACGATAAGAGTTCCTTACCAGCTGCTATGAGAACCTAATGAGATAGGATAGGAGCATGCCCAAGGATAAAAAGAATGCACAAGAAAATCTCCCTTTACCAAAAAAAAAAAAAAAGAAAATGAGGCAATTCACATAATAGATTCCCCTTAAAAAAAAAAAGGTGTTGAGGAAGAATATTTATTATGTAAAAAAGTTCATAATATACTGCAAAGAGAAAAAAGGAGACATCCAAGTATGCTGATGAGTATGCCACTAATTTTGTAAATGTGTGTACTTCGTAGTTTTACACAAATATTTAATTTTATAATTATCTATAAATCATTGACAAGTTATAAATACATATAGTTTATGTGGGTATGGGTGGGTGTATACATATTTTTAAAACCACAAGATCATTACCAAAATATTAGTAGTGGTTATCTCTGAGAGGCAGGATGCATGAAAGATGTTTAATCTTTGTGTTTTCTGTGGGTTGGTTGTTTTGTTTTGTTTTGTTTTTGAATTTTTTTCCATTGAGTATGAGCTGTTTGTAATTAGAAGGTGAAGTTGGCCATCCCCTGCATGAGGAGAGACTGTGCTACTTGGACAAATGGTACAGGATTCTTGAATCTGTGGCACCGACTGAATCTGTTTAGTATTTTGAATTATAGATAAACTAAACAATCTGTTTAAAACGGAACAAAAAGCTGTTCTACATTATATCATTTGTCTGTGAAAAGTAGTTAAAATAAAGCTGATGTATCCTAATAGACGTTTGCAGGCAAGGAACGTTAGTTAAGTGGCCCTGAGTCTGATTTGCAGGAAGTTGCTTTGTGTCGTTTGTCGGTTTGGCTCTGTTTGATATGACCTGGTTTGAACGAGGCTCAAAGGGACAGTTCTACCTTGACCTTGGATTTTTGACCCGCCTGGCCTCCCAGACACCTGGTGAACCCTCTCTGCTGAGGGGGATGGGAGGGCATCCCTATAGCGTCACAAAGATCTACCTGGAAGGGGACAGTGCACAGGTGTGACAGTGACACAGGAGAGGGGCCCAGGTCAGGGGTGGACAGGTGTGAAGGCATCAGGCAGGGTAGCCTGAGCACGGGTGGGGAGATGGTCTCAGGAGCTGCACTGGACAGAGCTCCAGCTGGACAGACATCTGCTCTGAGTGTAGCCAAGATCACCAAGGAGGGGAGTGTAAGTGGAAAAGCAAGGCCAAGGCCGGGCGGTGGGAAACGCCAGTATTCTGTGGTCAAGGGTGTGAGAAGGGACCAGTGAAGAGCTCGGTCAAGTGGGAGGACACATGAAGGACTCTCTCCCAGCAGAAGCCAGGGAGCAAGGGAGGGCAGAGACGGGGATGGGACCCAGCAAAGCATGGGGGGCAGGGGTGGGGGGCAGTTCCAGTGGCCCAGAGGCCACCCTCTGCAGAAGGGCACAGGTGCACCGAATCTTGAGAGGGACCCGTCAAACCATAACCGGGACCCAAGGGATAGAGGCTGAGCACCAGCAGCGTCCCCTGCAGCCTCTGCTGAAGATGTGCACGGCCCTTGGACAGATACAACTTCCCTGGAGAAATGCCCTTTTTCTCACACATCTTCATTCAGGTACCCCAAGGGCAAAGGGTGAGTGCAAACCCCCAGGAGAGGTTCGGGTCCTAGTCCAGAGCGGCCAGCACAACGAGAGAGAAAACCTGGAGCTTTCGCTTTAAATGAGTGACCATTTGGTATTTCTACTCTTAAACTGCCTGATTCCCCATGAAGTCAGCAGCTCTCAAGTCTTAGAGTCCTCTCTCACCAGGTCCCTCCGGGACTCCACAGGTCCTCCTGGGATGCTTGGCCGTCTGAGTTCAGCCTCCATCCTAGGACCCTCATTCACACTCTATCTCATGGTCCATTCTCCTGGCAGACTCCAAGCGAACGCCAGATGCCAGGGGGATTCTTTTTCCTTCCAACGCTGTGGAGGAAAAACAGATCTCCCAGATGTGGGAGCCGCCCTGCCAGTTCAGAAAATGATGGAGAAGCCAGAGTCCCAATGCATCAGAACACGAAGGCACAAGCCTGGCTTCTGTAGTCAGTCGTGTCACCTGAGCCTTCCTGGAGCGGAAGACCACACTCAGGTCTGCAGACAGAAAACGCTGGACGTGACCTTGTCAGAGCTGGGCACACACGTCCGCTCACCCCCAGGGGACATGAGACAGGTGCAGAGGGAGCGGTGCGCTGGACTGTTTGCTCAAGGGGGACTTGAACAGCCAACAAAAGAGGCTCTAGATAGCACAGCTGAGGATCAGAGCCCCATCGCTGCGCTGCCCCACTGCACTTAGAAAGCCCCCGACAGGGAAGGGTTAGGCGGGCAAGGTGACTCAGCGCCTTATCCTCTCAGTACCGGTCACAGGTGGCTGCCCCACACCCACCCCTGCAGGGCCTCTGACCTCCTCCTCTTCCCCGTCTCCATGACGACAACATCTCGAAGGTAGTGAAGGGAACCCGGAGACATGTTCGAATCTCCCTCTTCTTCTTCCTGATCTTACCTGATTTTCACCGGTCCTGTCAAGACCATCATCCGATGCCCCAGACGCCTCGCCTTCACCTCGATGATTAAGACCTGCAGGTCCGGGCTCTGCCATTTGTCCTCTGCCCGCACCCACACCTGTGCCTCCGTCAACCTCCTTCTGGACCGCACTCCGTTGAATAAACATCTGAAGTGTCTCAAATGTGTCTCCTGGGTTTGGTCATCAAGAAGTTATCCTAGGGGCTTCCCTGGTGGCGCAGTGGTTGAGAGTCCACCTGCCGATGCAGGGGACACAGGTTCGTGCCCCGGTCCGGGAAGATCCCACATGCCGCGCCGCGGCTGGGCCCGTGAGCTATGGCCACTGAGCCTGCGCATCCGGAGCCTGTGCTCCGCAACGGGAGAGGCCACAACAGTGAGAGGCCTGCGTACCGCAGGGAAAAAAAAAAAAAAAAAAAAAACTAGTTTAACTATGTAACACATAGATAAGGAATTTTCCACTCAGTCTCAGCCCCCTAACTTGCTAGGCTGCCGCCCCAGCCCTGATTCCTGGGACACCAGAGCTTTTCTGAGAAAGTTCTAGATGCCACCTGCTCACCCTTCACCTGCTCATCCCAGCCCCTCCTGCCCCACCCCTCGTGCTTCATTTCTTGGCCACCGGCTCATAAAGCACCAGCCCCTTTGGGCAGGGCTGTCAGTAAACTCTAGTCGTGAAGGCCCTACTGTTCCATAGAGACCTTATCAGATGGGATTTTTACTCCGGTACACAGAAGAGTGGAGTTATTTTATCTCACACTCTAATGGTCAGCTTGGGATGGTTTTCCTTCCCTTATCAATGTCAAAACAGTGATCCCAAAGGTATATCCGCACAGCAGCAAGGCTGTTACCATAAGTAAGTGACAGCGCTTTGGGTGGAGGGGCTGGGGATCTGGCACCGCATTGGCTTGCTGTTTTGGTCTCGTTGCTGCCAACTGACAGAGGCTTTGGGGTTGAGGACAGCGGGGCGTGGTAGAGACTGAGGCTAACTGGAGACCCGAGCAGATCTGCCTCTAGGTCATAATTTGAGGATGAGGGCCCACTTTTTCTAGTTTCTCTGATTTTTCAGATTTTTACTTAAAATCCCCCAAATTTTAAAATCAATAAATAATTTGAGCTCGTTTTTTTTTTTTACACTGTGAGTCAAGTAAAACATAAACTGCACACCAGATTCAGCTCGCGAGCCATCACCTTGTGAGATTTCATTAAGCCTCCTCCAGCCAGTCCTCACCATCACCTCCAGCATGTGTGAACAGGAGAGGAGAGAGGCCAGGGTCGCCATGTGCGGTCGTCCAGGGAGTGCACTGCCCAAGGGCCCCCCACCTGAGAGGCTGCCTTTTCTATCCCAGGCATCCAAGATTTGTACTATGAATGTCAACCGTTGTCCAGCAGAGGGCAGTAGCATGTCACGCTCTGACCACACAGCACATCACAAAAATTCTCAACAGATGGATGTAAAGTGTCTTAAGGCAGGGATGTCCTTCTTCTAATTCATACAAAAGGGATGTAACGACCAGCAGCAGCCCTGAGGGTGGAGAATACTCGAGTGAACGATCCCATCCATTCTGATTAGGTTGCAAAATGGAAGTTCCAAATACCAAGGTCAGTGAGGTTATGGAGAAACCAGGAGCTATGCACTACCGGGGAGCGGGGGCGGGGTGTGAATTGATACACCTCCTACTCTGGAAACCGTTTGACAGCATCTACTCAAGCTGGACATACAAATACCCATGACCCATGGGACTTCCCTGGTGGTCCAGTGGTTAAGACTTTGCCTTCCAATGCAGGGGGTGTGGGTTGGATCCCTGGTCGGGGAGCTAAGATCCCACATACCTTGTGGCCAAAAAACCAAAACATAAAACAGAAGCAATGAGACTTCCCTGGTGGCTCAGTGGTTAAGAATCCGCCTGCCAATGCAGGGGACATGGATTCAATCCCTGGTCCGGGAAGATCCCACATGCCGCGGAGCAGCTAAGTCCATGCGCCACAACTGCTGAGCCCGTGAGCCGCAACTACTGAAGCCCGTGCGCCTGGAGCCTGTGCTCCGCAACAAGAGAAGCCACTGCAATGAGAAGCCCGTGCACCGCAACGAAGAGTAGCCCCACTCACCTCAACTAGAGAAAGCCCTCGCGCAGCAACGAAGACCCAGTGCAGCCAAAAATAAATAAATAAATAATTTTTTAAAAACTAGAAGCGATACTGTAACAAATTCAATAAAGACTTTTAAACAACGGTCTACATCAAAAAAAAACTTAAAAAAAAATACCCGTGACCCAGCAATTCCACTAGGTGTTAGCCCAACAGCACACATGCATACATGCACCCGGAAACATGTTCTAGAACATCGGTGGGCATGCCCTTTGTTAGAGCCAAAACTAGAAAGAGCTCCAGTGTCCATCAGTAATAGAAAGGATAAATAAACTGTATATTCACAGAGTGGATACTAGACAGCAATGCAAATGAAACAGGATATGGACAAACCTCATGAAAGTAATATTAGGTACGTGAAGGCAGCCACAAAAAGGAATGTCCTGTGTAATTTCATTCGTGTGAAATGCAAACGGCAGGCAAAGCTCAGCTATGGTGTCAGAAGTCCGGATAGCACTTAGGGGTGCCTGGGTGGTGACCCAAAGGGCACACAGGGACTCTGCTGGGGTGCTGGTAAGGTTCTGGCGCTTGACCTGGTGGCGATGACGCGGATGGGGTCCCTTTGGGAGGTCCACTCGTGGTTTGCTCCCTTTCCGTACACGTATGAGTCCAACACACAAGTGTCACAGCAGAGAATCCCACGTGTGCTTTGGACAGGCAAGGGCTTCGGAGGGGGGAGGGGGAGGAAACCCCCAGGTTCCTGCATCGCCACCTCCAGGTATAACATTCACTCCAGAACTTCCTGGAATCACAGGTGTTGTGTGGTTACCAAGGAAAACCAGCACCCCTGGATGGGCTGTGTCAACGGGCCGATGTACAGGGTTTGGCGACCAGGAATCCGTGCTTCCCTGAGGCGAGGACTTGTGTGCTAGTCATTAATGTGGGTCGCGGTTCCCGGGAGATCCGTAGGGGAGACCGAGTAGTCGAGGGAAGGCAGGACTTGGGGGCAAAGTCCAGGCCTCTGGCAAGTAGGTTACACCTCAGGGTTTGACTCGGGCAAGGGAGCTGGGCTTTCATATTCTCACACCTGTCGGTCCTCGGCCGAGGGCTCACCTGGGAGATGGAAACCCCTTGATCTCTGTGTGGGCAGGCAGAGCCGCTCAGGTGCAGGCCATCCAAAGCTAAGCATCCGTTGGTGTTTTCACCTCTTGGTGAAAAGAATCATGGGGTCGTGGGGGAGCTCGGATAGCCTCGCCCTACTGTGGCATGAGGACCTTGAGTCTAGACTTTGACCTCCTAGCTTTTCCCGGCTGTCTCCATTTCAGAACTGGGGAGAGGGAGGCTGCCCGCCTCACTGGAATCACACATCAACTTCATCTGGCTCCAAGACATTGATAAATCGTTACACGATGTGCTGATCGCTTTGGTTTCCTCTGGAAAACGAGGCCAAGGACGCTTTCGAATTGCCGATGCCAGCCCAGAAGTCCTGGCCCGCTTGGCCTCCGGGTCTCCCCTGCAGACCTCCCTGGGACCACGACCCACGTAAATGACCTGCACATAAACCCTCATCTCAGGGCTTGCTTCTGGGGACCCGGACCTAAAACGGAGGAGAGAATGGATTTCATCAACTTGGAGCTTTGGAAACCTGAGACCCAGAGCGGCACGCCTCCTGTCTTCCACACATGCCTGTGGATCCGGTTTTGCAAACAGAGCGAGTCGCTTGCAACAAGCTTGCGAGAGGCTGTCATCGTTTCCAGGATTTGCTCTTACTCAAGCTGTGCTATTTTCTTTGGGAACAGAGATGTGCTCCCCCAGGCCGGACCCCAGGCTTCATTCCTTGTTCCCAGCGTGGAACTCGGATGCATTTTCCCATAAAAATAACAGCGACGGCTAACATCAGTATCCATGCCACCGCTGACCAAGCCCTCTCCCCAAAAAAAGCCTTCTTAACCCATGCATTGCCCAACTTGAATTTGTCAAGTGCTCACCTGAGTTCTTCCTCCAGTTTGACGGGGGAAAAGAACGTTTTCCTCTCCTGGAATCAAGGCTTCTCTACAGGACAGAGAGTGAGAACTCGCTCTGTTATCCGAATAGACCCGGGATCCAGGGCTTCCCAGCTGCCCACCCTCGGACCGGCCAGTCCCCCCGCCCCCGGACCGGCCACTGGCCTCTGTCCTTGGTGCAGTGGACCCAAGGACACTAACCTCTCAGGATTATAGTGAGTGTTGCAGATAATACCAAATGGGAAATTGGCATATGGAAAGGTGCTTCACGGCACTAATCATCCAAGAAACGCCAAGAAAAATTACAACGCGATACCAAGTTGGGCAAAAGTAAACTCTCTCCCATCACGTGGTAGCACCACATGGTACAGCTACTTGGGAAGTCTGTTTGGTAGTGCCTGCCGGAGCTAATTATACACATTCCCCATGCCCCAGCCAGCTCACTAATCCGCAAGTGGAAGAAGGGCATGGACCCACCCAAAGAACCATCAGGCGTGTCCCTGCAACTTTACTTACAACAGGCAAAAGCTGGAAACAACTCAAATGTCTGTCAGCGGTGAATGGGTAAGTAGCATGGGTGTATAGGCTGTAACAATGAAATATGATACAGCAGTGAGAGTGAACAAAGCCCATTCCGACAACACGTGTGAGCCTCACATACACCACACTGAGCAAAGTTAGAGCGTATGTCCTGTACGAGTCCATTCAGATCAAGTTCAAAGACAGGCAAAACTGTCTTAGTCCTTTCAGGCTGCTCTAACAAAGCACCATGGACTGGGTGGCTTGTGAACAACAGGAATTTATTTCTCCCAGCTCTGGAGGCTGGAAGTCCCGGATCAGGGTGCCAGCATGGCTGAGTTCTGGTGAGGGCCCTCTTCTAGGTTGCAAATGCCTTTAACTAGAATGACCACACAACCCAGCAATTCCACTCCTAGGTAGGTACCCAAAAGAACTGAAGACAGGAGCTGAAACAAAAATGTGTACACTAATGTCCATAGCAGCATTATTCACCACAGCCAAAGGGTGGAAACAACCCAAGTGTCCATCTGTTGATGAATGGATAGACAAAATGTGATCTATCCATACAATAGATTTTTTTTACACCTTTATTGGGTATAATTGCTTTACAAAGGTGTGTTAGTTTCTGCTGTATAACAAAGTGAATCAGCTATACGTATACATATATCCCCATATCCTCTTCCTCTTGCATCTCCCTCCCACCCTCCCTATCCCACCCCTCTAGGTGGTCACAAAGCACTGAGCTGATCTCCCTGTGATATGCGGCTGCTTCCCACTAGCTATCTGTTTCACATGTGGTAGTGTATATATGTCCATGCCAGTTTCTCACTTCATCCCAGCTTACCCTTCCCCCTCACCGTGTCCGCAAGTCCATTCTCTATGTCTGCATCTTTATTCCTGTCCTGCTCCTAGGTTCTTCAGAACCATTTTTCTTTTTTTAGATTCCATATATATGTGTTAGCATATGGTATTTGTTTTTCTCTTTCTGACTTATTTCACTCTCATACAGTAGATTTTTTTGATTGAAGTGTAGTTGATTTATAATGTGTTAATTTCTGCTCTACAGCGAAGTGATTCAGTTACACATATACATATATTCATCTTCATATTCCTTTCCATTATGGTTTGTTACACGATGTTGAATCTCGTTCCCTGTGCTCTACAGTAGGACCTTGTTGCTTATCCATTCTATGTATAGGAGTTTGCATCTGCTGATCCCAAACTCCCAATGCATCCCTCCCCCACCCCCTTCCCCTCGGCAACCACAGGTCTGTTCTCTACGTCTGTGAGACTGTTTCCGTTTCGTAGATAAGTTCATTTGTCATACAGTAGATTTTATTCCTCCATAAAAGGAGTCAAGTACTGATACATGCTAGAATGTGATTGAACTTGAAAACGTGATGCTAAGTGAAAGAAGCCAGACTCAAAAGGACACACACGTGGTGTGATTCCATTTCTGTGAAATACGTGCAATAACAAATCCATGGAGACAGCAAGGAGGTGAATGATTTCCAGGGGCTGGGAGGGCAAGGGGTGTGGGGGAGGGGGGAGGACGGGATTTGCGGGCAGTGAGTGCTTCATGTGTGGGGTTTCAGTTTGGGGTGATGAAAAAGTTCTGAAACTTGATAGCGGTGATGGTTTTGCAACACTGTGAATTACTTGATGCCACTGAAGTGTACACTTTAAAATGATTCAAATGAGAGATTTTATGTTGTGTGCATTTTGCTGCACACACAAAAAGTTAAACCTGGAGTTACCATATGACTCAGCAATTCCACTCTCCAGTGTAGAGCCCAGAGAATTGAAAACATGTGTCCACACAAAAAGCTGTCCATGAATGTTCATAACAGCATGATTCCTAACAGCCTTAAGGTGGAAACAATCCAAATAACCATCACATGAGGAATGGATGTTTGGGTTTCCTAGGGTTGCTGAAACAAATTACAGCAAACCAAGTGACTTCAAACAATAGAAACATATTGTCTCACAGATCTGGAGGCCAGAAGTCTGAAATCAAGGTTTCGGCAGGGCTGAAACCTGTAGGGGAATCCTTCCCTGCCTCTTCCAGCTTCTGGTTTTGCTGGCAATCCTTGGCATTTCTGGGCTTGTAGCTGCATCACTCCAATCTCTGCTCTGTTGTCACATGGCCACCTTCTCTCTATGTATCTTGTAAGGACATTGGTCATCGCTGATTAAGGGCTCACTCAGGATGACCTTATTTTAACTAATTCCTCTGTAACAGCTCTATTTCCAAAAAAGGTCACATTCTGAGGAACTAGGGGTTAGGGTTTCATTTGTGTTTCTTGTGTTTTGTTTTTTTTTGCGGTATGCGGGCCTCTCACTGTCGTGGCCTCTCCCGTTGCAGAGCACAGGCTCCGGACGCGCAGGCTCAGCGGCCATGGCTCACGGGCCCAGCCGCTGTGCGGCATGTAGGATCTTCCTGGACTGGGGCACGAACCTGTGTCCCCTGCATTAGCAGGCGGACTCTCAACCACTGCGCCACCAGGGAAGCCCTTATTTGTTTTTTTGGAGGACACAATTCAACTCCTAACCATGGACAAATGAAATGTGGTGTATCTACACAATGAGGTATGATCCAGCCATGGGAGGGAATGCAATACTGACACATGCTACACCGTGGGTAAAACCTGAAGGCATGATGCCAAGTGGGAGAAGCTGGACTCAAAAGGTCATGTAGAGTATGACTCCATTTATATGAAATGAAATACCCAGAACAGGCAAATCCATAGACACAGAAAGCAGCTTATAGAGCCTGTGGGGAGGGACAGGATGCAGAGTGACTACTAATGGGTCTGGAGTTTATTCTAAGGGTGATGAAAATGTTCTAGAACTAAACAGAGGCATCAGTTGCACGACTTTGCAAATATACTGAAAACTACCCAATTGTACACTTTAAAAGGGTGGATTTATGGTATGTCAATTACATCTCAATAGAAAAGAAAATTATCCCATTAAGAGGGTGAAAAAAAAAACAAGCTCCAAAGTGAGAGAAAATATTTGCAAACCATTTATTTACCAACTGACTTGTATTTAGAATCTATTTAAAAGAAAACAAAAGAACTCTCAGAAGTCAATAGTAAAAAAACAACCTAATTAGAAAACGGGCGAAAGACATGAAGAGATATTTCACTGAAAAATATATACAGATGGCAGGTGAACCCATGAAAAGACTTCAGCATTGTCAGCCACAGGAGAAATGCAAATGAAAAGCACAGTGGGGTGTGACTACATCCAGACGGCTAAAATAAAAAATGGGGACAGCGCCCAAACCTGGCAAGGATGTGGAGAAACTGGATTGTACATGGTTGCTGGTGGGAAAGTAAAATGGTACAGCCCCTCTGGAAAATTGTTTGACAGTTTTTTGTTTTGGTTTGGTTTTTTGGCTGCGCTGAGCAGCTTGCAGGATCTTGGTTTCCTGACCAAGGATTGAATCCGGACCCACGGCCATGAAAGCGCTGAGTCCTGACCACTGGTCCGCCAGGGAACTCCCTGTTTGACACTTTCTTACAAGACTAAATACGCACTTTTCATACAACCCAGAAATTACACTTTGGGGCATTTACGCAGAAATGAGAACTATGCCACACAAAAACTTTTGTGCAGAGCAATTTTATTTGTCGGGCCCCAAAACTGGAAAGAACCTAATTGCCTTTAAGGAAACTGTTACATCCACACCAGGGATACTACTTAGCAATCAAAAGGAACAAACTGTCGATACACATAAGAACTTTTATGCATCTCAAGGGGATTATGTTGGGGGGAAGGGAGGAGTGAGTCCCAAAAGGTTACATATTATATGATATTCCATTTGTGTAACATTCTTCAGAAGGCAGAATTATAGTGATGGAGACAGATTAGTGGTTTCTAGGGGTTAGGCACGGGGGTGAGTGGATAGGAGGCTATAACAGAGCAGCACAAGGGAGACTTTTTTTTTAATTTTATTGAAGTGTAGTTGATTTACAATGTTGTGTTAATTTCTGCTGTACAGCAAAGTGATTCTGTTTTATACATATATATGTATATATATATATATACTTTTTCATATTCTTTTCCATTGTGGTTTATCACAGGATATCAAATATCGTTCCCTGTGCTATACAGTAGGGCCTTGTTGTTTATCCATCCTGTATATAAGAGTTTGCACCTGCTGACCCCAAACTCCCAATCCTTCCCATGAGGGGGATCTTTGCGGTGGTGGTGATCAGTTTTGTATCTTTTTTTTTTTTTTTTTTTTTTTTTGCGGTACGCGGGCCTCTCACTGTTGTGGCCTCTCCCGTTGCGGAGCACAGGCTCCGGACGTGCAGGCTCAGCGGCCATGGCCCACGGGCCCAGCCGCTCCACGGCATGTGGGATCTTCCCGGACCAGGGCACGAACCCATGTTCCCTGCATCGGCAGGCGGACTCTCAACCACTGCGCCATCAGGGAAGCCCCAGTTTTGTATCTTGATTGTGGTGGTCGTTACGCAGATCTACACATGCGGTAAAAATTACATAAAACTACACACACACACACACACACACACACACACACGTAACTGGTGAAATCTGAATAAGCTCTGGTACAAATGTCAATTTCTGGTTATGACGTCGTATTATAATTATGCAGGAGGTTACCATTGGGGGAAACTGGAGGTAGGGAACAAGTGACCTCTGCATATTTTTTGAAACTTCTTGTGAATCTAGAACAATGTAAAAATAAAAAGCATTTTTAAAATAGCTGAAGAGCCAGTACTGCCTGGACACTAACCAGTCTGAAGAGAGCCCAGGCCCAGCCAGTGTGGTCGCCCCCTACTGGCGCATATAGGCCTCTCACAGACCCCAGGATGAAACCAAGTGGAGGTGTCGTGGAAGGCTGCATCCCAGGAGGGGATGCACTGAAAAGATTTGGTGCCTTTAAAGATGGGAATGAGGGAAGAAAAGGGACACACTTCCTTGGTGTAAGGCCACTAAATGGCAGAGAAAGAAGAAGAAGAAGGACTCATCTCTCCCCTTGTCCTGCCACCTTCTCCAAGGCAGTAAACGAGCTCCAACAAACCTGGCTATGTGGAAAGAATAGTTCAGAGAGTTTGTTTATAACAAAGTTTGTTTATAACAAAGTTTATAACAGTGGAAAACTGGCAACAACCTACGTGCTCATCAATAGGGGACTGATTAAGTAAACGACGATGTATCAGTGCAGTGGCCAGTGGGAAGTCCTTTAAAATCGTCGTTTCCCAGCTAAATCCAAAACTTAGCCAGAGGAGAGGGGGCTCACTGGGAGGGATCTGGGCCTCCCATTCCAACATGGATCAGAGCAGCTCCATTTTATCTATTTTGTGAACTGAGCATCCCTTTAAGATTTTATTTTTTTTAAAGCTAGAAAACCGCTAGTTAGTAGAATACTTATTAATATGAATCTATTATTCATGATATTTTTCTCTGAATAGTGGGATTATAGGTGATTTTGATCTTCCTTTTTTTTTAACCTGTATTTTCCTTTTATCCCACAATAAATCTGAAAGCATTGTTTCTATAAGAAGAAAAATATAGCGTGAGCCTTCTTTGGTTGAAAACCATGGAAAGTAACTCAAACTAATCTAGGCAAAAAGAAGGAAGAATATTGGAGGCTGAGACAAAGCGCAAGACCTGCCCACCCAACGTCCATCGTCTAGCTCTTCCTTCCTAGCAGAAGCCTGGTTTTCAGGCCAGGAATGTGTCCAGCTAAATTGCACTTCTCAGTTTCTCTTAAAACTAGGGATTGTCATGTTATGGCAAATAAGATATAAATGGAAATCACTGGGTTGGAATGCTGGGAAAGCTTTTTTTAAGTGGTTGGCCATGCTGGCAAAGTCCTTTTGACCCTCCTCCCTTCCTTGTTTCTCCTGTATGGAATATCATTGTGATGACTGGTGCCACAGCAGCAGTTCTGACCATATGAGACCTTGAGGATGGAAGCCACATGCTGAGGATGGTTAGAGCAGAGAGGAAGAGTCTGGAACATTGGTGACTCTGTGGAGCTACAGACCAGACCTGGGCTGTCTACCTCTGACATTTAAGCCACTCTTTTTCTGCTGCCTGCAAACTCATCCCTAACCAATCCAGGGCTCACAGGAGCAGTAGGAATCTGGAGAACCAGGCCTCGAAATGAGCAAGAACCAAGGCAGCTCAAGAGTTAAAAAGCAAGAACCGTATCTGCAAAGTTATGGATGACCTTATCACCATCACATGATGATTCTCCTTCTCAACGGAGCAGCTGGCTTAGTAAACAGTCATTGGTATGTGAAAACAAACCACACCCTTTCCTGGAAGCTAAGCTATAGGTTGGGATGAGGAGAGAGAACATACCAGTCTATAAGTTAGCCTTCTAAAAGGTCCCTCTTTGGAGATTTTGCTTGCCTACTGTTATATTTCCAGAGAGAAACTTACCCTCTCAGTGTCTCAAATAAAACAAGTGTTATGAATAGATGTGCCCACATTTCTCCACTGTGAATGATGTCTCCACTGTGCTGAACTGTAAACTGTAGCCAGTGGCTGGCGCCCACACCTCCACCAGGTAAACCTTGCCAGCTCAGAGGTCCAGGATGTTTAGACAAGTGATGAAGCCTGTCTCTGGCAGAATTGGAAGTACTATGGGGTATATCCGAATGTGGCTTAACGTAGTGTTTGACAGGGAATGGGTGGATGGCAAAGCCCTCTGGAGTCCTGGAATTTCCATTTTGTAATTAGCAAAAAAATCAGAGTGTGACCTAACGCACAAGGGGTGGGGCCCTAACCCTAAGACAGAAGGTCCCACAAGGAGAGCTGGGGAGGATGGACAAGAACTTCACTCACTTTTATCCTCTTCATTCTTTTGCCCCAGATTCAGTTTCCAGAGGAAGAAGCGTCTAGTTGGGTCTAGTGTGGGTCACAGACTCCCTCTTGGGGGAGGGCAGACTCCTATTTATAAACTCCACCCTGCCTCCACTGAACTGTATCCAATGGGAAAGGGATTGACAATTCCTCAGGGGAGATCAGAGAAAATGGATACCTGGGAAATAGATATATTTATAAATTTTTAAATATGCAAATTTTAAATTAAACTTTTAAAAAAGAAAAATTAATTTAAAATTTACAGAGTTCAAGTTTTCATGCCCAGATGAATCTCGAAATCAACCTGAACACCGCTGTGGTTCTCTCAGGTCACACAAAGATAAATGAAGTGGTCCCCGGCATCAATGAGTCCCTCATCTAGAGGGGGAACAAGATATACATGGGATAAACCATAAGATGATTTCTAAGACCTATTAAAGGTACCTGACCAGAGCACCGTGGGAGAACAGAGAAAGGGGGTTGTTAACTTTTGACCCTCCAGGTCAGAGGAGGCTTCCTGGAGGAGGTGACATTTGAGTAGAAGATGAGACTGAAGATAGAGATTTGTACCAAAGGATGTGGAGCTTTGAATGTCATGCTGAAGTTTTCTTTGGAAAATGGAGTGTCACTGAAGGCTTTTGAGCAGAGAGATAATATGGTCTTATCTCAGCAGCTGTGTAGAGATTAGATTGCCCCGGTGGGAAAGGTTTAAAGTTAGGAGACCCATAGGAATATTGTTGCAGTCATTCAGATGAGCAATGATAAGGGGCTGCTTTGGAGACCAGGGAAGCCAGGGTAACAACGCAAAACCACATTGCAGGGAGCTAGACTGGACAAGTCTCGATGAATAATTGGATGTTGGAGGTCAAAAGGAAAATAATTCGAGATTTCTGTCCTGGGTGATCTGGTGAATGGTGATGCTGTCCACCAATCTAGGGAACTCAGGAGCAGTGTGAGTGGGGAAGGTGATGAGGTTGATTGGGGTCAGGTAGGGCTTGAGATGTTTGAGAGACATCCTGATGGAAATATTCTACCGGCAGTTGCAAATCTCAGTCAGAAACTCAGGAAGCAAATGTTGGCAGTCATTATCTCTGAGCATTGAACTGTGGATGATTTTTGTTTGGTTATTTTTAGGATCCTTAGCGGGCATGTGTTTCTTGTCTAGTTACAAAAGAGAATATGCTGGGTTTTGTTTGGTTGTGTGTGTATATATATATATATATATATATATATATATATATATTTTTTTTTTTTTTAAGAATAGCAACAGCAGGAGACAGGTTGGGATGGACGGAACTCGGGAACAAGATTGCAGAATCGGAGCTTGTTCAGTTCAGCACAGACGACACCGTGACTGAGCACGTCTCTTTGCCAGGCTCTGGGGGCGCTGCAGCAAACAGGACAGTGACCAAGACAGATGTAGTCCCCATCCTCAGAGAGCCCCGAGGGCTGGGGAGGTGCCAGGAGAGGAGAAATGAACAGACAGCTGTCCCACTTTGCCAAAAAGCCAGGAAGGGTAGATTCTAGAAGCTGCACAGCTGGACGGCTGGCTGGGCACAAATTCCACACTCTTGTAGGCTCTGGGAGAAGAAGGCACAGATAAATGGTCCTTAGGAGACTGCTTGGATCCACAGAGACTGTTCATACCAGAGGAAACTCGTTCCCCTGCCTTATTCCCTTATCTTTAGGATAAGACTAAAGAGACTGCATGTCTGGGTTTCAGCCAGACATTTGCCAGAGGTCCTCCTGATGCCCCTCTGGGCGGGTTAGACAACTATGGGCCAAGGGTAGTTGAGTGAGACTGATTCAGAAGATGCTGAAGGACTGGATGCAAAGTTTTGATGAATGGGTTGACATCAAGCCAGAGAAAGGTCTTGAGATCTCATGGGTCTCCTCTTGCCTCTGTCCTGTTTATCATTAAAAAAAAAAAAGGACTTCCCTGGTGGCGCAGTGGTTAAGAATCCACCTGCCAATGCAGGGGACACGGGTTTGATCCCTGATCCAGGAAGATCCCACATGCCGCGGAGCAACGAAGCCCGTGCGCCACAACTACTGAGCCTGCGCTCTGGAGCCCGCGTGCCACAACTACTAAGCCCACGTGCTGCAACTACTGAAGCCCTCGCACCTAGAGCCTGTGCTCCACAGCAAGAGAAGCCACCGCAATGAGATATTGGCTCAGGATAAAGAAGAACTTAAGCAATCAAACGTCTCTGAAAAAAGAACTGGGTGGCCCTTTGTGGTGGGGAATCCCATCACCAGGTATGTTTGAGCAGCCCCTGCATGACCACCTTCCATGAACAGAAACACAAGAGTTCAGTCCTGGATGAAAGGGTACAACAACAGCCTCTACAATCCCTTCACATCTGCAAGTGCCCTTTGGACGTATCCATCTAGAAGCCCGCCATCTTGGCAAACTCAACATGTCTACAACTGAGCAGTTTGGCTGTATGGGAGGAATGGGGTCCCTGCAGCCAGTCGTACCTGGGTTCCCATCTGTATCTACACCTGTGCAGGCGTGTGCACTTGGGACAAGGCCCTCCACCCCTCCCTCCAGGGTCAGGCTCACAGTCCCCCTTAGTCCTCTTGTCTGTACTGTGTTCCCACCCTGCCCCCGCCCCTCTAGACCACTCCATTCTCCCTCAGCCCCTCCTTCCCTCTGAACTCCCAAAGCGGCCGTTTTGTAAACTGTTCTTGTTCTTTTCCTTGGTAGTTTCCAATCTTTGCAATAAAATCAGTGGCTCTTTGCAGATAAGAGCCCAGCTAGCACTTCTCGGGATGACCCGGAGCCACATCTTGCACAAGATACAGCACATGCTGATTGCTTTGAGGTCAGGGATTGCCCTGGAGTTTGGGGCCATCCCTATGGAAGAGCTTATGGCACTTTCCGAGTGACACAATGACCCATAAACTCCAGCTTCGCGTGGCCAAGACCAGTTGTCACCGGGGAGAAAGGGAAACTAAGGAAATCTGTCGTTCGTGCAGGCACACAGAGCCACGCTTTATGTTTTACAGTCACTGCGCTTGCTTCCTGCCCACCCCACTCCGCAGAGCTGGCTGCTTGTTTATCCCTTAGATCTCTCCTCCCAGACAAGGTCAAAGCCCCTTCTTCTATCCATTCTGAGCACCGGGCAGCTCTCCTCGGTAGCACTTGTTCATAGTTTTCATGCATTTGGGTGACGCTTCATCACCGACTGTTTTCTTTGCCCTCGATCTGTGTCCCCAGCACTTAGCGGGCTGCCCGTCACACAGTAATCAATCAATAAATGCTGGTTGAGTAATTGAATGAACCCTCTCCGGTTCCAGCCAATGAACGTGAACCTCCCACCAGTGTCTGTCCAAGTCGTCCTGTTAGAGAATCGCACAGGGAGGGGTGCTGGGGTGACTCACACCCCCCATTTATCTGGGAAGCCAGAGGTCAGGGGAGGACCTCCTGGAAGAGCCCCGGCGAGTCCTGGCAGTTACAGCTGGACCCATTGGCAAGAAGTCAGGGAGGAGCTGCTGCAGTTTTTCTCAGCTCCGTCCCGTTCAATTCCCATCCTGCAGTGCCATCTCCAGGGCACCAGGGCGCTCCGAGATGATCAAGGGTGCAGCCAACTTGGCTGGAACCGCAAAATCACCCTCATAATCAGAGCTTTTGATCCGAGAAAGGTCAAAGCACTCGAGAAGCATTTGCTCATCGTTGCTGTGCAGTGGTGACACCCACTGCCTGCCTCCTACTCCACAAGCTGGGGAGACCACAGCGCCAGACCAGTGCTGATCCCAGGGTGACACGCCTGGCAAGCACCCGGAATCGTGTAAAATGCAGATTCCATGGCAGTGGCCTGGGGTGGGGCCTGAGAGTCTGCATTCGTAGCAAATGCCAGATGCTGGTGCTGCTGGTCTGACGCAGCAGTCCATCCGCTATATTCAAATTGTGGTCCAAGGGCCAGCAGCCTCGACAGCAGCATTCCTGGAAGGGTTTTGCTCTTCATGATGCTGTCCTCATTTGGGCAGCGTCAGCATCACCTGGGAGCTTGTTAAAAATAGAGTCTCAGGCTCCACTTCCAACTTTCTGGATCACAACCTGCATTTGAACCAGATCTGTAGATGATTCATAGACATGGTAAAGTCTGAGACGCTCTGCTCAAGAACCATGGTCCTTAAGCTCAGGTGCACATTGAAACCACCCGGGAAGCTTAAAAAAAAAAAAAATTGCTGATGTGGGAATCCCTACAGACCCCAATTTAATCTGTACTGGCTGCAACCTGCATATCAGGGATTTAAAAAAATTCCCCAGGTGATTCTAATAGAAAAGTTCAAGCACTTTGCTTTCTATTAGAATGCTTTATCAATATTTTATTAAGTTTTGCTAATATTTTTCTTAATATCTGTTGGAGATTTTTTTCTCCAGGGAAGATATACAAATAGCCAACAAGCACAGGAAAAGATGCTCAACATCACTAATCAGTAGGGAAACGCAGGAGAAAACCACAGTGAGATGCCACCTCCCACCTACCAGGATGCATCTCATTGTAACAGTGGAAAATAACAGGTGCCAGTGAGGATGGGCAGAAATTGGGACCCTCGCACGTTGCCGATGGGATGTAGAATGGTGTAATGCTGTAAGACAGTCTGACAGTTCCTCCAAAAGTTAAAATGGAGCTACCGTATGACCCAGCAATTCCACTCCTAGGAATACACTCCAAAGAATTGAAAACGGGAATTCAGATATTTATTCCTGCGTGTTCATTGCAGCATTATTGACAGTAGCCAAAAAATAGACACAACCCAAGTGCCCACCAATAGATGAATGGATAAACAACATGTGGTCTATCCACAAAATGGAATATTATTCGCCCATAAAAAGGGATGGAGTAGTGATGCGTGCTACACCATGGATGAACCTTGGAAACATCATAAGCTAAATGAGAGGCTAGACAGGAGAGAACAATAGTGTATGATCCCTTTACATGAAATATCTGGAACAGGCAGATTCATGGTGGCAGACGTGTTCTTCAGGCTCTTCAAGAAGCCATGAGTTTCTGGACTCGCACCTGGGCTTTCTTGGATGTTCTTTTGGACTATTGTAAAGTGGTCAGAGTCCTACTTGATCAGCTAAAACACCTCAATTTTGTCAAGAAAATTCCTTGTGTCTTCCGGTTTTTAAAGGGAGAAAAATCAATCATAAAGATTTTGCATATTTCTTCATTTATTCCTGAGTATTTTCATTTTAGCTTCTACTGTAAAAGGGATCTTCTGTTTTATAAGGAGGTATTATTTGTATATAGAGCTTCTATCGATTTTTTTTTATGCTGTGTACCCACCCTTCTTATGGTAGTTTTCCAACTGTCTTGGGTTTCTAGGTAGAGCTCACATCATGTACAAAAAATTTTAGGTGAGTTCTATGTGTGGTGAGGGACCAGGCTTCAGTCTTCTTCCCAATGTGTTTTGTAAAATAAATGACGTCTACAGAATCCACTCCTGGATGTCATTAAAAGGTCAAATTGCTAAAGAAGTTTCTAAATCCTTATTTCCGATTTCTGTACTTTTTTGTCAGAGACCAGTAAACATTGGACAGACCAGGAGTGGTCCTCAGACTTCATTTGGAGGATCATTGCTTTAGACATTGTCTCCAACGTTATTAAATGTTCAAATTCCAAATCTATACCCTACAATGTGTTCCCACATGTTCAGCAACCGAACTCGGTTTATTACTACAAGATCATACTACTTATGCAAAGTTACCTTGTACTCTGTGTGTGTGTGTGTGTGTGTGTGTGTAATGGACTTTTTCTGTCGAAAAGCAGAAAAAAGGGATACCAGTCCAGGGATAGATATATACCTTGATACTGAAGGAGTTCATAGATTTTCTCCAAATTTGGGGGAGTGAGGCAGAGGAAACTGAGCCAAAAACTAAGGTTTAAAAATTACACTTTGGTGGGTAGGGAAAGCTAAGGTTTTAAAAATAGATGCTTCAGTGAAGCTGTCTCCTGTTAACTGTGGACTCGTGTCCCAAGTGACATTAATGGCCTCACGGCTCCTGCACCAGCAGAATTGTCTCCAAGTCTGGGATCCTGTAATTACATGTTGGCCCCCGCATGTCTTACAAGCTCTTTGTGGTACACTCAGAGGAGTGGTGTCTGGGACCCTGCCAGTTGCTCCAGTCTGCTGGCAGGGGGACAAGTCACATGAGGTAGGGAGACCGAGGATTTTTCCTGTGGGATCCTTGGGACCATGGGCCCGGCCGGGCCTCCCCATCCTGCTGGCCGGTGATGAAACTTGCCAACACGCTGCAGTTAGACTCCCCGAGGGTCCTCTTCTAAAAGCAACCATTGGCGCCACTGAGGAAGGCGATGCCACCAAAGGGTGTGGCAAGCCTCTGTCCTTTCAGAGATAAGGTGTGATGTAAACAGACAAACTTTTTTTTTTTTTTGGCCGCGCTGCGGGACACATGGCATCTTAGTTCCCCAACCAGGGATCGAACCCTCACCCTCTGCAGTGGAAGCGCGAGTCTTAACCACTGGACCACCGGGGAAGTCCCCAGACACACATATTTTAATAAAGACCCCTCACAGCCATCCCCGTCGGACCCCACAGTTGACTAAAGCCCCCCACTTACTGCCTCTTTAACCCGTGACAAGTTTGGGAGAGGGGGAGAGGGCTGTCGTCAGTGGAAAAACGATCCAGTCCGCAGCTCCAATCCTGGTTCTCCCTTCCAGAGCCTTTATTTCCTGTTCTATAAAATGGGCCTAAGGGTTGCCGGGAGGACCACGTGGATGTCTATATGGCTGTCTCAGGCGGCAGTTAGGAAGGCCGGGTGAGCCAGCCCTGCGTTAAACCCATAGGCTCCTTGCGGGGGCTTCGGCGATGCTTCTTGCAGGCTAAGCCCCGGCTGGAGGCTGCAAACGCAGCGGTGAGAGACACACGAGGCTCCCGGGAGCGGGCGAGACAGACAATGAACCCATAACCCGAGTGATAAGGGCTGTGAAGGCACTAAATCAGGGTCATGAACCAGAGGGCCTCGCGCTACTTGAACTGGGCAGTGTTCCAAAGGCCTCTCTGAGGAGACGTGTAAGCCAAAAGCGGTCGTGAGACTCTGATCCTGAAGCCTCCCTTCCCTTCCCTTCCCTGTGGCTGGAGCCCAGGAGGGTCGGAAAGATGTGGGAGGGGCCTGGCTCACTCAGCCCAGCCCTGCTCTGCCTGGTAACCCTGGGCAAGTCACTTTGCCTGGAAGCATCATTTTCTCCACCTGTACAAAGAGCTAAGATAACCTGTGCAGTGATTTTAAAACCTGGCTCCAAAAATCTTTGACACTCCTCTCGCTGAGAGGTGGGGTCTCTGTCCCCTCTGCTTTTTTTTTCCCTATCTCCACCAACATTATGTGAGCTATTCTTGAAGCAATACTAAAGTAACACTAAATTAGTTATAGTCTAAAAGAGTAAATACATAATGCTAGATTGGGTACAGCTGTGTTTAACTATTTTTGAGGACGATCAGTCCATACGTTTCCCAGAGGGTGCTTATGGACTGGTTTGAGAATCTAGGAACCTAGGGTAGAAATGCATTCGTCATCTTTTCTTTTTCCCCCTCTCCTTGAATCTGTTCAGGTTTCTGATTGCTCTGACCAACCAAGTATGACAAAAATGAGACTACGTGACTTTCAAGGATAAGTCTTAAAAGGCGGTGTCCTTTCCACCTGGTTCCCCTGGGAACCTTGCTTTGCAAGAAAAGAGCACTTCATCTCAGATCACCACGTGAAGGAAGCCACAGACGGGCAGCCCCATCTGAGCTCCCAGCTGACGGCCAGTGTCGCCTGCCAACCCGGACATCCAGCCCCGTCCAGCCTTCAGCTGCCCACAGCCCCACCACTGTCTTATGGTCACCGCATAGACCACCCCCCCGCAAGCGAGAACTGCCTGGCTGAGCCCTAAACGAACTGCTGAGCCATCAAATCGTGAGTCAAATAAGTTGGTTGTTTTACACTACAAGTTTGAGGGTAATTTGTTCCATGGTTTTAGTAATGGGAGCACCTATCTCTCTGCCCTCACTTCTTAAACCTCTCCCTTGCTCAGGGCTCCTACCACCTGCCCTTTTTTCAGTTCCTAAAACACACTGAAATGGTTCTGGCCTCAGGGTTTTTTCCACTAGCTTCCTCTCTCTCCCTGGAAATTCCCCTCCCTCCCCGCATCTTCCATGGCCGCCTCCTTGTCTTGTAAGGTCTCAGTTCAAACAGTCAGCCCTCAGAGAGCCCCTCAGGACCACCTGATCTAGATTAGATCTCCGATCCCCAGCTGCTATCACATTGCCAGGGGGGTCTTAAGCACTTAACCATCTGATGTTTTTCTGTTTGTGTTTATTGACTGTGCCCTCTGCCAGATACAAAGTCTGTGAGAGGAAAGCCCTTCCCTGCTGTGATCACCTGTGTGTCCCCTGCTCCGTGTATAAAGCCTAGCACAAGGTAAGCATGGATACATGTTGATTAAACGAATGAATATACAAAGAAGGACACAGCCATAAAAAGATGAGAGGGACAAACATTTCTGTCAGAGAACCGCAAGAAGTGAGGAGGGTGGTGTGTACCCGGTAAGAAAAGCACCAGGTTGAGGCTAGAGGGGTTCAAAATGACACAGGCAGGGTGAGAGAGGTCCAGACCTTTTAAAACATGGGAAGGATATTTTCAGGCACAACGTGAACTGATGGGGAGGCGGGGCTTAAAATACACGTAACATGCAATTTACGGCGTTAACCAGTTCGAAGTGTAGATTCAGGGGCACTAAGTACATTCACATTGTTGTACAACCATCACCAGTGTCCCTCTCCAGAACTTTTTCATCCTCCCAAACTGAGACTCTGTCCCTATCAAAACGCCCCTGTCCCCTCCCCAGCCCCTGGCTACTTGTGAATCTGCCTATTTCAGAGATGTCTGTAAGTGGGATCATACAGCACGTGTCACTCTGTGTCTGGAGTATTCTTCCAGATCCACCCATGTTACACAGCACATGTCATACTGTGATTAAAGTAGGCATAACACAAATTTTACTCCGTTGCTTTTTAAGGCTGAATAGTATTCCACTGCGGGTAGGTACCACATTTTGTTCACCCACTCGTCAACGCGGGTGGACGGAAATGTTTAAGGCTCGCTTCAGGGCCAGGCGACACTGCCCCGAGGGGTCAACACGGGCCAAGGACAGAGCCAGGGAAGGTCAGTATTTCACTTGCGCGACCACCCATCTGTGCCCCGCCGTTCAGGCGAGGACCCGGCTCAGAGCAGGCTGACGGCCTGCCCAGGTCACACAGCCAGGAAGGGTGAGGAAGGACCGGGCAGGGCCGGGGGCAGAGCTGCAGCCGCCGCATCCAGCTCTTCCCGGCCGCCGCCAGCCCCTTCCCGGCAGCGCGACCCCGCCCGGCGCGGCGGCCCGCCCCGCCCGCCAGTGCGCAAGAGCAGGAGGAACCGGCCGGCGCCCCGCAGGACGCATGCGCAGAAGGCGCACGGCACGGAAAGCTCCGCTCCCCCGGGCGTGAATCCGCGATCCGGGGTTTTGGCCCCGCCGGGAGTTCTGTTTATAAACACACCGCGCGGCCACCGGCAAGGGGGTGACCCTAACGGTAGTGGCGTTAGAGGTCAGAGGTCAAGGGGGGCGCCGGCGGGGAGACCCATCCCTTCGCCTTTGCGGGCTGCTGGCTGCGCGGCGTGGCCGGTCCGGCGACCCTACTGCGGTCCGGGGCTGCAGGGGGCGCCACGTGGTGTGCACGTGGTCCGGTCCCGGCGCGGCGGCCTCCCCTCCCCCATGGCGCTGGCGGCCCCAGCGCCCCCTAGCGGAGGCCAGGTGCTCTGCGCTGCACGTCGCGCCTGCGCACAACGCGTCACGACGCGCCTTCCGGTTTACGCAGGAGCCGGGCGTAGGTCCGTTGCGTCCTCGTGATGGCTGCGGGTCCGCGGCGCCCCGGTCCCCAAGGGGGCGGGGCGGGGCGAGCCTCCGGGGGCGCACGTGCGGGGCTGGCGGAGGTTTGAGACCGTGCCCCGCGCAAGTGGGGCCTGCGGCCGGATGTGCACGGCGGCCGGGCTGTGATGCGCGTTGGGGGCATCCGCGCGGGCCGGAGGGGCTGCAGGCTGGCTGCCCCTCCCCAGCCTGAGTTTAAGTTCCCGGAGGGCCGACACCGTTGGTTTCCTGTCGGCGCGCTGTAAAATGCTCAGTAAAATCCATGAACGGAGAGTGAATTAATTATTAGGATATTCAGGAAGTGTTTTAGGTCTTTTACTTTATCACCTATTCTATAGGTTTTATTTATGGGATTCTATGTGAGAGACACTGTTGGGCCCATAGTAAGCGAGCAGTCTGTGGTAGTTACTGTTACGGCTGTTGCCTTTTTTTTTTTTTTTTTTTTTTGTCCTTTGACTTTATTCCGTTAAGTATAAAAAGATTTGAGCAGGGCCTTTTAGAGATGGAAAAGCAAAGAAACTTTCCCCCTTTTTTTCTGCCGTTTTATCTTAAAGGCTCACTTGCATTGCTCAGTTGCATTGCCACTGCTGGTTGCTCTGTAAAATTAGTGTTTCTCAGAAGTTTACCCACTTCCGTATTTTTAAAATACCTAGTATGTACCAGATGTTGCCACAGGTCCTAAGGAAGATGGGCCACACCTAGGTAAGAGGAAACCTAAAAGTGGTTAAATTATAAAGGAAATCAGGAAGTATCTCGCCCAAAGTTCAGGCTGATGGTACATGTTTAACAGCTGGCAGGGGGAGGAGTGCATCTGTAGACACATTTATTATGAATTTTAACTAGTATAAAGCGCGTACAGTACACAGCCTACCAAAAATGGTAAAACATACAGTACTCTTTCTTGTAAATTCCCTGGAGCCAATTGATTCTCAGATGTTGCTATTGCTTATTTTTGCTGAACTCTTGTATCCATGGCCAACCTATGGTTAAAATTCAAGCATAATCTATCAAATTGAGTTGTCTCCCAACGCACTGTTTTTCCAATAAATTTATTGTTATTAAGTGTAATATGTGATATGAACTTTGGTTGATTTAATCACATCAATGAGTAAGACAGAAATGAACCAAAAAGATATAGATCTTTATTCATCAGTGATGCGAGCAACTTCTTTGCTGTATTGGATCATTTTCCAGTACTGGATGAATGTTTTGTGCCAGTCATAATATAATGGCTAAAAACTGGACACAATTTTAAGTTTAGCTGCACTGTTAATTTTCTCCATTACTAGACTAGGGGTTGGGAAGTGTTTTCTACAAAGGGCCAGATACATATTTGCCGGACACCAATGGTCTCTGGCACATGTTCTTTGTTTTATTTTTTACGAACCTTTAAAAAATGTAAAAGCCATTCTTAGCTTGAGCAAGGGCCTCGTTTGGCCTTCAAGCTCTGAATTGTAGCATTTCCAGAGTTCCACAGTGTAACTATTTCTCTAATGGCCAACTTGGGAGTATCTGAACCAACATGAGAAATACCTTGAATGCAGAGTTAGGGAAAGTATTTCCACCATGCAGGTACAAGAGATGTATAACCTCAAAAGCACGGGTTTTAGTAAAGTAATCATGAAGTGATGAGTTTTGAGAGCTTGTTTTTGATAGAATTGATTTCACTCTAAGTTTATATAATTCAACTTTTTATAACATCTGTGTTTAACAGCTAGCTCATGGAATTCCTGAATATTTAACAATCAGCTATAACTGGCTCTTAACTCCACACTGGTCTTACCTCTAAGTGGACCTGGGGGTGGGTAAGCCAGGCTTCTGGGAGGGTAGGTGATGTTCTGTTTCTGGGTTAAATTAGACACACGGGAAGGTGAAACACCCCTGCCCCCCCCCAATGAGTCAATGCCCTGTATCATCACCTCCCCATGAGTGTAGGTGGGGCCTGCAGTGTGCTTCTAACCAGTAGAATTTGGTGAAAGGGCTGTGATGTCATCCCTTCCCTTTGGGTCGCATCGTATGTAAAGAGAGTTGGATGTCACGCCCATCACTCCCAGGACCCCAATGACCCCATGACAACTGGAGACAGACTCTCCTGCTGGCCTCTCAGGAGCAAACAGCCATGTTGTGAACGGCCCCAGAGAGGGACGCTTGGCAGGGGACCATGGAGCTTCTGGGACCTGAGGGCAGCCAGCAGCCCAGAAGAAGCTGGGCCAGCACCTCAATCGTGGCCACGTGGGACCCTGAGCAGAGGACCAGCTGAGCCGTATACCGGGACTCCTACCCCACAGACACCGAGCTTGGAAATGTGTGTACGTTTTAGCTGCTAAACTTGTGGTCCTTTGTTTTGCAGCACTGCACGTATGCGTCTTTTTTGTATGTGAGTTACATTTCTCAATCTGTAAAGGTTGGGGAGGAAATGTAAGTACAATAAAAATAGCAGGAAATAACTGCACCAGAATGTTCTCGGGTAGTCTGACTCTGAGGAAAGTTGGCAGTGGGTTTTAGTGGGTTTGTTTGCCCCTGTGATCTCACTGTCCTGACTCTGTGGCCTGTCTACACTGCAAAGTGGGTATGAGGTTGAGAGCTGGATTCCAGTGCCTGAGTTTTTACCTCCTGCCTACCTGTGTCCACGAGCCTCTGTTTCCTCACCTTTAAATTGGAGATGACAGGGGTCCCTGCCTTGTGGGACAGCATCAGGGTGCGGTGAGATGGCCCCTTTCAGTGGACCACATCGTTAAGTGGCCAGCATTCCTGTAGCCCTCACCCATTACAGAGCCATCAAGGGGCAAGAGATGCTGACCCCAGCTCTGGGGTGGGTCCGGGTGACTCTACACCACACAGGGTGACCCGCCAGCAAATGATTCTGAGTCACTGTCTGCCATTCCCTGAGCCATTCAGGAAAGATCAGGCGTCCAATTGAAACAGGCATCTGGTAGGAGTTTCCAGAGAAGGGTTCCCATCTTCTACAAGGCAGCCGTGAGAAGAAATGGCCTTTCCCTTCCAGGGGCGATGACAGAGGACGAGCCGTGCGCAGCCTGGGACGCTGCAACCATTGGGCTTCTGGCGTCATCATCAACCGAGGAAGCTGGAGCCCTGGGTCAAGCCACACCGAAATTCCATCTGCACCCAGATCCCAGGTATGTGACTGACACGCTTCGGCATTGTTTAGGCCATTCTGAGTTGGGTTTTCTGGTGCCTGATGGGCCGAACCTGCATCCTGATTCGTTCGCCATGTAAAGCCATTAACCAGGTCCATACACGGGGATGGGGACGAGGGACAGTGGCCATTGGATACTGTGTCTGCAGCTCCGCCTACACATGGGCGGGCGTGGCACAGGGGTGGCATGTTTTCAGGGCTGAAGCCCTTGGTGGCATGGACATGCCGCCTGCAGCTGCTCCCCAGGTGTTCCGTCACTTCATGCTCAGAACGGCCTTGGGGGGAGGCAGGTACTGTTATCACCTTATCTTGGTTCAGGCGGCTATAATAAATGCCACAGATGGGACGGCTTAGACAACAGACACTTATTTTCTCACAATTCTGGAGGCTGCAAGTTTGAGATCAATATTGGTTTCCTCCGAGGTCTGTCTCCTTGGCTGGGGGACGGCCGTCTTCTCCCTGTGCCTCTACATGGTCGTCCCTCTGGGCGTGTCTGTGTCCTGACCTCCTCTTCTTATAAGGGCACCAGTCCCATGGGATTAGGGTCCACGTTGTGCCCTCACTTTGCCTTACCTCTGTAAAGCCAGTCTGCAGATAATAAGGTCACGCTCTGAGGCACTGGGGCTCAGGCCATCAACATATGGATTTGGAGGAAATGCAGTTCAGCCACAACAAACCCCCACTTTACAGCTGAGGATGCTGAAATAGAGGCCATGCCTCTTGCACGCGGCCACATGACTTATAAGGAGCAGGGCCAGGGCTCACACCCAGGTAGCCTTACTCCCTGCTGTGGACTGAATGTTTATCCACCCCCCCACCATTCATTTGTTGAAACACTAATCCCCAGTGTGATGGGGCCTTTGGGAGGTAACCAGGTCATGAGGGTGGAGTCCTCGTGGATGGGGTTGGTGCCCTTATAAGAAAAGACACAAGGGGCTTCCCTGGTGGCGCAGTGGTTGAGAGTCCACCTGCCGATGCAGGGGACACGGGTTCGTGCCCCGATCCGGGAAGATCCCACATGCCGCGGAGCGGCTGGGCCCGTGAGCCATGGCCGCTGAGCCTGCGTGTCCGGAGCCTGTGCTCCGCAACGGGAGAGGCCACAACAGTGAGAGGCCCACGTACCGCAAAAAAAGAAAAAAAAGAAATGACACAAGAGCGATTTTTCTCATTCCCCCCCCTCAACGTGAGGACACCGAGAGAAGGCAGGCTTCACCAGACACCTGATCAGCTGACACCTTGGTCTTGAGCTTCCCAGCCTCCAAACTGTCAGAAATAAATGTCTGTTGTTTAAGCCACCCAGTCCGTGGTGTCTTTGTTACAGCAGCCAAGCTGACTAAGACACTCCCCGCATCAACCATGCTCTATCTCCTCTGAAAACATGCCGTGAAATACTTCCATGCTACAGGGAGGTCGCCGTCAGCTATGTCATCGTTTCCCCTCTGCGTTGCGCCTGCGAACGTGGTCAGGGCCGGACTCAGTCTCCACAGACGCTGCCAGGCGCCTGGCTTGAGTTTGCAAGGATGCTCCCATCCTAACGAGGGCCTGGCAGTTGTCAAATGAATGAAGCAAAGGGGCCTGGGGCCTGAGGAAGGGAAACCTCCACAGGAGAACCTTCTAATCCCCTTGCTCCACCACGGGGATAAATGCAGCCCCAGGAAGCATCCAGCCACGTGCCCCGGGCAGGGACAATGGTTTCCAGGCCTGGGCAGGCCAGGCTGCTTTCCTTTCTGTTTAACCCGCCCCCTCACTCCCCGTCCTGTGCCTGGTCACCTTCCGCTTGCGTCCCAAGCCTGCCTTGCTTTTGTGTGGTCACTAGGAGCCCCGTTCAGCCTGCCCACAGCTTAGCCGAGCTGGGCCCAGTGCCGCCTCCCTGTCCCCAGGTCTGGAGGCCAGACCGCCATGCCGCCTCCACTGAGGAGCCCTCCTTGCACCCTGCCCCCGGGAATCGGCTTGTCCGTCTCCAGCCCTGCCTCCTGTCTGCTGGATTTCACAAGAGAAACCCGGTCTCCAGGCCCCAGCGGGCCCTAGCACTTGGCGAGGCCCAGCCACCGCCCCCTGGGCCCACCTGAAGCGCAAGGCCGCACCCCTGGGCTGCCGCAGCCCAGCGAACAAAGGCCCCGAGGCCCTGGAGCTCTAGCCGTGGCCTCTCGAAACCCCGAGCTGGTTCCCTCTTAATCAGTCCCTTTGGTGCCTCCGAGGCCAAAAAAGGAGTTGAACAAAACCTTTTTCTAAGCAGGAGGAGCTTTGTAGAGAGAGAGAAAGAGCTGAGCAGAGAGAGTCCCCAGCGCCTCTCACCAGCGTAACACTAACAAGACGCCTGCCGGGGCCTCCCGGACCCACACACACACGAACAGGAGCTGCCTGGGGAGGGGTCTGGACCTCAGCCGGTTGCACCTGTGCCCCCAAAAGGCTGTTTAGGGATGGCCAGTGAGGGGTATCACCTGCACGCAGCCCCTGCCTTGTTTTATTTTAGAAACCAACAAGACCCAATTAAATGGTATTTCTTAAAAGTAGACACATACTAGGAGGATGGCAGAGATGAAACAAAATCCCATCTGCTTTCTTTCTCTGACGTAACCTTGAACCTCAACCCCTTTGTCTATTTTTTTCCCGTGTTGTTGTCTTGCCTTAACCAATAACTGATACTGCATTATTCGTTCATGTGTAAATAGGAAGTTTGGCTTCTCTTTTTTTTTATTTTTTTTGCGGTACGCGGGCCTCTCCCTGTTGCGGCCTCTCCCACTGCGGAGCACAGGCTCCGGATGCGCAGGCCCAGCGGCCATGGCTCACGGGCCCAGCCGCTCCGCGGCATGTGGGATCCTCCCGGACCGGGGCACGAACCCGTGTCCCCTGCATCGGCAGGCGGACTCTCAACCACTGCGCCACCAGGGAAGCCCTGGCTTCTCTTTTTAAACAGAAGGCCCAGGCCAGAACACCAGGCAGTCATTTCCCCAGCAAGCCCTCATCCCCCCAGGGACCAGGGGGCATGTTATCTCTGGTCCTGTGTCTGTGTCTGAATTGTCCTGTTACAGAGAGAAATCGCCTTTTTATCCAGGTGCTGGGCCCCTATCAGGCAGCAGGGGCAACAGTCCTAGACGTTTATGCCTCTGAGTGCAGGCAAGTTCTCTTCGTTAAAATTCAATTTGAAGGAAAAAAAGGAAAGAAAAAAAGGTGGCTCACAGAGCATCGGCATGTCATCCATTTAGATTTGAGGGCAGAAGTCCATCCAAAAGCAGCGCAGAGCATGAGCTTGGGAAATCAGATGAATAAAGAGACCGCAGTTTATTGAAAAAGCATCATCCTTGGCCTCTCAAGGCAGGGGTGCGATTCACGGTGCAGATTTTGGCCTGCCCGGGATACGGCCTCCCTATGCATGCCAGTCTCACCTTGAACACGACCTTGGGCTCTGAGCACAGAAGCCTCCCACTAGCCATTTTCGTCCAGTCCTGAGCCCTTGCTGAGTTCTGGGTTCCGTGGAGCGGATATTATTTTCCTGTTTTACAGGTGAGAACACCAGGGCTCCCAGGGGACAAGCAGCTGCCCTGGTCTAGTCACGAGAACAGGCCACTTAGCGTAAACCTAGGATTTAAACCCAGGTCTGTCTTGCTCCAGAGGCCGTCCGTGCTCCTTCCCCTGAACTTGGCCTCTTGAATAATTTATGAGAACACACTTTGGGGCGGGGGGGAGGCTGCTTCTCACGTGATGCGGCCCAGGAGACCAGGGGAGCACAGTCTCACAGGACACCACCAATGCACTGCCCCAACCCTAGAGGGTTAGCAGTGCTCTTCTCAGAAAGAAAAACCTGAGAGGCAGATTCTGCGACTTGATTTGCGATCGGTGATACCTGCTCATTCCTCAGAGGTTAACGGAGTTAAATGACTGGAATGTGGATGGTCTTGCCTGGCACGCACTGTAATCACATAGCGGGGGAAATTGCTAGCATGGCAGTTAAAAAGTACTTCCGGAGCTTCGCTATTGTGAGGGTTTGTTTTTTTTTAATTAAATAAAATGACCCGCTAACAGGAGAGATGATTATAATAATAGCTCTACAGAGCTTCTGAAGGAGCCATCACACCAGTGAAGGTAGGAAATTTAAGGTACAGCTGAAGGCCCACTCACTGTGATTCCAGGAAGTGCTGAGGCCCTTGATGGCTGACCTTAAAAAAAAAAAAATGCCACTAATAATTGGAAAGTTTTGTGTACTGGCTTTATGGTTTGCAGCACAAAGCAATGCATGGGATGCCACCAAAAAATTCAGAGACCTCCCTCCCACCCCATCCCCAGCACAGGTTTTTATTTTTCCCAAACTGGAGATTAGCAAGATGCCACACCTTTGACCTAACGGCAGAACTCAGCACAGGAGAACAGTGAGGAAGGGCGGGCGCTTAGGTTCTCAATTCACCTCCTTTCCCCTGTGCGGACCTTCCAAAGCACCAATTTATAGTGTTTTGCTAAGAGTAATTGATCAATGCCTGTGCTATGCGGTTACTTAACATGATGTCCACTAGGGATTTTTAATAACATGGGGAAACACTGTATAAAGTGAAGTGGAAAAAGCAAGATAGGAAACTGAGCATGTGTGTGTTCTGAAGAAAATGCACCCAACTCTTAAAAGCTGTGAGTGGTGAAGTCATGCCTGTGATTAGTTTCTTTCTGATACATATTTTCCTAATTTTCTGCAGCGACCGTGTGTTGCATCGTGGCATGTAGTTTTTCTCAATGAAATTTAACAGAAACTGGGAAAACTTTTTCCTATTCTTTTTCTCCCATATGCTACCTTTTTCTGGTGATTGAGTTGACCGGTCCATTTACGTTCCTTTTATTTAATTCTTGCTATGGCTGCTTGTTGCTTGGTAACAATCATTGTTACTGATTGCCTTTTCCTCATTGGTACTCTGTGGTGGCGCTGAATTGCAGAGCAAATCGGTGTGAAATGATTTCAGACCAGGGCAATAAACGAAACGATCTGACCTCAATTATCCCACTTTCCACCATAGGAGACGTGGGTACTGCTACCAACTTCCCCAAACATTACCTTTAATAAATGTACTAGAAAGAATAACGCCTTAGGGCATCCCTGGTGGCGCAGTGGTTGAGAGTCCGCCTGCTGATGCAGGGGACATGGGTTCGTGCCCCAGTCCGGGAAGATCCCACATGCCATGGAGCGGCTGGGCCTGTGAGCCATGGCCACTGAGGCTGCGCGTCCGGAGCCTGTGCTCCGCAATGGGAGAGGCCACAACAGTGAGAGGCCCGTGTACCGCAAAAAAAAAAAAAAAAAGAAAAAAAAAGAATAACGCCTTAAACATCCGTGCTTTCTAGCTTTCTGCTGCCACGCCCAGCCATGAAAACCTCCTCTACCTGTCCCTGAGACACTGCTGGTCTCTGGGACCCTGTTCTCTCTCCGGTTGCAGCAAATGCGTTGTAGTTACCAACCTAGCAGCCTCCTCCCCACCCTTCTGTTTTTCCTGCCACGAGAACCCAGATTCTTGTCCTGTACCATCTTTCCATCGGCTTCAGGAGAGCTGGGGCCCAGCTCCTAAGAGAAACCCATGATTGGGCTAAGAAAAGCATGATGGTCACAAACCCCTTGCCTGGAAGTGGTTTAAACACAGGCACGTGGTGTCTTTTCGGCGAATGAGACGTGAGGGGAAGTGGGCTGGGGCAGGGAGGTCCTGAGAAAAGTGTTTGTTCCTAGAAAAGAGATGCACGAAGCAGAGACGGTCTCCAGATCCTGGGCTGGGAGGATGAGGGGCCTCAGGCCCCTGCAGCCACCTCAGAATCACAAGAGTCAGTCCATCAAGGACGAAGGAGCCGAGTGCTGGCCAGAAGCTGAGTCCTTCCTGGCGTCCCTGAGTCCCTGAGTCAGTCACCCTAGGGCCGCCCTTCCTCCTGAGTTCTCGTCTGTGAGGTCATAAACCTGCTCCGTGCTGGAGCCACGTCAAGCTGGGCTTTCTGTTATTTGCAGTAAAAGCCTCCCACGTGAGCCAGTGCCAGTGCTAAAGGTTTGCATGACGGGGATCACCTGGCCTCCCCCTTCGTGGGGTAACCCACGCATTGTGGACCGTCCCCAGCACTCACGGTCTAACCTGGGATCCTGGGATAATTATCACGAGTGTCCTGGTTCACTCTCCAGAGCGTCCCAGTTTCAGATGATCAGTTAATACAGTTGTTGTTATGAGTTGTGTCCCTGAAAAATTCACCTGTTGAAACCCTACAGCTAGTAACTCGAAATGGGACCTTCTTTGGAAATAGGGTGGTCGCAGATGTAATTAGTTAAAATGAAACTGTATCGGAGTAGGGTGGGCCTCAAATCCAATATGATTGGTGTCCTTCTATAAAGGGGAAGATGGAGACAGAGAGGCACACAGGAGGATGCCCTGGGAAGATGAGAGTTAGGCTGCCACAAGCCAAGAAACTGCCAGCAGGTGGGAGAGAGGCCGGGACAGACCCTTCCCTACAGCCTGCAGAGGAAGCGCAACCCTGCCGACACCTTGATCTCAGACCTCTGGCCTCCTGAACTGTGCAGTAGTATATTTCTGTGGTTTAAGTTGCTCCGTTTGTGGTGCTTTATTACGGCAGCCTCAGCAAACTCACACAGACATCCTACTGCAGGTATGTCTGAGGAGGAAGGGATCCCTTCTGGCCACAGAAGATCAGCGGTGTCGGCCTTGCAGAGGCATTGGAGGAAGGGTAGGGTGTCAACAGGCAGGGATGCTGTGTGGGGAGAGGGCATGAAACACCCACGGAAACATGTGAGCCCAAAGCAAAATTACAGACAACGCTGTTAACCTCATCTGGCCGTAATGATATTGGCGCAAAGGAACAACTCAACTCGAGGGCATCAAGCTCCTCTGAGAGGATGGATCCTTCTGTGGAGACTGGCAGCAGAGGAGGTGACAGGGTATCCTGTACAGCGCGGTATCCATTCAAGTACGCGCAGATACACCCGTGAAACAACAGAGCACGCAGACACAGATCCACGTGCATAAACACTTAATTGATGACCAAAGTGGCACTGCAGAGGCGTAGTTTTCAATCAATGGTGCTAAGAAAATTAGGTATTCACACGGAAAAAAAGAATGAAATGGAACCCCTACCTCACGTCGTACGCAAAAATCAATTGCAGATGGATTCAGGAATTAAATGTGGGGCTTCCCTGGTGACACAGTGGTTAAGAATCCGCCTGCCAATGCAGGGGACACGGGTTCGAGCCCTGGTCTGGGAAGACCCCACATGCCGCGGAGCAACTAAGCCCGCGTGCCACAACTACTAAGCCCGCGTGCCACAACTGCTGAAGCCCGTGCGCCTAGAGCCTGTGCTCTGCAACAAGAGAAGCCACTGCGATGAGAAGCCTGTGCACCGCAACGAAGAGTAGCCCCTACTCACCGCAACCAGAGAAAAGCCTGTGCGCAGCAAGGAAGACCCAACGCAGCCAAAAATACATAAAAATTTTAAAAAAAATACTTTATATAAAAAAAATTAAATGTGAAAGGCAAAGCTACAAAGTTTTAAAAAGACATTAAACGAGACCATCTTCAGGATTTGGGGGTAGGGAATGATTTCTTAAGTCATTAAAAGCATTCATCATAAAAATAGTGATAGTTAAAATCAAGAAGTTGTTCATCAAAGAATGGCAACAAAGAGAAAACTGAGGTGAGAAGGCCAGTCTCAGAGCGGTAGAAGATACCTGCAACAAATATAACCAAGAAAAACCAGTTCTTCAAATATGTAAAGAACTTCAAACTGATAAGGAAAAATAGACAACCCAATAGGAAAAAATGGGCACTTCACAAAATGGGCCATCCAAAGGGCCAAGAAACTTTTGAGAAAGGTGTTCGTTCACCCTCACTGGAAGTTATCCACGTGCCTGTTAAAACTGTGAGAGATCTCTTTACCTTCCAGACTGGCAAAATCCAGCCAAGTGGTCACAAAGACAGACAGCCATGGGGACTCTAAGACAGCACAGGTGGGAGCGTAGATTGATACAGTGACCTTGGAAAACAGTTTGACATTGTCTAGAAAAATATCCGATGACTCACAGATCTACTTCTGGATGTGTAACCTAGGAAAGTGGTTCTCGAACGTTAGCCGGCATCACAATCCCCCAGAGGGCTTCTGGGCCCCATTCCCAGAATGAGTCAGTAGGTGTGGGGTAGGACTCCAGAATCTGCATCCCTAACAAGTTCCCTCCCAGGTGACGCTGATGCAGCTGACCTGGGGGCCACACTTTGAGAACCACCTGGAGAAACGTGTGCTCATGGGCTTCAGGAAACACGTACAGGAACTGTCCTCAGAGTCGTAGCTAAAAACGTCCATCGACAGTTGAATGAATAAAGTGCAGCACGTTCGTGCAGTGGAATCTGGTAAAGCATTGGAGATGAATGAACTACCCCCACCTGCAAAATATGGGTGCATCTCCAATTCGACTGTAAAAAGCCAGACAGGATAGATCATAGGCAGTTTGATTCCAATCATTAAATGTTTAAAAACAAGAAAATCAAGCCACGTCATTCAGGGTTGCATGGGTATGTGATAAAACTCTAAGGAAAAGCAAGAAAACAACTTAAAAGTTGGTGCCATGGTTTCCTCCTGGGGGGAAGGGAAGGTGATGTGACCAGGGAAGGTGTGCCAGTTATTAAGTTACGGCCTCTCAGCCCCAAACCCATTGTCCTAGCCTGGGGCTCTGTGGAGTTGCGGCTGAGACCTGCACACCATGCTTCTGTTTAGCCAGCCGGCTCCCTGGCAGGATCTGCCAATAGGTGGTGCTAGACCAAGCCTGCAAGGCAGGGAAGAGGAAGGAAAGAAGGGTTCCTGCGCGTTAGGTCTGCACCAGCTCCTGTACTCCCATAGACTCTGTTCTAGCAGAGGCTCTCTACTGCTGCATCGTCAGTTCCGTTGGGTAGCAGCAGCTTCTTGTCTGCTGCTTTTCGAACGCCTATGGAAACGACAGTGCAGCCAGCCCCCCCTCAGGAACCGGAGTTTCAGCTCCTCTGACTTCCTGCATTTCCATAATCCCAAGCCCTTCACCTCGTGCCCCCATCACCACCACCAAATTATCCATCTCATTTAGTCCCGACCTCCAGGAGACAGAGTTCTCTTTGTACCCTTTCCGTTACCTTGTTAACAGCTTTGGACCTAGTCAACGGTTCTTCCTGTCAAGCTCTTGCTGCTAACATAGCTTGGTGGCTCTTGTCTTCATGTCTGCCGATTCATCGTCACCTCTAGGATGGAGTCCACACCCCATGCATCAAGAGGGGACGGGCAGACAGGAGCCGGCACGTGCCACCTGCATCTCGCCTTTCACAGAGCCTTCAACTAGGATAACCGGCCGTCCCAGTTTGTCCAGAGCTGAGGAGTCTCCCAGGATGCAGGGTTTTCGTGGCTAAAATTCAGAAAGTATAGGCAATGAGTTGGTCGTCCTAAACCCTGTGACTTCATCAAATGCATTAACCCTAGTTATGTCTTATGGCCTCACTTGGCTTCAAGGAAGGATGGGAAATGTAGTTTTTTAACTGGACGCATTACCATCCTAGGAAAAATTAGGGAAAAGAGCAGAATGGCCACAGGGGAGGCTGCTGGTGGTTTTGCCCTTTTAACTCCAGGCTGTAACCACTAACTACCCGCGGGCATTGCCTGAGACACGGCTGTCATCAGGGTTGTGACGAGAAGCCAGGTCCTTTGATGGTGGTCTCCCTTGGGACATGCTGCCTGTTTTCCTCATTCAAACAGTGATTCCTCTCTGGCAGCCCGAAGGGGAGAATCATGCCCATCCTTCAGTGTTTCAAATCTTAAGGGGCTACTTAAATCCTATAGCCGATGGGCTGGGCAGTGACCCCTCCCACCACATGATACATGGCAGTTTTACATAAGTTCTATTTTCCTTTCTGTGTTTACAGTCCAATAAGGCTCTATACGAGTGGGAATCGGGGTTTTCAGTTCTTACTTTTGAGAGGGGTTCAGGAATCTTGGGTCCTGTATTTCTTTTCTTTTCTTTTTTAAATCTTATATTTATTTGGCGCTTTTCTCAAACGGTAATTATTATCGTATCCTAGGTTTATTCTAAATATCCTTCGGTACCTGCATTTACTACTCTTGGCTTGGTAGGAAAACACTTGCTAGGGAGAATTTCAAAGCCGGTAAGTCAGTATGCTGACTCACTTGAATCTCCACAGCTTGCTGCCTGTTCTTTATGGCAACAAAAAACATAAAAAGAGGGAGGCGACATCATGTCCTGAAGTTTTAATCTTTCGATTAACTTAAACTTCGTAAGACTCTCTTAGCCAACTGGTTCTTTCCCTTGAAGCGTGGGTAGATTAAACTGCATATGGACGAGATGATGCTTAGGTATCCGCAAGGTCCACCCGAAACAGGAGGCTGCGTCTCTTCTGCTTTCCCTCACCCTAGCACCATGTGTGTTTAGTACAACTGCTCTTCTTACACACGGCCAGAGCAGGGCTGAAAGCTAGGGCTTCTTGAATTCCCTTTCCTTCTCTTGGATACAGGTTTCCCCATAGATGTGGGAAGCTACATTTGCTTTTTCCTTTTCTCCGACTTCAAAACTAGGAGTGTATATACCTGGAGCAGAATGAGAAACGAGCATTTCCTACCTACGGCGCATAAGTCACCGAAGCCCAATTTCGTTTTCTCTCACTGTCTTTATTTCATCCTCTTCCCTGTTCGCAGCTCTGAAGATTTCCAGTTCAACTCCCACCCCTGGGCCTATTTGTTTCAACTTCCGTTTTGTTTTGGTTTTTTTTTAAGATTTTTTTGATGTGGACCACTTTTTAAAGTCTTTATTGAATTTGTTACAATATTGCTTCTGTCTTATGTTTTGGTTTTTGGCTGCGAGGCATGTGGGATCTTAGCTCCCCGACCAGGGATTGAACCTGCACCCCCTGCGTTGGAAGGCAAAGTCTTTTTTTTTTTAAATTTTATTTATTTATTTATTTTTGACTGCGTTGGGTCTTCGTTGCAGCGTGCGGGCTTCTCATAGCGGTGGCTTCTCTTTTTTTTTTTTTTTTTTTAAGATGTTGGGGGTAGGAGTTTATTAATTAATTTCTTTATCTTTGCTGTGGTGGGTCTTCGTTTCTGTGCGAGGGCTTTCTCCAGTTGTGGCAAGCGGGGGTCACTCCTCATCGCGGTGCGCGGGCCTCTCACTATCGCGGCCTCTCCCGTTGCAGAGCACAAGCTCCAGACGCGCAGGCTCAGTAGCCGTGGCCCACGGGCCCAGTCGCTCCGCGGCATGTGGGAATCTCCCAGACCAGGTCTCGAACCCGTGTCCCCTGCACTAGCAGGCAGATTCTCAACCACTGCGCCACCAGGGAAGCCCCGAGCGGTGGCTTCTCTTGTTGTGGAGCACGGGCTCTAGGCGCGCGGGCTTCAGTAGTTGTGTCACGTGAGCTCAGTAGTTGTGGCGTACAGGCTTAGTTGCTCCGTGGCATGTGGGATCTTCCCGGATCAGGGCTCGAACCCATATCTCCTGCATTGGCAGGCGGATTCTTAACCACTGCACCACCCAGGAAGTCCTGGAAGGCGAAGTCTTAACCACTGGACCACCAGGGAAGACCCTCAACTTCAGTTTTGATTATAAGTTTAGGTTGAACCATGGGAAAGGAATACCAATGGACCGCGTTTGCCCAGTTCTGAGTGGCAATTGCATCTGGGTCGTCCTGACACTCAGTAACACGGCCCTCCTGTGGTCTGGAGGTTCGTGCGAAGAGGGGAAACTGAGACCTGTGGAGACTAAGTGCCTTGCCCAGGGCCCTGCACTTACTAAGTGTTGGAGCTGCATTTGGACCCTAAGGGGCTCTGACTCCAGGGCCTGTCCATGCACCCAACACACCCGCATGCCATCAACTCCATTAACCTGAGGACACAGGCATATTATCATCTGCATGGGTTACAGAGCATTTTGTAGAAAGTACAAAGGGAAAGCTTTTTGCTTAAGTATTTTAGTAACTTTCCCTCCAATTAATTGTTTCCATCCCTTTGCAAAGAGCAGGGAGTACCAAGAGCTGGAGGCGGCTTTAGCATCAGGTGGCCTGAGAGCTAAGCCTCAGTTCAGCCAGTCACACCAGCAACGTGCCCTCTGGCAAGTCATTTCCCTTCTCTAGATCTTAGTTTCACTTTTCGGTCCTGTTGGAATGGAGCTGCTAATAACGCCTTTCACAGGGTTGCTTGGAGAATTAAATAATATACCCAAGACGCCCAGCACAGTGCCTGGCACACAGTATGTGCTCAATAAATGTCAACTAAAGTAAATTGTGACCCAGAAAGGAGAGCTGGGGGTCTGGTAGAGGAAGATCTGCTGGGACGAGCCTGGTTAATATTTCCCTAGCAGCTTCTGTGAGCTTAGATGAGACTCAAGTCTGCGTGGCCATCTTCTTGGCTGTAAAACCAGGACAGCAGTCTCTAATCCCCTCATGAGGGTGGGAAAGACCCTGAGAACCCTGGGCTGCAGGCCCACCTCTGCAAGCCGAGGACACCTCACCAGTCCTATTGGAACCTCAGCCTCCAGGCTGTAAAATGGAACTGGTGACACCTCCCTCTGTGTTGGCCTCTGCAAGCAAGTCAGATTTTTTAAAAAAAACAACAGCAACTTTGAAAATGATAAGACATGAAGACAGGCTCCTCAAAATGTCTGCGGCGGGGTGTTTCCTGATATATAAATTTGTATTTTTGTCCTCTCTGTGTTTATTTTTGAAAGTAGCCGGGCTTTGTGTCCTCTTGTTTTAGGTGAGCTTGGGTTGCAGAAGTGAAGCCTAAGTTTTCAATGAGGGATTATACTAGGGCCTCCGAGGAGGGAGAAGGCGAGAGAAAAGTTCCCAGGAGCCGTGGCTCCCAGCTCCTCCCAGAGGAGGGGTCACAAAGCAAGATCAAGGAAGGTGCCAGATTTCGGGGTGCTGTGAGCCACGGGGACCCAAGCCCTGCTCTCTTGGAGAGCCCCAAGAAGGGAACAGGGCCGCACATGGGAAGGTTGGACCCCACAAACAAGGCCTCCAACCTTGCCAAAAATGGCTGTGTCTGACTTTGGCCACAAAGCTGCGGGGGTCCTTGACCGCATTGGTCTTGGTCAAAGGACGTATCGGCAAAGCCCAGTGTGGGCTAAAGGCCTGAGCCCTCCTGCAGGACATCTAGGCCTCTGCACACCTCCGGGTTAGAGGGAGGATGCCAGCAAGAGAGAAACTGAATTTTGCACCACGTCTGCACTCAAAGAATTATTTTTAAATTTTGTAGAAACACAGGGACACCTCCTACATCCCATAGAATGGCTGTACGTTCATAGTCATGCATCCATTCAAACAACAGTTTGAGCACGAACTCTGTTATGGGTGCTAGGAAGCCACAGCAAACAAAAGATGGTCCCCGCCCTCCTGGGGCTTGGATTCGAATTCATTCTCTCACATCTTACATTTATAAATTGCTACAAAAATATAAGATATTGAAATTATTTAGCTCCTGCCGAGAAGGCCGGACTTGGAATAAACAGTGAGGCTTCAAGTAAGCCAGGAACTCCATGTTCAAGTTTCTTGGGGTGAAAAGTCGCTCTTGTCCAGTGCCTTTCGTCACCGTGGAGACCTCCAAGGTGTGATGTGGGCAGTGAGAAAGGAGGGAGAGAAAAGTGCTGAGGTGGACCATGGACCCTGATGTACAGCTGACACTTAGAAGAAAAACAGGATGCAAAGGACGTGAGTTTATCTAAGCCAGGTTTGCAACAAGCAAGGTCCAAACATCTCCTTTACTGGGGAGGTCTCTTCTTGGGCCTCCGAGATAAGCTGGCCAAATGTGGCCTCGGGGGGAGAGGCAGGTCCACCGCATGGGAAGCTGGCCGAGGAAGTCACCCTCCTCAGGAAGGTGCCACTTACTCATCTGCTGGTCATTGTCCCCCTACATCTCAGACAGTTGCCTGTTTGTCACTTGAGGGTAAGAGAATGGGCACAGAGGATGGTGCTTATGATCTGCATTTAAAGGCTGCTTATGAACTTATCTACAAAACAGAAATAGACTCACAGACATAGAAAACAAACATATGGTTATCAAAGGGGAAAGCGGGGTGGGGGAGAATAAATTAGGAGCTCGGGGTTAGCAGGTACGCATTACTGTATATAAAATAGATAAACAACATAGGACCTACTTTGGCGCACAGGGAACTATATTCAATATCTTGTAATAACCTATAATGGAAAAGAATCAAAAAGAATTGAATCATCATGCTGTACACCTGAAACTAACACAATATTGTAAATCAACTGTACGTGAATTAAAAAAAAGGATGACTTGACAGCGGGTTTTTTGTTTGTTTTCGTTTTGTTTGTGTGTTTTTGTGCCTTGTGGGGAGGTTTGGTACAGACCTGAAAGGGCAGCTAATATAGTAGGCACTTTGTTGGGAATTATCTCTATGTTATAACAATGTTTCTTTCTCTTCCCAGCAACACAGCACTGGGGCTTGGATGGTGAGCACTCACATGAGGACCTGAATTACGTGGTTAAAAGTTGCCTTTGTTTTTTTTTTTTGCGGTACGCGGGCCTCTCAGTGTTGTGGCCTCTCCCGTTGCGGAGTACAGGCTCCGGACGCACAGGCTCAGCGGCCATGGCTCACGGGCCCAGCCGCTCCGCGGCACGTGGGATCTTCCCGAACCGCGGCACGAACCCGTGTCCCCTGCGTCAGCAGGCGGACTCTCAACCACTGCGCCACCAGGGAAGTCCAAAAGTTGCCCTTTTTGACCTGGGATTGGGAGTCTGACTTGTTATGTTACCTCATCAGATCCCAAAGGAGCCTACTGGCTTTTTTTTTCTTTAATCATTGACATCCCCTGACAAAGAACATTGTCGTACACTGGCTGGGTCACCAGTCAGGGCGCTGCCCCACGAATTCCTACCACGTCCCTAATAAGGAAGAGGGAATGATGGTGGAAATTTCTCTTTGGTCTCTGGCAGGAAAAAGCCGGCTTCCTCAGAGCAATCAGTTTGTTTTTATCTTATGGACAGTGAGTCTTGTAACCAAACCTCTTTCCTTCTTTGGGCTGTTAGGAAGCTCAGAATTAAAACCGGGATTTATCTCTACCAACTCTCTTAGACTTTAAGGTTTGCACTTTGTGTACTGACTGTACGTGCGGCTTAATCTTGTTTTTGTTTGTTGGTTTGTTTTAGCTCAGATGAACTTAGACTCCATGAGATGCAATCAGCAAAAGTGGGAAACAGACTCTGGGAAACTTTAATGAACAAGTGACCCCGTTTTTAAAAATAAATCGAAAGGGGGAGAAAAGGAGGTGGAGGGAAAACATGGACTAAAAGAGATGAAGAGAATCCTCACTCGTTTTGGGAACATAAAATTCTGCAGTCACTTGGGAAAACGGTCTGGTAATTTCTTTAAAAGTTAAGTATACATTCGGCGTGTAACCCAGCAATTCCACCCCTATAAATCTACTGGAGAGAAATGAAAACACATGTCAACAAGTAGTGCATAAAAGTTTATAGCAGAAGTTTTACTAAAACCCAAACTGGAAACAACACATGTGTCTCTCAACTTGTGGACGGATTTCTTTTTTTAAACGGTGGTATATTCATACAATAAAGCACTGCCAGCAATAACAGGGATGAACTGCTGATCCGTGCAACATGGATGAACCCCAAAACCTGCGCTTTGTGAAAGAAGCCAGACACAAAAGACCACATAGTGTGTGATTCTGTGTATGGGAAATTGGTAGAAAAGGAAAAACCATAGAGAAAAAAGCATATCCATGTTTGCCTGAGGCTGAAGGTCAGAGTGAGGATTGACTGCAAATGGGCCTGAGGGAACTTCTGAAACTGGATTGAGGTGATGATTGAACAACTGTACAATTCTCCAAAAATTTGTCAAACTGTACGTTACAGTGCGTGAATTTTGTGATATGTAAATTATACCTCAATTGAGGTAAATTATCCGTCAATAAGGTTATTAAAAGATGAAAATCTAAACAGTGGCCAAAAATTGTATACTATTAAGGCAGGATTGCGATTCTTTAATGGATTATAATATTGTGGTGATTTTTTTAAAAACCAACTCTTATCTTTTAGGGATACACACTGAATTATAGGAAATGATATAATGCCTGAGATTGGCTTCAAACGAATACGAGAGGATTTGGGCGGCTTATAGATGAAACAAGGCTGTGTATACGGATCCCTGCTGGAGCTGGGTTTTGGGTACATGGGGGTTTGTTGTATTATTCTGTCTTCTTTTGTCTATGTGTTCAACGTTCCCACAATTAAAAGTTTTAAAAGATGAGCTTAAGGGTCTTTGAAAAAATGCTGAATTGGCTCAGTTCTTGGCGGGTCCCTGACGGAATCCAGTTGGAATGAGGAGGTGGACATCTATTGTTTGCCTTCTCCGCGTCCCCGCCCCTTCTGCTAACAGTAACCAGACTGCTTCGTGGACAGGCCAGCCCCACAGCGTGGGCTGCATGACGCCTTCCAGGGCCAGCCCTGCCTGGTGCCTGCCCCTCCTTTGGCCCAGGCCTGGGCACAGAACCTCCCTAAACCCGTCAGCTGCTTTCTCCTGGGAATTCCAATCTCCTACGGAATGATGCAAGAAAGGGGAAAGCTTGTAGCTGGTTAATCCCAGCACAGGCATCCTGGGAGACCAGCCTTGGGGTTTTTGCAGCTAAATCCCCAGGGCTGCTCTGACTCCAGCCCTTTCTGAAAGCTGGATCTCTGCTTTCTCCAGTTCTGTGATCAACCTAGCATCATGCCAACACATTCCCTTTTTGTTGAAGTTGGCCAGAGTTGGTTTCCGTGGCAGAAAACCGAAGCACCCAGCGGCGGAGACAGCAAAGCTCACCAAGTGGTCGATGTGCTTTTAAATCTCTCCACCTCCCTCAGCTGATCCAGCCACAAACACAGACCCTTTGGACATTAAAACTCCCAGAGTGCTCTGATAACCAAAAAGGAAGGAATACACATGATACAAAGACACCAGATTGATAGGATCAGCCCGAGCTCTGCTAAAACACAAATTCAGAGCACCATCATAATTGAGACAGAAACATCTATTGGGACAAAAAAGTTACATTGGTCTATAACAGTCCCGTCTGATAGAAGTATAATACGAGCCACAAATGTGAGGCACAGAGGTAATTTTTTATTTTCTAGTAACTGCTTTAAAATGGTAAAAAGAAACAGGTGAAATTAATCTGGGTAGTATATTTTATTTAACCCAATATCAAAAAATTATCGTTTCAAACTATAATATAATACTATTAATAACCTTTTGCCTTTTTTTTTAACTAGGTCTTTGAAATCGGTGTTTAGTGTGTTTTACATGGACAGCACATCTCACTTTGGCTGAGTCGCATTTCCAGTGCTCAAGAGCTATAAATTATAAAGGGGCTATAAATTATCCCTCTGGGGTTTCTGCATGTGTTCTGGATCATGAAGCCTTAGAAGGACCATCATTTCTGCCCAGCTGCATCCTCAGGATTGTAGCAAAGGCTCCCGCTGAGGGCACAACCCCAGTGGCTCATCAGTCGGGCTGGTTTTGTCTGCAGTGGGGACCCTCCACTGGGATGACACCACTGACTGGGCACTCGGAGGGCCTGACTTCAGGCCGCTGATTTAAAAATCTGGCGTGACCTGTTCACCCGGTACAAAGGTGATTTATGCAGCCCATCGGATGTCTCTCCAGAAGAGCGGGCCCCTGAGCGCTCAGAGAATTGAGCCTGTTTGTGGTGGAAATAGCAGCACAAAAACCTTCGTGGAGAAGCAGAGACAGAGCTGCTGAATTACTGCTTGGAATGACCTCTGTTTCCATTCCTGCACGCACGGAGCTTACATTGGTCCATAACACACCACTCCCAGCCACGCAAGAAAAAAGCTAAATGAGCTGAAGAATCAAAACTCGTCTTAGATCTGCCAGAGCAGTGAGGTCACAGGGCAAACCGCCGCCCTAGGTTGTTGGGACAGACGGATGAATGCAGAGTCACGATGCACGAAGCCGGAGAACAGGAAACGGTTGGGGGGGACCCAGGACTGGGCGGACAGATCACACACTCCTGGGAGCCCATTCTGGGGTCCCTGACACTGACATGAGTTTTACCACCCGAAGCCCTGCCAGGTTTTCACAGTAAAGATCAGAAAAAAAAAAATCCCCTTGAGCTTCCTTCCATCAGGGGAGGAAAACAGGCATCGTGCGTTCTTTCTATTCTCTGTAAGGCTTGCCTGGCTGAGCAGCTTCTGGGGGCTTCTGCGGAGCTGGCCCTCGGGCTAAGGGTCTTGCTTTCCTTATTTCCAAGTCTATTTTTACAGAACACTCTGCATTTGTTGAGGTCACAGGAGTGACTCAGTGTCCCCCAACAGCCCTAAGCCCATTTCACAGCAGAGGAAACTGAGGCCCAGTGGCCAAGTAACTTGTTCGAGGGCACAGAGCTGGTTAACAGTGGGGCTGGCGCCCCTCCCCCAGCACCTTCGTCCTGCTTTGTCTTGACGTGGCGAAGCCTACAGGCTCAGGCGAACGTCTGGAAGCCGCAGCCCTGCCAGCGTCTCACGAGAGACCCCGAGCCAGGACCACCCCACTGGGTCACCCCCAAATTCCTGACGCACAGGCACTGTGAGATGGTACACGTTGATTGGTTTCAGCTGCTACGTTTTGGAACCGTTTGCTGTTACACAGCCATGGATGAGTAACACACAGAACATCTCTCTCAAGAGTAGTTTTCACCCCGGCTTTGTTTGAACAAGTTTCCTGTGGTGTCGAAGTCAGACATGTCTTTTCCTGAATTAGCGTTTAAGAAATATGATCGGTTCTAGATGACAGGGTGGCCCGGGGAGGCTGTAAAAGAAAAACAAGCCAACCTGTTCCAAGTGAGCTGAGGACACAGGGGCCCTCTCTCTCAGGTTTGGGGGGCCTCAAATGGGTGAGGAAGTTTCTTGGAGGATTATCTGTCTGTCTCTCTCTTCTGTAGTGATACAAAAATGCAGTCCTTCTTGGTAGTGGTCAGAGGCCCATCACTGTGTGATGTAACGCCCCAGGGACTCAGTGAGCAGACAGGAAGCAGCACTGGGGATGCAGGGAGGATCTGAGAGGATATAGAAGCAGCAGGAAGTGACATCCAGCAGACAGGAAGAGGAAGGGGACGCTGAAAACACAGAGAATGGTCTGGGCTCATCAGTCATTTGCCAGATGCACGTCGAGCTTCAGGCCCTCGAAGCTGTGAGTGTGGACCCGCCGCTTTCAGATTCTGAGGCTTCTCAGCCCATCTGCCCACCTTCAGACCCAGCCAGGACTAGGTGGAGGGGTTTCCACCGGGCCCCTGTCTTGTGATGGGGAACAGCAGGCCAAGCGAGGACCCCTTCGGCTCAAGGCAGGAGGGTAACCCCATCGGCGCTTTTTGCAGAGGTCTTGTACGGCTCTGCCCGGAGCACATTGGTGTGATTCCCTGACTTTGGAGGATGAAGGGAGGAGAGGGCAGAGGCAGCCCAGCCACCCCCCACCCCCAGAGCAGCACGGTCCAGAACTTTCTGCAGTTACGGGAACTTTCTTCATCTGCACTGTTCAGTACAGCAGCCATTAGCCACGTGGGCCTCCAGATCCAGCTCTTGAAATGTGGCTCGTGCCACGTCACAAAGAAGGGTTTCATTTTATTTCATTTTCATTGGAGTATAAGTGTAGATGGCCAGATGTGACTAGCGGCTTCTGAATTGGAAGACATGGCCCTCAATCCTTGTTTTGGGTCTATAATCACAAACTCTCTAGAGATGTGTATATATATATATATATATATATATATATATATATATATATATATAAATATATATATATATAAATTTTAAATTAAATGTACATAAAGTAAAAAGTACATGGAGTAAAATTCACTTTTTTTGTGTACAGTTCTGCTACTTCTGACAAATACATGGAGTCATATAATCACCACGATCATCACCTCGCACCCAGGATTCCCACGTGTCATTTTGTACTTGGCCTCTCCCCAGATCTCCAGCCTCTGGAATCACTCATCTGCTTCTGTCTCTATAGTTTTGCTTTTTCCAGTTCTACAAATGAAAGCGTGCAGGATGCACTTGGGGTCCTCTGTGTTGTTCTGTGTATGCGTTCTTTGCTCCTTTTTAGTGCTGCGTGATGTTCCGTCGTACGGTTGTGCCTAAGTGTGTTTTCCACTCCCCAAGTGAGGTGCATTTGGATTGTTGGGTTGTCGAGTTTGGGGTCTTTAGGAAAAAAAGCCACTACAGATAATCATGTACAACTTTTTGTGTCCACACAAGTTTTCATTTCACTTGGATAAATAGCTAGTGATGGGATTTCAGGTCATTCGGTAAGCTAGTTGAACTGTATAAGAAACTGCCAAACTTTTCCAAAGCGGCAGCACTGTCTTGAATTCTGCGAGCCACGCGGGAGAACTCCAGACCTTCTCATCAGTCTTAACAGAAATCCCAGCGTGGTTTTATCCTACTTCCTAACAATGAATGATGTTGAGCATCTTTTCCTGGGCTTGTTTTTCACGCCTGTATCTTTAGTGAAGGATCTGTTCATGTGTTTTTGGTTTTTTTTTAAGGCTTTAATTATCTTTTTTTTTTTGGCTGTGTTGGGTCTTTGTTGCTGCACATGGGCTTTCTCTAGTTGCGGCGAGTGGGGACTACTCTTCGTTGCGGTGTGCGGCTTCTCATTGCGGTTGCTTCTCTTGCTGCGGAGCACGGGCTCTAGGCGTGCGGGCTTCAGTAGTTGTGGCTCGCGGGCTCTAGAGCACAGGCTCAGTAGTTATGGTGCACGGGCTTAGTTGCTCCATGGCATGTGGGATCTTCCTGGACCAGGGCTCGAACCCGTGTCCCCTGCATTGGCAGGCGGATTCCTAACCACTGCGCCACCAAGGAAGTCCCATGTGTGTTTGTTTTTAATGGATTGTTTCTCCAGATATTTCATGGCCTCTTTTTAACGTGGCCTTCATTGTCACTCCCCAATACAGTGTGTTTTTCTTGTAAATGGTTTAGTGTCTTGTAGTTAATTCTGTTCCTTTTTGTTCCTGCAGCCAGCTCCAGAGGCTTCCATCAGGGTAAGAGCCTGGGTGTCGTGGGCTCCCAGCAATTGACTGGGTTCTCCCTCGCAAATTTTTTATTTTTCCTTTTTTGAGCGAATGCATCATGAAGCAGCTTTAGCAGGCCCTCTAGACCCGGAGAGAGTATGAGAAGAATTCACTTTCTCCGATTCTGGTTCTATAATGGCTTTTTATTGCCCCTTTTCTGGCCCTCTCTGCTGAAGCTGTCAGTGTATCGAAGGCTTGCTGTTTAAGAGGAAAGGAATTGCAAGGTTCAGTGGGCGTCTAGGATTGCAGGGTCATCGTGAGTCAGCCCTGGGAGCTCCTGCCATTGTCACGTACAGGTTCTTGCTGGTCAGGAAAAGAACTGTCCAGGTCTGTCAGTCTGCGAAGAAGTCTTCACATTTAATATCGTCAAGCCTGAGGGCTGTGGAAGCACATATATCCCTCTTGTTCTCAAACAGACCTGTCATTAACAAGAGAGAAGTCACTCCAGATGAGCCAGAGGAAAGAACTTTGGAGGTTTTATGTAAATCTGTCTCTTTAAAGAAAAAATTGTGGTAAAAGACACGTAACACAAAATTTACGATCTTAACTATTTTAAGTGTACAGTTCGGTAGCGTCAAGTACATTCACATGGTTGTGCAGCCATCACCATCGTCATCTCCAGAACTTTCTCATCTTGCAAAACGGAAGCTCTGTCCCCATTAAACACTCACTCCCCATTCATTCCCTGTCCCTCTGGGAAATAACCACCCTACTACTTTTTTTTTTTTTTTTTTTTTGCGGTACGCGGGCCTCTCACTGTTGTGGTCTCTCCCCTTGCGGAGCACAGGCTCCGGACGCGCAGGCTCAGCTGCCATGGCTCACGGGCCTAGCCGCTCCGCAGCATGTGGGATCTTCCCGGACCGGGGCATGAACCCGTGTCCCCTGCATCGGCAGGCGGACTCTCAACCACTGCGCCACCAGGGAAGCCCCACCCTACTACTTTTTGTCTCTATGAACTTGACTCCCCTAGGGACCCCACATAAGCGGAATCATACAGGATCTCTCTTTTCGTGACCAGTTGATTTCACTTAGCCCCATGTCTCCAGGGTTCAGACACGTTGTAGCAGGTGTCAGAATTTCCTTTGTTTTTAAGGCTGAATAATGTCCCATCGGACATGTCGCTGGACCCTTGGCTTGTTTCCATCTTTTGGATATTGTGAATAACACTGCTATGAACGTGAGTGTACAAATGTCCTTTCAAGACCCTGCTTTTGGAACTTCTCTGGAGGCGCAGTGGTTAGGAAGCCGCCTGCCAGTGCGGGGGACACGGGTTCAAGCCCTGGTCTGGGAAGATCCCACATGCCGCAGAGCAACTAAGCCCATGCACCACAACTACTGAGCCTGCACTCTAGAGCCCGCGAGCCACAACTACTGAGCCCGCGTGCTGCAACTACTGAAGCCCGCACGCCTGGAGCCCGTGCTCCACAACAAGAGAAGCCACCGCAATGAGAAGCCCATGCATGGAAACGAAGAGTAGCCCCCACTCGCTGCAACTAGAGAAAGCCCGCGTGCAGCAATGAAAACCCAACACAGCCAAAAATAAATAAACAAATTTATTTAAACACAAATAAAGACCCTGCTTTCAATTCTCGTGGGTATAGACCGAAAAGTGGAATCGCTGAATCAGATGATCGTATGTTTTCCACCAAACTGCTTTCTAGAGGGGCTGCAGCGTTCTCCATTCCCGCCAGCAATGTGTCTGTAAACGTCTTTGAGATAAATATTGCTTGACTCCCTCAACTTCTCCCCATCTCCCCAATTCAGCCCCTGGCCTGGTCTGCGAGTTTCCTAGCTGGCCTCCTATGGTCACGCAGACCCCTTTCGGATTCAGGCTCAGCCCGACGGCCAGTGATCCTAAATCCAATATGTGGGTCTGCATGTTGCCCTTCTGCTTACAGCCCCTCAGTGGTTCCCATTGCTTTGGGGATCAGACCCAAATTACATGACTGATGTTGTTCAGCTGACGTGGTCACTCTCTCTTTTCCACCTGTCAATCCTGGGAGGGCACCATGCTCCGTTCCTTAGCACGCGCTGTTCCTTGGCTGGAATGCCGTCCCCGGACTCCAACCCCCTCTCCTAATCATCGCTGGACTTCAGTTCAAGTGTCACTCCTTAGGGAAGAGATCCCTGACCCCGTTTTTGTCTTCCTCCACCTTCAAGTAGGTTCTCCCGTTACAGCTTCTTGTAAACATGTCTTACTTGCCCCCCAAGCACTAATTCTGTTTGTACCTATATATTCAATCATGTGGCAGGTGGGCTAATATCTGTTGCAGCCCCAGGCTGGACAGTGGGTACGCAGACAAGCTTCCCACCCTAGGGGGGCCACACTCCCTGCACGTGTCACTGGGCAACAATGCCTCACGGGACTTGAGACAGCTGTAATTTTGTATGTATTTATTAGAACGTTACTTGATTCCTGTCCACATCTCCCAGTACACCGTAAGCTCTACCAGGGAGGGTCTGTTTTCTCCCACTCGATAATTATTAAATGATGGCAGTGTGCAGACACTGCCACCTTTTTGTAGGGGGCCCTGGCTGAATTAGGAATGCCTGAAGCACTGCGGGATCTGAAGGATGCCTAAGGTGGCCAATTCCGCGTTTTCACAGAAGACCCCTCTGCAGGCGTCTGCCTTCCTCCACGAGACTGTAAGAGGTGTAAAGGGCCGGCGGCGACTGCACCGGGCCCTAGTATGGGTCCCAGGATACTTGTCTAGATACTTGTTGAGTGAATGTATGACTCCAGAAAGGAACACAGGGCATCAGGGATCGCAAGCATCTTTAGACAAACTTCAGTTACAGCTCGAAACCCCTTAAATCTGGTGATTAAGTATCGCACTTTAGGGTTGGCGGATGGAGCCACTAGGGCCCCGGAGACTGCTGACGTCAGTTTCCCTTCTCCAGTGAGTGACCCAGGATCAAAACTTTCCAGGGAGACTTTTTCGGGGGTTCCCCGCCCCAGTCCCGGCACGGAGGAAGGGACAACCCACAGCCGGGGGCGGTGGGCGAGGCGCTACCAGGGGGCCGGCGAGGCGGGCCGGGCGCGGACACCGTCCCCCACCCCGCCCCGCGCGCCCCCGCGAGCCCCGGCGGGCGGGGCGCGCGGCCCGCAGGCTCCGCTCCGCCGCGATCCGGACCGGGATCCCGCGCCCGCCGCGCCCCGCGGAGCCCCGCCCCCTGCGCCGTGCCGCCGCCGCCGGAGGCCGCTTGGAGCTGTGCGAACATGGCCGAAGTCGGCGAGGACAGCGGGGCCCGCGCCCTGCTGGCGTTGCGCTCGGCACCCTGCAGCCCCGTGCTGTGCGCCGCCGCCGCCGCCGCCTTCCCCGCCGCCGCCGCCCCCGCGCCCGGGCCCGCCGCGCCGTCGCCGCCGCCGCCCGCCCAGCCCCCGCCCCCGCCGCCGCCGCCGCCGGGCTCGATTGCCGGGGGCGCGGGGGGCGCGGCGGGCGAGGCCCTGGTGGCCGCGGCGGCCGCCTCGGTGCGCCGGAGCCCCGGGCCCGCGCTGGCGCGCCTGGAGGGCCGCGAGTTCGAGTTTCTCATGCGGCAGCCCAGCGTCACCATCGGCCGCAACTCGTCGCAGGGCTCGGTGGACCTGAGTATGGGCCTGTCCAGCTTCATCTCGCGGCGCCACCTGCAGCTCAGCTTCCAGGAGCCGCACTTCTACCTGCGCTGCCTCGGCAAGAACGGCGTCTTCGTGGACGGGGCCTTCCAGCGTCGCGGCGCGCCCGCCCTGCAGTTGCCCAAACAGTGAGTGCCGCGGCCCCCGCCTGGCCCGGGCCCCGGGTCACCCCCGCCCCGACCGCCCCCGGGCCTGGGCCCGAGATCAACCCGACCCCCGGGGACGGCCCCGGGAGCCCCGAGGACCGGGCCCCGAGGGTCGCCCTTGCCCCTCCCCCCACCTGGGCTTAGGGTCGCCCCCATCCCCGCCCGGCCTGGTTACGGAGTCGCCTCCTGACCCCTGCTCGCCTTGGGCCGGGAGCCACCCCGACCCCCGCCCGGCCTGGGCCCCAAGGGTCGCCCTTGCTCCTCCCTGCAGCAGGGCTTGGGGTGGCCCCCATCCCCGACGGACCTGGACATGGGTCACTCCTGCCCCCTGCCCCCGCCCGGCCTGGGCCCCGAGGGTCGCCGTTGCCCCTCCCCGAGCTGGACACCAGGGTCGCTCTCCCCCCGCCACCCTGTTTGGACCCGGGTCGCCGCCAAACGCACTCCCGAGAAGGGTTGGCGTCAGGCGGTGTCGCTCCGGGAGGTGCGGGGTCCCCGGGGGCAGCGCCAGTGCCCCCGGAAGGCCCGAGCCCCCGGCCATAGGGGCCAGCTGTGAACTTGGGCCGGGAGGGGACGGCCGGAGAGTGGGCTGGGGTCGGGACAGGAAGTGCCCTCCCCTCCCTGGACTTGAGGACGCAGGTCAGGGGTCGCCAGCGCTGGGGGCGTTCACCGCACAGTTGGGGTTCCTGGGCAGGAGGGGAAGAGGCCGGGCGGGGAGGCAGGGCAAGGAGAGGGGGGACCCGGCGCACTTGGGGACAGGCCGCGGATGCCCCACGGTGCTTTAGCAACATCCTCGTGTTCCCGGGCTCTTCCGGTTCCCGGGGCAGCTGCTCTGCCCCAGGAGATCTTGCTTTCCGGAGATCTTTTGATCAGGAGAAAGCCTGTTTGGTTACTCGTGCGGTCCTTAAGCTCTTTCTTTTTCTGTGTAGTAGTTGCTTCTAACTCCTCGGCAGTGTTTATATTTCTCCAGCGTGCTTGTGTTCCGGAGTTGTCTCTGACTAATTACTCTCGCTTTTATAAGCACCCTGGGTCCAGGGAGTGTTTGCCGGGGTGATTGCCTGTTTCTGTAACCATCTCCCCTTTCGAGGGTATTGGCACGTTTGGTTGTAAGTATTGTACTGAATACTTTTCAACATCAACGATGACTCACTGGTGCTCGGGGCGTGAGGGGGGTGGCGTATACAGCCTTTGTTTTCCAAACGTGAAAGGTGTGTATGTGTTTCTGTAAAATCAGGACTTGGTGAATGACAGAGTTGTTTGATCCCATGGTTGCTGTTACTCTGTTCTGCCTTTTCTGTGACCTACACACTCTCTCCATTTCTGGGCCCTTAAATGCATTCTGGGGCCAGTCCCTCACGGTGAGAAAGTGACAGGTAAACAGCGCCTTCCCCTCCCTGCCCGGTGGTTCTTAGAGGCCCGTTCTGCTCAGGCCTCTTTTTATAATTCAGGTTCTGTAAGGGCGTCCATCCAGCAACCTTGTTTTCAGAGTTCCCTGCCTAGCTGTTGAGTGGGTGCAGCCCCGAAGAGGCCCCAGCTTACCGAGTCTCGAATGCACTAGTCTTTTCTCTAACTCAAGGGTAGGACATTACAGCTGGAGGAGTCCTCAGATCACGTGCGAGTACCGAGTCCGTTGTTTATGAAACGTGGTTGGTGTTCATGCTGCCTTCCTAGCCCGTGTAGCCAGCAGCCCAGATGTCCCCTGCCCTCTGGCTGGGGCTTTGCCCACGGTGCGCGTCTGGCTGGGTTCAAGTTCAGCGGTGCTCTGAGCAACAGCCGCGCAGGTGGTGATGGAGAATTTACAGGAACAGGAGAAACATGCTGGCGGAGAAACACCACGTGGATGTCCATGTCTGCCCTCCCAGCAGAGGGCAGTTTGCTTCTGAAACCGTCAAAGCCCGTGGACAAACATGTTAGCAGTCTGAGCGGTTTTACGTTCTTTTTGAGGAAACTTAACCTGTAGGTGGTAGCATCTGTAGGACAGGCTGTTGGAAGCTGCTTTTTAGAATTAGCTCAGGGTGCTTTGGACCACCACGTGGAGAGTAATCAAGAAATGCTAATGAATTCAGAGGAAGGAAGTTGGACATGTACGTCCTTGTCACCTCGAAATGGGAAATTCAGTGCTGACTTTCAAAGAACAGCAGCAGTTATTGTCTGTTTCCTCTCAGGCGTTGGTGCACGGTTTTGCCATGAGTGTTCGAAGTTGTGAATTTCTCCACCATAAATTCAGAGTTCTTATCCGTCTGCATTTTGTGGCTACAGCTGCCTGAGACTTGGAGCTCTTCCTTGTGTGTGGCGTTTCACCCTTTCCTGCCCTGTGAGGCCGCATTCCCCCTCCAGCACCCCCAGGGCACGGCTCCCCGGGCCGCCCCTCCCTTTCCAGCCCCCACTCAGGGAAGCACGAGGTGGAGAGGAGCCCCAGAGTCCACCCACACTTGTGACTACAAGTAAGTTTTTCCAAAACTAAAATGAAATAATTTTGAAACTACTGGTAGGGAAAAAATTCCACGTGACACAACTTAGAGCTGACCTTGATCCATGACTGTGGGTGCGTGCAGAGGGAGGTGCAGGGGGTCCTGGTGTAGCCCCTCCTGTGCGATTCTCCGGCCCTCGTTCCCCAGAGCTGGGCTGGGCACTTTTTATCTTTAAGTGGAGACACAGCACAGGAGCTGGCTGGCAGTAGGTGCGCACAGAGGAGTTAACGTTTGTTCAATGAAAAATCCGTGAGTGAATATGCAGCCTCCCCGGGGGAGAAGCAGTGTCACCAACTTAATGGGTTTCTGAGGTGGGCGGTCACCAGGCCTTCCTGGGTCTGTGGGTGGACATGGTGCGTGTGTGTGACCGTAGGTCTGGATACCAGCAGATTTGGAGTTTGAATTAGATGTAATCTGTGAACTACAGGAAAAAGGCCCATGCACAGCCTTGTACTTGCTCTTCCTTTCTTTCTTCCAACCTTCTTTCCTGATACTGTTATAAAATAATCATGGACTATATGAATAATTACAGTAAAAACTAGACTTCTGTTTGTGGTGGTTTCTGTGAGTGGTAAGATGTATGGGATTCTTTTCTTCTTTTTACTTTTCTTTGTGTCCCAAATTTTCTGGGATGAGCATGGCTCTTGTTTTTCTTTTCAACACTTCTTATTACAGAAAGTTTCAAGCATAAAAACAGAGGAGTGAGTTCCACGTGCCATCACCCAGCCTCTACAGCTATCATGTTGTGGCCAAGCTTGTTTCATCTTTGTTCCGCCCCCCCACCCCGACCCCCAGGTATTTGGAAGAAAATCACAAATGTCCTATCACTCCATCTGTAAATATTTCAGTAAAAGGTAAAGATTCCTTTTTTAAAACCTAACCACAATGTCCTTATCACACCTAGAAAATTGATAACAATTTCTTACTATCATCAAACTTCCAATGAGTGTGGATTTCCCTTACCATCTCATGAATTTTTTTTTTCTTTTCTTGCAGTGTGTTTGTTTAATCAGGAGCCAAATCAGGTCCAGACACTATGATTGGTTGGCGTATCTCTTACATCTCTCTCAATCTATAGGCTTCATCTCACTCTTTTTTTTTTTCCTTTTCTCAATGAAGACACAGGGTCATTTGTCCTGTACGCTTTCCCACGGTCTCGTTGTACAGATTGGGTTCCCGGGGTGTCCATTCACTGCGTCCTCTCCCCTGTCGTTCCTGTAAATTGGCTGTCGGACGTGGAGATTTGATCAGACGCGGGTTCGATGTGTTTTGCTGGAACTGCCGCACAGGCAGTGGTGCGTCGGTCTGTCAGGAAGCAGGCCCATCTGTTTGTCCCTGTGGCAGCTTTTGATGGGCACTGCCTACGTCCGTAAATCTATTATCACCTGCACTCTTGTCACTCATTTTGGCTGCCAGCACGTGGACCTCAGCATGCTGACGCATTCTGCCCTCTGAAAGGCATGTTTTGAACGGCAGGTGTTGCGGATCACGGCCTCCGCACGCGCACTGTGATAAAAAGTAATTAACAGTAACCACCAAGGCATTTTACTACATAAATAGTTGTTTAGGCCCCATGAAAACGTACAGGACATAGTTTCTCATTGCTGTTCCAGCTGGTCACGTGAAGAATATCGAATTTGTTACTAACCATCTTACAGTAGTTCTCAGATTGAGATTATATTGAAATTAACTGGAAAATGCCCCAGACTTAGTGAAGACAGCAGGTGTCTGCCGAATGCCTCAGGGCCCAGCGTCCCAGAAACAGCAGCCATGTTCCTTTCCTCCCCCAGCCTCCTCACTGTGCCTCCCCAGTCTGCTGGGAGCTATGGGGTCCTTCCGTGACCCGATGCCTTCTTCCTGGGTGGTTGGTTCAGGAGTGGATCTGTGTGCTGAGCTGGGGGTGCCCATGGGGCAAGAGAGGGCATCACATCAGTCCGTTGCCAGTGGCTGAAGATGTGGAGACTGAGACTGCACCAGCTGTGTTTCCACGTGGAGAGGAGAGCGGTGATCAGGGGGCAGTGACACGTGTGGGCCTGCTCGGAGCTGGGGGCGCCCCGGAGCCAGCCGGTCATGCAGGCCTGACCCGGCAGGACCTGCGGGAGGGTGGCCCGGGGACTGGCGAGGAAGAGATTCAGCTGAGAGATCTGATGGAAGAACGTTCTGATCTGGTGACGGGGTAGAAGAGACGGTTTGCGTCTGGAAGCCGGAGGGATGATAACCACGCAGAATGAAGCTGGGGGGTTCAGGGGAGCGGGGAACGTGCCGTGACGGGAACGGAGCTTTAGACTTCGGCTGCATCTGGATGGTGTGGTCAGAATACGAATTGTGGCATTTTCTCTCAATAAAAGCTGTCTTCTGCTTTTCTTGCTAGTTGGCGGTTATTGTGTGTCACGTGTATTTGTTCAAAGTTAGACTGTGTCTTGTTAAAGACTTTCTTTTTCTTTTTTTTTTCCCCTCCCACCCTCCCTATCCCACCCCTCTAGGTGGTCACAAAGCACCGAGCTGATCTCCCTGTGCTATGCGGCTGCTTCCCACTAGCTATCTATTTTACGTTTGGTAGTGTGTATATGTCCATGTCACTCTCTCACTTTGTCACAGCTTACCCTTCCCCCTCCCCATGTCCTCAAGTCCATTCTCTACGTCTGTGTCTTTATTCCTGTCTTACCCCTAGGTTCTTCATGACATTTTTTTCCTTAAATTCCATATATATGTGTTAGCATACGGTATTTGTCTTTCTCTTTCGGACTTACTTCACTCTGTGTGACAGACTCTAGGTCTATCCACCTCATTACAAATAGCTCAATTTCGTTTCATTTTATGGCTGAGTCATATTCCATTGTATATATGTGCCACATCTTCTTTATCCATTCACCCGATGATGGACACTTAGGTTGTTTCCATCTCCGGGCTATTGTAAATAGAGCTGCAATGAACATTTTAGTACATGACTCTTTTTGAATTATGGTTTTCTCAGGGTATATGCCCAGTGGTTGGATTGCTGGGTCATATGGTAGTTCTATTTTTAGTTTTTTAAGGAACCTCCATACTCTTCTCCATAGTGGCTGTACCAATTCACATTCCCACCAGCAGTGCAAGAGTGTTCCCTTTTCTCCACACCCTCTCCAGCATTTATTGTTTCTAGATTTTTTGATGATGGCCATTCTGACCGGTGTGAGATGATAACTCATTGTAGTTTTGATTTGCATTTCTCTAATGATTAATGATGTTGAGCATTCTTTCATGTGTTTGTTGGCAGTCTGTATATCTTCTTTAGAGAAATGTCTATTTAGGTCCTCTGCCCATTTTTGGATTGGGTTGTTTGTTTTTTTGTTATTGAGCTGCATGAGCTGCTTGTAAATTTTGGAGATTAATCCTTTGTCAGTTGCTTCATTTGCAAATATTTTCTCCCATTCTGAGGGTTGTCTTTTGGTCTTGTTTATGGTTTCCTTTGCTGTGCAAAAGCTTTGAAGTTTCATTAGGTCCCATGTGTTTATTTTTGTCTTTATTTCCATTTCTCTAGGAGGTGGGTCAGAAAGGATCTTGCTGTGATTTATGTCATAGAGTGTTCTGCCTATGTTTTCCTCTAAGAGTTTGATAGTGTCTGGCCTTACATTTAGGTCTTTAGTCCATTTTGAGCTTATTTTTGTGTGGTGTTAGGGAGTGATCTAATCTCATACTTTTACATGTACCTGTCCAGTTTTCCCAGCACCACTTATTGAAGAGGCTGTCCTTTCTCCACTGTACATTCCTGCCTCCTTTATCAAAGATAAGGTGACCATATGTGCGTGGGTTTATCTCTGGGCTTTCTATCCTGTTGCATTGATCTATCTTTCTGTTTTTGTGCCAGTACCATAGTGTCTTGATTACTGTAGCTTTGTAGTATAATCTGAAGTCAAGGAGCCTGATTCCTCCAGCTCCGTTTTTCGTTCTCAAGATTGCTTTGGCTATTCGGGGTCTTTTGTGTTTCCATACAAATTGTGTAATTTTTTGTTCTAGTTCTGTGAAAAATGCCAGTGGTAGTTTGATAGGGATTGCATTGAATCTGTAGATTGCTTTGGGTAGTAGAGTCATTTTCACAATGTTGATTCTTCCAATCCAAGAACATGGTATATCTCTCCATCTATTTGTATCATCTTTAATTTCTTTCATCAGTGTCTTATAATTTTCTGCATACAGGTCTTTTGTCTCCTTAGGTAGGTTTATTCCTAGATATTTTATTCTTTTTGTTGCAATGGTAAATGGGAGTGTTTTCTTGATTTCACTTTCAGATTTTTCATCATTAGTATATAGGAATGCCAGAGATTTCTGTGCATTAATTTTGTATCCTGCTACTTTACCAAAATCATTGATTAGCTCTTGTAGTGTTCTGGTAGCATCTTTAGGATTCTCTATGTATAGTATAATGCCATCTGCAAACAGTGACAGCTTTACTTCTTCTTTTCTGATTTGGATTCCTTTTATTTCCTTTTCTTCTCTGATGGCTGTGGCTAAAACTTCCAAAACTATGTTGAATAAGAGTGGTGAGAGTGGGCAACCTTGTCTTGTTCCTGATCTTAGTGGAAATGCTTTCAGTTTTTCACCGTTGAGGACAGTGTTGGCTGTGGGTTTGTCATATATGGCCTTTATTATGTTGAGGAAAGTTCCCTCTATGCCTACTTTCTGCAGGGTTTTTATCATACATGGGTGTTGAATTTTGTCAAAAGCTTTCTCTGCATCTATTGAGATGATCATATGGTTTTTCTCCTTCAGTTTGTTAATATGGTATATCACGTTGATTGATTTGCATATATTGAAGAATCCTTGCATTCTTGGAATAAACCCGACTTGATCATGGTGTATGATCCTTTTAATGTGCTGTTGGATTCTGTTTGCTAGTATTTTGTTGAGGATTTTTGCATCTATGTTCATCAGTGATATTGGCCTGTACTTTTCTTTCTTTTGACATCCTTGTCTGGTTTTGGTATCAAGGTGATGCTGGCCTCGTAGAATGAGTTTGGGAGTGTTCCTCCCTCTGCTATATTTTGGAAGAGTTTGAAAAGGACAGGTTTTAGCTCTTCTCTAAATGTTTGATAGAATGCGCCTGTGAAGCCATCTGGTCCTGGGCTTTTGTTTGTTGGAAGATTTTTTATCACAGTTTCAATTTCAGTGCTTGTGATTGGTCTGTTCATATTTTCTGTTTCTTCCTGGTTCTGTCTCAGAATGTTGTGCATTTCTAAGAATGTGTCCATTTCTTCCAGGTTGTCCATTTTATTGGCATAGAGTTGCTTGTAGTAATCTCTCATGATCTTTTGTATTTCTGCAGTGTCAGTTGTTACTTCTCCTTTTTCATTTCTAATGCTATTGATTTGAGTCTTCTCCCTTTATTTCTTGATGAGTCTGGCTAATGGTTTATCAATTTTGTTTATCTTGTCAAAGAACCAGCTTTTAGTTTTATTGATCTTTGCTATCGTTTCCCTCATTTGTTTTTCATTTATTTCTGATCTGATCTTTATGATTTCTTTCCTTTTGCTAACTTTGGGGGCTTTTCGTTCTTCTTTCTCTAATTGCTTTAGGTGCAAGTTTAGGTTGTTTATTCGAGATGTTTCCTGTTTCTTAAGGTAGGATTGTATTGCTATAAACTTCCCTGTTAGAACTGCTTTTGCTGCGTCCCATAGGTTTTGGGTCGTCGTGTCTCCATTGTTATTTGTTTCTAGGTATTCTTTTATTTCCTCTTTGATTTCTTCAGTGATCACTTCGTTATTAAGTAGTGTATTGTTTAGCCTCCATGTGTTTGTATTTTTTACAGATCTTTTCCTGTAATTGATATGTAGTCTCATAGCATTGTGGTCAGAAAAGATACTTGATACTATTTCAATTTTCTTAAATTTACCAAGGCTTGATTTGTGACCCAAGATATGAGCTATCCTGGAGAATGTTCCATGAGCACTTGAGAAAAATGTGTATTCTGTTGTTTTTGGATGGAATGTCCTATAAATATCAATTAAGTCCTTTCTTTAAAAAGGTTTATATTTCACCAAGGAAGACATACAGATGGCCAGGAGGCACATGACAAGGTGCTCAACATCACTAATTTTTAGAGAAATGCAAGTCAAAACTACAGTGAGGTATATCACCTCACGATGGTCAGAATGGTCATTATCAAAAAATCTACAAACAATAAATGCTGGAAAGGGTGTGGTGAAAAGGGAACCCTCCTGCACTGCTGGTGAGAATGTAAATTGATAAAACCACTATGGAGAACAGTATGGAGGTTCCTTAAAAAATTAAAAATAGAACTACCATAGGACCAGCAATCCCACTACTGGGCACATGCCCTGAGAAAACCATAACTCAAAAAGAGTCATGTACCACAGTGTTCATTGCAGCACTATTTACAACAGCCAGGACATGGAAGCAACCTAAGCATCCATCGACAGATGTGAATGGGTAAAGAAGATGTGGCACATATATTCAATGGAATATTACTCTGCCATAAAAAGAAATGAAATTGAGTTATTTGTAGTGAGCTGGATGGACCTAGAGTCTGTCATACACAGAGAAGTAAGTCAGAAAGAGAAAAAGAAATACTGTATGCTAACTCATATATATGGAATCTAAAAAAAAAAAAGAAATGGTACTGATGAACCTAGTTGCAGGGCAGGAATAAAGAGGTCGATATAGAGAACAGACTTGAGGACACGGGGTGGGAGGGGGAAGCTGGGGCAAAGTGAGAGTCGCATCGACATATACACACGACTGAACGTAACATAGCTGGTGGGAAGCAGCCGCACAGCACAGGGAGATCGGCTCGGTGCTTTGTGACCACCTAGAGGGGTGGGACAGGGAGGGCGGGAGGGAGGCTCGAGAGGGAGGGGATCTGGGGACATGTGTATGCATATGGCTGATTCGCTTTGCTGCACAACAGAAACTAACACAGTATTGTGAAGCGATTATACTCCAGTAAAGGTCTATTAAAAAATAAAAAAGAATTTTTTTAATTAAAAAAAATGTTGATAGGAGTGTAGCGAATTGGGAGCTAGTACGTTGAATCTATGTAATAGTATTGAGTTCACATGGAGTTTTTGGGCTTATCACCCATATAAGAAAGTTTCTATAGTCTTTAAAAAATCAGTCTGTGAGAAGGATGGTATTTATCGTGTAGTATGTGTTGAGTTTATACTAAACTTATTAAAGCCTTTGTCACTGATGAAGGAATGGAATTGGTAGGTGCTAAAAGGGTATTGAGTAGAGTTTTAATGGTGTTCATAGTGCTTTGGAAAAAGACCCAGCTATGTTTAAAATTATGTGCTGAAATGAAAGGAAAGCATTTAATCTGGAGATACAGTAATTTACTATTTGCTGTTTTTGCATCTTGTGAATATCAGGAGATAAACTTGCTAAATTAATGACAACTCGAATTACAGTGATGCCTCATTTCCATAATTACCGAACATTTAAAGGATTTCATATTAAAATGAGAGGATTTTATAAATTGCTTTTACTTTGATTTCCTGGAAAATAGGCCCTTGCATTGTGACTTGTTAGGAGATTTTGTAGTTAATTTTCATTGCTGCTATCGCTTTTCACGAGTTTCTAGTTTTCTGGTAAGAGGTTGCCAGTTGATCTAAAAAGAAAGAAAAATGTAATCTGCCTGTGTGCACATGTTCATGACCGTGTAAAGGGAAGCCAGGTAGGCATGCTGGGTGTTGTCCAGGGCTCTGCAGAGCGGCTGCGCAGTAGGCGTCCCGGCTGGTTTGGTGGTGACAGGCTGTGGCTGCACCCCTGAGGTGGCCATCACAGGCTTTCTTTCCCTGGGTGCGATGGGGGTGAGCCAGTGCGGGGCTTGCCTCCCTTAGACCTGACGGTTCCAGCGCTAAATCCTGAGCTGCTTGCAAATATGCGGCTTCTCCTAAGAACGATTTTCAGTCTGGATATTTTGTCCATGACTTGGTTAAGAAGGAACTTTTGCCCTTAGTCATCCGTGACGTGTTTAACCATTTGTTTCCCCTGATGTGTGTGTGTAGAGCTGAGCTCTGACCACCCTGCTGCCCACGACCCCTTAGCAGAGGTCCCAGCGTTTCTGCAGGCCTTCCCTTCACCTGCCACCTGCGTTTCAAGGTACGTGGCTGCCTTTGGGCAAAGGTGCCTCTGGGCATCCCGTACCTCTGTTTAGTCCATCAACTCTCAGGGTTTGGGGCCCACACACATTACTGGGGACCCCAGAGAGCTTTTGTTTATGTGGGATTTGTCTGTTACACTTACCGTGTTCGAAATTAGAACTGAGAAATTAAAATCTATATATTTATTAATCTATTCAAAAATAGCAATAATAAGCCTATTTCAAAAATAAGTTTTTATGAAAAAATAGCTCAGTCTATTTTGTATTTCCAACAAAAGAAGTTAGGATAGGGGTATTCATTTTTTGGTACGTCTTTCATGTCTGCCTTGATAGAAGACAGCTGAATTTTATAGCTGCCTCTGCTTTTAGTCTGTTGTGATAACATTGTTTCAGTTAAGTATATGAAGAAAATCCAGCCTTACAGAAATATGTAGCTGGGAAAGGGAGGAGTGTTGTAGTAGCCTTTCAGGAAATTGCGGATGTTCTTTGATGCCTCTACAGAACTGGACAGTAGTAGTTTCTTAAACGTTAATTGCAGGATGGAATCTGAAACCTCATCAGTGGAGTTTTGGTGAAACTCCGTGAAATCCGTTGCTTTCTCGTGCATTTTGAATAAATCTTTTACGCATGTGTGAATTTGTAACCTCTTGCATTGGTCATTGAGAAAAATACTGATTGAATTATGTAGATCTAATGTCCATATATCTTACTATACAAATGTTTTATCTTCGATTGGTAGTTAAATTGATCCCCTTGAACCCAACAACTCATTTTTTTTTTTTTTTTTTTTTTTTTTTTGTGGTACGCGGGCCTCTCACACTGTTGCGGCCTCTCCCGTTGCGGAGCACAGGCTCCGGACGCGCAGGCTCAGTGGCCGTGGCTCACGGGCCCAGTCACTCCGCTGCATGTGGGATCTTCCCGGACTGGGGCACGAACCCATGTCCCCTGCATCGGCAGGCGGACTCCCAACCACTGCACCACCAGGGAAGCCCTCTTTTTTTTTTTTAATGTATTTATTTGTTTATTTTTGGCTGTGTTGGGTCTTCGTTGCTGCGTGCAGGCTTTCTCTAGTTGTGGCGAGCGGGGGCTACTCTTTGTTGTGGTGAGTGGGCTTCTCATTGCAGTGGCTTCTCTTGTTGCGGAGTACGGGCTCTAGGTGCGTGGGCTTCAGTAGTTGTGGCTCGCGGGCTCTAGAGCGCAGGCTCAGTAGTTGTGACACCGGGCTTAGCTGCTCTGCGGCACGTGGGATCTTCGAACCTGTGTCCCCTGCACTGGCAGGCGGATTCTTAACCACTGCGCCACCAGGGAAGTCCCACAACTCATGTTTTTGAAAATAGCAATCTATGAAAGGATCAGGCTTTTTGATGTAATTTGCTTTTTAAATTTGCTTTAGAAGTTGAGTGACACAGCACGTTTTGTAGAAGTAAAGAAGTCATAATTTTGTCATTGGCCTTTATTAGCATCTGGTGGCATGATTTGGCTTAAATTTAGTGTTTTTTGTATGTACAATCAGTTCTTGATTATTTCAGGTGGAACTATCCAGCTTGTCAGTTATTTCTGTTATTTTCCCACAACCAAGTAGGGTGCTCTGGGGTTCCTGGATGACACCCCTGCTTTTTCCCTTCAGCCGTGGGTGTGGACCCACCAGGAGACAACAGAGTGAAGCGGGTGGACATGGAGTGACTCAGCCCTCAAGGGATGTCAGTGACAAAACGGGCTTTTATGGACATTATTCCTTTTTGGGGGTTTTTCGTGTGACCTTTCTGAGCACAGTTGTGAAAAACTGGGCCCCTTTTTGATATACATAAACCTCATTCTACTCCTTCCCAATCTGGTCTTTTTCTCTCTCTTCCTCCCAGTAAGTCAGTATCACACATAGGATAAAACCCATTTTTCGTCTATGCTGATAAAGCTTTGCCTTTTGTGACTTGCATCATGAAAACCAACGGGACTTGCTGGGGTTTTTTTTGTTTTTTTGTTTTTTTGCGATATGCGGGCCTCTCACCGCTGCGGCCTCTCCCGCCGCGGAGCACAGGCTCCAGACGCGCAGGCCCAGCAGCCACGGCCCACAGGCCCAGCCGCTCCGCAGCACGCGGGATCCTCCCGGACCGGGGCACGAACCCGCGCCCCCCGCATCGGCAGGCGGACCCCCAACCACTGCGCCACCAGGGAAGCCCGAAACTTGCTGTTTTCCAGGTGGACGGCTGTAACATCAAACGTGCTGGGAGGCCTCCCTTGCCGCCCCCCACTTGCATTGTTCTGTTTCACAGGTTGTGTTTGGTTGAGGAGCAGCATATAGGATTCAAAAAGTGATTGTATATCTTTCAGTTGGGATTTTGTGCCAGTCGTCGTGTAAGGTGGATGGTGCTGACCTGATGGGGCGGGTGTACCTTTGCTGGGGAACCCGCAGCGCTGGGTTTCGGGGTGAGCTGCGGGGAGACCAGCCTCGGGAGCCAGGCATGAGTCACCGCAGACAAACGCACGTTCCCGGGGCCAGGCTGTTGTCTGTAGAAAGCCTGCCCAGAAATCCTCCCTCCCGAGTATGGTTTGGATACAGTTGACTAAGGAAATTAAGGAGCCTCCTATGTGTTACCAGGAAGTCTTGGCTGGAACTTTCCTCAGTGAAAAATAATTTGTACATTTAGTAACTTTTTGGAGCTGATTTTGAAAGGATGTCAGAATGAAATCCGATAATACTGATGACAAAGCAGATGACAGAGCAGACAGGCTGGAGCCATCGGGGCGACATGCAAAGGAAGATCGCACAGCAGAAGTTCGAGCTCTCCTCCACCTCCACCCGTGGGGATGTAGATATCTGGTCTGCTTGGCAGTTACGTCCCCGACGCAGGGAACAGTGACTCATCGCAGCCGGAGGAAAGCACCTTCCCTTCAGGGTGCCCAGCTCTTTGATTGATTCCGTGTTGACCAGGAGCGCTGGCTGCCCTGTTAGCTCCTGGCCTGCAGCATGACTCGACTGATTGTTCAACTTTCTCAGCGATTCTGTTTTTCTCTGGCGTTGCGGCGTGAGCAGATTTTCCAGGCCTGCCCACCCTTGGTTGGCCGGGCAGGGATCTCCTGGAGTCTGGAACGGCCTGCAATGATAGAAGCGGCCAGCAGGGCAGCCCGGGTCCTGCGTGGCTGTTGACACTTGAAATGTGGCGAATGTGACCAAAGAACTGAATTCTAGTTTTTTTTTTTCTTTTTTTGGCTGCATCGCACAGCGTATGGGATCTTAGTTCCCCGACCAGGGATCAAACCTGTGCCCCCTACAGTGGAAGCACCGAGTCTTAACCACTGGACCACCTGGGAAGTCCCTGAATTTTAATTTGTGTTTCGTTTTTCAGTTAATTTAAGTTAAACTGAGCGCATGTGCTGCGGCCCCCGGGTGTTCTTGGGGACATGGGAGGTCCGTGGGTGCCCAGGCCCAGGGGTGTGGCTGATGCCTCAGGTTACCCGCTCGCCTCCGAGGCACGAGTCTTGCTTTCTGCTGTGTGCTTCGAGGTGCAGGGATGGGAAGGCCTGGTCCAGGCCGTGGGGTCAGGCTGTGTGCGGGGCGGGCGGCCCCGGAGGGCCCCCCTTCCCCGCCTGCACCCAGGCCGTGGGGTCAGGCTGTGTGCGCGGGGAGAGGCCCCCCTTCCCTGCCTGCACCCAGGCCGTGGGGTCAGGCTGTGTGCGGGGTGGGCGGCCCCGGAGGGCCCCCCTTCCCCGCCTGCACCCAGGCCGGAGGGACGGGCTCTGTTCTTCCCTTCGTTGCCCTTGTTCCTGACACCAGAGGAAGAAAGTGAGGGTCTGAGACACGACCCCTGTGAATGGCAGGTAAAGATGGAGACAGGTTTGCAGCTTTGAGGGAAATTTAAAAAACCCTCTCCCTGGCCCTTCATAGCCCTGGGTTTACGGTCCGTGTTGGTTACGGATGGATCCCCTGCGAGTCCAACTCCTCAACGCTAGTGTTTACGTTTCTGTCCTCGCAGACTTTTAATTCCTTCACAGGTGGACGTGTGCCTGTCGCGTGTCCGCACGGGCGCCTGCTCGGACCGGATGGTGCTGCTCCGTGTGCCCACGCGGGGCCCGCGCGTCGAGCCCTTGGGGCTTCCCGGGGTCAGCCGCCGTACTGTGAGAGCGCTGGTCCGCGTCTGTCCCGCTCGGGGAGCTGGAGGTTCCGTGAGGGTGGCGCTGCGTCCCCAGGGCCAGCACACGCCTGGCCCTTGGGAGACGCTAAACGTCGGCTGAGCGTTTACCCACGTACCTGACCTTGTGTGGCCTGCAGGCGGCTGGAAGGGTCCATTCCAACAGCTTGCTTATGGAAAGTCCAAAATAGGGGTTTCTGATCAGTGGTGGTGATGCCGGGCGCCAGGCCGGCACTGTCCAGCGTCATGTCCCCTCGTCCCCGCCCCCTGGTCAGCTCAGCCTCTGGCGGCAGTGGTGTCTACACCAGGCCTGCCGGGAGGTCGTGCGGGGGCGTGTGATGGGCTTGGGCCGCCAGTGTAGGCAAAGCCCCCCAGGCTCCTGTTGGTCAAGTCTTCTCGGTGCACGGCCACACCCACTCGTTGACGGGCTACCACACGGCACAAAAGCCTAAGACAGCGTGCTGCTCACAGTACACGGCCACCAGCGTCACAGCCGGCACCTTTGTGTGCCTGGTTCCCTTTACACAGAACCCCCATGTTTCTTGTTACGCTGAATCCTGGGCATTTTATGTATTTCTTTAGGGGATGGTTAATATGATGGGATCTTTCTTCCCTCGTTATTTTCTAAAGGGTCAGTGCTCACAGGTAGGAGAGAGGGGCCTCTTTTGCCTTTGTACTACAGTATGTATTTCCTCAGAACAAGGATGCTTCCATAACCACAGTCCTGGCAGTGAGTTCAGGAAACGTCACAGTAACTGTGACGCTTTACCACATCCTCAGCCCAGATGCCACTTCTGCCAGTTGTCTGGCGGCCTCCTTCGTGGTTTCCCGCACCGTCCAGGCCGGGTCCGGGCTGGAGGCTGCGCTCAGGTGCCCATCTCCTCAGCCCTGCTCGTGTCCACAGGGGTTATTTTATCGGATGTCTTTCAGTTTAGGTTTGTCTAATTTGACAACATCCTGATCAGGTTCTGGTGAAGCATCTTTGGCTGAAGTACTAGGAAGGGGCCGTGTGTCCTTTGGGGGAGTGTCACCCAGGCACATGGGGCCTTATCGACGGGGTCATAGGGTCACTTGGTTTAGGTGTTGTCAGGCTCCTCCACCAAACAGTTAACTGTTTTTCTCCTTGTAATTAATAAGTAATTTTTGTGGTACTGGAATAAAATGTTAATTTCGTATTCAGGCACATTTACCATTTCTAGTAACAGTTTTTAAATTCACTTTTCAGATGTGTTTTCTAGGTCATAACCTTCATCTGCACATAATGATTATTTTGTCTCTTTCTTCCACTATTTCATATCTCGTTCACTTTTGTTGTCTTGTTCAGTTGGCTATAGCCTCCAAGTGTTGCTAAATAAATATACCATGATGATGGGCTCCTTTCTCATTTCTGACAAGGAGAGCTTACAAGCTGGTTCAGAGCAAATGGAGCTTTGCTGCCGAGATCCACTTTCTTCTTTTCCCCAGATTTCATTAGGTGTTTTTTTTGAAATATAGTTGATTTACAATGTTCTGTTAGTTTCAGGTGTACAGCAAAGTGATTCAGCTTTATGTGTATATACGTATATATACACGCACACATACGTACATACATATACGCACATGTATATATATACATATATATATTCTTCTTCAGATTCTTTCCCATTATGGGTTATTACAGGATACCAAATGCAGTTCCCTGTGCTGTACAATAGGACCTTGAAATCCGCTTTCTCAAGGCAGCCTTCCCGACGCTTCTCTGAGTGAGGTCCCACGGGCAGCGCCGCCCAGCGCCCCAGGGTAGCACCGTCTCGTTGTTACTGAAGGGTTTGTAGTTAATGATCATCTGGTACAGTCTGAGCGTCAGGGGAGCAGGACTGCGTTTCTGGTTCGTTACTGTAAACCCAGTACCTACCAGTGTGTTTGCCACATAGTTGGCAGTTCATAAATTCTTGGCAAAATTAATAAACAAACAGTAGAGAACTAAGCCGGCCAAAGAAAGTGGCTGAAGCTTACATAGTAGCTTAGCTTTTAAAAGACCTTCCAGCTGGGTGCCCTTGAACAGGTGACCCGACTCAAGCTCCCGTTTCGCCATCTGTAAGATGGGCACGCTACCCACTTCCTGGGCCCTGAGAACTGGGAGCAGCGTGTTCACAGTCCTAGCTGCAGTGCCTGGCGCCAGATACACCCGGCGCAAGCCCGCAAGCCCCCATCGTTGTCATCGTCCCTGCTGTCACTGTGACCAAGTAGGAGAGGGACTGTGTGTGCTTGGTGAGGCGTCTGGCGTCAGCAGTGAGATCTGGCTTGTTGCTCAGGAAGCCATTGCCGTGCCTCAGGCTGGTCATGCTGGGGTGGACCGGCCCTGTGCTCTCCCACCAGGGCGCCGGTCGCCAGTGGGGCTCTGTAGAGGGCGGCCTTCGCGCGTGGGCTGTGGGTCGGGCTCGGTTCCACCAGGATGTCTCCCGGCTGCTAAGGTTGTATGATCAGAGTGAATTAGGCGGGTGTGTATTCTTGTGTGTCTCTGAGCTGCTCGTCCGGAGGATGGGATCTCAGAGCACAGGGGATTTTACCTTGAATCGGCTTGAGTAGCCTCTGCAGGGTGCGGGGACTGGCTTACACTTGGGCAGGACACCGAGAGGCAAGCAGGGCCGGGGCCTTGATCTCAAGCCAGCCTCGGATTCGCTGTTTGTCACCGCGGTGTTTTGTCCCCCACCAGCTGGGATGCAGGGCATCTGGCAAAGGAAAAGCTGGGACTTGGAGATGGATGCCCAGAACCGATGAAACACCTCATACGTACTGCAAGGCATTTAAAAAATACAGAGAAGTGTAGAGGATAATGTAACGTGTCCTCGTTCACGTCCTGTCATATTTTTTTTAAATAAGAAAAACGACAGGTTACAGTTGACGTTGGGGTCCTCTGAGTTCCCGAGACCCGTGGGAGTTTGATTCTAGGCCTTTCTCGTACCTTCCACACCCAGAGACGTCTGCGAGTGATGCTTTTAGTTGTGTGTGTGGAGGGGGGGGTGATTTACACACGTTGTGTCATACAGTCTACTTCGTTATAATGTGTGTGCTTTCCACGGCTCCAGAAAGACTGCTTCGTGGGTGAGACTGTCAGACACATAACTGTCTGTGTCTTCGCAGCCCCACCGTCTGACCACAGCCCTTCCCGGCCCTGTGGCCTCCTTCCCGGCATTCCTTCCCCTGTTCTCGTCGCTCTAGCCGCTCAGCCCCCATGCGCTTGCGCACTCCCAGGCCTCAGACAGAGCATCCCTGCCCACCCTTTGACCCGTTGGCTCCGGCTCCTGTCCCATCCCGGGGGCCCCGGGCTCACCCGCAGCCGCCTCCCCTGAGCTCCTGGCCGGATCTGGGGGCCCCTGGGCGTCTCCGTGCTGGACCTGGACGGAACCCCTGCCCACACCCCAGTGGCCTTTAGGTTCCTGAGGTCTCTGGTTTCCTTTCCTCGGGAGCGCTCCTGTGTGCAAGGCACTGCGGGGATGGGTGTGCAGGGCGAGCAGGACACTCTGCCTCCCCGCTCCCGGGAAGCAGGAGGGCGACACTGTGGCCACGGAGAGCGAGTGACAGTGAGACTTCGGGGGATGCGGGCGCAGTGAGGAAGGAAGGCCCTGCAGGGGGCGGGGGAGACCGTGGGTGGCAGGCCTTCCTGGGAAGTGATGTCTTAACTGAGGTCTGAGTTACGAGCTGGTGACGGGAAGAGCCGGGGCAGAGGCTCGGGGGCCGGGGTGGGGGGTGCTGTGATGGGGAAGCCAGGGATGGAGCGGACAGCCTCGGGGTCCCCCTGCAGGTTCAGAGGAGAGACGTGATGTGGGCACCGCCATGGCCACCCAGTGGGACGGACCGTGGGGGCCACGCTCTGGCACGGGGACCAGGGTGCTGGCTGCGGCCGTGGCAAAGGCTCATAACCCTGAAGGCCATTCGGGACGTGGCCCGCGGGCTGAGTGACGGGCTGCCTCTGAGGGTGGGGGAGGGTGGGGGAGGATGGCCCCCGGAGCCCCCAGGGGCAGCCGGCGGCCTCCAGCTCAGGTCCTCAGCCTACACAGGTTCGTCCCGCGTCGCCTGACCTTGTCGTGGGGTGGCAAGGAAGTGTACACACAATGTACAGAGCCCAGGAGACGGGTGGATTTTATTCACCTGAGCGTCAGTGCCAGAACATTGTTAGGAAGGGTGGTTTTATTCTGTGTGACAAATCTAAAAGCACCAGTAATAAACCACATGATGTAGGGAAGCCCCGGCCCGGGGACTGGCGCTCCGTGACCTTCAGAGTGGCACCTGCTCTGCGGGAAGTCCCTCCAGGACTCTGGGCGTGTGTCCAGCTCATCTTTCGCGATGCAGCGCCTGGAGAATAGTCCATGAAAACGAGGGAAACTACCTGACGCGTGATTCCACTTGCAGAAGGAAGTTTGTGAGAGCCACGTAAGATTAAGGTTACGGAGGCTGAAGACCCTGCTAGTCGCGGATACAGAAAGCCAGACATCGTAGAGAAATTGTGTGTGTTTTTTGTTTGTTTTGAGAGTAGCTATCTGAATATTTGGAAAATCGGCTACTACTCACTTAATAAAATAACCTGGGAAGGAAGTACTCAGACAGTGGACGGTGCGGCTTCAGATCCTGCCCTTGGAGCCTTTTTGACGGCAGCAGTGCTGAAAGCATCTCGCTCACAGGATTACGAGTAATCGTTCTCCCTGTTTCTGAGCCCGCGGGCTGAGATCCAGCCCACCGTGGGCTCGTCCAGATGTCACCAAAAAGGCTGGGGCAGTGGCTGGAACCTTTGGTCGTCCCTCAGTCCGGGTTCTAGGTGCCCTTCCTTCTACGTGCCAGGCTGAGGTGCATTGCTCCCGGGCCGCTCGTGGGAGGCGTGCGTGTGCACCGTGGCCCAGCCGCGGCCCCGGCAGCACGGGGGGCCCCGTCCCCCTCTGGCCAGCTCCTCGCCGACTCCCCAGCTCCACGGAGACCTGGGCTCTGCCCATCGTTTCCGAGTGAAACCCGGAGGATTTGTCTCTAGCTGCTGAGCGCCTTCTGTGTGCCGGGGTCTGTCCTCAGCCCCGGTCACCATCTACGAGGGACGGGCACAGGGCTGGCCGCGTCCACCCGCAGGGGCACTTCTTCCCGGGCCCCGAGATGGCGTCTCTCTCCAGCCCGCTGTCGCACTGGGTCCCAGGAGCCCCTGGCCTGGTGCGGCGTCCTGGGGTGGGCGGGAAGGGCCGTGAGGATGGACTGTGAGACAGAACAGCTTCTCCCTCCTGTTTTTTGTTTTTTGTTTTTTGTTTTGCAGTACTCGGGCCTCTCCCTGTTGTGGCCTCTCCCGTTGCGGAGCACAGGCTCCCGACGCGCAGGCTCAGCGGCCATGGCTCACGGGCCCAGCCACTCTGCGGCACGTGGGATCTTCCCGGACCGGGGCACAAACCCGTGTCCCCTGCATCGGCAGGCGGACTCTCAACCGCTGTGCCACCGGGGAAGGCCCTCCCTCCTGTTTTATATGTTGTGCTAACTTGTAAGACTTTCCCTGATGTCATTTTGATCTATGAGCTTGTATCCGTGGGGCGCATTTCATTTTTGTAAAGCAGATTGTTTTTGTTTTGTTTCTTAAATGCCCGTGAGATTTGCAGTGGCATCAAATTGACCATCTTCACCATTTCTAAGTGTAAGTTCAGGGGCATCCAGTGCATTCACATTGTCGTGCAGCCATCACCACCGTCCACCTGCAGAGTTTCTCATCTCCCCAAGCTGCCGCTCGGTCCCCTCTGACCACCCGCACCCCAGCCCGCTCCCCCAGCCCCTGGCACCCGCCCTCTGCGGGCCCGACCCCTCTCGCGTCCCTGTGCGCCCTTCGCTTTCACGCTGCTGTCGGTCCGGGCAGATACAGCCGTTTAACCTAAGCGTTTCTCACACACCCATCGCTGCTCAGTGGCCCCAGCACCCCGTGCCTTCCCTGCCATGCCCTGCCTGGAGCGCGTCCACCTTCTTCCGTGGGGTCACCCAGTGTCACTGCCTCGGGGCCGGGTTGGGGCACTCACTGTCTGCACGCCTTGTTTCCCCAGGTGTTCCTGTGGTTTATAATTGTTTATTTCCCATGTGATGTATTTGTGTGTCCTCCCCTCCCCACTTCCTGCCCCATTAATCTAGAAGGCCCTGAGGGTGAGGCCGTGTGTGGAAGTGTTTCTGCGGCGGTTCCTAAGGGTTTGTCTGGGCCTTTTCCCTGCTGAACATGTGGCCGCCCCGGAAGTGCCCTGCCCTCCCCCCCCACCCCCGTCCGCGCCCCGTCCCCGCCCCGTCCGCGCCCCGTCTCCGCCCCGTCCCCGTCCCGGGCTGGTGTCTCCCATGCTCTCAGCTCCTGCATCGCTCATTGTTTATCATCTGCGAGTATGGGACCCCGATGAGACGTTCAGCCCGTATTTGGGGATAATTAATTCTTCAAGTTTCTTCTGATACACCTCTAGCCTGTAAGGGATTGAACCATAATCCTGACATTTGGGGAGTTGATGCCTGTGGTCGTATTTACCTTTCCTGAGCAGTTCTACCAGTTTCTTTATTTAACTCCTGTGGTCTTCATCTTTTCAGACTTCACCTTTTATAATTTTCAGAATTGTAATTTCAATTTGTTCACTGTCATTTAAGCAGCCAAGGAAGTTTGACGTGTCTTTAACATGATAACTAAAAACAGGGGGGGAGGGGTAAAGATTTTAAAGTCAGTCACTTTTTAAAGGAACAGACGAGGGTCTCTTTGGAGAACTCTTCTGTCCACAATGACTTCTCTCCAGAGGATTCCGTATTAGTGACGTGGTAGTTAACAGAAAGTTAAAAATCTTGAGTTCTCAAGCTTTTTGGAGAGCTTACTTTATCAGCCTGCATCCTCTAATTTTCTTAAAAGTCAAAATTGTTCGGTGTTATTTCTTTCCGGAGGATCCAGTCTTTAAAAGAAATCAAAAAAAAAAAAGAAAAGTGCACTTTAGCTTTGATGTTACATATCTATGCAACCTTTATTTTTTCAAACTTTTTGGTGTCACAGACACGCTTACAAAAAATTTGGAAAATACAGAAATGTGGGAAGGAGAAAAGCCGTGTATACCTGCTCTTCACGGAGGTGGCCGCTATGGCATTCAGCATGTTTTCCTCATGCCTGTTTCCTTTTAAAAAACCGGAGCAGGCACTGTGCTGAAAACTGCATATTTGCAATCACTGCTGCTGGGGGATCGAAATTCAATTAGCCAGGGGCTTTAAAGCACCTTTTTTATGTTAATGTCTGTGTGGCTGAGTAGGTTAGGATCCTGGACCGCCCTGAGTTGGGAGCCCCAGCAGGGTCTCGAATGCAGACGGGCGGTGTGGCCTGGCTGGCAGAGGCCACTGGACACTGACAGCTATGGCCAGGCCGAGTCAGGGCAGGACCTGGCTTCTGTGCTTCCCTCCGCACCCAGCTCCATCATCGTGGGCCCCAATTTCTACCAACTGGATCAGATAATGCTCATGGTAACCAAAACCAATATGTGATTTCTAATTTTTTCTGGATTGTCTTCAGCGTGGAGAAATGTGGAAGATAAAAGATGCATCTTGTTAGGGACCTATCACGGGGTGGCGTGTTTGGAAGCGTGAGGGATTATTTCCTTTGCTGTAAGTGCCCTTGAGTCCTGTTCGACCCCGAGGTCAGGCCTGGGTACCACACGCCATACATCCTCTCCTTCCATACGTGGCTCCCTCACGAGGGGCCCACAGAGACGTCCCGCTGTTCTGAACACTTTTTGCAGGGTCTACAAGAATTTTATTGAAACTGAACAAGTAACACAAGAGCTTGTTACTTCTCTGGTTTATACCTTAACTGAACTCCATTGCATTTTCTTTGTAAAAATGAAAATTAAAACCTAAGGGTTTCCTGCCTTCGTCCCTGTGGAGAAGAGATGCTGCCTTGGTCCCCGCGCAGATCCCAGGGCGGTGATACTGGGCGGAGCGTCAGCCTCCAGCCTCGGGGAGAGAAGACTGTGTGCCTGGTTCTCCATCCAGTGCCCTGGCCCTGTGGAGGCGGGTGCTGCTCAGACACTAAGCGCCACTGGAGATCCAGGCCGGGGGCTGGCTGTGTCGCGAGGGTGGGTGTGTACCCCTGAAAAGCGTCTGGCTCAGTTTTGATTTCAGAGAAAACCATTCTGACGAATAGGCCATCAGGGATAAATTGGTGGGTTTGAGGGTGCAGTTTACAGAACAATTAAACCAGTTTGGTTTATCCCCACGCTGCTGAAACCAGGCTTCTCCCTGCACAGTTATCCGGTGTTACTAATCTGTTTTATGACCCACTTTCCCCAAATGGATCGTTTCTTCTCCACGGTGCTCAAATACGTGCAGAGTTGTGGGGATCTGCCGTAGCGAGCCGGTGGTTTTCAGAGCCCCCATGGAGGGCCGGCTGTTTGCTGGCGGGGGGGGGGTCCCTCCGCCTCCCCGTCTTCTGCTCCACGTGTGTGGAAGCATGTTGTCCATCAGCACCGTTTCCAGGTCTCCTGCCAGTTCTGAGTTGAGTGGAGGGAGAGCCGGGCCCCACCGCTTGGACGGATGCTGGGGATTAGCTGGGGGATGTGGCGGCCTTTTCTCCCGGCCCCCGGGATGTGAGGAATGTGCTCTGGGGAGGGCCTGAGTCCTGAGCCAGATACAGGCCTTTTCACATTCGGCCTGTGCTGATAGCTGCTCGCTGGGCTTTGTTGTGTGCTTTCTCCAGGGCAAACCCGGGGGTCTCTAAACAAGCCCCACTGCTTCGTAAACGCAGCTGGTTACCAGAGAGGACCCCGTCTCCCTGAGGAGACCTGGGCTCGCTTCCTGGCTCTCGGATCCAGCTTCTGTTGTATCAGTGGCCTGCGGTCAGTCGGAGAGGGTCGCAGACAAACACCACTCCCTTGGGAAAGGTTGAAGGGGTTAAAGACTAACTTGACCTTAAATGATGGAAAGTAATTTTCTTGGTTTGGTGTGGAACACCCTGTGACACAACGAGAACCGAGGTAATGAAAGTATAGCAAATTGGTGTAATAAAAACACGGACGTTTGCTCCAAGTGGTGTACACTTCAACTTGCATGCGATCTGGGAAGGAATTTTCTCCCGGATATTTGGTGAAGCCCTGGCTGCTGGGGGTGGCCCCCGGCCCCTGGGTTCCCCGCTCTTGGGGAGTTTGGGGCGGGGGTGAGGGTGGCAGTGAAGCGCTGCTCCTGGCTGGTGACATGTGGACTCCGGGTGAGCGCTGGGTGTCACCTGGAGCCTCGTCTGCACTGTCGGGCCCCCGTGCAGCCCCCGGCCAGCCTCCCTCCACCTCCGCCCCGCAGGGGGTTGCTGGCTCAGGGGGCCCTTTGCCGGGCCCGTCGTCCTCTTTATTCTCTTGCGCAGCATCCACCGCCTTGCTGCTGTGTCACGGGCCTCCTCGCCCAGGTCGCAGGCCCCATCTCCTCGGAGAGTCCATCACTTTCATTCTCGGGGCCCGTGCGGGGTCAGCACTTGTTTGTCAACAAGCGCTCGGTACCTGCGTTGGTGAGTGAAAGGCTGAGCGGACGCCCGGTGGACCAGACGGCCCTGCCCGGGCCTGGGGACCCGGCCACCGGGCAGGCCCCACCCGCGTCCTCCCCACCTGGAATACTTCTTGCTTTTGTGACAGCACGTGTGGCCTGCGAGGCAAGACGGGGCAAAGTTTCAGAATTGAACTCTGGTTAATTTTGCCACCATAGAGTTCAAGTTGCCCGTTAGGCCGTTGGCCCGCGTGCTTGAGCAGTGAGATTCCTCAGTACGATGACAGCCCCTTGCCCGTGGGTGGGGACAGGGGACAGCAGGGGCGAGGGCCAGTGCTCCGGTCAGTGCTGCTCTGAAGCCCAGTGGCAGCACGGAAATGGCTTTTTAAAATAAATTTCGTGGTGGTAGGTTGATTCAGCAGGCGTTTTTTATGGTTTTATTGTCAACTTTGTTTCACAAAATCCAGTTTCTTTGCTTCATCCTCTGAGGAGTTAGGAGGTCAGAGCTTGCACAGGAGCTGCCCTTTGCCCTCTGGATGACTTGGTGACTTTGGAGGAGTGACCTGTACGTCTTAGCCATGGTATCCTGTCTGCAGAGCAGTGCAGATGCCGGCTTCCCTCTGAGATCACGGCCGCCTCAGTGAAGGTTCTGTTTAAAGGAAGTTTCCTTCCAGGACCCACACGTTGGCTTCAGGGATAGCGCATCCATCCGGGTTTTAATCAGCATTTGGATTAGGGGCGGAGTGCTGGGAATCTGCGTCGACGACCCGTCTGATGCTTGTAATGAAAAAACATCGCCGTGGCCCTCGTTTCTGGCACCGCAGGCTGTCTGGTCCTGGCCATGGAGGGGGGCAGCACGCGGGGGCCAGGCTGGCTGCCCGGCGGCGAGAGGGGCCTGATCTGTCTGCGCGGCCGAGGCTGCTTTTAATAGAAACTGAACTCAGAGCCTCTTCTCTCCCCCACGTGGAGTTACACGTCTCAAGTTTCTCCGCCTTCATTGATTGTCTTCCATCTGTCATTGTAGTTACTTATTGCTGTCCCGTTCTCACTTCTCCCGTTCTGTGTCGTTCCTCCTTGGAGGTGTGTGTGTGTGTGTGCATCAGTGGATGTGTGTTGTTCCTCCTTGGAGGTGGGGGGGTGTGTGTGCATCAGTGGATGTGACCGATGGGCGCTGGTTGGCCACCGCCCTTGCCCTTGGGGTGTATGGAGAGCAGGTCGTGATTCCTGGACCTCAGGGAGTTTCAGAGCTCAGAAGGGCCCTGGAGAACACAGAGCAGAGGCACCAAGACCCTGACCCATGAGTCGGTTACAGGTGGCAAAGCTGGGACTGGACCCCGCATCTCCTGACCCTTAGTCGCCATTGCTTTTTCTACTAAAACAGCTTGTTTCTTTGGGATGTTATGCCTAAGACAGTTTAATCTAGTTCAGTGTAAGAATCACTGTGCTGGCATTTGTCCTGCAGGTGCCACCAGAAACACGAGGGCAGTGAGTAAAGCAGAGGTGAAGGCTGCTTGTGGTCTGTATTGTGAGGTATCAGGGAGGCGAGGGTGTCGTAACAAATGTACCAGCGGCTCAAACACAGAGGAAGTAAGTCGCCAGCCCCTTCCAGGTGGTACAGGGAGGAGAGCGCCTTCCCAGGGGGCCGGCACAGGAGCGGGCACACTGCCTTCCTCGAGCCTTGGCCCAGAGATGGTTTGTATCCTCTGCTGACATTTTCTTGGTGAGAACGCGTGTCAGGGATGCACAGAACCACACGGGGTGCTGAGAAATGTTTAACTCTGTGCCCTGAGCAGCTAGCGGTTACTGTAGCGTGAGAGAGTGCTGTGGATGTTGCAGGGGCGGGGCCTTGAGTAAAGGAGGATGGGGTGCCCCCCGTGGACCTCAGACAGCTTGGCACGTGGGAGGGTGGAAACGTATGCTCAATCCCAAGGCCGGTGGGGGACCCTTGGAGGTTTCATAGTAAGCAAGCGATGCGATTAGCCCGTGTTTCAGGAACCCAAGTCAGCACCAGCCTGCAGATGGGAGTGCAGTGAGGTGGGCACTTTGTGAGGAAAGACCTAAACATCAAACCCGTAGGAGAGCCGTGAGGGCGACGGTCACTGCGTGTATTTCCTGGCCCTTGGCTCGAGCCCTGTGCGCGTCACACGTGCTGTCTCACGGTTATCGCCGTGGCCCCACGAGGTCGGTGTGGTGTGTGTTCCCACGCTTGACGGAGGAGGGGCCTGGTTTAGAGAGAGGAAGGACCTTCCCGAGGCCACACAGCTCTGGATCACCAGGAAGCAAACCTTCAGGTGTGCAGATGAGGAGTGCTGTGGCCCCAGAGAACAGGGGCCGGGCATCAGGGCTCAGGGCTGGAGACTCGAGCTGGGCCTTAATGAGCTGATTTTGGTTAAGGTGGACTCAGGGTGTGTGTGTGTGGGGCAGGGACCCAGGTGACAGGGAATCAAGATGTGCTTTTGGAGGGAGGTCAAGGTGGGCGGGACTAGAGCCGGAGGGCTGGTGCACAGAGGCGGGACAGTGGCAATGGGGGGGGCTCTGGATTTCTTTCCCAGTGAGGCCGAAGCCAGGCACGTGGTTCTTAGATATTTGAGGTGGGTTGTTTGTGCTTATTTGTTACTCGCCCTCATGCGTGAGACAGGCCAGGAGAGTGGGGACGAGGTCCGAGCCGGCGTTTGGCATCTCGTGTGTGGTCCTGTGGGCTGCGGTGCCCACTCGGGTCACTCCAGCATTTGGTGCCTGCTCATAAGTGTGGTTACTTTATTTATTTGTTTATTTATTTATTTTTGGCTGCGTTGGGTCTTTGTCGCTGCACGTGGGCTTTCTCTAGTTGCGGTGAGCGGGGTCTACTCTTCATTGTTGTGTGCGGGCTTCTCATTGCAGTGGCTTCTCTTGTTGCGGAGCACGGGCTCTAGGTGCGCAGGCTTCAGTAGTTGTGGCACGTGGGCTCAGTAGTTGTGGCGCACGGGCTTAGTTGCTCCGTGGCATGTGGGATCTTCCCGGACCAGGGCTCGAACCCGTGTCCCCTGCGTTGGCAGGCGGATTCTTAACCACTGCGCCACCAGGGAAGTCCCAAGTGCGGTTACTTTAGACAGAAACGTGCAGGGTGCTGTGAGTTGTGTCTGCTTTGTGTGTAGTTTTGAGCGCGCTGGTTTTGAATAATACAGACTGAGGACTGCGCCGCCCTCTGGAGAGTGGGGCTGGCCTTCGCTAGGGCTTCCCAGCACCACTCGCCCTGTGTGTACAGAGCAGCATTGCCCACGGCAGACGGGACAAGTTAAGGTCAGTCTGGTCATTTACCATCAAGGGATAAGCATTTCTGAGACACAGTGAAACCCAATTTGTTCTGCCTTTCATACGTCCTTGGGAAAGAATACTGGTAGTTGACAATCAGACTACCACTGTGTGAATTCTGGATTTATTCTTGTAATCTTGAAAATGGTCCTGTCTGCACTGGATTTACATGTGCCAGCTCCCTGGCTTCTCATTTACAGCTGGGGTTTTCTGTCCTCTGACCTTGTAACCTGCTCCTCTCCTGGACGGGGACAGATACTTAGTTCTGTTCATGCTTCTGAGTGCGTTCGAATCCATTTATGATTAAACACTGTTCAAACATTCAGGGTGAGATTTATTGACGCAGAGTAGGGCTGATGAGGGTGGGGGGCGGGGGGTGTGCATCATTTCTCTCTTTTATTTTCAGTTGACAAGAGATGGCATTTATTTTTAAATTGTGCTCATAGCTCTGTGACTTCTGCAGAACTACAAACAAGATTTCATTTTTAAATTATGGTAAAAAAAACAGACAATGGTCAGTATTCTGAGGGGCAGGCCAACTCCCTGGCCCCCTTTGGCTGATAAACTTCACATCCAGATTCATAATCCGATGCCCAGGTAATTTATCCAAGTAAATTTGTGACTTAAAACAAAAATTTGGGGGGCTTCCCTGGTGGTGCAGTGGTTAAGAATCTACCTGCCAATGCAGGGGACATGGATTCGATCCCTGGTCCGGGAAGATCCCACATGCTGTGGAGCAACTAAGCCCGTGAGCCAGAACTACTGAGCCAGCTCTCTAGAGCCTGAGAGCCACAACTACTGAGCCTGCGCTCTAGAGCCCGTGAGCCACAGCTACTGAAGCCCACGCACCTAGAGCCCATGCTCCGCAGCAAGAGAAGCCACCGCAATGAGAAGCATGTGCACCGCAACGAAGCGTAGCCCCCGCTCGCCGCAACTAGAGGAAGCCCGCGCGCAGCAACGAAGACCCAACGCAGCCGAAAATAAATAAAAAAAAAAAAAGCTTATTAAAAAATTCTTTTCCTACCCAATTAATTTGATAGTTGCTTACATTTTTAAATAGTCAACAGAGAAAGTTCATAACTGTTCATAACCTTTAACTGTGTAAACTTTAAATAGTGGGAAATGTTTTATATAATTAGTTCAGCATGGTTGAGTGAGAGGCCTTGAGCTGGCCCGGGGTCGGGGCTCCCGGAAAAGCCGAGGCAGGAGAAGAATCAGGAGACGCGAAGCCCACGCAGCTGCTCATCCTAGGAAAGCCCTCGAGAGGTCGACTTCCTAAACAGAAGGGTGCTGGGAGCCCTGTCCTCTGATGTCTCAAGCGTCTCCGAGAGGATGTTTTTGAGTGACTCCTGGACCTCATCACGGGGACGGGACGGGGTGGGGGGCGGTGGGGAGTCGTCTCTGCAGATTCATGGTGTCCTCTACCCTCTTGCTCTTCTCACGTTCTGTTCTAATAAAAGTCGGGGTGCTGTTTGTTTTGTCTCGTCTCTAAGGCACATCTTAAGTTCTGATGTAAGTACTTTTTGAGGAGGTGATTCACGGCCGCAGCTCAGAGCTGCAGTTGTGCGGTCAGCGGGCTTCCTCATCTTCTCACCGCGGCCTCCGTCCCACAGACCCGCCCAGGTGTCTCACCCGGGAGGGGCTCCGTTTCCCCGGAGACAGCCGTGGGGAGCGTGTGTTCTCACCTGCCCTGCGGGAAGTGTGTGTGCCGCGGGGGCGCGCGCGGAAGTGCCCGGGGAAGCATAGGCGGAAGTGCAGCTGGAAGCGGGCGCACGCGGAAGCAGAACACAGTCAGAAGCGCGGCTCGCAGCGATAATCAGGCTTCCCCCGGGCAGGGAGGGGAGCTTCTCTGGTCAGCTGAGTCTGCTGGCGGAAAACCCTCGGAGGGAGCTTAGCTGGGATTGTGCTGTATGTCTGGGTGTTTCATCTCAAGGAGGGGTCACGACTGACAGCTTCCGTCTGCTGGCAAAGTGTGTCTCGGGGCGAAGCCATTAGTGTCAGGCCCACGTGTGCCGCGGGCCCGGCTCCAGGGACGTCTGTGTGCCCTGCCGGCCCCGCTCTGCCTGCGCACTGGCCGGGACGCGGGCCTCCTCCGGCCGGGGGCACAGGCTACGAAGCCTGACCTACGAGAAGCCGTCTGTTTATCAGCTTTTGCCTTGAGCAGAGCCCAGTTCAGAATGAATGAACAGGATGATGTGAGTATTCTGGTTTGTGAAACAGGAAGCTGCCAGTTCTTTGTTTCTCGCTGTAACTGACCGATGGGATCCAGGTCTTGCCAAGTGGCTGAGCAGGGCATGTTATCAAGTTGGGAGCCTGGGGCGGCTCACAGATTCCACCAGCAAGAGCGCCCACATCCACAGCCAGTTCCTTGAAGACGAGAAATGTAGGGAAAACAAGATGAGCGAAAGCAGTGCCCCCAGCGGCTGGTCCAGGGTGGGACTGCCAGACTTCAGCCTGGACCCCACCGTCTGGAAGCTGTAATTAAAGGGCCAGAAATGAGGGCCGCAGCATAGCGTGTCTCTGCAGAGCTCCTGGGCCGCCGTGGTCCGTGTGCTATAGCAGGCTTCCCACATCCCAGTGGGCTGGGCGGCACTGGGCATGTGCTCGGTCAGAACGCACAGCCCAGTCTGTCTAGTTCCCGGGGGGAGGGAGAGGAAGGGAGCCCGCCGCGTCCTTGGACGGGGCGCTCCAAGGGCCGGCCGGCTGGACCCACAGGCTTCCATCAGGCGTGTGTGCGCCTTCCGCAGCCCGTGAGCGAGAGCGTGGGCATCTCCATCTCAGGTTCGCCGCTGGCTGAGAAAGGTGAGGAGGAAGGACACCTACGGGGTTTAATTTTATGTATCATTTGAAGCTGATTGCTTGACTTTTCTTTTTTTTAAGTAAAAGTTAAAGCCCATAATTGGTTTACGTCTGATTTTCTTAGTGAAGCCCCTCTACAGCCAGAGGGGAGGTTTGCAGCGCATGGGACCCGCGTGCTGTGACCAGGCACCCTGGCCCAGAGGCGAGGCCCTGTGCCCACCCCTGACCCCTGCTGCCAGCTGGGCCTGGGCGGCCCCTTCCTGTCTCCTGGAATGCAGTTCCTCATCTATAAAAGCAAGTGCTTGAGCCACATGGCTAAGTACTGTTGATTCTAAAACGTGATTGTGCCAATGCATTTGTAGTTATGGGATGTTAGTCCACGTTCCCTTGTAGAATAATTAAAATTCCTACAGGATATGAAGAACGCAGCCCTTGAGTTGATAATGTGCTTTGTTCATTAGATGTGTCAGGTGTTGTTTTGTTTTTTTCTGTCGCAAACGCAGTGGATTATTAAGCATCTTTACGTTCACCTTCTCTTCATGGGTGTCTGCAGACGCTGTTTTATGTGAGTGAACCAGCTGTAAGGTTTTTTATTCCTTCTACATGATGACTTCGTTTTGACATAAAGGGGAGCGAATGCCCTCCGCACGTGTTACAGTCCAGGGTGGAGTGTCGGTTGCTGCCCGTGTGAGACCCCGTGGTTACATGGCTTTCCACAGTGGGCTCCAGCTCCACAGGTGCACTTGTTACTTGGATAGGTTCACAGGAAGTTCTAAGCACGTTCCAAGAGGTCCCCTGTATTCCTCACCCGCTTCCCCCTACTACTTACAGCTTACGTGGCTGTAGGACAGTATCAAAGCCAGGGAGCTGACGTTGGTACAAGGTGTGTGTCGTTCTTTGTCATGTTCCCGCACACGTAGGTCTGTGTGATCACCGCCTCCCCCGAGACACATGGCTCTCACCCCACCACCCAGTTCTCCCTTGCACTCGTCACACCTAACCGCCCCCCGCCCCGAAACCCCTGGCAGCCACGAATCTGTTCTCTGTCGCTGTGACTTTGTCATTTTGAGATGTGACATAAATGGGAGTTTGGCTCGTCCAGGCTCGGCATCATGCCTTCCATCCAGGCTGTGTAGGGCAGTAGTTCGTTCCTTCTTATTGCTGAGTCATCAGCATCGCACCCCGTGGGGTTCCACCTGTGTTTCCTGAGGGACACAGTGGCTGATCCCAGTGTTTGGCTCCTACAGATAAAGCTGCTTTGAACAGTCACGGGCAGGTTTAGAGTAGACGTAATCTTCCTTTCTCTGGGAGAAATGCCCAGGAGTGCAGTTGATCAGTTGCATCATCAGGGTATGTTTAGCTTAAGAAGCTGCTGACTCATCTCCCACAGGGGCTGTGCCGTTTTCCGTTCCCAGCACCAGGGCAGGGGAGACTCGGCTTCTCAGCCTCCTCGCCGGCATCTGGTGGTGTGGCTGCTTTCTGTTTTATTTATTTATTTATTTTTAAAAAGACTTTTTTTTTTTGCTGCGGTACGCGGGCCTCTCACTGCTGTGGCCTCTCCCGTTGCGGAGCACAGGCTCCGGACGCGCAGGCTCAGCAGCCATGGCTCACGGGCCCAGCCACTCCGTGGCATGTGGGATCTTCCCGGACCGGGGCATGAACCCGTGTCCCCTGCATCGGCAGGCGGACTCCCAACCACTGCGCCACCAGGGAAGCCCCTGCTTTCTATTTTAGCTCCTCTTCTAGGTGCGTCGCCATCACTTTGCACTTCCAGTTGGCTGGCGGTGCTGCACGCCTATCCGTGTGCTTATTTGCCATCTGGGCGTCCTCTGCAGTGAAGTGTCCCTTCGTACCTTTTGTCCACTTTCTAACTGAATTGTTTGTTTTTTACTGTTGGGTTTTGAGAGTTCCTTACACATTCTGGATGGTCCTTTGTGCGATGTGTGGTTTGACATTCCTTCTCCCAGCCGGAAGCTTGTCATCATCCTCTGATGGGCTCTTTGTACAGCAAGAGTTTTTACTGTTGACAAAGTCCAGTTTGATTTTTTTTTCTTCTTCTTTTATAGATCATGCTTTTGGTGTCGTGCCTTCATCAAGCCCTAGGTGCCTTTTTTTTTAATTTTTGAATTGTTTTCCTCCCATAGACAATATATCATTTCTCTCTGGCTGCCTTTAAGACATTTTCTTTGTCTTCAGTTTTCAAAAGGTTGGTGTGGATTTCTTTGAGTTTATCCTGTTTGGGGTTCAGTCATCGTCATGAATCCGTAAGTTTACTTTATTGCCAAATTTGGGGAATTTTCAGCTATTTTTTTTTTTTTACCCCACCTAGTTTCTGTTCTCCTTCTGGGACTTGGATAACATGAAGGTTAGACCTTTTGTTGTAGTCCCAGGGGCACCTGAGACTCCAGTCATTTATTTCAGTCTCTTTTCTCTTTGTGTTTCGGGTTGGGTAATTTTTATTGTTGTAGCTTTGAGTTCACTGATTACTTTCTCTGTTCTTTTCCTTCTGTTTCAGCCTAGTCACTGACTATTTGTTTCAGTTATTATATTTTTTTTGAGTTCTAAAATTCCCTTTGGTTCTTCCTTATATCTGTTCTTTACTGAGATTTTCTATTTCTTATAATTGCTCATTGGAGTTTTTATAATGGCTGCTCTAAAGTCCTGGAAAGATAATTCTGACACCGGTGTCATCCTGTGTTGGTGTCTGTTGACGCCTTTTCTCATTTTGTTTGAGATTTTCCTCATAATTGAAATCTGCACATTTGGGGTATAATCTTTGAAGACTTTGGATCTTATTTAAATCCAGTATTTTATTAGCACTCCTCTGACATGGCTCTGGGAGAAGGGGGGACACCCCCTGTTATTTCCACGTGGCTACCACTGATGCTGAGGGCGAGTGCAGGTGCACCCGTGCTGCTCCCACCCTTGCTGCTTGCTCTCTGCACTGGCCTGTGTGTCCCCGAGTCCTCAGTGGGAATGACGTGTCTCCTAGCCCCTCCGTGGGCACAGCCTGTGTCCCCTGTCCTTGGTGTGGATGGCATGTGTTCTCTGGTCCTCAGTGGGGGTGGTGTGAGCCCCCTGTCCTGGGTGGGGACATACTGTGTCCCCACCCAGGATGGGGAGGATGTGTGTCCCTGCCCTCCAGGGGGGATGGTGCGATTGGCAGGGGCCGGTCTCCATCGTGGGTCGGTGGCTGAGCCAGGCCTCGCAAATCGCCAGCCTCACTCGCCGTGGTGCCATCTCATCCTGCCACCCATTTCAGTGCCCTTCCTCCCGGCCAACAGGATTAGACAAACCTACAGTAAACGGTTATAAGCTGTGTGACCTGTCTTCCCATTCAGGTAGGTCTTTTTTTGTCCTTAAATTAAGTTTTATAGTTTTTCTCCATAAAGGTGTTGCATATCTGAGACTTCTGTTTTATTCTGTTGTCATCATTGTTGCTTTCAGAGTTTTCCACTTAATTAACAGCATTCTGCTGTGAAACTCCGGGTGCTGTTATTGCTGCCTTGAAGTAGGTCTCTGTCGAAATCTAGCTGTGCTTTATTATGAAGCTGCCCCAGATTAACACGGGGTCCTCGGCTCTTTGGAGGCCTTGCATTGTGTGTGCTGTTGAAGTGGATGGAAAATCCCACCAGAATTTCCCAGGAGGCCCTTGCGGCTTCATGGCCTCTGAGGAGGGTGTAACCCCCTCCAGCCTCCTTGGTGAGACGGTGGCTGGGAAGATCCCACATGCTGCGGAGCAGCTGAGCCCGTGCGCCACAACTACTGAGCCTCCGAGCCACAACTACTGAAGCCCACATGCCTAGAGCCCGTGCTCCACAACAAGAGAAGCCACCACAATGAGAAGCCCGTGCACCGCAACAAAGAGCAGCCCCCGCTCACCATAACTAGAGGAGGCCTGCGCGCAGCAACGAAGACCCAACGCAGCCATAAATCAATAAATAAATCACATAAAGAATTTTCCTAAACTTTGAGAGTGAGATTAATGCCAGCCCCTGACCTGCGAGTCTCCACAGCGGGTGGCTCAGAGGCAGTTTTCCTGTCTCTCCGTCTTGCCTCTCCTGGCATATGACAGCCAGCAGGAGGCCTGGGCCCTGTCCTGGGAGGGAGCTGCCTGAGCGCCCTGAGGGAGGACGGAGGCGACCTCTCTGAGCGAGGCCGCTAGTGCCAGGAGGCCTGGTGAGGAGGCACGGGAGGGAGCAGGGTGGCATCAGAGAGGCTGGCGGGGCCCAAAGTCTGCCTTGTTTCCCAAGAACTGTGGGCGGTTCCTGAGCTGAGCAAGGACCCGGTTTGTTGTGGGGTTTCGCCCAGTCTGTCCTGCTGGCCTGGTGGCGGGAGGGGTGGGAAGCGGCAGAAAGCCCTTGGGGCTGACCTGTCACCCGGGAGCAGAGTCCCCGGGGTGCAGGAGGTGACGTCAGAACTTGCATTTGGTTATTGTTAATCTTCTCCGCTTATAGTGTGTGTGTCATGTGGCATCAAGTGTATGTTAGCAGACGGCATCATGAACGTAGTTCATAAAGAAGTAAGCAAGTGTGCGTAATCAGGTGGTGGTGCCAGGACATTGTCCTGAGGGGCGATGCGGGTGGAAAAGCTTAGTGATGAGAAGTCCTGACCCACAGGTGGGCTCACGTGCTCCAGGCCAGCATCTGATGAATGTATGGGTTTTTGCATGGAATTTAATATTATTTTAATTTTTAATTGTAAAAAAGCCTCTGAATATTTAAATCTTGCCTGAGTTGGCCCTTAGAAAAAAGAAAAATACTTGCTTCCCACCAGTAGACTACCACAGAGTCCTTGCAGGATGACTCTCCTCCTTGGCTGGTGCATCCACGGCAAACCTAGAATCAGGTCTCTGTGTTGCGTGGTCTGTTTCTTCTTCCTTTGAACAGTGACCCACGTTCAACGTCATGAAAGTAATTGACTTTTAAAGGTGTGAGTGGGCTTCCCTGGTGGCGCAGTGGTTGAGAGTCCGCCTGCCGATGCAGGGGACACGGGTTCGTACCCCGGTCCGGGAGGATCCCACATGCCGCGGAGCGGCTGGGCCCGTGAGCCATGGCCGCTGAGCCTGCGCGTCCGGAGCCTGTGCTCTGCAACAGGAGAGGCCACAACGGTGAGAGGCCCGCGTACCGCAAAAAAAAAAAAGGTGTGAGTACCTCAGCTCACCTTGGACTTTGCGGAAGAGATGGATTGGATGCTCCCCTAGATTTCCGTTGAAGGAGCACAGGAAAACTGGGGAACAACTGAAAAATAAGGAGGATGATGAGAGCTGTCCGTTCAGTTTTCATTTCAGAATTAGACTTCTTAAACAGCAACGCAGCCCTTTCTCCTGCGGGAGCTGGGACCTGCGCAGACCCTTCCCAGGGGAACTGAGCTTAGCTGTGAGTGGCGTGGCTGCCCTGCCGCCTGCGCCCTGGTCCTGGCTGACAGGGACCTCGTGGGAGAGGTGACCTGGGTTAGGCCCTGGGCCTGGGGCTTGGTCGTGTCGGGGGTGTGTGTGTCCAAGTGAACATTTGATGTCGCCTCCATTGCTGCCCGAAGACAAACCCCACGAGGTGGGGCTGCGGTCTGTGTCCTCTCTCCTTCCCAATGTCCCTGCTGCAGGGACTGTCCAAGGTGTGTGGTTCTAGAAACCCTCAGAAGCTGTGCCCGGGTTCTCACTGTAGCCTCTGACGTTTGTTGGCAGTACTTCCTTAGTGAAGGGAGTGCTCTGTGAGTAGGTTTTCCCTGAAATCTTAGCCAGAGGACGTCTGGAGCCCCCAGTGGTGACCGTGCTGAGAGCAGGGCCACGGTGCTGGCCGTGGGCAGACTCAGTGTCGTGTGGGCAGCTGACGGCCTGGGGTTCGCTCATTACAGCACAGGAGGTTTTCAGGGGCCTCCCTCAAAGACCTGATTTACAAGGAAATTATGGAAACTTGCCTGGCAAACTTCACTCACCAGCCTTCCCCTGGCGGCCCCGTGATCGGCTCCCCTGTGAAGCCTGGGTTCCTTTGGGTGTGGGAGCTGCCCTGGGGGAACACCCCCAACTCCCCGGCAGGGAGGCCCTTGGACCCCCGCCCCGTTCTCCCCTTGCTGGGGCCCATTGGGGAGGACGGGGGGAGCTGTGTGTTGACATCAGCAGGGCTGCCCTGGGAACGAGGGCGAGGGCGGTGCACTTCCATCCCACTCGGCCTCGGCCTCGGCAGGCGGCAAGGTTTTCTCCACCTCTGTCGACTGTGATACCTCCCTGGGCGCTTCGACAGCTTTCACGGTTTCAGTTCTTAAGGGAAATGGGCTGGACGCCTCGTGCGGTGCTTGGGGGTGGGGGGCAGGGGAGCCGCCCGCCCTCCCCAGCCTCTGTGCAGGGCCGCTCCGTCCGGTTTCCGAGGGTGCCTGTCGGATTTCCCAAATTCGGAATGGGAGCCGAGCCGGGCCGGAAGCAGTCACACGCGGCTCCTGTCGTGTTCCGACAAATGGAACTTTTGTCTCTTCTTTTTCCTTAACAGCAAAGGCTGTTTGCTCTCTTTGGAGGTGGAGCCGAGGTTTGTGTTTGGGGTCCCCTCTCGAGCTTTGCTGTATCTCCGAGGCTGGTATCAAAAGGAAGGTCTTGGTTTGGGTGGTAATGCCTGGGTAGGAGGCTCGTGGGTTTGCCTGGAACGGTCCACTCAGGAAGGACGTGCTCCCTCCCGACCCTCACGGTGGGCGGTGGCAGTGGTGGCGACCACACCTTTCTGGCAGCGCCTCCTGGGCTCTGCCTTCAGCTTCTGAAGCGCTTCCTTGGCCAAGTTTAACAGAATTGAACTTGGGCCTTGCCAGGACCCAGAAAACCAACGTGCAGAGCAGAGTTCTGCTGTCCTCTTGTTTCTCCCCACCCCCACCCCCCAGTGCAACAGCCGCCCTGTCCTGGAGGCTCTTCTTCCTGCCCCTCAGGTTTATAGGTGCTGTAATAGCACAGAGCCCTGACCGTAATGTCCTTAAAAGACACGTATGTAAATATATCTCAAGTGTCCAGAGAGATGGAATATTCCGGTTAGTCGATATACTTAACCTGCTCAGTGCATGGTTTCCTGGCACATGTAATAAATAATAGCCAGTGCTACTTTTTAATTAGTATTATCATTCCATTGGGTTGTATTATGTTACATTATTGCATTTCATGTTGCTTAAGGTTTAGGCAGTAGACTCTCGGTTTTGCAGATTGGGTAACTGGAAGTGTTAACGTCCCAGCGGCTCACAGCCCCTGACCAGTCTCAGGTTCCTAGTGTCACATCCGCATCCTCTCCCAGGAGGGGGCGGCCCCTGACCTGAGGAAGCACGGTACTGCTGCTCTCTGGGTGGAATTTTTAAGTGTAAATGTGGTTATTACTTATTTCGTGCTAGTCCTTGTTGCGTCACACCTGGCTCTTTCCTGGGTCTTCATGTTCGTGTTTAGACACCCTGTCCTCGGGAGGGAGAAGCTATGTGTAATGTGGAGATAATCTTGGCATCTGACTTCAGATCAGGTTAGTGTCCGAATGGGCCAGTGTTGATCACTGCACAGACCACTGTAGTACCCACCCCCCCACATCCATCTTCCGTGGCACTTGACCTTGTGGCCGGCTGGGCTCTGCACGTGGAGTGTCTGCAGCCCGCAGGCGGTGGTCGGGCTGCCAGCAGACGCTCCCATTTTCACACAAGTCTCTCTCCGTAAAAACTGTGGACGTGGATTTGAGCGGTGAAATCAGTGGCCCCTGCCCTCCATGTGAGATAAAGGGATGCCAGCTGTTCTCTGATTCTCTGGCTGAGTGATTCTGCTGAACACAGAGAAGGCATGTTGTCAATGTCCTTGCAAGGTTAACCCAGGGTCAGAAAAGTCTGATCGTTTCCCTGTGGTCTGGCCGCTGGGTTTCAGCCGACACCCTCCGGGGTGCCTCACCCATGTGGAAGGAGTCGCTCTCCTGCCTCACACCCGCCTTTACCTCCCGATAGACTCTTAAGTTACACGGAGACAGGGAGCGTGGTGAGCTCCTGGCCGTGTGCACCAGCATGTGTGTACGCAGCGCGGAGGTGACAGGCAGCAGCAGAGGTGACACTTCCCTCTGGGAGCCCGTGGTCTGGGAAGCCCAGCGGGGATAAGCAGGGGCCCTTGAGGCGGGCTCCGTACAGGGGGTGGCCTTTGGGGACAGAATCTTGAAGAATGTGAGTCTGCTGGTACGAGGCCAGGCCCTGTGCTTGGTGGCAGCCCGTCGCCCGCGAGCTCTGCTGTCGCCGTGTCCATCCCAGCGGTGGTGCTGTGTCTGAAGCTCCATCCCTGGAGAGCCCGGCCTTGTGGTCCACACTTGAGCCACCCAGTGCAGGATGTGCCTCTGCAGTGCCCGTTCAGTTGGCAGTGAACCTTAGGAAGCCAGGACGTTTGAAGTGGAATTCTGATCTTTTAGTTCCTCCATTCACCCAACTGGATAACCTTTGGTGTTTTTCAGGCAAATCTGGAAGGTATTTGCTTTGTCAGATATATTGGACTTTCTGCTTCATTTGATCTTCCAAACTGTAAAGCTTGGGAGCTCGACTTACACAGTCATTTTTTGTTTGCTTGTCTTAAACCTGATGCTTCCCCACTGAGGGATAAGAGTGTCCCTGGGCAGATGGTTTGGGTTCCCCCCC